>NC_060138.1:1195766339-1196995131 GCF_021461385.2 Schistocerca piceifrons
TGGGATGCGACGCGCGACTGTTGCGGTAGCTGCCGCAGCACTGCACCAGTGAGCAGTGTTGCGACGGAAGTCCGACGACACAAAGACGTACGGCTGCCAGAAAGATGTCGAGCCGGTCAAGGAAAACTGAAATGAGCCACTCACAGGATGTGATGCTCTGTGAGCTGGTCTCGCAACATCCTTGCCTTTACGATTTGAAGAACCCTAAACATAGGGACACTATGTTCAGAGACAGAATTTGGGAAGAAATTGGTGCACAGTTGAAACTGGCAGGTGAGTGAAATATATAATATTTTCCCATTAATTCAAATTTTTCAGGCCTGTTATGAAAATCAGTATAATCCATGCAGATGTAGAATTAGAATGATGAAAATGAACTTGCAGGTCAATTTTCGCATTACTCTTTTTTGTGACGATAAAAATTGAAAACGGCAGGTACATTATAAAATGAACAATCTAAAGTACAACGAGAAAGTTACATTTTACAATACCTTCGCTTTGAAAGTAAACGGTAGATTGGTGTCTCGATGATAACTTCTAGTTGTGAAAAACCACCACCAGATTGTTGTACAGCTTTCTGTAATCAATAGATGTTCGTTTGTGAGAAAGGAATTTCTCAACAGATTGCGCAAACAGTATGCTGCAATAAGTAATTTGTCACATTCACTTCAATTCATTGGTAGAAGATGGTGCTCAAAAAACTTGTGCCAAAAGTGCACTACTGTTTTACAAGACCCTTCTGGTGTGACACAGTTTACAATTGAAATTCGTCTTTTGTAAATCCTGGAGTCATCTTTTGAGTGCAGCTTGGCAAGATTAAATGTTCATGTCTGTCATCCATAACGATGTATGCTGTCAGAATATAAGAATATGGAAGTTCATTTGGATGGGAACAAAGAGTCAGTCGGCTATGAAAGTTGCCTTAGCTTGTTCCAAAGGTTTCTGCATGGGAGAAAGTGACAAGTATAATTAGGGGAAATTTTGTGAACAAGCACGGACATCATTTCTTCCACATTTCTGCCAGTGTATACTGTAGACGTTCAGAATGAAAATTCTAGAGATGTTTAAGGTGTAACCCTATCTTGTTAACAGATGGAGGAATATTCGGGACTCGTATCAGAGAAATAAACGAGATAGAAAGCTTGGAACAGGTTCAGATGCCTCAGCAAAACCAAGAAAATGGGTTCTACTTGATCACTTGGCTTTAAGAAACCTACATTTCGTGGCATTTTAAACGAAATTGTCAAGAGCATATGGAGAAATATTAGTAACTCATATCCGAGAAATATATGGCATAAAATGGTTTCATTAGGTTCAAATGTGTCAGCGAAACAAAACAAATGCATTCTCTATCGTGTGATGACCACACGAATCTCGTTGCGCGTCGACAGAACTGGCGGCTAGTCGCGACGCTCCCGGAGATATATGAGCCCAAATCTCGGAAACGGAGATCGATATCATTCTGATCTCAGCTTTAAAAATAATTTCTATATGTTAGCTTCTTTTCATCGGCAACGATGTATGACCTAACGTGAACCATACGCAAAGTAGCCAGCGACCACATTTTTCACTGTGCACAATTCAAATTTTATGCACTAGGTTACTTGTAAATTAAGTGTCGAAATAACTGTGACGAATATCGGAAAAATAGACACCTCATTATCAAGCTGTGATGTGAAACTGTAAGATACGCAAACATCAATTTTTTGTGCCTTTTACTTTCCTCAGAATCGACAGAGAAGTAATATACACCGAAAAAAACACGCAAAACCGGAAAAGATACTTTTCAATTGTTTAAAGTAAAAAGAGAATCTGCTTCAGAAAACTAACTCTGGGAGCCGATGTAACTTCGTTGCATTAACATACAGTATTTTTTACAGGAAGAAAATCGGAATTCTTATTTTTCTTATGTATTTGATTCACCGCCGCCGCCGACCAGAGCTTGGGAAACCGACGACTCCTGTCGTGTTGCGGCCGTGTCGCCGTCTGCCAGGGTGGGAAAAGAGGAGAGGAGGGGGCAGCGTCGCAGTCACAGCCAACTGTCGCGTCTTGCACAACGTAGCTAGCTGCATATCCCCATACAGGACAGGCATACTCGAATATCGGTCTTACTAAACTGCAGTAGAGCCTGACGTCAGTTGTCGCTGCGAGGCTGCTGCTGCTGTTTAGCAGTGGATATAGCTCATTCAACCTTGCGCTTGCTTTATTGCGGAGATCTATATGCGTTCTCCAGGTAAGGCGTTGGTCTAAAGTGACCCCCAGGTATTTCGCGGTATTTTTTCCACGAGATTTCACGCCTGTGAAGCCCGAGTGTTGTGTTCTCTCGTCGATGGTGTGCAATGGATCGTTTCCCTTTTCTTTGTGTAATCATGATCGCTGTGTTTTATCACTGTTAACTGTTATCCCCCATTTCTTGGCCCATGTTTCAGTGTTGTTGAGGACGTTTTGTAGTCTTCGTGTTACAAGTGTCCTGTTGGTGCTGGTGGCAAGAAAGGCCGTGTCATCAGCATACTGGGCTGTGTGGGTCTGTGGGTCGGTGTGCTTTTTTTTTTTTTTTTTTTCTTTATTGATTTTCAATTCCCCCCGAAGGGGGCGGGCTGGCAGCAGCTTACTACGCTGCTCTATAGCCTACAGACTTTTTTTTTTTAAAAAAAAAGGAAGAAGAAGGAAACAAGAAAAAACAGGCGATAAAATGGTGATTTAAAGTGGAAAATGGCGTAAAAATACGGAAAGTTAAAACAGAAAGCAAAAGGGGACAGCAATGTTGATAAAATACACAGGAATCAGACAAGTAACATAGTAGACACACAATTAAAAATCATGGCGACAGTCTGGTTTCTGTTCGCAAGTGATAAAAAGCACACCCAGCGACAGTATGATGGCTGTTCGCTACACTTCCCAAAAGACACAACACGGAGAATGGACTGGAAAAACACACTGTAAAACACTGCACGAAAAAGGCGGCACAAAGATGGCACTCCCGACCCAAGGCAGATGGGGGGGGGGACCTGGAGTAGGGGGAAAAAACAAGGAGGGAGGAGAGGAAAAAACGAAAAGGGGGGGAACCAAGGAGGGAGAGGACTAATAAAGGGGGAGAAGGGCAGACGCGAGACGGAATGAGAGGAGGCAGAGGAGGGAAATGTAAAAGGACTTGGGGGAGAGAAGGGGGCAAAGAGAGGGGAGGTGTGGAAGAAAGAGGATGGAAGGGGGGAGAGGGAGCCTGGGAAAAGGACAGAGGAAAGGAGGGGGAGTGAGGAACAGAGTTGATATGAGGCATAAATGGAGGGAGAGAATGCATCATCCGGGAGGGGGAGTTGATGGAAGCCACCTTGGGAAAGGAGATGTAGGGTGTAGAGATGGAGGGTAGGGGGACACAATGGTGAAGACGTTGTAGGGGGCGGGGATCAGAGAGGAGAGGAGCAACCAGGGAGTGAGGAGGTTCTAGATGGCGGGAGGTGTAGAGGATGCGGATATGTTCAAGGAATAAGAGCAGATGGGGGAAAGGAATGAGATATCATAGAGGATCCGCGTGGGGGACGGGAGGCGTATACGGAAGGCGAGGCGGAGTGCATGACGCTCAAGGACCTGGAGGGACTTATAGAATTTGGGGGGGGGGGGCTGATATCCAGGCAGGACTGTCATAACATAGGATGGGATGGATTAAGGATTTGTAGGTGTGGAGGATGGTAGAGGGGTGCAACCCCCATGTCCGGCCAGAGTCGGTGAGCTTTTTTTTTTTTTTTCTTTATTGTCAGCAGCACAATCCGCCGCTCTTCAGCCGAGTGACATGACAACTAAAACAAGAATAAAATAATACATACATAAGGAGGTAAAAAAGGGGAACATAAAACAGAGTAAGGGGAGAAAATGGAGGGAAAAATACACTGACATGTAGACGTTCATCAGGGACAGTTAAAAAAGTCACCAGAAAGTTAAAAAAACGCAGTTGGCGATTCTTAAAACACAGAGAAGACACTGGATGCGCGTGCACAGGTTAAAAGTTGGCCACAGTATTAAAAACACTCCGAAACAACACACTTAAAACCCACTTGGAGCACACATGACGAAGAATAAAACTACCAGGTGGGACCTGCCGAGGGAAAGGGCAGAGAGGATGGAAAAGGAGGGGAGAGCATGGGGCAGCTGGGGAAGCGGCGGGATGAAGAGAGGAGGGGCAACCGTGGGTTCACGTAGAGGCAGGAGACACATGGGGCGGGAGAGGAAAAGGGAAGACAGGGCAGGAGGGAGCGCAGAGACACTGAAAGAAGGCACAAGAGATGGACGGGGAGTAGGAGGGGAAATCCGCTCAGAAGGAGAGAGGGGGAGGAGAGGGAGCCCTGAGGAGGAGGCAGGAAGAGGGGGTTAGAGTTGGTAGGAAGGGTAGATGTCAGGGCGAAGCTCATCATCCGGGAGTGGTAGACGGTGGAAGTTGTGTTGGGAAAGGAGATGGAGGGTGTGGAGATGGAGAGAGGGAGGGACACAACGGTAAAGGCGCGGCAACTGGTTGGGAGTGGAGAGGAAGGGAGACACCAGGGGGTGAGGGGGATCAAGGCGGCGGACAATATATAGTGTGCGGATGTGTTCAAGGAAAAGGAGAAGGTGGGGAAAGGGGATGAGGTCATAGAGGATGCGCGTGGGGGACGGAAAGCGGATGCGGAAGGCGAGGCGGAGTGCATGGCGTTCGAGGATTTGGAGGGCTTTATAGAACCACGGAGGGCGGAAATCCAAGCG
Source organism: Schistocerca piceifrons (assembly GCF_021461385.2). NCBI lineage: Eukaryota > Metazoa > Arthropoda > Insecta > Orthoptera > Acrididae > Schistocerca > Schistocerca piceifrons. Next base: position 1,195,771,071 of record NC_060138.1, read on the forward strand.
ATGCTGGCATAACAAAGGATGGGGCGGATCATGGACTTGTAGGTGTGAAGAATGGTGGAAGGATGCAGACCTCACGTCCAGCCGGACAGGAGTTTCAGGAGGCAGAGGCGGTTGTGAGCTTTGTTTTGGATGGTAAGGAGATGGGGAGTCCAGGCGAGGTGGCGGTCGAGTGTGAGGCCAAGGTATTTGAGGGTAGGAGTGAGGTGGATAGGACGACCGTAAATGGTGAGGTAGAAATCATGGAGGCGGAAGGAGCGGGTGGTGCGACCTATGATGATCACCTGGGTCTTGGAGGGATTAACACGGAGGAACCACTGGTTGCACCAAGCGGTGAATTGGTCAAGGTGGGTTTGGAGGGTACGTTGGGACCGTTTAAGGGTAGGATAAAGGGCTAGGAAGGCGGTGTCATCAGCGAACTGGAGAAGATGAACAGGAGGAGGAGGTTTGGGCATATCAGCAGTGTACAGGAGATAGAGGAGAGGGGAAAGGACAGATCCTTGGGGCACGCCGGCAGAGGGGTAGAAAGTACGGGAGTTGGAATTGTGGATAGTCACATAGGAGGGACGATGGGAGAGGAAGGAAGCAACGAGACGGACGAAGTTGATGGGGAGAGCATAGGTCTGGAGTTTGAAAAGGAGCCCGGGATGCCAGACACGGTCATAGGCGTTCTGGAGATCAAGGGAAACAAAGATAGCAGAGCGACGGGAGTTAAGTTGGAGGGAAAGAAGATGGGTAAGGTTAAGGAGCTGGTCGTCAGCAGAGAAGGAAGGCCGGAAGCCACATTGGGTAAGAGGAAGGAGGCGGTGCTGGTTAAGGTGGCGGTGGATAGGGCGAGAGAGGATGGCCTCAAAGACCTTACTGAACACGGAGGTGAGGCAGATGGGACGATAGGAAGAGGTAGCAGAGGGGGGTTTGTTAGGCTTAGGGAACAGCAGGACACAGGAAGTCTTCCACAGGTCAGGGTAAAATCCAGTGGAGAGGAGGACATTGTACAGGGTAGCAAGGACAGACAGGAAGGATGGAGGGGATTCCTTGAGGTGACGGTAGGTGATGCCATCATGACCAGGGGCGGTGTTGCGTTTGGAGCGGAGGACGAGTGTGATGTCTTGCATGGTGATGGGAGTGTTGATGTCGGAGGGGGGTAGCCGATCCAAGTACTGGAAGCTAGGGGCGAGCGGGGGGACAGAGGTGTCAGTGCGGTCAAGGACAGTGGGGAAGAGTGAGTAATCAAAATGGGGATCGTCAGGAATGGAGAAGACCTCGGACAGGTGGGAAGCAAAATGGTTAGCCTTACTGAAGTTGTCAGGAAAGGGCCGATCGTCATGGAGGATGGGGTAATGCGGGGTGGGATGGCTACCAGTAAGGCGGTGGAAGGCTGACCAGTACTTGGAGGAGTTGACAGGGAGGGTGGAGTTGAGGCGTGTGCATGTCTGACGCCAGTCCCGGCGTTTCTTTGCTGTAAGGAGGTTCCGGATATGTCGCTGTAATTGCCAGTGGCGGGTGAGAGTATCCCGGTCACGAGTGCGGAGGAAGGAGCGGTAGTGCCTGCGGGATTCACGCAGAAGAAGGACGGCCTGTGGAGGAAGCGTAGGGCGGTGAGGGTGGATGAGTTTGGTAGGGACATGAGCCTCCACAGCGTCAGTGATGGTCTTCTGAATCAAGGAAGAGGCAAGGGTGATGTCATCAGGGTGGTGGAAAGTGAGGGGGTGGCTTTCGACCTGTAAGGCAATGGATTCCCGGTAGGCATCCCAATTGGAACGGTGGTAGTCATGGACAGACTTTGGAGGGGCAGGTGGGCAGGTGGCTGCAGTGGCAGGACGGGTAGAGGAGATGGTGAGAAGGACAGGGAGATGGTCACTACTGACGGGATCGAGTACATCAATGGCAATGCGACCAAGGAAGTTGGGGGAAGCGAGGATAACATCAGGGGTGGAGTTACTTTCAGGATGGGTGTGCTGTGGGAGAGGAATAAGGTCACCATGGAGGGTGGCAAGGAACTGATGCCACTGCCGAAGGGTGGCAGGGTCACGGCTGTGGATGTTGAGGTCAGCGGCGATCACATACGTGGAGAAGGTATGGTCAACATGGGAAATGAAGTCAAAGGGGAGAGGAGCTGCAGGGCGAATATAGATAGTGGCACAGGTGACGGTGATGGAGGGAAAAAAGAGGCTGAGGAGAAGGTGTTCGGTTGGGTCATTGAGGAGGGGTTGTGGCCAGACAGGGAGATGCCTGAGGTGGCCGATAGCGACCCCACCTCGAGCTAGGGGGAGGGTATTGTCAGTGCGGTGAAGGAGATAAGGGGAGATGCGGACCACATGGTGGGGTTGGAGGAAGGTTTCATTAAGGATGAAGGAGTCAACCTGGTGCTGGGAGAGGGTATGCATGAAGAGGTATTTGTTTGCAGGGAGGGAGCGAATGTTGAGGTAGAGGAGACGATACTGTTGACGAGCCATGGGGTTGGGTGTGCGAAGGGTGTGGGAAGGGGAGAGAGGGGCTGAAACGAGGGTGTCTAGGCGGGTGAAGGTAAAGTGGGCCTGGTTGTGGGAGTATGTGGCATAGGTGTTTAAATGGAAAACAGAGCGGGCAGCGAGGGAAATCTGCTGGAGTGTGTGGGGGCTCTGGAAGGGGTGGATGTTCTGCAGGACGACGGTGAGGAACCGGATGATGTCTTCTGCTGTAGGGAGATGGCGGAGGGAATTGTTGGGGTGGATAGGTGGGTCAATGGGGCGAACGGGGACAGTGAGTTCAGGGTTGGTGGGAGGGGGCTTGGCTTTGCATTTGGAGGAATAGGTGGGGTGAGGTTCATTGCAGGTGCTGCAGGATGGGGGGGAGGTGAGGTTGGGACACTGTTTGAGGAAGTGGGAGGCTTTACAATGGGGGCAGGTGGGTGGGTTCTTGCAGTTTTGGGTGAGGTGGTCATTGTACAGAAGACAACGCTGGCAGTGGTAGGATTGAGGAGGGGAACGGGACGGGTCAACAGGGTGGCAGTGGTTGAAAATCAGGGCTCCCTGCGTGAGGAGGTGGTCGATGGAGGAGGCAGACTCTGTAAAGATACGCATGAGGAAAGTAGGGCCAGAGGAGTTGTAAATACGGCGGGCAGAGCGGACTTCCAGGGAGGGGTGGGCATTCAGTTCCGCCAACACCTCAGCCTCCGTGACCACAGGGCTGAGTTTTGTGATGACGGCAGTGAGGGTCGGCGGACGACGAGGCGGTTGGGGTTGACGAGGAGAGGAGGATGTAAGGAATGGGGTGAGGGATGCTTGGGGTCCAAAGGTGATGCGGGGAAAGCGCCGGAGGAGATCAGTATCGAAGGACGGAGAGGGAGACTTGATGAAGACAGAGTCTCTGCGAGGGATAAGTTGGGTGATGGGTGCACTGGGGATGTACTTCCGGATTTCAAGGGTGAGGGTGCGGGCATCCAGGAATTTCGGATCAGGATTGGCTAGGACAAAGGTATACAGGGAGGGGGCTGGAGAGGAGGGAGGTGGGGTGGTAGCCATAGCGGGGTCAGTGGGAGGTGGGGCGGACAGTGGCTTTTTGGAGGAAGGAGTAGAGGAGAGATCGCCACTGGGCCGTTTGGAAGATTTTTGGCGGGTGTTGCCTGGGAGGAGGGATGAGTGACTGGATGGATGGGGAGGAGGTGGGAGGCAGGGCCCTCCCATGAGGCAGTAGCACTGGATGAGAGGGTAGGGCGCTCTGTGACGGCGACTGTGGCGCGGTGGGCGGAGAGACTGGCAGGGGAAGCAGCGGTAGTCGCAGGGGGGAGAGGGGGAAAGCCGTCTCGGCGGGCGACAGGAGCGGGAGGGGGGTTGGGAGCAGGGACAGAGGCAGGAGCGGGAGAAGCAGCAGGGGCAGTAGCAGGGGTGGGAGCAGGAGTGACGTACAGGTGGGGATACATCGATGGAGAGGAGATAGATGGGGAGGAGACTGTGAGTAGGGGATGTGCATGAGACGGGTGAATCCCAGAGGAAGCACTCCATGACGTTACAGTGGGGCAGGTGAAGGAGAGGTGTAGATGATGGTGGTAGTTGGGGCGTCCATGATCGCAGGCGGCAGCGAACACCGAGAGACGGCGGCAGCGGCGAGCACCGAGAGACGGCGGCAGAAGAAGCGGCGAGCACCAAGAGACGGCGACAGCGGCGGCGGCGGCGGCGGCGGCGGCTGAAGAAGCGGTGACCAGGTGGCGGCGGCAGAAGAGGAAGCAGCGAGCACCGACAGATGGCGACCAAGCGGTGGCGTCGGCGGCAAGCACCGGGCAGCGGCGAACAGACGACGACGGCGGCGGCGGCGGCGGCGGCGGCGGCGGCGGCGGGCAGCAGTGACGGCGTGCAGACGGGCAACAACGCGACAAGCACGGTTGGGGCTCTTCCACGGTGAAGATACACCCTGAGAGTAGCCCAGGCAGTGCGAGTCCTCGATGGGGAAGTGAGGGAATCCAACCCTCGAATGGTGGGTGAGCGAGAGGCAGACGCTTAAATACTCTTGGGAAGGCGCCGATATTGGCCACTGGAACCACGTGTTCCACTGTGGCGCCCTCACACTAAATGCGGGCCAGGAGGCATGCGCCGCCACAGCTTATGGCGCGATGGTGCAGAGACCTCTACGGGGTCTTCGACGTCCATGACGTCTGGCGCGGATTCAAATTCCGTGGTGCGCAGTACCAAAGTACACCACTAATATTGTAATACTAGGTTCATAAAAGCCGAAAAACTGCTGCAGAAACTGTATGTGCAACCAGATTTTTTTCGACTTCAACCTCCACTAAAAACGATGGAAAGGAACGTTTGACCTCATTCTTGTAAATGATAGGGGAAAGCGCTGTAAGGCTGCAAGTAAATTGTATACCAAATTTACAAAGAAAATGGTTTTCAGGCTATTGAGTTGTGCGTGGCTCGTGTTTGTGCGATCTCTCTCGTTTTACATTCTGTTTTTACGGTACTGCCACCTCGTTTTGTTAATTCAGTTACTGGTGTTACTGAGCTGCTGCCTTGTTTGCCTGTGAGGGGCAACAGCAGCGCTTATCGATATATGCTCCACAGTCTGCTGACTGCTATTACTTCCCGGTTGTCATGAGTTCAGAAGTTAGTTCGTATCTGGCAGCGAGTTGGAACGTGCCAGCAGTTAGGTCGGACCTGGCAGTATTTGACTTGGCGGGCGGCACAAATTCAGTCAGGGCGCGCCAGCAGTGAGGTCCGGACCACAATTACTCGCCGACTGTTGCTGACACACATGATTGGTGTGGCGACGACTTTGGTTGGTCGTCGGTCGGTCGTCTTGCCGGTCAACGTGTATTTGGTCGGCGATCGCTTATGTGTTGGCTGTGTGTGCCGACTCGTGATTCCTCCCTGTTATTGTACAGTCACTGCCGTTAGCATTGCCTGGTTCTTCGTGCAAGTGTTCGTGAAACTGTGTGTAGTTTGTGTGATTTTCATCGACAAGTTGTTTTAAATGTTGTCGGCGTACTGCCTCTGAGGCGTCGGTCGGTTGGTGTGGATCAGCCAGGAAATCTCCACGCGGCGCAGTGGGCCGGGCCCGCTGGCGGTCTCTATGCAGTGTCGGAGTGTGTGAGAGCTGTTCTGATTGCTACGTGGTTCGTGGATCACCGACCCAGGACATTAAAGTTGAGTGGTGATTTAATTACCGAAGCCAGTCCGTTCACATTGTGCTGTTGGTTGGTTTTCATGGTTGGCTGTTAGGGGTATTCCCGTGAGCAACAAGTGTTCGAGTTGGCGAAAGTTTAGCCACCATTCGGTGGAGTTAAATTGTATTTTGGTTATTTGAAGTCCAAGTGCACCAGCGGAATTTTCTGCCTTGTGGCCATTAGCGTTCCGGTTACCTGCCCTGGCCACTGAAGTAAAATTCAGGCAGTGTCCATTCCTCGCCGTGTTGTCGGTGCCCAGCACGTGTGTAGTTTTGACAGCTTATGCATACTTGATTGTGGGCGGCTACGCCTTTTACGGTTTGGCTTTGGAGTTCCTTGTGTACTGTTCGGGTGGAAAGCAAGTCGTCTTGTCGGTGGGTTCGTTGACTGTCTCTTGGTTGGGTTGCCGGCGGATCGGATATAGTTGGTCCGACTACCTGTCTCCCGTGAAAATGAAATGAAATGGCGTGTGACGAGGGCCTCCCGTCGGGTAGACTGCTCGTCTGGTGCAAGTCTTTCGAGTTGACGCCACTTCGGCGACTTGGGCGTCGATGGGGATGAAATATGATGATGAATAGGACAACACAACACCCAGTCCCTGAGAGGAGAAAATCTCCGACCCAGCCGGGAATCGAACCCGGGCTTTTAGGATTGACAGTCCGCCGCGCTGACCAGTCAGCTACCGGGGGCGGACTCCTGTATCCTGTAAGCGAACGTTATATTTCAAGTGCAGACTGACCCACGGAAACTTCTGAGCGCCACTGGCTGTACTACTTTTTCTTATTGGTGTTTGATTGTGTATTTTAATGGCTCATAGCCGATGGTTTGAATTTTTGTGATTTTAGTTGAGTTTTAAATAATGGGCCTTAAGCCGCTTTAAAATTGAAAGTTCCTTATTTGTCAAGTCTTACATTGTTTGGGCCTTCTGCCTCATTTAAAATATTTTTTTGGATAAATCTTTGGGCTTTCTGCCTTTTGAAAATTTATTGTAGTTGTGTTTTAAATCATGGGCCTTCAGCCTTTTTAAAAATTAAAGAGGTTGTGCCCTTAAGCGACAAGACTGTGTGACATATTCAGGCGATAATTAAGCTCGGAAATTTGCGCTGTAATGTTTGGGCAACTAAATAAAATTATATGTGTTCGAGTGTAACTAACAGCCGCTCATTTTTGGCCTCTTCCCACAATTTCAACTACCTGTTCTGTCCTGCGGATTGAACCAGGCGTTTCAGCTATACTTCCCAAAATGTATGAACATACAATGTATAACATATTTCGAGAATGATCACTCAAGATGCAAGTGAAACGCCTCTGGTGAAAAATACTCTTAAATTGCAGTAAGCTTGAAACAGAAAAAATAAACTGATATGTAAGAGCTGCTTTGGAAGACCGCGATGCAAATTAATGTACAAAGTGCGAATTTTGTCGTTCCTCGTATATTAAAGTCCGATAGTGATGGTAGGTCTGGAACCCATGATGTCGGTATTCAAATTTCCATTATCAAGAGAGGTGCTGTCGGTGTGTTGTCTCGCGTAAAGAGCAGGGCGAGTTTCGGTAGTATGAGAAGTTTTGATTTGTTACTGGTTAATGAAGTGCACCGCTTTTCATCTGCAGATACAGTCGTTTCCATCGCCCTCACAGGTTGTCTCTGGCACGAACAAAGTGTCCGATTTAGCGAGCGGGGAAGGGAGGCGGTGGTGGAGGCAGTGGGTTCCCCTTGCCTCTGCCATATTGTAATCGAATCTCCGCCTGCGTTATTGTTGTGTAAGCGCGTAATTCTCCTTTACCATAAATTGCTCGGGAGTCTGCTATCACATTTCAGCCCAGGTCAGCCATCCCCTATCCTGGTACCCACCCCTGCCCCCCCCCCCCCTCTCGCCCACTGTGTCTACATTGTCCCCTCTCCCCCCTCTAATTTGCTAATCACCCGTTGATTTAATTATTTACAAATACAATACAGGCAGCAGTTGGCGATCCAGATGGCGGTTGTTCTAATTTGCACTTCAGTTAGTGGAGCCACTCGTGACGTTACGTTTGTTATGAATCGCCGTAATTAATTAACTGTAAACTGCTGCTATAAATATTTCCCCGACCCAATCTCTCCCTCTCTCTCTTTCTCTCCTTTTTTTAATGTGTCTTTGTCCGCGGCAAATAAAAGTAATTATTTGGACTCGACCTCCGATTAATGAGAGCTGCGGCAGCGTTAAATAGCGGCAAGCGGCTCAGATTAAACAAACGCCAACAATCGAATTATGTAATCGCGCGGTGTTCCCGCTCGGTTCCGACTGATGCGGGGACGCGATAGCTGGCCCGGTAATCGATGAGCGGTACACGACAGTCGTAAACTAACAGCCGGCCGGCGGGCGTTTAATTGCGAACGGCCGCGCAGATAGGATCGATACATAACAGCCGGTCATTAGTCGAGATCGATAAGCTGGTCGGAGTAAGGGGTGGGGTGGGGGCAGCGCAGTCGGACGGTAATGGAGCCTCGACAGACGGACAGACACCTGGCGCCTTGGCTTCTGGAAGCTGGCCAGCGGCCCGAGCTAGGCTATTAACTCTCCACAGCGGAGTGCCAGGTGCCGGTGCGATTAACGTCTTTCTCAGGCAAGTGTTTTCTGCACTCCAGTCCTCAGTAGATGAGTTTCTCCAGATTTGTCTACAGTTTCTTTTAAATGGCGTTAGTAGGAGCGCCCTCTAATAACATAGATTCCGAAATCAACATAGCTACATTTATTTTGTTGTCTGTTGTCCAGGATTACAGACCGAGGTGATCCTGTCCCCCTTCGGAATATCAAAGCTGCAGCCTCCCTTCCCCTAAAACTATCTTTCTGTAATTTTTTCTGCAGATATTTAGGAAATTTTATAATTTGTAAGGTTGTTGTTGTTGTGGTCTTCAGTCCTGAGACTAGTTTGATGCAGCTCTCCACGCTACCCTATCCTGTGCAAGCTTCTTCATCTCCCAGTACCTACTGCAACCTACATCCTTCTGAATCTGCTTAGTGTATTCATCTCTTGGTCTCCCTCTACGATTTTTACCCTCCACGCTGCCCTCCAACGCTAAATATGTGATCTCTTGATGCCTCAGAACATGTTCTAGCAACCGGTCCCTTCTTCGAGTCAAGTTGTGCCACATACTCCTCTTCTCCCCAATTCTATTCAATACCTCCTCATTAGTTATGTGATCTACCCATCTAATCTTCAGCATTCTTCTGTAGCACCACATTTCGAAAGATTCTATTCTCTTCTTGTCTAAACTATTTATCGTCCATGTTTCACTTCCATACATGACTACGCTCCATACAAATAGTTTCAGAAACGACATTCTGACACTGAAATCTGTACAAGATCTTAACAAATTTCTCTTCTTCAGAAACACTTTCCTTGCCATTGCCAGTCTACATTTTATATCCTCTCTACTTCGACCATCATCAGATATTATAATCCCCAAATAACAAAACTCCTTTACTACTTTAAGTGTATCATTTCCTAATCTAATTCCCACAACATCACCCGACTTAATTCGACTACATTCCATTATCCTCGTTTTGCTTTTGTTGATGTTCATTTTATATCCTCCTTTCAAGACACTGTCCATTCCGTTCGACTGCTCTTCGAAGTCCTTTGCTGTCTCTCACAGAATTACAATGTCATTGCCGAACCTCAAAGTTTTTATTTCTTCTCCATGGATTTTAATAACTACTCCGAATTTTTCTTTTGTTTTCTTTACTGCTTGATCAATATACAGACTGAATAACATCGGGGATAGGCTACAACCCTGTCTCACTCCCTTCCCAACCACTGCTTCCCTTTCATGCCCCTCGACTCTTATAAATGCCATCTGGTTTCTGTACAAATTGTAAATAGCCTTTCACTCCCTGTATTTTACCCCTGCTACCTTTAGAATTAGCAAGAGAGTATTCCAGCCACCATTGTTAAAACCTTTCTCTAAGTCTGCAAATGCTAGAAACGTAGGTTTGCCTTTCCTTAATATTTATTCTAAGATAATTTGTAAGGTACCTTTAATGAAAATCAGTAATATAACCTAAATACAAGAAAATACTAGACAGAACAAATTAGATGCATATCTATGGAATATTCCGTCGGTTTTTCGAAGAACATAGACATATTAATAACTTGTTTACAAAGTGTTACCATTCCACAATAACATTTATTTATTAGTTCGTTATTAACCAACTTTCAGCTTCTTAGGCCTTGGTCAGATAACGTAATACAAAACAGATAGTCGGCACGACTTCAGCGAGATCTCACAGCAGTACAAAGATTTCTGTACAAAGACGTGTGACATTTTATGGCTACATCGATATAAAACAAAAGCATAATGAAATACCTAAAGAGACTCTGAACAAATAAACTTTATATTAAAGTATATTCAAATATTAAAATCATATGTTCAACGCAAGTTGCAGGAAGCAAAGAGTGTTGTCAACATTAAAGAAGAAACTGTCTTCTGTAGATGTGAATGCCACCATGGGTGACAAGGAGAACAGTTAAGTGTTACTTAATAAGAATATATTGAAAAAGTTTTTACATTCCTCAGTCCTGTAGAGTTCCTTGAGTTACGTAATGATTTCACATTGAAATCTGAAATGAAAGTGAAGAATATTATTAAAACCTCCAAATCCACGTTTACTGATAGTGATTCGAAATATCTCTCAAGCATGAACCCAAGAGCACCCAGATTATATGGGTTATTTAAGCTTCAGGAGAGAAGATGTCTCAGTAAAACCAGTAGTGTCTTCAGTTTCAGCACCTTTCCATAAATAAGCAAAAGAGTTAGATTCACTAACTGAAACAAAAACTAAATTTCAACCAAAATTTGGAATACCTAATTCACTTGCATTAGTAAAAGAACTAAAAGACGTACCTATTCCACCTAGTGCAAAACCAGTCTCAATTGAATTTGGCAGCCAGTTTTCTAATATCCCTGTTGCAGAGGCAACGGAAATTTTAAAAGAATGGTTAAATAAAACAGAACAAATTCAGTGGAGATAGAAGATATAAGGATGGCAAATGAAACGTGCTTAAAGAAAAATTATTTCCATTTTCAACAGGCTCTGTACAGTCAGCCATATGGGTTAGCACAGGCGTCCCCAGAGAATCCTTTATTAGATGCAATGTTTATGGGCAATTTTGAGTAATTTTTGATAAAGAGGCTCTAAGTTCTAAAATACAATATTGGACTAGGTATGTGAATTATGTTCTATGCTAGTGGACAGATACTACTAGGCAGTTAATAAATTTCTTCAGCACATGAATTCCTGAAGAGGGGCAGCAGCCTTTTCAGTAGTTGCAGGGGCAACAGCCTTGCTGTGCTGGTACTGCGAACGGCTGAAAGCAAGGGGAAACTACGGCCGTAATTTTTCATGAGGGCATGCAGCTTTACTGTATCATTAAATGGTGATGGTGTCCTCTTGGGTAAAATATTCCGGAGGTAAAATAGTCCCCCATTCCGATCTCCGGGCGGGGACTACTCAAGAGGACGTCGTTATCAGAAGAAAGAAAACTGGCGATCTACGGATCGGAGCGTGGAATCTCAGATCCCTTAATCCGGCAGGTAGGTTAGAAAATTTAAAAAGGGAAATGGATAGGTTAAAGTTAGATGCAGTGGGAATTAGTGAAGTTCGGTGGTAGGAGGAACAAGACTTCTGGTCAGGTGAATACAGGGTTATAAATACAAAATCAAATAGGGGTAATGCAGGAGTAGGTTTAATAATGAATAAAGAAATAGGAGTGCGGGTAAGCTACTACAAAAGGCATAGTGAACGCATTATTGTGGCCAAGATAGACACAAAGCCCACGCCTACGACAGTAGTACAAGTTTATATGCCAACTAGCTCTGCAGATGACGAAGAAATTGAAGAAATGTATGATGAAATAAAAGAAATTATTCAGATAGTGAAAAGAGACGAAGATATAATAGTCATGGGTGACTGGAATTCGGTAGTAGGAAAAGGAAGAGAAGGAAACGTAGTAGGTGAATATGGATTGCGGCTAAGAAATGAAAGAGGAAGCTGTCTGATAGAATTTTGCACAGAGCACAACTTAATCATAGCTAACACTTGGTTCAAGAATCATAAAAGAAGGTTGTATACATGGAAGAAGCCTGGAGATACTGACAGGTTTGAGATAGATTATATAATGGTAAGACAGAGATTTAGGAACCAAGTTTTATATTGTAAGACATTTCCAGGGGCAGATGTGGACTCTGATCACAATCTATTGGTTATGAACTGTAGATTAAAACTGAAGAAACTGCAAAAAGGTGGGAATTTAAGGAGATGGGACCTGGGTAAACTGAAAGAACGAGAGGTTGTACAGAGTTTCAGGGAGAGCATAAGGGAACAATTGACAGGAATGGGTGAAAGAAAGACAGTAGAAGAAGAATGGGTAGCTTTGAGAGATGAAGTAGTGAAGGCAGCAGAGGACCTAGTAGGTAAAAAGACGAGGGCTAGTAGAAATCCTTGGGTAACAGAAGAAATACTGAATTTAATTGATGAAAGGAGAAAATATAAAAATGCAGTAAATCAAGCAGGCAAAAGGGAATACAAACGTCTCAAAAATGAGATCGACAGGAAGTGCAAAACGGCTAAGCAGGGATGGCTAGAGGACAAATGTAAGGATGTACAGGCTTATCTCACTAGGGGTAAGATAGATACTGCCTACAGGAAAATTAAAGAGACCTTTGGAGAAAAGAGAACCACTTGTATGAATATCAAGAGCTCAGATGGAGACCCATTTCTAAGCAAAGAAGGGAAAGCAGAAAGGTGGAAGGAGTATATAGAGGGCCTATACAAGGGCAATGTACTAGAGGACAATATTATGGAAATGGAAGAGGATGTAGATGAAGATGAAATGGGAGATACGATACTGCGTGAAGAGTTTGATAGAGCACTGAAAGACCTGAGTCGAAACAAGGCCCCGGGAGTAGACAACATTCCAATAGAACTACTGACGGCCTTGGGAGAGCCAGTCCTGACAAAACTCTACCATCCGGTGAGCAAGATGTATGAGACAGGCGAAATACCCTCAGACTTCAAGAAGAATATAATAATTCCGATCCCAAAGAAAGCAGGTGCTGACAGATGTGAAAATTACAGAACAATCAGTTTAATAAGTCACGGATGCAAAATACTAACGCGTATTCTCTACAGACAAATGGAAAAACTGGTAGAAGCTGACCTCGGTGAAGATCCCTTTGGATTCCATAGAAATATTGGAACACTTGAGGCAATACTGACCTACGACTTATCTTAGAGGCTAGGTTAAGGAAAGCAAACCTACGCTTCTAGCATTTGTAGACTTAGAGAAAGCTTTTGACAATGTTGACTGGAATACGCTCTTTCCAATTCTGAAGGTGGCAGGGGTAAAATACAGAGATCGAAAGACTATTTACAATTTGTACAGAAACCAGATGGCATTTATAAGAGTCGAGGGGCACGAAAGGGAAGCAGTGGTTGGGAAGGGAGTGAGACAGGGTTGTAGCCTCTCCCCGATGTTAATCAATCTGTATATTGAGCAAGCAGTAAAGGAAACGAAAGAAAAGTTCGGAGTAGGTATTAAAATCCATGGAGAAGAAGTAAAAACTTTGAGGTTCGCCGATGACATTGTAATTCTGTCAGAGACAGCAAAGGACTTGGAAGAGCAGTTGAACGGAATGGACAGTGTCTTGAAAGGAGGGTATAAGATGAGCATCAACAAAAGCAAAACAAGGATAATGGAATGTAGTCGAATTAAGTTGGGTGATGCTGAGGGAATTAGATTAGGAAATGAGACACTTAAAGTAGTAAAGGAGTTTTGCTATTTGGGGAGCAAAATAACTGATGATGGTCGAAGTAGAGAGGATATAAAATGTAGACTGGCAATGGCAAGGAAAGCGTTTCTGAAGAAGAGAAATTTATTAATATCGAATATAGATTTAAGTGTCAGGAAGTCATTTCTGAAAGTATTTGTATGGAGCGTAGCCATGTATGGAAGTGAAACATGGACGATAACTAGTTTGGACAAGAAGAGAATAGAAGCTTTCGAAATGTGGTGCTACAGAAGAATGCTGAAGATTAGATGGGTAGATCACATAACTAATGAGGAGGTATTGAATAGGATTGGGGAGAAGAGAAATTTGTGGCACAACTTAACTACAAGAAGGGATAGGTTCGCAGGACATGTTCTGAGGCATCAAGGGATCACCAATTTAGTAATGGAGGGCAGTGTGGAGGGTAAAAATCGTAGAGGGAGACCAAGAGATGAATACGCTAAACAGATTCAGAAGGATGTTGGTTGCAGTAGGTACTGGGAGATGAAGAAGCTTGCACAGGATAGAGTAGCATTGAGAGCTGCATCAAACCAGTCTCAGGACTGAAGACCACAACATCAACCACAACATGAATTCACATCACAGTAAAATCAAGTTTACAGTGGAGTTGGGAGGAAACTCTGTCAGCTTTCTACAATCACCATTTACATTAGTAAGCAAGAGCATTTATTTAAGATATACAGGAAAGTAACCTCAAGAGACACAGTAATACCAGCCAGTTCCCAGCAGCCCATAATACACTGAGAAGCTGCCTTCAACATTATGTTGCACTGCCTACTGTCTGTACCACAAACCAAACAAGATTTTGAAAATGAATCAAAATAGTTAAAGAAATAGCTTACAGTAATGGTTATAGTCCTACATTAACTGATAAAATACTCAGCAAAAATAGGAGACAGAGAATAGCAGCACTGCTTCTCCCACCACAGACAGCACAAAACAAATCTGATAACAAATGGGCTGCCATGTTACATGTGGATAGGCCTTCAGAGGTTCTTTTTAGGAAATATACTCTAGCTTTTTACACTAAGACTACTGTTGCCCATCTTCTGTTCAAGAGTAAAGACAAGATTCCACCTTTAGAACAGAGTGAAATCTATACAATTTCTTCCAATCTGTGTGGCAAACTATATGTTGGTCAATCAGGTAGGGCTATAGCTGCTTGACTGAATGAGCATGAAACGAGTTGGAGACTGAAAGATTCCACCTTTGCTGAACATGCTCTGAATGAATGTCATTCATATAATAAGAAATGTGATGTTCTCCATAAAGGAATTAAAGGCAGGAAACTCAAATTACTTGAAATTCTGGTCATTAATAAGAACAATCAAAGCGTCCTGACCTGGTCCTTAATAACCAAACACAGTTCTGTTACTTACCCTTATTAAAAGTAATTACTATCCAGTATCCTTATTTATAGAATTTTCAAAAATGGTATGTAATGTACTCAAGAGTGGTTAGCAATCTAAACAGTAATGGGACACTGAGTAACTCACAGTTTGGATTTCAAAAATGCTCTTCCACTGAGACAGCAATATAGAATTTCACTGCCCACATAACAGAGTCTTGAAATAGCAAAATGCCACCAATAGGAATTTCCTGTGGCTTATCCAAAGCATTTGATTGTGTGAACCATGACATTATGTCACAGAAATTAAAATTCTATGGTATAAATGGGAGAGTGTATGAGTGGTTGAAGTCATATCTACAGAACAGGAAGCAAAAAGTTTATTTATATGGTTTACGTGATTTATGGAAGTTTGCCGCATCATCCAACTGGGGTGAAATTACATTAGGTGTTCCACAGGGTTCGATCATGAGTCCTCTTCTGCTCTTGATATATGTGAGTGACCTCCCCTCTTTTCTGAAACAAGAAGCTAAACTGACACTGTTTGCCGATGATACAAGCGTCATTATTAATCAAGTAATACCAATAGAAAATGATATAAATAATGTCTTTGGAAAACCAGTGGTTGAAAATACCGCTACAGTTGTAAGGTTCTTTTATTTAGAACACGACTATGCGCTCGCTGGTATCACATCGCGCCTTGTACTCGTCCATCGCTGCGCTAGGGCTCACAGCACCAAGCTACGACACCTGAAGACGGGTTTATAAGTGCCTGAAACTGGTCGTGTTCTAAATAAAAGAACCTTACAACTGTAGCGGTATTTTTAACCTCTGGTATAATGCTCAGTTGCGGTTGTTCCTCAGACAGGATTGTTTGTCTTTGGAAACGTTATTAACTGGTTTTCTGCGAATGGGCTTGCTCTGAACTTCGAAAAAAACCCAGTACATCCAGTTCTTGCTGCAACAACAACAGTTCCTCGAATAAATATCAAACATCAACAAAGTCAGTAGCCAGGGGAGAGCATACTAAGTTTTTGGGTGAACATATAGGTGAGAATCTTAATTGGAAAATTCATATTTTGGATCTCCTGAAGCGACTAGGTTCAGTAATTTTTGCAATTAGAACATCTGTTAGTTTTGAGGCTATAGAAATTAGTATACTTTCACTCTCTGATGTCACACAGAATAATATTTTTGAGGTAACTCAACACTTACGTAAAAAGTATTCTCTGCTCAAAAGAAAGTTTTTAGAATAATGTGTGAAGCTCACAGTCGCAGATCTTGTAGTCATCTGATTTAAAAGTTTGAAATTCTTACAATAGCCTCACAATACAGTTACTCAGTAATGAAATTTGTTGTCAGCGACATGGACCAATTTAAAACCAACAGTGGCATTCATGATTATAATACCAGAAGAAAGTAAGATTTACACTGTTCTCTACTTAACCTATCTCTGGCTCAGAAAGGGGTAAAATATGCTTGTGTAAACCTTTTCGATAAATTACCAGATGAAATAAAATGTCTGACAGACAGCAGTAGTGGTTTAAAAAATAAATTGAAATCATATCCCCTTGGCAACTTCTTCTTTACCATAGATGAATTCTTCAATAGGAATAAATAAATCCATAGGTAAAATTTAAGCATTTTGGGCCATTTGAGGGAATGGCGTAGGTAACAAAAATTTGAAGCGTTAAAAAAAGTCATATGTGCATTTCTTACGCACTTGACAGGTTCCACATCATAAGAGATTAATCAATGGAACACATAACTAACTAACTAGCAGCAGCCAGTCGCTATTTGTTTCACCATTAGATATAAGTTTGTAATAACTGTCCACACCCACATTCCGTAGACTTTTTTCTCTCCCTCACCTTCTTTTGGTCTGTTTGTTACATTCACCAGCCTGTCCATATGACATACTAGCCTGTGCCATTATTCACATGTAGAAAATTTTTGACCTATACCTTCATATAGTTTTAGTATTTTAACACACTGTAATATAAGATTTATTTGTTCAGAGTCACTAAGTATTACATTACACTTGTGTTTTGTCACATATCTTTGTACAGTAATCTTTCTTCAGCTACGACATCTTTGTTCAGCAATCTTTCTATAGCTACAATTCCTCGCTGAAGTTGTATGGACGATCTGTTTAGAATTAAGTTACCTGAAGTGGACTAAGAAGCCGCAAGCTGGTTCATAAGGAACTAAAAAATAAATATAATTGTGGAAGATTAATACTTTGCATTCATTTTATTGATTAAATGCATCATCGGAAATAAATTATAGATTTATGAACTTCTAAAAAAACTTGAAAGTGACACAAAATCTATGTGTTGCTGAGAAAAAGTGAAATCTATGTCTTATTGTTTATGACAGCTACAGGATCTTGATTTTAGTATGAAGTAAATAAAGAACAGATCTCTTGCTCTTGATAAATATTAACTGAAAATGAAAGAAATAGGGCTATAATTAAGTGTTGTGAGCACAATTCGTTCCCAGTATTTACTTTCCATTTCTTTGCTTTGAGTGAAACAAACTCATTCATTATGGCACTGAAGTAAAATTTAGAGGCTTAACTTGATAAATATTAGCTGAAAATGAAAGAAATAGGGCTATAATTAAGTGTTGCTAGCACAATTCGTTCCCAGTATATACTTTCCATTTCTTTGCTTTGAGCGAAACAAACTCATTCATTATGGCACTGAAGTAAAATTTAGAGGCTGAATTTGACAGTCTGCTTCACCAATACTCGATATTAAGCAGTTTATTTTATCATCTTTAATTTGCTGAACATCAGTTGCCAAGATTATGCAGTCGCTTGATTTCTCATAAATATCCTCAAAGCTATTTCGATGTTTGGATTAGAGCCTCGTAACCCATATATTAATATATATATATATATATATATATATATATATATATATATATATATATATATATATATATATATATATACGGAAACTCTGTCAGTGTTTCTTCATCAGCTCTTTGCACTATTCTATTAGCTAGATCAGCTGTATCGATGTTTCTATTATGCCTGGAACCATAATCTGCTGCATATTTTTCAAATTAACGTACAGAGTCTGCATTTAAGGACTTCTTGATAGGGAATTAAAGTGAGATGAAATGGTGTGTTATGTATTTCTCTTATTGTTCTATCCAATACTTTCAAGCAATCTGGCCTAGTTTAGTACCTGCCCCAGCTGGCAGAAATGGGCGAAAGTCGGAAGTCTTCGGTCAGATAGCATATTTTCTTCACCACCAGCTCCTTTTGGATGGAGCAAGTACCGGCAAAAACTCCATTGTTGAATATGAATCAGCTCTTTGGGCACAGCTGTATGAATCAAGCGTACTGTTAACCCATAACCCGTGTGACGCCTGTTCGGTAGTAGTTATACCTTTAGTGGCGTCACACTTTAGTGACGTCATTTCCATGGCGTCAAAGAAGCGCGACGACAGTACTTCGACGATTCTTATGGCTCAGATTAAGTTCCTTGTAAATTTATGCTATGTTGATAGCTATTTATACAGATAATTCAGTGCATCCAATTGACTTTGGAAGTTCCTCGACAACTGTCGGTTGTGATTGGGGGTTAAGCATGATGACAATATGCAGACTGAACCGTGGTGAAAGGTAGTGGAAGGACTAAAAACATGAACAAACAGAAACCACCAGAAAATGTCCAAAAAAATGAAACAGGATTTTATTTTGGTGGATGTCAAACAATTCAATCTGATCGGCGTACTACAAAAGTAAAACTGGATTTCGTGCAGGCAAAGTATTGTAAAACGCTGTGCAACGCAGTTAAAAGACCATTTCCTCGAAACCCCGTAATTGTCTCCAGTTACGACGAGTAAGTTTGAAATTTGGCTCAAGGGTGCCTACAAACTTTCTCTATAATGGTGCAAAAACGCGGTGGCCTGCGACGTCACCGACGCACTCGAGGGCGCATGAAACAATGAGGTGTCGACACATGCGACAAAATAGGCCAGAGCTCAGAAGTTCATGCGAGGTGTAAGGTGAGTTAATAATGTCAGATTGGTACCAAATTTCACCACAATTACGCCTAATGCCACCGTTGATGTGTTACTTGATGATAAGGTCGTCACACCCCCTTTTGACGCCTGTGCGATGGAAGTCAGAAACGCGACGGCAGCATTGAAATTACAAATTTTCCTTATGGACGACCGAGGTAAGCAAATCAGACAAATTACCAGTCAGAATCGCCGTGAAAAGGCCTTACAGGGTAGCATGAAGGGTATCTATGAAACCATCCCTTCTCTTGGGGCGTTGGTTTTCTAGGAGTCGAAAACGACATTGTGCCTTTACAAAAAAATACTTCGAAGTAGTCCAAGGTGGCTGCAGGCAGGCAATTATTTGACTCTTCTCCAATGCAAGTAACTGCCTACAGGCTCCTGGGACTACTATGCAGGTTTTCTCTGTAAAGACATACGTTTAGAAGTCTCAGTATATGTGGGCCAGTGTTACCGAGGGTATTGTTGATACGGGAGTCTTGGAGGGACCCTTTGCCGTTCTATTCACACATGTGTGACTGTCACACTCCTCCGTGGTAACGACACACAATGGCGTGAAACAGGAGGCCTGAAAAAGGATAAGCACCATTTGCTGTGTAAGTAGGCTGTTTAGGTTTTTATGTTGGTAACGCCATGTAGCGCTCTATATGAAAATCACTGACTGTGCTGTGTGCCGTCTGTGGCTGGTTTGCATTGTTGGAATAGTCGCCATTGTAGTGTTGGGTAGTTGGATGTGATCAGCGCGTAGCGTAGCGCAGTTGGAGGTGAGCCGCCAGCAGTGGTGGATGTGGGGAGAGAGATGGCGGAGTTTTGAGAGCGGATGATCTGGACGTGTGTCCATCAGAGAGAGTAAATTTGTAATACTGGATATCATGAACTGACATACACTCCTTGGAATGGAAAAAAGAACACATTGACACCGGTGTGTCAGACCCACCATACTTGCTCCGGACACTGCGAGAGGGCTGTACAAGCAATGATCACACGCACGGCACAGCGGACACACCAGGAGCCGCGGTGTTGGCCGTCAAATGGCGCTAGCTGCGCAGCATTTGTGCAACGCCGCCGTCAGTGTCAGCCAGTTTGCCATGGCATACGGAGCTCCATCGCAGTCTTTAACACTGGTAGCATGCCGCGACAGCGTGGACGTGAACCGTATGTGCAGTTGACGGACTTTGAGCGAGGGCGTATAGTGGGCATGCGGGAGGCCGGGTGGACGTACCGCCGAATTGCTCAACACGTGGGGCGTGAGGTCTCCACAGTACATCGATGTTGTCGCCAGTGGTCGGCGGAAGGTGCACGTGCCCGTCGACCAGGGACCGGACCGCAGCGACGCACGGATGCACGCCAAGACCGTAGGATCCCACACAGTGCCGTAGGGGACCGCACCGCCACTTCCCAGCAAAGTAGGGACACTGATGCTCCTGGGGTATCGGCGAGGACCATTCGCAACCGTCTCCATGAAGCTGGGCTACGGTCCCGCACACCGTTAGGCCGTCTTCCGCTCACGCCCCAACATCGTGCAGCCCGCCTCCAGTGGTGTCGCGACAGGCGTGAATGGAGGGACGAATGGAGACGTGTCGTCTTCAGCGATGAGAGTCGCTTCTGCCTTGGTGCCAATGATGGTCGTATGCGTGTTTGGCGCCGTGCAGGTGAGCGCCACAATCAGGACTGCATACGACCGAGGCACACAGGGCCAACACCCGGCATCATGGTGTGGGGAGCGATCTCCTACACTGGCCGTACACCACTGGTGATCGTCGAGGGGACACTGAATAGTGCACGGTACATCCAAACCGTCATCGAACCCATCGTTCTACCATTCCTAGACCGGCAAGGGAACTTGCTGTTCCAACAGGACAATGAACGTCCGCATGTATCCCGTGCCACCCAACGTGCTCTAGAAGGTGTAAGTCAACTACCCTGGCCAGCAAGATCTCCGGATCTGTCCCCCATTGAGCATGTTTGGGACTGGATGAAGCATCGTCTCACGCGGTCTGCACGTCCAGCACGAACGCTGGTCCAACTGAGGCGCCAGGTGGAAATGGCGTGGCAAGCCGTTCCACAGGACTACATCCAGCATCTCTACCATCGTCTCCATGGGAGAATAGCAGCCTGCATTGCTGCGAAAGGTGGATATACACTGTACTAGTGCCGACATTGTGCATGCTCTGTTGCCTGTGTCTATGTGCCTGTGGTTCTGTCAGTGTGATCATGTGATGTATGTGACCCCAGGAATGTGTCAATAAAGTTTCCCTTCCTGGGACAATGAATTCACGGTGTTCTTATTTCAATTTCCAGGAGTGTATATATACACATATATATCATGACTTTTGAACACTATTAAAGTAAATACATTGTTTGTTCTCTTTCAAAATCTTTTATTTGTTAACTATGCCTATCAGTAGTTAGTGCCTTTAGTAGTTTAAATCTTTTATTTAGCTGGCAGTAGTGGCGCTCGCTGTATTGCAGTAGTTCGAGTAACAAAGATTTTTGTGAGGTAAGTGATTCATGAAAGGTATAGGTTATTGTTTGTCAGGATCATTCTTTTGTAGGGATTATTGAAAGTCAGATTGCATTGTGCCAAAAAATATTGTGTGTCAGTTTGTTGATGAGCTGAATAAGTAAAGAGAGAAATGTCTGCACACGTTCAGTTTAGCTCAGCTGTTTGAAAATCAAATAACGTAAGGGGTTTATCAGCACAATTATTCATAAATTTTTCTAAGGGGAGGTTTCAGCTGTTTCAGATGACATTCGCATTTTGTGATTCCACCGTGTAACCACAGCAAAAACTGCGGTCGAACTGCACTCCAAAGGGTGTGATCAGGTTTAGTAGGGTTGCTGGTCCATGCGTCCAGGAGGCATCAGCAGTGTCAAATATTGTCAAGAACGTCGCCTTGTTGCTCACTGCTCAGCGAAATGTCGTTTTCGACGGCGTGGGAATCAGCCGCCCAAGAGAAGGGATGGTTTCGTAGACGCTCCTTATACCATTGCTTGTGAGGTAACGGGCGAGTTGTGGTGCCCTGGAAATATTCTAAGTTTAGAGTTGGCAGGGCCGCGCGGGGGTCTCTCGGCGGGCCGTGGCGCGGCAGCAACCACGTGGTGCCGAGCATTAGCTGAGCATGAGGGGTAACCCCAGTGCATGGTCCAGCCGCGTGGCTCGGAATTCCATGGTGGCGCTTGTAGTGGGACGAAATTAAGCGTCACCCATCCACCAAAGTCAGCCCAGTTTGCAGGTGACTATAAGTTTAACTTAGTTTTGTTTATGTGTTTTCTTATTATTTGTAATAGATGTGAATTATCTAAAAGTTTGTATTTTTTTATGTGTTTCATGTACGGAGAGGTCGGCGCAACGAACGGGGACAGCATCTTCGTTGCCGCGACCAGAGAGGAAATTGCTGGCCGCTATACGTCGCGGGTCGACAGCCAAGGAGCAACAGAAGATCCTGGAACCGAGTTGTTGCGTCGTGTTTCTAAAAATTAAAAATGAATTTTTATACTCTTTTTGTACAACAATGACGTCATATAGAGCTTAATCTTATTGAAATGTCAGTCACTGTCTGTCAACGCTCAAGTTCACATCTGTATGTGTAGGAAGCTAATAAAATAGTGTATGCTATTAAAGTTGAAACACATGTCTTGAAGATTTATTTATGAAGAATTGTGTGAACGGATTAATAATATATTTGACAAGATTAGTAATTCTTACGTCGTTCACCGAAACTTTGAATCTAAAAAGTTTATTTAATGTGTGATTCTGATATCGATTAGATCAAGATAACGTGTGTCAATATAATTTCTGAGGAGAAACAAACGAAATTTAAATTGGGAAAAGTTACAAAAACCAATTGGCCCAAGTGATGTAATTCTTTGCACACGACTCAACGGATGTTTTACAGTTTCGTTCAAGAACCATCCTATGACAATTTAAAAGAATATGAATCATTTTGAAGTGGGTTGTAACTGACGTAGGTGACGAAGTCTGCACATGGTCATACATATATCAAACGAAAACTAATACGTCGTTACACCACACCGTGGCGACCTTAGAAACAGGACTTGTGTGCAACTAAGGCACACAGGTACGAAACAAAACATCAAGAGTCCTTCGGAAGTCAACGCGAGTTTTCGTGGAGCCTTCACCAGCCAGCGGCGACTTCGTGGGTGTGGGCATCTGACGGAGCCGCAGCCAAGCAGTACGGTCACGCAGTTGTTCCACGAGAAGGCGCATCTGTTGGGCAGCAGCTGAACGCTGCAAACCCCGACAACCTTTTTTCTCCCTAAACTAATAGGCCCAGTACGTCAGCTGCGGGGCGTTCCTCCGGCTGGTATTAGAGGTGTTGCTGAGGGCTTCGCCTGTCTACGGCGGTGCCGGGCGTGGTTGCAGCCAGCGACGTTTCCGGTGTTCGACTCAGCGTCCTGCCGGTTGCGGA
Source organism: Schistocerca piceifrons (assembly GCF_021461385.2). Lineage (NCBI taxonomy): Eukaryota > Metazoa > Arthropoda > Insecta > Orthoptera > Acrididae > Schistocerca > Schistocerca piceifrons. Next base: position 1,195,794,362 of record NC_060138.1, read on the forward strand.
AACGGGGTCGCAGCATCTCAGCGGCTGCATCGACGGCTGTTACATCTGCAGCCCATAGCAGCACACTGATCATCGAGAACTACAAATTACAATATTAAGTGTCCGGTGAGTTTGTTTCAAGTTGGAAGTGGAGTGTTGTATATAGGGAGTGTGCTTTTATAGGATTGTTGATTCCAAGTCTGCGTGTGTAAATAGTTAATATCTTACAATAATGTCGGGAAGTGAAATGTCAGACGAAGAGCAATCTATGTCCGATAGGAGCATGAGATCCCTTTTTAGGGCGATCGCTAAATTAAAACAATCTAACGGGGATTTTCTAGCTGAATTAAAACAGTCTAACGAAGAATCTATGGCTAGATTAAAACAGTCTAACGAAGAATCTGCTGCTAGATTAAAAGAGGAACTAAAACAGGAATTAAAACAGTCTAACGAAGAATCTATGGCTAGATTAAAACAGTCTAACGAAGAATCTGCTGCTAGATTAAAAGAGGAACTAAAACAGGAATTAAAACAGTCTAACGAAGAATCTATGGCTAGATTAAAACAGTCTAACGGAGAATCTACTGCTAGACTTAAAGGGGAGCTAACAAAATCTACAGACAGGTTGCAGGAATATGTTAATGAAACCAGTCGAGAATTAAGTGATAAAATAGAGTCTTCTAAAGTTGAAATGCAGGAAAAATTAGTAGGACTTAGTAATAAGATTGCTGATAATTGTAAAAGGTTAGAAGAACATATCCAGGAATCGCGCGAGGAAAAAGCTCGCATGCGAAACGATATCACTGACTTAACCGAGAGACTAGATAGTGTCAATATCTTAGTTGTAAATGAAATACAGAAAAATAACGATATGTTACGAGATGAATTTTCTATGCAAACAGAAACTGTTCGCAGAGAATTATTGAAATCTATTAAAGAGGTCTCTACCAAACCTGTAGAGATTTCTTCAATAGATAATGTAGAATTAGAGACATTAACTCATCAAGTAGAAAAAGATCATACCGAAATCGAAAACATGAAATTTTTTATTACTGAAATATGCAGTAACCTTGAGACTGCCAAAGATAATCGCATTGACGAAGGTACAGAGCGTTCACATCGTGAACACAGTGAAGAATCGATATTAGCTAATCGCGTATCCAGTACAGAAATGCGAATACAGGAAATTACTAAACGGTTATCGGAATTAGATAATAATGAAAACATTTCAGGTAGCAGAGGTAATAACATAATCAGAGACAACAGTCGCATCGAATTTGCTAGCTCGAACAACAACAATATGAATAAAGAAATCACGGCAAGCCAATCCGATGCAACTCCGTCTCTGCAATCTAAACAAAATCCGACTATTTCTCTCGCAGAATGTCTGGATGACATAACGACAAATTCAAATGTAGCAAGTCGATTTCCTGTATTCAAACCAGGAGGCGAACTTCACCCTATAATCTTTATAAAAGCTTTTGAAACATCATTATCTCCTAAATGGAGTAATGAAAAACGCATTCAATTTGTAATAGGACATTTAGAAGCAGAAGCTGCGGAATGGGCAGTACTGCATAGATCTGAATATAGGGACTGGGATGATTTTGTTAAGCAGTTTAAACAAAATTATTGGTCAAGAGGAAAACAACAACACTTAACTTTAGAGTTGTTAGACCCTCCTCCATATTATAAACGGTGGGGAGGTTATAGGAATTATTTTGAATGGCATTTAAACCGTGCTAAATTAATTGAAGAACCAATTATTGAAAGTCATTTAATACGAGTCCTAATTATTGGATTACCGTATTATATAAAGGAAAGAAAAATGCTATTCTACGAATTATAGGTGAGCCTTTACTAGCTGCTCTACCTTGGGCACCGGTAAATGAGATCCAGACGAAAAAGTTTGCGAACAGATTGTAAAAAATGCCGAACGGAGAATTAAAAGCTATAACCAACAGGCTATAGAACCCTCATTTCATGTAGGAGATCTTGTGTTAGTACGATCTCATCCTAAAAGTTCTAAGGCCGGTAAGGAATGTAGAAAATTCTTCTTTATCTTTGAAGGTCCATATGTTGTACATAAGATTGTACATCCCAAAGCATTACTTCTTATGGAACCTTCGTCAGGTGTAATTAAAGGATTATATAGTGTTGATCAGATGAAACCCTTCATTCCTAAATAAGTTAATATTTAGTAGATGTTATACACGGAAGAGCGTTCATAGTTTATTCATGTGAAGTTTTTCGTGATAGTTATGTATTATTTTAAAGAATGAAACAGAAAGCTTAAACAAGTATTCTACAATAATCTACTGGTACTTCAAAAAGAGAAAGATAACCAAAAGGGGGATTTATATGGAAGAAATTTTGCTCTTAGGTCAAAATGAATTTTGCATATTTTAAATTTACTCGGATAGTAGGAACCAAAGGGGACGGTTAATAGTTTTAGGGACCATGGGCGTCCAGAGCTATATGGCTCACGAGAACATAGCAGAGTGCCTTTAATAGAGGTTTGTAATAGTGTTAATATAGAACACACCAAACGGGGCTCTCTCGCTTGTTTCTCCTAAATAAATGGCCATTACCCAACAAGGTGTCCGAAGGTAAAGAAAGCCGTGCCGAGATTCTAAAGAAAGTTTTGCTTGATTTCTTCTTGACCTCAGGCATAAATAAGGCATTAGGGAAGAGAATGACGTAAAGTAAATAGTACTATTAGTTATTGTGAGAAACTTGTTAGTAATATACATTCTTGGAAGGAATAACTCTAGTAAATAAATGAAACTGAAACTAATCTATCACCATTTGAACGCTCTGTCCTAATGTACAACGTTAAAGAACGTACTAAATTAGTATTTATTAGCAACTATTAACTGAAGAGGAGCAGTCTCCCTATATTCGGTTACGAATTACCATAATAGTACAATTAAGAGTAAATGACAAATAGTCACAACAATATCGTATTAAAAGGATTAAATCTATCTAATAGCAAGGACTCTAGGTTACGTAAGATGTGAGGAAAGTGTATTAACAGTTAAATATTGTATATTGAAAAGTTTTAATTTCGGTTAAAACCTGACAAACTGAGCTTGTGGGTGGGGTATGTAGTGGGACGAAATTAAGCGTCACCCATCCACCAAAGTCAGCCCAGTTTGCAGGTGACTATAAGTTTAATTTAGTTTTGTTTATGTGTTTTCTTATTATTTGTAATAGATGTGAATTATCTAAAAGTTTGTATTTTTTTTATGTGTTTCATGTACGGAGAGGTCGGCGCAACGAACGGGGACAGCATCTTCGTTGCCGCGACCAGAGAGGAAATTGCTGGCCGCTATACGTCGCGGGTCGACAGCCAAGGAGCAACAGAAGATCCTGGAACCGAGTTGTGGCGTCGTGTTTCTAAAAATTAAAAATGAATTTTTATACTCTTTTTGTACAACAATGACGTCATATAGAGCTTAATCTTATTGAAATGTCAGTCAATGTCTGTCAACGCTCAAGTTCACATCTGTATGTGTAGGAAGCTAATAAAATAGTGTATGCTATTAAAGTTGAAACACATGTCTTGAAGATTTATTTATGAAGAATTGTGTGAACGGATTAATAATATATTTGACAAGATTAGTAATTCTTACGTCGTTCACCGAAACTTTGAATCTAAAAAGTTTATTTAATGTGTGATTCTGATATCGATTAGATCAAGATAACGTGTGTCAATATAATTTCTGAGGAGAAACAAACGAAATTTAAATTGGGAAAAGTTACAAAAACCAATTGGCCCAAGTGATGTAATTCTTTGCACACGACTCAACGGATGTTTTACAGTTTCGTTCAAGAACCATCCTATGACAATTTAAAAGAATATGAATCATTTTGAAGTGGGTTGTAACTGACGTAGGTGACGAAGTCTGCACATGGTCATACATATATCAAACGAAAACTAATACGTCGTTACACCACACGCTGTGTCGATGATGGAGACACGCCGGGAGTGCCAAAGATGGCGGACTTGGTGAAACCTTAATGGTACACATTTCATAGTTCGTATCGAAATTAGTAGGAGCCAGATGAATCATGATACCTCATAAAGTAACATGTACATTGCCATTATTTGCACGACGATTCTGATGGTGTAATCAGATTTTCATTATCTTTATTAGTTTAAAGTTTAGTATCGGACTGTAAATTATACAAGTAACACCCAACAACGAATTTCCAAAATCTAAACGGTTCAAAAATGGCTCTGAGCACTATGGGACTCAACTGCTGAGGTCATTAGTCCCCTAGAACTTAGAACTAGTTAAACCTAACTAACCTAAGGACATCACAAACATCCATGCCCGAGGCAGGATTCGAACCTGCGACCGTAGCGGTCTTGCGGTTCCAGACTGCAGCACCTTTAACCGCACGGCCACTTCTGCCGGCTAAACGGTTCATCTGATTGCGTCGATCGCCATGTCTTTAGAAAGGTACTAGTGTACACCTAAATTGGTATGAATGACAGGCATGCAACTTGAATAATACGTGAGTTGTTGGAGTTCAAAGCGGCCGATTACTATTGATCGCGTCAGGCCATAAGTACTCCACAGATACACGAAAAAACGGTAGCAGCATGCTTACAAATATATTTATTCATCTATGTCTTTGTTTACATCCGATATACACTATTCATGAAGAAATTGGACAAATATTTACTGTGTTTTAGAAAGCACAGAGACATTAGGCTACTGGCGTACTTTTGCTTGCCATTCCTTTGACATGTTTATTTAATTTGTTTATGTATTTAATAATGTATGTTAGAGCATCTTTATGGTCCTGCCGGTGGAATATTTATTTAATTTCAAGTTATTTAAATATAAATCCAGTACTTCGAATGTGTTTCGTTATGTTTGTGAATGTGCGTTGGCTTGAAGACTTCGTGGGAGTGCCCTAGCCAATCACGGCGCTCGTGAACGGGGAGACTGGATGGAAGTGGTGGAAGAGGACGAGAGAGGACATTGATGAGTCTGGAACAGTATGGCGCGAGGGATGCACAGTGGCAAGAGAGACTTGGAGTGTGGAGTGGTTTGCGCGCGGTCGCGAGGGATAGAAATACTTCGGAGTGCGGACTTGCGAACTAGTGAGATATCCGTGGTTCCTACAGTGAAGACGTAGAATGCGTTTAGAGGTGAATATCTCACGAACTATGTTGTCGTTCATAACTAATTACGTGCAGTAGCAATCTATTGTTTCCTTGTTATTCAACTTATATTTTATTTAATTCCTGGACCATCGACACCAATAAGTGTTTTGCAGGAATATACCACATTCTCAAAAGTACTTCTCCTATCATACTCATCATTTAAAGTCACTAAGATAGTACCTGCAGATTTTATTTATTGAGATCTTTCGTTTATAAATTTCTACATCTACATCTACATTTATACTCCGCAAGCCACCCAACGGTGTGTGGCGGAGGGCACTTTACGTGCCACTGTCATTACCTCCCTTTCCTGTTCCAGTCGCGTATGGTTCGCGGGAAGAACGACTGTCTGAAAGCCTCCGTGCGCGCTCTTATCTCTCTAATTTTACATTCGTGATCTCCTCGGGAGGTATAAGTAGGGGGAAGCAATATATTCGATACCTCATCCAGAAACGCACCCTCTCGAAAACTGGACAGCAAGCTACACCGCGGTGCAGAGCGCCTCTCTTGCAGAGTCTGCCATTTGAGTTTGTTAAACATCTCCGTAACGCTATCACGGTTACCAAATAACCCTGTGACGAAACGCGCCGCCCTTCTTTGGATTTTCTCTATCTCTTCCGTCAACCCGATCTGGTACGGATCCCACACTGATGAGCAATACTCAAGTATTGGTCGAACGAGTGTTTTGTAAGCCACCTCCTTTGTTGATGGACTACATTTTCTAAGGACTCTCCCAATGAATCACAACCTGGTACCCGCCTTACCAACAATTAATTTTATATGATCATTCCACTTCAAATCGTTCCGCATGCATACTCCTAGATATTTTACAGAAGTAACTGCTACCAGTGTTTGTTCCGCTATCATATAATCTTACAGTGAAGGATCCTTCTTTGTATGTATTCGCAATACATTACATTTGTCTATGTTAAGGGTCAGTTGCCACTCCCTGCACCAAGTGCCTATCCGCTGCAGATCTTCCTCCATTTCGCTACATTTTTCTAATGCTGCAACATCTCTGTATACTACAGCATCATCCGCGAAAAGCCGCATGGAACTTCCGACACTATCTACTACGTCATTTATATATATTGCGAAAAGCAGTGGTCCCATAACACTCCCCTGTGGCACGCCAGAGGTTACTTTTCTACGTTACGTTGGCGATTGTCGAATGATAGGAACCTTCGACTATTTGATTCATGTCTATATTCATACTGTATACTGTAGACTCTGCCGTATTTGCCTTGTAATGCGGTAACTACTTATCCCAGCCCCTAGACAACGAAACCAGCCAAAACTTTTAATATTTCAACTTTGAGTCTGATGGTACGTAATTGAGGGCCACCACATCACACCATCACATCACTTGTTATTTTTGAAAGCCCACATGCTTAAGACCTTTTCTTATCGGTTCGGAGCGTCGTTTTGTCTGAAATATTTACGTCGGCCGAAAATGCGTGATTTTAAGGCTGGCCGTCGCCGTGATTACCTCCTTCGCAGAAGCGTCAAAAGAGGTGAAATGTGGGTGAAAGGAGATGTAACGGCCTTCCCCTCGTGTGACACATCCGCCGTGGTTATTGGGACTGAAGTGTCGTGGTATTTGGTGCCAATGGGAACTCATTAATCCACCTTACAGCTCACATGAGCTTTTGAGCTGTGGCCTTTTTCTCGCATGTGTCTACACTACTTTCTCAGGGCGCCACGCTATTGCGCCGTTGCAGAGGAATGTTGTAGGCAGCTGTGAGCGAAATTTCGTACTTATGCGTAGCAATGAGAGAGAGAGACAGTTACGGAGTTTCGAAAAATGGTCGTTTAAATGTGTTGCACAGTGGAGTTATCGATTAAATAATTAATAGTTGAGACGCCCTGCTAAACCGGCGGGACAGTAGAGATAGAATAAATTGTGGAAAGGGGCCAAAATAAGGGTCTGTCAGTTACACTCGAACACATAACTTTATTATTTAATCAAACATTGGCAAGCCTTATCTTGAAACAGTTTTTTAGTTAGGCTGAAGTAAACAAGTTAAAATCAAACGGCTGAAAGCCAAGGACTTAAAAAATTCAAAAACTTTTCTTTAAAATTCCAAAGGGCTTACGTGAAACAGTACTTTAAATTAGGCTGACGGCCTTAAGAGTAAAACATCTCTAATTTAAAACACAAAACTGGCTAGAAGCCATACAAGTGCCAACAACAAGAACAAATTTAAGCCGGCCGGAGTGGCCGTGCGGTTCTAGGCGCTACAGTCTGGAACCACGCAACCGCTAGGGTCGCAGGTTCGAATCCTGCCTCGACCATGGTTGTGTGTGATGTCCTTAGGTTAGTTAGGTTTAAGTAGTTCTAAGTTCTAGAGGACTGATGATCTCAGAAGTTAAGTCCCATAGTCTCAGAGCCATTTTAACCATTTTTTTGAACAAATTTTAAAAAAATTAGGCAGTACACACAAGAGCGCCCAGATGTTCGACGGTCGGCCTGTAATTCGAACACTAATGCTCGCTTGGGTCAGACGGGCAGTCGGGCCAACCATTCACAATCCAACGACAACCCAACCGACCGACGGTCAGCGGACCCACTGACAAGATAACTTCCACTTCACCCGACCAGGGCACAACAGGGAGTTCAAAGAAACAACGTAGAAGATATTGGTGCCAACAATCAATCATACACTGAGCTGCCAAACCACACACTGTGCTGGACAGCAACAAGACGATGAGGAAACTACACTGCTTGAAATTTACGTCAACGGCCAGGACAGGTAACCGGGACATTAACGGCCACAAGGCAGAAGATTCCGCTGGTGCACTTCAATCCAAATAACCAAATACAGTGAAACTCCAGCGGAGGGTGCCTAGAATTTTCCAACTTGAAAACCACGTTGTTGCTCACGGAAATATCTCAACAGGCTACAACGAACTCCAAACGACACAATGCGAACAGTCTTGACTTGCTGGTAGGTTAAATCAAAACTGAACTTTCGTGTCCAGGGTTGGTGAGCCACGGACCTCGTACCAATAGGAACAGCGCCACCTTCTCCGACACCGCGTAGAGCAGGCTGTTCCAACCGAGCCTCAGGGAGCCGGAGCGCTCTGGAGCGCTCACTGTGTCAGCTCGGAGCCAACGTGGAGGGGGAAAACGAACTCACTGCCCCCTGGCCGCATGCAGCCGCAACTGACGCAATAATCCGTATTCAATGACAGCTATGACTAGCCACCGGAGCCCTGTACCTCTATTGGAGGATACCTCTCTATTCATTGAGAGGGATGGTCGTCCGCAGTGTCTTGTATATCATAAAGTATTTAATTCTGCGAAGAGGTACAATATGCAACAACATTATACATGTCTTCACGCATCGCACTACTATCAGGTAGAAGGCGTTGCACGCAGAGAACTGGTAGCCAGGCTTAAGAACGACATACCAGGAGACGTCCGCAACAGGACGTGACATTTTTGAAGCTGTTTGTGAGTCAGTGGATAAGCTCCATTCTGTATCGACAGACAGTGCACCACAAATGATAGAGCGTCACCAAGGTTTTGCTTCTAGTTTGAAAAATAAACTCAGGGACGAATTCGGGAAAGACATTTTGACTCTTCATTGTTTTATTCACCAAGAGGCACTGTGTGCTGAAACAGTAGAGCTAGGTGGCGTAATGAAAGATGTCGTGAAGTGAGTGAATTTTGTGCGGCGTCACGGTATGAATCATCGCCAATTCAAAGGATTCCTGAAAGATATGGAAGCGGAGTATAGGGATATACCTTACCACAGTACTGTTCGTTGGCTGAGTCGGGGAAAAGTTCTTGATGTTTTCTTTGCCATTCATGAGGAAATATCCCTTTTTCTCGAAATGCAAGGGGAAGAAATGCGTTGTAAGGAACGATCGTTTCTTCAGGATGCAACAATGAATGCCATCTCCGCTGCGAACACTTTGACGCCTGATATTTCCGATCTTGTAATGAAAAGAAAGTATCAAGCTACAGAGGCCCAATAAATTTAGTATGCAATTTATTGTAAAACAGTTGCTTCTTATTTGTTTCCTGAACTTGGTATTTCCTGGTGTAGCATGTCACCACGTCTTAGCAGCTAAGAGTGTGAGGTTGTCGATCTTGTAAGACGCAACTGGCACACCAAAACGCTTGCCTTGCCGCCTGCCTCAGCCAGCCGTGCCACGTGCGGGCGTGCTGGCCCACTTCAATGGTCAGAGCGAGCGACACAGGCTCCATGGAGCAGGGAGCGCTCCACGGCTCACAACGGAGCTGGAACAGCCTGGCGTAGAGACTGCCAGTGGGCCCCGCCAAACTACGCCCCGCCGAGAATTCCTGGCTGCTGCACGCCAATCGACCGACTGGTCGCACACCGCCCAGCCGGAAACTATAAGCGCCGAGTCAAAGATAGTGCAAGGTGCGAGTATCGATACACACCACTGCTATCACCTGCGGAAGGAGAGGATAAAAGCATATTCGCGATAACCGCAGGAGACTAAACACCGAATCGCAACGAAGGTTTAATCCGGCACATAGCATGAGCCAGCCACGTCTCATTAGTAATTATGACATAGTCTTTTAAGTAAAACAAGTTATCACAACAGAGGTATTTTAACCTCATTCTTAGATAAATAATGTACTGATCCAAACGTGTTTTCCAAACTAACAAGGGGAGGCCGCCAATTGTGAAATTCAGATTCGATTCAAACTGCGCATACTAAAAGCTCATGGCCAGAGGTGTAATGTGGCAAAGCACCAAGATGCACTTCTCTGCCGTTGTCGAGAAAATCGACAGTTAAAAGAAACCGTTGCGGTGAAATACTCTCTAGGATTAATCAATTTCTACGGCGTCGTGGCGCAGCGGTAAACGCTCGGGTTCGTAATCCGAAGGTCGCCGGATTGAATCTCGCGCCATACAACTTTTTTTAAAATTAGTTTTCTGTAATTCATATATATATATATATATATATATATATATATATATATATATAAAAACTATTAATGAATTGCTTATGCATGTTGGTGAAGGCGGATCGCTCTCCAATTGTACCGCCTCCATTTTTCCGTTTGTTTAACAGGGTGTGCCAAAGCTCTCACGTCCGCACTGATTTTCGACGATGTTATAAGTTGCGCTAGGGACCGCATCTACCTTCTTTCGAAGTTAGCAGGCAACTACGCTGTTATGCGGCTGCCCGTTTCGTCCCATTCAACATCTGTCAAGTGTAACGAGCGAGTAACGGAGTTTATATTTCATACCTGGCACAGCAAGTTTGTGTTCGTGGGGTTTGTACTCTAATTGGAACGTTTGACTTACGCTATACGTATTCGTTTCGGAATATCGTTTTTACGTCATCCGTTAACTGTACGTGGTTAACATTATGAAGACAATTAATAACATTTGTGAAATACAACTTTGTTTGCGGAAAACGTAATGATGTTCGAAGTCGCCAGTTTTTCCACGACAAACGACTTTCAACAACTTAGAATATGCATAACTGTTGCAACTGATTGCCGAGAATTATATATATATATATATATATATATATATATATATATATATATATATGTGTGTGTGTGTGTGTGTGTGTGTGTGTGTGCGCGCGCGCGTGTGTGTGTGTGTGTGTGTGTGTGTGTGTGTGTGTGTGTGTGTATATACACACACACATTTGAATTACAAAAAACAAATACTAAAACGTTGCATGGCGCGAGATTCGATCCGGCGACCTCCGGATTACGAACCCGAGCGCTTACCGCTGCGCCACGACGCTGTAGAAAATTATTAATCGTAGAGAGTATTTCACGGAAACGGTTTCTTTTAACTGCCGATTTTCTCGACAACGGCAGAGAAGTGCATCTTGGTGCTTTGCCACATTACACCTCTGGCCATGAGCTTTTATTATGCGCAGTATGGATCGAATCTGAATTTCACAATTGGCGGCCTCTCCTTGTACGATTAGAAGTGATCTCATATAAGGATTAGGAGGCGTCGTTTACGGAAGCTGGCCGCCTCACAACTTCGGTCACTAAAAATGAGAGCTGATTCTAACTTCCAAAGCGTGTTAGTAAGGCTAAGTATAATTTCGAGCAGCCATCGAATACCACAATTTAAACTACGGAAGAACGCTGTTACAGTAAATAGAAGCAAAAAGATCGATATAGACGGGACAGGCAATGTCAAGAAGACTTATGTAAGGGCCTAATGACTCTGTTAAGACACATCACAATCAACATTTATTTCCTAGAATTTAGGTTATGACGAACAAAGCCGTATTCACCTGAAAAATTCGATTTCGGATGGAGAGATTGATCGCAAATGATCTTTGATTCATGAAAAGACCGACGAGCTGAACAGTTACAACACAGTCACTTTCTGACCAAGTAACTAGGCCTATACTAGCTCAAAAAGCCCAAATCAAGGTTCGAGGCCATATTCCAGACGACATAAGAATAGTAAAAAGTTTCAGAGAAAAATGCATATTTCTCCCACATTCTTTAATCTATGTCTGCCTGCATTGTGGAAGTCCAGGGTTCAATTATCGCTGCTGCCAGGGATTTTTCTTTGGTCGTATAACTGGGGCAGGGTATACTAACAAGGGGAATGCCTCAGAGGCGGACATTCGACTCAAGTTTGGGAAATCGCTTGTCTACAGACTAAAATGGAAAACTTGAAGATCATTTGGCTCAACACGCCACCTCGAAAGTTCATGAGGCGCTGTCGACATAATTACCAACATCGATAGATAATAAATCGAACACTTTTTTATCAACATTTATAGAGTCCTCAAACACATGTTTTCTTAGAAACCTACAAAATAAAACTCTTCAACTTCCGCTTAAGTACCCATAATCTGTGCACTATTAAACGAAAGCAGTTTTTTTATCTTATCCCGCAACGAAACTGTTAAGAACAGGAGGCTTAATAAAGTAAGTAAATAAATAAGGAGTAACAGCAAAGTAGGCAAATAAATTTCTCGAACGACTGGGATTGGTAAAGAATTAAAATTTTAAGCCTCATTGTACGAAAACAATTCCGAGTAAGATTTCTACAAAAACGAGCATACGGTGAACATTATCACGTAAGGGAGAAAAACTAACCCTTGTTGCACTTGGCAGTGTACGTAAAATAATTCATTCGTACACGGCACAATATTCCACCACAGCGTCAACGCCATGGAAAAATATTGCCTAAAGTTTTCCCCTGCTTTTGAGAAACAGATTAATTTGGTCCTCGGGGCATAGAAGAGGACCAACTCGTTAAAAAATATTTACTTTTCTTGCTCACAATCCGCGATTTTGAAGAATTCAACTAACGAAACATCGCTTCAGCACATAACAACTTTTGTCTGATATTGGATTCCCTGGTACGGACAAACTAACACCGTCATTTATGATAGCATGTTTATAGATGACGAGGGTCCATCGATATGGGCGTTAGAAGTAATGTCTCCAAACTGGACACCTGTCTGCCAGCCAGGTGATTTTTATTTTTATCGCCAAGTTAAAAGCTTTATTCCGTGGCTTCGAAATAACAGCCTGCATATGGATGCCCAGTGGGAATTGCCGAACGGAGAATATACAGCAACGATTCAGGGGCATAATTCACTATTAACCTACATGTGCTGTGGCAAGCATAAAAATTAATCCCCGAAATAGAAATACTTTTAAATGTAAATGAAGTTAGTTTGTTTTCCTCAGTATCTTCGGAAGGAATGATTCTTTTTTTTTTTTTTTTTTTTTTTTCGTGCCGCGTGTATGTTCACTTCGAGTGTTTACAGACAAGTGTTATACATTTAGTTGTTCGAAGGAAACTGAAGACATGTAGCAAAGTCATTCCAAATCGACCAGGATTAAAGTTTTAATTCTTTGCTAATTCAAGTTGTTTGAGAAATTTATTTGCCTCACTTGTTATTATTACCTATTGCTTTACTTACATTACTAAGCCTTGTACGGTTACCAGTTCCGAAACGGGAAAGATACAGATAAAAAGTCACTGCAGAATGCAACTGGGAATCGAACTCAGTTTCTCCGTTCCGTAGCCATAAGCCATGGGCAGTTTACCAGTGGCGTTTTGTGACTTTCATTATAAATGATTAGGTGCGTAATTCTATATAAAACAATTATACATGAAAAGTAATTTTGGTCTAAGACAGTCATAAATAATTCATTGAAACGACGTCCTCTTTTATAAGAATCTGGAAGGTACGTAAGTAACACTTTTAGAAATTTTACTCGCCAAACGCGACGTAATAGTTTCAGTTGTGATTGGTCATTGTGACTATCAAGTACTTTTTCTTGTGTTGAAATGTTGCACATTGCATTTACTTATCAAATGGCGTTGTTGAAACTGTAAAGAATTTATGAATAAATACTGATGATGTCGAAAAGCAGTAATATTCGATCGACTATTCCTGAAAAACCTTGGACCTATTAATTGGAGAGCATAAACAGGAAACGACACCATAGAAACGAGACATCCATAGCAAGATACGTAACATTCATTTGCTAATACAACGTTTCTGCCCTTATGAGCTGGCCGCGGAGGCCGAGCTGTTCTAGGCGCTTCAGTTCGGAACCGCGCGACTGCTACGGTCGCAGGTTCGAATCCTGCCTCGGGCATGGATCTGTGCGAGGTCCTTAGGTTAGTTAGGTTTAAGTAGTTCTACGTTCTAGGGGACTGATGACCTGAGATGTTAAGTCCCATAATGCTCAGAGCCATTTGAAACAATTTTGCTCTCATGAAATTATATAACTGTTGACAACACCAGAATAGTTGCTTCAACGTAGGATATTTACTTTCAGTACATGTGCAAACATTTTGGTGTTAAGGGACATGTAACATTATAATGAGCAGCAATCGAGAAAGTTGCTTTCCTCGAATTCTAGGAAAATATGCGTATATCGACTCCATATAATTATGAATGTTCAGTTTTCGAATCCCTATCGATACGGTCAATTCTGAGTCGATTGTGTGTCATGAATTTTAGTGGCAGTAATATCTTAGTGTCTTTCATTTTAGGTTGTACTCAACAGACCCGCCAAATAATATGAGCCGAATCCATTGGCCGTTTCTGAGGACTCCCCCTGTAAGGCTCGTGAGGACAATCGGGAAGCTGAAACTTCCTGGCGGATCAAAACTCTTTGTCACTCCGAGATTCGAATCCGAGACCTTTACCTTTCTTGCGCAAGGGCTCTACCGACTGATCTACCGAAGCATGACTCACGACCCCTTCTCACAGCTTTACTTCCGCCTGTACATCTCCTACCTTCCAAATCTCACGGAAGTTCTGCTGCGAACCTGCCAGGACTAGCACTTCTGCAGAGGGAAAAATAAACAATCTCCAGACTATGGCTGAGCTATTTCTCTGCAATTTCCTTTCTTCCAGAAGTGCTAGTCCCGCTAGGTTAGTAGGAGAACTTCGATGAAGTTTGGAAAGTAGGAGACTAGGTACTGGTGGAAGTAAAGCTGTGAGGACTTGGGTAGCTCACCTGTAGAGCACTTGCCAGCGTAAGGCAAAAGGTCCCGAGGTTGAGTCTTGGTCCGGCACACAGTTATGATATGCCAGGAAGTTTCCTATCAGTGCACACTCCACTGCAGAATGAAAGTTTCATTCTGGAATTTTGAAGCTACTTGACTGGGAATTTGCTGCCGGGAGAGTGGTGGACCCCATACCCCTCCAAACCACATCCAAATGAAGCTATGTGGCTAGAGATGCCTTGACGCCGGCCTGTATCACGTCGTCTTCAGGGCTGATCGCAGAATTACCTGATTTTACTCTTCAACATACATCAAGCAATTATTGTAAATACGTCGAGAGAGATCAACGAGACAGAAAATCCAAAGAGATCCTGCTCATATGTGAAGTATGTTAGGAGCAAGAAACAATTAATACCGTCTCTGCGCAAATAGCAATGGAGATACTATCGAAGACAGTACTGCCAAAGCAGAATTACTAAACAACAGCCTTCCGAAATGCCTTCGCAAAAGAAGACGAAGTAAATACTCCAAATTTCAAATCAAGAACAGCTGCCAACATGAGTAACGTAGAAGTAAATACCCTCGGAGCAGTGAAGCAACTTAAATCACTTAATACAAGCAAGATTTACTGGTCCAGACTGTATACCAATTAGGTTCTTTTCGGAGTATGCTGATGCATTAGCTCCATACTGAACAATCATATAAAACCGTTCGCTCAACGAAAGATACGTACCCAAAGACTGGAAAGTTGCACAGGTCACACCAATATTCAAGAAAGGTAGTAGGAGTAATCCACTTAATTACAGGCCCATATCACTAACGTCGATATGCAGCAGGATTTTGGAACATATATTGTGTTCGAACATTATGAATCACCTCGAAGAAAACGGTCTATTGACACACAACTAGCTCTTTGTTCGCATGAAGTGTTGAGTGCTAATGACAAGCGATTTCAGATAGATTCCTTATTTCTGTATTTCCGGACGACTTTTGACACTACGGGTTGTAGTGAAATTGCGTGCTTACGGAATATCGTATCAGTTATTTGACTAGATTTGTGATTTCCTGTCAGATAGGTCACAGTTCGTAGTAGCTAATGGAAAGTCATGGAGTAAAACAGAAGTGATTTCTGGCGTTCCAGTAGGTAGTGTTATAGGTCCTTTGCTGTTCCTTATCTATATAAACGATTTGGGAAACAATTTGAGGTGCCGTATTAGATTGCTTGCAGATGATGCTGTCGTTTATCGACAAATGAAGTCATAAGAAGATCAAAACAAATTACAAAACAGAAAAGATATCTGAATTGTGCGAAAACTGGCAGTTGACACTAAACAACGAAAAGTGTGAGGTCATCCACATGAATGCTAAAAGGAATTCGTTAAACTTCGGTTACACGATAAATAAGTTAGTCTAAAGGCCGTAAATTCAAGTAAATACCTAGGAATTACAATTACGAAGAACTTAAATTAGACGGAACGTATAGAAAATGTTGTGAGGAAGGCTAACCAAAGACTGTGTCTTATTGGCAGGACAGTTGGAAAATGTAACAGATCTACTAAGGAGACTGCCTACACGACGCTTGTCCGTCCTCTTTTAGAATACTGCTGCGCGGTGTGGGATCCTTGCCAGATAGGACTGACGGAGTACATCGAAAAAGTTCAGAGAATGGCAGCACGCTTTGTATTATCGCGAAATATGGGAGAGAGTGTCACTGAAATGATACAGTATTTGGGATGGACGTCATTAAAAGAAAGGCGTATTTCGTTGCGACGGAATCTTCTCACGAAATTCCAATCACCAACTTACTCCTCCGAATGCGAAAATATTTTGTTGACGCCGACCTACATAGGGAGAAACGATCACCGCGATAAAATAAGGGAAATCAGAGCTCGTACTGAAAAATATAGGTGTTTGTTATCAGAGCTCGACGGAAAGATATAGGTGTTTGTACTTTCTGCGCACTATACGAGATTGGAATGACAGAGAATTGTGAAGGTGGTTCGATGAACCCTCTGCCAGGCACTTAAATGTGACTTGCAGAGTAATGATGTAGGTGTAGATAGAATGGCAAATTCTTAAATAATATTCGCTATTTAGACGACACCGAAATACTTGCTGATAACCTAGTAGACTTTCCAGAATAAATCTTCACTCTTCGACGGGGTATACGCTGATATGAAACTGCCTGGTAGACCGAAATTGTCTGCCAGACCGTGACTTCTACCCGTAAATCTTACCTTTCGTGGGGAAGTGCTCCACCGGCTGAGCTATGCAAACATTGGAAATGTGGGGAAAGAGTTTTTCGCGCAAGTGCAGCTGGGAGGGCTGCTGGTGAGTGATCAACTTAATGGAAACCTACTTGAGAGGTTAACCAACACGAAATACCTTGAACGCTGGTTATCAGAAGAAAAAAGATCAGTATGAAGAGATAAAAACAAGAATTGTTGTTGCGCAGAGAACGTATCATAAACTTAATTATCTTGAAGGCAATGAACTAGCCGGCCGAAGTGGCCGAGCGGTTCTAGGCGCCTGAATCTGGAACCGCGGCTGGCCGGAGTGGCCGTGCGGTTCTAGGCGCCTGAGTCTGGAACCGCGGCTGGCCGGAGTGGCCGAGCGGTTCTAGGCGCTACGGTCTGGAACCGAGCGGTCGCTACGGTCGCAGGTTCGAATCCTGTCTCGGGCATGGATGTGTGTGATGTCCTTAGATTAGTTAGGTTTAATTAGTTCTAAGTTCTAGGCGACTGATAACCTCAGAAGTTAAGTCGCACAGTGCTCAGAGCCATTTCTGGAACCGCGCTACCGCTACGGTCGCAGGTTCGAATCCTGTCTTGTGCATGGATGTGTGTGATGTCCTTAGGTTAGTTTGTTTAAGTAATTCTAAGTTCTATGAGACTGATGACCTCGGAAGTTAAGTCCCATAGTGCTCAGAGCCATTTTACAATGAATTAGATCTTCATTTCGACACCCACTGGAGAAAAGTGGGACATTCTTTCTTACCAGTACTGCTGTTAAGAGTTAAAACTTTGACAATAAAGAACTCGTCCATGAATGGGCTTAGCCATTTTAATGTAGATATACCGCCATATGTAAAGAATTTCACGGAAAGATAGTCTGGCCGAAAAGCAAATTTTTACCATGCTGAAAAAATCCTTGAAGGCTAACTACCATCAAACACAGAAAGGCAGCGCCTTTTTTACACATGCTTCGTAGCATAATGTACTGCTCGATGCAACCTAACGTAGAAGAAAAGATACGATACCTGGATATGCACGGAGAAGTGTTTCGTAGTCGAAGAAGCTTCTAGAGTGACTCTGTATGGCGGACATTGCTATGTTGATTCGGACAGCTGAAACGAAAAGAGTATTCCTCGGTTAAAGTCCCGGTCCAATACATGGTTTTAATCCTCCACATCTGTGGGTACTTCTCTGCGGAGCGAAACTTTATCGTGAAAACTAACGTTACTAGATGGCAACAAAAGTAAGTAGAGATAAAAACTGGAGTGTTCGAAATTATCACAATGCTACACATTTTATTCAAGCGACATTGTTCTCGTATTTAAGATCCACTACCATGAAAGTTTATTCCTGCAAAAGGGGCAGCGTAAATTTGTTGCACATGCATTATCTCCCGTTTCAAAAATGGCAGTGAAACCGGATTTTGTTGAGGTTGTTTATACTTACCATGTAATGTTTCGCCGTTTAACCTGTTTACGTTTTGTGAAATGTTAATTTAGTTATCCGTTCTGGGGATCGGCAAGGCCACATGTGTATTATATCAAGCAGGAAAATGCAAGAACCAGTAATAAGAAGACTGTTTCTTACAGCGTGGAAGACGACCGCGGTCGTAACTGTCTAGCGTCGCAGCGAGTATCATGTTGATAATTTAATCTGTTGCATCGTTCGTCTTGCCTCGTTGATGTTTACGGCGGTATTTACGATTATTGGGAGCGACAAGAAATTTCATTGCCCTGCACCTGTTTGACTGCGGAAAAGATAAATCTCCACGACTTGTTCCATTTGCCGGATGTCTGGCCATTGCACTGAGTTGAAATAAAGTTCCAATACGTCTCGTCTGTCATGACCGTGTTGTCGACTAGAGGTTAAACCTAAATGTTCCTGAAACTTCCTGTGACATTTAAACTGTGAGCCGAAGTGGAATCCGAACCTGGCACGTTTTCGTTTTGCGGACAAGTACTCGTCGAACTGGCTACCCAAGTACGATTCACAACCCACCTTCGCCACCTCATATCCCCCAATACATCTCTACTATACAAAGTATGACATAATACCCTAAAATTCCCCGCTCATTCTGTCAAGGTAAGATCGACTGTAAGCTCTCGACGTATAATCGAATACTTCTGACGGGTCTTTGTTCATCATTGCCTAAATTCTCCTAACATAAATATTTTTCCTAAAGTAACGTAAGTCACTTTTGCCTAAAATATAAAATTCCTTGAAATGGACGTAATAGATTTTGTGGGGTATAAATTCCAAGCCTGATATCACCATAACTGATACGAGAACACTGTTCTACTTGTTTATGACACTTTCTTTAAAAAGGTTTTTGGTGCACTAAAATAATCAGTCGAAGTACGATGTCAGAATACCTCGATACCGGTAACTTAATGTTAATTAATTAAGACATCGATAAAATGCATCGGTAACTTTGTAGATTCGTAAGTTACTAATCAAATGCAATTCTTTTCGTATACAAAATACATCTTGTTTAGTTTTTATTTCTGCGTTATTGTCTTAATTATTGTCTGTTTCAAGTCCTATCCCAATACCAACCTCGTTCATTACTGTACTGTAAACACGATTTATGTAGGAACAGAACCTGCTCTCCCCGGATCCAATTTTCATGCACTGAACATTGCCAGAGATTGGCCTTCAGCATTATTTGAAATTTTAGAATTTTTTATTCAAAACATAATGTGTAACTGTGACGTAAGGCTTGGCTGACGTAACAAGAGTGACGTTAGAAGCTACCATAACAACAGAAGTTCTCTACACTTATACTTGAGTGGGGAGGGATGAGAGAGGGTTCAGTTACCTGCAGCTACACTGATCAGCCAGAACATTATGGCCACAGACCTACTTTCGATATAAACCTGTCTAGGTGATAGCACCGCGGTCTGGCGAGGAATGACTGCCCGTCAGACACACACACGGTGCATGTAATATCAGTCAACGTGCTGCCATAGTGCGGAATGGGGAAGGCGCGATGTCTGAGTCTGACTGAGGACAGATTGTGAATGTAATGTGCATGTAATATCAGTCAGCGTGCTGTCATAGTGCAGAATGGGGAAGGCGCGATGTCTGAGTGAAGGCCCAGAGTCTTGGCACGAGCATTTCGTAAACTGCACGACTTGTCGGGTGTTCGATAAGTGCTATGGTCAGTGTCTTCAAAATGTGGGGAAACCAAGGTGAAACCACGTTCAGACGTCGTGGGGTTGGCCGGCCACACGTCAGACTGGCAAAGAAAAGGACAGGCGGCGATCTGTAACCCGAACTTAGAGCTGGAAAGAGAAAAAGTGCAGCTGACGACCCATGCGTGAGTAGTGGTACAACAAGGATGTCACCCCACTCTCCACTTGTAACGCCGGAAAGGCATATCCTCCTATTTCCATCTATTGTACTATAATTTTTTTTCCTTGTTTTGTTACCTCAAGATATGACATTTCTGTGTCTTTATATATTGTAATTTTTTTACTATTTGTATATATATATATATATATATATATATATATATATATGCATTTATGTCGATGTATAATTGGTTGTTTTGTAAATATTATTTGTATTTTTACGCTGGGTCTTGCCTAGGGAAAACTATGCTATCGAATGATTACATCGACAGGTCGTGTGGAGAACCAAACTGTTTACGATCTTTGAGAGTGTTAACTCTGCCGCGTGGAGCGCGGGCTGAGCAGAGGGAGTCTGGCTGGAGTAGTGTGGGTGAGCAGGTGTGTTGTGTGACGCTCCCGCGAGTTACCGCGCTTTCGGGGTTTGGCAGCATGTAATTGCGCTCGACTTGCTATGATAGTTTCGGTCATGGTGTCGCGGATGGGAAGCGTTAGCTGGCACACATCAAGAGCCCGTTTCGACTGGAGACCGTGTCGAGAAGAAGGCGCGCCAACATCCAGCTTCTGCAACAGCGACGGCCGACAATGAGTGACTGTCGCCACCTCCTCGATCGACAGGTTCAAGCCTTCAATCAACCAACAAGGAAGACTGGAAGCACGTAAAGTTGTAGAACTGTATGGCAGACTTCAGCTTTTAAAATTGTTGCATCACAAAATTACAGCAACTTAGCATGAACCTTTGTTGCTCATTGTCCCAATTGCATTACCAAGCAGGGTCCCTTCCTTTTCCGAAATGAAACCGAGTATCGTTGAAATTCAGACGCCAGCATTAAAGTAATATCATTCCATTTCACTGCTTTAATTTCAAAGTTCAGTTAAGGTATTCATAGCTGGCTACAATATTTAGATTACACAAGCACAAATTAAGAGTGCGAGTTTTGTTAGCATATTTTAGCTTACCTGTGACTACAGCTCAGCTTGGTACATACTAAATTTTACTATTGTTAATTGTTCAGAATCATTTAGTTCAAGTTCAAAGTTAAATTTCTTATTTCTAAATTGCGTAGATTCAAGTAGCTTTTGAAATGATTGTTGAGGTAGCCCAAGACTAGCCGTATTTTATTGAATTTCGTAGTGCTTCAGAAACAAAGTTCACTATTAATTTCAGTCACTAAATTAACTTTCAATTTTCTGGTTTTATTAATTCTTTTGCTAAATTAAGTCGGAGTGTAGCGAAATTTATTACTTCTGACAAACTTTCAGTTTTCACACTACACGTGTCAACCTTCAGTTGCCACGCTTCTAGTGCTAATTATATGTGCAGTAACCTTTCTTTTTCAGTTACTATAATAATTGTCCATAGCACTGGCGACCGTAATTTTCCCCAAATCTCAAATATCTAATTACCGCTAGTTAATTGTTAACGTAACAGCCGCAGATTTACTTTCTTTATTAACTTTACCCCTTTTCAAAATTAATTTGCACCAGTTTCATTTGCACTTTTCCTTTCATTTGGATGTAACCCTTTCCTCCCTCTTTATCGATAGATTAACTTCGGTGACGATTGCTTTTTCCTATATTTCCATTAGGTACACGCGGTTTAATTTTTCACTGTCATTAAGGTCGATAAGCGAGGGGGAGGCTACACACGACAAATTTATTCCAGATGGTGGATAAAAGGTGGAGGCAGTACATATTGCAATGTCGCAGTGACATCATCAGGGGAATTTCAAATTTTGGTGGAAAAAAGGTCACTTGGGCTACCTCCACTAACCTAAGTCATCCGACCGCCACCTCTTCCTTGGAATTGGTGGGAAAATAATTCAGCCTGAGCTGGGCTAATGGATAGGGTGGACATAAGTCTTTATTTTGCAGACAGTTTTTATTTAAACAATTTGAGGCAGTAGCTCCACCCAGTGTGTTCACCATGAGGTCCAGACTCCAACTGACCTAGTACACAGTACTGCAACCAGAGGACATTTTCATCCCATGGCAGGCTGGGGGAAAAATTGTGGGAAAATGCCTCAGCCAGTGCTGTGCTGCTGGAGAGAGGAAGGAACAATTTATTTAGGGATGGATTTCACATCGTTTATTTATTACACTGATACAAAACACTCCCTGTGACATGCTTGGGGTCACAATACACAGCCGACAGGTATGTAGACTACTTGTAAATTACCGAAATAATGCATTACACAGCATACAGACCTACAAACTACGTGTATATCCCCAAAATAAAGCAGTACACTGATGTGCAGACACAAAAACAACTCGTAAATTGTCAAATTAATGCATGTATAATACTCTGCAAACACGCTTGTTATTATAAACTATCGAAATAAAGCATTGCACAGCCTACAGGCACACAAACAAAATGCTCTGAAGACATGCTCACTAATTATAAACTGTCGAAATAACGCAGTATGCTGATGTACAGACACGCAAACAACTCGTAAATTACTGAAATAATGCATATCACATCCTACAGACATGCTCACAAGTTAATGCAACAGACATGCAAACAACTCGTAAATTGTCAAAACAGTGCATGTAAAAGACTCTGCAATGCTTAAACAGACGAAAGTATTGCTGTGCACAAACACTCAGTGGACATAAAAAACACTTACAAACTATTGTCAACCATGACGTATCAGAAAACTGTTCCAACACTAACACATGCCAGCGCCGCCAACACTGCACAGATGCTTCGCAGCCCACAGTCAACAGATGAAAGTCATGTCTATTTTCAGGTACACAGTTACAGTTCTTCAAGTGTTATACTGACATCACATGTCTATGTAAATAAGAGCCAAGTCACCCTCTGGGCAGTGCGCACGCATTCACCCAACCACCATGGCTGAGGCATACCAGCCAGTCCAGACCCGAGAGAGATGTTGCAAAGCAACTCTCGCTCACAGATGCAGCTAAGAGGTTCTCAATGTGATGGCGATGTCACAGGTCACTATAGAAATCTGTTCCAATGCTTCCCAGAATACCATAGGTTGCATTGTTCCTAGCATTCCTAATGGGACATGCGAGCTGCATCTAGCCGTGCAAGTGTTTACCTCCACTGCATGGTTGACACAGCACCGCATAGCGTCTCACCATCGCAGGTGCATCTAAAAGGTTCTCAGTGTTATACTGACATCACATGGCTATGTAAATGAGAGTGAAGTCTAGCTCTCAGAAATTGTAAAGTGTTGAAGAAATAATTAATGGTCACTTTTGTAGGAGCTTTCGTGATGTCTCAGCTTGTCTGCATGGAAATCCTTGTCCTAACAGAACCTGTTTACGAAAGTAGCCCAGAATAACGCGTAATGCATTCCTCCTGATGGTCCTAACATGCCACCCCATCCATCATGTGTAATCCTTCCTGGAAATCGTTAAGTCCTGTTTTCAGCAATCATCCCCAAAACGCAAATGCTCTCAACACCATGTAGAGGCTCCCAAGTCTGGCAACAAAGGATGTCTTGTGAATGAATGGAGCATTATGTTTGGCTCTTACTGAGTTTACCTGCCAAATTACTGATGACACCAATGTGGAAGCACTGTCTGCATTTTTCTTTCGGCAGATGAGACTTTCAGTGGCAAAATTGTTTTGTACAAAAAAATGGTTCAAATGGCTCTGAGCACTATGGGACTTAACATCTGAGGTCATCAGTCCTCTAGAACTTAGAACTACTTTTTTTGTACAGATCACAATATTGAACTGACACGTAAACCCTGCAAAAGTGTCCTACATATCGTCAAATATGGAAAGACTCATGCTCAATTACACTTCTCTGCCCCTGAGGACAGATGCTTGACTATTACAGCGTGATACCGATCTCCAACCCGGCAATATATCACCGCGTACCGTGCCGATGGAGTAACACACAACTCATACCCCGCACTATATAAAATCGCCCCTTTTGCATCATGCATATAGCTATCGATCGCCAGACACTCATACATATACCACAAAGACAGATAGCATAAGCAGATGCACTGTAGGTATACTCCTTGCGGCACTAGATATTTCCTGCGAGGTCGGGCGGTCATCCACTGCAGCCAGTGGTCACAAGTCATTCGCTCCTGAAGCGTGACCAGAGTGAGTGGACTGAAGTCACTCTCAGAACTGTTGTACAAAGTCGGGCTCGTTTCCCCTCGGCAAAAAAGGTGTTACTGTTTCTGGCCCCAACCTGCTTACTTGCTTTTTACAGTCCTATTCAGAGTATGGGGGCAACGGCCTTGCCGCAGTGGATACACCAGTTCCCGTGAGATCACCGAAGTTAAGCGCTGTTGGGCGTGGCCGGCACTTGGATGGGTGACCATCCAGCGGCCATACGCTGTTGCCATTTTTTGGGGTGCACTCAGCCTCGTGATGCCAACTGAGGAGCTACTCGACCGAATAGTAGCGGCTTCGGTCAAGAATACCATCATATCAACCAGGAGAGCGGTGTGCTGACCACACGCCCCTCCTATCTGCATCCTCATCTGAGGATGACACGGCGGTCGGATGGTCCCGGTAGGCCGCTCGTGGCCTGAAGACGGAGTGCTTCAGAGTATGGAATTACAAGAATACTTGTATTTCCACATGGTTTGCCAGAATCGCTGGCCACTACTTTCTTTCGTCTTTCGGGCAGTGTACAAATCCCACATCAAAAAATTGTTCATCTTTTGAAGCGATCCACGAATCGATCCAATTCGTGACGTCTTCATGAGATCGGAAGTTTTGGTCAGCCAGGCCATGCGCGATTGATCTAAACAGGTGATAGTCAGAGGGAGCAATACCTCGAGAATATGGCGGGTGGGGTGGCCTCTTTTGCAACGTGGGGTCAAGTGTTGTCATGCTGCAAAATCACTTTATCGTGCCTCTCGCTGTATTGCGGCCGTCTGTCTTTTAATGCTCTGCTGAAACACATTAATTGCTTTCGATAACGAGCACCTGTGATTGTTTCACTTGGTTTTAACACCGCATAGTAAGCGACGCCGAGCTGATCCCGCCAAATGCAGAGCATGATTTTGGAGGCGTGAATTTTCGGTTTGGCAGTCGACGTGGAAGCATGCTCGGGATATCCCCATGATTTTTTGCTTTTAGGGTTATCGTAACGAACCCAGATTTCGTCCCCGGTCAAAATGCGATGCAGAAATCCCTTCCGTTTTTGCCTCTGAAGCAACTGTTCACAAACACACAAACGCCATTCAACGTCTCTTGGTTTCAGCTCACACAGGACACAAGTTCCTTCTTTCTGAATCATGCCCATAGCCTTGAGACATTTTGACATGGCTTGCTGTGTCACTCCCACTAATCGTGCCAAATCTTCTCGAGTTTGAAGCGAATCTTCACTCAGCAATATCTCCATTTCTGCATCTTCGAAAACATTCTGTCTTCCACCACTATGCCGGTCTGTGACGTTAAAATCAACCGTTCTTGTAGCGTTGAAACCACTCACGAGACGTTCTTTCACTAATAGCGTCCTTACTATACGTACTTGAGAGCATTCTATGAGACTCAGCCGCTGTTTTCTTCATATTGAAAGGAAACAGTAACACCTCCCGCAAATGACGAGAATTAGGCACGTAAACTGACATTTTCAATCAAGAACAACTTCATGATGCAGATACAAATCGACTAATGTTTGAATGAGGTTATGTTGGCCGAGGTCCAAGATAACTGCCTGACGTCTGCGATCTGTTTCTTTCGACCGCTGAAAATGGTTCAAATGGCTCTTAACTTCTAAGGTCATCAGTCCCCTAGAACTTAGAACTACTTAAACCTAAGTAACCTAAGGACATTACACACATCCATGCCCGAGGCAGGATTCGAACCTGCGACCGTAGCGGTCGCGCGGTTCCAGACTGTAGCTCCTAGAACCGCTCGGCCACCCCGGCCGGCTTTGCGACCGCTACTTATCGTTGTCGCCACCTATCGGCAAACGGCGGAAGCAAAGTTGTACAGCTTGTAATTCTTCCAATTTTTAAGACTTT
This sequence comes from Schistocerca piceifrons, assembly GCF_021461385.2. NCBI lineage: Eukaryota > Metazoa > Arthropoda > Insecta > Orthoptera > Acrididae > Schistocerca > Schistocerca piceifrons. Next base: position 1,195,820,529 of record NC_060138.1, read on the forward strand.
CAAAATATGTTACTCTTCTTTCTGACTTCCCAGACCGTTTTTGTCCCCCACAAGAATGCTTTTTGTTCAGGTATCATTACCTGATCCTGCTATTTTCGTTCCAAGAAAACTGTACAACTTCGAATTTCAGCTCTTTTTCCTGTGTTTTCCATTCTAAGTGTTAATCATGATTATGGATAACATCGTACTGCACTACTGACAGTATCTCATGAGGACACGCTGCACCACCTGACAGCATGTATGTATGTATCTGACCTGAAAGTACTGTCGGTGGCCGAGCGGTTCTAGGCGCTACAGTCTGGAACCGTGCGATCGCTGCGGTCGCAGGTTCGAATCCTGCCTCGGGCATGGATGTGTGTGATGTCCTTAGGTTACTTAGGTTTAAGTAGTTCTAAGTTCTAGGGGACTGATGACCACAGCAGTGAAGTCCCATAGTGCTCAGAGCCATTTGAACCATTTTTTTGATAAATTGAGACTTGTGTTTACGTTATTGACAAAGGTTGTACGGCAATTAGGCTATGATTTAACAAGGAACTGTGTGGCCAAGGAGAGCCCCTCGAGCTTCTGTGGTGAAACTAGCAAGCTTTTATAACACGCTGGCTTCCCTTCGGATGACCGCTCCCCTCGCTACTTGTTCTGGCGTGGAAACACGGGCGTCCCCCGCTGCGGGCTTCCCCCGTAGGCCGCCGGCCTCGTAATCAGCGAATTAGCGCACAATGCCCACTTAGCGCAATTAATTGCTCTCGCTGACGCCCGCCGTACATTGATGAACAGATCGAAGCTGCCACCTGCTTACTGGGAGGGAATCGCCAGCAAATTGCCGCGCGCACTACCGCTTGTGGTCGCCGACATGTTGCCGACAAAATGCGTTCTCCCCAACGCTTTTGAAATAGCCCATTTGTTTATCGTGTCACGAACAAAGTGAAGCAGATAGTTCAGCGTCGTGCATGACACCGAACGTTCGTCGAAGATCCCGATCAACCACACTGACTGTCTTAGAGAAGCGTCAGCAGCCAAATTTAGAACTGTAATTAGCGGCGTACCTACATGAAAATTAAGCCCCTTACGCGTACATGAACGGTATCTCGCTAGTCAAGTGCTTGAGAACATACATTCCAAATGTTTTTCCCCAAACTTTTGTAATCTAACAGAAACAGCCTTTAATAACGAAAAAGTCGTGAGACTGACAAATTAGTACTTAGTGGTATATACTGGTTCTGCAATAGTTAGAGCAAAACTTTCAGCAGCGGAACACAACGAATTTGTGATTTAAAATAACTTGTTGTTGGTGTACAGCAGCTAGGCACAATTTTCTGTTACTTACCGTTAACGGTTTCGAATATTTTACAATTCATGCTTCCATTGAGACAAATTGTGCACTAGTTTTACGTGAGTTGCCCTACGATAAACAATAACTTAAGAAATACATAGGTGTAAACAAAGCGGTTGCGCCACATATTTGTGTTGGAATGCAACTTACGTGAGATGTCCATCTGTCCATTTGTATTAACATTTTTCCTGCAGTGAAATAGATCCTCAAGGACGTTTGTATTTTCACAGTCACAAACGTTGCACCGGATTGTAAACCACTTTCGTTCGGTCACAAAACGAATTTTCAGTGTCCACAACATGTTTTTATTTATAGCACAAGAAAACAAATACACCGTTTGCAAAGTATATGAGTGTCAAAGATGCTACAATGCGATGACACAAATATATTGAATTGGGGGGGGGGGGTGAGGAGGAAGGAAACTTGTTAGGTTTAAATAGTTCTTTTACATTAAATTTACGGCAGTAAATGCAGATAGAAACGATTAATACGTGAGATTTTGTGAATTATAACACTACAAACTTATTTTACAGTACGATAGAGCTACAGGTGTCCGAAACCTTATGTCCTATTTAAACATCGATGGTGATAATACATTAGAATTTGTTAGTATTTAGTGCCATAAATAATACTGAATACTGTAGGTCCACACAATATTGTCAGACTCGTTACTTGATCTGCGGACAGGTGTACAATCATTATTTATATTGGAGTATAGAAAGTACTTTTTGGGAATTTTTAAGGAAAGAAATGTTAGCCAATTCAGCCTGTTCATTAAGGATATAATCAGGGGAGGTGTTTTTGGGTGTATTTAGTTCTGTTTCCTCTTAAATATTCATAGTGGCTCCTTTTTCTGCTAAATGTAATATTTTTATATTGCTTTCATTTTTTGTTCAAATGGTTAAAATGCCTCTGAGCACTATGGGACTTAACATCTGAGGTCATCAGTCCACTAGAACTTAGAACTACTTAAACCTAACTAACCTAAGGACATCACACACATCCATGCCCGAGGCAGGATTCGAACCTGCGACCGTAGCAGTCGCGCGGTTCCGGTCTGAAGTGCCTAGAACCGCTCGGCCACAACGGCCTGCCATTTTTTTTCACTGAATGATTTTCTTCTGCAATGTGGGCTGAAAATGTAGGTATGTTCAAGTTTCCAAGCCTTAAGGCATCGAGGTGCTTTTGTACTTAACCTCAAAACTTTTGCCTGTCTGACCAACGTAGAATTTTGGGCATGAATCACATTCGAGCTTGTATATTCCTGATTTACTGTTGCTGTACACCAACAACAATGTATTTTATACAACAAAATGGTTCAAATAGCTCTGAGCACTATGGGATTTTACTTCTGAGGTCATCAGTCCCTTAGAACTTAGAACTACTTAAACCTAACTAACCTAAGAATTTCACACACATCCAAGCCCGAGGCAGGATTTGAAACCTGCGACCGTACCGGTCTCGCGGTTCCAGACTGAAGCGCCTAGAACCGCTCGGCCACCCCGGCCGGCTTTATATAACACCCACGGTCTCCAACCACGTCAGTATATGACCAAATTGCATAATGTTAGGATTTATGTAAATAAACTTATCGAGTAACTTTCAAGCCAGTCACAGTGTGCTGAAACATATCAGTTACATTTTAACAGGTAAAGCTATTGCTTAACACTGTAAATAAGAGACTGGAAGGACATCAAAGTTTAGTAATTCAGACAGATAAAAATAAATCCGATGTCATAATAAACGAATCTCGCCACACTGAAAAACAGTTTTTTTACAGATAATCGTCTAGTCAAATGCCGTTGACTCCACTCTTAATTATATTGGAAATCTAAAAAGGGTTCTCAATAAGACAAAGTTTTCACTAATAAGTTAAAAAAAAAAAGAAATTAATCTCAATGAATCCATCTGCTACAAGACTATGTGCATATTTAAGGGGGCATATAAATAATTTTCCAGTGAGATTTATAATACAAGAGTTGGAAGAGGCTACCATATTGAAAAGATGATTGTAGAATTCCTCAGCAAATATCAGCATCCAGTTAACTACAACATATATAACAGTAAGCACATGATTGAGATGCTAAATAATCTGTCGATTCCTACAAGAATTTACATTATGTAAGTAGATGTCCAGAACATGTACCCAGTTATACCCTTGGATCAAATACAGGACATTATCACCAACAATTTATGTACCGTTAGTGAAGACCTATACTTGTAGATGAAATTAATAAGATGTTGGCACTTCCCGAAATCGTACAGTTACTTTGGTCACGACACATATATCTAAAACAAGGGATTGGCAATATCACCTCTAGCCTGTTGTATGGCAAATACATTTGCGACCACGTTTGAATATGACGCAACAACGAACTTTCTCGCCCTTACGAACAGTCTTGTACTTTGGAGCAGATATGTCTACGATATCATTCTTTTGTGTGATGGGACGAAAGAGGAGCGTTGCAAATTTTTTGAAGTGCTGAATGGACTCCACTATATAATCAAGTTTAGAGCGCAACAAAATGAAAAAGGGCCACTCTCACTTTTTGGCCTAATGATTAAATAACTCCAAGTTGGAGTTAGATATACAGTGTAAGATGTAACAACCCTTTTATTTCGTGAACGGTTACAGATATCGAAACGTGGTTTTCTGCAAGTGTTAGAGCGCCGAGGGACACATATGCTTTCGTTTTGATTAATGTGCTTATATCTAGTATCAACGAAGATACTGAAGCAAGTACGTTATTCTAAATGGAACCGCACACTTTCTTACAACTGCATTCGATAGCTCTTGAGAAGAGGATTACAGTTATACAGCGTTTGTTAATGTTGATGTTGAAACTTGTAAAAAATTCGATAAATGCCCTGGAATGTGACAGCGGCTGGAATAGCATTTGCAGTACGGACTCTGCCAAGCAGATGTCTCGGACCAGGCTGCGTTGTTGTATACCTTCTTTTTTTTTTCTTTAAAATTTGTGGTAATGACTATGGGACCAAATTGCTGAGGTCATCAAATGGTTCAAATGGCTCTGAGCACTATGGGACTCAACTGCTGAGGTCATCAGTCCCCTAGAACTTAGAACTAGTTAAACCTAACTAACCTAAGGACATCACACACATCCATGCCCGAGGCAGGATTCGAACCTGCGACCGTAGCGATCTTGCGGTTCCAGACTGCAGCGCCTTTAACCGCACGGCCACTTCGCCCGGCTGCTGAGGTCATCGGTCCCTAGGCTTACACACTAATTAATATAGCTTAACCTAACTTACGGTAAAGACAACACACACACACCAATGCCCGAGGAAGAATTCGAACCTCCGATGGGGGCAGCCGCGCGAAACGTGCAAGACGCTGAAGACCACGCGGCTACCCCGTGCGGTTATACTGTAAGATAGGCTTGCGCCAAGAGAATGACGTTTTATTCCCCCTTGAATCAACTTGCCACCTAGATGTACATTCACCTACGAATATTGTACATGGAAATACTACATAGACTAGGCTGCGTAGTTCTGCGTAGTTGTATACCTTCTCTTTTTTTCTTTAAAATTTGTGGTAAAGACTATGGGACCAAACTGCTGAGGTCATCGGTCCCTAGGCTTACACACTAATTAATATAGCTTAACCTAACTTACGGTAAAGACAACACACACACACACACACCAATGCCCGAGGAAGAATTCGAACCTCCGACGGGGGCAGCCGCGCGAACCGTGCAAGACGCCGAAGACCGCGCGGCTACCCCGTGCGGTTATACTGTAAGATAGGCTTGCGCCAAGAGAATAACGTTTTATTCACCCTTGAAGCAATTTGCCACCTAGATGTACGTTCACCTACGAATATTGTACGTGAAAATACTACATAGACTAGAATATAGCGGATCACAAAGGGCTTAGAAAAGTATTTCACATTTGTGTATCCTCCCAGATTTAGGTGAGCTGAAACAGAGAAATCAACACTTCATTCTTTAACAATAAAGAGTTCTTATAAGCTGCAAAAAGAAACTACTATATTAAATATCTAAATGCTGATAGGAACATATGATCTTTTCCTGTACGTGGCTGTGTGCTTCTTAAATAAATGCTGTCGGACAACTGTCTCTACATATTAATACTGTAAATTATATCATGTGGGATACATTCGTTGAACTAAACATTTTATTAAAAATACTTTGGTAAACACGTGTACACTGCAGAATAAATGTTCTTCTAAATGAAACGTCGTTTCTTGCTGGACATAAGCGCGTAATGACAGTGTTACCAGCTACGTGAAATATACGCTGTCGACTTATTTGAAAGTGCAGTGCAGTTTCGTAAACATGTAACTGAAATAAACAATATACTGACATTGATTTGGCAGCCACCAAAGTCACATAAGATACATTTTGTGTTCCAAAAAATAGCTTCACACTTATTTAAGCATGTGTTCAAACTGTCGACCATGGACTGAAAGGTACATCTGCAGTCGCCGTTCGAAAGAACGATGACCATATGTCATTACAGTGGATGATGTGGTAGAGCATACACTTGCGATTCGACGATACATATCGTCTGGCGTAGTTGGGACTTCGTCTAGACTGCATCTTTGAGTACTCTCCAAAGAACGAAATAAAAAGGAGTTCAGTCGGGGACCTCGCTGTCCATTTGGCAAAAGAATTTCGTTCTACCTAGCGTCCAGGAAAGTTCTCATTCAGCACTTGCGTTGCAAAGTGGGACGAGACAGCTGGACAACCGTCGTGTTGTAGCCACATACATTGTAGAAAATCCAGTGGTACCTTTTATAGAAGAAACGGCAGAATGTTCGTCAGAAAGTGTGTGTACGAATGTCCATTTAGAACGCCTGAGATGAAGTAAGTTCGCAATTTCCTATAATGCCGTACCTTACGTTTACTCTCTACGGTCGTTGATGTTGTACCTGACGAAGACAGTGTGGATTTTCGGGTGCCCAGTAGTGCATGTTAGGAAGTTTATATTAAACGTTGCTGCATCGGTAAAGAGTAAACGTTGGAAAGAAACAAGATCGTCTCTCAGTTGCTGAGGAACAAACCGACAATATTCTGTAGGAAGTTCGAACCACGGTCGTCGAGAGCCAGGTATAGTGACAGATGATAGGTGAGCCGTGAATGGTTCGCGCTCATGGCATTTCTTATTTTACATCCTGCTTTTTGCGTGTTGCCACCTCGTTATGTTGTATTGTATTGTATTGTATGTTAACCAGGGACCTAGAAACGGCGGAGAGGCTCCGTCCCCGCCGCAGCTGCAGTGGTCCACAACCCCACGAAGACTACCGCAGTCCACTTCAGCCCTCCGCCGCCCCACACCGAACCCAGGGTTATTGTGCGGTTCGGCCCCCGGTGGACCCCCCCCCCCTCCCCCAGGGAACGTCTGACACCAGACGAGTGTAACCTTTATGTTTGTGTGGTAGAGTAATGGTGGTTTACGCGTACGTGGAGAACTTCTTTGCGCAGCAATCGCCGACATAGTGTAACTGAGGTGGAATAAGGGGAACCAGCCCGCATTCACCGAGGCACATGGAAAACAGCCTAAAATCCATCCAAAGACTGGCCGGTTCACCGGACCTCGACACAAATCCGCCGGACGGATTCGTGCCAGGGACTAGGCGCTCCTTCCCGCCCGGAAACCTCGTTATGTTAGTTTCAACTTCTGTTGTCACTGAGTTGCTGCTTTGTCTGCCCGTCAGCGGCAGCAGAAGTGCCTATCGATATAGCCCTCAGGTGTTATCGCTGCTGCACTGCTATTACTTCCTGGTTGTCGTCTGTCGTGGAATCATCTGGAACGTGCCAGGAGGCCAGTTCGAACCTGCCATTCGCGGAGTTGGAACGCAACACTAGTTGAGTGGGGTTGGAGCAGCAGTGAGACCTGGATGTCCATGGCTCGCCTGACCGTTGCCGCCATGCATCACTTGAGCTGGGGGCGGTCTTCGTGGATCGTCGGTTTTTCGTCTTACTGGACGACATGAATTGGTTCGCCGACGCTTACGGGTTGACTGTGAGTGTGTGTGTATCGATTCTCGATTTGTTTTCGTGATTGCACAGCCACTGCGGAATGTCGTTCAAGCCTTCGTGCAAGTGTTTGTCAAACTGTATGTGTAGTTGGTGTCATTTCCACTGACAACTTGTTTTAAATGTTGTTAGCATACTGGCGGTGAGTCGGTGGTTGGAGCGAATCAGCAAGCAAGTCTCCCCACAGCATAGTCGGACGGGCCCGCTGGCGGTCTCTACGCAGTGTTGCAGCGGGTGGGGGCTGTTCCGAGTGCTACGAGGTTCGTGGCTTACCGACCCAGGACATGAAAGTTGAGTGGTGATTTTATTACCGTAGCCACGTCTGTTCACGTTGTCCGCTAGGCTGATGATTCGCCATTGGCGGTATTCCTGGGAGCAACAGCGAGTGTTCGAGTTGGTGAAGATTTAGCCGCCGTGTGGTGGAATTAACTATATTTGTCGGTTTGAATTCAAGTGGACCAGCGGAATTTTCTGCCTTGTGACCATTAGTGTTCCGGCTCTGAGCACTATGGGACTCAACATCTGAGGTCATCAGTCCCCTAGAACTTAGAACTACTTAAACCTAACTAACCTAAGGACATTACACACATCCATGCCCGAGGCAGGATTCGAACCTGCGACCGTAGCAGTCATGCGGTTCCGGACTGAAGCGCCTAAAACCGCACGGCCACCGCGGCCGGCTTAGTGTTCCGGCTACTGCCCTGGTCGCTGACGTAAATTCAGTCAGTGTCCTTTCCTCACATGGTGTGTAGTTTTTGACAGCTTAATGTATATTTGGTTTTGGGCGGCTGTGTCTGTAACGTTTTCACTTTGGAATCTTCGTATACTGGTCGGTGGTTAGCAAGTCGTCTGGCGGTGGGTCCCCGACTGTCTCTTGGTTGTGTTGCCGGTGGATCGAGTATAGTTGGGCCGACTTCTTGTCTCACCTAAGCGAACGTTAAGATTTCAAGGGCAGACCGAGCCCTCTGGAAACTTCCGAGCGCTGTTGCCTATACTGCCTTCTTATTAGCGTTTAATCGTGTATTTTTAATGGCTCATAGCCGATGGTTGGTATTTGTATGCTTGTAATTGTGTTTTTAAAAATAAAGGCCTTCAGCCGTTTTAAAAGTAAGTTCTTCTAAATTGGACAAGTCTTACACTGTCTAAGATAAAGCTTGGGCCTACTACCTACTGAAAACTTATTGTAACTATGTTGTCCTTAAAATCCTGGGCCCTCAGCCGCTTTAAAATTTTGGATTCTTACTTATCAAGTCTTACATCACTTGGGCTTAAATACTACTCGTATTTAAGGTTAAAAGCTTTGGGTCTTCTGCCTTGGAAAATTGGTAGCAGTTTTTTTCTTAAACAAAGGCCTTCATCCGTTTTGGAATAAGGTTTCTTACTGGTCATAAAGCTTGCGCCTTCTGCCTACTGAAAAGTTATTTTAGTTATGTTGTTTTAAATTTATCGGCCTTCACCCGCTTTTAAAAAACTTAATCTATCTGACTAGACAAGTCTTGTGTCACTTGGCCTTAAATACTTTTGTATGCCGCCCGGAAGGCGGCGCGTGGGTCTACTCCTGAAAACTGAAAGGTTTGCCGATGAAGGAGGTGAGTAGTAGCAGGCTAAGGTAATACACGTCAGTACTGCAGTATGAATTTAAATCACCTTTACTCTTCCAAGAAAAATACATAACTTTGCAATGAGGTGCGAAGTGTCCAGGCCGTCTGCTCTTGATCAAATGGGCAGAATCTGTAGCGGAGCTCGTGGACTTGGACAGCGTCTGCTAGAGGCCGCTGTCGTCGGTGTCAGTGTCGTTGTGCCAACCTACGCCGTGGTATCTTAGCTATCGATACCACAAATACTATTTGACGTTAGGGCCTAAAACCTTCTGTCTAAAACAAAAATATTTATAGCAGTTGTATTTAATTCATGGGCCTTCAGCCGTTTTAGAATTAAAGAGGTTTTTTGTCGATAGTAACGCTTAGAAGTTGCGCTTTATAATGTTTGGACAACTAAATAAAGTGTTACGTTTGGAGTGTAACTGACAGCCGCTCATTCTGGCCCCCTTCCACAATTCCTACTACCTGTCATGTCCTGCGGGTTTAGCAGGGCGTTTCAATAGGGATGAAAATTCTGTCGATGTAAGATGTGAATGACACTCATGAGGCTGATTCCACATTCCTTGGCAATACGTCTCGTTCCACCGCGCGGATTCATTAACGTCGTAGCCAGAACAGATTCTTCGTGTTCTGTGTCAGGCGCAGTCTTTTTTCTTGTCCTCTTTTTGACGTTCAAACAGCCCGTCCCCTCTAGCGTCTTAATAATTCATCCATACGCGTGGCGCGTCGGAGATTAGCTATCCGGGTAGACAGCCCTGTCCCATTGCACTGTTCTCACGGCATTTCTTTTACACTCACCGTATAAAAACAGTATATTCAACTCCTCCACGTTGCTGTACATGTCTGCACGCAACTAATGTTGAAGCAGAAGTGAGCGGCCTGTAGTGCAGACAAGCAAGGCAAATATGATGACATTCTGATACAGCGTAGCACCAGAGCTGTGTTTGGCGGTGTTCGCATCACAAATTCAGGGACATTTATCGAGTTTTTTTTATGAAAGGTTTCAACGTCAACATTAACAAACGCTATATATACTGTAATTTTTTCCTCAACAGCTTTCCTCAACAGCCATCGAAAACAGTTGTGGAAAGTATACGGTTCCATTTAAAAAAAGTGCTTGCTTCAATATCTCTGTTGATACCAGAGCTAAAAACATTAACCAAAGAAAAAAAAATGTGCCCCTAAACGTTCTAACATTACCGAAAACTGCGTTCCGATATGTGTAACAGTTCACGAAATGAAAGGGTTGTTACGTTCTACGTGACTCACCCTGTATATAGAAGAAATACCACGTCGGATTTCATCATCCACATCACGTCTAATTACCCCTTTAGCAAATAAAAGTGCTGCGTTTAGATCTTTTCTCTATGGGATGCATTACGTTCCTAAGTCAGACGAAGCTTTTGACAAAGAATATCTCCTGATCCAACACATAGCGCCCAGCAATGGATATGATTATACCTTTATAAATAAAATTTACAAAAGTATTTTAAGAAACTTTAGCCAGCCACCCATAGCCAACATCCAATTACGTTGACGAATAGTGACCAAGATTTTGCAGACATCATAGATCACAGAGTTCCGTACTTGGGCAATATTCCCGACAAGATTATAAGATTGGTTCCGCGCTGAAAATAAAGAGTATAAAATCAGCGTACTTCGATCCTAATGATCTCGGAGATAAGTAAAGGCACAAAGATAATGCCACAAACCCCAAAAACGCAACTACTGGAGTATATTGCAAATTTTGAGATCAAGTTTCGGGAGCACTTAAATTTGTCAAACTAGAAATCAGCACCGAGTACACACCTTGGTGAAGATTGAGGACACAGACTTTACGTTGTAGTAGCCACTACGCGGGATGTACCTCAAACAACCAGACGGAGTGAAGCCACCACTACCTACTTGCTGATTTCGACAATCTACATTTTGATAAATAGGTTTTATTATTATGTTTCTTTCATATGTTTCTATTACAACAGTGTGGATGTAAGGACATATCCCCACACTTTTCTTCGGGTTTTATTATTTACTGTCTTTCTTTTATGTGAAGTAGATGATGAGGTAAAAAAGGAAAATGAGGGATGGAATTCGTGACTATGCAACAGTTCTTTGTACCCCTGTGGTGTCCAATGCTGCTCAAATTGCTGCTGGAAATGCGGTATGATACGCCAGAGCCATACGCCGAACGCCGGCCGGTATGGCCGAGCGGTTCTAGGCGCTACAGTCTGGAACCGCGCGACCGCTACGGTCGCAGGTTCGAATCCTGCCTCGGGCATGGATGTGTGTGATGTCCTTAGGTTAGTTAGGTTTAAGTAAAGTCTAGCGGACTAATGACCTCAGACGTTAAGTCCCATAGTGCTCAGAGCCATCTGAATTTTTATTATTATGTTCCGTCGGTGTTTCCGTTCATATGAGCTTCTACAATTCCACAAGAATTTGGCGTTGATATTCTGGAGCTGATGTCTCAAGTCTGGCTGTCGCAGGCGGCCTGTGCATTTTTCTTTTTTCTTTTTTTATAGTGCTCGACCTTGCTGAAATGAATACCCGGATTCTTTACAGGAGAAAAAGTTATTTGGCGCAGATGGGCAGAAGAACTCTCCTCTGTATACACACAATCAGGAAAAAGGACTGTTCATACAGACATCGCAACTTTTGAAATATGTAAGGTACAGGTACGGAAGACGTGACAGATAGGAGGATGCAAAAGTTCAAACAAAACCATAAAAGTGTGTGCGGTGCAAAAAACTAGTATGTTGTCCATGTGCTGGAAGTTTTCAGTACGTGCGTGCAAAGTGTTGTGTTAAAGACGGTGGCTTTAATTGAAAACATGACACAGAGAATAACAGTGTTATATTCTAGTAATTGCCACAGAAGTTCAAATCCATTTTTCTTTCTATTAAACTTCCTGGCAGATTAAAACTGTGTGCCCGACCGAGACTCGAACTCGGCACCTTTGCCTTTCTATTTCCTAACAAATATATGGAAAAGTCATAGTCATAACAACTATTATTTTATAGTTATAAGTTTATTTGCATTTGTAAGTCTATTTTCAATCAGTGTACTGTTTACGATGTATTCTTGACTTCTACAACTTTTTCTTTAACAAATGTACTTTCCATAGAAAAATTCTAGCATAGTACATCGGTAGGGTAAGCATAATGCTTAAAAGACAGCGTACTGAATTTACCTAACAAATAAAACTGAAAAAAAGAAAGACAAACATCACCGGGCAAAACGACCACTAGCGGTTCTTCCAAGTAGTTCGCTAATGACAGTCCTCCTAGTGTTAAGCCTTTATACTGTTGCTATTTGTCTTTATTGAATCCGCTGAATCACAGTCCTGTATCACTAACTTCGATTTGCAGTAGGGTTTTGGAACATATACTGTTTTCGAACATTATGAAGTACCTCGAAGAAAACGATTTATTGACACATAGTCAGCACGGTTTCAGAAAATACCGTTCTTGTGAAACACAACTCTTCATACTCATGAAGTAATAAGTGCTATCGACAGGGGATGTCAAATTGATTCCATATTTTTAGATTTCCAGAAGGCTTTCGACACCAGTCCTCATAAGCGTCTTTAACCAAACTGCGTGCCTACGGAGTAGCGCCTCAGTTGTGCGACTGGATTCGTGATTTCCTGTCACAAAGGCCTCAGTTCGTAGTAATAGACGGAAAGTCATCAAGCAAAACAGAAGTACTATCCGGCGTTCCACAAGGAAGTGTTGTAGGCCCTCTATTGTTCCTGATCTATGTTAACGACATAGGAGACAATCTGAGTAGCCGTCTTAGATTGTTTGCAGATGATGCTGTCATTTACCGTCTTTTAAAGTCATCAGATGATCAAAACGACTTGCAAAATGATTGAGATAAGATATCTGAATGGTGCGAAAAGTGGCAATTGACCCTGAATAAAGATAAGCGTGAAGTTATTCACATGAGTACTAAAAGAAATCAGCTAAATTTCGATTACGCGGTAAGTCACACAAATCTGAAGGCTGTAAATTCAACTAAATACTTAGGGATTACAGTTACAAATAACCTACATTGGAACGATCACATAGATAATATTGTGGGTAGAGCAAACCAAAGACTGCGATTCATTGCCAGAACACTTAGAAGGTGCAACAGGTCTACTGAAGAGACTGCTTGCACCACACTTCTCCGCCCTATTCTGGAGTATTGCTGTGCGGTGTGAGGTCCGCATCAGGTGGGACTGACGGATGACATCGAAAAAGTACAAAGAAGGGCAGATTATCATGAAATAGGGGAGACAGTGTCATAGTTATGATATGTGAATTGGAGTGGCAATCATTAAAAAAAGGCGTTTTTCGTTGCGATGAGATCTTCTCATGAAATGTCAATCACCAGTTTTCTCCTCCGATTGCGAAAACATTCTGTCGGCACCCACCTACATAAGGAGAAATTATCATCACGATAAAATAAGAGAAATCAGGGTTCGCAAAGAAAAATTTAAGTGCTCGTTTTTCCCGTGAGACAACTTGAAGGTGGTTCATTGAACCCTCTGCCAGGCACTTTATTGTGAACAGCAGAGTAAGGATGTAGACGTAGATGTAGATGTAGACTAACGAGTTCGCTGACCGCTAAGTTAGATCAACCAGCTGATGAAATCACCCTCTTTGTTTCTACAGCGTTTCCACTTTTTTTCGCGAGATCTACAGTAGGCTGGCCACTGCCTCACCGAGTTTTGCGCGCACGGGCTTACCTGTGCTGTGGTTCACGCTTGCCTGGTTAATAGTGACGCTGTTCCCGCCGCGGCCGGCGTTAAAATTTAGCGCGCCGTGGCGTCGTCCGTGGGCTGCAGCGGACGCCTAAATAAGTGACGGCGCAGAGCCAGAGCACCGCCGTGATTCGTCGTGGCTGAGCAACCGGGACCACTTCACGCCCGTTTACGAGGCCCGCAGCCCGCCGCTAAAGTTCCAGTCCTGGAAGCACCGCCGACAGCAGTCGAAGCCACCCGGTCTGCAGCCAGCTGGCCTCCACACAACGGTGATCACAATGTATAGTCAGTCTTTTTATTCTACTTCGACATTGCTGTCTGTTTTCTTAGCTTGGAAATAAAAGGTCAAGTTGTCATCAAATCGAAGTGTCCATTTATTAATTACGGAATTACAAGTGTACTACGTCATGTTTATAAAAGACTGCCACGAATTATTTAGAGAAGAAGAATGAAAAACCGAAAGAAGCTATAACGGATGTGTATAAAAATACCTTGCTATGAAATCATGGTACAACTGTATATGTAACTGTGGATGTGTGGGACTACTTATCACGGGACAATTACATATGTATTTATTTCGTCCTCACTATTATTTCTCAGTTTACTTTGGAGCCTAGTATTACGTTTTTCACACGCCATTATTGTCACAATATTTCACACAATAACACAGAAAAGCACAATTTGAAGAGCAAAATAAAATAACACATTAACATAGCACTGAAAATAATATCTAGTTAATTGCAAGCGCAGCTGCAAAATACTTGGTTCAAATCTACATGCATGCCACAACAACGATGAAAGACTGCAACTACAAAGGAGATTCTCTCTACAATTACGCACTGGCAATAAACAAAAGCTACACTAATTACACAAACTACAAGAAATAAATCATAAGATTCCAGGTTCGTATCCTGGCAGGGTCGCCATATGAAACGTCCCTTTCGACAAATTTTTACCTGACTGTGCTTAACCTGACACACAATATTTTTAGCGCAACGCAATCTGACTTACAAAAATCACTAAAAAAGAATGGCCCTGACTAACATTAACCTATACCTTTCACAAATCACTTACCTCACCAAAAATCTTTGTTACTCAAACTACTGCAAAACAGCGAGCGCCACTACTGCCAGCTAAATAAAAGATTCAAACTACGGAAGGCACTAACTACTGATAGGCATAGTTAGGAAATGAAAGATTTTAGTAGAGAACAAACAATGGTTTTACCTTAATAGTGTTGAAAAATCATAATATACATAACAGATCATGACATCCAGTCTTACAAATTTCCAAACTCCGCCATCTCTCTCCCCACATCCACCACTGCTGGCGGCTCACCTACAACTGCGCAACGCTACGCGCTGTTCACATCCAGCTGCCGCTGACCAACACTACAATGGCAGACAACAATGCAAACTAGCCACAGATTGCCCACAGCACAGCCAGTGATTTTCATACAGAGTGCTACGTAACATTGCCAATAAGAAAAAATAAACAGCCTACTTACAACATATATATTTATTTTTATAATTATATATTTTATGATTTTGGATGGGGTGGCTTTAAATATTGTGGGCTAGCATGAGACTTGTAATTAACTTATACCGCGATAACACTCGTACGGACATCGGCTGCCCCGAAGTACGTACGATATAATATTTTGTAAACACAACGCGTGACTCACCGCCTTCTAATAAATAGTTTGCGTCAGCGCTGCTATTTAGAAAAGAAAATATGCGTTTTCTTACGCAAACTGTAATTATTAATATGGGTCTCAGAGGCTACTGGTTATTTATGTACCAAATGTCACAAAGCTTAATTGAGGTATTGCGGAGCTTATGGAATGGATTGATTTTCAATATTTCTTGTTCATTATTTGCAAGGAAAAACTGGAGAGAATCTCGTCTGCCGTTAGGCGGCCAAAATGATACATACTGGACTCATTCATTGCTGTGGATTTTAGTAAATGAAATCTGTCACTACTCTTTTTAACTTTGACGTTAATGAAGCATCAAAACTGAGAATTCTCTTGCATTTATATTTAACATTATGACATGAAATTTAAATTAAAAAATACAGTCAGCATAATGGCCGACTAAATCCTGCTCTACGAAGTTCTGTGAAAAGTTTGTTAATTATAATTAATGATTACTATCATGAGAAGTGACAACTAAGTCAATAATACACACTTTCTAATAAGTATATTTTACTAAATAACAACCAAACTTACATTAAATATCGTCCTGCTATACAATAGCGGCCTACCGCTAGACGAAACAAAAACAGGAGAGAGAGCTCAATCACAGCATTGTCTCTGAACTTCATGGCCTATGTTACACAGATATTATACAAAACTGTGTTTTGTTAATTACATCGATATTTGTGTTTTTATAATAATAATTTACAATCTTTACTATTTATTATACATCGCGCAGTCCTACTTAGTCTTTAGGTAATTTATGCTTCAAACGTCGTACAGCAAAAACTTCATTTCCCTCTCTCCAAATGTCCATTTATGTGCCGTATTTTTTTCATGAAATATGAAAATCAATTTCTTCTAAATATTCTCTGTAATGTTATAAACATGTAATGAGTGCAATTTTTTATGTACGTAAGCGTCAACGTATCTACAAAATGTTAACGAATATAAAATTACCAGAGGTTGTACAGATCCACCTTAGCAATATCAAAACTTTTTACGGTTGGTACGATCAGGTTGCTCAAGTGAAAAGCGCCAAAACTGTTGAACGCGCGCCATTGCAATAAGAGGAAAGACTGACACTTGGTAATGTGTCTTGGTTAGAATAAAACATCTTGGGTATAATAGAGTAAGAGCTGTGACAAAAAGCCAATCTGGATGTGCTCTGCATATTGCGAAAAGACTCAGTATGCAGCTGAGCAATGTTTACAGTGACAATTTTGTTTTGTCAAGTGAACAGCCTGTGCGTAAAGGATTGTGAGGTGTGCCTACGCAGTAACGTGGTTTTATTTCAGCGAGCAACATAAGTGGGTAGAGCGTTTGTGGAGGCTTTCTGCTCTCAAAATGATATCTACCAGCATCTAGTGAATATTTATAAACATGCCCTTACACATGCTGGTACATAAAGATGAATATGAGCTGAATAGTACATGATTATCGTTATCTGGAGACACAAAACAAATCGTTGTTATAACATAAGCGCTGCTACAAGTTGTAAGTCAAAAAACCACGTCCACGAATAAGGTAAGATCTACAATCTGTTTATGTTTGTGTATAAGTGTATCTTAATTTTAGTTGCTTTCTCGGAAAATATAAAGTGTAAACTAAAGTTTATTGTCATTTTGTAGCCACATCTAGCTGAATTCTGTTTATAGACAAAACCTTTCGTAAAGAGAGTAAAAATGTCACTCACAGATTTTTTAAAGCAATGAGCAAGAGCCTTTGTGAACAGGAGGAACCGTTATTTATGTAACAGCTTTCCAAAAGTGAATGGGTTTGCAAATGTTCTTTATACAGATAATTTACATAAATATATAGATAGTATAATAGTAAAGGTTATGAACCTAGATTTTTATCTATACATGCAGAAAGAAATTAATTAGCAGCTTGCCAGTATTAGTGTCAATTCCTGTACTACCATACTAAGACATGATGTTAGAACGTTGCTGAGAATGATAGGTATTTATATTTCTTCACAATTAAGTAACAGAAATCTCTTAAATGAATTAATACAGGGTCCATTCTTGCCTTTGATACTCATTAAACTATAGGATCAGTATTGCATAAAGACAGATTTGGTGTCGTTTTTCATTCATGGCAGTAGTATTAACATTTCAGTGACACTAGGCAGTTTTGCTCGTTATGAGATAAAGTACATAATTAACTGACAAAGTGACTCTTAGTCTGCAAAAGTAAAGAAATGACAGCAGCTGATAGCCACAGAGTGTCTGCTTGCTTTGAACATCCAATTTCAGTTATTGTTTAAGATCACTGTCACAGCTTACATATTCAGACACTACCAGAATTTTCAATTAATGATAACACTTAAATAGGCTAGGATTTTCAGTCTTCCAGGTGGAAGCATTCATGGTGAGTAACTATTTGCTGCGTAAGCGGGAACTGTACTGCACTGTCCCACAAACTTTGAACTCTGGAGAAGAAGATAACAAGCAGGCAGAAAGTGATTATTTTTGAGAGGTGATTGCTGTAACAGTGGTCATCATACAGTGTGTAGGGTCTTCGGATTCTGATAGTGTAATTACTTAACAAAAGAATAATAAATTGTTTCTGGATTGTTATTCCATCATACACACAAAAATCTTGTGTCGAAATAAACTGTTAAAAGGTAACCGTTTTCTTAAAACTAAAGGAGAGATTTTTCAATCATTTCATAATAGCACAAATCGATAAATAGTTAATGCCGAGTTAGGGAGTCATCAAAATTATTCATTATAGCATCAACAGTAAAATCAGTAGGATCAGTAAATAAAGTTAAGGGCAGTTGCAACGCAGATCTCTAGGAGAATCTGCTAGGGGTCCCGATAAATGTACAAACATGTGAGGTAAAATTCTTCCTACGATTTGTTTTAGGAGGTAGGGTAAAAACGGCAAAACTAAATTTGTAGGTTCAGAAAAAGCTTTTGATGATTTTGACTGGAATACTCCGGCTGAATGGTGTGCCGAAACCACAACCCTCCATACCAAATCCAATGACATCGTTGGCAGGGGATGACACGGCGGTCGGTCGGTCCCGATTTTTCCACCAAGGTCACAATGCGTACCTTTGCTTTGCTCATCGCAACTCTTCTCACTGGATGACTTAGATATGTCGGAAAAGTTCTGGGAAAGAGCGGTACATTTGTAAAGGAACTGTACACAAATCGCAGTCGGGGCAGCTGTAGGCATTGTTTAACTCGCTGGGTTGTAGTACACCCCAAGTCCACTTTTCGTTAATTTTAAGTATGTAAAGAGAAAATCGGGTCTGTGGCATCATCTGTGCGTTAGTACCTCTACCCCTAAAGCCAGTAGCATCGCCTTGGTGGCGCCAATCCGTCTACGACAGCCGTCCACAGTAGGCCGGGTTGACTACTGCCCAGTGTGTTAAGTAAGCTCTATGAAATTCAAGTGCTTTTTATTTCACTTACATTTGGACAGCAGAATGAAAAATAAAGTGTCTTATCATGTCTAAATCTTTTGTAGATAACGGCCGGCCGCTGTGGTCAAGCGGTTGTAGGCGCTTCAGTCTGGAATCGCGCGACTGCTACGGTCGCAGGTTCGAATCCTGCTGCGGGCGTGGATGCTTGTGATGTCCTTAGTTAGGTTTAAGTAGTTCTAAGTTCTAGGGGACTAATGACCTCAGATTTTAAGTCCCACAGTGCTCAGAGCCATTTGAACCACTTTTTATATATATATTTTTTTTAGAGATAACATTTAATTCAGATAATTTGAAGGCGTATGATCTGTGAACTTGCAACGAGTACAGCAACGTTATCTGCGGCGAGTGTCTGCCTGAAGGGGGTTTTCTGACTAGAGGTCCGATTTTTACATCATTTTCAATATTTTTTTTTTTGGGGGGGGGGGTGAAATCAAAAGATAACTCAACAGTGTTTACATCCCTTTATTCATCTATCTTTTACCTGCATTAAAAATTTTTTGTCCCAAATGGTGCCGAAGATCGTAATGCACGCCGTGCATCGGTAGGCAGATGAACCTGGTTCAAGCAATTGAGTGGTCTAAAACAGCCCAGACCAAAGATTATTAAAATATGTTAGTGCAGCTGTGGTCAGAAGCTCTGAAAAGTGAAAAAGCGTAATTTTTTTCATAAAATGGTGGCTGTTTGAAAAAAAGTAAGCAATATTGGCTTTGTTTGGGCATCAAAGGGACACGGAAATCGATATTTTGAAAGTTTGCATGGGGGCTTAATTAAATATAATGCAAATAATTTCAGTTTTTAGATTTAGTAGCTGTCTGTTCGGTTACGCTGTCTCGTAACCGGTTGGCCCTGACTAGTATTAGTACGCAATCTGACTGCATAGAATAACAACAAAGAATTAAAGGAAATTTCGGTTACCACAATTAATTAATTAAGTCCACAGCAACTATAAAAGCTACGAACCAAAAACTACGGAACAACAAAGCACAAGTGTAACTGTTCTGTGTGTGGAAGTGTGATTCAACGTACACATCTGGCACGGTTCTTCCTCAATAAGACAAGATATTTTAAATACCATTTACACTGAATTAATTAAATAAAACTGAAATACTATAACTGCGCGTAGAAACCCGAATTACAGTCTAATACATGAACACAAGCCAGATGCTTGTTGACTGAACCTGTGACCAAGAGGCATTGTTAGTTAGGAAATTAAAAAAAAATAAAAAAATGATTTTTACCTTCATATATATTGACTAAAAATACAATCTGATCATTACAACATCTCCATTCGAACAACATCTGCTGTCTAGCCCATCAAAACAACTGCACACGACATGGCCTCAAATAGTACAGCTATCAACATCCTCTCAGCAAAGCACTAACCACCACAACTTCTGAACAAGCACTGTCAGTGGAGGCGGCGGAATAATACTCTCTCTGGCGCTGTGACTCAGTGTAGCCACCTTTCAAGTTGTTTGACTTTTACAGGTTCCGTCCAAAGCCAGTTCAGTTCTATACAAAAAAAGCTAAGCGGCACCGAAATCTGCCGAGTAATATTTCGACAGTCCAAACACCCAGCAAAAAAAATGTAACTTTTTGGAAAGGGTGTTTAACGTTCTGGAAAGGATTTTCGTTGGTTTTTTTTATACTTACCATCAGTCTGCAATGCCTGGAGCATTCAGTACGCCTTTCTGGATCTCGTAAATCCCGTGCCCGCGCACCGCTTCTTCCCGGGTCACAGATCTGGCCTATTCACAGGCCGTTGACGCGCGGTGCTCTGATCTTACAAGGCGGTCTGTGTTACGCCGTCTGCAAAATGCGAACGCCGCGTTGCCAAGTTGAATGCCCTTGACATTCATTGTCTGTGCGAGTCCTATGAAGTCGTCGTCGAAGGTAACCATAGCCAATTTGTTTGCAATTTCGAACCCCCCTTTACCGGAACGTATATGTTCTGCGGAGAGCGTCCAAAACAGCGACTTCATCGACCTGTTAGAGCACTGTATTTTTACAAGTCAGTCTTGATCACACAAATTTCTTACACTTTAGTACCGGTTTCGGCTACTGCTGTCTTCAGTTAAACATGTGAGGACTCTATGTCTTCAATGAATAACGCTTGTTAGAGTTTTGAGTGTTTGTGCCAACACGTCTTCCCAGTAAAATGTCATTCGATAGGTGTTTATACACAGGCCTGATTGCCTCCGAACTCGTCTGTATCCGCTCGACGAGGAGAGACTGCCGGTCCGATGATCGCGTATTTCGACTGTGCGTAATAGTTTACGGACAAAACGGTACTTCCCACATGATCTCCATAATACAAGGTATACAAATACAGAATAAAAAAATCAATTTTTGAAACTTCTACACCAGAAAACCCCCTTAAAGATATGTAAATTTGACTAATCTTATTTCATCTCGTTATTATGAACATGTGTCTCCTATTTTCTAATCACTCTTGTGAATACTATATTTAAAGAATAAAAACTTTATTTTGATAATAACAGAATTATCACTTTTTCGTGTTATTTCCGCCCTTTATTTTTCAGAAAAAAACTTTCTTTAAATAGTTCAGTAACATTCTACTCGTTCTTGTCGTAATATACAGGTAACTTGAGAAAACTCAGCCAAATTTTTAGCCATTCATATGATAATGTAAAGAAAATAATGTTTTTCCATTTCTCCGGTATTTGAACTCCTTAACCTTTTTTTCGTTATATGATTCACACAACTTCAAAAAGTAAGCTTCTGAGAAGTTATACGATAATTTCAATTAAAAATATTCATTAACTTAACTGTTGTAACAACTATCGTTGTCGTGTGATCCACCCAGCATTTCAAGCACAACACTCCTCAGATTTATGTCAAGTAAAGGATAGAGTACTAGTGAATTCCCACCGCCGAATCTTCAAAGAATCGAACTACCATGTATAAAACGCTGTCTCTCCCGAACTATGTATCGTACAAAGACATAATTTCACAGATACACTCTGTGGTGTAT
This sequence comes from Schistocerca piceifrons, assembly GCF_021461385.2. NCBI lineage: Eukaryota > Metazoa > Arthropoda > Insecta > Orthoptera > Acrididae > Schistocerca > Schistocerca piceifrons. The sequence goes on from NC_060138.1 coordinate 1,195,842,360, forward strand.
GTGGGTAGTGTCATCAAAGTGTGTTAAGAATAGAGACAATATTAGAGATTTAATAAATTAAAACTTCATGCCTGATGCTGCAGTGTTACCATCAGAACTGCTAAAATGTAATAAATGATGAAATTTATCCATTTGACCATTCTGTGGAGGTCTCAGCGTGAAAAAGTTTAGTAAAAGTTAAAACTTATTTGTAAAGTTTCTTGGAACTCGACAAGTACTCTCATTTCAAAATACTGGATGAATATAATAGTCTGAATAATAAGCACTCTCTGAGTTATGTTGCCTCAAGAGACATGCATTTTTTAATTGTAATATTTGCCGTATTGCGTTAAATCTTTAATTTTCGATTATAGCTCTCAGTAAATACATTATGACAGCATTTTAACTTTTCAACTTAGGTCAATAACAGTTTGAAATACTGTAAATCAAATTTTTTTGACCCTATAAGTGGTCTGATGGGGAACCTGCAACTGTGCTCGTGCCCTACATTTTGAAAACCCTGTCACGAATGCGTGAAAGCAATAACGAACACTAACAGAGACGTGCTGCAGTGTCATAACATTCCTGTACATCAGTTACGAAGGTATAACAGAGATAGTCAACTAAATTAAATGTGAATCCCTGGAAGTAAGGCATATTCCCGAGAAACTCTGTTACAGAAATATCGAGAACCGGGATTCGCTTATGGCTGTGCTTCAGTTCTGCTGCCTTATGTACGGATCACGCGACATCGGCCACATTCAAAGACATATCAATATCTATATATATATATATATATATATATATATATATGAATATTCTGCAGTTCACACAAGTACCTGGCAGGGGGTTTATCGAACATCCTTCAGACTATTCTTCTACCATTTCACTCTCGAACAATGCGTGGGAAAAATGAACACTTAATTAAATCTTACCGTGTGAGCAATGATTTCTCTTATTCTATTACAACGATCGTTTCTCCCTATGTAGGATGCATCCAGTAAAATATTGTCAAATTCAGAGTGGAGAGTTGGTGACTGAAATTTCATGAAAAGATCTCACCACAAAAAGAAAAAAGACTTCCTTTCAATGAATTTCACCGTTAACTCGTTTTTTCAAAATATCCGTGACACTCTCCCCCTATTTCGTGGTAACACAAAATGAGCTGCTCTTTTCTGGACTTCTTCGATGTCCTCCGGCAGCCCTATCTGGTCAGGACAGCGATATTCTAGCAGTAGACAGTTTTTCTCTCGCTTAACACACGAACGGGACCGAAAAGTTTACCTTGGCGTCAGGTGCCGTTGGGGATCTCGATTCCTTTCCTCGCCGATTCTGCGAAGAAACTCCTCAGTCCTTACGTCATCAGTTCACCTAACTCTCAACTTTCATCTGTAGCACCACATCTCAAATTCTTCTATTCTCTTCTGTTCCGGTTTTCTCACAGTCATTGTTTTACTGCTTTACAGTGCTGTGCTCCAAGCACACATTCTCAGAAATTTCTTCCTTAATTAAGGCCTATGTTTGATATTAGTAGACTTCTCTTGGCCAGGTTCGCTCTTTTTGCCTGTGCTAGTCTGCTTCTTACGTCCTTCTTGCTTCGGCCATCACGGGTTATTTTGCTGCGTAGATAGCAGATTACCTTCATCTACTTTGTGATCTGACGTTAAGTTTCTCACTGTTCTTATTTCTGCTACTTCTCATTGCTTTCGTCTTCTTCCGTTTACTCTCAAACTTTATTATGTGCACATTACACTGTTCTTTTCATTCACCAAAATCCTGTAACTCTTCTTCACCTCCATTGAGGATAGCAATGTCATTAGCGAATCTTATCATTGATAACCTTTCACATTGAATATTTTAATCCCACTCTTGAATCCTTGTTTTATTTACGTCATTGCTTCTTCGATGCACACATTGAACAGTAAGGGCGCAAGACTATACCGCTGTCTTACATCTCTTTTCGATGCAAGCACTTCATTCTTGGTCGTCAAGTTTTGTTTTCCCTCTTGGTTCTTGTACACAAGGTGATTATAATGAAAGTTAAACTTTCAAACCGCTGTAGAAGTAACACCACTGGTCAGAATGACGTCAAATTGCAACAGAATATTATCGGCGAAGGGGGAAAAAGTATGGTAGAAGAAAAATAAATACACTACTGGCCACTAAAATTGCTACACCAAGAAGAAATGCAGATGATAACGGGTATTCATTGGACAAATATATTATACTAAAACTGACATGTGATTACATTTTCACGCAATTTGGGTGCATAGATCCTGAGAAATCAGTTCCAAGAACAACCACCTCTGGCCGTAGTAACGGCCTTGATACGCCTAGGCGTTGAGTCAAACAGAGCTTGGATGGCGTGTACAGGTACAGCTGCCCATGCACCTTCAGCACGATGCCACAGTTCATCAAGAGTAGTGACCGGCGTATTGTGACGAGCCAGTTGCTCGGCCACCCTTGACCAGGCGTTTTCAGTTGGTGAGAGATCTGGAGAATGTGCTGGCCAGGGCAGCAGTCGAACATTTTCTGTATCCAGAAAGGCCCGTACAGGACCTGCAACATGCGGTCGAGCATTATCCTGCCGAAATGTAGGATTTCGAAGGGATCGAATGGAGGGTAGAGGCACGGGTCGTAACACGTCTGAAATGTAACGTCCACTGTTCAAAGTGCCGTCAATGCGAACAAGAGGTGACCAATGGCAACCCATACCATCACGCCGGGTGATACGCCAGTATGGCGATGACGAATACACACTTCCAAAGCGCGATCTTCGCGATGTCACCAAACACGGATGCGAGAATCATGATGCTGTAAACAGAACCTGGATTCATCCAAAAAATGACGTATTGCCATTCGTGCACCCAGGTTCGTCGTTGAGTACACCATCGCAGGCGCTCCCGTCTGTGATGCAGCGTCAAGGGTAACCGCAGCCATGGTCTCCGAGTTGATAGTCCATGCTGCTGCAAACGTCCCCATTTCTTGACCCAGGGATCGAGACGTGGCTGCACGATCCGTTACACCCATGCGGATAAGATGCCTGTCATCTCGACTGCTAGTGATACGAGGCCGTTGGGATCCAGCACGGCGTTCCGTATTACCCTCCTGAACCCACCGCTTCCATATGCTGCTAACAGTCATTGGATCTCGACCAACGCGCGCAGCAGTGTCGCGATACGATAAACCGCAATCTGGATGGGCTACAATCCGACCTTTATCAAAGTCGAAAACGTAATGGTACGCATTTCTCCTCTTTATACGAGGCATCACAACAACGTTTCACCAGGCAACGCCGGTCAACTGCTGTTTGTGTATGAGAAATCGGTTGGAAACTTTCCTCACGTCAGCATGTTGTATATGTCGCCACCGGCGCCAACCTTGTGTGAATGCTCTGAAAAGCTAATCATCTGCATATCACAGCATCTTCTTCCTGTCGGTTAAATTTCGCGTCTGTAGCACGTCATCTTCTTGGTGTAGCAATTTTAATGCCCAATGGTGTAGTTACAAAATGTAGCAATAGATCTCTCTGTAAGCAACATATTTTAATAGTGGTCAACTACAAATGACAAATGAATCATACAACAATGCCTAAGGTGTAAGTATGACTTAAAAAAACTTTACTACTCACTGCGTATGGATGTAAAGGTGTTATACTGTTAGTTACGTAAGCCCATCCACCACAGGAAGGTCATATGGGATGGGAGAAATCGGTTTTTAATTGTCCTGAGGCCAAAAACCGCATATAACGCATCACTCAAAATCAGAACGTATTATTAACTTGCGTGCGGCTGGCGCAAAACGTGTTCAGTATGCTGTCCACCGTTTTCAGCAACAAGTTGAAATCGAGAAACAAAATGTTCCACAACTGATCAACTGATCGAAGTGCTTTCAGGCTGACATTCAGAATGTATTGCGCAACGCGTGTATTCAATGTTGCTAAGTTTGCAATTGGAACACTAAACTCAGCATCTTTCAGATAGCCCCACAGCCAGAACTCACAAAGATTAAGATGAAGTGATCGGTACGCGCAGCAGTAGGGAAATGGCGGCCGATAATTCTAGAATTTCCGAAATGGCGCTTCTGCAGTTGCTTAACTGGATTTGCAATGTGCGGAGGTGTGCCATCTTGCACAAAAATGATCCCATCCACACATCCACGCTGTCGGAGAACTGGCAGACATCATTATTAATAGACACAGACGTTACCCCTTAATCAATATTTGGAGCCCTTCTTTATCTGACATGATACGACGACGGTCGTTCTCGACAGGCAAAATACATCGATAGTAGTACTCGATAACGATTTATCGTTTTACCAGCTTTCACCGCTGGAGCGCTGTAGGCATACTTGCGCTATGGGGCAGCAGCGAAGACTTGTGGCGCATTCGCTGTTAGCCTTACGCGGCGCAGAAGGGCCGCCGTTCACAGTGTAAATTAGTTCCGTGCGGTCCTGCCCATTCGTCTCGTACAGACTGCCTAAGGGATGCTGCGTTCTCGGAATGCTATACAACAGTTCAAGTAAATCACATTAATAGTTTTTATTACAATAAAGAATAAAGAATAATTAACTTTGAGTACACAACGTTGTCGCAAGCGATGGGCGACATGCAGATGAGTCCTTTGCTATATGCGATGTTCACGCAAGTTTGTTACACAGTTTGTGTATCACTACTGATTGCCATCGTAGCGCTCTCTGCTAGGCCAGGTCTACTGGTCTGCTAGTCTCCGTTTAGTTCTGTGTGGTTGAGGCTGGCAGGAGCCGCTCTTATCTTCTCTTCTTGTCGAGGTCGCTCCTGTTGTGGTCTCGTCCTAGCGTGCCATTGGCTGACGTCGTCTCACCGCCTTCTCTGCTCTTGTGTTCTTCATCTTCGTGCAGGTGCATGTCGGTACGCCGGAATATGTTCCGGAGAGATCAGCTCACCTGAAGATGGGAGTCAAGTGGACAGTCGACATATTGAGTTCAGACGATTGCTTTATCTGGCTACAGACCCGAGAAAGATACCAATAACGTGTTGAGTTTGGTTTATCAGTCTAATCTAAAAGCCGTAAATTCAACTAAATACCTAGGTATTACAATTACGAATAACTTAAACTGGAAGGGACACACAGAAAATATTGTGGGAAAGGCTAACCAAAGACTGAGATTTACTGGCAGGAAACTTACAAAATGTAACAGATCTACTAAGGAGACTGCCCGCACTACGCTTGTCCGTCCTCTTTTAGAATACTGCTGCGCGGTGTGGAATCCTTACCAAATAGGACTGACGGAGTACATCGAATAAGTTCAAAGACAGGCAGCACGTATTGTATTATCGCGAAATATAGGAGAAAGTGTCACAGAAATCATACAGGATTTGGACTGGACATCATTAAAAGGAAGGCGTTTTTCGTTGCGACGGAATCTTCTCACGAAATTCCAGTCACCAACTTTCTCCTCCGAATGCGAAAATATTTTGTTGACACCGACCTGCATAGGGAGAAACGATCACCACGATAAAATAAGGGAAATCAGAGCTCGTACGGAAAGATACAGGTGTTCGTTCTTTCCGCGCGTGGTAAGAGATTGGAATAATAATTGTGAAGGTGGTTCGATGAACCCTGTACCAGGCACTTACATGTGATTTGCAGAGTATCCATGTAGATGTAGATGTAGATATTCAGTCTGGGCTTGGAGATGGAATATACCAATCTCCTTTCACGCTCAGAGTTCAACGATGAGGCTTCGTTTTATTTGAATGCAAAAGTGAACCTTGGAATGCCTGGGAGCTCTCGGACAAACAACCACAACGTAAGCATGTGGGTAACACAGCACCCACATTCTACAGTCTACTTCGAAAAGACGCAGCTCTTGACCTGTATAAAACCTGTAGCAACGCTGAGAATAACTTCACTGAAAATGTGAGCCCTAACTCCGTTTGCATGTTCGAGTGCTAATTAGGACTGTATTTGACCTGGTAACACAATGTCTTAACTAGTGTGCCACCTCTCCCTGCGGGGAGGACTATATAATGTGTGTATTGGTCCGCTGGACTGACAATGGGGGTAGCGGACACGGATGAGTGGCCAGCCGGAAGACGGGACAGAGGTCGCGGCAGCCGCTGAATGGCTGCGGGGGCGGAGGCGGGGGAGTGGCAAGTGGCGCGGACGCGTTATCTGCACGCCCCAGGCGCCCCGCATTACGGCAAGTGGCTGCTGCAACTCCCAGCAGTGCGCAGCTGCCGGCGCCCTGGCCCTTTGTAATGAAAATACAGGTAACTATCTCTGGGATTACGAGCCGTGTCGTTGTTACATTATGACTTGGAACATGGCGGCAGTCTGATGCTTTACTTCATTACACGCACGGTAATGCTTTCAGGGGTACTGGAGGTCGTTTCGTCTGCTCATTTATTACTGTGGTACGGTATCGGTTAGTTCATTTTCCAGTGTTCGTGATGTGAAGTTTCTTTTTGACCGTTTATATCTTCCAGAGGCAAATTATAGAAAACCATTAATATTATACAGGGTGGTCCGTTGATAGTGACCGGGCCAAATATCTCACGAAATAAGCGTCAGACGAAAAAACTACAACGAACGAAACTCGTCTAGCTTGAAGGGGGAAACCAGATGGCACTATGGTGGGCTCGCTAGATGGCGCTGCCATAGGTCAAATGGATTTCAACTGCGTTTTTTAAAATAGAAACCCTCATTTTTTATTACATAGTCGTGTAGTACGTAAAGAAATATGAATGATTTAGTTGGACCACTTTTTTCGCTTTGTGATAGATGGCGCTGCAATAGTCGCATACGTATAAGTACGTGGTATAACGTAACATTCCGCCAGTGAGTACGGTATTTGCTTCATGATACATTACCTATGTTAAAATGGACCGTTTACCAATTGCGGGAAAAGTCGATATCGTGTTAATGTATGGCTATTGTGATCAAAATGCCCAACGGGCGTGTGCTATGTATGCTGCTCGGTATCCTGGACATCATCGAAGCGTCCAGACCGTTCGCCGGATAGTTACGTTATTTAAGGAAACAGGAATTATTCAGCCTCGTGTGAAACATCAGCCACGACCTGCAACAAATGATGATGCCCAAGTAGGTGTTTTAGCTGCTGTCGCGGCTAATCCGTACATCAGTAGCAGACAAACTGCGCGAGAATCGGTAATCTCAGAAACGTCGGTGTTGAGAATGCTACCCTAACATCCATTGCACCCGTAGCATATTTCTATGCACCAGGAATTGCATGGCGACGACTTTGAACGTCGTGTACAGTTCTGCCACTGGGCACAAGAGAAATTACGGGACGATGACAGATTTTTTGAACGCGTTCTATTTAGCGATGAAGCGTCATTCACCAACAGCGGTAACGTAAATCGGCATAATATGCACTATTGGACAGCGGAAAATCCACGATGGCTGCGACAAGTGGAACATCAGCGACCTTGGCGGGTTAATGGATGGTGTGGCATCATGAGAGGAAGGATAATTGGCCTCCATTTTATCGATGGCAATCTAAATGGTGCAGTGTATGCTGATTTTCTATGTAATGTTCTACCGATGTTACTACAAGATGTTTCACTGCATGACAGAATGGCGATGTACTTCCAACATAATGGATATGCGACACACAGCTCGCGTGCGGTAGAGGCGGTTTGAATAGCATATTTCATGACAGGTGGATTGGTCGTCGAAGCACCATACGATGGCCCGCACGTTCACCGGATCTGACGTCCCCGGATTTCTTTCTGTGGGGAAAGTTGGAGGATATTTGCTATTGTGATCCACCGACAACGCCTGACAACATGCGTCATGGCACTGTCAATGCATGTGCGAACATTACGGAAGGCAAACTACTCGCATTTCAGAGGTATGTCGTTACACGTATTGCCAAATACATTGAGGTTGAAGGACATCATTTTGAGCATTTATGGCATTTATGTGGTATTTACAGGTAATCGCTGTAACAGGATGCGTTCTCAGAAATGATAAGTTCACAAAGGAACATGTATCACATTGGAACAACCGAAATAAAATGTTCAAACGTATCTACGTTGTGTATTTTAATTTAAAAAACCTACCTGTTACCAATTGTTCGTCTAAAATTGTGAGCCGTATGTTTGTGACTATTCCAGCGCCATCTATCACAAAGTGAAAAAAGTGGTCCAACTAAAACATTCATATTTCTTTACGTACTACACGAATATATAATAAAAAATGAGGGTTCCTATTTTAAAAAAACGCAGATGATATTTGACGTATGGAAGCGCCATCTAGCGGGCCAACCATAGCGCCATCTGGTTCCCCCTTCAAGCCCTTCAAGCTAGACAAGTTTCGTCTTTGTAGTTTATCTGTTTGACGCTTATTTCGTGAGATATTTGGCACGGTGACGATCAATGCACCACCCTGTATACGCTGATCACAACACCAAAAAATAATTAATATAGAGCACTGAAATTTCAAGAATACATTTGGCTACGTAACACATTTAAGCGATTAACATTTGTAAGTAGGCTGTTTAGATTCTTATTTTGGTAATCCCACCGCCACGTAGCGCTCTGTATGAAAATCACTGACTGCGCTGTGTGCATTCTGTGGCTGGGTAGCATTGTTGGAATACTCGCTATTGTAATGTTGGGCAGTTGGATGTGAACAGCGCGTAGCGTTGCGCAGTTGGAGGCGAGCCGCCAGCAGTGGTGGATGTGGGGAGAGAGATGGTGGAATTTTGAGAGCGGACGATCTGGACGTGTGTCCATCAGAAAGAATAAATTTGTAATATTGAATATCATGGACTGATATATATATATATATATATATATATATATATATATATATATATATATATATATATATATATATATATATATATATATATATATAATGACTTTTGAACAGTATTAAGGTAAATACATTGTTTGTTCTCTATCAAAATCTTTCATTTGCTAACTATGCCTATCAGTAGTTAGTGCCTTCAGTAGTTTGAATCTTTTATGTAGCTGGGAGTATTGGCGCTCGCTGTATTGCAGTAGTTCGAGTAACTAAGATTTTTGTGAGGTATTTGTGAAACGTATAGGTTAATTTAGTTAGGGCCATTCTCTTGGAGGGATTATTGAAAGTCAGATTGCGTTGCGCCAAAAAATATTGTGAGTCAGTTTAAGCACAGTCATGAATAATTTTTCTAAGGGGACGTTTCACATTGCAAAATCATAAGTTAATACAAGCTCGAGTAAGCCATTGGAAATGTTAAATGTTGGTACATTAACAAAAGGTGTTAAAATGGTTCAAATGGTTCAAATGGCTCTGAGCATTATGGGACTCAACATCTGAGGTCATCAGTCCCCTAGAACTTAGAACTACTTAAACCTAACTAACCTAAGGCCATCACACACATCCATGCCCGAGACAGGATTCGAACCTGCGACCGTAGCAGTCACGCGGTTCTGGACTGAAGTGCCTAGAACCGCACAGCCAGCACGGCCGGCGCAAAAGGTGTAACCGCTAGAATGTTGAACGCAGACAATGCAAATATGAAAATGTGCACGCACTGTGTTGTTGTACAAACGTTGGGTGTCAGTTTGCGCAATTGAGTTCCGTGACTGTTGCGCTTGGTGGTTCAATACAGGGACGGTTAATGATGGTTTTGGGTGACGCTGAAGCTGTCATCGGATGATGTCCCATATGTGCTCGATTGGAGGCGGGTCTGGTGATCGAACAGGCCAAAGCAACATGTCGAGAAGCTACAGAAGCTATAGAGCATGTTGGGCTACAAGAGCGATATGTGGACGAGCGTTATCCTGTTGGAAAACACACTCTGAAATGCTGTTCGTGATTGGTACCACAGCAGGTCGAATCACCAGACTTACGTACAGATTTTTGCGGCGAGGCTACGTGCGGTAACCATGAGAGTCCTTCTGCAGTCATGCGAAATCGCTCCCCGCACCATAGCTCCATGAGTGGGTCCAGTGTGTCTAGCGGGTACTTCAAGGACAGCTCCGAACCAGACGCCCAGTAGCGTGCGTTTCACCGACCCCAAAACCACCACCATTTGCGACTTCAGTGGTGCCAAACAAGAGCTTATTGTATGGCACGGTGGGGGTCTGTTGTGTTTTGTGATAAAACATGGTTCCGCTTCGGTGCCAGTGATGGCCGTGTGTTGCTTTGAAATATAAAAAAATATAAAATAATGATGTGTAACCTTCCCGAACAGAAAATAAAAAATAATTAAATTTGGATAATTAAATTCTGACGTATGAAAACTGATAAATCTTAACTCATGAAAAACTGATAAATTTTCACATAAGCAGCACTACGCCATGGTCCTGTGAAATCAATCTGTCCGTGAGAAATAAACTGAAAAATTCTTACCTCGTGATGGTGTCGCCGGATAACGCTATATATCTGCTCGTAAATGGCAGAGCTTAGTGCACTGCTGGCCTATCTACTAATACTGGATAACATTTGTCTGAGATCTGAATTACGAGAAAAACTGACTTTACTTAGTGACACAGCTGCACAGCTGGTCGTCTGATTACCGAAGAACGTTATACTTTCATAGCTGACTGGTAGAAACAATTATATTCTGAAAATTTTTTACGTTACTGATAAAGATCTACAATCCATTACACGGGAAAACTGAATATATTACAAATCTGGGTCAACTGGTGCTGACGAATCACAAAAGAAAAGATTGAAACAAATTCATATTAATATCTCAGACAAGTGACTTAACTACGCGTATGCCAATAAAAATAATAAAATTTACCTTACAATAGATGGTTGATTTAATTACGCTGCTGATTGTTCAATATATTAACAATTATTCATTTGTTCATTATAATTCATTCCATGGTATCATTTAGCACTGCAGCTGGTCACAATTATTATTCAGTTCCATATAATAAAATTTTAAAATTTGTTCTGCATTGTGGCTTTAACAACTACTAACTGTAAGCTGCGCTGCACCAGCAACAGACTACATCCACACTGTAGCAGCGAGCGACTGCAACTGCGGCAGAGACTGCTCTGACCTGCGACTCTATTGCAGCTCTCTTTTGACAGGGGCCAATATATTTTATGTCTCAGACAGCGCCTGTGAATTGTCGTTCTAGCAAGTGAGCGATACATCGAGATTACATTTTCTCCAGCAGGGTGGTGAACCCCTTACACGACCAGTTGTAGGTCCTCAAGTGGGCTCCTTCTAACTAACACGCAGTCATCACTGGCACCGAGGCAGATGCAGCTTTCATCACAAAACACAAAAGATCCCCACCCTGCCATTCAGCGAGCTCTCGCTTGACACCAGTGATGTCGAAATTGGTGGGGTTTTGGGGTCAGCGAAACGCACGCTACAGGGCACCTGATTCAGAGCCGTCCTTGAAGTAACCCATTTGTAACAGTTCGTTGTGTCACTGTGGTGCCGGAGATACAGTATGATGCGACAAAACCAAACGTCTAACACCATGATCTTCCCTCTCGATAGCACACGTGGCCGTCCGGTGCCTGTCTTGTTGCGACAACACCGCTTTCAGCAATCACGTACAGAGTCTACATTCTTAACGTAAAACGTCCGGGTTGATAGGCCGTGGTCGAAGTATAAAATTCTCTCCTGACGTTTCGTCTCCGATTGCGGAAGACATCCTCGGAGGTAAAGCGGCGCTTTACCTCCGAGGATGTCTCCCGCAGTCGGAGACGAAACGTCAGGAGAGAGTTTTATACTTCGACCACGGCCTATCAGCCCGGACGTTTTATGTGAAGACAGTACCGACCGTGAAAGCTTATATTGTATGATCAGAGTCTACATTCTTGCCAAGTCTTTCTGCAGTATCACAGAAGGAACACCCAGCTTCTCGTAAACCTATTAGACGACCTGAAACGGAGTAAGGTGTTGATAATGAGGTCCTTGTGGCCTTAAAAGCATTCTTTAAGCACTCCGTCTTCAGTGGTCCGTCGGGACCATCCGTCCACCGTGTCATCCTCAGCTGAGGATGCGGATAGGAGGGGCGTGTGGTCAGCACACCGCTCTCTCGGTCGTTACGATGGTTTTCTTTGACCGGAGCCGCTACTTTTCGGTCAAGTAGCGCCTCAGTTGTCATCACGAAGCTAAGTGCACCTAGAAAAAATGGCAACAGCGCATTGCGGCCCCGATGGTCACCCATCCAAGTGCCGGCCACGCCCTACAGCGCTTAACTTCGGTAATCAGACAGGAACTGGTGTATCCACTGCGGCAAGGCCGTTGCCTACAAGCTTTCTGGACTAACATCAGTTAACCATGTCCAATCACAAAGGTACCTAACGATCGCCACCGGTACTGCGTTTATTGAAAGTGAACCTGATTTACATCCTGATAGTGGTGCTTCTAGCGCCACTCTTATGCAACTGGAGGGGAATCTGAATAGATATCATCTTTCAAATGTAGAAACACGCCTACCAATTTTCGTTTATGTCGCATAACTCCATCTTGTTGTTGCGACTTTTTTCCTTCTTTTCCAGTGAATTTACGTCGTGACATTTTACACATTCCCATTGCTAAAGAAATGTGAAGTATAACATACACGCCACGCGGGATTAGCCGAGCGGTCTTAGGCGCTGCAGTCATGGACTGTGCGGCTGATTCTGGCGGAGGTTCGAGTCCCCCCTCGGTCATGTGTGTGCGTGTTAGTCCTTAGGATACTTTAAGTTAAGTAGTGTGTAAGCTTAGGGTCTGATGACCTTAGCAGTTGAGTTCCATAAGATTTCACACACATCTGAACATTTTTTATAACATATACAGTCAGAAGTCGAAAGGAAAATAGGAGAAAGGCGAGAAAACACATCCGTTTCCTTTATTAACCTCTCCCAATTCGAAAATATTTTATTGCCGCCACCTTACATGGGGAGAAATGATCATCGTCATAAAGTAAGAGAAATCAGAGCTCTTAGTGGAATATTAAACTGTTTATTTTTCCCATGCGCTATTAGAGAGTGTGTAAGACGTGTATATTTCTATTGTCTATTGTCAAACCACACTTTATGAAAGATGTTTATATTTTATTAATAGGATTAAGTAGGATTAATTAGTATTTGTCATGTTGGAAATAATTGTGGTAGCAGGGAATGTCTGCACCACAGTATTGTTGGCAAGACAGACCGCACATTGATATAATTTTAAAAAGGGCGGGAGAGACAGCGTATGGATACATTTTAAGGAAAGAGCGGGAAAGACCGTGCGTTCGTAAGCGAGATGTGAAGCGAGTCGGTAGCAGGTCTGAAGCGAGATGTTGAGAGGAGCGGTGTGCCTGCCAGCCATCAACTGTGATTTACGAGGGATTATAAACGGATGTACAGAGACATCAGCTAACTATCATCATAAGAGGAACTAATATTATTGAATTATTTTTTTTGAGAAACTCAAGACTACTGAAGGTATGTTTGCACAATGCTAGTTGTAAGATTATTGTAAAAAGTAAGTCCCATTTGAACGTTTGTAAAATCATTTCATTCAGAATATAATTAATTTTTGCCAGCAATATTGCATTACTGATTATAATCCATCCCAAAAACATCAACGTAAAACTTTGCAAAATTTTATTGTTGTCAACAAAAGTTTAACTATGAATTACGTAACATCAGTCAAATTAATTAAAGAATAACGTCAGCTTTTCTATTAAAGAATAACGTCAGCTTTGGTTATAAATACAGCCACTTATTATGACAGCCCACTAGCAGTATAGTAAAACAGAGTAAGTATATTCATGTCGCAGTTCGATGTAGAAGTCAGATGGCGATCCAGTAACAGTAAAAAAGGTAAGATCCACGACGACGACACATTCTATGTTTCGTCGAAATAATCAGAAAATCACTTTTAATAAGCAGCAATTTAAATTTGTATGCGAAGATTGAGAAAGAGAATTAATTTCAAAGGGGAGATTTCATTTGATATTGTTAAGCAAGAGATAGAAATCCTAAGGGAAGGTTTCATAGGTTATTGTAGAAGGGAAGGTTGCGAAACAAAAGAGATAAAGAGGAGACGGGAAGGTTTCAAGTGGGACGGTAGAGAAATAATCTGAAGGTGGTTCGAAAAATCCTCAGTGTATCTCTTAACTGCAGAGTAACTGCACAAGTTTAGATGTGGATACGTATGCCTTTCGCCCGCCGCGGTGGTCTAGCGGTTCTATGCGCTTCAGTCTGGAACCGCGCGACCGCTACGGTCGCAGGTTCGAATCCTGCCTCGGGCATGGATGTGTGTGATGTCCTTAGGTTAGTTCGGTTTAAGTAGTTCTAAGTTCTAGGGGACTGATGACCACAGATGTTAAGTCCCATAGTGCTCGGAGCCATTTGAACCATTGCTCCGTATTTTGCTGCCATGAAATGAGTATCTATAACATCTAAGGGTAACAATTTTATGGGGAATTACTCTTTAGGCCAATTCAAAAATTGTATTACGTATTAACAAAGGGATACCTTCTGCAAAATTAAAAATCAGTTAAACGATGTTCTCAGAAGTAAAGATTAAAAGTTCATTCAATAATACAACTCTAACCCAAACACAAAAGATGGTTCAAAAAAACACACATCCATGCCCGAGGCAGGATTCGAACCTGCGACCTTAGCGAGGTTCCAGACTGAAGCGCCTAGAACCGCTCGGCCACACCGGCCGGCCACATAAGGTGAAATAATGTTATTAAAATATTAATAACAATATATAAGTGTATCTAGTTGTTTGAAGGAAAGAGAGAACATATAAAATAGTGAGCGAAGGAGCAATTTGAGAGTAAACTGGATTAAAATTTGAATTTTTTGCTAACGCAATTTGCTTTAGAAATTTCTTTGCCTACCTTTCATTATTTCTTACTAAACTTACTTACTTTATTCGAAACGGAAAAAAAATTCATATGAAAAGAAAGTATTACAGAATACATTTGGGAATCGAAGACAAATTATCGTTGCTTGCCAGCCGCGCGACTTGGTCGCTGCGCCAGCCGCTTTTTCTTTGAATAGTAATATTTTACTTTATGCGTACATAGACATTTTCCTTCCTCGATTTCTAGAAAAATATATTTTTGCAGGCTCCATATATTATGATTTTAAACGCTAAATCTTCAAGTGTTTATCGATGTCGTTAATTTTAAGCCGATTGTACGGCGTGAACTTCCGGGTTGGTTTTCTCAAAAAGGGAGCTGTATTGAACCAAAATATCTTACTGCCGTTCATTTTTGGTTGTACACAAACGACCTGTGAAATATAAGTCGAATGGGATGGCCGTGTCTGAGGTCTTCCCTTGTACGCCCTGTGGGCTACCCGTGTACCTGCTTCAGCTGTCAAGACTCTTGACCACTCTAAACGGCATAAAAGAGCATGTTCGTTGTAACTCCACCCCTTTCAGGTTCCCAGACTGGGAATTTCTACGCCCCATTCACTCACAGAGACGTACTGTGTTGCAATATCTTCAAAGCCAAGCTACAAGCTAACGGCTTAAATCTCGCAAGTGTTCCACGTGCAGCGTTTCTCGTCGGAATTCTGTAACACATCGAAACTCATATCCAGGAGTTTCGCAGGGACTGTTTGCGTGACTTGGGACGTCTATGTACGCTACTCAGAACCTCATTCTCAACACTGGAATTACAGATCCGTTCATACCAAAATGCAGGTGTCGATACCGCAATCTCTCGTTTTCCGCCAGGCACTCTACGGGCTGCATTGGAGGGTACCTTCTCACCTCTGCTCTTCCATTCACTAACGGCGCTTAAGAACATCGATTATCGATAGAACTGCCTGTATGAAATCTCCTTCTGATTTTCTCATCGTGATTATTTCGCGAGAGAACTTATTTCGCTGCTGTTCCTCGAATACAAGCTCTCGAAATTCCAGCAGCAAACTTCGCTGTGATACGCAATGCCCCTCTTGTAGCGTTTGCCACTGAAGTTTGTTGGGCGTCTCTGCATCGCCCGCGCGCCGAGCAAGCGATCCTATCATGAACACGCCATTCTTCGCTGCACCTTCTCTATTAATCCTGCGCGGTAAGTCTCTCGCACTGATGAGCAACGCCCAAGAATCAGTCTTTCGAGTGTCTTGTAAACCACTTCCTTCGTGTGGCCGGCCGCTGTGGCCGAGCGGTTCTAGGCGCTTCAGTCCGGAACCGCGCTGCTGCTACGGCCGCAGGTTCGAATCCTGCCTCGTGCATGGATGTGTGTGATGTCCTTAGGTTAGTTAGGTTTAAGTAGTTCTAAGTCTAGGGGACTGGTGACCTCAGATGTTAAGTCCCATAGTGCTCAGAACCGTTTGAACCATTTTTCCTTCGTGTGGAATTAATTACATTCCCTTAAGATTCCCCCAATTTACTTCCTACCTGGGGTCTTCTTTTCCTATTATTTCTTTTGTGTGGTTACCAGTACATCCCATCCCCCACCTTTGACTCTTTAAAGAATCGAGTTCCCATGCATATAAAATGCCATATCTCATTAATAGTATATCGTGCAATGGATTTTGCAGCTACATTCTTGGTATATATGACTACTATTTGCAAAATATGCTTCGAAAAGCAGAAAAGCGGCAAAGAAATAGTATGTTAAAATTTCATACCTGGTGCGGAAGTTTTACTGTGTAAATGTAAAACACGAAAAATTTTTTTCCTTTCATTTTTTGTTCGGGGCGGGGTAGGGGTAGCAGCGGGAAAAAGGTTTAAAAAAGTTGGAAAATTTGTGTGAAGATTGTTTGCGGTAGCTAAATCCCCTCATTGTGAAGTACTGGATGAATATAGTCTGGGTAATTTGCGTGCCACGAGCTATTCTGCCTCAGAATCGGTCAAATGAAAACAAGGCAGATGGAAAATAAGTAAGTTAACTATTTGTTGTTTCAACAGTAATCGCCATAACTGTCAATATATTGATACTACTGTATGACAAGACCGTAATGTCTCAACGGGAAAATGTGTACAGTTACCTGCGGAACCATAATTGTACCGAGGAGTGTACATCTTCGTCCGAAGCAAATCGACAACTGACAGTTGACGTCCGTGGACCCACGATACCAGCTCTGTTCATCGCCACCGCCTGACATCACGGTGTAATATGGTCTGTAGCCGGTCACATTTTGACCAAAACCTGTTGCTATTGCCGATAAATATTTTATTATGGTCAAGACTGTTATAATTTAGTTTTAAAGTAAGTTCTACAGCATTTTTAAAGTGATGTTCACATTCATTGATGTTTAATTACACATGCTATGTGGAACCGCGCGACCGCTCCGGTCGCAGGTTCGAATCCTGCCTCGGGCATGGATGTGTGTGATATCCTCAGGTTAGCTCTAAGTTCTAGGGGACTGATGACCTGAGAAGTTAAGTCCCATAGTGCTCAGAGCCATTTTTGAACACATGCTATGCATGCCATAAGTTGCGCGATTTAATGCTTGAATGGACAACTCATTCAAATTCCTATTTCATTATCCAAGTGAGATAGTCGTACACTGATTATTGGACTATAGATTTGTTGTAGTGATCCTAGCAGATGAAGGAGAGGATCTTCAGTAAGGACTTTACTTACTGAAACAAGTAACTGCGGAATTTGACTTGGAGATCTCAACAGATAAAACTACGACAATGGCCTTCATGGGGAAAGAACAGTTAGATTCAAAATACCTAGAGTTCAAAAGATTTTAGAGCAAGTAAACCACTTCAGTTACCTAGGATGTGAGTGACGTATGGCTACAGCAAAGATATAGAAATTAAGCTTGGTAAATTTATCCGAGTATGTGGAACAATTAACAAAAACCAAAATAAAATTGGGAAAGATGCTCAGATTAAATTCTGCAAAACAGTTGCAGTCTCCACACTGCTATGTGGAGCCGAGGCCTGGGTGATCAGCAAAAATTAAGAAAGCCGTATTCAGGCGCAAGAAATTAAAATCCACACACAAGTCAGAAGTTGCACAATACAAGACAGACTAAGGAATCGAGGTATTAGAGAAGAACTTAAAATGTTTAATCAAAACGGTAGAATACTAGAATACGGGAGAAAATGGTAAGAACACCGAGAAGGAATGAAGAGTCGCAGACCCCCGCTAAAGCTTAGAAATTATAAGTGTCTAGGACGAATAGATGGGTACCGTAACATGCAATTTCCTCTGATACATGAAGGACAAGAAGAGGAATTTGTTTCTTACGAGGCATAGCTTCACTAAATCAGGGCTTAAACATACTGATTGCTTTAATAGTCGAGTTTCCAAAATAGTGGCCACCCTGCAACTGTTTCAACTGATCTGTCATCAATAGCGTAATCAAACAATGGTAGATTTCTTCCCCTCTCTATAGGCAATACGTTACGTTTATTTACTTTCGGTACCAATTGCCAATTCCTGTACCAACCGTTAGTCTCCTACAGGTCTCCATATATTTAGTTACAGTCTTCTGGCAATACAACTTTCCTATATACCAGGGCCGGCCACGGTCACGGCCAGAATACTCACGGGACAAGTACGCGGGCCACGTGCGAGCCACAGCTCGGCCTTTCACTCGGCTTTACTCGGTCCTTCCCGGAAGCATTCGGTACAACGCGACATTTCATTTAGGACTGCGCTGTGGCACTTTTCGGTCAGCACAACTCTTTTCAGTCTGGCAGACACGTGACATCAGCGCTGTTTGTTGGTGCCATGAAGGACATTCAGAGGTCCAGTGTCTGTTTGCACGAAATGAGGCAGTCTAACAATCTATCGTCACGAGCCTTTAAAAATAAATGGGAATGACAGATTAGAGGGTTGAGAATCCTCGGTATATGTTGTGCAATCGCATCATTGACGGGTACTGCAAAGAAGCCACGAGACGCAATTACAATATTACGCAGGAAGAATTAAAAGGTTTAGTTGAGAATGATAGAGCAACGAATTATAACGATCGTCGACAGACGGGATTTATTGTCCTGTACATCAGGAAACACTCTGCGCTAAATTTGCAGGCATGCAACGCGTGAATAAACTGGCGGTATGAATAGTCATACACGTTACCCAGTTGCAACAGTTCTCTATGAAACTGAAGAAAGAGTTTGGAGACTACACATTGCTGCAAAGTACGTTGGTTGAGTCAAGGGGCCTGCTAGGAAAGAGTTTTCGATTTAAGACTCGCGATTGCTGAATTTGTCATGAAAATAGGAGTTTAGGAACGAAAATTAGAACATCCGGAATGGATTGCAGACGTCGCGTTTTAAATGGACTTGACTGCACACTGGCCACACACACACACACACACACACACACACACACAGACAGTCGCTTTATGGAAGGGACACATTCTGACCAAGACGCTAATGTTTACTAACCTCACAGATGCGAAAAGAAAAGAAAAGGAAAAGAAACGCGAGATCTGAAGAATTCATTGTGACCCTGAAAAAATTACATGGATAGTTTCCAGAACTTTTTGAGGACACTGCTAATCTTCAAATGTTCAAATGTATGTGAATTCCTAAGTGACCAAACTGCTGAGGTCATCGGTTCATGGACTTACACACTACTTAAACTAACTTAGTCTAACTCATGCTAAGAACAACACACACACCCATGCTCGAGGGAGGGCTCGAACCTCAGACGGGAGGAGAGGCGCAATCCGTTACATGGTGCCTCTAACCGCGCGGCTACTCCACACTGCCAATCTTACATCTGTTTTCGAGCTGTACTGGAGACTGTTTTCCGTTCCAGCTGAAAGCACACCTGAGCATGTGCAGATGTAACAGACTGACCTGCAAGGCAGTTCCCATTTTAATAACAAAGCCTTTTATGTTAAAACTTTCCAGGACGCCTACATAGCTTTCCTCAGATAGAGTCTGCCCGCCTCCATAATGAGGTTGCAAAAGAGCTACAATATTTCAAAAAAATGGTTCAAATGGCTCTGAGCACTATGCGACTTAACTTCTGAGGTCATCAGTCGCCTAGAACTTAGAACTAATTAAACCTAACTAACCTAAGGACATCACACACATCCATGCCCGAGGCAGGATTCGAACCTGCGACCATAGCGGTCGCTCGGCTCCAGACTGTAGCGCCTAGAACCGCACGGCCACTCCGACCGGCTACAATATTTCGGTTATGAAACTAAATATCTAGATTTCGTGGCAAACTGAGTGCGAAAATCTGTGAAACTGTTTGCGTCTGTCCGTATGCAGAGAGATTGTACCAGACAAAAATTATGTTTTATCTTTTTTTTGTCCGGTACAATCTCTCGGCATATTGACACGCAAGTCGCCGAAGTGTCGTCAACTAAAAAGACTTGCGATACGGCGGCTTAACGAAGTGGATATCCTGGCCAATGAATGCCATACGATCATTTCATTTCATTTTAATTTCATCTTCAGTGTCCGAAAGATAATGAAATAATAGTGAAAATTTGTTTTGTTTGCGATCCATGTTGTTGAGAAGTGTCAAATATAAAACCAAGTGACATGTTGTGCGGCTGCATTGCCAGTTAAATGCGGTGTGTTCGCAGTTTCTCCCTCTCGTCCCTCCTCACACTCAGACACCTTGGCGTGGCAGTGGGGGAAACGTCCAGCCCCATTGATCACTATGGGACTCGTGCTTGGGCACGGCTAAAGAGCCGAAATCCTGGCCAGCACTGCTGCAGATAACAGCATCGTCTGCAAATAGCCTCCACCGTTACCCACTAGATCATTAACACAGGCACCCCTATAACACTTCCGAAGTTACCTTTCTACGTGCTCATTTTGCTCCGTTAAGAATGACGCGTTGAGATCTGTGTACAAAGAAGTCCCGAATCTAGTCACACATCTATACTGACATTAAGCTTTTATTTTGTTCGCTAAATGAGAGTGGAACCGTATCGAATGCCTTCAAGAAGTCAAGATCAGCAGCATTAATGGCTGAAATTCAAAAACTAGAAATAACACACGGATTTTAGTGCTAGTTTTGAATTAAATGTCTGAAAATTTACTCATAATTAATTTCATTTGCATAACATTTCATGTGTTGAGCAGCGGTGTCATCTCACTTCAGTGGTATTGTTGAAGTGTCGGTGCTGAAAAAAGCCTACAGCTTCGTACTTTCTCTCTCCAGAGAAACATTTTACAGGTTCATTACTCATAGTTACAGCCACCACAAATGATAATGCTTTCGCCATTTGACTGTGCTTTCATCTCCTTTCAGACACAATTTCGACTCTGTCTCCATTATCGTGTGATAATAAGTCAAAGTGCGTTGCGTAGCTCATGCCAAGAACTCCGTATTTATCATTTTACAATACACAGATTTCAACTCCACTTACGTGATTAGTGAAACCTCGGAATTAAATACCAATCCAACTAGCAAATCTGGCATGCTAAAGAACTCATTTAGAAAGCGTAATATTGAATCATTGGAAGGTAGGAAAATAGCTACACTGCAGAAGTTGCAGTAATGTACACAAGGAAACAGAAATAACATTCAAATGGCAAAAGAATTATCATTTACATAAATAAATAAAATGTCGTGTAACTAGAGCCTCCCATCGGGTAGACCGTTCGCCGGGTGAAAGTCATTCGATCTGATCCCACTTCGGCGACTTGTGCGTCGGTGGGGTTAAAATAATTATGATTAGGACAACACAATACCCAGTCTTTTTTTTGTGTTTCGTTGTGTTTTGTCGTTGCGGACGTCGCAAGACATCCTGTTCTAGTTCGGTGGTTGATCCTTCCACTCAACCACTCAGCTACGGAGGGCGGACATCTTTTACATAACTCTACATCATTGTGATGCATTCTTGTTCTTGTTCTTCTCCTTCATAGACACTTTCCGTTGGAACGCTGTCCGCTTTTTAGGTGAATGCTCCCCACTTCTTATGGTCTAACGCTTCCTTTGGACAGGTTTCTTGATATTAGGGCTGCGTTTGTAGTGCCCAGCCCCCATTATTTAGGTCTTCCACGCTGCCTCTGGGCTTAGGCAGTGAGATGACAGGCTGAGCTGATGCCTCAACTGGATGGTTACCGTATGATGTGTCCGTACCACAGACGTCTCCATTCTTAGATCTTCTGATTGACTGGAGCGATTCCAGCTAGTTGCTGGACGATTGATCCGAGAAATGCGAGCCGTGTCACGGCTCAGCTCATTTGACTTGCCCGAGAGATTATTTCACTTGTTTTCGCCACAGCGACAGGGGGGTGATCGCTGAGCGCTGTCGGCGCTGGTGCGCGAAGCAAGGGTTTTGGGAGGACGGCTCCGTCGGGACATGGCGAGAGGGTTAGTCAGTCAGTCTCGGCGTGTCTGGTCAGTCGATTAGTTGCTCGGTCTGGGAGTCGGTGCAGTGAGGCGACAGAGTCAGTCAGAAGACAGACACTCCCATGTTACTCGGTCAGCTCTAAAGTCTCAGTCGCTGTTGGCTTGTGCACTGACAAGGGGAGGCCGCCAATTGTGAAATTCAGATTCGATTCGTACTGCGCAAAATAAAAGCTCATGGCCAGAGGTGTAATGTGGCAAAGCACCAAGATGCACTTCTCAGCCGTTGTCGAGAAAATCGACAGTTAAAAGAAACCGCTGCGGTGAAATACTCTCTACGATTAATAATTTTCTACAGCGTCGTAGCGCAGCGGTAAGCGCTCGGGGTCGTAATCCGAAGGTCGCCGGATCGAATCTCGCCCCATGCAACCTTTCTTTTTTTAGTATTTGTTTTTTGTTATTCAAGTGTGTGTATACACACACACACTCACACACACCCACCCACCCACCCACCCACCCACCCACCCACCCACACACACACACACACACACACACACACACACACACACACATATATATATATATATATATATAATTCCCGGCAATCTGTTGCAACAATTATGCATATAATAAGTTGTTGAAAGTCGTTTGTCGTGGAAAAACTGGCGACTTCGAACATCATTACGTTTTCCGCAAACAAAGTTGTATTTCATAAATGTTATTAATTGTCCTCATAATGTTAACCACGTATAGTTAACGGAAGACGTAGAAACGATATACCGAAACGAATACGTATAGCGTAAGTCAAACGTTCGAATTAGAATAGAGACCCCACGAACACAAATTTGCTGTGGCAGGTATGAAATATAAACTCCGTTACTCGCTCGTTACACTTGAAGGACAGATGTTGAATGGGCCGAAACGAGCCGCCGCATAACAGCGTAGTTGCCTGCTAACTTCGAAAGAAGGTAGATGCGGTCCATAGCGCAACTTATAACATCGTCGAAAATCGGTGCGAACGTGAGAGCTTTGGTACACAAACGGAAAAATGGAGGCGGTACAATTGGAGAGCGATCCGCCTTCACCAACATGCATAAGCAATTCATTAATAGTTTTATATATATATATATATATATTGTAACCTCCCCACAAAAATTTTATAAACAGAAATGACAATATTATTTAGAAATGATAATGGACATTGCTCTAAGTGTAACTTTCCCACAATGGAATCTACTGACAATGACAATTAAATAAAATTAGCAATCTGACTCAAATAAAAGTTCTTCACAAAAAATTAAGGTCAATTCAGTGATAAGAAAATTCAATTAAACCGAAATATCGGTCTTTGGCCCTGTGTAAAACAATCAGAATTAAAGTCTTACCTCAGAATAACTGGATGTCAAATTTCTGCTCTTATCTTTCCGCACGGCTTGGAGGAACTGCATTGCAAATGATAATATTCCTTTTTTCTGTGATTTTACTGAAAATTTTCTTTAAAGGAAGTGGAATGAAATGGGAAGTGCAACGAAATCTTTAGTTCCATAAAAAATAAAATTTTTTGAAAAAATGCTTTTGAAATAAAAATTATTATTGGGGCACTTGTTGGAGAATAATTACAATAAATAAATTTTTACATTATCTAATGATTATATTAATTAACAGTATACCTCATTCAGCATCTTGACCAGTGTTGCCGACCGCCTACATCACACAACCGCACTGGGCTGCTACTACTGACTGACCGCTCTGCATGACGACTATTAGCGTACTGCACTGCACGACTACTACTAGCGAACTGCACGTAACTAAATCGAGCTTCAGACTGCCACGACTACAGACAGAGTACTGCTCTGCATAGCGACAACTAGCGAACTGCTCGCAACACTCGCGCGGTCAAGCGCATACCCTCTGGTCAGAGATGCTGCAATGCCTCGCCATCGCTGCTGCGTTACATACATGTTTCATAACCCTCCACTGGGGGGGCAAAAATTTGGCAGCGATGGTGAGTCATTTGGACTTGCCAATCGCGGCAAAATTTTTAATTAATTAATAAACTTCTACAATTTACAGAATATTTAGATGTAGTACATGAATTAAATGTTGTGCACACGCACTAAGTACAAAATATATAAGACAAAGACAAGATGTGAGTACAAAACATAGTAGCAAATCAGAGAAATGTATATACAAATTATTTGACAGAAAACAAAGTGCAGAGGCACTGAAAAAATTCATTGGCATATTCAGAACAAATAAACAGACTGGCAAAAAATATTATGTTGACAAGTGACATGAGTGCACATGCACTGCAGTTGAGAACATATCAACAAATGATGAAATGTATATACAATTAGTAACAAATGACATAAGTGCATACGCATTGAAGTATTGAATATACAGAATAGTACAAATCATATTGAAAAATAAGAAAAGTGCACAGGCACTGAAGTTCAATAGAAAACATATTAACACCTAACATAAGTGCACATGTACTGTAGTTCAGAACATATCATAAAAATAAAAATGTATATACAATATAAAAGACAAGAGTGTACATATACTGTACTTCAGAACAAATCGAAAAATGTCTTTAGCATTTTGGCAATAAATAAACATAATGGCAAAAAAAATCATGTCCAAAGTGCAGACGCACTGAAGAAATGTCTTTAGCATTTTCACAACAAATAAACATAATGGCAAAAAAATCATGTCGACCAGTGCCATAAGTGTACTCGCACTGGAGTTCAACAAATCGAAAAAATGTATAACCTATGAACATAAATGATGTTACCAAAAAAAAATTTTTTTTTCTTTATGTGACAAGAATCAGGATAGGAAAGGGAAGGATTGCATCATGGTTGTAGCACTTTAGATTGCACACAGCTGTTCTGAAAGTCCATATCTTTCCACAGAAGTACAACACCAAGTGACACAACTTGAAGTTCTTTTCCCATCAGAATTTATCAGTGTAGCCAAGACACTGAACTGTCGTAGTAATGTTCCATGTTTTCATTTTGGCAGTACATTAGGTACACCAAACAGTGGGACCATAATAACGTCTTCATTGCTCACGGTGGTGGACTGCATGTCATGTCAACACCACGCTCTTACAAGGCACACCAACGTAGAATTAGTGCAAAACTAAAGATAGTGCTCCATGATCACTGGGATAAACAGGACAAAATTGACATTGCAGTAATTCAGGGTAGTCAGCTTATGAGGTGAAGGACATCAAGTCACATAATATTGACAATTAGAGACTTAATTAGCAGTTTGTGGCATTCATAGCCCAGTTATTGAACATTTCTGTACCAAGTATGTAGTATTACAGAAAAATGTTCATTAATTGTTTTACATGGAATCAGTAGCCTTCTTTTCCTAGTTACAAAGTATAGCATGGTTAATTAATCATTTGTCATTCCAAAAGTATTAATCATTAGCCTTTTCCTAATTATAAAGCATTATTAAACAGTCACATTCCTTTCCAATTACAAAGTATAATTAAGAATATTAACCTTCTCCTAATTACAGTTAATTAATCATTTGTCGTTAATTAATCATTTGTCATTCCAATAGTAAGAATCATTAGTCTTCTAATTACAAAGCATTATTAAACAGTAATTCATTTCCAATAACAAAGTATGAACATTGAAAACAAGAGCTAATTAATGGCATAATTAATAACATAATTCGTTGATTGACATTAATAATTGGCACTCAGTGGCCAGCAAGTATTGAATAGAATAAAACATAGTTCATCATTCAGTATTATTCAGATCATTACAAAATCAATATTAAAATCAGTTAATTACAGTCATACCATTAATAATCATGGGCATTATAAGTAGTCTAGTTAATTAATGGCATAATTAATAACAATTCATCGACTGACATTAATTATTGGCACTCAGTGGCCAGCAAGTATTGAATAGAATAAAACATAGTTCATCATTCAGTATTATTCAGATCATTACGAAATCATTATTAAAAATCAGCTAATTAGTCATAGCATTAATAATCATGGGCATTATAAATAGTCTCATTACAATGAACAGTGTTCCTCATTCAGTATTATTCAGATCATTATGAAGTCATTATTAATAATCAGCTAATTACAATGAAAGCATTAATAATCACAGGCATTATAAGTAGTCTCATTACAATAAACAGTGGCAGTTATTAGCTAGTGACAAAGCATTATTTTAAATATACACCTTTTTTTTTTGTCTCATTAAGAAGTCATTACTCAAGTGACATACTATTCAGAGCTAATCAGTATTACTCAGAACTTTCTCAAACTGGTATCACTATTTGGGACTGGTAATACATTTTTTTTTGTTAGCAATGCATTGCGTTGGGATCGATACTTAATTGCTGAGGCATAACACTATTTGCATTTGACCTATTGCTGCAAATGAGGATAGGTAACGTCATTCGTCATGAGTCAGCTGTAGCAAGATTATGTAACAAGGCAGTATATGTGATCACATTTATAAATGATAAACACAAATGGGTAAAAAAAAATGCAAGTACTAGAACAGGTGTAATAAGTAACAGGTTTAGTAAGTATCATGAAAAACTTCTCCTGAAAAAAATACAAAGTGGATTATTAACCTGAAAGAAGAAACGCACACTATGCTGAAAAGTAGTGAACTTCGAATTAACAGGTAGTGAAATGTGTATAAAAATGTGTTCCATAGCTGTCCTTTCCAAAACTTTCCGTCATCCTACTATGCAATATAACACCTGCTGTCAAAACAAACTGCAACAAATACTTAAATAACTACATAGCATAAATACATAGCTTCAACCTTATCCTCATCTGTAAAGAAAAAACTTCATTATCCATCACTTCATTATCCATATTATCATTACTTCATTATTATCATCACCTATAAAGAAAAACCTCATTATTCATAATACCATTTCCTTCGTCATTATTCATCAGTATTCATTATCATCTGCAAAAAAAAATCACTTCATTACTCATTATACAACTATTCCTTATCTCTAGCATATTTCATCACTAAAACTAAGATGTGTAGTTTTGTCTGACAGCCTGCATCAATCACCTTGTATTCTGAAAGAAAAAATTAGTTAAGACTGCTATTCTATGATGAGTATTGTATATTCTTGTTAATTCCTGCCAATCATGATCCATTTACTCTTCCTCATAAAGTTATTGCATCTTCTTTCGTTTATTCCGTAGGTGAAATTCCCATTTCTGTTGAATTTATTTCTTACACGTATCATTTCTTTCTGAAATTGATGAACAGAGATTAATGTCTTGCATTTAAATCATATACCCAATAAATAATGACTGGTTTATGGTGACACAATTAACCATACAGCATAACATGACAGAAAACGTAATATGTCAAAGACATTGACAGTGTTCAGATGCAAAATGTACACAGAATATCACAATGCAGCAGCAAAAAATGTAAAACAGTCACGATGTTGAGATGTCATAAGGCAAAAAAAAATAACGTCAAAGTCGACTGGTGTGTGTTATATCTTAACTATTTCACAGTGCATATAAACAAAACTGGAATACAATCGTACATAAAAAGACAAATGTAACGTTCGTTGTGTTCAGCTTGTATGTAGTGTAGTTAATCGAGGCGAGAATTAAAGACTTTAATGGAGAGAGAATTTGATAAAATTAATACGTCATTACATAAAATTGCATAATTATTCATAAAATACGTAAGTTCGTCTGGAAAAATATGCACGGTCTAATGTGTAACGACAAGAAAAGCGACCTGCTAACCTTACCTTGCCGGGCACTTGCCAAGAAAAAATACGATAATCATCAGTAATTAGTCAGGTGAAATAATTGCCTTAGTAAATGGCATCATAGTGTGTTGAATCATACAGTGGTTTCACTCAATAAACGGTTTAATGGTTGAGATATGGTGGTTGGCTTTCGATTTTCTGGTTCTCAAAGTTTCGACGTGTACAACATTGGGGTGAGGGATGCTGCGAATCCGATATGGACCTGCGTGTAGAAGTTCAAATTTACTGCACTTACCTTTTAATTTACTGGATAAATAGTGTGTACGTACTAATATCTTCTGTCCAACGTGAAAGTCGCGGCGTGTACAAACCCGTTTTTGCTGTCTTCTCCGGCGCTCTGCGGCACGTTTGATGTTGTTCAGCGCAATGTCAATTATTTCGTGGTGTCTTAGTCGCCGACATTTGGGGAATTTTACTAATTCTTTAATTTTGTTTGGTGGTTCAACGTTTTTCAGTATAACAGACGGAGATAGCATAGTGGATTCATTTGGAATGGAATTAATTACATCTTGGAATGAGAGGATGTGTGTATCCCAATCAATATGTCTTTTGTGGCAATATATTCGGCACAGCTTACCAATTTCTTTCATTAATCTTTCACAGGGGTTCGAAGAAGCGTGGTACTTGGATATATAGATCGGAGAAATGTTTCTGGCTCGTAACATGCGTGTCCATACGCTACTACGAAATTGAGATCCATTGTCAGAAATTACTTTCATCACATGCCCTACATGAAATAGAAAATGTTTTACAAATGCTATTGAAACAGTTTTAGCAGTAGCTTTGCGTAATGGAATGAAAGTAACAAATTTTGAAGTGAGCTCAACAGCGACAAAGATGTAGCAAAAACCTCTGTTAGTTCTCGGAATCGGACCAAAAATATCTACTGCAGCCATGTGTCTTAATTTAACAGGTACAATGGGATATAATGGAGGAATATGTGAAGTGGTGTCTGATTTAGCTTTCTGGCAAATTTTACAAGACGCTAAAACTCGTCGTATACGTTTCTCCATGTTGGTAAAATAACAGTTCTGTCTCAGTATAAGAAAACATTTTCGTGCTCCGTAATGTGCGTAACTTAAATGAGTGTACCAAATTAGTTTGTTAACCAGTTCGTCAGGAAAGCATAATAACCAATTGTTGCTGTCAGGATGAGAGCGGCGAAACAGAATGTCATTGCGTACAGTGTAATGGTTTCTAATCGTAACATTATTCTTATCTAGCCAAAGCTGTTTAATTTCTTTCCACACATTGTCTTTATTTTGTTCTTGCGCTATGTCCTGTAATGACGATGAAATAAAGTTTTCAAATGCAACTTGCTGAATGTACATGACACTGAAATTTGCTTTGCAGAAGTTGGTTGCTACGTCTTGCTGATTGTTGCTGAGAGAACGCGATAGTGCGTCTGCTATAACATTTTGTGTGCCGGGAATGTGAACAATCGTAAAATTAAATTCCTGTAAATACAGTTTCCATCTACTTAATCTATCGTGAGTGAATTTGGCCGAAAGTAAAAATTGTATCGCTCTATGGTCTGTGTAAACGGTGGTATGTCTGCCATAAAGAAAGTGCCGAAATCTCGTAAAAGCCCATACAACACATAATGTTTCAAGTTCTGTAACGGAATAATTTCGCTCAGCAGGTGACAAAATGCGACTTGCAAATGCGATGTTTTTAATTACTGTAGAACCATCTTCTTCAATTTCCTGGAAAATGTGTACGCCTAAAGCGGTGTTGGAACTGTCGGTGGCAATGGAAAAATTTCTAGTAAGATCTGGGTGCGATAAAAGTGGAGCATTCAACAGAGCATGTTTCAGGTTCATGAATTCAGAGTGTGCTTGCTTATCCCAAGACCAAATAGTGTTTTTACCTGTTAATTGGCATAATCTGGGTGTGTCTAAAGCAGAGTGATGAATAAATTTACGAAAAAAGTTAATTAAGCCCAAAAAACTGCGTAATTGCTTCTTCGTCGTAGGAACGCTAATGTCAGTAGAGCTTGAAGTTTTTCCGGATCAGGTGCAATGCCTTCTGCTGAAATTACGTGTCCAAGAAATTTTATGGAAGTTTTGCCAAAGTGCGATTTACTAAGATTAACTGTAAGTCCTTGTGCATGAAAAGTTTGTAACAGTTGTTCACGAATCAGATTGTGTTCGGACCAGTTAGCTTCTGCGATAAGAATGTCGTCTACATACGTCGTAATTCTGTCTTTAAGTTCTGTCGGAAGTATTGTGTTCAAACCGCGAATAAAAGCTGCAGAAGAAATAGTTAAGCCGAATGGTAATTTGCAAAATTGATAACAGTCGCCGAAACAGAGAAAAGCTGTGTATTTTCTGCAGTTCGGATGAAGTTGAATTTGCCAAAATCCCGATTTCAAATCTAATGTAGAATAAATAGCAGTACCATGAAATTTCTGTAAAAGTTCCTCTAAAGTCTGTGGTCGATCTGTTTCATTAATAATAATGTCATTAATGTGACGTGAATCAAGTACAAGGCGAAGTGAGCCATCTTTTTTCTTAACAATATGTAGCGGGTTTATGTACGGACTAACTGCTGGTTCTATAATTCCTTGGTCAAGCATATCCTGCAATTCTTTTTTAACTTGTTCTCTGTGAATATACGGAATGGGATAATGCTTAGCTTTAATTGTGTCGTGCTGTTTCACTTGAAATTCATACATAAAGCCGGACATAGTACCAGGAATGTTGTCAAAAACTGGAGCTTGCTGTAAAAGAATTTTGTGTAAGTGCGTTCGTTCGTCGTCTGTAGTTGCACTGCTTTGTCTAACTTTATCGGAAATCATTTGTATTATGTCGTAGTTCACTTCGTCTGGAGTATTATAGTTGTGTACGTACGTATCCGTGAACAATGTGGGATTACAGTCTATGTCACGTGTTGCGGAAATGACCTCTGTGCGGTTAATTGTTTGTTCTTCCGCAGATAAAGAGTGCTGAAATTCTAAAGCCAATTGTACATTTTCATCCTTTAACATTAAATAAGAATTCTGAAAATCGATAACTGCGTCGTGTTGTACCAGAAAATTCGTGCCTAAAATAATGTCTGTTGTCAATAAAGGAACAGTCCAAAAATTAGAGTGGAAAGTATGACCTCCAATACAAAATGATAAATGCGTCTGTAATTTAACGTCTACACCTTTACTCGATACTGCTCCTTTCACTTTTGTTTTGCCTAAAGGTAATGTCGGATAGGTATTCTCTTTGTTGCACTCATTAAAAGTCTCCTCATTTATTACTGATATTGGTGATCCGGAATCAATTACTGCTGAGAATTTCGATGAACCAATTTTAATTTCGATAACAGGATGTGAAATGGTTTTCTGAATAACTGGTCTTTCCTGTAAAAGAGTGTCTCTGATGTCGTCAAAAGTAATTACATTTTCGTGAACAACATTTTGCGTGTCTAAGGTAGTGCTTGTATTATTGGAAGATGCGTCCTGTACATTATCTAGTCAGATTCTATCTGACGTGTTATTATTATTAGGAGGATTCTGTGGCATTTCGACTATTTGAACTGTCCTATTACTTCTTCCAGACGTGTTACGCTCTGGATGGTACCTACTGTCGGGTTCATTCATGAGAATATGTTCTTGCGTATGATTTTGCTGTTGGTGAGACCGACTGTTATTATATGTACGCTGGTAATTGTGCTCATCGTTTTTACGTCTGTCGTAATAGTCATTCCTATACGGTGTATTGCGATAGGAATTGAAATACTGTCTTCTTTGTACATAGTTGTTTCACTGCTCCCGTGCGTTACTATTTGTTGAACCAGGGACTATACGTCCACGCGGCGAAACATTAAAGCCTGGTTGACCTTGTGTATTCCATTGTTGGTTAGGTATGCTAACCGGCTGGTTTTGATGTTGTTGTTGTGAAACACCTCTATTGTTACCAAAGTGTTGTTCTTGTTGCTGAAAATTTTGACGGTATTGATAATTAGAATTTTGCCTGTTATTAAAGTTTTGGTAGTTGTCGTTCCTAAAGCGTCTGTTATCTTTCCGATTGAAATTACGTCCCTGATCATAATTGTAGTACTGTTGTTGACCTTGGTTGTTACACGAAAAGTTTTTGTTTACAAAAGAATAATCGGATTGCTGTACTTCCAAGAGCTGTAAAAGATCTCTGAATGCTGAAATGTTTTCTTTTTGCTGGCCCGTTAGAAGTGACACTCGTAATGACCGTGGTAATTTAGAGATGCATAGTTGTATAAGTGCGGATTCACTGTACGGTTCACTTAGGTACTGGTTTTGTTGTACCATGTGCTCAAAAAATTGCGTTACACTGGGAAAATTTGAGTTTTCATAGTTTGGCAAACTAATTAGTTGGTCTTTAATTCCGCGCTGTGTCGTCTTCGACCAGTACGCTGACAGAAAAGCATTCTGAAATTCCTCTACTGAATAGCATTGCCTCGCGATCGGTCTCATACGAGTTGCCGGTTCGCCTTCCAAAAAACTGCAAATAAATTCAAGTTTGTGTGTTACAGGCCAATTCGGTGGAAGAGCAAAGCTAAATTGTTGAATCCAATCCAGTGGGTGAATCTGCGTTCTATCGTTTTTAAAAACTTTAAACTTTCTCACTGACAGAAAATGTTTGTAGTCGAAATTATCATCTCTGTGTGATGGAACAGGTTCAGGATCGTAAGAGAATCTATTGAACTGTAGTTGATCAGAATCTAAGTCCCGTACTCTCTGTAGATTACCCAAATTATACGCGCTGCGTGAGTCTGACACATGTTCATAAAGTGGCGTCTGTTGCGGTATGTTATTAACTGAAATGTTTTTCATCTCTGTTACTTCTTGTTGTAAATTTGACAACTTCCTACGTAACGTGTTGTTATATGAATCGATCTCATTAATTGTCTGCTGTAAATTTTGAAATTCAGGTGTTTGGTTAAATGAAACCGGTGAAGTATCGTCTGATTTATTGTCATTAGCACTTTCGATAGCATCAATACGACTGGCCAATTCATCATATTTTTCAGTCAGTATTTTTGCCTGATCATCGGTTTTAGTGTCAGTGGCATTAATCTGTTTTTGCAATTTACGCGTAGTTTCATTCAGTTTTTTAACGTCAGTTTTGACGACATCTGAATCATGTGCTAGTTCTAATTGTTCTAGTCTGTCGGTCACTGTTTGAAAATCGGTTGTGTATGTGTCTGTATTCGACTTAAGATTGGAAATTTCGTCACGTAATTCTGTGTTCGACTGTTTGATGGAATTAATTTCGTCGGACACTGCAGCAATATTATTGTCTACATACGTTTTTGCCTTCGCAAACATTTTACGTTTGTCTTCTTGTCTTTGTACAGTGATTGTTTCCATGACCTGACGTTTGACTTTATTTTGATCCTGAATAAATTTGCGGAAACGCGTATCACTGTTCTGTAAGTGCTGATTAAAGCGCTCGTTAATCTGAGTGTTCTGCTGTTCGAATTTCGCGTCTATCTTTGCGTCCATTGTGCGCGAAAGTTCTACCGTTATTGCTTTAAACTCGTCCCGTAATTGTGTAGCTTTTTCAGAGCATTGTTTAGCGACTCCGCTAATTTCGTCTCTGAGTGTTTCTGTTGCGGCTGTTTGCATTTCCCTTAATTCTTGCGCAACAGACTTTATTTCTTCGCTATTTTTTCGTGAACAAGCCTCAATTTCCACTCGCAACTGTTCCTTAGTGTCATGACACTGCGCGGCAACGGCTCTTATTTGTTCACTAAGCTGTCTGGAATTGTCGTCTAATTTTTCATTTAAGTGTTGTTTGAGTTTTTCATTATCTTGTTTGACCTGTTCACTAAGTTTGTCTTGTTTTTCGTTCTGTTGTTTGACCTGTTCACTGAGTTGTTTAAAATCTTCACTTTGTTTGTCTAATTTTTTATTCTGTTCACTAAATTGTTGTTTGAGATTTTCGTCATTATTATTAAATTTTTCATTAAACTGTTTGAAATTTTGCTGCAAAAATGCCATAATTAGATCCGATTCAAGATTAGCATTTCTATTCTCTGTGCTGTTCAATAGTGGATCTGGAACTTTCTCGCTTACTGTAACCATTTGGTTATTCTGAGATTTAGAAAAAAGTTTGTCACTCGGATGTACATTGTCAGACATTATTTCGGAATTAAATAAATCCGTCCTACTTTCAGTACACTGTTCATTTTCACTAGACAAATTTGTCTGTACGTTACTTGAATTTTCCAAATCGGGTGTGTTAAGCTCGGCAGCGCTCATTACAATAGAGCGTTCTGCGTCATCAATTGTCGTCCAATTAACAGACGAGACAATTGAGTTCGTTTGTTCATTATCAGGGTAAAAGTCATCACTAGTGGTTGGAATGCACTGATTGTTAGTGAACGCAGGATTGTCATCATTACACTGCGTGTCACATGTCCTATCGGTAAAGTTGTTTGAGTCGGTAATTTCATTCATAATACCTCGCGATACACTATTCACAGTCTTTCGCGGCATTTTAACAGTAGTCACAATTATTCACAAAACAAATAAGCACAATGCAAAAACAACACACAAATACAACAGAGCAAACGAATTGTCGTTGATCTGTGAAAAGAAAGTCACAAGTTAATAAAAGCGTAGCGCCAAATCCTAATTATATCTAAGCAAATAAGAGCAGATATCTGACTGTTCCTCAAAAGATTCTCAACGAAATACGATCCTGGACTGGGTGTCGCCAAGTGTAACCTCCCCACAAAAATTTTATAAACAGAAATGACAATATTATTTAGAAATGATAATGGACATTGCTCTAAGTGTAACTTTCCCACAATGGAATCTACTGACAATGACAATTAAATAAAATTAGCAATCTGACTCAAATATAAGTTCTTCACAAAAAATTAAGGTCAATTCAGTGATAAGAAAATTCAATTAAACCGAAATATCGGTCTTTGGCCCTGTGTAAAACAATCAGAATTAAAGTCTTACCTCAGAATAACTGGATGTCAAATTTCTGCTCTTATCTTTCCGCACGGCTTGGAGGAACTGCATTGCAAATGATAATATTCCTTTTTTCTGTGATTTTACTGAAAATTTTCTTTAACGGAAGTGGAATGAAATGGGAAGTGCAACGAAATCTTTAGTTCCATAAAAAATAAAATTTTTTGAAAAAATGCTTTTGAAATAAAAATTATTATTGGGGCACTTGTTGGAGAATAATTACAATAAATAAATTTTTACGTTATCTAATGATTATATTAATTAACAGTATACCTCATTCAGCATCTTGACCAGTGTTGCCGACCGCCTACATCACACAACCGCACTGGGCTGCTACTACTGACCGACCGCTCTGCATGACGACTATTAGCGTACTGCACTGCACGACTACTACTAGCGAACTGCACGTAACTAAATCGAGCTTCAGACTGCCACGACTACAGACAGAGTACTGCTCTGCATAGCGACAACTAGCGAACTGCTCGCAACACTCGCGCGGTCAAGCGCATACCCTCTGGTCAGAGATGCTGCAATGCCTCGCCATCGCTGCTGCGTTACATACATGTTTCAATATATATATTTGAATTACAAAAAACTAATAATAAAAAAAACTGCATGGCGCGAGATTCGATCCGGCGACCTTAAGATTACGAACCCTAGCGCTTACCGCTGCGCCACGACGCTGTAGAAAATTATTAATCGTAGAGAGTATTTCACCGCAGCGGTTTCTTTTAACTGTCGATTTTCTCGACAACGGCTGAGAAGTGCATCTTGGTGCTTTGCCACATTACACCTCTGGCCATGGGCTTTTATTATGCGCAGTATCAATCGAATCTGAATTTCACAATTGGCGTCCTCCCCTTGTGAGTCGGGTTCGTCGTTACTCCGCGGTTGGACGAGTTGGCTGTCAGCAGCAGGCAGGACCGCACGGTGCAAGTACGCGCCGGGGCCGTGGTCGACGCAGACGGAAGGCTGTTGGTCGATCGGTCGGCTGGTCGACGGATGGCGACGGGACGGAAGGGGCTGGGAGTCAACCGGTGGCTGTCGTTGAGGACTGCGGTAAGATAGCTGTTTGCGAGCATATGGGGAGGACAGAATGCTCGCTTGTTTAGCGTGGTTCTCCATGACTAGCTGTTGTTTGTTGGGCCTAGCACTCGAGTGTAACAGGAAACTGCATTGGTGTCGTTATCGTCTCCTGACTAAGGCCGAAATTTTCGTTTACTTTTATTATATTTCATGAGCATTACTTATTATGGGGTTGGAACTTGTAGCCAACATTTTGTGATTTGGAATAATTCTTAATCTGTTCATAGTGTATGGCACGGTATCCACTATCATCGATCATTTTATGAAAGTACTGGCCAAATTATTATTACATTACATCTTGTTAAACTTGGTGCTTTAAATTGCAAATTCCCTAATTCTACTAATACTGCTTGGGATATAGATTTTGAGCTGTGTTGTGTATGCACTTAAAAGGACTGTTGTGAGTGAGCACACTTGAATGTGTAATCTTTTTCAGTTCCATTGTTACGAAGTGACCATTATTTATATTGCGTGATTTGTAGGATTTTGGTAGTGAGTGGAACTTTAATTTGTGTGATTCTGTTTTGTAGAATGTTTTTCGTGGCAGCATTTGAGAATCAGTTGTTACAAGAAGTTGCTAGCTCTAAATTGTCACCTCGTTAATCAATCATTTATTGACAGATGTGTTTGTCTGTCTGTAGCAAGTAAGAGGCAGAAACTGTAGCTTGTTAGTAGAAAAACTGTTATGCAGAAATTTGAATGAGAAAAAAGGGGCGGTAATTTTTAATTATAAAGTTGTTTTACAGTATGTTGGAAGATCATTCTTTTGAGCTGTGTTTATTGTTTATCAATCAAATTTAGGTATCACACAGCTTGCAGGAATGACTGTTGAGCTCTAAATAGACTGTATGTGTGAAATAATTCGTGTAGTTTTGTGAGTGATGTGTTAAATTGTTTATTTGTAAGTTGTTTTGAAGATCTGCAATTTTGGTGTTTTCACCTTATGTTGAACCAAAACAGTATTTTTGAGGTCTTGATGACTGCACATGATATATAATAACCTTTTACTAACAGCACCTTTATGTAATGTTTCAGAGTGGGGCTGCATGTTCTTCTGGAGAATGTTTAAAAAAAAGATTTTTCTATCGCTAAAATTTCGTTTAAACTGTTAATACAATTAACTTGGATGTATAACCAATTATTGTCAAACAATAAATTTTTGTCAACAAGGCTTGGATCAAATAAATGTGCCTACACCTTCCCCATCCTGGCTCTGCTACCGTCAGTACATAACAGAATATCTAGTGATATTTTCAGTGTCCGCATTTGCATGACATATAATGAGTGCTCCTCACATCTAGGAGTGGACCAACACTCGGTACCATATAATACAACTGGTCTCACCATTGTGCGATGTGTTATCACTTGACGAAACTACAATTGTCTAGTGCCACTGTGGGTTCTCTGATCACTTTGGAAGATGTTGGAGTGGAACTACATCATGTGAAATATTAGTTCACTTTATTAAAAGAATGATAAAAACGTTTTTTTACCTTTAAACAATTTACTGTTACAAGGACTTGCCGGATATTTACAACTGTCTTTGAATATTAAAGCATCTCTTGATTCATACATTTACTAAACCATTTCCTTGAAGTACAAAGTTCTGAATGACGGTACAATTTAAGACATAAATAACACTTGAGCCCTAACTAGACGATGTTGATGCATGATCGGAGGTCACGAATTGGGGTACGCCTTCCTCTGCTCGTCTGAATCTCGGCCTCCATGCAGTGGCGCTACAGAGCTGGAAGAGGAGGTGCGAATTCACCAGCGCCTCCCACTCTCGTTGCAGTAAGCAACGAGATGTCGCCGCTATATTCTGAGGTATCGATCCGAGTTGCCGACTTCATTGGGGCACCGCGATCTTTGGACGATAATAAATAGTATATCTTTGATTGTAGTTGGATAGGTATCTTCTTATCACAAAGAACATTAGTGACGTCTCTGAATTGCATCCAGGTGGCTTTGAGCCTTGCTCGCATATCCTCATTCACATTGTCATCACTATATGTTGGATTGGTGCTGATACTGAGAGGCACTCACATGCCTTGCTCATACTGTGGCATCAAGCAGTCAGGCCTGCAAGATGAGTGGTCTGCCAAGCGAGTGGATTCATTCTTATTTATCGAGTAACATGAACTCTCGTACTCACAATTAAGTTACAAATTATCCTCCTGTATGAATAATACGCAACGGAAACGCACATCTGAGTATTAGTAATTTACAGAACTCTGACTGTTCACTACGCACTGGCAATACCACATTTTATTTTATTTTTTTATTTAACGACTTTTATAAACACGTGGCCATCGCACTGAATACGAGTGGCGCACACATCATAAATTCTGGATATCATGACAACATACAATTCGATGTAAAAGGCCACCAATCTTTTTCTTTTCACTATCTTATTTATTCCGATAAATTCTATAACCTAAACACGCAAATTCTATAACCTACAACAATAGCACATGAGAAATTCCGCCCAGTGGGCATGGCTTTACATTGGTGATTCTCTATCTTATGGTCTCGTAATTATTTAACGCTACAGAGCACTTTCTGGATTGGATGGTGGATCTTTTATTATATCTCACACTTTGACTCTCACAATCATCATCACGAAACTTTCTTCCAGATCGAGCGGTACAGAAGGAACAAGCATAACCCACTACCTCTGAAACTACCTTGCTACTCTCCCATGCAAACCACATACCCAAATTACATGACATACACCACACTACAACATGGAATACAACACAATAAATAGTCACAACACTATCACTTTCAGCTTTCCCACTTCAATTAGTATTTATCCCAGTTTCACACGACACTTCCCCACTTCGTAATTCTTCTTTCCTACTATGAACTCTGGAGATATATGCACATCTTCCTGTGTAATGCAAGCCAAGTGGCGTTGCTGGATAGACGGCTGACTCACCTTGCTTCTCTCTCAGAGTATTATAGTTTGTATCAAGCGTCACAGGGAAACATAACATGCAAAGTAATATTAAGAGCATATTCATCACACACGTGAGTCCTCAACTGATACCATGGACGAGTACTTCTATTTATCCTGTGTCTCATACACAGATTGAGACTCACACAGCACTCACCACGTAGAAGTACTCATCTCTAATTTCAAGTCCTGCACACTCCATTCCTTAAATATTTCAACTTATAGTACACACGCTAGTAATTCAGCTTAACTTAAGCACACGGAAGTATTTCAACTTATTGCTACACGTGGTTTCATTGTGACCGTTGGTCACTTCCGAAGATTACTACGATCCCATTAATATTACCTGCCTGACATTTAATTCTCCCCTCAAAAGTTCCTGAAATAGAGAAATTACTATCTCAAACTACTCTTAAATATTCCACATGCATACCATGTCTCCACTCTTTTGTCTTTACGGAGCACACCTAAGACCTTAACAGCACAAGATTCAGCGGCAGAGTGCTGAAACATGGCCGTTCTTCAGGTCCTCTCGCACCTCTGTCGAGGTGGGGGAGCACCTTGCTACCGTATTGGTCAGCCACATTTCAGGCGCTCAAAGCTCAGGTAAATTTCATCTCTTTGGTCCCATCAAAGGTGACCCAAGTACCGTCTCAAAGATGATCATATATTCACATTCACTATCTGCAGTTAGCAGACGACCATACATTCATTCATTTCACAGATCTCACCAAACTGGGTGTAGGGATTTATTTTGTGGGAGTGCACATGTGATCAATTAAATAAATAAATTGTCATTCTTTCCCACACTGGTATCCGGCTTCGCTGTATTAATTGAAATTGAGTTATTTTTACAAAAAATGTGTTGTTCTGACAAAAATAATGAAGTATGTTGTACCTATTTTCAATGTCGGGCGGTACTGTACCCTTTTAATATTGGTACGAGCAACTCCATTAATTTGTACAGTTCCAGGCGATGGAATCGTTTCGAGGTACTTGGTCTTATCGATTTTTAAACAGAGGCCAACTCTTTGTAGACGATAATACCACTATCGATTTGATACCTAATATTGGGAAATTGGAAATTCGTGGTAAGGTCTTATGGGACCAAACTGCTAAGGACATCGGTCCCTAAGCTTACACACTACTTAATCTAACTTAAACTAACTTACGCTAAGGACGACACACACACACCTATGCCCGAGGGAGGACTCTAACCTCCGCCGGGGGAAGACAAGACGCCCCAGACAGCGCGGCTACCCCGGGCGGACCTAATATTGCAATAAATGAGAAACATGAACCTATAATTTCCTGCAAAATATTTAGTTTTTTCTTAATATTTCCTCATGACATAGAATTTCTCTGAAGCTGTATCGCAAAAACAAAGGAGGCGCTGAGAACGACAAGGCTCAAAGCTCATCGTCGTCCGTTTGAGATTAGAGCACGTACACACTGCTGACATCTGTTGATCTGACGGTGAAACAGCTTTATCTGTTCTGTACCTTACGCGGAATACATGAACATTTGCGAAGAGCTGTCTCACCGATTTCTGTGATATTCACTTCTATAAGAGCCAAAAGCACAAATTTTCGTTGGTTTAGGAACGCTCACTGGCTACACTGGCGCATATTTCTGCGTAAAAGCTCCAAGATGTTGAAGGAGTGCCACCAACATAACCTTACATTCCATGGTTTCAGCATTCCAGTCTATGAAATTGACGCTGAGTACTTCAGACCCTTCAAGAGTGTTACAGGCCTCACCACCAACCCGAAAGGTGAATCTCGTGGTAACAATGTACATTTCAGACATTTTAAAATGATGCTTTCAACACGTTACCTGAAATGTTGTTAAAAGTAACATGTTCTTGATTGGAATCGTGGGAGGCCACCATTTTCTTCAAGTGACATCGAGGGAGACCACAGTTTTCTGTTTTTTTCACAGTACATAGATACCTTGAAAATTCTGGTGCCCAAAGATGTAAACGGAAGCACATATCAACCCTGAAACGCAAAGAGTTGAC
Source organism: Schistocerca piceifrons (assembly GCF_021461385.2). Classification (NCBI taxonomy): domain Eukaryota; kingdom Metazoa; phylum Arthropoda; class Insecta; order Orthoptera; family Acrididae; genus Schistocerca; species Schistocerca piceifrons. The sequence goes on from NC_060138.1 coordinate 1,195,883,308, forward strand.
AAAAGTAACAGATCAGACTTAAAACACGCAGAATTAACAAAAATACCAGATTTCATACCTAAAGTCAACAGACAGTTTTATCTGAACTCCAAGCCAGAGAATGCGCTTAATGAAAATATTGATAAAGAGGACGACGAAATGTTGGGATGCGTTAATTGTCTGTTCTTCATTTCTGATTCAAGTTTCACATTCATTACAAACTACACAGCAGTCAAAAAGACACTATTGCCGCCGGTCGTTGTGGCCGAGCGGTTCTAGGCGCTTCAGTCCGGAACCGCGCTGCTGCTACGGTAGCAGGCTCGAATCCTGCCTCGGGCATGGATGAGCGTGATGTCCTTAGGTTAGTTAGGTTTAAGTAGTTCTAGGTCTAGGGGACTGATGACCTGAGATGTTAAGTCCTATAGTGCTTAGAGCCATTTGAACCATTTGACATTATTGCCACTAGGGAACATATGAAAGTTTTGCGGATTAAAATTAATAACCATTATCGTAAATGTTAATTAAAATTTCATAACAGAAATGGGTATGTGATTTTTTTATAAGGAATATAGGGTGATGAGACTTGGTTAAAAAACAAGTCATATATATGAAACTGATGGTTTGCCTATAAATCCGATTTTAACAAATACCTGTCTTCCCAGAACTTTGTGCAATTGATTTGGGCCATTATGGGTATCAGCCACTCAGATACAAAAATCTCTATGTTCACCTCATCGTCATCTCCCCAGATCGACTAACTTCCTTTTAACTGCTATCTGGGTGAAATTAATGGCCGCAGATACTATGAAATTGTGTTGGACGAGCAGCAGTAATCCATTTATGAAGCAACACTCCATGTTCTCCGCTGGCAGGATTCCAAGAGAGCCTCGGCGACATGTCGAACCGACAAGCAGCGCAGACTCGTCTGGAGACAAGTAATCCGCTTCGTTACGGTCAGTCTGTCGTGGCAACTCGCGTTGTGTCGACATGCGGCACAGTTGTGCGTGATTATTGCTGCTGTACGCTTGTCACGTCGCTAGGAAACACGCGAGAGAGCCGCAGCGGCGATCAACCGACAACAGCCACTGTGACAGCACTACACGCTCCGTTGCATTGGCGTTACACGCTGCTGCAGAGAACCGACGTTTTATCGAAGCCGATCCGCAAAACATATCTATAAGTTTCGCCGTAAAGCCACTATGGTGCCGAAATAAAGAAAGACCTTGGCTGCGGCTAAGTGCTCATTCGGATACGATTCCACCCGTCAGCTTTGGCCAGTGACGTCATACCGGACCCAAAGATGCTACACACACACACACACACACACACACACACACACACACACACAGACAAGCACACACGATTTCAAAGAAACGACGATTATTCGTAAACAAACGAATATATTATAGAAACAAAATATAATGTAGAACATGTTCACGCGAATGACTATTTACCCACAGATTACTTAAAAATCAAAATTCGTTAAAAACGTAAAATAAATAAAACTATAAATAAATTATTACAGAAGGAAAAAGAAATGTACACACGTCAAATAAATTAGACTCATGATTTACACGAGCAGCTAATACAACATCAATCATTCTTTAACGTCCGCTACAATCTCCGTAGTCAGGTTATAGAATTGTGATAATTCTTAATAATAAATATTGAATCTAAGGAGCTACCGTTGGAAAGTGTGGGTGTTGAGTGGTGACAAACTACAATCTAACACAACAGTCACAAAGGCAAATAAATAGTAATATATAAAAAAACGCATAAACGACAGTAAAAGAAACTAGCCGAAATTCAACACAGAAATCCTGAAAGAAATCACACTACACCCGTAACGAAAATTCACGAAAAATAACGAAACGTGGAATCGACAGCTATAATTTACTTCCATACCAATTCCAGTTGCTGATTCCAAGGTTTGTATTTTATGCGCAGATGTGTACTGTGTTTTCGGTCGCAATTTACTTTATTGCTGCCACTCCATCGATTCCATTTTCCGTTATTTCTCATGACTTTTATTAGGTGTGTGTAGTGAAGGATTCAACTTTTTCTTATCGATCTCTGTACTCCTGCGAAATCGGCGATATATAACAGACCTTGGAATAGACAACTACAGTTCATCATCTATATACGCCAGTTCTATTTCGCTTCGAAGGTTCCTGATTTTTCGCACATTTATGGTAGGTGTGCACTGTGCTTTCTATCAGGATTATCACTGTTGATATGGCTCTAATTGTCGATTCCACGTTCCGTTTTTTCATGACTTTTTTATAGATGCCTTTAGTTACTTTGTTAATGTTCGGAGTTTTTCCGTTCTCCTCTCTGCGCTACTGTCAAATCTGTGTAAACAACAAATCTTGGAATCGACAATTACACTTCACCTACATAGGTCAATTCTAATTGTCGATTGTAAAGTTTATTACCCTATGTGATCAAAAGTATCCGGACACCCCCAAAAAACATACGTTTTTCATATTAGGTGCATTGTCCTGCCAGCTACTGCAAAGTACTCCATATCAGCGGCCTCAGTAGTCATTAGGCATCGTGAGAGAGCAGAATGGAGCGCTCCGCGGAACTCACGGACTTCCAACGTGGTCAGGTGATGACTTGTGTCATACGTCAGTAAGCGAGACTTCCACACTTCTAAGTATCCCTAGGTCCTCTGTTTCCGATGTGATAGTGAAGTGGAAACGTGAAGGGACACGTACAGCACAAAAGCGTACAGGCCAATCTCGTCTGTTGACTGACAGAGACCGCCGACAGTTGAAAAGGATCGTAATGTGTAATAGGCAGACATCTATCCAGACTATCACACAGGAATTCCAAACTGCATCAGGATCCACTCCAAGTACTATGACAGTTAGGCGAGAGGTGAGAAACCTTGGATTTCATGGTCGAGCGGCTGATCAGAAGCCACACATTACGCCGGTAAATACCAAACGACGCCTGGCTTGGAGTAAGGAGCGTAAACATTGGACGACTGAACTGTGGAAAAACGTTGCGTGGAGTGAAGAATCACGGTACACAATGTGGCGATCCAATGGCAGGGTATAGGTATGGCGAATGCCTGGTGAACGTCATCTGCCAGCGTGTGTAGTGCCAACAGTAAAATTCGGAGGCGGTGGTGTTATGGTGTACTCTCGTTTTTCTAGGAGGGAGCTTGCACCCCTTGTTGTTTGGCGTGGCACTATCACAGCACAGTCCTACATTGATGTTTTAAGACTTTCTCGCTTCCCACTGTTGAATAGCAGTTCGGGGGTGGCGATTGCATCTTTCAACACGATCGAGCACCTGTTCATAATGCACGGTCTGTGGTGGAGTGGTTACACGACAAAAACATCCCTGGAATGGTCTGGCCTGCTCAGAGTCCTTTGGGATGTTTTGGAACGCCGACTTCGTGCCAGGCCTCTCCAACCGACATCGATACCTCTCCTCAGTGCAGCACTCCGTGAACAATGGGCTGCCATTCCCCAAGAAACCTTCCAACACATGATTAAACGCATGCATGCGAGAATGGAAGCTGTCATCAAGGCTAAGGGTGGGCCTACAACGTACTGAATTCCAGCATTACCGACCGAGGGTGCCATGAAATTGTAAGTCATTTTCAGCCAGGTGTCCAGATACTTTTGATCGCATAGTGTATTTTTGGTGCTTTTACAGTACTGTGCTTTCTTTTAGGGTTTTCATTGTTGACATCGCTACTTGTCGATCCACAGTCCTTTATTTTTCGTGATTTTTCTTAGGAGTGTATAGTTACTTTGTTAATGTATGAACTTTTAACTGCCGCTTTCTGTAGTGCTTCCGGATCGGCAGTAAATAACAAACCTTGGAATCGACAGCTACAACACGTTTGTGGACATCAATTATAGTTCGATTCCAAGGTTCGTAAACTTCCGTATTTTTGCAGTAGGTGTGTACTGTGCTTCCTTCCAGGATTTTCATTATGTCATCACTCTGTCAATTCCATGTTCCGTTAGTTTTCGGTGTGTGGAGTTATTTCGCTAAGAATTCAAGTTTTTCGTATCGCTCTCTGTACTAAGGCAAAATCAGTGATAAATAACAAACAAAACCTTGGGATCGGCAACTACAGTTATGAAACTTCCAGGCAGATTAAAACTGTGTGCTCGACCGAGACTCGAACTCGGGACCTTTGCCTTTCGCGGGCAAGTGCTCTACCAACTGAGCTAAAGAAGCACGACTCACGCACGGTACTCACAGCTTTACTTCTTCCAGTATCTCGTCTCCTACCTTCCAAACTTTACAGAAGCTCTGATTCTGTCTCATTCTGAACTATAGTTATGCTTCTTGATCTGGCGGAGAAGGTGAGCAGTAGTCTGCTGTTGTTTGCTGATGACGCCGTGCTGTACAGTAAAGTGTCGAAATTGAGTGACTGTAGGAAAATGCAAGACGAGTCAGACAAAATTTGCACTCGGTGTGATGGATGGCAGCTAGCCCTAAATGTGAAAGATGTAAGTTAATGCGTATGAGTAGGAAGGATCAAACCTGTAATGTTCCAACACAGCATTGTCGACGTCCTGCTTGACACAGTCAAGTCGTTTAAATATCTGGGCACAACGTTGCAAAGTGTATGAGGTGCAACGAACATGTGAGAACCGTGGCAGAGAAGACGAATGTTCGACTTCGATTTATTAGGAGAATTTTAGGAGAGTAGTTCACTTGTAAACAACACCCCATATAGGACACTTGTGCGACCTGTTTTTGAGTACTGCTCGAGTGTTTGCATCCGTAGAAGGTCGGTTTGGAAGAAGACATCGAAACAATTATGAGGCGGCCCGCTAGATATGTTACCGTATCTAGGCGCTACAGTCTGGAACCGCGAGACCGCTACAGTCGCAGGTTCGAATTCTGCCTCGGGCATGCATGTGTGTGATGTCCTTAGGTTAGTTAGGTTTAAGTAGCTCTAAGTTCTAGGGGACTGATGACCTCAGATGTTGAGTCCCATAGTGCTCAGAGCCATTTGAACCATTTCTTGTTACCCGTAGGTTCGATAAACACGTTTGTGTTAGGGAGATGCTTCGGGGACTCAAATTGGAATCCCTGAAGGGAAGGCGACGTTCTTTTTGAGAAACATTGTTGAGAAAAGCTGGCTTCAGAATGACTACAATGCCGGCAACATACATTGCGCGTAAGGACCACGAAGATAAAATACGAGAAATTATGGCTCCTACGGAGGCATATAGACATCCGTTTTTCCCTCTTTCTGTTTTCGAGTGGAACAGAAAAGGAAAGGACAAGTAGTGGCACAGGGTACCCTCCGCCACAAACCGTACAGTCGCTTGTGAAGTATCTATGTAGATGCAGATGTACATATTCAATTCTAGTTCGAGTCTACGGTTTGTAATTTCTTGCGTTTTTACTGAAAGTGTGTACTGTGATTTCTTTTAGGATTTTCGCTGTTGGTATCACTCTTATTGCCGATTCCATGTTTCGTTATTTTTTATAATTTTTATTAGTTGTATATAAGTTTTTGTTAAGATTTCAACTTGTTCGTGTCACTCTCTGTACTACCGTCTAATCGGCGATAAATTACAGACCTTGGAATCGACGATTAGAATTCACGTACATAGGTCGACTGTAGTTGTCTATTGTGAGGTTCATTATTTTCCTCGTTTTTGCATTGGGTGTGTACTGCAGCCGCTTCCTGAGGTGACTAAGCACTATGGGACTTAACATCTCAGGTCATCAGTCCCATAGACTTAGAACTACTTAAACCTAACTAACCTAAGGACATCACACACAACGAATGCCGAGGCAGGACTCGAACCTGCGACCGTAGCAGCAGCGTGGTTCCAGACTGAAGCGCCTAGAACCGCTCGGCCACAGCGGCCTGCCCCCTGAGGTGGCGGCGTGACTATGGCGCAGGATGGCTGGCGTAGGAGAACTGAGGTGTGATTGCAGGCCGGTGGTGACTCAGTGAAACTAAACTATCAAAAATAATACTTTGTTCATTCAGATATCTGCACTACACCGATGTGGAGTAGCTACAACCCGCACTTAGCACGTGAGGGGACCGTGTGGCCAGAAAGACATGTCCGAAAAAACAGACACCATGCATTCATATATTTTTGTTGGCCTAGCGGAGCAATGGATCCACCTTCTTCAGTGGGGATGACCAAATACGTCCGACCTCCTGTGGGAATCTCAGTGAGTGAGCATGGAGGAAATGGAGATACAGTCCGCGCAGTGGCGGCAACTTTGTGTCCGGATGGTGCAGTGGTTGACACACGCTAAGCAGGAGAACCTGGTTTCGATTCCAGGTCTGAAACACATTTTCACTCGTCGCCGCTGATTTCGAGTAATGCCCCGGTGCAACTGACAGCAGAGATCCCATACCATTCTTTCCTTTGTTTCTCTCTCCACCTTCAATTTACACATAACTAATCGTTGGTATATCACAGAGCATGGTATAGGTTATATAATTTGAAAACCTGAAAACAAAGTTCAAAAATAAAACGAAGCAGATGATCAAAGTAGACGTAATTTACAGTTGTGCTATGTTTGGTTATTCCTGAAAATTTGTCAGTTTTACTGTCGAGAAATATTTCGCGAAAAGAAGCAGATAGATTACTGTGGGGAAGGCAGGCCTATATCTTACATAGGTTAGACTATCATTACTAAAAAATTAGTTACATACACGTTAAAGCAAACTATCCTTTTTATTGGGTCTTAAGCGTTTAATACCATTCCATTAATCACATGTATAGCATTCAGTAATGCTGGAAGACGTTTAAAAAATTACATCGCTTTTTCACCCTGTAAACTGCTATTAATCGTCTTACACTGAATGGCGCATGATATACAGGATACTTCCGTAACAGCGTGAAAAAATGTAACAGGACATAGGGAATGCTCCACTGAACAATTTGAGGTAGGGAAGCTGCGGTCGCAGAAGCCCGCTTAAGGAGATATGGAAGTAAACTTGTCTACCGCTTTGTCTAGTATTACTGTTTTCCAGCTTATTTACAACTATCATGCGTACAACTTTACACGAACTGTATTGTTTATTTACATGCACATTCTTTATTTCCTGTAAGGAAACAAGGAGGACGGGCCTGATTACTAGGAAATCTTGATGCAGGTTTTGTTTACTTTACTTGTCCAAACGGTGGCTCTGTTGTACCGTATTTACGTTGTCTCATGACAGAACGTGCTATGAATCAACGGCAGACCCATTCATTACTGAGTGCTATTCAGAGACGTACAGTAAAATACGATAGAGTAGTACCGGTGTAGATTCATAGAACTCACTAGCATGCGCGTTGTTTATGGGGAAGCACGCTGCAGTGCTCTCGGTGTTGAAAGGCTGTACAGGGCAAGATTTTTAACAGCCACCATCCGTCACGACGAGTGTTTATTTAACTCGATCAACGAATGGAAAAGGTTGGTTTATTGGAAAGACGGAACACGGGACCTGGAAACATGAGAACGACTCGTAAACTCGATTACTCGTCGTATTGCACCTGAGATGGACGCTACGCATACTAGCGTGTGGCGAGTACTCCACAAACAACAGTTACACCCATATCACCCACAACGAGTCCATGCAGTGCTTGGGGACTGACTGTGCGCCAAGGGTCTCACTGTGTCAATGGTTGCTCCAACAATGGATTGATTGAATGGTATTTCGAATAACAGGAGTAGCCATGTGTGGGATGAGGGAAACTTTCACGCTGTAATAGCCAAACCATCGAGTACGTTTTGTTGTGAACATGTGGAACGGCGTGGTAGGCGACAATCTTATTGGGTCATATCTTCTACCTGACGTTCTGAATGGCCACCTGTACTTGAGGTTCGTAAAAAGTTTCAACCTGAGTTGTTGGAAAACGTACCCTTGGCTGTTCCAGAGAGGATGTGGATACAACATGACGGTGAGTTGTATTTCCTAGTCGCTGGACTGGAAAGGAAGGTCGTATTCTATGGCCTGCGAAGTCACCTAACCTGAATCCCCTTGATTACCTGTATAGTTATCTAAAGTCACTTGTGTATGAGACCCCAGTAGATGCGGATGTGGAATTAGTTGCCAGAATTGTAGCTGCCTGTGATGTGATTAGAAACACACTTGGGTTACTTGTCAGTGTGCGTCAGAATCTTGTTCGCCGATGTCTTGCTTGCATTCAGGTTAATGGTCGTCAGCTTCAGCACATTTTGTAAGATGCGGTACAAATGGTAATCTGCCGCGCGCGATAGCCGCGCGGTCGTGGGCGTCTTGTCACGGTTCGCGCGGCTACCCCCGTCGGTGGTTCGTGTCCTCCCTCGGGCATGAGTGTGTGTGTTGTCCTTAGCGTAAGTTAGTGTAAGTTAGATTAAGTAGTGTGTAAGCCTAGGGACCGATGACCTCAGTAGTTTGGTCCCATAGGAAATTGCCACAAATTAAAAAAAAAAAAAAGTCCTTCAGTGTGTCAGTGATGGCATTTGCAGTTAACTGTAACTAATGTAAATAAAAAGTACACAGTAATATGACTTTATTCCTATTATCTCCTTAAGCTGGCTTATCTGACCCCACGTTCCGTATCTCAAATTTTTGAGTGGAGCATCGTCTGTGTCTTGTTAAATTTTTGCGCGCTCTTTCGAAAACACCCCGTAGATAAGAATTCAAAATGAGAAGATGTGTACACTACAATGAGACTAATGCATTGACAATCTAATAAAACAAGAACTCTATTCTGCTTGGAGGTATCCCTCTATGTAGTTCTCTTTTTTCACATTTCAATTATCGTCCACTTTCTTGACACGCATAAGCCCCGTTGCAATAGCATGCCTTGCTTCTTTTCTTTCCTCGTTGCACACGTTTATGGGCCAATGAAAGAACAGATAGGTAAGCTTTTGCAAACGTAAACATTAAAAATCTTGTGCTTATGAACTAAAAGCTGAAAATGTGACGAACAAGAAGCATTACCAGTAATCAAGCAAGGATTGGTCTCGGAATTACAGTTTCATTTGCTGTCGATGCAAATATAGCAAACGTGGAATAAAATGCATTATGGAAGCATCCTTTTCACATCACAGCCTTCTCTTCTTGGTTAATATATCAACAAAAACAAGGTTCATTAAAGAGGCCAAATGTGCCGTATTGCTAGAGGAAATACACATTCAAGAACAGAAGAACGTTCGAAATTGCCTTCCTCACACTCTGGTATTCGCGTAAGCACTGTAATTTTTAATATATAAAACAGCTGTTACGTGCACGTGACATAAATAGTGAACAAGAAGCAATCGTAAACATTAGTCTGCTGTTAGCCTTCTGCCGCCGAGCAGTGTGTCAGCAGCGCGCAAGTAGCACCAAGTGGCTTATTTAGCGTTCATATAACTGTTGTAGTCAAGTTGAAAATTTGTTTGAGTGTTCTTAGCGCACTTGTTTAGTTAAATCCGTCAAATCGTTGTGTAATTTCGTATTTAGCAGGGGCAGATTTGCATTTTAATATCTGTGAAGTACAAAGTCATGTAGTCGTGTGTCATTTGTTTATTTCTTTGAAATAGTCTTTGTACGTTACTGACAGTACAGTTAGCCCTCTGCCGCCGAGCAGTGTGTCAGCAGTGCGCAAGTAGCAGCATTACTGCATTTACTAGGCAGTCTTGTATTTTAATATCCGTTTAATTTTTGTGTTGAATTGTTTGTGCTCTCTGTAGATTAGTTCAGACGTTCTTTGCACAATAGTATTTAGCATGGATAGGGACTGCGACTGCTGTGTTCGGATGCAGACTGAGGTGGCATCCATTCGCTCCCAGCTTCAGGCTGTGTTGGCTTCGGTCACACAGCTTCAGGTTGTTGCCAATGGACATCACTGTGGGGGTCCGGACGGGGGTTTGTCAGGGACAGCCACCTCGTCCCACGCATCCCCTGATCGGACTACGGCTGTGGCTGCCTGGGATACTGCCCAAATTGAGGCTGGCCCCTCACCCGTGGTAGAGTGGGAGATCGTCTCGAGGTGTGGCAGGGGGAGGAAGACATTCCGGAAGGGCTGAACGGAAGTCCTCTCCAGTTTGCCGACGAACCGCTTTCAGGCTCTGTCTCTGGCTGATACTGATCTTCGGCCTGACATGGCTGCTTGTCCTGTTCCAGAGGTTACCCCTCAGTCTGCAAGATCCGGGCGGTCGCTGAGGGTGGGCTTACTGGTAGTTGGGAGCTCCAAGGTCAGGCGCGTAATGGGGTTCTTTAGGGATATGGCTGCGAGAGAGGGGAAGAAAACCAATGTGCACTCCGTGTGCATACCGGGGGGAGTCATTCCAGATGTGGAAAGGGTCCTTCAGGATACCATGAAGGGTACAGGGCGCACCCATCTGCAGGTGGTCGCTTATGTCGGCACCAATGATGTGTGTCGTTATGGATCGGAGGAAATCCTCTCTGGCTTCCGGCGGCTATCTGATTCGGTGAAGACTGCCAGTCTCGCTAGCAGGATGAAAGCAGAGCTCACCATCTGCAGCATCGTCGACAGGACTGACTGCGGACCTTTGGTACAGAGCCGAGTGGAGGGTCTGAATCAGAGGCTGAGACGGTTCTGCACCCGTGAGGGCTGCACATTCCTCGACTTGCGCCATAGGGTGGTGGGGTTTCGGGTTCCGCTGGATAGGTCAGGAGTCCACTACACGCAGCAAGCGGCTACACGGGTAGCAGGGGTTGTGTGGCGTGGACTGGGCGGTTTTTTAGATTAGATGGCCTCGGCCAAGTACAGAAAGGGCAACAGCCTCAAAGGGTGCAGGTCAAAGTCAGGACATGCGAGGACCAATCAGCAATCGGTATTGTAATTGTAAACAGTCGAAGCTGCGTTGGTAAAGTACCGGAACTTCAAGCGCTGAAATCGTTATAGGTACGGAAAGCTGGCTGAAGCCAGAGATAAATTCTGCCGAAATTTTTACAAAGGCACAGACGGTGTTTAGAAAGGATAGATTGCATACAACCAGTGGTGGCGTGCTTGTCGCTGTTAGCAGTAGTTTACCCTTTAGTGAAATAGAAGTGGCTGGTTCCTGTGAAATATTATGGGTGGAGGCTATACTCAGCAACCGAGCTAGGTTAATAATTGGCTCGTTTTACCGACCTCCCGACTCAGCAGCTTTAGTGGCAGAACAACCGAGAGAAAATCTGGAATACATTTCACATAAATTTCCTCAGCATGTTATAGTCTCAGGTGGAGATTTCAATTTACCAGATATAGACTGGAACACTGAGATGTTTATGACGAGTGGTAGGGACAGTTCATCGAGTGATATTATATTGAGTGCACTATCCGAAAATTACCTAGAGCAATTAAACAGAGAACCGACTCTTGGAGAAAACATCTTGGACCTACTGATAACAAACAGACCCGAACTTTTCAACTCTGTAAGCGTAGAACAGGGAATCAATGAACATAAGGCCGTTGCAGCATCCCTGAATTTGGAATTAAATTGGAATATAAATAAAGGGAGGAAGGTTTACCTGTTTAGTAAGAGTAATACGAGGCAGATTTCAGACTACCTAACAGATCGAAACGAAAATTTCTGTTCTGATACTGATAATGTTGAGTGTTTATGGAAAAAGTTCAAGGCAATTGTAAAATGCGTTTTAGATAGGTACGTGCCGAATAAAACTGTGAGGGACGGGAAAAACCCACCGTGGTTCAACAACAAAGTTAGAAAACTACTGCGAAAGCAAAGAGAGCTTCACTGCAAATTTAAACGCAGCCAAAACCTCTCAGACAAACAGAAGCTATACGATGTCAAAGTTAGCGTAAGGAGGGCTTTGCGTGAAGCGTTCAGTGAATTCAAAAGTAAAATTCTATGTACTGACTTGACAGAAAATCCTAGGAAGTTCTGGTCTTACGTTAAATCAGTAAGTGGATCGAAATAGCACATCCAGACACTCTGGAATGGTAATGGCATTGAAACTGAGGATGACACGCGTAAAGCTGAAATGCTAAATACCTTTTTCCAAATCTGTTTCACAGAGGAAGACCGCACTGCAGTTCCTTCTCTAAATCCTCGCACGAACTAAAAAATGTCTGACATCGAAAAAGTGTCCAAGGAATAGAAAAGCAACTGAAATCACTCAACGGAGGAAAGTCCACTGGACCTGACGGGATACCAATTCGATTCTACACAGAGTAAGCGAAAGAACTTGCCCCCCTTTCAAAGGCCGTGTACCGCAAGTCTCTAGAGGAACGAAAGGTTCCAAATGATTGGAAAAGAGCACAGGTAGTTCCAGTTTTCAAGAAGGGTCGTCGAGCAGATGCGCAAAATTATAGGCCTATATCTCTGACATCGATCTGTTGCAGAATTTTAGAACATGTTTTTTGCTCGCGTATCATGTCATTTCTGGAAACCCAGAATCTACTCTGTAGGAATCAACATGGATTCCGGAAACAGCGATCTTGTGAGACCCAACTCGCTTTATTTGTTCATGAAATCCAGAAAATATTGGATACAGGCTCCCAGGTAGATGCCATTTTCCTTGACTTCCGGAAGGCGTTCGATACAGTTCCGCACTGTCGCGTGATAAACAAAGTAAGAGCCAGCGGAATATCAGACCAGCTGTGTGGCTGGATTGAAAAGTTTTTAGCAAACAGAACACAGCATGTTGTTCTCAATGGAGAGACGTCTACAGATATTAAAGTAACCTCTGGCGTGCCACAGGGGAGTGTTATGGGACCATTGCTTTTCACAATATTTATTAATGACCTAGTAGACAGTGTCGGAAGTTCCATGCGGCTTTTCACGGATGATGCTGTAGTATAGAGAGAAGTTGCAGCATTAGAAAATTGCAGCGAAATGCAGGAAGATCTGCAGCGGATAGGCACTTGGCGCCGGGAGTGGCAACTGACCCTTAACATAGACAAATGTAATGCATTGCGAATACATAGAAAGAAGGCTCCTTTATTGTATGATTATATGATGGCGGAACAAACATTGGTAGCAGTCACTTCTGTAAAATACCTGGGAGTATGCCCACGGAACGATTTGAAGTGGAATGATCATATAAAATTAATTGTTGGTAAGGCGTGTGCCAGGTTGAGATTCATTGGGAGAGTCCTTAGAAAACGTAGTCCATCAACAAAGGAGGTGGCTTACAAAACACTTGTTCGCCCTGTACCTGAGTATTGCTTATCAATGTGGGATCATTACTAGGTCGGGTTGACAGAGGAGATAGAGAAGATCCAAAGAAGAGCGGCGCGTTTCGTCACAGGGTATTTGGTGAGCGTGATAGCGTTACGGACATGTTTAGCAAACTCAAGTGGCAGACTCTGCAAGAGAGGCGCTCTGCATCGCGGTATAGCTTGCTGTCGAGGTTTCGAGAGGGTGCTTTTCTGGATGAAGTATCGAATATATTGCTTCCCCCTACTTATACCTCCCGAAGAGATCACGAGTGTAAAATTAGAGAGATTCGAGCGCGCACGGATGCTTTCCGGCAGTCGTTCTTCCTGCGAACCATACGCGACTGGAACAGGAAAGGGAGGTAACGACAGTGGCACGTAAAGTGCCCTCCGCCACACACCATTGGGTGGCTTGCGGAGTATAAATATAGATGTAGATGTAGAATGTTTTGAGTTATTTAATATGGCGGAAGGCGCCAACCACTCTGCTTCAAAACCGCACACAACAAGAGTCTACAGTGCCATCTCCCTTTTTTTTTTATCTCCACGTTTTCTGTGTATTAGTTATTTGATCTTTGTCGTTAATTTTATCTTTGCTTGTAGAATGTTAATCGCTGTGGAAGTTTTTACATTATCTACATTTAAGATGTCAATAAAATGTACGATATTATGTTTGTGTTTAAAAGCAATTGTTTCGTTCAGTGTGCTCTGTGGATAGTTATCTATGTTCATACAAATTTCTGTTTCTCCCACATATACATGATTATTCCCTTCGGTATTACGTGCATTATTTGCATTACTAGTTCTATCTGGCCTACTTTGTGTTTTTCTGCTTTCAGGTGACTGCAGAATGTCGATGTATTTGTGCCGCTCTTTCTGGTGCGTTCTCGATATCTAATTCGGAAACTGCTTCCTGTTTGTGTGGAGTGGTAATTTTGTTTTCTCTGGGTGAATTTGTGTCTTTAAATTATGTGTGGTTCGATAGGCTAATATTATTCATGTACTTTTCAGTTACGCATTTAATTTGTCGGCTATATTTCCTACGTATGTTGTAGATACGTATAAGATTTTCTGTTTCACCCGTGATTCTTTCAGAAATTTAAGTCTTTATGGATGTCACTGGGTGTTGGTATAGTGTGTTTTTTATGTTTGTATGATAGCTGTTTTGCTGTGCTATGTGTTATAGAATTGCTAATTCCCTTTGCAGTTTGTTCTAATGGAAGGTTGGTCAGTCTGTCGATCACTGTATGGAAATATTCTTGTTTGTGTGCTTTAGGGTGACATGATTTTGCATTTACTATGTTCTCTGTCATTGTGGATTTTCTGAAAATTTCGCAGTTTATTTTATCTGTCAGCTCTGGGAAGTTTATTGTTTTATTAGTTCGTGATTCCATTGTACACTTTATTTTTGGAAATTGGTTGGTTGGTTGCGTTGGGGAAGGAGACCAGACAGCGAGGTCATCGGTCTCATCGGATTAGGGAAGGACAGGGAAGGAAGTCGGCCATGCCCTTTGAAAGGAACCATCCCGGCATTTGCCTGGGAAATCACGGAAAACCTAAATCAGGATGGCCGGACGCGGGATTGAACCGTCGTCCTCCCGAATGCGAGTCCAGTGTCTAACCACTGCGTCACCTCGCTCGGTTGGAAATAGTTGTTCAGTGTTTTATGTATTTGTTGAATGTCTCTGTTGGTAACGTCTGTTGAGAGCAAAGTATCGTCAACATATCTAAAGTAGTACACGATGCTTTTGAATAGTGAGTTTGTGGCCTGAAAAACTTTTCTTCTAAGATGTTTAATAGGATTTTCGCTACAGTGCCTGCAACAGTTCAACCCATAGCTACTGCACCCCCTTGCGTATGGATTTCGTTATTGAATTTGAAATAATTTTGTGTTAATAGTAATTTCAGCATTGCAGTAATGTCACGTACACCGGCTAATACTTTTACTGTATCAATTTGGGTCCTGTCACTTCTTCACAAGCCCTTCAGAGTAACAGCCGAATCATTACCCTGGATAAACGAATTTTACGCGCTCGAGATGCTACTCCAGGCGGGTGTAAAAATAAATGTGCCCAACGGAAAATACTGAACGCGAAAATCAAGAATTGGCCCTGTCTGACTACCCCCTGAAGCAAATCTTAAGATCTCTTAATTCTGATATTATTTCCTCCTTGCTCCTTAACAGATAAATTACAACCTAAACATAAATGAATGATTAAGGGAACTAGTAACTACGAAATGATAAATGTTGTTTTTGCTTATAAATTTACTGTGGATTAAAAACCCCCTTTATATTACAAATGTTTATATTTCTTAACTAATATTATTGACCAATTGCCGAAATCTGCTCCATTTTATGGTTACGCGATCTAATATAAATAACGCGAAATGAGTGACATCGTTTACGTACCAAACACTAGAAGACACTACTTTCAAATATGATCTACATTGGTGTGGAACCTCAGTGGAAATAAATCATGCGTGATCACAGCTGTTTAGCCTTAAAGCCCTAATAAGCCGAAGCAATTAGCAATATCACCGTATGTGCTGCGTCCGGTGCGTCGGAGTGATGGTTCTCGCACACGTCAGCGACGATGGAAGAACTCCAGCCACAAAAAAAAAAAACTCTTTCAAACACTAGGACGGCAGAAGATGGTCCTCTGTCTAGTATAATCTAATACCGTCTTCTCCTCTCTGTGTTCTATAGACAGGAAACGCGAACTTCCAGCCAAAAGGACGGAATTCAGATAACGTCTCTACGTGAGTATAGACAGAATAAGTGCGCTCTATCACTGAACGCTGCGTACTCAACGACGACTCCCTACCCGGAAGCGAAGTCCAGAATAGTATAAGTTTGCAACAGTACAGTGTCTAACCGCTCTAATTATAAAATTTCCTGAGAGCAAAGACAGCAAGTCCGTCTGTACCAACAAAAGCTGATACTGAGCGATCGTCAAACACAGCCGATCAAAACGGAAGACTACTTTCTCTCCACCGCTAGCTTCCCAGGAAAGCTCGGCTCCCCTCCCTCGTAACTGCAGAAGGCGTATCATATTCTCGAAACCACAGAATATTCTCCCTCTCTACAGATTCTTCCGAAAACCGTCCAACCATGTTTTAGTCTTTTGTCGTCCAGCGCGGAAAGTTAGCGAGGAAATACCTATCACCATTAATTAGGAATACACACAATGGTACACTTCGCAGAGTAAAAATCCTCGGAAATAGCCCAGGCCGCCTGATTTCCGAATTAAAGCTTCCTTGTTCCTTTCTGCTGCTTCCAAGGTTTTCAGGGTTTCCGGTTATTTTTCCGGCCTAGCTACAATACCGGCCAGGCACCACTCTATTGTGCTTCAATCTAGGGCTACTTCCTCTGTTAAGCAGGACCAACACACCTGTGCGGGCTTTTCCACCCAGGGCCTGAGTTACGCCTGCCGTTTCATTTCCACTGGCGTTCAAACCTCTACCAGCACAGGCAATCACTCATTACGCCGTTTTGATAATCCATCACCTTTCACGCAATAAGCGTTAACAACTATTTACGAGATGTACGTGACAATGTCAGTCTTCCTTAAATATTCATATATACGATGTACAACCTATCAAATGATACCTAATTCCGGCTGTAAATAACGGCAAAGTATGTACATGAGTGCTTGTAACGTGCGAAATTATAGCGACCTTACAACGAAACTAATTCCTAACAACTGAAACTTCCCCTTTGAAGATTAACAATGACTGTGCTGGTAAACTTCTATGTTATTTGATTTTCAAACAGCTGAGCAAAACTGAACGTACTCAGACATTTCTCTCTTTACTCATTCTGATCATCACTAAACTGACCCACAATATTCTTTAGCGCAACGCAGTCTGACTTTCAATAATCCCTACAAAAGAATAGCCTGACTAACAATAACCCATACCTTTCATGAATCACTTACCTCACAAAAATCTTTGTTACTCGAACTACTGCAATACAGCGAGGGCAAATGCTGCCAGCTCAATAAAAGATTCAAACTACTGAAGGCACCAACTACTGATAGGCATAGTTAGCAAATGAAAGATTCTGATAGAGGACAAACAATGTATTTACCTTAATAGTGTTCAAAAGGCATTTTATATATATATATATATATATATATATATATATATATATATATATATATATATCAGTTCATGACATCCAGTCTTACAAATTTCCTTTTTCTGACGGACACCCGTCCAGATCGCCCGCTCTCAAAACCCTGGTATCTCTCTCCCCACATCCAACACTGCTGGCGGCTCACCTCCAACTGCCCAACGCTACGCACTGTTCACATCCAACAGCCCAACGCTACAGTAGCGAATATTCCAACAATGAGTCCAACCAGCCACAGACTGCACACAGCGCAGTCAGCGATTTTCATATAGAGCACTACATGGCCTTACCAACATAAAAACCTAAATAGCGTACTTACATAGGCTAAACAGCCTACTTACACAATTAGCTGCATGCGCCTACGGTATTACGATGACGTCACAGGCAAACACACACTGCTTGACAAATACGTACAGGTACGATCTACTTGTATCAGTTGTCGGCTCGACCATTGTCCATGCGTTATTATAGCGAGTCAAATCCGACAGTAATTTGTCACACAAGAAACTTCGATCGAGCAGCGAATAGACGCTTGCACGTGAAAAAAAAAAGAAAAGAAAGAAAAGAAAAATCACGGTAGCGGAAATCAGACATGTATGGAAAAGTTTAGAGCAGGAGTATAGATTGCACTCGACGTCAGCTGGCTGTCGGTGATACTGTGTATGCAACAGTGTCTCTAAGTGCCTATTTTGCACCGCTGCATGGTACTCACTTCTCCGAGGAGAGAGCCGAAAATGATGGCTATTTGCCAATAGCCTAACCGCATTCAGGTCGGCCACATGAGCTGTGAAAATCGCTGCTTCCGCTGCTATTTTGCGCGCTGTGGATTCCGGGCGCGCTGCTCGATCACGTACGTAGCAACGCGACCCATTACGGCTGGGCGGCTGTGTGTGCGTGCGTACGCGGCTATACCACCCGCGACGCAGCGGTGAATTCTGCGTCACGTGCATCGCTTGTCTGTGTCGTGTGCAATCGGTGTCAGGCGCACGCACCGCTTCACAGCCTGTAAGCGCTTTATCCTGTCATTGGTAACACTGTTCCGCGCTCGTTCTCTCTATTGGAAGCCTTACTTGTTGCTTTAAAAATGGTTTAGTTTATATACTTGCTTAACCTGCTACATTATGCCTTAAAATTACATTGTAGACGAAAATTTAGGCACTGTTACCGATTTTTGAGGTCATCTTTCTACTGGTTTGATGCTTCTAACAATACCACCACTTGCAAAGTAGGTTAGATATCAGATTAATAATGTTGCTCACCGAGCTTAGGTTCGCTTTATCGGGCAACAACAAAGTTATTGACTGTGGATGGTATCGTCAGACTGGAAATAATGAAGTCACTGTAAAAAAGTCATTAATTTTGGCACTTATCTTGAATGGATTCCCACGTAGATTTCGTCGAAGTTGTTATGGCTCATCTTGTTGATTCTAGTGTGATTCCACTTTGACTGCTAGAAGGTCCAGATCTGTATTTTAGCAATATTTGAAGACCTAACAAATGCGTTTTTCAGGAAATTCTTAATAATCAAACAATCCCAGATCAGAACAATGGTATGGTAGAAATAATTTTTGACTTGGTGTTCACGATCCACATTTTTATTAAACTTCTTGTAAATTCGCATATACTTCTTCTTAATTGTCACATCATCAAGAAAACAGTTTTGTATCAATCTTCATATATTTAATTTCCACTTTAACCAAACACAAGACTTGACTGTTCTTTTACAAAGCGAAATAACAACTTAACTTCTGCAAAGTGAAACAAAGACTGCTCTGTGCGCATTCGCGACAAAATGGTTACAAGTAAGTCAAAGATTATGACAGTCTCACAGAAATGAATACACACAAGAACCATATCACTGTAATATATCGATACATCGGAGTACCTGTACATTAATAAAACCAAATGTGAATATTGTCACAAAAATATGTCTGTTACTTCGCAATAAAGTAGTACGATATTCCTGGTATCGAGAACTGGAGTTGGAGTGCCGTAATGGTCACGTAAATAAAGAACCATTACATGCTGTCCTCCATCTTTTGCCGTAATGGTCACGTAAATAAAGAACCATTACATGCTGTCCTCCATCTTTTGTTATCTTATGCGGTATTTTCATGTTTACGTAACTTCTAAATCCCACATACTCTGTTTTGAAAGTTCTAGTCTTTGTCTGACCCTACCGCTCCTTCTAGCACCCAGTGTCCCTATATCCTGTCGCTACTTACGGTAAGACGCCTCCATAGACATACCTGTATAGGGCAAGATGGGTAAAGTGGCCACTCTAAGGAAAATTGAAATTTCGTCAAAGTATGGTTATTGATAGAAGCTTGCCGCTTAGACATTTTGTATCTGCATGACATAAGATACCACACCAAATATTTTTATGTGAAAAATAAAATACAAAGTAGGAACTACGAGGGGTGTTAAATAAGTAATGCAAAACAGTTTTTCAACGACCAGTTTCCACTGAAAAAAAAATGCAAAATTTGTTTTGGTCAGTGTGGAATATTCCCGCTTCAGCCCCTGTAGTTTCACGAAGTTCCGATCGATGGTGTCGCTGTACCTTGCTTTGAAAATGTCGTTTGCAACGGAGGTACATCCAAAGCAGGGACATTCCATTGAGTTTCTGTTGCCGGAAGACCAGAGCATCGCAGATATTCATAGGCGTTTGCGGAATGTCTATCGGGGACCTGGCAGTGAACAAAAGCACGGCGAGTCATTGCCCAAGGCGTCGGTCATCATCGCAACAAGGTCCGCAAACGTGTGTTATCTCCCGTGTGCCGGTCGGTAGCAGACACAGCTGTACCGCCTGCAATGTTGGAACTTTCGGACACGCTTATTCATTGTGATCGACGGATCACAATCACACAACCCACTGCGCAATTAAATGTTTCTGTTGGTAGTGATGAGACACTCAACCCTCTGTTGGAGTACTTAAGGGTGTGTGCTCGCTGGGTTACTCGCTACCTAGCAGACAACCAAAAACAGCAACGAAAGACCGTCTATGCGGAATATCTTTCCCATTACGGCGCTGATCGTGACAATTCTTTGTCGAACCATGGGTTAGTCACGTCCTACCGGAAACAAAACGGCAATCCAAGAAGTGGCGCCATTCCACCTCTCTCTGCTCCTAAGAAAAAGTTGAATACCGCACCCTCAGCCGGTAAATTCATGTCGGCGGCTCTCCGGGACTCTGAAGGGCTTATCCTGTTTGGTTCAAATGGCTCTGAGCACTATGGGACTTAACATCTATGGTCATCAGTCCCCTAGAACTTAGAACTACTTAAACCTAACTAACCTAAGAACAGCACACAACACCCAGTCATCACGAGGCAGAGAAAATCCCTGACCCCGCCGCGAATCGAACCCGGGAACCCTGGCGCGGGGAGCGAGAACGCTACCGCACGACCGCGAGATGCGGACCACTTATCCTGTTTGATGTCTTACTTCATGGCGCAATAATCAGCTCGGAAGTATACTGTGCTACCCTCATGTAATTGACTTCAGCGTGTTCGTCGCCACAAAAATGCAAGCGAACTTCTCCTTTTGCATGACAACGTAAGGCCTCACAAAACTTCATTGGACTGTTGTTCCTCATCCACCCCACAGCCTGTATCTTGCACCTTCCAATTTCCACCTGTTCAGCCCAATGAACGATGCACTCGGCTGGAAGCAGTATGTGGATGATGGGGAAGTTACTAATGCAGGAAGATGTTGGCTCCGATGTCGACCATTCTGGCATTCAGGTTCTCCCAGTAGAGTGGTATCATTCTGGCATACAGGTTCTTCTAATATAGTGGTACCATTCTGGCATTCAGGTTCTCCCAGTAGAGTGGTGTCATTTCGAAATACAGGTTCTCCTAGTAGAGTGGTATCATTCCGGCATTCAGGTTCTCCCAGTAGAGTGGTGTCATTCTGGCATACAGGTTCTCCCAGTAGAGTGGTATCATTCTGGCATACAGGTTCTTCTAATATAGTGGTACCATTCTGGCATTCAGATTCTCCCAGTAGAGTGGTGTCATTCTGGCATACAGGTTCTCCTAGTAGAGTGGTATCATTCTGGCATTCAGGTTCTCCCAGTAGAGTGGTATCATTCTGGCATACAGGTTCTCCCAGTAGAGTGGTATCATTCTGGCATACAGATTCTTCTAACATAGAGGTACCATTCTGGCATTCAGGTTCTCCCAGTGGAGTGGCATCATTCTGAAATACAGGTTCTCCTAGTAGAGTGGTATCATTCTGGCATTCAGGTTCTCCCAGTAGAGTGGTATCATTCTGGCATACTGGTTGTTCTAATATAGTGGTACGATTCTGGCATTCAGGTTCTCCCAGTAGAGTGGTGTCATTCTGAAATACAGGTTCTCCTAGTAGAGTGGTATCATTCTGGCCATCAGGTTCTCCCAGTAGAGTGGTATCATTCTGGCACTCAGGTTCTCCCAGTAGAATGGTGTCATTCTGGCATACAGGTTCTCCCAGTAGAGTGGTATCATTCTGGCACTCAGGTTCTCCCAGTAGAGTGGTGTCATTCTGGCATACTGGTTCTCCCAGTAGAGTGGTATCATTCTGGCACTCAGGTTCTCCCAGTAGAGTGGTGTCATTCTGGCATACAGGTTCTCCCAGTAGAGTGGTATCATTCTGGCACTCAGGTTCTCCCAGTAGAGTGGTGTCATACTGTCATACAGGTTCTCCCAGTAGAGTGGTATCATTATGGCATACAGGTTCTTCTAATATAGTGGTACCATTCTGGCATTCAGATTCTCCCAGTAGAGTGGTATCATTCTGGCATACAGGTTCTCCCAGTAGAGTGGTGTCATTCTGGCATACAGGTTCTCCCAGTAGAGTGGTATCATTCTGGCATACAGGTTCTTCTAATATAGTGGTACCATTCTGGCATTCAGATTCTCCCAGTAGAGTGGTGTCATTCTGGCATACAGGTTCTCCTAGTAGAGTGGTATCATTCTGGCACTCAGGTTCTCCCAGTAGAGTGGTGTCATTCTGTCATACAGGTTCTCCCAGTAGAGTGGTATCATTCTGGCATACAGCTTCTTCTAATATAGTGGTACCATTCTGGCATTCAGATTCTCCCAGTAGAGTGGTGTCATTCTGGCATACAGGTTCTCCTAGTAGAGTGGTATCATTCTGGCATTCAGGTTCTCCCAGTAGAGTGGTATCATTCTGGCACTCAGGTTCTCCCAGTAGAGTGGTGTCATTCTGGCATACAGGTTCTCCCAGTAGAGTGGTATTATTCTGGCATACAGGTTCTTCTAATATAGTGGTACCATTCTGGCATTCAGATTCTCCCAGTAGAGTGGTGTCATTCTGGCATACAGGTTCTCCTAGTAGAGTGGTACCATTCTGGCATTCAGGTTCTCCCAGTAGAGTGGTATCATTCTGGCATACAGGTTCTCCCAGTAGAGTGGTGTCATTCTGGCATACAGGTTCTCCCAGTAGAGTGGTATCATTCTGGCATACAGGTTCTTCTAATATAGTGGTACCATTCTGGCATTCAGATTCTCCCAGTAGAGTGGTGTCATTCTGGCATACAGGTTCTCCTAGTAGAGTGGTATCATTCTGGCATTCAGGTTCTCCCAGTAGAGTAGCATCATTCTGGCATACAGGTTCTCCCAGTAGAGTGGTATCATTCTCGCATACAGATTCTTCTAATATAGAGGTACCATTCTGGCATTCAGGTTCTCCCAGTAGAGTGGAGTCATTCTGAAATACAGGTTCTCCTAGTAGAGTGGTATCATTCTGGCATTCAGGTTCTCCCAGTAGTGTGGTGCCATTCTGGCATACAGGTTCTCCCAGTAGAGTGGTATCAATCTGGCACTCAGGTTCTCCCAGTAGAGTGGTGTCATTCTGGCATACAGGTTCTCCCAGTAGAGTGGTATCAATCTGGCATTCAGGTTCTCCCAGTAGAGTGGTATCATTCTCGCATACAGGTTGTTCTCATATAGTGGTACCATTCTGGCATTCAGGTTCTCCCAGTAGAGTGGTGTTATTCTGAAATACAGGTTCTCCTAGTAGAGTGGTATCATTCTGGCATTCAGGTTCTCCCAGTAGAGTGGTATCATTCTGGCATACAGGTTCTTCTAATATAGTGGTACCATTCTGGCATTCAGGTTCTCCCAGTAGAGTGGTGTCATTCTGAAATACAGGTTCTTCTAGTAGAGTGGTATCATTCTGGCATTCAGGTTCTCCCAGTAGAGTGGTGTCATTCTGGCATATAGTTTCTCCCAGTAGAGTGGTATCAATCTGGCACTCAGGTTCTCCCAGTAGAGTGGTATCATTCTGGCATACAGGTTGTTCTAATATAGTGGTAGCATTCTGGCATTCAGGTTCTCCCAGTAGAGTGGTGTTATTCTGAAATACAGGTTCTCCTAGTAGAGTGGTATCATTCTGGCATTCAGGTTCTCCCA
This sequence comes from Schistocerca piceifrons, assembly GCF_021461385.2. Classification (NCBI taxonomy): domain Eukaryota; kingdom Metazoa; phylum Arthropoda; class Insecta; order Orthoptera; family Acrididae; genus Schistocerca; species Schistocerca piceifrons. The sequence continues at coordinate 1,195,906,938 of NC_060138.1, forward strand.
GTAGAGTGGTATCATTCTGGCATACAGGTTCTTCTAATATAGTGGTACCATTCTGGCATTCAGGTTCTCCCAGTAGAGTGGTGTCATTCTGGCATACAGGTTCTCCCAGTAGAGTGGTATCAATCTGGCACTCAGGTTCTCCCAGTAGAGTGGTATCATTCTGGCATACAGGTTGTTCTAATATAGTGGTACCATTCTGGCATTCAGGTTCTCCCAGTAGAGTGGTGTTATTCTGAAATACAGGTTCTCCTAGTAGAGTGGTATCATTCTGGCATACAGGTTCTTCTAATATAGTGGTACGATTCTGGCATTCAGGTTCTCCCAGTAGAGTGGTGTCATTCTGAAATACAGGTTCTCCTAGTAGAGTGGTATCATTCTGGCATTCAGGTTCTCCCAGTAGTGTGGTGCCATTCTGAAATACAGGTTCTCCTAGTAGAGTGGTATCATTCTGGCATACAGGTTCTCCCAGTAGAGTGGTATCATTCTGGCATACAGGTTGTTCTAATATAGTGGTACCATTCTGGCACTCAGGTTCTCCCAGTAGAGTGGTGTTATTCTGAAATACAGGTTCTCCCAGTAGAGTGGTATCAATCTGGCACTCAGGTTCTCCCAGTAGAGGGGTATCATTCTGGCATACAGGTTGTTCTAATATAGTGGTACCATTCTGGCACTCAGGTTCTCCCAGTAGAATGGTGTTATTCTGAAATACAGGTTCTCCTAGTAGAGTGGTATCATTCTGGCATTCAGGTTCTCCCAGTAGAGCGGTATCATTCTGGCATACAGGTTCTTCTAATATAGTGGTACCATTCTGGCATTCAGGTTCTCCCAGTAGAGTGGTGTCATTCTGAAATACAGGTTCTCCTAGTAGAGTGGTATCATTCTGGCATTCAGGTTCTCCCAGTAGAGTGGTGTCATTCTGAAATACAGGTTCTCCTAGTAGAGTGGTATCATTCTGGCATTCAGGTTCTCCCAGTAGTGTGGTGCCATTCTGGCATGCAGGTTCTCCAAGTAGAGTGGTATCAATCTGGCACTCAGGTTCTCCCAGTAGAGTGGTGTCATTCTGGCATACAGGTTCTCCCAGTAGAGTGGTATCATTCTGGCATTCAGGTTCTCCCAGTAGAGCGATGTCATTCTGGCATACGGGCTCTCCCAGTAGAGTGGTATCGTTCTGGCAGACAGGTTCTCCCAGTAGTGTGGTGCCATTCTGGCATACAGGTTCTCCCAGTAGAGTGATATCAATCTGGCACTCAGGTTCTCCCAGTAGAGTGGTGTCATTCTGGCATACAGGTTCTCCCAGTAGAGTGGTATCATTCTGGCATTCAGGTTCTCCCAGTAGAGCGATGTCATTCTGGCATACGGGCTCTCCCAGTAGAGTGGTATCATTCTGGCAGACAGGTTCTCCCAGTAAGGAGGCATAAGGCCGTCGCATTGAACGGAGGTTATGTTGAGAAACAGGGTTTTGTACCCAAAAGTGTGGGGAGTAATATGTTGTACTGGAATCCTGAAGAAAACCAACATGCTTTCAGAAAAAATTGTTGGACTGCTTCTGACCAAATTTCCCTATGTAATGGGATACAGTGGCCAGTGCAGTCACAACTGGACCTCATGTTTGTTGTTCTAAATTCTGGACATACGCTCTAGGCATCTTGATGCCTTCGTGTCTGAAAAAGTACCAAGCGGTTATAAAAAGTCGTTTTCAATCAGATTTAACAGATTAGATACGGTTTTAAATAACGGTTTATAAATTAATTGATTTAAAATCGCCACAGAGGGATAGAATGACTGATTGTAACTCTGTATATAAACGGTCTCAGAAGTCAGTTTGATCTTTGGTATTATGCGTCATACATGGAAGTAAATCTTATTGGGAGCAAACCCCTTGGCCACTTTTCCCGACAAGTAGCGTAACCACTTTTCGAGTTCGGAAGTCATATAGCATTAGTGGTTCACAGATGAACTATCAAACCGGAAGAATCAACTAATAACAACAGAGTGGCCAGAAGTCACGATCGGAAAGTATTCAAGGAACTTAAGACATATCCAGAATGAAATTTTCACTCTGCAGCGGAGTGTCCGCTGATATGAAACTTCCTGGCAGATTAAAACTGTGTGCCCGACCGAGACTCGAACTCGGGACCTTTCGCCTTTCGCGGGCAAGTGCTCTACCATCTGAGCTACCGAAGCACGACTCACGCCCGGTACTCACAGCTTTACTTCCGCCAGTATCTCGTCTCCTACCTTCCAAACTTTACAGAAGCTCTCCTGCGAACCTTGCAGAACTATCACTCCTGAAAGAAAGGATATTGCGGAGACATGGCTTAGCCACATCCTAGCGGATGTTTCTTTCAGGAGTGCTACTTCTGCAAGGTTCGCAGGAGAGCTTCTGTAAAGTTCGGAAGGTAGGAGGCGAGGTACTGGCAGAGAGTAAAGCTGTGAGTACCGGGCGTGAGTCATGCTTGGGTAGCTCAGCTGATAAGAGCACTTGCCCGCGAAAGGTAAAAGGTCCCGATTTCGAGTCTCGGTCGGGCACACAGTTTTAATCTGCCAGGAAGTTTCAACTTAACACATAGTTCCACGGTTGCGTGCATCTGTAAATGTGTTCTGGGTTGAAACCTTGTTCCCTGCCCTTAGTACGGCTGTCATCTGGTAGAGGTCTCTCCGATAACGCAGGTGATAATTGCTATTGGCGAAATTATAAGAATGCAGGCGTCACTGCACGGAACTATGTCATATGACCGTGTTGCTTTGCTTGCGGTTCTGGCGAATGCTACGGCATGTTCTCGTATTCTCTTTTGCTACCAAGATGATATTGTTCTAAACACTGAAGAACGCCTTCTTCTTAAAGTATCGGTGAATAGAAGGGAAAGAGAGGGTGAGACATATGACGAAATTAGGAAAAATCGTTTTAATTGCTTCAAGAAAGATGCCCCAACGGGGGCTAATCTTCGGAAATGGAGAGGAAGTCCTTTACAGCTTGGTCTGCGACTGATGGATCACACAGTGGAAGGCCCAAGAAATATGACTACGACGATATAGTCACTGAACGCTTCAATGCATCATCGTTTCGATAACTAGTTAACTGGACAAGGAAGCGGTAGGCAGCGGACGGCAGCGGATGGCAAATTACTACCACTAATTACAGATTAGAACTACTTTTCACTTCTGCCTTTTCTCTGTATACCGTTAGCAATTTTAAATTTCTCACGTTTCCACAGATGCGGCAGCGACGACTGTAACGTTCTACCGTACCAACGCCAGTCACTCTCATTAGTCTCACACTCCTCCTTCATATACCAATTTGTACGAACTTCATTACACAAACGATCCCCATCCACACTATTTACTTCAGCCCTCTCTAAGTTTTCTCTTAGTTCTTCCACACATTTCGCCGATTCACTACCCACAGCATGTCCGCCCCGGTAGCTGAGTGGTCAGTCTGCCTTCGGCAGTGACACAGTGCGGACCGTGTTGCCTGCCGGCCGCGCTGTTGTGCGCGCGCCTGTTTGTTTACGTCGGAGCAGCTTCGCGTGTGCGGTGTTGTGAGTCTAGAACGAGATAGCACACTCGTACAGAAAAACGACTTTGAAGTTCAGTTTCGCGAACGACTATACACGACCAAAGGCACACGAGATTGAACGTTTCTTCAGAGAAGAGGTAAAAATCGATCCACAGGAAATCGTGGGAATCAATTTATCGCTCGTTTCAAGCGTCGTCTATGTCAAGCTTGTTGACGAGGCTGCTTGCGAAACACTTCTACAACTATCACCGAACGGGTATCGTTTCTGTCATGCCGACGGGAATGTTGGTGCGGTTACAGTCGATCACGCGGGAATGGGGATCCGCACTATACGAGTGTTTGAACTTCCGTTTGAGGTCCCGTCTGAACTTGTTACCGACGCCTTTCGACCATACGGTATAGTTCTATCCCATGTGGCCGAAAAATGGACGAGTTTTACCACGTACCCCGTTTTAAATGGGGTGAGACAAATACGGATAGAACTGCGCAAGCACGTCCCCTCTTATTTGTACATAGGAGGTTGTCGAGCGATTATAATCTATGATGGGCAACCTCGCACTTGCTCGGGGTGCGGGAAAGACGGTCACGTCCGCTCGGAATGCCTCCAGCGACGTTTAGTGCAAACTCCACGGGATGACGTTCAGGCGCCACAACAGACGACTGTCTTACCGTTGACCTTTGTGGAAGCCCTGAAAGGCGACGTGAGGGAGATTTCCGATGGGCACCAGCAGCGGCCCCCTATAGAGAACATGGACACCAACGAACTCCGACCACCGGTTCCACCACAGCAGACACAGGACACCACACAAGAGATGCAGCTGACGGCCGCTCCAGGCTCATCCGTGGTGGCTGCCAGTGCTTCCACCGAGAGCGTGATAGGCCAGGCCCAAGACGGAGGATACGCAACCCAAACAGCCGATGCGGAAGCAAGGCAACGGAAACAGCGTTCGCCGAAGAGAAGAAAGAAGCGTCGACTGACTTCTGCTGACGATAGCCATAGTCCCGAGGGGACAGTGGACGACAACGACAGTATCGACCTGAGACCAGTGGATTCAACAGATACCGAGATGACGGTGCAGGAATTACACAGCGACGATAGCTTGAATTCTCCTTCTAGTGACCGGAAGACAGAAGTGGAGATGACAACTGTCCAACATCAGAGCGATGACAACGCTGCCTCCCATTCTTCGACCAGTTCCGGAAATATGCTGGGGGACTGGGCGCTAGAAATGGACCAACAGGAACAGGATGAAAATACGAACGCGACGATTGAGGATAGTCCTGGCCAGAGGCCGGGAGGGATCGGGAAATGTTGAACGACTGAGTGTGTTGAGGAGCGCCGGGGGTGCAGATAGACGCTTAATGACACCGCCCTACAACTGATGAACACAAGCCAGGCGTACCGCATTGCCACGATAAACATTAATGGCATACGGACACCGCTTAAAATTCAAATGCTGAAAGATATGTTACGCGCTGCGGACGTGGATATTGTACTCCTACAAGAAGTGCGTTTCACATCGCCGCCAGAGTTCTACGGTTACGAGGCACATTATTCAGTGCACGATGAAAGTGGATGCGGTGTGGCGATTCTCACCAGGGAGGGAATAGGAGTGGAGGACGTCAGATCTCTCCCTTCGGCACGTGGCATAGCGATCACTGTCGACGGCGTTCGTTTCATCAATTTATACGCACCATCTGGCTCCACAAAACGAAGAGAAAGGGCGCCTTTCCCACCGAAGAGATAGCACCGTTGTTCGCTGGACGCTTTGATAACTATATAGTGGGCGGCGACTTTAATTGTGTCGTCGACAAAAAGGACCAAGTACCTCATTATGTGCCATGCATGGAACTGCGTGCGTTGATTACTGAAATGGCGCTTCTGGATACCTGGGAACTGCAGCATGGTGACAGACCGGGTTATACGTTTGTCACGGGACACTCGGCAAGTAGACGTGATAGAGTGTGACACGAGCTCTACGGACGGCGATACTGGATGCCGAAATCTGGCCAGCGGCTTTTACGGATCATATGGCGTACGTCTGTACGATTTCACTACCGCGTCAGAAGATATGGCGGAGTAAGGGTCACTGGAAAATGAATTGTGCACTTTTACGTGACACTGAATGTCACCGGTCGATAGAGGCGGCCTGGGAGACCTGCGTTCGCCGCCAACGAGCATACACCTCGGTTCTCCAGTGGTGGATTAAATGCGCAAAACCAACGTTACGGAGAACGTTGATACGATATGGGCAGGACAAATCGCAGTGGAACCGCACGACGGCTGATTTTTATTTTACAGCCCTGAGGGAGCTGATGACCCAACAACCATCGCCGGAAAGGCACACGGCCATGCGCAGGATAAAAGCCAAGTTATTACAGCTGACGAGACTAAGAATGGAAGGTATAATGGTCCGGGCGAGATTGGCGGACACAGTTGCTGCCGAAACCCCCTCCATGCACCACGTGGTACGTGAACGCCAACGACGACGCAGGACATTGATCAGGGAACTAATCTCTGAAACTGGCCAGCAAGTTGTGCACCAGCGTGATATTGCGCATGTGTTTACCGACTATTTCCGCCAGTTATATGGACCTGTACATGTGAACCACGAGACACTACATGATGTCATCTCGGAATTGCCAGATAGAGGACCACCACTGGATGCAAAGACTTTCATCACAGCGATAACAGAGGACGAGCTGACAGACGCAATTGCCAGGGGGGCTCCGAACAAGTCCCCAGGACAGGACGGCTTCCCAATTGAATTTTACCGCGCCTTTGCATACCTCATGGGACGGACCTGGATTCAGATGTACAACGAACTCCTGTTACCGCAGACTGAGATACCTGCCGAATTCACGGAGGGTATCATCATCCCAATACCCAAACCACGCGGTGGCAGAAATCCAGGAGATTATAGACCACTCACTCTCTTGAACTGCGACTATAAGATTTTCGCGCGCATCCTTGGGGCTCGCCTGCGGTCTTCACTTTCTGATAGACTCCTCATACATCAAACTTGCCTCGGCGGTACGAGTAACGTACATACGGCGCTAGGTGACTACCGAGATATCATCGCATTAGCAGCGGCATGCCGAGTGCGTGGGGCACTCGTCGCTATTGACTTCGATCATGCGTTCGACAGAGTGGATCATACCTTTTTGTGTGCGGTGATGGGCAGATTGGGAATCCCACAGGCCTTCATCCTAGTGATCATGCGACTGTTACACGGCGTACGATCAAAGGTCTCGGTGAATGGGCGGGGCACTGACTACATTGTCATTTCAAGGTCAGTTCGTCAAGGTTGCCCCTTTCGATATTTTTGTATGCAATTGCTTTGGAACCCTGTCTATATGGTCTCCGAAGACGGTTGGAGGGAGTGCCGTTGCCACGACTGACCTTTCATTGCCGCGCTTATGCTGACGATGTGATGCTGGTGGCATGGACAGGCGAAGAAGTACGTACGGCGTTGGCATGGATACAGTGATACGGGATGGCGGCAGGAAGCGTGCTTAATCTACAAAAATCACGCTGCATGAATGTCGGTCGAGGATTGCAACCGGGGGAGGAAGGCCCGCTCATCTTAGTTAAGAGTATAAAATGCCTAGGTATTACGTTCCACACGGATGTGCAACGGACAGCAGCGGATACCTATCGACGCATATTGAAGCTGATGCGGACAATGGTGCTGTTACAGAAATTAAGAGCGTTGGATATGATTCAGAGGGTGACCTATGTTAACGTATACCTAGCACCGAGACTCACTCACGTAGCGCATGTCCTGCCTTTAACGCGCACAATGGCATCACGGATACAAGCAACTTTCGGAACCTACGTGAGTGTGGGACACCTGTTTAAGATCCGATACACAACGCTTATGCTACCACCTGGAGAGGGTGGACTTGGTCTAGTGAACGTATATTAAAAGGCACGGGCGTTAATCGTCAGTACGATTTTCCGACAGTGGCGCGGTCAATTTCGAAATATCTCGGGTGCGTTGGCCGATGTACTAGCGCCCACTTCAATGCTGCCCCCAGTCAGTGTGGGCCATATTTCACCGAAGCTGTCACATTTCAAGTCTTTTTTTTTGGAGCTTAGCTATGTCAGAGATTCCTTCCCAACAACACGACTACCGACGACGCGAGACGTATACCAACTCTTACTGCGCCGGTGCCCGAGGAATGCCCTGGAAAAGAAGTACCCAGACAAGAACTGGCGACAGATATGGCGCGTTATACGGAGCGTTTACCTCCCAACGTCGGTACGCTCCACATGGTATGTGGTAATAAATAGGAAGTTCGCAACGAATCAACGGCGGTACGCGATTCATTTGGCAGACACTCCACTATGTTTAGGCTGCGCAACAGTGGACACTGATGAACATCGTTTAGCATGTAGTGGGACGGCTTCAGTGTGGCACTTGGCACAACAGATATTGGCGTTCCTGTTACGCTCCGCCCCTCACACAATTTCATCAGACACACTTTTTTCCCCCCAAGAGTCTTATTTCCCGGTCCAAAAAACCAATGCAGTGACATGGGTGCGGGGAATGGTGGTGGGCTACGTGTATAACGAATCGGAAAAGGACAAAATCGATTTTTGGCATTTTCTCCTGGATGGACACACGAAGCTGCAACATCATAAGAAATATAGGCAAGACTTTACTAATTACTTGCGACTTACATTTACCGACCCGCCGGCCAGATGGGGTGTGACGGGTGAGAGATGAGATAGACGAAGAAGCCGAGATAGACATCGATCACACTTACGGACCCTTAGTTAATTTCGAGAAGACGACCCAGTCTTACACCAACGTCTGGAGAACGAGATGGCTCTCTTGCTCTATCGAACGTCGGGTCGTGAGCAGGTGTCGCCCCCGACACGAATTTCTTTTCATTGCTACAGGAGCATGTTTCTTTTGTATTTGTACTATCCGCAATGTCGTCTTGTCTTTCATTTGGGCATTTTCAGTTTCATTAATTTCCTTAATTAATTAATTTTCTAATTTAGCCACTATTTGTCAACATATGGACTTTGTAGACACTATTTATGCGATAGTACAACAAAATGTATGTCAACAAAGGTGGTAAGCCTGACATTGGATAGAAAAAAAAAAGTGGTCAGCGTGACAGACTGTCAATCGTAAGGGCCCGGGTTCGATTCCCGGCTGGGTCGGAGATTTTCTCCGCTCAGGGACTGGGTGTTGTGTTGTCCTAATCACCATCATTTCATCCCCATCGACGCGCAGGTCGCCGAAGTGGCGTCAAATCGAAAGACCTGCACCAGGCGTCCAGTCTACCCGACGAGAGGCCCTAGCCACACGACATTTCCATTTCCTACCCACAGCATGCACAACTTAACTGTTTTTTCCCCTCCAAAATATCGACACTTGCAGTTTCAACAAAATTACACATCAATTCACCGTTAAACACTTTATCTTCCTGAAATAAAACATCGATGCCTAAGCCATCATCGCCATAAATATTCATCTCAGCAACCTTATCCGCTGATACACAATTTAAACCACCATAAAAATTTACATCAGAAACATAACTTTCCTCCATCGACAAACTAACCTTATGTTAACTGTACACTACTTTACCCTCCGCTGCTACATTTCACAAATTGCTGCTGCCTTCTCGTACAATTTTGGGACTTCCAGACTTGCTACATTCCGCTGTGATCGGACTAAAATCAGCACACACTGCCATTTATACACACCTTTCATCCAGATTAACCCCCGATCCTATTTTACATACATTCTTACTTTAACACTCTGTGAAATGTTTTAAATTCACACAATAATCAATAACTTCAATCGTGACGTGAAAGGCGTAAATTCCTTCCTCCGATGTATCAATACCAGTAGCTTTTACATCATTACATAAATTACCATTGCTCTGTTCCTTTAGAGAGAAATCACCTACCTCTGCAGATACATGTTTAACTTCAACTGCTGGCGAGACCAATGTTAAGCCTCCGTTAGTAACATTGATGATTTCTGCCGAAACGCAATCACCCTCACTTGCAGCTGGAGAGACCAAAGCTATGCCGCCTTCACTAATATCGACGCTTTTCGCCGATTCACAAATACTTGCTGCTACAACACTTCCTTACCGCAATTGCTACTATTTGCTAATACCTCTTCAGAACTCATACCTCTTCGGAACTCTCCACGCAATTTGCTTTCACAAAATTCATCTCCTTTTTAACTTCTTTTTGAACCACTGAATCTTTCCATTCATCACCATTCACACAATCATTCATTACAAATTCATAATTTACATAATTCCCCGCAAATTGATTCCCATTATTTTTACTTAAATCTCTCAAAAATCTATGCTTCCGCTGTTCGCGCCTGCTTTTATTGAAAGAGCCTTCCTCTTTAACGTACTCCGTATTATATAATTGTTGCCTTTCTCCAAACCTATCAATATTTCTACCATTACCATTAACTCCATTCCTTTTCATCACCTATTTACATCACCATCCCCGGACTTTAGATGTGGCGAACACTGGTTTCCCGAACGGTTGTTACGCGACTGCGCTTCGTGTGATTTTCCCCGTCAAATCTGCGTTCTCTACTTGGGTCTCGTTCACGGAAATTATCACTCCTGTTCGTTTTCAGACCATTCTGCTCATTCCAGCTGCCATCTCCCTGAGAATTCCTTTGATTTCTCTCACGATTATTATTTTTTCGATGATTATCTGGATTCCCATTTTGATAACTACTGTCCGGTTTGCTCAGAGGTTTGAACTTCAAATTCCTCTCTAATGTTTCTACAAATTCTAGAAATTTGTTCACGGAATCACATGGACTATGGACAAGATCCCACTGCAAATCTTCGGGTAATCGCCTTTTTAACATGGTGATTTCCGTTAAAAACCCCAAATGATTTTTCACAAGCATAAGCTTGCCAAGTTCGCGCTTGCAAAACTCTCTCTTCGTCCCATTACCATACCTGTAACTCAGCCCATTTAAAAATTCATTTTGGATCCATGTCTGTTTTGCCTCGTTCAAAAATTTGTTCAAAAAAAAACTTTTCGAACTCTTCATACGATTCCCACGAACTACATCCAACATTTGCCCAAGAGTGAGGGTCTCCCTCCAAATGCCATTTAACGTATTTTATTTTCGCTTTGTCTGACATGCCATGAACAAAATGGTCCCTACACGCAGCCAAGAAATTTACTGGGTGATATCTTCCATCATCTGTGTAGCATTTCACAGATTCGGTATTTGCCCAAGGGATATTTATAACCAGCATGACCTGTTGGGAGGCTAACGAAATTAAATCACTTTTTATCTGTTTAAATTCATTTCCACTACTGATACTGGACTCTATTTTATCTTTAATGTTGCTCACTTCTTTCTCCGCCTCACCTACACGATTGGCAATGTCACTAACTGCTGAATTTATATCGCTTTTATGAGCATCTTGCGCTTTTATAGAGTCACTTAACTTGCCCCAAAGTTTGTATCTTATCCATTTTTTCCCCAAGATCTATTTCCACTGTTCGATTTTGGATTTTACTATTACAGCTTCGTCTGCAATTTTCCCCATTTCCACTTGGACACATTTTAATTTTTGATCAATGGCTTTTTCGAGATGACCCATAATTTTCTCAACTTCCTCTTTCACAGCGAAACCTATTTCAGTTCGCATTGTAACCATATCAGTCCGAATTGTAACCGTAACTGTTTTAATTGTACTGATATTATTTGCCATTGTATTCATATTATTTCCCAATCCCTGGATCATTTGCATTAGCTGAGACATCAAATCTCCCCGACATTCATTTCCCTTGCCTGAATTCCTACTAGTTATACTTTCGCACTCTGATTTCTAACTGGCTCAAATCCGTTTTCAAAATTACACATACTAGGTGACTGTTTGAATATCAGAGTCAAACACTGTCTCACTAATTGCGCAAGCACATCTGATCTGAGATGGTTCCCTCCGCCATGATGATGCCGTTGGTTGTAGTGGAAGCCGGCATTGAAGACTGCTTTGGATTACTCGAAGACACTGCCGTTGTACTACTGTTGAACTGCGTCCATCGCATGAAAATGTCGCCTGATGTACACTCATGCTCATAAATTAAGGATAATTGTAGAATGTGGTGTCACACAACGTAGCACTACACAAAACTGGCGCTAATAGCATAGGCACATAGGGAACACACACGACACTGATCTGTACGTCCACTGTATTGGCGATAAGTTGAGAAAACCATTCCAAAACACATGTGCTGCAAAACGCCACTGTTTTCTGCACATGTACCCAAACATCAGGATAGGATATGATCACCACGCACACGTTCCCCCAGGCCACACAACGGGTTGGCATACACTGGATCAGGTGATTGAGCAGCTGCTGAGGTATAGCCTCCCACTCTTGCACCAGTGTCTTTCGGGGTTTGAAGACGTGCAGCGATACGTCGACCGAGAGCATCCCAGACGTGCTCGATGGGGTTTAGGTCTGGAGAACAGGCAGGCCATTCCATTCGCATGATGTCTTCTGTTTCAAGGTACTCCTCCACGATGGCAGCTCGATGGGGCCGTACGTTATCATCTCTCAGGAGGAAGGTGGGACACACTGCACCCCTGAAAAGGCAGACGTGCTGGTGCAAAATGACGTCCTGGTACACCTGACCTGTTATAGTTCCTCTGTCAAAGACATGCAAGGGGGTACGTGCACCAATTATACTCCCACCTCACACAATCAAACCACGATCTCCATACCTCTCCCTTTCAAGGACATTAATGGGTTGGTATCTGGTTCCTGGTTCACATAAGACGAAAACCTGGCGAGAATCACTGTTCAGACTATAAGTGGACTCATCCGTGAACGTAACCTGGGACCACTGTTCCAATGACCATGTACTGTGTTCTTGACACCAGGCTTTACGGGCTCTCCTGTGACCAGGGGTCAGTGAAATGCACCTTGCAGGTCTCCAGGCGAATAAACCATGTCTGTTCAGTCGTCTGTACACTGTGTGTCTGGAAACAATTCAGCTACTCCAGTGGCTGCGGTAAGGTCCCGAGCAAGGCTACCTGCAGTACTCTGTGGCCGTCTGCGGGCACTGATGGTGAGATATCGGTCTTCTTGTGGTGTTGTACACTGTGGACGTCCCATGCTGTAGCGCCTGGACATGTTCCCTGCATGCTGGAATCGTTGCCATAATCTTGAGATCACACTTTGTGACACATGGAGGGCCTGTGCTACGACCTGCTGTGTTTGACCAGCATCCAGTCGCCCTAGTATTCTAGCCCTCATGACGTCATCAGTATGTGTTCTTTGAGCCATTTTTAACACACAGTCACCATTAGCACGTCTGAAAACGTTTGCACACTTACTCGCTGCAGCGTACTCTGACATGCACCAACACACCTCTGCGTATGTGGACTGCTGCCAGAGCCACCGTGCGACGACCGCAGGTCAAACGCACCACATGGTCATACCCCGAGGTGATTTAAACACGCAAACGGCCCACCAGAGCGTTGTTAAGCTATTGTTGTGGTATCAGACACCAAATGTGACGCACTGAAACTCGGCGACAGCTTCCCAAATGATTTATTTGCTTCCACTACAGCGCTCCGTTCACCTCAGTATGCATCACAGGGCCCCAGAATGCTGACGAAGCACCCCAGCGGCTTGTGCAACACAACGCTGTGTGTCGGCCTTGTAGGACCGCGTTGTCAGGGCTCCGCCTGCAGCCGGCTCAGTGGTCTTCTTCCCCGCTGACTCAGCGCTGCTCCGCAGGGAGCCATAGGACAGCCCCGCTACTGCTCCTTAGTCGCTGGTGTAGCTGACAATGTGGTGGCAACTACTGTCCACAATCAGGTGTCCGGATCTGCGGCCCTCGCCTCGGAAGTCTCCGACGTGTGTCGAGAGCCAAGACGATTGCCTATGGTAGCAAGCTGAAGAGTGGCTTGCCCTGGCTGGCTGTGGACCAGGCATCGGTCTCAGAGGGTCTAACCAATGACCCGCCGTGGACTGGGACGCTGGCGCCCATTCTGTTGCTGCGGCAGTGTGACATGCCTTGCCGTCCAGGAGAGCTGCCACACTTGAATGAATCTCGTTGGAAAACAGCACCTATTTACACTCGGCTGTGCACCTCTGTTTTACCAAGTGTATCGCTTTGTGTCACATATGCATAACACTTAGGGTGGCCAGTGGCCCTCTTCTGCTTGCGCCATGGAAACTGCTGTGTGCGCCCTCTCCGGCAGTTCTACCCTCCTGTGGCCTCTATTTGCCTTCGCAACTGCTGGTATGTGTAACTTACTGCAATCCAGCCCACTCCTGGCTGTAACTCATGCGCCAAATATCGCACAAAAAGCTAGCTTTCGCTATCCTAAACGATGGTGACGCTACACTATATACCAGCATTTTCCTTAATTTATGAGCATGAGTGTAGTTGTAGCTGCTGCCAGTTACTGCGTGTTCCAACCGTCTCTGATGCCACTGTCCATTAAACGCGCTAACCGCTACTATTCCCTGCACTCAACTTATTTAGGACCTGAATCCGCACGCAAATTGCCTTTAACGTGATAGATTAGTACCTCTATCGATAGCATGTGTTAGTTGTGAAAATTACTACGTCATTTCACTATTTTCAGACAACTGTTCACGGAAAAAACCGATCTCACACTGTGTTTTGTGAGAGGTTTACTCGACAGAAATCTCTACTGGTTTTGCAAAGGTTTTTACACTTTGCATAGTACGCTGAATAACAGAGAGCAAAGGAATTACCACTTTGCAGGACCCAAATCCTGGACGAGAAACTTCCAATTGCGGGCATTCAAATACAAAATGATGTGATGTGATGGTGGCCATCAACTATGTAGCCACAGACTCAGAGTTGAAATATTAAAAGTTTTGGCTGGTTTCGTTCTATAGGGGCTGAGATACGTAGTTTCCACATTACAAGCTGAATACTGCTGAGTGTACAGTAGACAATACGAATATACACATGAGTCAAATGGTTGAAGGTTCCTATCACTCGCCAATTGCGAATTTTATAAATGAAAGATTGCAAATAAATAAAATCTGCAGGTACTATCTTAATGACTATGAATGATGAGTACGATAGTGGAAGTACCTTTGAGAATGCGACATGTTTCTGTAAAACACTTACTGGTGACGATTGTCCAGCAATTAAATAAAATATAAGTTGAACAACAGGCAAACAATAGATTCCTACTGCACGTAATTAACTACGAACAACAACATAGCTTGCAAGATATCCACTTCTAAACGCACACTACGTCTTCACTGTAGAAGCCACGGAAACCTCACACGTTCACAAGTCAGCACTCCGAAGTATTTCTATCTCCCGCGATCACGCGCAATCCGCTCCACACTCTCCAAGTGTTTCCTGCGAGCGTCCACCCATCGCACCAACGCGTTCTGCACCTCCCGTCCTCTTCTCCCACTTCCATCCAGTCTTCCCATTCACAAGCGCTGTGATTGGCTAGAGCGCTCCCGCCCTGTCTTCAATCCAACGCACACTCACATTCATAACGAAGCA
This sequence comes from Schistocerca piceifrons, assembly GCF_021461385.2. NCBI lineage: Eukaryota > Metazoa > Arthropoda > Insecta > Orthoptera > Acrididae > Schistocerca > Schistocerca piceifrons. The sequence continues at coordinate 1,195,921,994 of NC_060138.1, forward strand.
CATTCGAAATACTGGATTTCCGTTTAAATAACTTGAAATTAATTAAATATTCCTGCAGCTGGACCATAAACACACTCTAACACATATTATTAAATACATAAACAAATTAAATAAACGTATATTGAATGAAATGCAGCCAAGGTATGCCAGTAGCTTCTCTGTGCTGTCTAATACACAGTAAGTATTTAAACGATTTCTTCATGAATAGTACATATCGGATATAAACAAGGACATAGATGAATAAATATACTTACAAACATACTGCTACCGTTTTTTCGTCTAACTGCAGAGTACTTATGGCCTGACCAGACCGATAGTAATTGGCCACTTTGACCTCCACTAGCTCATGTACTATTCAAGCTACATGCCTGTAATTTATACCAATTTAGGTTTACACCAATAGCTTTCTAAAGACGTATTGATCGACAAAATCAGATGAACCTTTTATATTTTATAAATTCGTTGCTGGGTGTTACTTGTGTAATTTATCATAAGATACTAAACTTTAAACTAATAAAGATATTAAAAATCTGATTACACCATCAGAATCATCGTGCAGATAATGGTAATGTACACTCCTGGAAATTGAAATAAGAACACCGTGAATTCATTGTCCCAGGAAGGGGAAACTTTATTGACACATTCCTGAGGTCAGATACATCACATGATCACACTGACAGAACCACAGGCACATAGACACAGGCAACAGAGCATGCACAATGTCGGCACTAGTACAGTGTATATCCACCTTTCGCAGCAATGCAGGCTGCTATTCTCCCATGGAGACGATCGTAGAGATGCTGGATGTAGTCCTGTGGAACGGCTTGCCATGCCATTTCCACCTGGCGCCTCAGTTGGACCAGCGTTCGTGCTGGACGTGCAGACCGCGTGAGACGACGCTTCATCCAGTCCCAAACATGCTCAATGGGGGACAGATCCGGAGATCTTGCTGGCCAGGGTAGTTGACTTACACCTTCTAGAGCACGTTGGGTGGCACGGGATACATGCGGACGTGCATTGTCCTGTTGGAACAGCAAGTTCCCTTGCCGGTCTAGGAATGGTAGAACGATGGGTTCGATGACCGTGCACTATTCAGTGTCCCCTCGACGATCACCAGTGGTGTACGGCCAGTGTAGGAGATCGCTCCCCACACCATGATGCCGGGTGTTGGCCTTGTGTGCCTCGGCCGTATGCAGTCCTGATTGTGGCGCTCACCTGCACGGCGCCAAACACGCATACGACCATCATTGGCACCAAGGCAGAAGCGACTCTCATCGCTGAAGACGACACGTCTCCATTCGTCCCTCCATTCACGCCTGTCGCGACACCACTGGAGGCGGGCTGCACGATGTTGGGGCGTGAGCGGAAGACGGCCTAACGGTGTGCGGGGCCGTAGCCCAACTTCATGGAGACGGTTGCGAATGGTCCTCGCCGGTACCCCAGGAGCAACAGTGTCCCTAATTTGCTGGGAAGTGGCGGTGCGGTCCCCTACGGCACTGCGTAGGATCCTACGGTCTTGGCGTGCATCCGTGCGTCGCTGCGGTCCGGTCCCAGGTCGACGGGCACGTGCACCTTCCGCCGACCACTGGCGACAACATCGATGTACTGTGGAGACCTCACGCCCCACGTGTTGAGCAATTCGGCGGTACGTCCACCCGGCCTCCCGCATGCCCACTACACGCCCTCGCTCAAAGTCCGTCAACTGCACATACGGTTCACGTCCACGCTGTCGCGGCATGCTACCAGTGTTAAAGACTGCGATGGAGCTCCGTATGCCACGGCAAACTGGCTGACACTGACGGCGGCGGTGCACAAATGCTGCGCAGCTAGCGCCATTCGACGGCCAACACCGCGGTTCCTGGTGTGTCCGCTGTGCCGTGCGTGTGATCATTGCTTGTACAGCCCTCTCGCAGTGTCCGGAGCAAGTATGGTGGGTCTGACACACCGGTGTCAATGTGTTCTTTTTTCCATTTCCAGGAGTGTATATGTTTCTTTTTGAGTTATCATGACTTATCTGGCGACCATTAATTGCTATGCGAACAGTGAAATGTCTGCCATGACGGTTTCACAAAGTCTGCCATCTTTGGAACTCTCGGCATACAAGTGTCTTTCATCGACACAGCGTCACCATGGAATTCCCAGCCACGCAGTTCCTGGGCCCTGGCTGACGTTCAGCACCACATGTTTGCTGCCGGGCCCAGACTTGGGGAGCGGCGCGTGCGGCCACGCCAACTCCGAACCTAGAATAGTTCGATGGCGCCACAACCCTCTCATTTCATCACAACTTGGATAAAGGAGGGAGGGTATTAACTGTAATTTCTTTTCTCTCGGGAATTAAAACACTTGTATAAAAAATTGATGACTAAGTATCTCACTCAAACAAGGCTACCATCCGTCAGATACCTGTGGGATGGATAAGAAATGGTAACAAGTAATGTAAGCGGAAAGTGTGAATGGAGTTTGCAAACAGGATAGAATGACGGAACAGATTAATTAAACTAGCTAATATTCAAGATTTATGTTGAGAAGCAACCTGGAATAAAGCTGTAGAGTCATTTCTTTCTTAAAGAAATGCAGGGCAGATATAGACCAATTAGTAATAACTGAAAAAAGGGAAAAAGATGAATTTTGTTAAAGAGGGCTTGTGTTAAGGCACAGAATAACAAGAAATACAAATTAGAGAATTATTATTAAATCTCGTACATACTGACAGAGGCGAACTGTAGTCTTGCCAGAGACAAAGGTGGAAGCACAAAGCAACTCAGTGTGTCGTAAGTAAGTCACGTCATGGACACATTATGACACTGTCTTTAAGTGAGGGTATGAATTCAGCAGAAAGGAGACTACGACAGAAAACTAAAGGAAGCGAGACACACATATTCATTAGCTTGTAAGACATGTTGCAAGAAACTCAGTCTCTTTCACAGCAACACATAACGAGTAACAGACACAACAGGAAGTAGCCTGTTGAGTGAACAAAGCACAATAAGCCAATTACGAACTGAACCTTGAATCTTACGCCAGCGCCCTTTAAATACTCCAGCTTTCCAGTTCTCGTCATGACTTTATCATTGAAATCGATGCCATTTACAGTAATAGCATTCGGGTCCATAACTACAACACTGTAGTGTATCTATATCCTAGATCAGGGCTTAACAACTGGCCGGTTTTGAGCGCGAGTACTCGCGTCTGCTCAGACACGTTCTCGCGAGCAGGTACAAGGTCGCGGAGTAGGGAGGGAGGGGAAATGCGCGCGCACGTTTGAACAGGGCCGCAGCGTGCCTATTGAATTCGCGCCGACTGTGTAACGTTTAAAGTACTATGATCAGCTCTAACAGTCACTTCGCTAGTTAAGAATCACGTCAAGTCGCCGTTGTGTAACCCCAACCATGCTTTCGCAGTTCAACCCCCATTGGGAGGAATTGTATCTGTTTACAGAAAAAGATGGTGTTGCAAAATGTTTAGTATGTCACAAAACGCTGAATTCTTTTAGGATATTTAATTTGCAGCGACATTATATGTCGTACCACGCGAAAGACTACGGAAGTGGAAAATGTGATGGACCAGATCGTGCACAGGAAGTTATTAAACTTAAAAGGAAGCTATCCGAAGAAGATCTGGACGACGAAGAAAAATCAACTGAGGCAGCTCTCAGAGTGAGTTACAAAATTGCTTTGCTTTTACCAAAATCCCTGCTCCCCATCATTGATGACGATTTAGTAAAAGAATGTTTGGTAGTTGCTGCGGAACATTTGTGTCCATCTCAAGTTGAACAGTTTCGTATTGTGCCATTATCTAACATGACCATTATGCGTCGCATACAGGACATGGCAGACGACGTCCAGAGCCAGCTTGCAAATATCCTTAAAGATTTTATGGCGTATTCTCTATCTCTGGACGAAAGTGTTGATATCACAGGAACAGCGCAGCTTACCATATTTATTAGAGGTGTTAATAGAGACCTTCAGGTGAGGGAGGAGCTCCTCGATGTAGTAGCCATGAAGAACACTACAACCGGAGGTGATATTTTAAGCAGTGTTGAAGAAAGTGTTGAAAATATAGGATTGTCGTGAAATTCTTTAGTTTCAGTGTCTACAGACGGTGCACCAGCGAGACAGGGAAAAAATCAGCTTTCGTCGCACTGTTGAAGGAGAAAATGCGAAAACTGACCGTGCCGAATGAAACAAGGGGCGTTAACTGGCTGATCCACCAGGAAAACTTATGTGCAAAGAGTATCACTCTAAAAAATGTGATGAGTGTTGTTTTTCGCACAACCAGTTATATAAGGAAGCATGGGCTACAACACTGCCAATTTAAAAGCTTTCTTGAGTATGTAGAAAGCCAGTATGGTAGCCGCCATATTACAGCGAGGTCCGCTGGCTTAGTCGTGGCGAATTATTAAATCGATTTTTTTGCCTATTAGATGAGATAAATATGTTCATGGAAATAAATAATAAGCGTGTTCCTGAATTGAAAGAGCCTTTATGGAAATGTGATCTCGCGTTCTTAGCAGATTTAATTAGCCATCTGAATGCTTTGAACATTTCACTAGAAGGTAAAGATCTGCTAATTACTCATTTCATAGATCGAATACGAGCTTTTAAAATGAAATTGACACTTTGGGTGAGTCAGCTGGAAACAGGAAATCTAGCTCATTTTCCTACATTCTCATCCATGCAAGATGTTCACAAAGACTGTGAACGTTATTCACATGCCCTTAAGGAAGAATTTGATCAACACTTTCAAGATCTGACAGCATTAGACAGCGATTTTGATCTGTTCTCCTCTCCATATTCAACGAATATTGGAGAGATTCGTCCTGAGCTGTAACTAGAAATTATTGACCTGCAGTGTGACAGAGAATACAGAGACAAATTTCGGAACAAGAAAAACATTTTGGAATTCTACAGAGGGTTTCCTCAGGATAGATTTCCTCGTTTGCACAAACTGGCGGCTACAATAATATCAATGTTCGGTTCCACGTATGTTTGTGAACAACTGTTCTCTGCAATGAAATGTAACAAGACGCGCCTGAGAAACGCATTGTCTGATCGAAATTTAAACTGCACGCTGCGCCTACAATGCGCAAGAACAATTACTCCGAACATAGAAGCAATTGTAAAGGGCAAATAGTACAAGATAATCGAAAATCCCACACTTCAGTGACACCTTTTATTGTGTAACAGTTCACAAATTAATACGAATGTAGAGGCATACACTAAGCTAACAAAATTATGTGGCACTGTACATTCTCCTTTATTTGTTTCATTTGTCGCAGTAATAATTCGTGAGTGATATCCCTGCAGGTGGCCGCGGATTTACATTGACTGGCGGCAGCTGTTGTGTGCCCCACGTGGCTCTCCCCACTCTCCGCTCTGGTCCGGTAGTGGGGGTAGCGTGCTCGCGCTGCTCCGTGCTAGCGCCTTGCTGCTCACAACTTGCTCCGCGAGCACGTATGTTGTGAAGCCCTGTCCTAGATCCTCCAGCACAGTCTATGAAATAGTCGAAGTTGTACTCGAGATGATAGCCTCCACCTGCTGAACTTCATGCAGCTCGCCACCTACCATGTACTGATAGACTGACTGTCTTTCTTCCAACAATACCACATCGCGGAGTGCTGCTAGCCATGAACTTCAACATGGAAGCCAGGAACAGGGCTTCTTGTAGTCTACATTCCTGTTCAACACTCAGAAGTATCTGAGTGCTATAACTTACTATTCCTTAGGGAGGAGATCAACTGGCTACACAACTGCGGTCATCAGGTACATTGAGGATGGGTCATCAAAGGTCATAGTAGAACTGAGAGTGGGACTGAAGGCTCTCCAGCAGCCATCCTAAGACCCCTTTGTGCCGGGCAGTGGCCATGTCTGCTGACTGGCAATCTGCTGCACTCTCAGGATCGTTGACATATTCTCTTGGGTATGCAACTTCTGAGCTGACTGGACAAACGTCAGTTAGAATTCAAAACCCAGCTGAACGAGCAACAGCCAAGGCTGGTCCAGAAGAACTATATCTCCCAAACATTGTGAATAAACGATTGAATTATAATGAAGGCGCTTCACACATTCCCAGCAACTATCATGACTTCATGCTCAGCCCTCAGCAGATCCTAGTTCATCGCTCCCGCTTGTCAGGCCGTATGGTGTGCGATAAGTTGGTATACCACGGCGGTTCAGGTCGTCTGCAGACGCATCTTAGGCCTAGAATCTCATTGACTGGAGTAGAACCGTTTTCAGAGATGAATCCAAATTCTAACTGAGCCCCCATGACCAGTGAAGATCTGTGGAGACGCCTCGGAGAGCAATGGTATAACAACCTGATTATCGCGCACCATACATCCTTAAAACCAGGAGTGCAGAACTATAGACCTATATCTCGAAAGTCGATCAGTTGTAGAACTTTGGAACACGTATTATGTTCGAGTATAATGACTTGTCTGGTGACTGGAAATCTACTCTGTAGGAATCAGCATGGGTTTCGAAAAAGACGATCGTGTGAAACCCAGCTCGAGCTATTCGTCCATGAGACTCAGATGGCCATAGACACGGGTTCCCAGGTAGATGCTGTGTTTCTTGTCTTCCTCAGGGCGTTTGATAACAGTTCTCCACAGTCGTTTAATTAACAGAGTAAGAGCATATGGACTATCAGACCTACTGTGTGATTGGATTGAAGAGTTCCTAGATAACAGAACGCAGCATGTCATTCTCAATGGAGAGAAGTCTTCCGAAGTAAGAGTGATTTCAGATGTGCCGCAGGGGAGTGTCGTAGGACCGTTGCTATTCACAATATATATATATATAAATGACCTTGTGGATGACATCGGAAGTTCACTGAGGCTTTTTGCGGATGATGCTGTAGTATATCTAGAGGCATAAGAATGGAAATTTGTACTGAAATACAGGAGGATCTGCAACAAATTGACGCATGGTGCAGGAATGGCAATTGAATCTCAATGTAGACAAGTCTAATGTGCTGCGAATACATAGAAAGAAAGATCCCTTATCATTTAGCTACAATATAGCAGGTCAGCAACTGGAAGCAGTTAATTCCATAAATTATCTGAGAGCAGACATTAGCAGTGATTTAAAATGGAATGCCATAAAAAATTAATCTTCGGTAAAGCAGATGCCAGACTGAGATTCATTGGAAGGATCCTAAGGAAATGCAATCCGAAAACAAAGGAAGTAGGTTACAGTACGCTTGTTCGTCCACTGCTTGAATACTGCTCAGCAGTGTGGGATCCGTACCAGATAGGGTTGATAGAAGAGATAGAGAAGATCCAACGGAGAGCAGCGCGCTTCGTTACAGGATCATTTAGTAATCGCGAAAGTGTTACGGAGATGATGAATAAACTCCAGTCGAAGACTCTGCAAGAGAGACGCTCCGTAGCTCGGTAAGGGCTTTTGTTGAAGTTTCGAGAACATACCTTCACCGACGAGTCAAGCAGTATATTGCTCCCTCCTACGTATATCTCGCGAAGAGACCATGAGGATAAAACCAGAGACATTAAAGCCCACACAGAGGCATACCGACAAACTTTCTTTCTACGAACAATACGAGACTGGAAAAGGAGGGACAACCGATAGAGGAACTCGATGTACCCTCCGCCACACACTGTCAGGTGGCTTGCGGAGTATGGATGTAGATGTAGATGTAGAGGTCTGGGGGGTGCCATTTCTTTTCATATAGGACCTATTTCGTTGTCATCCATGGGCCCTTTACAGCACAGCAGTACGTCGACGATATTCTATGTCCTGTTTCGTTGCCTCTTAACAAATCATCACGGGCTTACATTTCAGCAAGGTAAAACGCGCCAGCACACGGGGATAGTTTCTCCTGCTTGTCTTCGTGCTTCCCAAACCCTACCTTGGCCAGCATGGTCGTGGATCTCTCCCGAGTTGAGAACAAGGCAGTCTCATAATTGTTGTCGAAATGTAACTGCATCTGTAGATTTCGTTCTCCGTGCGTGGAAAAACGGAAAGAAGCAAACTCATTATTGCTGATAAGTATAATTTCCTTTTTCAGAAGGTAATGAAGTAAAATAGGCTTCTTCTGCTTGATTTTACACTTAATTAACATAAATGTGTCTTCTTGTGAAAAGAAAAGGAAAGAAAAACAGAAACTAAATAAATGGCGTATACCAGTTTCACCACTGTGTTTCTCCGAAACCAAAGTAATAGATACACATAGGCTTAATTGGTCTATACTGATGATCTTCTCTGACTACTTTCTGTTGGAAATCCTCCTCCTGCTACGTGAAGAACAAACTTTAACCAAAAATCATTCGTCTAATATACGAAATGCTTGAATGTGCAATGTAAATTACGCATTTCTAATGGTTACAGGATTGTTTTAGTTAAAAAGTTTGCGTAATTTTCTTTGTATTTTTTAGTACACATCAACTTGTGGTGCTCAGTTGTAAGGTATACCCAGAAGTCCTCCCTATTGCTTGATTCTTTTGTTAGGACGTAATGCATCGTTTGGCCTTTCAACCAGTTAATTGCATTTCGTTTTGTTTTAGGGTAAGGTATACCGTCAGGGTTTAAAAATTCAGCAGTCGTAACGGCATTGGGCGTAGTTCTGCTGATGCTCGCTATCTTTTGTCTTATGTAGAGCCATATTTCTTTTACCCTGTCACACAGCAATCTATGCTCTTCGGTATCTGGTATTTTACATAATGGACACAGCGGTGACTCGGCCAATCGAATAGAGTGAAGTTTAGAGTTCGTCGTAATTTTTCTGTTTACAGCATAGTACCAGGTCGATTTGACATACGTTGGCAAGTTCCGGCAGTGAATATTTTCCCATATTGTTTCCCAGTTATAACAAGGATACTTTTGTTCTACGTCGTTTCTGGGTTTGTCTTTCATCAAGTTATTATAAAGTTCTTTTACTTTCATGATGTCTTTTCCGGGAATCCTTGCCTGTATATAGCTGTATTCTACGAAAAAGTATTTCAAGTGGTATAGTCCGTTGGGTATGTGTTGGACATTTATAGGTGCACTGACGTCAGCAGGAGCTATTTCGTTTAACAAATGTGCAGCAAGGATACCACTTGGCTCTTTCCATTGTTTGTATGTGGTAGCAAGGTATAAGGCTTGCGCTTTTTTGCTGACATCGATAAGATTTAACCCACCACATTTCGTAGGGAGCATCAGAATGTCATATTTGACTTTGAAAATACGTCCGCGGCTCACAAAGTGTCCTAGTGCAGATGCGATGCTTTTCAACAAAGTCGCAGGTGGTGGCAGAACTTGTGCTACATAATTAACTTTGGATGTAATGTATACATTTGCCACTGTTACTTTTTGAAGTTCATTGAGTTTCCTAATACTATGTGCTTGTACAGAGGCGCGTATGCTGTTAAGTAATTTTCGATAATTCGCAGCAATAGTGTGTTTGATATTTCTTTTAAAATCTATGCCGAGACATTTCATGGTTACAAGCTCGCGTAACAGGTCCTGCGTTTGCGTCCCAATTCCACGGCCGATGTTGAAAATCCCCGACTTTGTTCTATTAAGTTTTGCACCAGATGCCTGTTCATATTTTGTTGCTATTCGTAGTGCGCTCTGTACTTCAGCGCCATTCACGACTAGGAAGCCAACATCATCAGCGTATGCCTTGCACACGATCTTTTCTCCATGTATTTGTAGTCCTTGTAGATGTTTCATAAGGGAGGCAAGCAGGGGCTCGATGGCGATGGCGAAGAGTGCCATTGACATTGGACACCCTTGCCTAATGGAGCTGGTGACGGCAATCGGGCGGCTAATGTGTCCATTGATGACAAATCTGGCTGAGTTGTTTGTTACTGTATTTCTTACTACCGCAATGAATAGAGGTGGGAAGCCCATTGCGCCCGTGGTGCGAAGGAGAAAACTATGATTAACTCTGTCGAAGGCTTTGTCAAAGTCGAGTGAGATGAGTGCACATTTTATTTTGCAGACGTCGGCCGTTGAGATTAGGTCCCTGTAATCACAGAGGGTCTGGAGAATTCTTCTGTCTTTGCCCACACTTGTTTGATAAGGGCCAGTGACGCTGGTCATTGTGGTTTTCAGCCTGCGAGCGAGGATGCGGCCAAAGATTTTGTAATCGCTGTTTAAAAGCGTAATTGGCCTCAGAGCGCTTACAGATTTCGTATTGGTAGTTTTTGGCACTAACACTACGAGTCCCTCACGAAATTCCTTCGGTATGTCATTCTCAGGGTTTAGCAGTTCGTTGCAGATGAGAGTAAACTTGCCTTTTACGAGGCCACTGAATCTGCGATAAAATTCTGCCGGAATTCCATCTGCCCCTGGAGCCTTATTTTTCGTGCTTCCATATATAGCTTCTTCGACGTCTTCTTCAGTCACTTCCGAGATGAGAGTTTGTGCTTCCGCGTGGCATACTTTGCCCTGGAGGTTAATCATTAACTCGTCTTGAAGCTGTTCGTCAACCGGCTGACTAGACATTAAGGATTCAAAATGCTGTACGATTGCCTCTTTAATCTCTCTTTGCTTCGTCAGCTTCCTTCCATCATCAGTTGTTATTTCAGATAATATCTTGCGAGCCGCCCTTTTGCTTTCACGAATGACATGATAAATGGAAGTGACCTCGTGCAGGGCTAAGTTCTGGGCACGCGACCTTATTTGGTAGCCTTCCAGTTGTTTACGCCGTAGTGCTAAGATTTTTGCTTTAATTTTGTTAATTCTTTCGTAGTTGTCCACAACTGTTGCATCGCACTTGTACAAATCCCTTAGACACTGAAAGTAAAATTCTATAGTTGATTTGTACCAAAAGTTTTTATCTTTGGAGTAGTTTATGAAAAACCTCCGTATTTTAGGTTTGGCATGTTTCAGCCACCAGTCAGTGCCAGAGTTGTACGAGCTAAATTTGCTTTCACACTCTCTCCATACCTTGTGAAATGCCTCCTGACAAGCATGGTCTTCCAGATGTGACACATTGAGCTTCCATGTGCCTCGGCCTCTGAATGTCCCTTGTTTTATCAGATTGATTGTGCATATGTAAGCAGCATGATCTGAAAAAACGGTAGGCCATACTTCGGACTGCAAAATGAGGTGTTTCAAATTGTGCGTTACATATATCCTGTCGAGACGGCTCGCCGAGTGACTTGTGGCGTGGGTGAAGCCAGGGGCTGCACCGTGCATATGTTCCCATGAGTCTATTAGCCTTAAGTCATTAACTATACGTTCCAGTTCAGTACACTTGTTAAAATTGGGAGTTTGGTCTTTGGCATGCAAAACACAATTAAAATCTCCTCCTAGGATAAGGTGATCATATCGAGTTCCAAATAGTGGGACAATTTCTTCTTTAAAGAACTCCGTTCTGCGGTGCCTGTTACTGGATCCTGAAGGGGCATACACGTTAATGAGCCGTATGTTGTTTATTGTGGCCGCTATGCCTTTACTGTTTGGTAGTTTTACTACATCTTGGACTACTATGCCCTCCTTTGTCAGCAGAGCCGTGCCCATTTCCGCTCCGTGCCCTGGGTTTGTAATGGCGTTGAAGCCAGGTACGTTACCAAGCTCAATGTCTGTCACTTCTTGTAAAAGTATAATGTCACTGTCAGAAGCGTATATAAAATCTTTTAAGTTCTGTAGTTTAAAGGAACTGTGAATCTTATTAAGATTTACTGTCGCGATTTTGTATGCTTGTATGTCAGACATTCTTCATTCTACTTGATCTAACTTTAAAAAACATTCTTCTGTTTTGTCTCGCAAACGTCAGCTTTAAAACGCATCTTAATAATATTCTCCGGTAGCAAATGTTTCAGCGGTGTGTCCTTGTTCTTTAGAATGTTCGTTCGCGGAGACGTCGTCGTTGAAGAAATCAGCCACCTGTGGGGCTAGCTTACAGTCTGTCTGAGTTTCTGAAACTTCTGTCATTTCAGCGTCGGCATTGTTATGGTCGCTTTCGTCTGCCCAGCTGGTGGAGGTTGTCGTCGTGGGTGGGACGAGTGAAGCTTCATGAGAGTGACTCGTTTCTTGAGGGTCGTTGGATGCTTTCTTTGTTGGCTTTCCTTGGACGTCTCGTTTTTCCAGCGCAGAAGGGGAACGCTCCACAGAAACTGGTGTCGCTTTCGTGTTGCTACAGATCTGTTGGCGTAAGGTACTACCTATTTCCTTCGCTTTTTTCGGAGTGTGGGAGCTGTCTCCTCTGCACCTTTGCGCGCCAGCCGTCGTTTCTTATTTTTCTTCGGAGAATTGCCTCTCGACGGACTTTCTTCAGTATCCACGTTAGTGTCGCTTTCCTGCAAGGTGTGTCGGTCTTCAGCTTCCGGCGGATCTGCTGCCTTTACAATTGCAGGTGCCTGTGTCGGTGGAACTTCAACTGTTTCCGTAGATTGGCGGGACTCTTGTAGGTCGTTAGCTATGACGGCACTGACGTCCATCGGAATTTCAGTGTTTGGAGAATTTGTATTTGCACACGATTCAGGGGCTGAGGAGACAGTCGGCCGTTCGCGTGCCACGGCGGCGTAGGTTCCTGGCAGTGTTGTCATCGCCGGTGGCCTGGCGGCCTCGCCGGCCGGCAGCTGTGCAACGCGCCGCTGTATACATTCTGCGCGAACGTGCCCAGGCTTCTTACAGGCGGCACAGGTTCGCGGTTGGTCGTCATAAATTACAATCCCTCTATATCCGCAGACATTGATGTACGACGGGATGTGCTTTTGTAACTCTACACGAAGCTGGCGTACGCCATTTAGTACTGGGAATTTATGCGCGCTTGACCATTTCTCGGCAAAGTTGCTGAGCACTTTCCCGAAGGGTGAAATTACAGCATTAATTTGGTCTGTTGTAATCTCAAAAGGTAACTCGAAGATTCGAATTGTGAGAATGCCAAAACCAGCATGTGCAACGGTGATTTCACCAACGTTTCCATCTGAGTGCTTAAATTTCATGACACCTCCGGAAGACTCAACTATTTTCTCGCACAACTCGGAACTACGCATTTTCACAAACACGACGCAAGTTACAATCGACAGGTGGATCCCAATTACATCATTAAAGGAGAGCTTCACATCTTCTTCTAACCAATTTTCTACTTCAAACGACTTGGGTCTGGCATATCGAGGATCAAAGGTAAGTTTCAACGTATCTTTTCGACTTGGTTGAGCCATCACTGCATGCTACTCATTACTTCTCGAAGCGTTCTATAAAAAGAGTTTTAATCCGCAGCAAGCGCAAGACTTACCACGCGGAAGCACAGACGGCGCAGCGCACACCACACTACGTCCTACCTCCACGCCGTCCGCCGGCGAACTATGCATCTGAACTACCGAAGCACGACTCACGCCCGGTACTCACAGCTTTACTTCTGCCAGTACCTCGTCTCCTACCTTCCAAACAAGTTTCATATCAGCGCACACTCCGCTGCAGAGTGAAAATTTCATTCTGGAAACATCCCCCAGGCTGTGGCGAAGCCATGTCTCCGCAATATCCTTTCTTTCAGGAGTGCTAGTTCTGCAAGGTTCGCAGGAGAGCTTCTGTAAAGTTTGGAAAGTAGGAGACGAGGTACTGACAGAAGTACAGCTGGGAGTACCGGGCGTGAGTCGTGCTTCGGTAGCTCAGATGGTAGAGCACTTACCCGCGAAAGGCAAAGGTCCCGAGTTCGAGTCTCGGTCGGGCACACAGTTTTAATCTGCCAGGAAGTTTCATATCAGCACACACTCCGCTGCAGAGTGAAAATCTCATTCTGTTCTGTAATTGCAGTCACTTGTTTGTCTGGACATTTACATTACGTCTGCCAGTTTCCGTCGTATTAGGATAATTCCTTTGTGCTGTGTCTCTTTTTTATGCTTAGAGTGTGTAAAAAGTAAAATGAGGAAGACGTGATAAGTCATTTGGTCGGACAACAAAGCTCGCGGTGTTGTCGAGCGATACGGGACGTACGCCAACGTGGGATTGTCTGTCTCATATTTACGCATCCAGTGGACACCAAGCCCAAATGGCTGAAACGGATACACATAGCAGTAGTTGGTTGCTCTCAAGGGCGACAAAAAAAGTTATTTCTACTATATCATACAGTCACTGATCTCGGTTAAGAATTTAAAATGCTCTCATTATCTACTCATTAACAGGTATAATCTTACATTGATAATTTTGATACAGTAAGTAAAGTATTCAAGTTAAAAAAGGTAATAACTTGAGGCAGTGTAGCTCACGGAAAGGGGGGGGGGGGAATGTTACCCAGTATACAGGGTGGTCCATCGATCGTGATCGGGCCAAATACACTCCTCGAAATTGAAATAAGAACACCGTGAATTCATTGTCCCAGGAAGGGGAAACTTTATTGACACATTCCTGGGGTCAGATACATCACATGATCACACTGACAGAACCACAGGCACTTAGAAACAGGCAACAGAGCATGCACAATGTCGGCACTAGTACAGTGTATATCCACCTTTCGCAGCAATGCAGGCTGCTATTCTCCCATGGAGACGATCGTAGAGATGCTGGATGTAGTCCTGCGGAACGGCTTGCCATGCCATTTCCACCTGGCGCCTCAGTTGGACCAGCGTTCGTGCTGGACGTGCAGACTGCGTGAGACGACGCTTCATCCAGTCCCAAACATGCTCAATGGGGGACAGATCCGGAGATCTTGCTGGCCAGGGTAGTTGACTTACACCTTCTAGAGCACGTTGGGTGGCACGGGATACATTCGGACGTGCATTGTCCTGTTGGAACAGCAAGTTCCCTTGCCGGTCTAGGAATGGTAGAACGATGGGTTCGATGACGGTTTGGATGTACCGTGCACTATTCAGTGTCCCCTCGACGATCACCAGTGGTGTACGGCCAGTGTAGGAGATCGCTCCCCACACCATGATGCCGGGTGCTGGCCCTGTGTGCCTCGGTCGTATGCAGTCCTGATTTGTGGCGCTCACCTGCACGGCGCCAAACACGCATACGACCATCATTGGCACCAAGGCCGAAGCGACTCTCATCACTGAAGACGACACGTCTCCATTCGTCCCTCCATTCACGCCTGTCGCGACACCACTGGAGGCGGGCAGCACGATGTTGGGGCGTGAGCGGAAGACAGCCTAACGGTGTGCGGGACCGTAGCCCAGCTTCATGGAGACGGTTGCGAATGGTCCTCGCCGATACCCCAGGAGCAACAGTGTCCCTAATTTGCTGGGAAGTGGCGGTGCGGTCCCCTACGGCACTGCGTAGGATCCTACGGTCTTGGCGTGCATCCGTGCGTCGCTGCGGTCCGGTCCCAGGTCGACGGGCACGTGCACCTTCCGCCGACCACTGGCGACAACATCGATGTACTGTGGAGACCTCGCGCCCCACGTGTTGAGCAATTCGGCGGTACGTCCACCCGGCCTCCCGCATGCCCACTATACGCCCTCGCTCAAAGTGCGTCAACTGCACATACGGTTCACGTCCACGCTGTCGCGGCATGCTACCAGTGTTAAAGACTGCGATGGAGCTCCTTATGCCACGGCAAACTGGCTGACACTGACGGCGGCGGTGCACAAATGCTGCGCAGCTAGCGCCATTCGACGGCCAACACCGCGGTTCCTGGTGTGTCCGCTGTGCCGTGCGTGTGATCATTGCTTGTACAGCCCTCTCGCAGTGTCCGGAGCAAGTATGGTGGGTCTGACACACCGGTGTCAATGTGTTCTTTTTTCCATTTCCAGGAGTGTATCTCACGAAATAAGCGTCAAACGAAAAAAAACTACAAAGAACGAAACTTGTCTAGCTTTGGAGGGGGAAACCAGATGGCGCGCTAGATGGCGCTGCCGTAATTCAAACGGATATCATCTGCGTTTTTTTTAAATAGAAACACCAATTTTCATTACATATTCGTGTAGTACGTAAAGAAATGCGAATGTTTTAGTTGGACCACTTTTTTCGCTTTGTGATATATGGCGCTGTAATAGTCCAAAGGTATAACTACGTGGTATCATGTAACATTCCGGCAGTGCAGACGGTGATTCGCGATAAATTACCCGTGTTAAAATGGACCCTTTACCAATAGCGGAAAAGGTCGATATCTTGTTGATGTATCTCTATTGTGATCAAAATGCCCAACGGGCGTGTGGTGTGTATGCTGCTCGGTATCCTGGACGACATCATCCAAGTTTCCGGGCCGTCCACCGGATAGTTACGTTATTTAAGGAAGCAGGAAGGGTTCAGCCACATGCTAAACGTCAACCACGAACTGCAACAAATGATGATGCCCAAGTAGGTATTGTAACAGCTGTCGCGGCTAATCCGCACATCAGTAGCAGACAAATTGCGCGAGAATCAGGAATCTCAAAAACGTCGGTGTTGAGAATGCTACGTCAACATCGTTTGCACCCGTACCATATTTCTATGCATCAGGAATTGCATGGCGATTACTTTGAACGTCGTGTACAGTTCTGACACTGGGCACAAGAGAAATTACGGGACGATGACAGATTTTTTGCACTCGTTCTATTTAGCGACGAACCGTCATTCACCAACAGCGGTAACGTAAACCGGCATAATATGCACTATTGGGCAACGGAAAATCCATGATGGCTGCGACAAGTGGAACATCAGCGACCTTGGCAAGTTAATGTATGGTGCGGCATTATGGGAGGAAGGATAATTGGCCCCCATTTTATTGATGGCAATCTAAATGGTGCAATGTATGCTGATTTCCTACGTAATGTTCTACCGATGTTACTACAAGATGTATCACTGCATGACAGAATGGCTATGTACTTCCAACATGATGGATGTCGGGCACATAGCTCGCGTGCGGTTGAAGCGGTATTGAATAGCATATTTCATGAAAGGTGGATTGGTCATCGAAGCACCATACCATGGTCCGCACGTTCACTGGATCTGACGTCCCCGGATTTCTTTCTGTGGGGACAGTTGAAGGACATTTGCTATCATGATACACCGACAACGCCTGACAACACGCGTCAGTGCATTGTCAATGCATGTGCGAACATTACGGAAGGCGAACTACTCGCTGTTGAGAGGAATGTCGTTACACGTCTTGTCAAATGCATTGAGGTTGACGGACATCATTTTGAGCATTTATTGCATTAATGTGGTATTTACAGGTAATCACGCTGTAACAGTATGCGTTCTCGGAAATGATAAGTTCACAAAGGTACATGTATCACATTGAAACAACTGAAATAAAATCTTCAAACCTATTTACGTTGTGTATTTTTATTTAAAAACCTACCTGTTACCAACTGTTCGTCTAAAATTGTGAGCTATATGTTT
The DNA here is from genome assembly GCF_021461385.2 of Schistocerca piceifrons. Taxonomy (NCBI): domain Eukaryota; kingdom Metazoa; phylum Arthropoda; class Insecta; order Orthoptera; family Acrididae; genus Schistocerca; species Schistocerca piceifrons. The sequence continues at coordinate 1,195,939,210 of NC_060138.1, forward strand.
GTGGCTATAACAGCGCTATCTATCACAAAGAGAAAAAAGTGGTCCAACTAAAACATTCATATTTCTTTACGTACTACACGAATATGTAATAAAAATGAGTTTTTCTATTTTAAAAAAACGCAGTTGGTATCCGTTTGACCTATGGCAGCGCCATCTATCGGGGCAACCATAGCGCCATCTGGTTTCTCCCTTCAAGCAAGACAAGTTACGTTATTCGTAGTTTTTTCGTTTGATGCTTATTTCGTGAGATATTTGGCCCAGGCACGATCAATGGACCACCCTGTGTATTCACCCAGTATTTGAGAATGAGAGCACTGTGTAGCTTATAACAAAATTTATAATTTAATACCTTTGCGAAACTTTTTCTTGCTGACGCCCTCCACAAAACAATAAAAGGAAAAGAAAGTTTATCGTTCATTACGTTTTCGATGTTCATGCAGTGAAAAGTCAGCATCTGTCATGACTTATAATTTATTACTTCTTTACTGCTAACGGCATACGCAGCATATTTTGTAGACAGTAGACGACCACGTTATTGAGTCTATCAGAAAAATCATATAATGGATTTGCCGTTGTAAGCACTGAGATGCTGGAAAAACTAGCTTCTCTTAAAACGGAGCGCAAATTACTCAGATTATGGACCTCCAGTGTCTGACAATAAGAGCACTTAACAAATGGCTCTGAGCACTATTGGACTTAACATCTGAGGTCATCAGTCCCCTAGAACTTTGAACTACTTAAACCTAACTAACCTAACGCCATCACACACATCCATGCCCGAGGCAGGATTCGAGCCTGCGACCGTAGCGGGCGCGCGGTTACAGACTCAAGCGCCTAAAAGCGCTCGGCCACAGTGGCCGGCAGCACTTAATAACTTCCAATAAACTTTAAACATATTTTCAGAGCTTTTTTCAAACTTTTTCTCGCTTAGAGCTTACAGTAGTCTTATACATGGGAGTCCTGTTCTTTAAAGAATGGTGATTTTTTTTGGGAGGGGGGGGGTGTTACTGGTTTTGTACTAATCGCGGAGCTTATACTTTTACCACACCTGCGCTCAGTAGAACGATATTTCATACTCAGATCAAAAGCAGATCACAGGCACACATCACTATTATCCCGCAACCGGCCCGATTGTGAACTCATGTTTCTGGAATGTTACAGTTGTTTTCATCCGTTTTAATTTTATTTATTAATTTTGATACACATTAACGTTTCTCTAAGATTCTTTTAGCGATATTTAGTTTGATCTGCGATGATTTAAAAAGGAACTCGTCGTATTTGGTGCCAATTATCTCTTGCTGAATTATAAGATAAAGGGCAAAAATACACCACAGCCATTTCAGAGTCTTTTGAAAGCGATTCACGAAATAGGTTCAATTAATTTTATTCACGGAAAACGCATTGCTAGTTAGTCGATACGAGCATGAAAACGAATAGCAGTTAATGGCACGGCTTTTAGTGCAGTTCAGAAAGACAGAAACGTGTCTGGATAATGAAATAAGAGCAAGCTGTTCGTATTTTATATACAGCGCCGAAGGAGCCGCTACTGACGTGTAGACACGTAATGTATCAAAGAGGGCAACCCCTTTTTACAAGTGAATAAAGTAAAAGCCATTTCCTCTCTTCAGAGAAATGTCACGCAGTGTTTATGTAGCTGTTCTCATTGTGCTTGAATGCTGTCTACGTCCGTAAGCCACACTTTACTTTGTAAATAAACACGTCGCTTCAGATGCGAGATCGCAAACGCGGCGCGCGGCTGAAAGCGGTGAAAGGGGAGAAGAAAATCTATACTGAATGCGAAAATAACGAACATTCACGCCCACCAACCAGTCCTTTGACGCCGGGGCGGCTAAGCGGGATTTAAAAGTGCCGGTCCCGTAAGCCTATTTGGGTTGGAGCATTACGTCTTGAACGGCGTTCAAAGACACCCATTACGCGGCCCTGTGGTCATTCACACACATAAAAACAATTTATAAGGCACGTTTCGATCATTAAATACTAATTTCTGGTGTTTGCCGGAGCCGGCCAGAAAGGCAATCGAGTCTCGACTTCGCGCGAGGAATTTTAATTACGCTTTAATGAAAGGGCGGTGGCGAAGCGAAGCACAGGTAGCGGGCAGTCTTGTTAGCAACCGCAGCGGTAATCAGTGGCACAAAGCAAGACTTGCTGCCTCTTTCTCCACCACACGCGCACACGCGCACACTCGCACACACACACACACACACACACACACACACACACACACACACAGGAACGCACAAACACACGGACGAGTCACAGCAAGGCCTCTGCGTGCTTTAGTAGCCCGTCAAAGGCGGTCGTTTTACCAACAGAGGTGGTCTCCGCAGCGCTCGGTGTCATTAGCACGGTAATAAGCTTTGTCGCGCACGCACTGGGATTCGGGATGCAATGACGTTCATTCAGATTCGACTACGGAAACAGCCACTCGCGTTGGAGGGCTGAGCAAATACGAAGTTGATTTATTTGGCGCAGTTAACAGCTGTTGTTATATGTTCTGGCCTTCATTCCGAAGACTGCTTTGAAACAACTCTACATGTTAGTCTGTCCTGTGCAATCTTCATTAGCCGCGCGGGATTAGCTGAGCGGTCTGAGGCGCTGCAGTCAGGGACAGTGCGGCTGGTCCCGGCGGAGGTTCGAGTCCTCCCTCGGGCATGAGTGTGTGTGTGTTTGTCCTTAGGATAATTTAGGTCGAGTAGTGTGTAAGCTTAGGGACTGATGACCTTAGCAGTTACGTCCCGTAAGATTTCACACACATTTGAACCTTTTTTTTGCAATATTCATGTCCATATAACTAATGCTGCCTGTACGTTTAAATCTGCATACTTTAGTCGAATCTTGGGATTCCTTTGCAAAAATTTTTCTCAGATAGTTCCCTGCACTACCAAGCTGACGAATCTGTGGTACCTCAGAATTTGTCTTATCATCAGTCCCTTCTTTTGGTCAAATTGTGCCATAATTTTTTCTTCACAGTTAGTCTTCAGCATTTCTTGTAGCACCGCATTCCAAAAGCTTTTATTTTTTCAATTCTGTACGAGGCTACGTTCCGGACAAATAACTTCGGAAAAAACATCATAGCAAGTAAAAAATTTCTTTTTTCAGATAAGCTTTTCTTGCTATTGGAAGCCTGCATTTTATACCCTCTATTCGCTGAACAAATAACAGAAGTCGTTTACTACGTTTCTCATCTCCTGATCCCAGTTCCTCAACACCTCTTCATTCAGTTTACCACATTCTATTAGCCTCGTTTAACTTTCGTTGGTGTCCACCTAATAATAAGAACCTCTTTTCAGGATTCTATCAGTTCCTTTCAACTGATTTTCCAGGTACTTTGTTGTATGTGACCGAATTATGGCTCTGAGCACTATGGGACTTAACATCTGAGGTCATCAGTCCCCTAGACTCAGAACTACTTAAACCTAACTAACCTAAGGACATCACACAGATCCAAGCCCGAGGCAGGATTCGAACCTTCGACGGTAGCAGCAGCGGGGTTCCGGACTGAAGCGCCTAGAACCGCTCGGCCACAACCGCCGGCTGACCGAATTATGATCCCATTGGCAAACTAAAAAGTATTATTTTTTCTTCCTGAACATCAGGCTAAATTTCTCCTCGCTTACATTTCCTGCTTGCCTAGTGCAAGACTGAACAGCTTAGGGCATAGGCTACAATCCTGTGTCACTCCCTTTTTAACCACTGCTTCCTTTCCATGCTCGTCAGTTCTTATAACTGTCATCTGATTTTTGTACAAGTTGTGGATACTTTTCACACTCTGTGTTTTAAACGTGCTACCTTCATAGTTTCAAAGAGTGGAAGCCGATCAACTATAAATGCAGGTTTGACTTTCTTCAATATGTTTTCTAAGATAAATCGTTCGATCAGTATTGCCTTGCGTGATTCTACTTCTCCTGAACCCAAACTGATATCCCCTGAGCTCTTCTCCTTTTTATACTGCGCTTTTATATTGATTTTTCTAAACAGTTTCCATTTGTATGTTTTTGGATAGGGTCCGCCTTTAGCGAAACACAATTTTTTTTTTTAACCTAAATATGTTTCACTGCAGTTGCAGCATCTTCAGTTTCATCTGTTAAAGATAAATAATATTCTTTGCTGTTAGTATACAGGTAGCTATTAGTTTTCAAATCGTAATTACAGATATTTGAAAAAAAAAACACATAAATTATGAACTCATACCTTTTTACCACATGGTGTGGTTTTTCTGATGTGTTGTGTTTGTACAGAGACAGTTTTGTTCCACAGTTTGTCATCTGCCACCACTTATGCCTTAAAGCAGATAAATTGTTTAAGTCAAAATTACGATTTGAAAACTATGCTTGAAATGTGTGTGTGTGTGTGTGTGTGTGTGTGTGTGTGTGTGTGTGTGTGTGTGTGTGTGAGTGTGTGTCTGTCTATTTACATAATGTAAGTGAAACATTATGTAAATAGACACACACAGACATAGAATTAAACAATTTCAGGCATAGAAATAAAAAAAAGTTTTCAAATCGTAATTTTGGCTTAAACAATTTATCTACTTTAAGGCATAAGTGGTTCAGATGACAAACTGTGGAAAAACTAATAACTACCTGTATACAAACAGCAAAGAACACTCTTTATCTTTAACAGATAAAAATAAAAGCCCACTGAAGATGCTGCAATTGCAGTGAAACATGTTTGCTAAAGGCGGACCCTAATCGAAAAACATACGTATTGTTAAAGCAAACACGGAAGAAAAGAGCTTCAAATTCAAGATGATTAGCTTCCATTTGCATCTACATCTACACGCAGCAAGCCACCTTAAGATACTTGGTAGAGGGTTCTTCATGTAGCACTGTCTCTTCGCCATTTCCTGATTGTGACGGTACAATACCACATGTAGCAGTGATGGCACGTAAATTTTTTGCTTGTATGTTTACAACATTTCACTCCAGCTTTAGGAAGGATGACGTTTACACTTCTTTTAAGTATGACACAGGGCGTTTCGAAACATTTGTCCAATTTCAAAAGTATATTGTGAAAGGCGACTATGTCTTTTGGACAAGTCTTTCTTTCACTTTAATCACTCAGACCTTGTAGACGTATGACATTAGGATATTAAAAAGGCACTGTGACCTATACGGTGCTAAAGAAAGAAGGTTGGTTGGTTGTTTTGGGGAAGAGACCAAACAGCGACGTTATCGGTCTCATAGGATTAGGGAAGGATGGGGAAGGAAGTCGGCCGTGCCCTTTCACAGGAATCATCCCGGCATTTGCCTGGAGCGATTTAGGGAAATCACGGAAGACCTAAATCAGGATGGCCGGACGTGGGAAAGAAAGAAGGTTGACAATGGTTGGGTACTGAGTCCAATGCTGCCTAAGTGCACAGTAATTTGAGGAGATGGGACGCAGTTTATCTTTGTTAGAATGTTTTGTTTGACAGTTATGGCTGCAGCTGCGCGAAGGGAAACTCGCAAGGAGTAGATGGTGAAGTATACACTTCATTTTTGTCAGTTCAGAGAACAAGGAAAGAGTGCAGACGCAGGAATTTCGGCTCGACCAGCAAGATTTGGTAGCTGTTTTCACACACATGAAGGCACGCTGCAGGACGTGGAATGAACAACAGGGTACTCCCAGCCACGTGCGTGAAAGCGGGCCACAGTACATTGTCGTAAAGGCTTGAGACAGAGTCATTCACAAATTCTTTAGCTGAGTTCCGACAGTCCGGAACCCTGCTAACTGATCCCTGTCGAGGAGAGTGCATTCTTCAGGTACTGCAGGCAACCAGTCGATGTTTTCCATGGACCTTCCTGTAAGATATGTACCTGTAAGTATCGTGAAGACATTTCACGTCGGTGGCTGAAATGAGCTAGTGTGGCAGCATGAGAGGGTGGCCGCCACACTGTCGCCCAGACAAACCATTTGTAGGCAACCACGCAAAGTGATTTCCCGCACGAGCAGAGCACTGGCACCTTGACAGGAAATCCGACTGTGACATCGTACCGGGAGGTGAGCGGTGGCTCCATATTTTACTAGGGCAGTTCAATAAGTAATGCAACACATTTTTTTTCTCCGACAATTTTAGTTGAAAAAACCGGAAATTTCTTGTGGAATATTTTCAAACATTCCCGCTTCGTCTCGTATAGTTTCATTGACTTCCGACAGGTGGCAGCGCTGTACGGAGCTGTTAAAATGGCGTCTGTAACGGATGTGCGTCGCAAACAAAGGGCAGTGATCGAGTTTCTTTTGGCGGAAAACCAGGGCATCTCAGATATTCATAGGCGCTTGCAGAATGTCTACGGTGATCTGGCAGTGGACAAAAGCACGGTGAGTCGTTGGGAGAAGCGTGTGTCATCATCGCCGCAAGGTCAAGCAAGACTGTCTGATCTCCCGCGTGCGGGCCGGCCGTGCACAGCTGTGACTCCTGCAATGGCGGAGCGTGCGAACACATTCGTTCGAGATGATCGACGGATCACCATCAAACAACTCAGTGCTCAACTTGACATCTCTGTTGGTAGTGCTGTCACAATTGTTCACCAGTTGGGGTATTCAAAAGTTTGTTCCCGCTGGGTCCCTCGTTGTCTAACCGAACACCATAAAGAGCAAAGGAGAACCATCTGTGCGGAATTGCTTGCTCGTCATGTGGCTGAGGGTGACAATTTCTTGTCAAAGATTGTTACAGGCGATGAAACATGGGTTCATCACTTCGAACCTGAAACAAAACGGCAATCAATGGAGTGGCGCCACACCCACTCCCCTACCAAGAAAAAGTTTAAAGCCATACCCTCAGCCGGTAAAGTCATGGTTACAGTCTTCTGGGACGCTGAAGGGGTTATTCTGTTCGATGTCCTTCTCCATGGTCAAACGATCAACTCTGAAGTCTATTGTGCTACTCTTCAGAAATTGAAGAAACAACTTCAGCGTGTTCGTAGGCACAAAAATCTGAACGAACTTCTCCTTCTTCATGACAACGTAAGACCTCACACAAGTCTTCGCACCCGAGAGGAGCTCACAAAACTTCAGTGGACTGTTCTTCCTCATGCACCCTACAGCCCCGATCTCGCACCGTCGGATTTACATATGTTTGGCCCAATTAAGGACGCAATCCGTGGGAGGCACTACGCGGATGATGAAGAAGTTATTGATGCAGTACGACGTTGGCTCCGACATCGACCAGTGGAATAGTACCGTGCAGGCATACAGGCCCTCATTTCAAGGTGGCGTAAGGCCGTAGCATTGAATGGAGATTACGTTGAAAAATAGTGTTGTGTAGCTAAAAGATTGGGGAATAACCTGGTGTATTTCAATGCTGATAAAACAACCCCTGTTTCAGAAAAAAAATGTGTTGCATTACTTATTGAACTGCCCTCGTACTTCGCTTTGGTCTTGTCTGCCGCCACTGGCTCGAGTTTGCTATCGATTTACTATTTGTTCAGTAAGAGTCTTTCGTCGAAGACGGTCTCCTAGAAGGCAGTGCTGGCTGTGTGGTGTGTTTCTGGGTGGGAAGGCAGCTGGTCTGAGACAGTGGAGTTGCACGGTTAGAGCCGAGTTGTTTTGCGACTTCGTGATCCTATGGGAGAGCTGAGCTGGGCTGCATGAGCCACGTTGGTCTCCGAAAGCCACCTCTGCCCGACAAAGGAAATTGGCTGTTGAACGAGTAGGTATGTGGAGCGAGTCGGTCGGTTGGGGGATCTGCCTTCGTCGCGTCCGACAGCTAGTGCCGGCCTCCGGCTGTGGAAAGGGGCAATTGATCGGGTTGTACGGACTGCCGCTACACGTTGCTCGCAGCCTGGATGGTCTGCTTCACCCTGGACCGATCTACCGATTACGCCACCCGATTGTTTGTTTAAAAAAATTACCATCTCAAGGAACCTCATACATCCATGCAGCTTCTACACCTTAAACAAGATGAGTATTAAGTGTGGCAAAGTTTGACTACAGTAGTCTGAAAAGAGTAACCTTGTAGTCACATTTCTCCAAACTGTGTCCTTAAGACTGAAATTGGAAATTTCACCTGAACTCTTGCGTAGCTGGTTGAAATGGTTCAAATGGCTCTGAGCACTATGGGACTTAACGTCTGTGGTCATCAGTCCCCTAGAACTTAGAACTACTTAAACCTAACTAACCTAAGGACATCACACACATCCATGCCCGAGGCAGGATTCGAACCTGCGACCGTAGCAGTCCCACGGCTTCATACTGAGCGCCTAGAATCGCGAGACCACCGCGGCCGGCTTTTTGCGTAGCTGTCCCTTTCGTTATTATTTTTAAAAGTATGCTGTATTTCTTTTAAAATGTGGCCATAAGATTTAAATTGCAGTATTTGTTTCTTTGATATTAACTTAAATGTTAACTTATCAATTAATTGTTATATGCATGAAATAATAATCAGTTGCCAGAATGAGATTTTCACTCTGCAATGGAGTGTGCGCTGATATGAAACTTCCTGGCAGATTAAAACTGTGTGCCGGACTGAGACTCGAACTCGGGACTTTTGCCTTTCGCGGACAAGTGCTCTACCAAATGAGCTACCCGTCCTCACAGCTTTAGTTCCGCCAATACCTCGTCTCCTACCTCCCAAACTTCCCAGAAGCTTACCCGCGAAAGGCAAAGGTCCCGAGTTCGAGTCTCGTTCCAGTACCCAGTTTTTGTCTGCCAGAAAGTTTCAATAATCAGTTAATTTGCAGGCCCGGTCCTTCCCGTTTTCCTTAACTCCCGATTGTCCGGTCCAGAGGGCATCTATCCCCTGTCACAGAAAGTGATAGGGCTGGTGGAAACGAACTGGTCCACCTTCTGGAGTGCACTGAGAGAGCAGAATTATGCGACTAGAACAAATAAGTGCTGCCGCATTCGGATTGGTAGTTTTAGTTTTTTCGAGACTACGCAATGTGGAGTGTTTTTGGGCATTATAGTGCAGAGACGTAGGTTAATTGGGTATTGGCTACAAGGTGAATGAGATCGAGATTTGGGCTTTGCTCGCGAGTCGCGTTGCATCGTGGTTACCGGTTTTTTTTGCTATGGAGGTGCGGTCGTGGGTCCTGCGACGACATAAGAGAAAAATCCACTGCTCGAGTCGCACTGGTAACATTACAGACTCCTGCAGCTGTATGGTGAGCATATAGCAGCTCCGGCAGATTGTAAACCTTTCATATGAATTTGCACCGTCCGTGGTACGCTCGTTCAAGCTGTAGCAGTCATATTCAGTTTATGCATACTGTGGTAGACTGCAGCGTTTGCAGTCACATTCAGTGACAACCGAATCTGACACTCAGATCGCTTTACCCTTATCTGAAGTCGGAGACATAGTTGATTTCTAACCACTCCCCTGCTCTGGTAAACTAACGTCAGTATGTACTTCATTTCCTTAAATGGGTGCTTGAATGTAATCAGTGACGTTGACTTCCCTGTGTGCCCGATGTTATTCTTGTTCTTTTCTAACAGACATATAGTTATATTGAATGTCATCTCTTATACCAAAAGATACCATTCCTTCTTCATAAAAACGGCTCTGAGCACTATGGGACTCAATTTCTGAGGTCATTAGTCCCCTAGAACTTAGAACTAATTAAACCTAACTAAGGACATCACACACATCCACGCCCGAGGCAGGATTCGAACCCGCGACCGTAGCGGTCTCGGGGTTCCAGACTGCAGCGCCTAGAACCGCACGGCCACTTCGGCCGGCATTCCTTCTTCTTTTATTACTTTTGTTCATTAATGCGGGAGATAATCGAAGCGCCGGCCGCGGTGTCCGAGCGGTTCTAGGCGCTTCTGTCCGGAACCACGCTGTTGCTATGGTCGCAGGTTCGAATCCTGCCTCGGGCATGGATGTGTGTATTGTCGTTAGGTTAGTTAGGTTTAAGTAGTTCTAAGTTCTAGGGGACTGATGACCTCAGATCTTAAGTCCCATAGTGCTCAGAGCCATTTGAACCATTTGATAACAGAAGTATTTCGTGAAATTAGAATTATATTAATACATTCAGCTGCTAACGGGCGTTCACATATATCAACGGGGACAGGTGAAAATGTGTGCCCCGACCGGGACTAGAAGCCGGGATCTCCTGCTTACAAGGTAGACGCTCTATCCATCTGCGCCACCGAGGGCACAGAGGATAGCGCGACTGCACCGACTATCTTGCGCACGCCTCCCGCGAGACCACATACTCACCTTGTATGTAGTGACCCACCCTAACACACTCATTAGTCGTTGAAGACATTCTTACCAAGTACCGTAAGAGTTAGTCGAATATGTCTGAATCCTCACGGAAGAAGAAGGTCATGGCCGGTGTTGCCAGAACCATATACTTACATGGATGTGGTGTGTGTTCCTCCGGACATGTCCGGCAGAACAGATACCATATCCATATAATTATGAAGTATTTTGTATTTATACATGGGATCAACTTAAGTTTCGATGGTCGGAGCCGAAGATAAGTTATTTTCACATGAATATTCCGCTCCAATTTATTTCTCTGTAGTGTAGCTGAAGAGTGGGTCTGTAACGTAGAACATTCTGGGGCAGAAGTTCATTATGGGTATTCCCATACTGACTTCCCACCGGATACGTTGTAATATAACTGGAGCGGGCTCAGACCTCGTAGTAGAGCTGAAACGTTCCCCGGGACACCTTACGGCGCTATTCGTTTTGACAACCTTTCGCAACCTCATCTGGAGATGTTGTTAGTATGCTCCTTTGATGAAAGCCAGTTGGGAGCGTAATCTGTTTGTACCGCAGCATGGTACATCTACATCTACATCTACATCCATTCTCCGCAAGCCACCTGACGGTGTATTGCGGAGGGTACCTTGAGTACCTCTATCGGTTCTCCCTTCTATTCTAGTCTCGTATTGTTCGTGGAAAGAAAGATTGTTGGTATGCCTCTGTGTGGGCTCTAATCTCATGGTCTCTTCGCGAGATATACGTAGGAGGGAGCAATATACTGCTTGACTCTTCGGTGAAGGTATGTTCTCGAAACTTCAACAAAAGCCCTTACCGAGCTACTGAGCGTCTCTCCTGCAGAGTCTTCCACTGGAGTTTATCCATCATCTCCGTAACGCTTTCGCGATGACTAAATGATCCTGTAACGAAGCGCGCTGCTCTCCGTTGGATCTTCTTCTATCTCTTCTATCAACTCTGTCTGGTACGGATCCCACACTGCTGAGCAGTATTGAAGCAGTGGGTGAACAAGCATACTGTAACCTACTTCCTCTGTTTCCGGATTCCATTTCCTTAGGATTCTTCCAATGCATCTCAGTCTGGCATCTGCTTTACCGACGATTAACTTTATATGATCATTCCATTTTAAATCGTTCCTAATGCGTACTCCCAGATAATTTATGGAATTAACTGCTTCCAGTTGCTGACCTGCTATTTTGTAGCTAAATGATAAGGGATCTTTCTTTCTATGTATTCGCAGCACATCACACTTTTCTACATTAAGATTCAATTGCCAGTCCCTGCACCATGCGTCAATTCGCTGCAGATCCTCCTGCATTTCAGTATAATTCTCTATTGTTACAACCTCTCGATATACCACAGCATCATCCGCAAAAAGCCTCAGTGAACTTCCGATGTCATCCACAAGGTCATTTATGTATATTGTGAATAGCAACGGTCCTACGACACTCCCCTGCGGCACATTTGAAATCACTCTTACTTCGGAAGACTTCTCTCCATTGAGAATGACATGCTGCGTTCTGTTATCTAGGAACTCTTCAATCCAATCACATAATTGGTCTGATAGTCCATATGCTCTTACTTTGTTCATTAAACGACTGTGGGGAACTGTATCGAACGCCTTGCGGAAGTCAAGAAACACGGCATCTACCTGGCAAACCGTGTCTATGGCCCTCTGAGTCTCGTGGACGAATAGCGCGAGCTGGGTTTCACACGACCGTCTTTTTCGAAACCCATGCTGATTCCTACAGAGTAGATTTATAGTCTCCAGAAAAGTCATTATACTCGAACATAATGGTAGCTCCAAAAGCAACATAAGCAACATGTTTCCCTGCTTGCTTTCCTCCTTTCTCTCGGAGTCATAGTGATACTGACTTTCACTCTTCCCATTATCGCCTCTATTTTTATTACCAGCCGCATCCACACCAGACGCGCCGCGACTCGCAGCGCAGCGTCTTGCCCAAAGGCGCTGCGCAGAGCAGTGCAGAACTGCGCAGAATGGAGTAGAGTGCTTGTGGATGTGCAATAGTGTTCCGGTAGGCCTGCCCGCACTTCAGTGAAAATGGAAAACGAGAGACAACCTCTTGAACTGCACACGAATGAACCATTTCTTTTGGTGCACCGACACTAAGCGGAACATGGTTGTTGTGCAGAGCGGCGCGGTTTGACGTCCACATAGGACTAGCCGCGCTGCGCAGAACTTACCGCGACCGATGTGTATTCAGGTTTAGGGCACCAGGAACTCCATTTCTCTTGCCTCTTGTTACCAATCACGATACTTACCGCCGGCCGCGGTGGTCTAGCGGTTCTGGCGCTGCAGTCCGGAACCGCGGGACTGCTACGGTCGCAGGTTCGAATCCTGCCTCGGGCATGGGTGTGTGTGATGTCCTTTGGTTAGTTAGTTTTAAGTAGTTCTTAGTTCTAGGGGACTTATGACCTAAGATGTTGAGTCCCATAGTGCTCAGAGCCATTTGAACCATTTTTGAACGATACTTACCAGCGCCACGAATACTTCTTTCTCTGCCATACTGTCCGCAGCTCGTGGTCGTGCGGTAGCGTTCTCGCTTCCCGCGCCCGGGTTCGATTCCTGGCGGGGTCAGGGATTTTCTCTGCCTCGTGATGACTGGGTGTTGTGTGATGTCCTTAGGTTAGTTAGGTTTAAGCAGTTCTAAGTTCTAGGGGACTGATGACCATAGATGTTTAGTCCCATAGTGCTCAGATCCATTTGAACCATTTTTGCCACGAATACTTCTTTCTCTGCCATACTGTCCGCAGCTCGTGGTTGTGCGGTAGCGTTCTTGCTTCCTGCGCCCGGGTTCGATTCCCGGCGGGGTCAGGGATTTTCTTTGCCTCGTGATGACTCGGTGTCGTGTGATGTCCTTAGGTTAGTTAGGTTTAAGTAGTTCTAAGTTCTAGGGGACTGATGACCATAGATGTTAAGTCCCATAGTGCTCAGAGCCGTTTGAATCTGCCATAGTCTGAGGCACACACACACACACACACACACACACACACACACACACACACACAGTGGCTCACAAACACTTACAGAGAGGCTGATGTGTGCTTTAGCACCTTTGACTTCATGTCGCACATGTACTGGTGATTAAAGATGCGTTGGCATTAATCCAGATTCGGTTACATCTACATCAACAGCTACATCTACACAGGTACACCGCAAGCCACCGTACGGTGCGTGGCGGAGGGAGCTCAGTTCCACTGCTAGTCATTTCCCTTCCTGTTCCTATCGCAATTAGAGCGAGGAAGAAAGACCGTCTGTATGATTCCGTATGAGCCCTAATATCTCGTATTTTATCTTCGTGGTCCTTACGCTCAATGTATATTGGCCGCAATAAATCGTGTGGCAGTCAGCTTCAAATACCGGTTCTCTAAATTTTCTCAATAGTGTTTCTCGAAAAGAAAGTCGCCTTCTCACGAGGGACTCCCCCATCTGAGTTCCGAAAACATCTCCGTAACACTTACGTGTTGTTCGAAGTCACCGGTAACAAATCTAGCAGCCCGCCTCTGAATTGCTTCGATGTCTTTTCTCAACCCAACTTGCTACTGATCGCAAACACTCGATCAGTACTCAAGAACAGGTCGCCCAGTGTCCTATATGCGGTCTCCTTTACGGGTGAACCACTCTTTCTGATCAACATTCACCGTCGAGGACAACATACCGGAATATGTTACTTAAAAAGTCTCAGAGCCACTCACAATCTGTGAACTTATTCCATATGCGCCACGTTCGTGAACAGCCTGCAAAGGGGCACCGCATCAAATGCTTTCCCGAAATCTATAAATGTGGAAATGTGCCTGTTGCCCTTCATCCATTGTTCGTGGTTTACTATATGAGAAAAGGGCAAGCTCAGTTTAGCACGAGAGGCGCTCTGTAAAAACATGCTGGTTAGTGGACATAAGCTTTTCAGTCTCAAGAAAGTTTAATATATGTATTACAATACAGCCAATGGCATGGAAGGAGGCCTCATTCGACGTTGATTACTCTGGTGCGATTAGCAGTTCTTGTTATACGACTGTTGCATTCTTTGATCAATAAATGACACGCGGAAATGTCGACAGTTAAAAACTAGTAGATATTCGAGTGTCTACAAAATGATCGATGCGAGAAGAGCACAACCTACACCGTCATTCCTTTTGCCAAGAACCTGAGAAAATTCTGGTCCTGCATAAAATCACTAAGCAGGTCGAAGACTTCTGTGCAATCACTCGTCGACCAATCTGGTGTGGCAATAAGAGACAGCGAAAGGAAAGCTGAAGTTTTAAATTTACTGCTTAAAAAGTCATTCGCGTAGGAGGATCGTATAGAAATAACATCGTTTGACCGTCATACAGACTCTCGTATGTAAGACACAGAAATAGTTATCTCCGGCGCTAAGAAACAATTGAAAACAAACAAGTCCGCCAGCTCCGGATTGAATCCAAATTCGGTTTTACAGAGAGCACTCTTCGGACTGGCCTCTTATCGCGAATCTCGCGCCCGGCGCAAAGCCCAAGCGACTGGAAAAAGGCGCAAGTGACTCCTGCATATAAAACGGGTAAAAGAGCGGACCCAGAAAATTACAGACCACTTTCCTTAAATCGGTTTGCTGCAGAATTCTTCAGTACGTTCTAAGTTCGAATACAATAAATTTTCTTGAGAGAGAAAAGCCTCTGTCCACAAATCAGCACGGATTTAAAAACTGTGACACATTTTGCCGTTTCTCGCGCTCTGTCCTGTGAACAACGGATAAAGGGCAATAGGAAGATTCCATATTCCTACGGTTCCGGAAAGCGTTTGACACGGTGCTCCACCAACAAACTGTTAACGACTTTCCGAGTTCATGGAACAGATACGCTGATATGTGAGTGGCTCGAAGACTTCATACGTAATAGAACCTAGTAAGTTGCCCTGGATGATGAGTGTTCCTCAGAGATAAGGATGGTGACCCTGTAGTGTGAGATAAAGTGCAGTCGAAAGAGTGTAGGAGGATACTGGATGTTCTAGATAACATTTTTATTTGGTTTGCTGAAAGACAGTTTGCTTTAAATGTAGAAAAAATGCAAGTTAACGTAGGTGAGTAGGAAAAACAACACTGTAATGTTCGAATGCTGTATTCGTGGTACAGCCAGTCACGACTACAGAACAATTAGGTGGAATATTCTTATGAAGGATAAAAACAGCAATGCATTGCTCTGGTTTCAATACCGACTAAGGGTATCTTCATTAAAACAAGTTATAGTTACCTACAACCATTTTTTATGAACATAGAAGAATAAGAAACATTTCAAAAACTTAATTTCTTAGCACAAGACGTATTAAAAACAGAACAAGTATTATTTGCATAGACTCACTTTGTACGGAGAGATAATAAAAGCTCAAGTGCTCGACTCACATAAGAAAAAGTTATCTTGTAAAGCCAACATTAAAACCATAAACATAGCAAGCCGCTAGGACTAACATCTGACTGAAAGGAATGCCAACTGATTGCGTCACTACGTGGCAACAGCACAATGCGCGACATATGTGGGACGCGAGTGGAACAAATTAAGAAAACAGTAATGTTATAAACGAAAATAGTTATTACAAGAGACAAAGCTTAGTAACAGTACAAAATAGATATTAAATGAAATAACAGGATATGATGAAAATTGATACTGCAGTTGATACAGGCCATCTGTTCAGTGCACAAAGTGTTAAAGAGATCAGATTGAACAGAAGTAACATACTAAGAATAACACCAGTAGAATACAATAAAATCAATTGAAAGTCTTTAAACTGCAAAGTGATTTGAAATGGAATAAGCGAATGAGGTCGATAGTAGGGAAAGCGAATGGTAGTCTCCTGTTTACTGCAAGAATTTTCAGAAAGTGAAGCTCTTCTATAAAGGAGATAGCGTATAGCACAGTAGTATGAACTGAAGGCCATTCTTGAGTACCACTTGCGTGTATGGGATCCAAACTAGATCAGATTAAAGGAAGACACTAAACAATTAAGAGGCGTGTTGCTAGATTTTTTACCGGCAGGTTAGATCAACACACAAGTCTTACGGAGACGCTTCGAGAAATCAGTGGGGGTCCCTGGAGGAAATACAACAATCTTTCGTGAAACACTCTTGAGAAAATTTAGAGAACCGGCATTTGCGTCTGAGTTCAAAACGATTCTGCTACGGCCAACGCATATTTCGCATTGGGGCCGTAAAGACAAAATAGAGAAATCTGGGCTTGCACAGAAATATTTTAGTTGTTGTATTTGGTAGTGGAGCAGGAAAGGGCGGGTAGCCGCGCGCTCTAAAGCGTCTTTTCATGGTCCACGCGGCTGCCCCCGTCCGAGGTTCGAGTCCTCCCGCGGCCATGGGTGTGTGTGTCGTCCTTAGCGTAAGTTAGTTTAAGTTAGATTAAGGAGTGTGTAAGCTTAGGGGCCGATGACCTCGGCAGTTTGGTCCCATAAGACCTACCACAAATTTCCATATTTCCAGGAAAGGGAATGACTACCAGTCGTATAATATACCCTCCGCCAGGAAGTGTGTGGTGACTTGAGGAATATATATGTAGAAAGAGAGGAATGTAGATACACATTGTCACTGACAAAAAAAGGAAACTCCTTACAGGGTCGTCAGCGAGGGGCGAAACCGATAGAAGGCTGAGCCTACGTAGCTCAATGGGCAACCTAGTAAATCTGAGTTTCTGCTTATCTTACTCGAAATAATAGTTGTTTGTTCGTGTTCTTCATTGGTTGTGATAGCAACACGTTCCAGTTGTTGTTCGCCGTGTGTTGTAATGGTACAGGATATTAAATTGTTTTCTGTAGATACTTCTTCTACTTTTTCATTGCGCGGATTTGTTTCACTGTTTAAACTCTTATTTGCTAATTTTGTGTTAGTATTTACTTCACCATTCTGTTTTCACGTTATTTGCGTCTGCCCATCACTACATTATTTCAAATCTTTGCATTCTATTGTTTTCGAAAAGCTAACTACTGAAATATCGGCAGATTTTGTCTCCGTATTCTTTGACAAAAGTGTCGCTTTGGTACTAAATTCATCAGTTTTGTACGTAACCTCACCTATCTGTAATCATTTCTTTTGTCCTCTCACTGATAAAATACATTCCTTCTTTGATTTGTTATACTCATCCAGTGACTTATTTATTTTAGAGGATGTCTCTTGCCCTGAGCTGTTACATTCATCCATACGCTTCTTCAAGTATAGCACCCATTTTACAATAGTTGCGTTCTCAGATTCAGCTGGAGTGACGACAGAAGGCAACACAGGTACAATCTGTGCACAAGAAGTCATAGTAATAAGCTATAATAGGTTGTAAAAAGTTGTAATAAACATAAACTGTTGCAAAATTTCTATCGCTGACGAAATAAATTCTTTTCGCAGACCAGTCACAAAAAATACAAGCTTAAATGTTTCTATGAATGCAAGAGAAATGAACTCGAAACCTGTATACCAAATAAACCACATGCAAAATCGGTACTTTATTGCTGTCATTGCACACGATAGGTTTTTCAGGAATCGCAAAACTGTTACACGAAAAATCAGGTACAAAAATAACAATGAAATTTACAGTAGCTGAAAGAGAAAATACGTAAATGTTAGTACATGTACAAATAGCGTTGGTTTGAGTTTGAGAACCTGTGTTACAATTTTAACAACTTAATCGCAGAAATACCAGACGGCTATCCTAAGAGCAAAGGATCGACTAGTGTAAGCTTTCTATAAAATATTGTGTGTATGTGTAAAGATTGAATATTTGTATTTCAAAACTTTCTCTTCATCTAACGCCTACTTTAGACATCGTATTCAGTTGCTGATCAAAACTCGGTGTTGGTTCGCCTCATGTTTCGTATGTGAACGTTGTCGAGAAATAAAACTGTGAACTTCATGAAATGCAAAATTTGAAATTAAGAAAATTAATCTAATTAAATGCCAAAGGAAACTAATTGCGTCTCAACGAAAACTATATTACTAAAAATCAGTATCGAACCACCTTATGAACGTTGCGTGCTATGAAGTGTAATGTTTGACATGGATTGGCCACGGAAATAACGTACAGCCCTACTTGGAAGAAAACATCTGTTTGAAATTACCTACACTGTTTCTGAAAATTAGTCTGCTAGCTAGCACAACACCTGGCAATCCTGACTAGGCACTGTTTGCTCAAGAATGCAAGTTGACATCTGCCCCGAAATAATTTCATTCTGTAAACATCCCCCAGGCTGTGGCAAAGCCATGTTTCCGAAATATCCTTTTTTCCAGGAGTGTTAGTTCTGCAAGGCTCGCAGGAGAGCTTCTGTAAAATTTGGAAGGTAGGAGACGAGGTACTGGCAGAAGTAAAGCTGTGAGGACGGGGCGTGAGTCGTGCATGGGTAGTTCAGATGGCAACCGGCACGGTAGCTCAGCGTGTTTGGTCAGAGGTTTAGGTACACTCTGTAATAAAAAAAAAACTGAGTGAACGGATCAACCAAGAACCAGAACGCGTGTCATTGGATGTCCGCTCCGAACAAATTCAACAAACAATATAGAACAAAATGAGTTGCCGGCACGGTAGCTCAGCGTGTTCGGTCAGAGAGCTGGTTAGCCTCTGTAATAAATAACTGAGTGAAAGGATCAACAACGAACTTCAGTGGATGTCATGTGACGTCCGCATCGACCAAATACAACGATCAACCACAGAAAAAAAGATGGTAGAGTACTTGCCTTCGAAAGACAAAGGTCCCGAGTTCGAGTCTCGGTCCGGCACACAGTTTCAATCTGTCAGGAAGTTTCAAGCGCCCTTTTGCATGCACCATTAATGGTGTAGCCATTGTCCCGGTTAAAGGTGTTACAAATTCTCATCTCAACGGGTTGTTTGATGACAGAATCACAGTGAGAAGATACGTGGGATAATATTTCCATTTCATCAAACGTAACTCCTTAAGCCACTTAGTTAATGTTACAGTTCTGCCATCAGTTTTAATCTTCCAGTAAGTTTAGAATTGGTGCATACTCCGCTCAGAGTGAAAATTCATTCTGGAGTTTACTCTTGGTGGTCCACAGAATCAAAAAGGCTACTGATGTTTCTCCATAACAGACATCGACAAAATCTCTCGCAGTTGCGCGACATATTTGGCCAGTTACATACGAAAGTACGTGGGCTTGCTGAAAAGTAGTGCTTCAGAATTTTTTATGTGAAAAATCTTACAGCTTTTCAAATAAAATAAACGTTATTAACATTCTGCACCTTTATTCTTCGTTTCTGCTCGTACATATCTGCAGCACTCTACTGCCAGAGGGCTCCTATCTTAGGGTGTAACGTGGCAGTTTCTGACGTAGCTACGTCGATGTTTGAGGAACAGCGTGCTGTAATCGAGTTTCAAATTCAAAGAGTTCGTCCACACATGGAACACCCTCTCATTCAGAACGTCAATGACATACCACAAATGAGGGCTGCGACGGCTTGGGTTCATTGTCATCGATCATCCTCTATATAATACCAGGCCACATTCGAGTTTCCAGAACCTAAAGAACACCTTCGAGGACTTCATTTTGATCATTATGAAACGGTGCAAGCAGAGACAAGGTTGTGGCTCCTCAACAAAGTCAAATATTCTACAGGGACTGTTATCAACAAGCTGATCTCTCGTTGAGACACATGTCTTCGCCGCCAGGGTGACGATGTTGAGAAATAAATATATAGACCTTGTAAGTAGGGTCTTTAGGTTTTTATGTTGGTAACGCCACGTAGCTCTCTATATGAAAACCACTGACTATGCTGTGTGAAGGCTGTGGTTGGTTTGCAATGTTGGAATATATGCTATTGTAGTGTTGGGCGGTTGGCTGTTAACAGCGCGTAGCGCTGCGCAGTTGGAGGTGAGCCGCCAGCAGTGTTGGATGTGGGGAGAGAAATGGCGGAGTTTTGAGAGCGGATGATCTGGACGTGTGTCCTTCAGAGACAGTAAATTTGTAAGACTGGATGTCATGAACTGATATATATATATATATATATATATATATATATATATATATATATATATATATATATATATTATGACTTTTGAACACCTTGAAGGTAAGTACATTGTTTGTTCTCTATCAAAATCTTTCATTTGCTAACTATGCCTATCAGTAGTTAGTGCCTACAGTAGTTAGAATCTTTTATTTAGATGGCAGTACTGACGCTCGCTGTATTGCAGTAGTTCGAGTACCGAAGATTTTTGTGAGGTAAGTGATTCATGAAAGGTGTAGGTTATTGTTAGTCAGGGCCATTCTTTTGTAGGGATTATTAAAAGTCAGAATGCGTTGCGCTAAACATATTGTGTGTCAGTTTAGTGTTGATCAGAATAGGTAAAGAGCGGAATGTCTGAGTACGTTCAGTTCTACACAGCTGTTTGAAAAGCAAATAATGTAAGAGGTTTATCAGCACAGTAATTCATAAATTTTTCTAAGGGGACGTTTCAACCTTAAAAATAAAGATATACTATGTTAATGAGATATGTTCCATTTAAAGAGCTTTAAGAGTTTTCACATAAAGCTTTCGGAGGCATTACTGTTCGGCAGGCCCTCATACCACGTGGCCCATTAATACAACTGTTAACTCTTGACGAAGACGAGAAAGGACATCTGTATGTACACGTGGTTTTACATTTATATCCAGAAAGTGACAATTCGAAGCACGGTGGAGGGTATTTGTTACTATTGCTAAGTCATTGCCTTCCCTGTCCCAGTCGAAAATGGGGCGACGGAAAAAGTTTCCGTACGAACCTTATTTCTGTTATCTTGTCTTCGTGTCGTTTACTCGACAACGCTCTGCACTCTGTCGCAAATGCCAGTTCTCTACACTTTCTCAATCATGTTTCTCGAAAAGAACACCACCAGCGACCCCATTTCAGTTCATGGCTCATTTTCATAATACTAACGTGCTGAATGAACCTCGAAGTAACAAATTTAGCAGCACGCCTATAAACCGCTTTGATCTCTTATTTTAATGCGACCTGGTGGGCATCCCAAAAACTGCAGCAGTATTCAAGAACGGGCCCCGCAAGTGTTCTGTACACCGTCTCATTTTAAAATAGCTACACTTTCCCATAAATATCCCAGCAAATCGAAATCACTTTCTCAGTAACCGACCTTGCGTGTTCGTTCCATTTCATGTCTCTTTGCAACTTGCAATGTACATAATCGACGAAACTGGGTCAAGCACCACTAATACTGCAGTCGAGCATTACGAGACTGTTTTCCTGTTCACCTGCATTAACTTACATTTTCACTGAACAACGACGTTCACCCACGCACTTCAATGTCTGTACTCAAGAATGGATCGCGCAAGTGTTCTCTGCGCGGTCTCATCCTCTGCGCGGTCTCATTTGTAAACGGGCTGTACTTTCCGAGAAATCTCTCAGTAAATCGAAATCGCTTTCTCACTAACCAACCTCAACTGCTCGTTTCACTTCATGTCGATTTGCAACTTGCGTCGTACGTAGTAGACGTGACTTTGTCGAGAAGCGCTCGACTAATACTGAATTCGACCGTTACTATATTGTTTCCCATTTCACCTGCATGAGCCCACATTTTTACACATCTGTCCACGTCGTCCTGCATCGTACTGTAAACAACGACACTATCCCAAGGTACTGTAAACAACGACACTATCCCAAGCACTGCAGCGTCATCAGCAAACAGTCATTGACAGCTGAAGTACGCAAACGCATCCGACGGTGCAAGACAATTGATTAACAGTAACCCTTTTTCATTATCCGCATCTTGAGGTGCTAGTCCCGAGAAATAATTTTGTAAGGAGTTAATATGATAGGCATATACAGCCCAAAGATTGTAGTGACTTGAGCTAGGGTTTTTGCATATTTGTGTGTTTTATTCCTGTGAGTTTAATATATGCACAGAAGAAATAAATTTGTTACTTAATTTTATAGTGCATGTAACCGCATGAATACGTGGCTGTGCATATTTGACTTATACTACAGGAAGAGGAAAAAAACTCGAGAGAATTTAGAGCCGGCCGCGGTGGCCGTGCGGTTCTAGGTGCTCCAGTCCGGAGCCGCGCTGTTGCTAAGGTCGCAGGTTCGAATCCTGCCTCGGGCATGGTTGTATGTGATGTCCTTAGGTTAGTTAGGTTTAAGTAGTTCTAAGTTCTAGGGGACTGATGACCACAGCAGTTGAGTCCCATAGTGCTCAGAGCCATTTGAAGAGAATTTCGATTTTATTGCTTTGTTTGTGTAGAAGAACTGTTACCTGTCATGTTTCTACATCCATAAAAAAGCGCTGAAAAAATGAGGAGAACATAGCTATTACCGATGAGCGGTACCTGTTGTAGTATAAAAACTGTGCCACTCAACAAGTTAACATAACGTAAATAGCGTTCAGTGATCATGAAACAAATTCTGAAATTTCGATACGGCTATCGATTCATAAAACTCGCCGACTGTTATGGCCGAGCGGTTCTAGGCGGCCGGCCGCGGTGGCCGTGCGGTTCTAGGCGCTGCAGTCCGGAACCGTGGGACTGCTCCGGTCGCAGGTTCGAATCCTGCCTCGGTCATGGATGTGTGTGATGTCCTTAGGTTAGTTAGGTTTAAGTAGTTCTAAGTTCTAGGGGACTCATGACCTAAGATGTTAAGTCCCATAGTGCTCAGAGCCATTTGAACCATTTTTAGGTTCGAGGCGCTTCAGTCTGGAACCGCGCGACCACTACGGTCGCAGGGTCGAATCCTGCCTGGGGCATGAACGTTTGTGATGTCCTTAGGTTAGTTAGGTTACAGTAGTTCTAGGTTCTAGGCGTCTGAAGACCTCCGATGTTAAGTCCCATAGTGCTCAGAGCCATTTGACCCATCATAAAACCCGATACGGTTTCTATTACGTTACAACTGAAGTCATTTGCCGCAACGATATTTCGAAGTATTAAAAAATGCCCGTTTCAGTTCACTTTTAAATTTGTGACATGTGTACTGCTACTCGTAATTTCTAAACGTAAGCGGGATGAGACAGTGCAGTAAAGCTTATTTGATTCGACAGTGGATTGATGGTAATCCTGTTCTGATATACGATAGAAATATAGAACTGTGCCAAGCGCGAAGCGTTTTTCGCACGACAAGGATTACTTTTCGAACCTTTTCCGTTCTCTCAAATACGTTTCTTTGCCGTTTTCAGGAGCTCACGTTTTAATTGGTATACAAAAAAAGGGAAGTGACACATTAAGGTTCAAATGGCTCTGAGCACTATGGGACTTAACATCGGAGGTCATCAGTCCCCTAGAACTTAGAACTACTTAAACCTAACTAACCTAAGGACACCACACACATCCATGCCCGAGGCAGGATTCGAACCTGCGACCGTAGCGGTCGCGCAGTTCCAGACTGAAGCGCCTAGAACCATTCGGCCACCAGCGGCCGGCGACACATTAAGCTGACCCGAGACAAGCACGTGCTTTCAGTATGTAAGTAGGCTGTTTAGGTTTTTATATTTGTAACGCTAGGTAGCGCCCTGTATGAAAATCACTGACTGTGCTGTGTGCAGTCTGTGGTTAGTTTGCATTGTTGTCTGCCATTGTAGTGTTGGGCAGCTGGATGTTAACAGTGCGTAGCGTTGCGCAGTTGGAGGTGAGCCGCCAGCAGTGGTGGATGTGGGGAGAGAGATGGCGGAGTTTTGAAATTTGTAAGACTGGATGTCATGAACTAAAATAAATTATGACTTTTGAACACTATTAAGGTAAATACATTGTTTGTTCTCTATCAAAATCCTTCATTTGCAGACTGCCTATCAGTAGTTAGTGCTTTCAGTAATTAGAATCTTTTATTTAGCTGACAGTAGAGGCGCTCGCTGTATTTCAGTAGTTCGAGTAACGAAGATTTTTGTGAGGCAAGTGATTCATGAAAGTTATACGTTATTGTTAGTCAGGGCCATTCTTTTGTAGGCATTTTTAAAAGTCAGATTGTGTTGCACTAAAAATATTGTGTGTCAGTTTAGTGTTGATCAGAATATGTAAAGAGAGTAATGTCTGAGTACGTTCAGTTTTGCTCAGCTGTTTGAAAATCAAAGAAAGTAGGGTTTATCAGCACAGTAATTCATAAATTGTTCCAAGGGGACGTTTCAAGTATCATGTTACGAAGAGAAATTTTGTTGAGAATGTTAGTTTAGTTGGTACTAATGCCCTCCGCGATACTATCCGAAACTAACAGGAGCCCTATTCCGTCGGTGATTATCACAGTATTACAGCGATTGCATCCGAGCGCTCGGACGCGTAAATCACGGTTTGAGCATATTTTAACATTTATGGCACACTTCACATGACTGAATGTTAAAAACAGACTCTCTAAGGAACATTTTAAGGCAATAAAAATATTAGGGTAGGCGAGCTTCTAGTCTCGTCTACCCCCTTAAGCAGGACAGAGAAATAGTAACCCCGACTGCCACGTTAAAAGAGGCGTCTGCCGCGATAAATGCGTTACGGTGGGTGGAGAAACCGAAAACATTTTTTTTTTTTTTGGTCATCAGTCTACTGACTGGTTTGATGCGGCCCGCCACAAATTCCTTTCCTGTGCTAACCTCTTCATCTCAGAGCAGCACTTGCAACCTACGTCCTCAATTATTTGCTTGACGTATTCCAATCTCTGTCTTCCTCTACAGTTTTTGCCCTCTACAGCTCCCTCTAGTACCATGGAAGTCATTCCCTCATGTCTTAGCGGATGTCCTACCATCCTGTCCCTTCTCCTTATCAGTGTTTTCCACGTAGTCCTTTCCTCTCCGATTCTGCGTAGAACCTCCTCATTCCTTACCTTATCAGTCCACCTAATTTTCAACATTCGTCTATAGCACCACATCTCAAATGCTTCGATTCTCTTCTGTTCCGGTTTTCCCACAGTCCATGTTTCACTACCACACAATGCTGTACTCAAGACGTACATCCTCAGAAATTTCTTCCTCAAATCAAGGCCGGTATTTGATATTAGTAGACTTCTCTTGGCCAGAAATGCCTTTTTTGCCATAGCGAGTCTGCTTTTGACGTCCTCCTTGCTCCGTCCGTCATTGGTTATTTTACTGCCTAGGTAGCAGAATTCCTTAACTTCATAGACTTCGTGACCATCAATCCTGATGCTAAGTTTCTCGCTGTTCTCATTTCTACTACTTCTCAATACCTTCGTCTTTCTCCGATTTACTCTCAAACCATACTGTGTACTCATTAGACTGTTCATTCCGCTCAGCAGATCATTTAATTCTTCTTCAGTTTCACTCAGGATAGCAATGTCATCAGCGAATCGTATCATTGATATCCTTTCACCTTGTATTTTAATTCCACTCCTGAACCTTTCTTTTAATTCCATCATTGCTTTCTCGATGTACAGATTGAAGGGTAGGGGCGAAAGGCTACAGCCTTGTCTTACACCCTTCTTAATACGAGCACTTCGTTCTTGATCGTCCACTCTTATTATTCCCTCTTGGTTATTGTACATATTGTATATGACCCGTCTCTCCCTATAGCTTACCCCTACTTTTTTCAGAATCTCGAACAGCTTGTACCATTTTATATTGTCGAACGCTTTTTCCAGGTCGACAAATCCTATGAAAGTGTCTTGATTTTTCTTTAGCCTTGCTTCCATTATTAGCCGTAACGTCAGATTTGCCTCTCTCGTCCCTTTACTTTTCCTAAAGCCAAACTGATCGTCACCTAGCGCATTCTCAATTTTCTTTTCCATTCTTCTGTATATTATTCTTGTAAGCAGCTTCGATGCATGAGCTGTTAAGCTGATTGTGCGATAATTCTCGCACTTGTCAGCTTTTGCCGTCTTCGGAATTGTGTGGATGATGCTTGTCCGAAAGTCAGATGGTATATCGCCAGACTCATATATTCTACACACCAACGTGAATAGTCGTTTTGTTGCCACTTCCCCCAATGATTTTAGAAATTCTGATGGAATGTTATCTATCCCTTCTGCCTTATTTGACCGTAAGTCCTCCAAAGCTCTTTTAAATTCCGATTCTAATACTGGATCCCCTATCTCTTCTAAATCGACTCCTGTTTCTTCTTCTATCACATCAGACAAATCTTCACCCTCATAGAGGCTTTCAATGTATTCTTTCCACCTATCTGCTCTCTCCTCTGCATTTAATAGTGGAATTCCCGTTACACTCTTAATGTAACCACCGTTGCTTTTAATGTCACCAAAGGTTGTTTTGACTTTCCTGTATGCTGAGTCTGTCCTTCCGAAAATCATATCTTTTTCGATGTCTTCACATTTTTCCTGCAGCCATTTCGTCTTAGCTTCCCTGCACTTCCTATTTATTTCATTCCTCAGCGACTTGTACTTCTGTGTTCCTGATTTTCCCGGAACATGTTTGTACTTCCTCCTTTCATCAATCAACTGAAGTATTTCTTCTGTTACCCATGGTTTCTTCGCAGCTACCTTCTTTGTACCCGTGTTCTCCTTCCCAACTTCTGTGATGGCCCTTTTTAGAGATGTCCATTCCTCTTCAACTGTATTGTCTACTGCGCTATTCCTTATTGCTGTATATATAGTGTTAGAGAACTTCAAACGTATCTCGTCATTCCTTAGTACTTCCGTATCCCACTTCTTTGCGTATTGATTCTTCCTGACTGATGTCTTGAACTTCAGCCAACTCTTCACCACTACTATATTGTGATCTGAGTCTATATCTGGTCCTGGGTACGCCTTACAGTCCAGTATCTGATTTCGGAATCTCTGTCTGACCATGATGTAATCTAATTGAAATCTTCCAGTATCTCCCGGCCTTTTCCAAGTATACCTCCTCCTCTTGTGATTCTTGAACAGGGTATTCGCTATTACTAGCTGAAATTTGTTACAGAACTCAATTAGTCTTTCTCCTCTTTCATTCCTTGTCCCAAGCCCATATTCTCCTGTAACCTTTTCTTCTACTCCTTCCCCTACAACTGCATTCCAGTCGCCCATGACTATTAGATTTTCGTCCCCCTTTACATACTGCATTACCCTTTCAATATCCTCATACACTTTCTCTATCTGTTCATCTTCAGCTTGCGACGTCGGCATGTATACCTGAACTATCGTTGTCGGTGTTGGTCTGCTGTCGATTCTGATTAGAACAACCCGGTCACTGAACTGTTCACAGTAACACACCCTCTGCCCTACCATCGTATTCATAACGAATCCTACACCTGTTATACCCTTCTCTGCTGCTGTTGATATTACCCGATACTCATCTGACCAGAAATTCTTGTCTTTCTTCCACTTCACTTCACTGACGCCTTTGCATTTCCCTTTTGAGATTTTCTAGTTTCCCTACCACGTTCAAGCTTCTGACATTCCACGCCCCGACTCGTAGAACGTTATCCTTTCGTATATTATTCAATCTTTTTCTCATGGTAACCTCCCCCTTGGGAGTCCCCTCCCGGAGATCCGAATGGGGGACTATTCCGGAATCTTTTGCCAATGGAGAGATCATCATGACACTTCTTCAATTACAGGCCACGTGTCCTGTGGATACACGTTACGTGTCTTTAATACAATGAATCGTAACAACAAAGCTTTGGATGTGCCGCAGGGAAGGGTGTCGGAACCCTTGCTGTTCGTGTTGTATATTCGCGACCTTGCGGACAGTGTTATTAGTAGCATCAGACCGTTTGCAGATGATACAGTTATCTATAATGAAGTACTGTCTGAAAGAGGCTGCATAAATATTCTGTCAGATTTTGAGACGATTTCAATGTGGTGCAGAAATCGGCAACTTGCTTTAAATGTTCAGAAATGTAACATTGTGCACTTCACAACGTGAAAAAACGTAGCATCCTATGACCACAATATCAAAGACTCACTGTTAGAATCGTCCAAGGCCTACAAATACGTGGGTGTAACAGTTTGTAGGGATATGAAATGGAATGATCACAAAGACTCAGTTGTCTTCAAAGCAGAAGTTGGGCTACGGGTCATTGGTAGAATACTGGGGAAGTCAATTCGTCTTCAAAGGTGACTGCTCACACATCACTCGTGCGAACGGTTCCAGAATATTGCTGAAGTGTGTGGGACCCGTATCAAATAGGACTGACAGGGGATATCGAAGGCGTACAGGAAGGGCGGCACGAATGGTGACAGGGTTCCAGAATGAGATTTTCACTCTGCAGCGGAGTGTGCGCTGATATGAAACTTCCTGGCAGATTAAAACTGTGTGCCGGACCGAGACTCGAACTCTATTGCGGAGACGTGGCTTAGCCACAGCCTCCTTTCTTTCAGAAGTGCTAATTCTGCAAGGTTCGCAGGAGAGCTTCTGTGAAATTTGGAAGGTAGGAGACGAGGTACTGGCAGAAGTAAAGCTGTGAGTACGGGGCGTGAGTCGTGCTTGGGTAGCTCAGTTGGTAGAGCACTTGCCCACGAAAGGCAAAGGTCCCGAGTTCGAGTCTCGGTCCGGCACACAGTTTTAATCGGCCTGGAAGTTTCGGTCACATGTTTGTTTGAGCCATGGAAAAGTGTGACAGAGATACTGAAGAAACTAAACTAGCAGACTCTTGAAGATAGACGTAAAGTAACCCGAGAAAGTCAACTAATAATGTTTCAAGAACCGTCTCTAAATAACGTTTAGAAAGGTTCCTGTAGTCCCATTTCATTATCATTTTATTTACTTTCCAGTGATACAGAACTCTCTGGCAGGCGTGAGTGAATGAATGTTGGTGTGTTTCATGTTGCTATACGGTGGTTTAGTCTGCTGCAGAGCATCAGCGGTAGTCGTACAGAATGGCCAACCCCTGTAGTTTTCGGGTAGGCAAAGAGGTTTGTTCACGTTGCGTGAAAGTTACCGGTGTTAGGTTGGTGGTGGAAGCCTCATCTCTGGGTTTTCCTGGCCTCGGAATCGCATGGGAGACGTTGGAGTGTGTGAGACGGTCAGTCTGCTTCCAGCGCGATGAGACGGTCAGTCTGCTTCCAGCTCGCCGAGGGTGTGCAGCCGAGCTCTCTTCGAAAGAGGGTGAGTTAACCGCGTGGCGCGTTGTCTCGTAGCATGAGGGGAGCTCTTAGCTTTTGGTCTCGTGTATCGTCATTTAAAGGTCGCTTAACCTTGTCGCAGTAAGGAATAAAAGGCTTCTGCATACTTTCAATTTGATTCCTAATGCAGACTTTGATCCGTAAGAAGAACATAAAACAAAGGTCTTGCATAAGTAAGAAGTGCACCCTCGGTTCAGTGTGAATGTTTGTCTGCCTGCAACTGCGTCTATATACGTTCTAATCTTTCCTGAACCTTAATAATTTTGCCTCTTCTTGAATTTTCTTTGTCTCATTTACCTTATGTCCGTTGGAAGCCATCCCCACGGTTTTATATTAGAGTTTGTCGGCCCACTGCCATCACCCTTTGTCCTTTCAAATCTGCCCTCCGAAAAATGTTAATTGTTCACGGCTGCGTGGTTTAATGTGATTAAAACTCGGCCACAGTATGTATAAACTGTATCTCCGCAAACCACGTGGCCATACGAGTGTGTTGTGAATCGCGTACCGTTTCACAAGAAATTGTACTTAGTTACCAGGTAACGGCAGTTGTGTAGATGCATTACATCAATGTTTTAAGGAATAACTAATTTTTCCACGAATCTTATCCTGTGTACCGATGTTACGTCTCTATTACCTACGCCATTTACCTTGTAGTTTCCTTGTTAGCCCATCCATAGCGTTTCCATACGCACAGGTTCAATAATTAGTGTTCCCTTTTTATGTAAAACAATTTCTTTAGAATAGATGTTGTTTACAGGAGTGCTGCTGCAAGCTGCTCTTATGCACAGTGTTCACGAATTATTTACTTTACTTTAATATTTGATTCACGTGAACGATACCTGGACCGAACTAGTAATTACATCCCATTCTTTACGAGTGATAGTGCAATGAGCCTTTTTTCTTATGATTAAATTAATTAATTTTCCGATTCAGCCGAACCCTTTATTTGTCATGTGGCTAGAGTTGGTGCCAACCCAGTCTTTTACGTTGATTTCAATGTCAGATAGCATTTTCTTATTCAAAGTGAGCTTCACGCAACTTACACATAACGCCAGTTTTTTACATAACTTACACATAGTTTATTTATTTTATTTAATCATGTCAGAAGCATCGTACATAAAATCAGAATAATTAATGCATACATATCAAGTATATAACAAATACAAAAAGAGTATAATGTAAGATGGCAAGAACTATGCCCCTTACATGAAGTCATTAAAGATCACCTAACTCACGTTGAGCGAACAGAAGGGCTGAACAAAAAATGACTGATAGGGCACAATGCATCTTGTAGAGGGTATAGTATGGACGTATTGAAATAATTAATGTCAGGTGATGGTTTTAAAGTAATTCACACGACATGAAAACTTTGTGGAAATGCGTCGATTTACTGGAGGCTAGTTTATCCCAAGGAAGTATTCAGAATTGACCGTGGTCGCCGGGGAGCGGCTAAGGGAAGCGACAATGGGCAGCTTAGGGCGGGTAATGCTCTGAGAACGTGGTAACGGGGCGTGGCCTCCAGCCGCCTTAAGACGAGTGACAGCATGGGTGGTTGACCCTGACCCCATGCTGGTGCACCGGGAAGCAGACGGAGAACTTGTATGCCTGTTGATAAATGTCTGTCATCCCGTTTTCAGTGAAACATGCGAGAAAGCCGCGAAAACCTATGGTGGAGCGGTCAACAGAGGTCAAAATATGCGTGTTCGTGACTATAGCAACTTCACGCTGAATTCACGGTCCGAAGAGTCTGAAGTAAATCAGGTGAAGAGTGACAGAATGAAATACGCCGGCCTCCGATGGGAACATAGGACCGAGGAATTTGAAGTACTCTCCTGGGAGTCAGAATTCCGGAAAAATTGCTGTTTGTGCAGACGCTAACCTTGATGGGTGGCCTGGGAGGAGCTAAATAACAGATGTTGAGAGGAAGGGAAATTTTGTGGGAATTTGTTCACTTCCCAGAGCAGGTATTGGTCGGCACTGGGAAGCGATGCATAGTTAACGCGACTTGCTGGAGGGGAAATCGAGGCGAAGAGCGGACTGTGAGAAGTCTCCGTAGAAGTCTTCTGTTCCCAGCTTGCCTAGAGCGCGGACGTGGCGTTCTTGACTCAGCTTGCCTGAGAAAGAGTGAGCATCTCTGCAGTTTAGGACATAGCAAAGGGAACGATTGAGCTTGGAGATAGGAAGTTTTGCTTCAGCTATGTACTGAGCAAGATAGGTAGGAGTGAATAGACGAGTGTAGCCTTGCAGCACCACGAGGTTGGCCGACGTCCACACAACGACACCTCTCCGTCACGCTGAATTCGGTGATATTGCGCCCCCTCCGGCCAGTGATTAATTTGTTGGATCACGTCGGCAAAGTTTCCACGAGGGTTTCATGGGCCGTGTATTGTAGAATTCTTCTCGCACTTCGCATTACGCCTGGGTCAGTCGATTGGAATTACTTTTGATTTATCGTGCTTTACTCCACGCAAACGCAATTTATTACCACTGCCTGTTAGGAGAGTCATGTAATGTGATGATTGAAGGTCACGAGCTAAAATAAATCTGTGCTAATCGACTGCATCTGTTTTCAATCAAGTAGTTGTAATCCCAAGTCACTTTCTTAATTAATTTTATGTTCAACATTTGCATCAGGTGTTCAATAGCTGAATATAACATCAATGTGCACCCCTTTTTAATTAAAAGGGATCAATTCTGAGCCAATTAATGTCAACACTGCCACCGCAGTTCAATCAGGAGTCACAGGGCCTTATTACTTTCTTTGCGTTATCCGACATTGCGGCAGTTTTGCACTCTCTGTTGATCTGTTAGTCAAGTAGCTGGTGTGAACACACTCCAAAACCAGATAAGTGACGGGTGGGGTGTTACAATAAAAGTATGCAGATATATAAGCAGGGTCAAGTAGTTTTTTATTTTATGAAGTCTTGGACCAGAACCTGGCTACGTCCAGCGCTTCATCAAATCCTTCACGGTGCAGGTGCTTGGGCACAGCACACACTGCGTGAGGTGGATGGTAGTTTGAGTGTGTCCAAAGTCACACAGCGCCGGTTCATTTGAGAGGCCCCATTTGCGCATATTCTCTTTGGATCGTGTGACACCAGAGCGCAGCCTATTAGGAGACTTCCACGTCGTCCATCCTTCCATATGGCCGGGAGGGAGTTCTTCGTTTGGGACTAACGATTTCCAAAGGTGCGCGTTTTCTTCTCGCTACATTGCCAGCCTCACTTGCTGCAGTGTCTCGACGATGTTTTCTGCTGTGTGCAGGAAGCTTCCTCTAGATTTTAGTCGGCGGCGGGCTGGCTGGTGTTTGTACAGCGGGTGGGCAGGTGAGGTCAACGCCTTTGTCTTTTCCTTCCTGGCCGCTACTTTCCTTCTAATATCTGGTGGGAGCACGCCTGCCAGGCAGTACAGTTTATCAGTCGGGGTTGGTCTCAGACAGCCTGTGATGATGCGGCAGGATTCGTTGAGCGGTATGTTCACTTGCTTGGCGTGGCTAGAAATTGTACCAAACTGGGCACGCATACTCCGCTGTTGAATAGCACGAAGCAAGAGCTGTGGTTCTCATTATTCCAGGCACTCCTTGCCCGTTAGTTTGCGCACAATGTTGCTTCTCGCGGCTACTTTGTGTTTAGTGTTCATGCAGTGCTTTTTATAGGTGAGTGCTCTATCCCAGGTGACGCCTAAGTATTTTGGTGTTTCGCAATGTTCCAGGGGCACTCCTTCCCAGTTACGTTTGAAACGTCCCCTTACTTAGAACAATTATACATGACTGTGCTTAAACTGACACACAATATTTTTAGCGCAACGCAATCTGACTTTCAATAATCCCTACAAAAGAATGGCCCTGATTAACATTAACCTATACCTTTCGCAAATCACTTACCTCACAAAAATCTTCGTTACTCGAACTACTGCAATACAGCGAGCGCCACTACTGCCAGCTAAATAAAAGATTCAAACTACGGAACGCACTAACTACTGATAGGCATAGTTAGCAAATGAAAGATTTTGATAGAGAACAAACAATGTATTTACCTCAATAGTGTTCAGAAGTCATAATGTATATAGCAGTTCATGATATCCAGTGTTACAAATTTCAAAATGTGGTGTCACCGCCAGACACCACACTTGCTAGGTGGTAGCTTAAATCGGCCGCGGGCCATTTAGTACATGTCGGACCCGCGTGTCGCCACTGTGTAATCGCAGACCTAGCGCCACCACCAAGGCAGGTCTCGTGATACGGGAGAGCACTCGCCCCAGTTGTACAAGAACCTAGCTACCGCCCAGTTGTACGAAGCCTTTCTCTCTCATTAGCCGAGAGACAGAATAGCCATACAGTGATTGTACTTAAAGTCTTCTGTGTATCGTCAAGATCGATGTACCACAAGGAATAAGTAAAGTTAAGTATTAAACCTGCTCCGTTCTTTTCTTCCTAACATTAATTACGTATCCTGTTCCAGTACTTCACGCCCGTCTGCGTTAGTCTAGAGTGCCTTTTCAGCCATCTCAACTTCACGGTGTCGGCCCAGCTACCGACACAACATTGGCGACGAGGGAAAAGAGTTCTTTCTGATTGCTTACATTTAATTGTGTCATGGCTTCGCCACATTCTCCAGATGTACTGTCCGAATTTTATCGCTTGCAGAATCAGCAGACGCAGGCGTTATTGGATGCCCTTGGACAGCTCGTCCAGGGTCAACGTACCATTCAAACCGATGCGGCCGCCGCCGCTTCTTCGCTACCGCTGCCACTAAACGCTGTTGCACCTCCCTTTCGACCATACGTGGCAGCCGATGAGACCTGGCACGAGTGGTCTCGCCAGTTCAACTTTCATCTAGCAGCCTACAGAATTCAAGGTAATGAGCGGCAGCCGTTTTTGCTTTCTTGTGTTGGTGTGTCCACATACCGTGTGATAGTGAAATTGTTTCCCCGACGCGACGTAGCAACTCTGTCCTACGAGGAAATTTTGTCTGCATTAGATGACTATTTCAAAGAAACAGTTAATGTGGTTGCCAAACGGTATACGTTCTTTCGTACAAAACGTACGGCCGGTCAAACTAATAGGGAGTGGGTAGCAACATTGCAAGGACTTACTAGGGACTGTGCCTTTGAATGTGACTGTGGTCTTTCTTATTCAGATACCATGGTGCGTGATGCAATTGCACAGAACGTTTCTGATGTTCGCATACGGGAGCAAATTTTGAAACTAGTTAATCCCTCCCTTCAACAAGTGATAGACATATTGGATAGACAGGACACACTTGACTGTGCTCAGGAATCTTTTGAAACTTCGCCAGCCGTGTGTAACATTAACCGGCCCACTGGACGCGCTGCGCGGCCCGGTCACCGGGCCTCGTGCACGTCCGCACAGCTGCCGCCGCGCGCTAAGCCACGTGTGCCGCGCCAGTCCACAAATGTAGTGAAATCGTGCCCGCGGTGTGCTACTAGACATTCGCGTGAACATTGCCCGTCACGCCAAGCTATTTGCTTTTTCTGCAATAAGAAAGGACATGTTCAAAGTGTTTGCCAGAAAAAGCTCAGATCAGACGATCACAATCATTCCAGGCCCTTTGCTTCGCGCCGGAATCGAACCAAGGACACTCAGGCTCGTGGACCTTCGCCTATGGACATTCATGTCGTTAATTCCACTTCGTCCAGTGACACTTTCTCTAACAGTACCTGTGTTCGTCCCACAAAAACTGTGCGTCGACGTCGCCGGAAATCACGTCAATTAGCAAGTGATTCTGTACCAGTGTCTGTTCCCATTGCACAAAACAGTCGCTCTTGTCGTCAGCAGGACAATAAACTTTTTGTGGACTTAGACTTTGAAGGCAAAGTGATACCATTCCAGCTCGATACCGGAGCTGCAGTTTCATTGCTCAATCACGACACGTACAAACAACTGGGCAAACCTCCGTTGCGTTCCGCAAATGTTAAGCTAACTACATATTCTGGACAGAAAATTCCTGTGTTAGGACAGTGCAGCCTTCTTGCAACATACAAGGGACAAACAAAACTTGTGTCGTTTTACGTTCTTCGTTCTTCTACGGCAGTGAACTTGTTTGGTCTAGATTTATTTCAGTTGTTTAACATGTCTATTGTAAATCAGGTCCTATCAGTGAATCAGACTGTGCCTACAGACAGTGTTTCTCGGCTGTGTGACGAATTTGCAGACATTTTTGCACCGGGCTTAGGTTGCGCTAAAAACTATGAAGCACATTTAGAACTGAAGGTAAACGCGCAACCGAAATTTTTCAGGGCGCGCAATGTTCCCCACGCATTGCGTGATGAGGTCGCAAGAACGTTACACGATCTCGAATCACAGGGTGTAATTGAACGTGTGCAAGCTTCTCTCTGGGCCTCACCCTTAGTAATTTTGCCAAAACCTTCCGGAAAATTGAGACTTTGCGTGGACTTCAAGGCCACAGTGAATCCACAGCTAGTGACTGCTACTTTTCCTTTGCCCCGCCCGGAAGATCTTTTTGCTAAACTGTGCCCGGGAAAATATTTTTCAAAGTTGGACCTAGCCGATGCGTACTTGCAACTACCGGTGGACGACGAATCCCAGCGCGTATTGGTGGTTAACACGCATCTTGGATTGTACCGCTTCAAAAGACTGCCATTCGGGTGTGCATCCGCCCCTGCCTTGTTTCAGCAATATTTACAAACTATTTGTGCGTCGGTCCCTACTGCAGCAAACTATCTGGACGATATAGTGATCTCCGGACAGACAGAAGAAGATCATCTTGCGAATTTACGAACATTATTTCAGGTCTTGCGGCAAAATGGTCTTCGCTTGAGGAAGGACAAATGTGTGTTTTTTGCTCGTGACTTACCATACCTGGGACATGTCATTAATGCCCAAGGCATACATCCGAGTCCAGAGCACCTCCGTGCCATACAAGAATTGCCTTCCCCTCAAAATGTGAAACAGCTACAGAGTGTGTTGGGTAAAATTAATTATTACCATAAATATGTGCGCAATGCCTCTTCCATTTCAGCTCCGCTTCATCGCTTACGCCGTAAAGGTGTTCCGTTCGTCTGGACGACGGAATGCGAACGCGCCTTTCGCCAGTTGAAATCGGCGTTGCTTTCTAATACTTGCCTTACGCCATTCGATCCCCAGAAACCCCTTTTGTTGATGGTAGATGCATCGGATTTCGGGATCGGTGCTGTGCTTGCGCACAAAGTTGGCTC
This sequence comes from Schistocerca piceifrons, assembly GCF_021461385.2. Taxonomy (NCBI): domain Eukaryota; kingdom Metazoa; phylum Arthropoda; class Insecta; order Orthoptera; family Acrididae; genus Schistocerca; species Schistocerca piceifrons. Next base: position 1,195,975,539 of record NC_060138.1, read on the forward strand.
GCATGATCGCCCTATTGCCTTTGCGTCCAAATTGCTCTCGTCTGCGCAAAGAAATTATTCACAGATAGAGAAAGAAGCTTTGGCTCTCGTGTTTGGTGTTACTAAGTTCCATGATTTCTTGTATGGTCGTCACTTTACCATCATCACAGACCACAAACCTTTGACATCGCTTTTTCATCCGACCAAGCCTGTACCTCCACGTACAGCGCAGAAATTCATTCGCTGGTCTATTTTCCTCTCGCAGTACCGCTACGATATCTTGTATCGGTCCACTGCTAAGCACGGAAACGCCGATGCGTTGTCCCGTTTGCCTGTTGCTGAGGATAAAGCATTCGATTCTTCCGAACTTGCTTGCATGTTCATTGATTCGGAAACCGATGAAGTGGTCGAATCGTTTCCGATTGATTTTCGTCGTGTCGCTACAGCCACAGCTGCTGACCCTGTCCTTGCTACTGTTTTACGTTTTGTTGCTACGCAATGGCCTTTGTCAAAGTCTCGGATCGAGGATCCGTTGGTTCGCCGATTTTTTGCTCACAAGGAGAGACTTTTTGTTCGACGTGGTGTTTTGTTGTTGCGTTCGGATAATGATCAGTCCAGAGTCGTGGTCCCACGTTCGTTACAGTCCTCTGTTTTACGGCTTCTTCACCAAGGACATTGGGGTATAGTGCGAACGAAACAACTTGCTCGTCAGCACTGTACTTGGTTCGGAATCGATGCTGCGATTACGATTATGTGTTCTTCGTGCCCGGCGTGTGCCGAACAACAGTCCGCACCGCCGCGGAAAGTCTTTGCATGGCCAAAAGCCACTTCCCCTTGGCAACGCTTGCACATTGATTTTGCTGGTCCATTCTGGAATGCTCGATGGTTGGTTCTGGTCGACGCCTTCAGTAATTTTCCTTTTGTTGTCCGGATGTCTTCCACGACGTCCTCCGCCACCATCCAAGCGTTGTCTGCTATCTTTTGCATTGAAGGTCTTCCGCAGACTATTGTTTCCGACAATGGCCCACAATTCATGTCCGCAGAATTTCAGTCATTCTGCCAGGCCAATGGTATTCAACATCTGACATCCGCGCCGTTTTCGCCTCAGTCCAACGGTGCCGCTGAACGGTTGATCCGGACTTTCAAGTCACAGATATTGAAATTGAAAGAGTCGCATTCTCGGGAGGACGCATTGTTGCTCTTTTTGTCTTCGTATCGCTCTCAGCCCCGAGATGGTCGCTCGCCGGCTGAGTTGCTCCACGGTCGTCCTCATCGCACCTTGATGTCTTTGCTGCATCCGCCGCATCAGGTTCCTGTGCAGCGGCAGACTCCTGCTTTTGCTCCAGGCGACGTTGTATTTTATCGCAACTATCGAGGTTCACGGCGTTGGCTCGCAGGGCGCATTCTTCGCTGCCTCGGCCGCGCGATGTATTTGGTTTTGGGGGCCTCTGGTGAGGTGCGTCGGCATCTCAATCAGCTGCGCCTCTGTCGTCGCTCGGGTTCTGCCGCTCCCCGTCTGCTTTCAGCGACGGTGCCGTCCGGTCAGCGCCCTGGGGACCCATCTACTGGCTCGCCTCATCCCCAGGTGTTACCGACGATGCCTTCCATTTTGCCCCATGGCGACGCGCCGCCGCCGCTGCAGCAGCAGCAGCCGCCGCCGCCGCCGCTTGTTCTCCCGCCGGCGCCGCCCGCATTCGACGCTTCGTTGCAGCCGCCAAGCGCCTCCCAGGGTCACGCGCCGCCGATCGCTTCCCGTGACCAGCTGTCCTCCGCCATGGAACTCCCGCCCGCTCCGGACCACATGACGTCATCGCGCGTCGGCTACCCCGACGCAATGGAGGTTGATCCTTCGGTCCCTCCTGTCTCTTTACGGGCGCATACACCGCATGTTGACGTGCACCCTGGACTAGTTTTTCAGGCGTTTCCTAGCTCCCCTCGGACCGAATGGCCGGGTGCGGGTGGCACAGCCTCGCCTGTTGTTAGGCTCCCCACCTCCTCGCATACGTCAACATGTGGTCCTCCCCACGGCGGGCGGAAGCCTTATCACACGACCGTTCGCCGATTTGCGGGGGAGGAATGTGGTGTCACCGCCAGACACCACACTTGCTAGGTGGTAGCTTAAATCGGCCGCGGGCCATTTAGTACATGTCGGACCCGCGTGTCGCCACTGTGTAATCGCAGACCTAGCGCCACCACCAAGGCAGGTCTCGTGATACGGGAGAGCACTCGCCCCAGTTGTACGAGAACCTAGCTACCGCCCAGTTGTACGAAGCCTTTCTCTCTCATTAGCCGAGAGACAGAATAGCCATACAGTGATTGTACTTAAAGTCTTCTGTGTATCGTCAAGATCGATGTACCACAAGGAATAAGTAAAGTTAAGTATTAAACCTGCTCCGTTCTTTTCTTCCTAACATTAATTACGTATCCTGTTCCAGTACTTCACGCCCGTCTGCGTTAGTCTAGAGTGCCTTTTCAGCCATCTCAACTTCACGGTGTCGGCCCAGCTACCGACACAACACAAAACTCCGCCATCTCTCTCCCCACATCCACCACTGCTGGCGGCTCACCTCCAACTGCGCAACGCTACGTACTGTTAACATCCAGCTGCCCAACACTACAATGGCAGACAACAATGCAAACTAGCCACAGACTGCACACAGCACAGCCAGTGATTTTCATACAGAGCGCTACGTGGCGTTACCAATAAGAAAATCTAAACAGCCTACTTACACGTTGTAGTCTTCTTGCAGATTGTCTGTTCTTTAGGTGGAAGACGCAGGTTTAGGTTTTCTCTAGGTTGGGTTTGAGATGCTTCCCCTTATAGTAGGTGGCAAGCTGTTCGAGGGCTTCTGACAGATTCTGTTCAACACTTTCAAAGCTGTCTGCTTGAGCGGTAATGGCGCAGTCATCTGCATATATGAAGCTTTCAGTGCCTTGGGGGAGGGCTGGTCATTAATATATATATTAAAAAGTGTTGGGGCCAGTACTTACACATAGTGACCATGACGCAAGCTAACTTACAGTTACAACGAATATACTATAACCCACTGCGTATCGCCCACACAGGGATAGTATAATTACAGCACGCACAGGAGCCTTAGACAATCATTCTTACCTCGCTCCGCACGTGAATGGAATGGGAAGAAACCCTAATAACTGGTATAATGGGCGTACCCTCTGCCATGCACTTCACGTTGGTTTGCAGAGTATGGATGTAGATGTAGAAGCAGATGCACAACAAAGCAAACGACGGAAAATTTTCACTTTGTCACATTAACCCCTTCAGTCCTGAATTACTTTAAAAATAGAAAAAAAAATTTTTGCCCTTTATCGTGTCTGTATGGACCTATTTATTGTATATTGGAGCAAAATTTCAATATGTCATACTTGGTTTAAAAAATGAAATGTTGTCCAATAAATTCGACATGGCATCTCGGAGGGGTTGCTAATGTGAAATAAGAAGTCAGTAGTTACAAATTATACAGCAATATTTATTGTGCAAAATCTTTTCAAGGGTGGAATTTTTTTACGAAGTACAGGATTCTATACGTTATTTTAATAATTTTAACTACTGGTATTATGATTTACAGAACAGTTAATAAGTTGAAAACTTACAGAAGACATTTTTCTTTACATTCATTTTGTACGAAAGGCCACAAAGCAATTTGCATCTTTTTTTAGGCGAAGGCGAACATCACATTTTGAACAGATTATTTTTTATTTCCCTTGATACGGTGTGTTTTTGCATCTACCTCCATCTTTGCGTTGATCTACCACTGGGAGATGGTTAATATCATCGTGCTGCACATTTGATTGAGGTCGTCTCTCTGCTCTGGATCCTTTCTGTTCAGTCTCTTTTCCAGTTTCTTCACTGCTTGGCCCACCTCCTCTTCTCTTTGTATTTGTCCCTGCTCTCAAAAGACTTCCAGCTACACTCATTCGAAAATGCAGTAAGCCGAGTACTTTGTTGTCTTGAATGTTTTCACTGAACAGTGTTTTCGATATTCTAACCAGCTGTTGACCAAAGCAAAATCAACAGCATGCATCAGCACTCTTAGAGTCCATTTTCTGGATGTAATAAAGTTTCTGTACAGTCCAATCAGCTGATCAAACAAGCCTACGCCACCCATTGATTCGTTGTACAATTTAACAACTTCAGGGCGCCCGATTTTTACGTATGATCTTGAGGTTTTGTCCCATCCCATTCTTGTTCAGTTATGTATTTCATAAGGTAACAGACAGGTTCTTCTTCAATTTCTTGATCAATATAGCACTGATTCTCTCAAAATGAATAGGAGGAGGTGACCAAGGGTGACGACTATACTTTATTTCTTCTTTCCTAGTGAGACAGTCACAGTTTGGTTCACTATTACATACAGTCCGTGCAGGTACAGATAACTCATATGGCTCTTCGTTACCTTCTAGATCATTATGAACTGACGCTACTTCCACTGCATCTTCTGTGAATTCAAATTGTGTCACCAACAAATCATCTTTCGCTGTCATTTTCTCATTTCCTATCCTTGGAGTTGTGGAAACAGCGCCTGGAATATTTTCAAGATGATTTTCGTCATCTGAAATATCGATATCGATATCAGAAACATCTCCTGCTGCTATGAGGTTCAGGATCTCCTTGATGTGGTCTGGATTTGTTGTTTCGTGTATCTTCCTGTGATCTGCAAACCAAAACCGAGTTTTAGCAAACTACCATGTATGTTATAGATGAGATTACTGGATACCACAGATAAAATAATTTATTTGCGAATATATTATGCTATGATTCCAAAGAGAAACGTAACATTAATTGAAAGAACTTTATGAGACAGTAGTAGGTTGAAAACAGCCATTACATCAATGCCTTCACGGCAGCTTAGTAGGAAAAAAAAATTACCGTCGAATCTTGATGTCCAGAATTTTGGACGACTTAATTCAGTGTCATAATAGCTGAATGATGTTCATAATCTCGAATCTCTTATGTTAAACGCTACCTCTACAGATTGCTCTTACCCAATATATATTTTAGCACCAGAAAATGTATATATTGAAGTATTTAACACGTAAATATGACTTACGTGGAGCATTTCGCAAGGGGTCTGCCATCTTGATTGTTTTTAGATGTGGTACACAGTTGCAGCAACAGAGGGCAGCAAGATGCATGGTACTTAACGCGAGAGATGTCCAGTAAACAGGCAACTGGGTTTTAATTGTGAATGAAACCACGTGCCCTTAGCGCTAGGATTTTACCCGGAACAAGTCCAGCCCATTCACCCTCCTCCACGCCTCTCCATAGTGTAAGGCCCTCTCCTAAACAGCCGTCAGTTCTGCAAACTGGAAGCTACAACAAAGATGTTATCGTCACAGTCCAACACATGTTACACTGTGATGAAAGTCAGTAATGATAAGAAATTTAAGTTTTTCTGCATGGTAATATAATATGAATTTGCATTATTAAAGAAATAAAATATCTTATAGAGAACTGAAGCATCGCCAGCAATGGAAAACAAAAAATAACGTGATGTTATTTAAGGGCAATAAGGACAAATTTTCATTAACTAATTCACTTATTAAAATAAGTTTATTTGAGGGAAACAGCAGAGCAAACATACAATGCAAAAACAATGGTCTTGAATCTGTCATGTCGGTAGTAAAGCCAGATGCAGTCGACTAACTCTGTTGTCTAAAATCAACGTTATATAGAAATAAGTCTAAGTCGTTTTGTTTAGTAGGCCCTCATAGTAGCTCACGAAAATTAAAGAATATAAGAATGCCATAAAGCAGAAATGCCTAATGAAAGCAGTAAGATATTTGCTTATATGACATATTTCGTTAGTGAAACTTCCTGGCAGATTAAAACTGTGCGCCCGACCGAGACTCGAACTCGGCAGAAGTAAAGCTGTGAGCACCGGGCGTGAGTCGTGCATCGGTAGCTCAGATGGTAGAGCACTTGCCCGCGAAAGGCAAAGGTCCCGAGTTCGAGTCTCGGTCGGGCACACATTTTTAATCTGCCAGGAAGTTTCATATCAGCGGACACTCCGCTGCAGAGTGAAAATCTCATTCTGGATATTTCGTTAGTATTTGCATGGATAATGGGTCAATTTTAACTTGTAAATTCTTCCAATGCCATACCCGCGCATTATAATCGAGGTTATAAAGAATTGTGGCTGTTTGTGTGTGATTAATGTCCTGTATGATGTTGCATACGTCTGAGGAAAATTGTCCTGTCTATTTTTAACCAAAAGATTTATTAATTTCATAAGTGTCATTCAAACCATTTTTGAAAAATAATAATGATGTGTATGTTTGTCACAGAGCAGTTATGGAGGAAATAATTGCTGCAGTGTTTCAGGGATGTAAAACGTCCTTCATGCTGTACTAACTCTTCTTCAACCCCTAAAACTTTTCAGCAAATCTATTCACTAAATGCCACGCAAAAACAGCCTGGATCGATCTAGCAATACCAAAGTAATTTTGATGCCCTCTGGAAGTATAGTGAACACTTGTGCTTTTTTCGCGTATACTGTCTGAGTTCTGAAACTCGAGTGTTAAGTATACCGTGGTTCCTCTTTCTTCTAGCAAATTATTCTTTGAGGGTAGGTTTTTCCAGTTTTAGCTTTCGGTGCTTTTTCTCACAGAGAAGTATGTTTCTTCATAGCCTATTCATCTGAATACTGAGTTCTCGTATTTAAAGAATTCAATGCTAAATTGTTTTCTCTTATGTTTGCTGTGGAAGTACCTGGCACAGCTGAGGCCAATTGTGCACGTTTTTTGTAGCGTGTCTTTTTACTATCTGGCAAAATTTAAGACCTAGCAAGATATTAATTTAATACTCACTGCGAGTGCAGCCGAACGCGGTAAACCACATGGGTCAACTGAAACGATGCCCACGCGCCGAACAAAGTCGGGGAAACCGGGGGTGAGTGGGCGGGACTTGTTCCGGGTGAAATCCTAGCGCTAACGATTCCTAATGAAATCGTTTAGTGTTATAAAAAGTGGATAAAAGTCAGTGTCCAATATATTGGACGCCAGGTCTGAAAGGGTTAAAAGCCTTTGAGCCCCACAAGGAAATTCGTGCAAACAGAGATGACATTACGCAAAGACGCATTCTCCAAGTGCAATACTCCAAAGCGGCACCACTGAGAGCTTCCAGTCTAGGTAACGGTGGAACCGTAGGTGGAGCTGCGGCAGGGAGCAAGTGTTGCAGCGCAGTGGCGGAGACGGCGGTGCTGCGGGAGAAAGAATAAGCGAAGGAGGAGCGGAGGAAGCGACGAGAGCGAGGAGCGTGCCGGCGTCCGTGTCAACCGTGCTTGTAAAAGCGAGTCGGCGGCAAGCGGACGTCATTAAGGCAAATGCAGGGGGCAGCGGCGCAGCGCGGAGACACGCCGGGCTGCCGGCCGGCCTCGTTTGTCGGGGCGGTCGGCCACTAGGGAGGTTATTACCGGGGCGGGCAGGAGGGGTGGGGGGAGGAATGAGGGAGGGGGGGGGGAGGAAGGGGTGGGAGCAGTTGCCGAGCTGCCTAGCGTGTGGGAGGCGGGTAGTGCTGCCAAGATCTCACACCGTGTCACTTCTGCTACTTCCTCTCGCGGAACTGTTGTTGGAGCACATCTGCACGAAGGGCTACCTGCTCCTGTTTGCTGCGTAGTCGACACCTCAGCGTTGTTAATATCTAATTTAATAGTGTCAACATCTGCTTCAGGTCACCGAACGAATTACAGTACCTGATTAAAAGTACGCTCTAAGGAAAAAAGAAAGACGCTACATCAAGGAGTCATGCATATGGGTGATAAACTGATATTGTAATTTTATGTGTGCTTCACTGCTTTTTGCTTTAACTAATTTGTGCCTGATTTTATTCTGAGAAGCTCAGTAATGTATGTAAATACCGTAAATGTAAATGTGATTCAAAAAGTACTTGAAGTGAAGCGCAGCTGGACAGCAAGAAACTCTTTAGCGCGCAATCTTCGCAACGTTAGTATTAGAGAATCTTTGAGCATGGACTAAAAAAAAAAAAAAAAAAAAATACTGTTAATCTGTATCTTGCGGAAAGAGGACGTGTTGCTTGGCCGACGCTCAGAACGTATTGTTACATTTAATGAAAATTGAAAATTGGTTCAAATGGCTCTGAGCACTAAGCGACTTAATTTCTGAGGTCATCAGTCGCCTAGAACTTAGAACTAGTTAAACCTAACTAACCTAAGGACATAATACACATCCATGCCCGAGTCAGGATTCGAACCTGCGACCGTAGCGGTCGCTCGACTCCAGGCTGTAGCGCCTAGAACCGCACGGCCACTCCGGCCGGCGAATGAAAATTGATATTTTAGTGATAAAACCGAGTGAAGTATGTGTAAGAGTTGCCAAAGATTTATGTAGGCCTATACAAATTTTCTGGAAGTGAAGAATAGAAGTATCTTGTTTTTGGAAAACTTCATTGCCGTTGCCGTCTATCAGTCGACAGAACTGTATGAAAAGCTACGAAACCTTGGGCTCAAAGCTATCCGCAATACGGCCAAGTAACTAACAGAGTCGTATTTTGAACCTTAAAGAACAATAACTTCCTCCAAATTGCAATACGTCAACAACTGGTGCAAAAGCTGATCATTCAAGGAGGCAGCAACCAAAATTCAGGTACCAGTTACGACTTAAAGTAAAAACCCCAATCAAAAATCAAACTCTCTCTCTCTCTCTTCAAACACATATACGAGGGGCGTTGAGAAAGTAAGCTCCGATCGGTCGCGAAATGGAAACGACTATGAAAATCCGATAAAGCTTTGCACAGATGTGTTGGGTAGTGTCTCTAGTATAACCCCACTTAGCATCACGTCGCTCTTCTCATTTCTGAGCTCGCAGTGAGTGCGTAAAGATGTCTAGAAAATAGTGTCTGCCGCCAAGTACGAGGGCCTGGTGAGAAATTTCGCCTGAAGCTATGCAGCAAACATTACATAACTGTCGTGCTGTTTCGTCTACATGACAATTCTCAGCCGCATTCTGCAGGGGCAATGAAGATGCTCCTGCATCGTTTTCAAATGGAAATGTTAGATTACCCAGAATACAGTCCGCAATTGTCTCCCCCTGAGTTTCATCTCTGGTCACATGAACCGCTGTCTTTGAAGACAACATTTTGACACAGACAACGAGGCGTAGGCCAGCGTGGAGAATTGGCGGAAAGCACTGACGGCTGCCTTCTATGATGAGGCTATTGAAAAGTTGGTACAACGCTATGACAAAAGTCTAAGTCAGAACGGCGACTGCGTAGAGAAGTAGCTGAAAGGTGTAGCTAATTGTTACAAGTAAAACATTTCTGATGTTCACTGTGGTTTCAATTTGGCAATCAATCGGAGCTTACTTTCTGAACAGGCCTCGTATAAATATTGATATTATTTTAAAAAAAGTCATTTTTATAATGTTCATACAAGTATCGACGGTATGCGCGGAAAAAGCAAAACTAAACTTTGGCGTCGATGGATGAATGTGTGACGCTGCAAAGCAGTATCAGCACGCAGGTGGCACAGGGGCATGCCGATACCGAGGCACAATGTCTTTGCGAATCTTCCGTTCCGTCAATTCGACAGTAGCTATGCCTCTCAGACAGACACGTTTAAGCAGATGTCAGCATTAGCCGGCCGGTGTGGCCGTGCGGTTCTAGGCGCTTCAGTCTGAAACCGCGTGACCGCTACGGTCGCAGGTTCGAATCCTGCCTCGGGCATGTGTGTGTGTGATGTCCTTAGGTTACTGAGGATTAAGTAGCTCTAAGTTCTAGGCGACTGATGACCTCAGATGTTAAGTCCCACAGTGCTCAGAGCCATTTGAACCATTTTTTTTTTTTTTTTGGTCAGCATTTGAGGGAGGAGATGTATTTGGGCTCAAATAAGGCGGCTGGAGAACCTGGCGAACCGCTCGACATTTGAGTAGGATTGATGCTGCTATCCGACGATGTTGGCGGGAATGGGTGAACACAGCGTCGAGAAGGAAGCGGTCGACCTAGCATTTGAGGGAGGAGATGTATTTGGGCTCAAATAAGGCGGCTGGAGAACCTGGCGAACCGCTCGACATTTGAGTAGGAGTGATGCTGCTATCCGACGATGTTGGCGGGAATGGGTGAACACAGCGTCGAGAAGGAAGCGGTCGACCTAGGGACACGACAGGGCTTGAGGAAGAACCAGTCATCAGCGTGGTACCCAGAGCCCCCTGGTTCACCATTGAACCGTGATTTATTTTCAAAGAATTTATTTTATTTACTAACGATTCATCAAGAACATTAACACATTTAATCACTCTATGTAAGCATGGAAGTAGCTTCTGGGGAGCAACTGATGAAATCATAACCAAATTCCTTTTAACAAATGGGAAATTTATTCACTTTAATAGTGCCTAAAAGCATTTTTTAAAAGAAACAGATTTAAAATTATAATCAGAAAGCACTCTCTAAATATCAAAGTTACAATTTATTCAGAGGAAGAAAAAAACAAGCTTTGACTGTATGGGCTTTTGGGCAGATACCCTTGCCACTCAATTTTTGACAAGGCCATAATTACGACCACTCACAACAGCCTCTGAAAGACTACACTGCTGGAAATCTGCAACACACCAGATAACTTTAAACTAAGAGTTTTAACATTTTGCACAAACAAACAAGCACACAATGGTACAAAACACTAACAATTAAACTATTAACCTTGCCACCGAAGGTGCAACTTGATTTTAACTTCTAAGAAAAGTCTTACGGTGAAAGGGTGACAACTTTATATACTAAAATGATCATTTAAATAAAAGCCCATGAAATGCAATCTTATGTAAAATTCTACAAGGTTGGCCAAACAATGGTTAAGATGCTCTACAGTACACAGATACCGCCTCTCAAGATCATAGGCAATAATATCAAAGTTTCCAAAGATCAAAACATATTTCAGGTATTTGGCCGTTACACTCCAAGCAATAAATTCGTTAACACACCAAATCCGACAAACATGACAGAGGCAGCTACTAACGTACGGTAGATTGATAGGGAGATTACCGAACAACCCGAACCGCAGGATGCTCTAACCCGCCCCTACTCCACAAGGGAAAAACGACCTCCCAATTTATGAACAACCACCTTCCTGCGGGTGGGCAAACAAAGAAGAATGGTGGGACGACCCCAAAGCAAAACGGCTCGTGACCTCACCAAGAAAATAAGTAGAGTTTAACAAGAGTAAATCAAAGAACATATCACCAATCACTTAACTTCTAATAAACTGCGATTTCTCGAGAAGACCTGGCGCAGCACCCCCAAATCGCTCTCCCGAACCGTCCACTGCCAGCCGCTTTAACGGACGCAGGAAAGCGCGCCGATCTCCCGCGTCACGGCGTCGCAGCTCGCTCCAGCTGATGCCGTGGGTTGACTCCTGTTGCTCCCGTGTCGACCGCGAAGTCACTACCCCTCGCTATACGCCGCGGCCCACTGGACTCACGTGGCGACCTCACATGCGCCGACGCTCAGGACGGACAAGTCATCTTGTATCTCAGTGCGCGACCGATCAACCGATCGATCCAACCGCCAGTGACCATTGCCTGAACAAACTCGAGCAGACTGGCGGCCTAACGCGCAGACTCAGACGCAGGAACTAAGCCCCGACTGGGCGACCACTCGCTGAGTTCTCTTACTGCCAATGTGGAAAGGCTCTCATTTTGCCAGCTTTAAAGGTTGATCCGAACGACAGACATAGTAGCACTCGGAACGACAGACAGACACTAACTGCCTAACAAATGCGGACGACAGACAGGGTAGCAAGATGGGGACGAGAGACTGACCCAGACTGACCGACTGGCGAGCTCATAGCGCCCCTTAAATGCACGTGAACAGGCAACCTTTCCCCTTTCCCACCAGAGGGAGACACCAAAGCTGCGATTGCCACAGCGGCGCCACCGCCAGAAACGGAGGGCGACTGCTTCACATTACGCGCTGCGGCGCGCTCTTCAAAACAGCAATTTTTGCCACGGCTCAACCATTATCGTCCATCCGATGTGGGACTGGCGCTTCAGTGAGCAAGAGGACCATTAATAGGCGGCTGACAGAAAGTAGGCTGAGAACACGGTGCCCTCTGTGCCATTGATCTCTGTACCCCAAAAAGACCGTCTGCAATGGTGTCGGGGATATTCGGTCCGGAACCTCACTGAGTAGGATAGGCTCGCTTCGGACTGAACCCAGATGATCAGCGAAGACATGTCTGTAGACGCCCTGGACAGCAATGAATAGCATGACTGTCGCCCGCTATATGGACTGACAACAGTGGTACTCTGGAGTGCCATTTCATTTCAAAGCACTGTTACAGCACAGCGGTACGGTCCACGATATTCTACGGCCCGTTTTGTTGCCATCCTGGGGTTATACGGGGTGTTCAATTAGTCTCTCCGCAGTGCCGTATGATTGTTAGCCGCGCGTGCCTTATGCTGCAGTGAATATACCGAACTGAAACTCATTGAAATACAAGTTATTAATTTATTGAATATTCATTTTTACTTACAAATTTTCACATTAAATATTGAAAGTGTCCCCCCTGTTGTTGAATACACAATTCAATTCGTCTAATCATGTTTCCTAACACAAGCTCCAACATTTCTTCTGTAACAGAAGAAGTGAAAGTGGATATTGCAGTTTTCAGTTCATTGATGGATTTCGGACGGTTTTTATAGACAGTTGCTTTCGCTGCACGCCAGAAGATAAAGGCAGGTGATGTTAAGTCAGGTGATGATAGAGGCCAAAGCCTTGTGAAATTATGCGATCACCAAAAACATCAGCGAGCAGTGACTTTGAAACGCGTGCTGTATGCGAGGTTACACCATCTTGTTGAGAATAACCGTTCAGTATTTCACTTAACACAAGTTCTTCTATAAACGGGTACAGAATATCACTGCAGTACCGTTGTGCGTTTATTGTTTCGTTGAAAAATATGGGAACCACAATCCGACGTCTAGAAATTGCAATCCAAACTCCTCTTTTCACAGAATGAAGTGGTTCCTCATGAATACACAGTGGATTTGCAGTACTCCAAATACGATAATTTTGCGAGTTCGTGTACCCGAATAAATGAAAACAACGCCTCATCAGTGAAAAACGTTTCATTAAGAATATCCCTTCCATTTTGTTGAACGAAGTTTTTGAACCATTGACAATAATGCAGTCTCCTGCCATGATTAGTATTTTTCAGTTCTTGTACGACTGTCACTTTGTATGGGAAAAGTTCTAATTTTAACCTTACAGCTGTGTGGGCAGTTCCGACATTAACATCGATTTCCTGGGCGAGTTTTCTTACTGACTTGTTCGGACTCATGGACATTTTATCGGATATATCGAGTAGTTTATCCTCAGACAAAACGCTAGGACGATCACTTCACGCACGTTCTTCAATGGTTAGCATTTTAACAGTGACAAAAACAAAACAAACGAACAACGGAACTAAACCTAAACGTTCGCGTCAATACGTAACGACACACGCCAACGATACTGCTGACGCTGGCTGAGATAAACGTAACAGTGGAATGTTGGGAGGGGGAAGTAATCCAGGCAGGCGAATAATCATACGGCACTGCCGACAGACTTTCTGGACACCCCGTATAACAGCAATATGATACCCGCCCACACACGGCCACAGTTTCACTGCTTGTCTTCGTTCTTTTCAAATCCGACCTTGATCAGCAAGTTCGCCGGATATCACTCCAATTGCGAACTGTGGAGCATTATTGGCAGGTCCTTCGACCACCTTCTGATTTTGATGATCTAACTCGCCAACTGGACAGAATTCGGCGTGGTAACCCTCAGGAGGACACCCAACAACTGTATCAATCAATGGCAAGCCGAATAACTGCTTGCATAAGCGCCAGAGGTGGATGAACACGTTATTGACTTGCTTAATTTGTGAAGCTCTTTCTCTTGAATTAATCATCCAGTTTTTCTGAAATATTAATCAATTACTCGTCTGTAGAAGCACACTACATCTATCTACATATAATGCGGCATCGACACTAAAAAAAGAAAAGATAAATTGAGACCACAGTCAACCACTTCACAATGGCGAAGGAGATCACTGCCGAATGTTGGTGGGCAGTTAACCACTTGACACGGTTTGAAACCGGAGAATATTTTACTGACATGAAATTCTATTAGGATTTCTGAGGACGTAGCGCGAGAGCATTCAACAATTAAAATTTTTACCTTTTTATTCCCTGCACAATAATCCTGCTAAGACCTTCAGCATCACTATTGCTGTATGATGACACATTTTAGCGCAGCTCATGATCTTTGTTGTTGTCTGGATAATACTATCTTACAGCTACACTCCGATTCGACGAAAATATACATGCTGCATTATTCTTTAACTAATACTGATATCTATTGTCTGTGGGCTTTGGTGTGAATGAAATTTAGCAGTAGTTGGTCTGAGGACTATTGTGGTTGGGCATTATGGGTAGTGCAAGTGAAGACTTGCTTGATAGGGACCCATTTTTTGGACATAGAACAATGTCGATTCTACGTTACATGGAACGGACAAACCCTGCAGTTTGTGGCATCAATGGTTTACAAAACTCTCATCCGATACTGTTTTGGTAATTGCAGTTTTCTGTCGTTCAAACAGAATTCAAAATAACCACGAAGCACCGGCACCAGTATTAGAGTATACTTGTTAGAGGACCTCCTTCTGCTATCCTAGTGTTTGAAAGAGTTCATTTATGGCTGTTGTTTTTACATCGTCGCAGACTAATACGAGAACCATCACTTCGATGTACCGGATGCAATACAAACGGTGATTTCGCAAATTGTTTCGGCTTATTAGGGCTATAAAGCTAAACAGCAGTGATCGCGTTAATGTATTTCCGTTGAGATTCCACACCACCGTAAATCATCTTTGAAAGCAGTGTCTTCTAGTGTTTGGTACATAGACCATGTCAGTCATTTCGCGTTAGTGATATTAGACCGCGAAGTCATAATAAGGGGCAGAGTTGGGCAATTGATAGATTATTTTAGTTAGGAAATATATACAACTGTACTTAAAGGGTTTATTTTAATCTGTAATAAATATATATCGAACAACAGCGTTTATCATTTAGCCGTATTAGTTGCCTTCATCATTCATTTATGTTTAGATTGTAATTTATATGTAAAAAAGAGCATTAAGAGATGCTAAGATCTGCTTCAGGGGGTAATCAGACAGGGCCATATCATCATTTTAGCGTTTATCATTTTCCGTTGCGCACATTCATTTTTACACCCGCCTGGAGTAGCATCTTGGACACTGAATCGAACTGACAAAAGGAGAAGATATAAAAATGTAACAAATGAAAGAAGCTAAATGAAATAGACAAAAGAAACTGACAGACAGTGTAAAATGATAAAATAGAACTGGCTGGACAAGAAATTCAAGACTGTAAAAGCATACAGGACTAAGGAAAGATAGACACAGTCTATAGGAAAGATCTGGGAGACAAGAGAAACACCTATATGAATATCAGGCCTACACTGGTGTAACAGCTCTGGTTTTCCCGTTTCGCTTTTTTTATGTCCGTGTTGCATGAGATGGTGGTTGGGACGCCGGCTGGCCAATGTCAAGTAGTCAGCGGTAAGCTTTCAGCCAAAAATTTTGAACTCTTTGCTTAACTTAATAATGAGCTCAAAATCTACAGCGGAAGGTGTACTACTGTTTACTTCTCGCGTTCTTGCCTTTGTCTTATTGTCTCTATCATTTTCATCTACGACTGTTCATTTGTACATGACGTCCTCATTAGATAAGCTGACGTGCATAGACATTAATAACGTTGTGTTTGGTAATAGTTCTCTCAGCAAGACGCCTACATTCGTCTGCCATGCTACATGAAGGAGTTAACTCGTTTAATTATTAATAAATTCGAGATCTTACTGTCTGGATGTGGTAGCATGTAGATCGCTCTTGTAGCCTTATTAAAAATAAACCATACTCGTTGGTTGCTGCAATTTTGTCATATGATGACATGTTGGAGACCGTGGCTGTTTTTGAAGACAAATGTTGATCGTGTTAAGACAGCAACCAGCCACAAATTATACTCGTTGGTTTCTTTGTCTACACATCAACATCTTGCTCAGTGCACAGAAAATGTATTATAGTTTAAACATAACTCGTAATTTTCTAGAATTACGATCCCTTCTTAGTTTCCTTGCTACTTTACTCTTCAAAGGTCTGCTGAGAAATTTGGAAACTGCTATAAGTTAAAACTAGAATGTATAAAGGGTGGTCCACTGATCGTGACCGGGCAAATATCTCACGAAATAGGCGTCAAACGAAAAAACTGCAAAGAATGACACTTGTCTAGCTTGAAGGGGGAAACCAGATGGCGCTATGGTTGGCCCGCTACATGACGTTGCCATAGGTCAAACGGATATCAACTGCGTTGTTTTAAATAGGAACCCCCATTTTTTTTACATATTCGTGTAGTACGTAAAGAAATATGAATGTTTTAGTTGGACCAATTTTTTTCGTTTTGTGATAGATGGAGCTGTTTTAGTCACAAACATATGGCTCACAATTTTAGACGAACAGTTCGTAACAGCTACGTTTCTTAAATTAAAATACAGAACGTAGGTACGTTTGAACATTTTACTTCGGTTGTTCCAATGTGATACATGTACCTTTGTGAACTTATCATTTCTGAGAACGCATGCTGTTACAGCGTGATTACCTGTAAATACCACATTAATGAAATAAACGCTCAAAATGATGTCCGTCAACCTCAATGCATTTGGCAATACGTGTAACGACAGTCCTCTCAACAGCGAGTAGTTCGCCTTCCGTAATGTTCGCACATGCATTGACAATGCGCTGACACATGTTGTCAGGCGTTGTCGGTGGATCACGATGGCAAATATCCTTCAAATTTCCCCACAGAAAGAAATATGGGAACGTCAGATCCGGTGAACGTGCGGGCCATGGTATGGTGCTTCGACGACCAATCTACCTGTCATGAAATATGCTATTCAATACCGCTTCAACCGCACGCGAGCTATGTGCCGGACATCCATCGTGTTGGAAGTACATCGCTATTCTGTCATGCAGTGAAGCATCTTGTAGTAACATCGGTAGAAAATTACTTAGGAAATTAGCATACATTGCACCATTTAGATTGCCATCGATAAATTGGGGGCCAATTGTCCTTCTCCCATAATGCCGCACCATACATTAACCCGTCAAGGTCGCTGATGTTCCATTTCTCGCAGTCATAGTGGATTTTCCGTTGCCCAGTAGTGCATATTATGCCTGTTTACGTTACCGCTGTTGGTGAATGATGCTTCGTCACTAAATAGAACGCGTGCAAAAAATCTGTTATCGTCCGGTAATTTCTCACGTGCCCAATGGCAGAACTGTACAGGACGTTCAAAGTCGTCGCCATGCAATTCCTGATACGGGTGCAATCGATGTTGATGTAGCATTCTCAACACCAACGTTTTTGAGATTCCCGATTCTCGCGCAGTTTGTCTGGTGCTGATGTGCGGATTAGCCGCGACTGCAGCTACAACACCTACTTGGGCATCATCATTTGTTGCGGGTCTTGGTTGACGTTTCACATGTGGCTGAACACTTCCTGTTTCCTTAAATAACGTAACTATCAGGCGAACGTTCCGGACACTTGGATGATGTCGTCCAGGATACCGAGCAGCATACACGCCCGTTGGGCATTTTGATCACAATAGCCATACATCAACACGATATCGAGCTTTTCCGCAATTGGTAAACGGTCCATTTTAACACGGATAATGTATCACGAAGCAAATACCGTCCGCACTGGCGGAATGTTACGTCATACCACGTACTTATACGTTTGTGACTATTACAGAGTGGTCTATCACAAAGCGAAAGAAGTGGTCGAACTAAAACATTCATATTTCTTTACGTACTACACGAATTTGTAACAAAAAATGAGGGTTCCAATTTTTTTAAAAAACGCAGTTGATATCCGTTTGACCTATGGCAGCGCCATCTAGCGGGCCAACCATGGCGCCATCTGGTTTCCCCCCTTTTCCCCCCTCAAGCTAGCCAAGTTTCGTTCTTTGTAGTTTTTTCGTTTGACGCTTATTTCGTGAGGTATTTGGCCCGGTCACTATCAATGGACCACCCTGTATACATTTTTGTTTTAACATATAGCAGTTTCCAAATTTGCTTCGTGATGCATTACCCCTCTTAAAATGGACCGCCGGCTGGAGTGGCCGTGCGGTTCTAGGCGCTACAGTCTGGAACCGAGCGACCGCTACGGTCACAGGTTCGAATCCTGCCTCGGGCATGGATGTGTGTGATGTACTTGGGTTAGTTAGGTTTAATTAGTTCTAAGTTCTAGGCGACTGATGACCTCAGAAGTTAAGTTGCATAGTGGTCAGAGCCATCTGAACGATTTTTAGCAATGACGCGGCATAATACCCAGAAGAATTTTATTCACTATGACACCGGCCGCGGAAGCCTACGTTCTTGACGGCTCTTTTTTAAGGGAAATGGGAACAGATTCTCGGACTATGGAGTTTGGACCATCTGCGGAGACGTGTTGGGAGGAGCATTGATTCGTGGCCTTTATTCCTTATGCTGGAAGGCATAGCGTTTAAGACGAGAAAAATTTTAAGGAATTTTAACATTATGACTGTGTTCTGTTCATCTTCCGAGATTGGTGCAGTAATCGGCTCTGTGACATACATAAAATCAATCCCTAACAGTTAGGGTGGACTCCCTGTCTACGTGTACCATGTTTGCTATGAAATTGCCTCTTCCACTCACACGGTAATTCGCCAAGAACCACTCTCATTTACCAGAGGGTGGTGGGTCTTTCAGTTTCCAGAAGGTGGCAGGAACGGCGAGGGAGAGGCAGAAGCGGGAGGAAGGTTTTTACTCGTCTTAGCTCACACGTAACTGCGCCGATTTCCTCCACAGCTGCAAAACTGCTTCTCGGTTTTTTTGCCCCCAGCTATCGTCGCTGAACCTGTGAAGGCCCGCTAACTTCACGCAAGAGGCGGCTTGAGGCCGTGAGTGTGCTGTTGGGGGAGGGAGCGGGTGGAAAGGGGGAGGGGGGTAAGGGAGAAGTGAGAGCGGCCTAGGGAAGGGTGGAAGAGCTGGGAAAAGCGGAAGGGAATCAGAAAATTAGGCCGGGGGCTTTTTCCTTCTGCGCCGCCGGTGAAACGCCCATTAAACGCTAGTGGCCGCCGCCAGATATATGTCCGAATTATTCCCTCATGCAATTTAAAGAGGCGCCGGCAGGCCGTGTACACAAGAGGGCGCGCGCCCCATGATTTACCGCTTGTTTCGGGGCCGCCCTATTTATTGAAATATTATTCCGCCGCCGGACGGATCAGTAGTCCTGCTCCCGAGGTCGGCTGCGGCGCCGACGGCCGAAACGACTCGACTCGACGCGCTTCGCCTCCTGCCGCCGGCGAGCGGCCATTATGCGACTAATTCGATTAAGAAAGTGCTCCGTGCGCCGGCGGAGTGCACCGCTTATAAACTCGGCGCCAACATGGAAATTCCGCTTTATTAGGCCCGCGCGGCTAATCTGCATATTCATATCGGAAGCATTATGCGGGTTTTCATTGTCTCGATTAATCGCGCGTCCGGCAGCAGTGCTGGAAGTATTATCGGCTCGTTTGTGTTTGGATCTACTGTAAATGAGTTGATGTGACTGGACAAACATATTATACTAGAATTGACATGTGATTACATTTTCACGCATTTTGGGTGCATAGATCCTGAGAAATCAGTACTCAGAACAACGACCTCGGGCCGAATAACGGCCTTGATACGCCTGGGCATTGAGTCAAACAGAGCTTGGATGGCGTGTACAGGTACAGCTGAACATGCAGCTTCAAAACGAAACCAGTTCATCAAGAGTGTGTGTTCGAATGTATGTGAAATGTTATGGGACTTAACTACTAAGGTCTTCAGTCCCTAAGCTTACACACTACTTAACCTAAATTATCCTAAGGACAAACACACACACACCCATGCCCGAGGGAGGACTCGAAACTCTGCCGGGACCAGCCACACAGTCCATGACTGCAGCGTCCCAGACCGCTCGGCTAATCCCGCGTGGCTCATCAAGGATAGTGACCGGCATATTGAGACATCAAAATTGTTACACCAAGAAGAAATGTAGATGATAAACGGAAGTTCATTGGACAAATATATTAAACTAGAACTGACATGTGATTACATTTTCACGCAATTTGGGTGCATGGATCCTGAGAAATTAGTACCCAGAACAACCACCTTTGGGCGTAATAACGGCCTTGATACGCCTAGGCATTGAGTCAAACAGAGCTTGGATGGCGTGTACAGGTACAGCTGCCCATGCAGCTTCAGCACGATACCACAGTTCATCAAGAGTGGTGACTAGCCAGTTGCTCGGCCACCATTGACCAGACGTTTTCAATTGGTGACAGATCTGGAGAATGTGCTGGCCAGGGCAGCAGTCGAACATTTTCTGTATCCACAAAGGCCCGTACAGGACCTGCAACATGCGGTCGTGCATTATCCTGCTGAAATGTAGTGTTTCGCAGGGATCGAATGAAGGGTAGAGCCACGGGTCGTAACACATCTGAAATGTAACGTCCACTATTCAAAGTGCCGTCACTGTGAACAAGAGGTGACCGAGACGTGTAACCAATCCCACCCCATACCATCACGCCGGGTGACACGCCAGTATGGCGATGACGAATACACGCTTCGAATGTGCGTTCACCGCTATGTTGCCAAACACGGATGCGACCATCATGATGCTGTAAACAGAATCTGGTTTCATCCGAAAAAATGACGTTTTGCCATTCGTGCACCTAGGTTCGTCGTTGAGTACACCATCGCAGGCGCTCCTGTCTGTGATGCAGCGTCAAGGGTAACGCCAGCCATGGTCTCCGATCCGATAGTCCATGCTGCTGCAAACGTCGTCGAACTGTTCGTGCAGATGGTTGTTGTCTTGCAAACGTCCCCATCTGTTGACTCAGGAATCGAGACGTGGCTGCACTATCCGTTACAGCCATGTGGATAAAATGCCTGTCATCTCCACTGCTAGAGATGCGAGGCCGTTGGGATCCAGCACGGTGTTCCGTATTACCCTCCTGAACCCACCGATTCCATTTCCTCATGTCAGCGCGTTGTAGGTGTCGCCACCAGCGCCAACCTTGTTTGAATGTTCTGAAAAGCGAATCATTTGCATATCACAGCATCTTCTTTCTGTCGGTGTAGCACGTGATCTTCGTGGTGCAGCAATTTTAATGGCCAGTAGTGTATTTATTTTTGTAGATACGTCTCTTCTTAGGGGAAATTCCTATCTGCTGCTTTATCTGCCACAAAGGAACTCTGTTTTCACAGTGAAAATTAAGTTTCAAGTTTCTTTCTGATTGAGGAACAAATGAACTGCGCTTTGTTACACTAATATATTTTTTATTACGAAGCAGTTCTCGGCTTATTAGGTCTTGGGCAAGCGACAACTGCCTGGCGTTCGCAAGAGACGACAGTGTGTGAGGAGCCGAACTTCTGAAACTACCGGCAGTAACATAGAGGTCTAAGAGGAGATGTCGTGACGTCATAAACTTGAAGTCGACGTCCGCCATGTTATTTGCCCAAAAATTAGCTCCTGGTGGAAGTGTTTTGATAAAAAATGCCAACTTGCTCCATTTACGGGTGTACCTATCATTTTGTAGTCTGAAGAGTAAAGGAATCACATTTCATTCCTAAGTGAACTCGTTAAAGCGGTATTTCCCTTTCTATCCACGAGTTTTGGTTGCGCTGTTTACTTTTAAAGTTGCGCTTTTATTTCTGTCATATGACTTCAGATTTATTATCAGTTCAAAGCCGAAAGCTCTCTGGGTGAGCGCTGTGAGAAGGAAATACCGGTTGGTTGGTCGGTTGATTTGGGGGGGAGGGGACCAAACAGCGAAGTTATCGGTTCCATAGGTTTAGGGGAAGAAGGGGAAGCAAGTCAGTCGTGCCCTTTCAAAAGAACCATCCTGGCATTTGCCTGGAGCGATTTAGGGAAATCACGGAAAACCTAGATCAAGATGGCAGAACGCGGGTTTGAACCGTCGTCCTCCCGAATGCAAATCCATTGTGCTAACCACTGTGCCACCTGGCTCGGTATGAAAACCTGAAAACCGACCACATACAGCAAAATAGACTGAAAAAGCCAAGAAAACTGTTATAGCCATGTGTATTCAAATACAGATAAATGTAACCAGGCATAACACGGCGCAGCGACCGACAAAGCCTACAGGGTTATTACAAATGATTGAAGCGATTTCACAGCTCTACAATAACTTTATTATTTGAGATATTTTCACAATGCTTTGCACACACATACAAAAACTCAAAAAGTTTTTTTAGGCATTCACAAATGTTCGATATGTGCCCCTTTAGTGATTCGGCAGACATCAAGCCGATAATCAAGTTCCTCCCACACTCGGCGCAGCTTGTCCCCATCAATGAGTTCGAAAGCATCGTTGATGCGAGCTCGCAGTTCTGGCACGTTTCTTGGTAGAGGAGGTTTAAACACTGAATCTTTCACATAACCCCACAGAAAGAAATCGCATGGGGTTAAGTCGGGAGAGCGTGGAGACCATGACATGAATTGTTGATCATGATCTCCACCACGACCGATCCATCTGTTTTCCAATCTCCTCTTTAAGAAATGCTTCTGCTTTAGCCTTTTCCGTAAGATTTTCCAAACTGTCGGCTGTGGTGCGTTTAGCTCCCTGCTTGCTTTATTCGTCGACTTCCGCGGGCTACGCATGAAACTTGCCCGCACGCGTTCAACCGTTTCTTCGCTCACTGTAGGCCGACCCGTTGATTTCCCCTTACAGAGTCATCCAGAAGCTTTAAACTGCGCATACCATCGCCGAATGGAGTTAGCAGTTGGTGGATCTTTGTTGAACTTCGTCCTGAAGTGTCATTGCACTGTTATGACTGACTGATGTGAGTGCATTTCAAGCACGACATACGCTTTCTCGGTTCCTGTCACCATTTTGTCTCACTGCGCTCTCGAGCGCTGTGGCGGCAGAAACCTGTAGTGCGACTTCAGCCGAACAAAACTTTATGAGTTTTTCTACGTATCTGTAGTGTGTCGTGACCATATGTCAATGAATGGAGCTACAGTGAATTTATGAAATCGCTTCAATCATTTGTAATAGCCCTGTATATAAGACAACAAGTGTCTGGCGCTGTTGTTGTATCGGGTACTGCTACTACAACGGCAGGTTATCAAGACTTAAGTGATTTTGAACGTTGTGTTACAGTCGGCGAACGAGCGATGGGACACAGCATCTCCGAGGTAACGATGAAGTGGGGATTTTTGCGTACCACCATTTCACGAGTGTACCGTGAATATCAGGAACCCGGTAAAACATCAAATGTCCGACTTCGCTGCGGCCGGAAAAAGATTCTGCAAGAACGGGACCAACGACGACCAAAGAGAATCATTCAACGTGACAGAAGTGCAACGCCCCCTAAATTGCAGCGTATTTCAATGCTGTGCCATCAACAAGTGTCAGCGTGCGAAGCATTCAACGAAATATCGTCGATAGGGGCTTTCAGAGCCGAAGATCCACACTTGTACCCTTGATGACTGCACCACCAGAGCTTTAGGCCTCGCCTGGGCCCGTCAACACCGTCCTTGACTGTTGATGAGTGGAAACATATTGGCTCGTCGGACGAGTATTGTTTCATGTTGTATCGAGCGGAGGGACGTGTACACGTATGGAGACAACCTAATTAATTCGCGGACCCTCCATGCCAGTAGGGGACTGTTCCAGCTGATGGAGGCTCTGTAAAGGTGTGGGGCTCTGTGCAGTCGGAGTGGTACGGGACCCCTGATACTTGTTGATACGACTCTGACAGGAGACACTTACGTAAGCATCCTGTGATCACATGCATGCCTTCATGTCCGTTGTGAATTCCGACGTACTTCTGCAATTCCAGCAGGACACTGCGACACACCACACGTCCAGAATTAGTACAGAGTGGCTCCAGGAACACTCTCCTGAACTTAAACACTTCCGCTGGCCACCCAGCTCCCAGGCATCAACATTATTGAGCATATCTGGGATGCCTTGGAACTTGCTGTTCAGGAGAGATCTCTACCCCATCGTAATCTTGCGGTTTTATAGACAGCGCTGCAGGATTCATGGTGTCAGTTCCCTCCAGCACTACTTCAGACATTACTCGAGCACATCCCACGTAGTGCTGTGGCACATCCGTTGCTCGCCGGGGCCTTATGCGATATTGGGCAGGTGTACCAGTTTCTTTGACTCTTCAGTGTATGTTCTCAGCATTTTCGGAAAGAGGATGTACACCAAACGTCACTATAGTCATACATTATTAAGGAAAATGTCTATGACGAAATCAGCGTTTCCGTATTAGGTATTTCTCTTCTTCGTTAATCGTAACTTACAACAAAAAGGAAGTTCCTTTAACGAGGCTAAATGCGTCATATTACTGGGTCAAAAATGCATTTAAGAGCAGAAAAAGTTTGAAAATGCTTCCTGACACTGTAATATTCACGAAAGCACTGTTGCGTGCGCATGACATGTTTTAAACAGTAAATATTATTGTGGTTCCGTGAATAACACAGTATGAGAAAGGTATTTTGAGACGATTTCTCGTGTTGAAGGCTCATGTGATCGCGTAACTTTCTTTTTGTTACACGTTTCGAACAACCAAGAAACAAAGTAAATGTGGAAAGATTACTTTCATAATCCAAAATTTTCCTTAATACGGACTGACAGAAAATGCTGGGAATATATTTTCTATTTCTGGACCGTCTGCTGTAGTTTCTCCTGACACCGTACAACCGGAGGGATCTTCGAGTTATATTGATAGGAAACCTGTAGTCAAATTACAGAAATGAAAGCACCACAATAAAAGCAACCACCGCATCTAAAATTCATGTATATAAAAGAAAATATCGCTTCAACGGGTACACTTACGAAAGAAATGTGATTCCTGTACACTGGATAATCAAAACGACTACTACACATGTACATGAAGCAAGCTGAAATTTTCTGTCAGAACACTTCTATCAGAAGCTAGTATTTTGGGCTACGAAACTGATGGACGTCGGCTTCACAATTGTAACCTCATGAGAACTCAGCATATTATCCCCATGGTAGTGACTATAGAGTAGTAATATCTATGGTGTGAGCATGGTGTACTGCGTATGCCACCTACATCTAACCGGAATTGTCAGATGAATTCTGCAGAATCTGTGTGTTTACTTTTCCCCATTTTTGCTATGATTTTACTCATTTATTTGTCAGTAACAGCTATGATGAGTAAGTGTTGATGCTACGTATACAAATTGAAATGTGTGAAAAGACAAATAGCTACACTCCTGGAAATTGAAATAAGAACACCGTGAATTCATTGTCCCAGGAAGGGGAAACTTTATTGACACATTCCTGGGGTGAGATATATCACATGGTCACACTGACAGAACCACAGGCACATAGACACAGGCAACAGAGCATGCACAATGTCGGCACTAGTACAGTGTATATCCACCTTTCGCAGCAATGCAGGCTGCTATTCTCCCATGGAGACGATCGTAGAGATGCTGCATGTAGTCCTGTGGAACGGCTTGCCATGCCATTTCCACCTGGCGCCTCAGTTGGACCAGCGTTCGTGCTGGACGTCCAGACCGCGTGAGACGACGCTTCATCCAGTCCCAAACATGCTCAATGGGGGACAGATCAGGAGATCTTGCTGGCCAGGGTAGTTGACTTACACCTTCTAGAGCACGTTGGGTGGCACGGGATACATGCGGACGTGCATTGTCCTGTTGGAACAGCAAGTTCCCTTGCCGGTCTAGGAATGGTAGAACGATGGGTTCGATGACGGTTTGGATGTACCGTGCACTATTCAGTGTCCCCTCGACGATCACCAGTGGTGTACGGCCAGTGTAGGAGATCGCTCCCCACACCATGATGCCGGGTGTTGGCCCTGTGTGCCTCGGTCGTATGCAGTCCTGATTGTGGCGCTCACCTGCACGGCGCCAAACACGCATACGACCATCATTGGCACCAAGGCAGAAGCGACTCTCATCGCTGAAGACGACACGTCTCCATTCGTCCCTCCATTCACGCCTGTCGCGACACCACTGGAGGCGGGCTGCACGATGTTGGGGCGTGAGCGGAAGACGGCCTAACGGTGTGCGGGACCGTAGCCCAGCTTCATGGAGACGGTTGCGAATGGTCCTCGCCGATACCCCAGGAGCAACAGTGTCCCTAATTTGCTGGGAAGTGGCGGTGCGGTCCCCTACGGCACTGCGTAGGATCCTACGGTCTTGGCGTGCATCCGTGCGTCGCTGCGGTCCGGTCCCAGGTCGACGGGCACGTGCACCTTCCGCCGACCACTGGCGACAACATCGATGTACTGTGGAGACCTCACGCCCCACGTGTTGAGCAATTCGGCGGTACGTCCACCCGGCCTCCCGCATGCCCACTATACGCCCTCGCTCAAAGTCCGTCAACTGCACATACGGTTCACGTCCACGCTGTCGCGGCATGCTACCAGTGTTAAAGACTGCGATGGAGCTCCGTATGCCACGGCAAACTGGCTGACACTGACGGCGGCGGTGCACAAATGCTGCGCAGCTAGCGCCATTCGACGGCCAACACCGCGGTTCCTGGTGTGTCCGCTGTGCCGTGCGTGTGATCATTGCTTGTACAGCCCTCTCGCAGTGTCCGGAGCAAGTATGGTGGGTCTGACACACCGGTGTCAATGTGTTCTTTTTTCCATTTCCAGGAGTGTATTTTTCGTAGATAAGTACCAAAAAGTCCGCTGTATGTTTGCGTCATAACGTTTGTTCTGCAAATATGAACGTTCACTTCATGGATGTTCTTACACTAAGGTCATGAAATTATGTAGGAAATGTTAAACCGAGTGCTCATCACTCGTGTTGTCTAATAAACTTTTTTCGAAAGCTAGTAACATAGTGTTTAACTCTATGGAAACGAGGGTGAGAGGAGATAAACTGCAACGTAAATATTTGCCTCTAGACAAGAGACACCTTCCAACACAAATATCACGTGGCTCTGAATGCTAATATTGCACGGACACTGACACTGATTTGTTATGTTTGTTTTCACGCTATGAGAACACAGGTAGTTGCATGTTATACTGGGGCAATGGTAACGTGATGACAGTGTAAATGAACAGGTGTGTTTAAGTTTACAGAAACAGAACCAAAACAGTATGTGTAGAACGAACACACACGATACAAATCGTACAGGTTGTGTGGACATCTGTCACTATATAAATATTGTGCAACCCACTGGATAATGCATGACAGATGGAACATCGTACCGATATTATGTGAAGTGACGACAGAAAAGAGAACACAAGGCATAATTTACGTTAAGAAGGAGATATGAATCCCAATACATAGATAATTGGTTACAAATCACAGTAGGTCTATCCAGAGCATACAAAAAAAAAATCTTAAAAACTGGGCACTCCAATACACATATGAGTGTAAGACTGAAAACTACTTGGAAAACAAATGACAAGTAGAATGCCGGCCGGGGTGGCCGAGCGGTTCTAGGCGTTACAGTCTGGAACCGCGCGACCGCTACGGTCGCAGGTTCGAATCCTGCCTCGGGCATGGATGTGTGTGATGTCCTTAGGTTAGTTAGGTTTAAGTAGTTGTAAGTTCTAGGGGACTGATGACCTCAGCAGTTAAGTCGCATAGTGCTCAGAGCCATTTTTGAACAAGTAGAATTACAAATTTTCTTTTTGGAGGTGATTGTGATCATCGACGTGGAGGCCAAGGTGTGTGTGGCTGTTTGGGTGGATCATGTTAAGCTTACTCAACATCCGTGGTGCGAGTTTATTTTGGTAACGTGGAATACCACTCCTTACTTCTATCTGTCAGGTGATACTCTACGTTACAGAACCACCCTTCGGTATAACAACTATAAAACTAGGCACAATGGAGATCTGACTGTATCTAATTAATATTTTGGCTGTAATGGTGAAACTGAAGTGGACGTAATACAATAGATTTTAAACTACTTTAAGTACCTCCCACAAATTAATTTAAAAAGGATTGTAGGGTCTGATTTCTACCGAAATTAAAGGTGCCCAGTGCGATAGCACATATGTTTGTCGAAAAACACAAAGGTGAAATTTGATGAGCAGGCATAAATAACTCTTAGTCGGAATGAATACAAAAAGTGCTGTGGTGCAGTTAACAAAGCCGGGAATGGGTAGAGTCACTACCACAGTACCCACTTACAATGTGGATAGCGCTATCTTACTACAATTTACTTGATTGACAGAGATTGTGCATGGCAAACTATGCGCTAACGTGCCATATATATGTGGAGCAACGACTGTTTGCAAGGGCGAACACCATGCACAGAGAGCAATTAACCTCCATTATTCCTATCAACCCACCACTATTTTACCATGTACCATCGGGAGTCTGCAATATGGTGAACTGCAAACTACAACGGTGACTCGCCCGAAATACCACGGCTTGTACAGCTCGATGCAGGAACCAGAACAGTGTCTCCAAACCAGCCATGAAATTGGGATGCAGCAGCAAACCAATGCGCTTGGTCAGAAAATTCGCTCAGATTTGACTCGTAGCAGGAAATCAAAAATTGATCAGAGTAGCCTCGCAAACTAACATCAAATGTATGGTGAACTTTAAGGCTACCACAACACACTTACACCTTCGTCTAGTTACGAGTTTCACTCCGACAGTCTGATTATGACTGTCATCTAACTCCACCTTCCACTGCTCACTGCCTTCACTGCTTAGTACTCTCCAAAGCCATATGGCCCACGTGGAGGTCCTTCAAAAAATCGTGATCCACCAGTGGTACGTGATGGGTGCCGTTTCCGCTAATAGCGTATTGTCTAATACGCTGTACTCCCTCCCATCAATGTGCAGAATGTTTTCCATTAATCCTCTCTCTCTACTGCGGGATCTAGCAGGCACCCTCCGGTACACGCCTCAACATCACAGTCGGCTGGCCATCAAGAGACGGATTTACGATTCGCATGGAAACACTGGCATGGGAACCAACATTTTCCTAAAAAAAAAAAAAAATGCAGCAGTTCTTGGAATGTATGTGTGGCGGACGTCAAGCGGTGCGGTAATTCTTAGGGCTACCTGTGAAAACTGAGGCATGCTCTCTCCTCTGCAGTGATAAATTACTAGCGCCCTGTGACAACACAGTCACGCAAAAGTGCTCTAAAATCTCAGGCATCCGCCTCTGCGCAGAAATGCCCGACGTCCTGTTAAACCTACGTCCCTGAGGGACACAGCCAAATCCCTTGCTGCTAACACCGCTCACCAATGTTCCTCCTGCAGGATGAAGTGGTGATCGAGACTCCGCGCCCGTCGCCCCAGTATAGCTGAGCTCAGACCTGTCCATGACGAAGACACGCTTCCAACATGAGCACAATTCCTTCACCTCAAAACACTGCATGCAGAATTACCTTACAACTAACACTTTGGCTAATCACTGTCAGTCCTCCATACTGTTCACCAAATTTATCACTGTGCCTCCTTAAAGCGACAAGCATGCCCTAATCTGCGTATGGTCCATAAACAATTAGGTTGGAAGAGAAGTAAGGTCAAGGGAGTAACCACCTTTCAAGCAGAGGAGTGGCCAGCAGCAATGATCGTTCTGGACCCAAAGAGGATATGAAGCCAAACTATTATTATGTATTGGGGTCATAACGAAGTGATATGTGATATACTTACTGGCATCCAAGTAAATTGACAAGCCATCATCTTACATGCAGCATTATAGCTTAGGTGCTTAGACCTACTTGGACTGCTAATTGTTACCGGAAAAGGCATCCGTCTCTTTGTCAACCCATGAGCTTCTATTGATTCTTCACATCTTTGTCCTCTGTGAACCGAAAACGATGACACATCAGCAACATAAGGAGATCAGACAACGCTTTGCAACACCCCATCTCGCTCCAGATACATACACTACACCCAGAGGGTGTCACAGAAACGTTAGTTGTACTACATGTATCTTTCACTTGTATTTTTAGAGCTCATCAGTTGAGCAAGAATAGAAGCACTGTGATGCAACTATACCTGCGACTTCTGTTAGTAATTTTTCGTCACCCAGTTTCATATCATGTCACACTGAACAACTGTTTGAGAGCAGAGCAGCTTTCCTATGAATATTTATACCGCAGCGCTAGTTGTAATGCGTACGCTCTTGCATTTTTGGCACAACAAATTAGTTCCAACATTCTTGATGTAAATGAATATTCTCTCCGGTGCTATAATAGGATTGTAGACATTAAGATACATACTTAACACTGAATTGGGAAGAGACATGCATTTTGGGAACTACACTGAACAGCCGTAGAAACTGGTATAGGTATGCGTATTCAAATACAGAGATACGTAAACAGGCAGAATACGGCGCTGCGGTCGGCAACGCCTATATAAGAAAACACTTGTCTGGCGCAGTTGTTATATCATTTACTGCTGCTACAAAGGCAGGTTATCGAGACTTAAGTGAGTTTGAACGTGGTGTTATAGTCGGCGCACGAGGGATGGGACACAGCATCTCAAAGGTAACGGTGAAGTGGGGACTTTTCCGTACCACCATTTCACGAGTGTGCCGTGAATATAAGGAATCCGGTAAAACATCAAATCTCCGACATCGCTACGGCCAGAAAAAGAGTGTGTAATTAAAATGAAAAGATTTTGTTAGTCATTGTGCAAGGTCAAAGAATTCGCTATTAGCGTTCTCTTGTTCTGGAATGCATGTAAGCCGGCCGCATTGGTCGAGCTGTTCTAGGCGCTTCAGTCCAGAATCAAGCGGCTGCTATGGTCGCAGGTTCGAATCCTGCCTCGGGCATGGAAGTGTGTGATGTCCTTAGGTTAGTTAGGTTTAAGTAGTTCTAAGTCTTAATAAACCAGCTGCAGCAGCGACTTTGATTCTGAACTAAATGGTTCAAATGGCTCTGAGCACTATGGGACTTAACTTCTGAGGAAGTCAGGTGGCTTGGAGAAGGGACACACACGGGGGATAATTGTGTCATTTTTTATGGGGGAGATGAAAAACACAATGAATTTTGTACTGGTTTTGCTGTTAAGAACAGGATTGTTAATCTGGTTAAGGAATTCCATCCCATTAACAAAAGAATGTCTTACACAACAGGTCTCCTCCCCCAAAACAACCATCTTACACAACAATCAAACACCAGTGGTACGACATAATATTCATAAATGTCCATGCGCTGAGGATGAGAAAGATGAGTTCTATGAAGAATTAGAGTGGTCGAAAGTATTTCAACAAGAAAAATGAGAAATCTCTTAGCGGACTGTAATGGTAAAGTAGGTAAAGAGGATATGTTCATCCCTACAATAGGAAAACATAGCAAGCACTCGACCACAAACGAAAATGGATTAAAAATGATCAACTTTGCACTGTCAAAGAATATGAGAATTTGCTCGACGATGTTCCCTTACAAAGATATACACAAAGGTACATGGTGCTCTCCAGATGGCAAAACAGTAAATCAGATTGACCATGTTATGACAGATCAGCGTTTCACCTCATTTATAGATGTCAGATCGTATAGAGGAGCTGAAATTGGCTCGAATCATTTCCCAGTGGTAGGAAAGATGAAAATCAAGATGATTTAGAATCAATAACCAAAAGCCACACCAAAACCAAATTTAGACATCGAACGACTGTAGGAACTGTCTGTTAAAGATGCCTATGTGATGGAAATAAATAACCGATTTAAAGGATTGCAGGAAGCTGAGGAGGAAAATGGTGTCGAGAAGGCTTGGGAAAGAATAAAGACTGTAGTAACAGATGCAGCAGAAAATCACTGGGCAAGAAAAAGAAAACGAAGAAACAGAAATGGTTCAACGAAAAGTGTCAGAGAGCAGTAGAAAGGAGGAAAGAAGCCAGGATGCTGTGGCTACATAATAAGGAGAGTGAGGACAGGAAGGAGACGTTCAATGCGGTGAGAAGAGAAACAGCAGGAGTTCTACGAACAGAGAAAAGGACGTATCTAACTGGAGTCCTAGAATCTATAGAAGTGGAAAGCAGGAATGAAAACTCAAAGAAGTTGTTTCAGTATACAAAGGAAAGTAAGAGAGGTTATCAAAGTGAAAACCTATTCATAAAGGATGAAAATCAAAATATGCTAACGCAGCTGGAAGGTATCCTAGAAAGATGGAAAGAGTATTTCTCAGAAATGTTAACTTGCACTGATCCGCACATAACCTTCAATTGCGCAATGTCTGAGAGTGATAGCATTAATTATGACGAATGTAGAATCACAGAACAGGAAGTGATCCATTCCATTCAAAAGCTCAAAAACAACAAGGCAGCAGACGAGGACCAGATATCAGCAGAGATGTTAAAAGAGGGCGGAAGTAAACGACACAAAGAAATTTATAACCTTATCACAAAGATCTGGAAAACTGAAACGCTGCCTGAAGATTGGAAAACTGCAATAATTTGTCCCATACACAAGAAAGGAAACAGAATGGAATGTGGAAATTACAGAGGAATCAGTTTGCTGAACATAACATACAAAATCCTGTCAATGACCATTTTGGAAAAACTTAAACCTTACGCGGAAAACGTTATTCAAGATTACCAGGCTGGATTTCGAACAAGTCGCTCCATAACTGATAATTTGGTTACTATACGACAGATCTTTGAGAAATACTGGGAATTTAACAAAAACATTCACTGTCTCTTCATTGACTTCCTGCGAGCCTACGACAGCATCCACAGACATAGCCTCTACAACACCTTACAAGAATTTAATATACCCAGTAAAATCATTAGGATGATACAACTATGCATGGATGGCTAGCAGTGAAGTTCAGAGGATCCATATCCTCCACCTTTCCAATTAAAACAGGCTTACGACAGGGAGACGCTCTTTCATGTGTCCTCTTCAACCTTGCGTTAGAGAAAGTGGTTCAGGAGACTAAATTAACATCTATACAATGGTCTCTGATTCGAACACAGTGAAGTAAAACTCCTGGCTTATGCAGATGATATAGTGTTGCTGAGTGAAACTGAAGAAGAACTGAAAGACATGTGCAAATCCTTCAGGCAGAGTGCCAGCAAAATCGGGCTTTTGATTAACCAAGAGAAAACCGAATATATGGAAATAGGTCGAGTCATAAACCAAAATCCTCACTTTTAAATTACCCAACATTCTAAATTGAGAAAAGTTCTCCAGTTTAAATACCTTGTATCGCGTTTCAACAGTAAAAAAATATCATAACAATGGATATAACTGAAAGAATAGCCTCAGGGTCAAGATGTCTCTACTCACTAGGGGACTGATGACCTCAGATGTTAAGTCCCATACTGCTTAGAGCCATTTGAACCTTTTTTTCCAAACCTTCACCGAACAACATGCTGGGAAGCAACGGTTGCCGAGTAAACTTCTGATGACTGCACAGGATGACGATCCTGCTACTGATGGTGCGCTGTTCTCTGAGTCCTGACATCCTACGATGCGACGTCCTTCCCCACCTCCATCTACAGTCAGCGTCGACCTTCCCCCGCCTGCGTCTGATGTGGTTGCCTCCCTTTCTGTGTCTGCCACTACCTGAGGGCGCACCTATGATAATGTTCCACTGAACCGGCCCAGTGACACGTCTGTCACCTGGGAGGACGACGTCGATGCTGAAGATGGACATTCTGGAGGTGTACAGAACGGTGAACCCCCTTGGTGGCGTCGGCTCTCTCCCCGTCACAGTGACGTGCCCTTTCGTGAGGGCCTAACAGGGAGTTCCCTGTGCTTCCCCGTGTTTAAATCACCTGTCCTTCTGACGATGGGTTTCCAGACTTACCACATAGCTGCAAGTCAATGTCGAAACTATTCGCGTACACCACAAACTAGCTTCACTCCATGAGTATTGGGACAACCAGCATAGAGCCCCAAAGTACCATTATCCAGGAATGACATAATCCAAGATGGCGGCAATGACGTCAATCAAGATGGTGGACTTTGGCGGGAAGTTTGACTTCTGGCGGGAAAGTACCACGGCCCCCCTCCCCAACAAAAATGGCGCGAAGTTCAAATTCCACCATGATAACGCATCACAGCCCCATTATCTCTACAAGTTTAAGAAAATTACGGGAAAAAGAACTTATCTTTATTATTTGAGCAATTTCAAGCAGATGTGTTCGCCACTGGGTCTGGACTGCAACTCCATTAGTTCATATCATCGCAACCAGAGGGTACCACCGTGACGTCGTATCATGACCCAAGAAAAGTCATTCAAGATGGCTGCACCTGGTGTATCCACCACGAGCTACAGAGCCCAGCTGGCTTAGTTCGTATCAGTGCCACCAGAGGACGCCACCGCTACGTCGGGTGGCTCGTGGTGGATACACCAGGTGCAGCCATCTTGAATGACTGTACTTGTATCATGATCTGACATCGCGGTGGAGCCCTGTGGTGGCGACGATATGAACTAAGCCAGTAGCAGTCCAGATCCAGTGGCGAACACATCTGCCTCAACTTGCTTAAATAACAAAGACAAGTCCTTTTTTCCCGCCATTATCTTTGCTTAGTTGAGATAACGGCGGTGTGATGCGTTAGCATGGTGGAATTTGAACTTCAGGCCATTTTTGTTGGGGTGGGGGGTGGGCGTGGCACTTTCCTGCCAAACTTCCCGCCAAAATCCGCCATCTTGATGGACGTCATCGCCGCCATCTTGGATGACGGTACTTTGGGGTGGTACATAGGTTGTCCCAATACACACAGGTTGTCCCAGTACTTCCGTGACATGCTGTATGCCACGGACGTTGACATAACTCTCCTTCAGGAGGTGCATGTTGCAACTTTCTGTGCTCCCCATGGTTTTACAGCACATGTCTCTCAAGCTTCCCCTGATGGTAGTGTGCTGGCGATCCTCTTAGGTGACGGTATCCTCGTTGATGCAGTTGCCTATCTCCCTGATGTCAGAGGCAAGGCTCTCACGCTTAGTGGCGTCAGGGTCGTCAATGTCTATTCGCCATCTCGTTCTGGTCGCCGCCGTGAACGTCCATCTTCTTCTCAGAGATAGTCACGCCTCTGTTCCTGGGCAAGCAGGATGCATTGATCATGGGAAGCAATTTCAACTGTACCCAGGCACCGAGAGACCAACTACCACATCACTTTCCGTGTGCAGCGCTAGCGACGATTCTTCAGCACCTCAGCCTAGTGGATTCTTCGCGTGCATTTTCATGGCGATCGTCCAGGGAATACGCAGTTCACTAGCCATTCTTGCAGCCGACTCGACCGTATTTACATCTCCGGCGATGTTATTAGTGGTGTGCAGGCTGCTGAAGTCTGGTCCATCGCGTTCTCTGACCATGACGCATATATCTGCGCCACCAATCTCTGCCGCCGCGGCCGTGGACAATGGAAACAGAACACGATCCACCTTACTTCAATCAACTACCAGCAGCTCATCGAGGCCTCGAGGGCAGCTTGTCGTTGACGCCTTGATGCCTCTCAGACTGTCCTGTCATCGTGGGTGCTCTGTGCAAAGCCTGCTCTCCGCAAGACCTTAATTGGTTACATAAGGAATGTTGCGGCATGGTGGCGATGGACTCAAAAATTCTATTGCACCGTTCTCCGTCGATGTACTACGATGCTGTATTCGCCAGAGCTCCAGGCTATGGCGAATTGTGCCAGGACACAGCTGCCGTCTTTCTCTCGCCGCCACCTTGAAGGAGCTATGGTCAGGGCGCCCACACACAATGGGTTAGTGTAAAAACGCCTATCTATGTGTCATGTCATAGCGGAAGGACGCCACCGTCGGAGGAAACTGATTAATGTTCTTAGGACTGATGATGGGCAGCGTTTTGATACCCAACGGGATATCGGGTCTGTCGACCATGCACATTACGTTACGCTGCACTCTGAACAACGTCACCGCCCTGCCAACATTACGGCGGTCTCCAGACTCTCCTTTGGCACGGTTCCTGTGGATGCGGCGTTGGATCTGATTGCTTACGTCACGGAGGACGAAGTCCATGACGCTATCTAGACGGTCCTACGAACAGGTCGCTTGGCCCTGACGACCTCCCACTGGAGTTTTATCGGCCATCTCATCCCCTTCTGGCGCCGTGCCGATTCCCGACGGATTCCTCGATGGTTTCCTCATTCCCACCCACAAGCCTCGGGGTACCTGACGTATATGCGATTACCATCCGTTGACGTTACTCAACAGCGATGCAAAGATCTTCACCCGGCAGTTGGCTGCGGGGCCTAAACGGACAGCTCGGTACGTGGTTTCCCCCGATCAAACTTTTTTGGGAGGTACCAACAGCATTCTCACTGCCCTCTGCCGCTATTGGGACATAATCGCTCTTGCTCACGCTCTTCGGATGCCTGGACTTATAGCAGCTGTTGACTTCAGCCAGGCGTTCGATACAGTCGATCTCGACTTCCTGGAAGGGGTTCCGCAATATGGTCTAACCTGATGCTACCGTCGACGTGGTAATGCGTCTCGTTCGTAGAGTTATGTCTTGTGTACTCTACAATGTCGGTCTCACTCCTCCCATGCCGATCCGTCGATCAGTGTGTAAAGGCTGTTCGCTGCCTGCACTGTCGAATGCATTCGCCATGGAACCGTCGCCGTGTGGCCTCCATCAACACCTCTCTGGGATGTCTCTTGGTGACCATGTATTCGGCTGCACTGCATATGAAGACGCTCTCGTCATCGTTATTAGTAGCGGTGCTGATGTGAGGGTGTCACTGACATTGGTTACTACCTAGGGCGAAGCTTCTGGTAGCTGCCTTAACGTCCAAAAATCGAGCGTCATGACTGTAGACGCGGTGCTTCATGCGGACAGCACAGCTACTTTGAGTGTAGCTGATACTATCCGATGGTTAGGACTCGGTTTCGCAAGTGATATGAGACGGTCCATTGCCCTGAACTGCCGACGTCTAATTTCACAACTACGAGCTGGGCTCTTAGATCACCGTTTATACACGCTCGATCTTCTGCAACTCACACAACACGCAAATGTATATTTGGTGCCACGTATCCCCCTTTCCCCCCCCCCCCTCACCCACCCCCCAACCACCGTGGTACACTTTCTATTTCGCCATAAATGGCCTGCCGCAAGCTAGTGGCATTGTGTTCGTTTGTTTCCCGCGGCTTACAGAGCGGTAGCGCTTTTCATTGGCTCTCACGTGACTTTGTGGCGCCGTTTTTCTACATGCCTTACCAATCTATTGCTGGAGGATCCTGCAACCACACTCCCTCTCAGCACCTATCCAACTTTCAGAAGTCCCGCCGCCCTCCTTTTACTGCCGCCACTTTTCCTCGAACTGAGCTACGTCCGTACTGCGATACTGCCGGCGCAGTTGACACCCACGAAGGCAATCTATGGTTTCCTTCAGCAGGACAGGTCACCGAATCTGGTTGAGGGGAAGCTTCCCCACGTCGACTGGCGTGCCATTTGGCGATCGGTGTGCGTTCCTTATCTTGACACTGGCGTCCAATCTGCATAGTTCCTTACTGTCAATTGGTAGCAAGTTCACAGTGTTAAGTATGCTGTTTACGTTTCTATGTTGGTAACGTCATGTAGCGCCCTATATGAAAATCACTGACTGTGCAGTGTGCAGTCTGTGGCTGGTTTGCATTGTTGGAATATGCATATGAAACGTCCCCTTAGAAAAATTATAAATGACTGTGCTTAAACTGACACACAATATTTTTAGCGCAACGCAATCTGACTTTCAATAATCTCAACAAAAGAATGGCCCTGACTAACAATAACCTATACCTTTCATGAATCACTTACCTTACAAAAATCTTCGTTACTCGAACTACTGCAATACAGCGAGCGCCAATACTGCCAGCTAAATAAAAGATTCTAACTACTGAAGGCACTAACTACTGATAGGCATAGTTAGCAAATGAAAGATTTTGATAGAGAACAAACAATGTATTTACTTTAATAGTGTTCAAAAGTCGTAATATATATATATATATATATATATATATATATATATATATATATATATATATACTCCTGGAAATTGAAATAAGAACACCGTGAATTCATTGTCCCAGGAAGGGGAAACTTTATTGACACATTCCTGGGGTCAGATACATCACATGATCACACTGACAGAACCACAGGCACATAGACTCAGGCAACAGAGCATGCACAAATGCACCTTTCGCAGCAATGCAGGCTGCTATTCTCCCATGGAGACGATCGTAGAGATGCTGGATGTAGTCCTGTGGAACGGCTTGCCATGCCATTTCCACCTGGCGCCTCAGTTGGACCAGCGTTCGTGCTGGACGTCCAGACCGCGTGAGACGACGCTTCATCCAGTCCCAAACATGCTCAATGGGGGACAGATCCGGAGATCTTGCTGGCCAGGGTAGTTGACTTACACCTTCTAGAGCACGTTGGGTGGCACGGGATACATGCGGACGTGCATTGTCCTGTTGGAACAGCAAGTTCCCCTGCCGGTCTAGGAATGGTAGAACGATGGGTTCGATGACGGTTTGGATGTACCGTGCACTATTCAGTGTCTCCTCGACGATCACCAGTGGTGTACGGCCAGTGTAGGAGATCGCTCCCCACACCATGATGCCGGGTGTTGGCCCTGTGTGCCTCGGTCGTATGCAGTCCTGATTGTGGCGCTCACCTGCACGGCGCCAAACACGCATACGACCATCATTGGCACCAAGGCAGAAGCGACTCTCATCGCTGAAGACGACACGTCTCCATTCGTCCCTCCATTCACGCCTGTCGCGACACCACTGGAGGCGGGCTGCACGATGTTGGGGCGTGAGCGGAAGACGGCCTAACGGTGTGCGGGACCGTAGCCCAGCTTCATGGAGACGGTTGCGAATGGTCCTCGCCGATACCCCAGGAGCAACAGTGTCCCTAATTTGCTGGGAAGTAGCGGTGCGGTCCCCTACGGCACTGCGTAGGATCCTACGGTCTTGGCGTGCATCCGTGCGTCGCTGCGGTCCGGTCCCAGGTCGACGGGCACGTGCACCTTCCGCCGACCACTGGCGACAACATCGATGTACTGTGGAGACCTCACGCCCCATGTGTTGAGCAATTCGGCGGTACGTCCACCCGGCCTCCCGCATGCCCACTATACGCCCTCGCTCAAAGTCCGCCAACTGCACATACGGTTCACGTCCACGCTGCCGCGGCATGCTACCAGTGTTAAAGACTGCGATGGAGCTCCGTATGCCACGGCAAACTGGCTGACACTGACGGCGGCGGTGCACAAATGCTGCGCAGCTAGCGCCATTCGACGGCCAACACCGCGGTTCCTGGTGTGTCCGCTGTGCTGTGCGTGTGATCATTGCTTGTACAGCCCTCTCGCAGTGTCCGGAGCAAGTATGGTGGGTCTGACACACCGATGTCAATGTGTTCTTTTTTCCATTTCCAGGAGTGTATATAGGGGGAGAGAGATGGCGGAGTTTTGAGAGCGGATGATCTGGACGTGTGTCCATCAGAGAGAGTAAATTTGTAAGAACTTATATATATATATATATATATATATATATATATATATATATATATATATATATATATATATATATATATATATATACCAGTTCATGACATCCATTCTTACAAATTTACTCTCTCTGATGGACACACGTCCAGATCATCCGCTCTCAAAACTCCGCCATCTCTCTCCCCACATCCACCACTGCTGGTGGCTCACCTCCAACTGCGCAACGTTACGCGCTGTTAACAGCCAACTGCCCAGCACTACAATAGCAAATTCGTACAATGCAAAGCAGCCACAGACTGCACACAGCACAGTCAGTGATTTTCATATTGAGCGCTACATGGCGTTACCAACATAAAAACCTAAACAGCCTACTTACAACAGGATTCCAGGATTCACCTCGCAGACACTCCGCTACGTGTCGACTGTGATGTTTTGGACACAGACGAACACAGCATGGTGTGCAGGCCGGCGAGAGGTGTCCGGTTCTTGGTGCGGCAGATGTTGTCCCTAATTACCCGTACAACTCCTCATCAAGTACCAACTCAACTGCTTCTCTTTCCTGACCGGGATACTTCCCGCGAGCAAAGACGATCTCTGTGAGGTGGATTTGTGGACACGCAGAACGCTACTTGTTTGCTGATGGCGAGAAAAGTATCCTTGACTTTTGGCAGTTTCATTCCGCACTTGTACGCAGACCAAAATACAGACAATTTTCTCCAATTTCCTCTGCAGCCTATTCCTAAACCCACCCCAAAGCTGCGGTGTTCCTGTCATGTAGAGTTGATCCCGGCCTTTTCCACACTTAGAACCGACATATTCACTGGTAATCGGAATGTTCTTCTCGGAAAAACTATATGTTGATAATCTCTATTAGTCTGAGGTCTTGCTGCACCTTCCTTGTCGTGTGACGCCGGTTTCCTCATATTGTCGGTGGAATTAATGACAAAAATAAATAAAAATAAAAGAACAAAAAGAAAAATAAATAAATTAAAAAAAGCGACCGCTCGTGGGAAGCGGGAAATCCGGTTTCGAGTCCTCGCCGAGCACAAATTTTCAACGTCGCTATTCCATTCTACACCTGATGGTTGTCCATATTCTTAATTGCGAATATATTTAATGTGTTTACTTATTCTTCCACTGGGTTGAAGGTCAATACCGAGTCGCCATAACGTGAAATAATAAGGAAACGAAAGTATGGAAAGTAAACATAAAATAATGTACCTTGAAGCGGTCTCCTCACAACCAGAAACACAAAGTAAAATAAAGAATGGGTACAAAGCTTTAGTAGTACTTGCTATGAGTGATCGTTTGTGGATCTGTTCATAGTCTGGACAGACGCTGAAGACGTGAGAGAAAGGAATAAAAGCGTTTAACGTCCCATCGAGGAGAAATATCAGCGCTAGTTCGCAATGGGGAAGAGTAGGCAAGGAAATCGTCAGTTTCCGTATCAAAGGAATCATCCCACTTTCGCCTAAATCTCTTAAGTGAAGTCAGTTTTAAAATACTAATTGCTATAACCAGTCACATTTACTGCTCTTCACACTACGCAGTTCGAAGTGCTATGCCAGCATTATCAGGCGAGTTTGTAGCAATTAGTAAGATGCTCGATATATATAAGCGTACGAATTTTTGTGTAGAAGGTAAACAAGGATGATCGGGCGCGGATATGAACCTCTGTCCTCCTAAATGCGAATCAGACACGAAAGAATTTATGTGGTGAAGGGGAAGTCTCAAGTTCAGAACGGCATACATAATACTCTATTACAGAAACCGAATGCCTTTTCGTCTGTTACGTATCACAGATGGCAATGGAACGCTACGCATTTATTGTAAATGAAAATATGGAACAGCTTTACGAGTTAGGTTGTTTGTCCCAACGTTAATTTCCCTATTG
This sequence comes from Schistocerca piceifrons, assembly GCF_021461385.2. NCBI lineage: Eukaryota > Metazoa > Arthropoda > Insecta > Orthoptera > Acrididae > Schistocerca > Schistocerca piceifrons. Next base: position 1,196,016,903 of record NC_060138.1, read on the forward strand.
GAATTAAATTCATATCGAATAACTATGTGGGAATAAAATGTATTCAATCACATGCTACATAGAGGTGAATTATCAGTTGCACGCAAGGCATAATGAAAAACTGACAACGCATGGTAATTAGCGGACTATGTTTGCCGTTACTAATGAGAAATATTTTATGCTAAATTCAAATGATTGTGTCGCTAAGTCGGCAAGTATTTATCTTTGAAATTAATAATTGTTTGACAACGGTCCTGCCGCAGTGGTAACACCGTTTCCCGTCAGATCACCGAAGTTAAGCGCTGTTGGGTTGAGTTAGCGCTTGGATGGGTGACCATCCGGTCTGCCGAGCGCTGTTGGCAAGCGATGTGCACTCATCCCTTGTGGAGCAAATTGAGGGGCTGCTTGATTGAGAAGTAACGGCTCCGGGCTCGTAAACTGACAAAAACGACCTATAGTTGAGTATTGCTCATCAGTGTGGGATCCGTACCAGGCCGGGTTGACGGAGGAGATAGAGAAGCTCCAAATAAGAGCGGCGCGTTTCGTCACAGGGTTGTTTGGTAAGCGTGATAGCGTTCAAATGGTTCAAATGGCTCTGAGCACTATGGGACTTAACTACTGTGGTCATCAGTCCCCTAGAACTTAGAACTACTTAAACCTAACTAACCTAAGGACATCACACACATCCATGCCCGAGGCAGGATTCGAACCTGCGACCTTAGCAGTCGCGCGGGTGATGTCGTTACGGAGATGTTTAGCAAACTCAAGTGGCAGACTCTGCAAGAGAGGCGCTCTGCATCGCGGTATAGCTTGCTGTACAGGTTTCGAGAGGGTGCGTTTCTGGATGAGGTATCGAATATATTGCTTCCCCCTACTTATACCTCCCGAGGAGATAAGGAATGTAAAATTAGAGAGATTCGAGAGCACAAGGAGGCTTTCCGGCAGTCGTTCTTCCCGCGAACCATACGCTACTGGAACAGGAAAGGGAGGTAATGACAGTGGCACGTAAAGTGCCCTCCGCCACAACCGTTGGGTGGCTAGCGGAGTATAAATGTAGATGTAGATGTAGACATGCCCCTCGATATCTGCATCCGGTGCACGCTGAGGATGACGCGGCGGCCGGCCGGTACTGTTGGGCTTTGATGGCGTGCTCGCATGTTTTTTTTTTAATAACTGTTAGTGGTTTTTGATCTGTGAACTCACTCTCTGTAAAGCAGGTGTTATTTTGTTCGATTTCGCGACTGATAATCGAGGCGGAAGAAATGGTGGACTGATAGTGTCTGTTAGAAATGTAAGAATATGTCATACACGGAAGTTTCCAAACATGCATTTACATTTATACTTTAATAAATCACAGTCGAGGACGTGGTACAAAGTGCTTTTTATTGCACTACATTTTTAGAGTCATTCACGTTCTATTGGTGGATGGAGCGTGGGAAGAATGCTTGTCCCTCTTTTCTGAGCTGTAGTTTGCCTAATACTTTCTCTACGATCACCAATATACGTAGCAGGCTCAAGAACACTCATTACTTCTGTCCTGAGGACCAGTTCTTGGAGTTTTAAAAGCAAGTTCTTGCGATTTCTAAGGCATATCTCTTCATGTCTGCCCGTTAAAATTTATCGACATGTGTGTTGCAGTTTGCGCCAGTCAAACTTGTCTCTCGACATTTTGCACATCCCTTCTTCGGATGTGCTTGATGAGACGTGTTAGTCCGATGTTATACATGGTCATATATTAGCAGCAAAGTTCATTCTGTTTTGCAGATGACTGCAGTTTCCCAACATCTTACCAATGAACTACAGCCTGCCACATCTTTTACCTACAGCTGTAGTCTTCCCACATGATTATTCAACACACCTACGAGGGCGTGCTGAGAAGCAATTTTTATGTGAAAACTCTTAAACATTTTTTAAAAAGTTATTAAGGTTCTACATTTTTATTCTGCGCGTCTCAACATAGTAACCCTGGCGACGAACACATTTCTTTCAACGAGAGACCATTGATACCGTCACTGTAGAATGTTTAAGTTGTTGACGGATCCACAGCCTCACCTCTACTAGTATCGCTTCATCACTATAAAAGTGAGTTCCTCAAAGGTGGAAACACATAAAAATTGAATGGGACCGAGTTGAGACTGTACGGAGGATGATCGATGAGCGTGAACGCAAGGCGTCGGATTGTTGCAGATACAGCGGTCGTGTGTGGTCTGTCAATGTCACGCTGACGGGCAGTGTGCTCCACAGTATGTGGACGATCTCCTATTGAGGTTCTAATAATTGTACCTCAATGGTCTATAACGACCTTGCCTAAAGCGAAAGTACCTGTTTGCACACCTTATACCGTTTGGCATAAATACATATGCTCTATAAGAGTCCCTAAATTGGAGTATCAAATCGTCCAAATTAGGCTTATAATACCACAATTCTTCCAATACAATACTCTGCTGGTTGTTAGGAACAAGGAAGGCGAGGCGTAGATCGTCCGAGTAATTTCGGATATGGTCCCAGTTGGCATAAAAAAATTCCAACGCAGACATTAGCTGTAAACAAATACCTTTATTCAGAAAGTAATATTACCTTTCCTCTTACAAAAAGTCATATAGACTCTATTCCTTACAACAAATGTAACATATTTTACTTCATGTAAGCGTAGGCTTCCGCGGCCGTTGTCTTCTTCAATAAAATTCTTCAGTGTATCAGACCGCATCGTCAATTTAGCAGTTAACGTAAGGCCCTGATGAAGGCTAGCTGCAACGCTGGCCGAAACGTTGGCGCATTTTAAAATTATGACGATGCGGTCTGATACCCTGAAGAATTTTATTGAAGGATATTTTACTTCACTCCGAACATTATCGTTTTTATCAGGTTCATCACCAGCAATTTGCAGTCTAATATAAAATGGATTAGTACCTTGAAAAAGGCGATTCTTTACTTTACATTCCTTTTCTAAATCTTTCCAGGATTTAACTTTAGATATATCACCACTTTGCTCAGGCTTAGAATAGGTTACAAACTTAAATCTATTCCTTCTTGTATATTTACGCCAGGGTACACCCGTTGACCTTTGTGGGTTCAAAGCTGTTTCTCACGCACTGACGTAGTTACGTTACATAGCACCATGTTACACGATAGAATTCGGAAATCTCTAGCGGCAGAGAGCTACAAACATGTACTCACGAAGGATAACGTTTGTTTTAAGATTTTCAACTCGGAGATATTACTTTTCAGCATGCATTCGTACATTTATATTTCTACTTTGGAAACCAGTGTGAAGTACAAGGCAGAGTGTACTTTCCATTGTAGCACATATTAGCGTTCCTCTCCGCTCCATACGCGTATGGAGTGTGGGAAGAAAGACTGCTTAAATTCTTCTGTGCGCGCTATAACTAATCTAACGTTAACTTTTCTGTCACTAGGGGAGTAATCCTTAGAGTGCTGTAACATTCCTCATTTCTTCGCTTTCTTCTTCTTCTTTTAATTGTTTCTCCCACATCGACTCAAGGTCGGCATGATTATTTACAGCTTTGGCATGATTAGTTGAAGGGTGGCCGGATGCCCTTTCTGTTGCTACCCCGCTACCGGCTGGAATGGAATATGTTTGCTCCAACAGCCCGCGTGCAGTGTTGTAAGTGAAAAAGTGAGCGAAAGTTTTCGAAGTGGTTGCGAATCCTGTAATTGGGGGGAGACTTAGGTATCAGCTCGGCATTCTACTAGTCGGATGTGGAAAACAGCCTAAATAGCACGTCTGGACTGGCCAGGACACCAACTCTTGTCGTTAATTCACCTTGCAGATTCCAACCGGAACTGGGCATCCCCTCGTTACAGATCGGCGCTTTAACATGCACAGCTAACAGGACGGGTAAATTCCTCACTTTCTACTGTTTGTTACAAAAAATGGTTCAAATGGCTCTGAACACTATGGGATTTAAAATCTGAGGCCGTCAATCCCCCAGAACTTAGAACTACTTAAACCTAACGAACCTAAGAACATCACACACATCTATGCCCCAGGCAGGATTAGAAACTACGACCATAGCGGTCGCGCGGTTCCTGGGTTGTTGGGTTGTTTTGGGGAAGGAGACCAGACAGCGAGGTCATCGGTCTCATCGGATCAGGGAAGGGAGGGGAAGGAAGTCGGCCGTGCCCTTTGAAAGGAACCATGCCGTGCCCTTTGAAAGGAACCATCCCGGCATTTGCCTGGAGCGATTTAGGGAAATCACGGAAAACCTAACTCAGGATGGCCGGACGCGGGATTGAACCGTCGTCCTCCCGAATGCGAGTCCAGTGACTAACCACTGCGCCACCCCGCTCGGTGCGCGGTTCCTGACTGAAAGGCCTACAACTGCTCGGCCACAACGGCCAGCCTGTTTGTTACAGTTTTGGTTTTCGCGATATAGTTAGCGTCTAAGATAATCTTGAAGCGTCTGCCCGTGCATCTTGTACAATATCTCAGTGATGCTCTCCTATTGGGACAAATAAGCCTGTGGCCATTAGTGTTGCACTTACCTGTGTATGCTCAGTATCACCTATTAGCCCTACGTGGTTTGGATCCCAAACGCTTGAGTATTATGTTGGGCTGGGTGTTTTGTGTGCATCTACATCTACGTCATTACTCCGCAATTCCCACTTGAGTCTCAGGCAGAGAGTTCTTTGAACCACTTTCAGACTATTTGTCTAACGTACCATGTGTGCGGGATAAACGAACACTTTAATCTTTCTGTACGAACTTTGTTTTCTCTTATTTTATTATGACGATCACAGCTTGGCGGCAGTAAAATATTTTCATATTTGTTAAGTAGCAATGGAGTGGTGGAACCGGGAGTTCCAGGCATACGTAATAACATTCCGATGAATAAAGTTCCATTCTCTTACTACACGCAGATATTTAAAGAGAAAATTCATTCGAGAGGTGAACCCCCAGTTAGCCTTACAGGAGAATCGATAAAACAATTTTAATAACACAAGGTTCAGAACGCTGAACAAATAAGTATTTCTTTAAATAAAAATTTTAAATTCAATGAGCTGGGAAAATTTCAGTTTAAACTTTCATTCGCCCTTTATCTTTAGAAAACAGCTAATATTGAGACAGCAGCTAATGAACCAGCCTGACATAAGCGTATTCAGAATCAAACAAAACTACTTTCGAATTATGTACTGGGTTCATCTGCCTGCATTTAGACTAAACAATTTTAGAGTGCCCACAGACAATCTCTACATAAGAAAACAAATCCAATCAACCAACATGGGAGACAAAATGGTTCAAGTGGCTCTGAGCATTATGGGACTTAACATCTGCCGGCCGGAGTGGCCGAGCGGTTCTAGGCGCTACAGTCTGGAACCGCGTGACCGCTACGGCCGCAGGTTCGAATCCTGCCTCGGGCATGGATGTGTGTGATGTCCTTAGGTTAGTTAGATTTAAGTAGATCTAAGTTCTAGGGGACTGATGACCTCAGAAGTTAAGTCCTATAGTGCTCAAAGCCATTTGAACTACTTGAACTAACGATTGAGGTCATCAGTCACCTAGTCAAATGGTTAAAATGGCTCTGAGCATTAAGGGACTTAACATCTGAGGTCATCAGTCCCCTAGAACTTAGAACTACTTAAACCTAACTAACCTAAGGACATCACACACATCAACGCCCGAGGCAGGATTCGAACCTGAAACCGTAGCGGTCGCGCGATTCCGGACTGGAGCGCCTAGAACCGTTCGGCCACAACGGCCGGCAGTCCCCTAGTCTTAGAACTACTTTAACCTAAGTAACCTAAGGACATCACACGCATCCATGGCCGAGGCAGGATGCGAACCTGAAACCGGAGCAGCAGCGCGGTTCCAGACTGACGCGCCTAGAAACACTAGTCCACAACGGCCGACCATGGGAGACAGAAATCGCACATATTTCACTAGCAATAAACAAGAATTTAAATTTAAATTTATGCACTGGGTTGACCGTCCAGCATTTCAGAATAAATAGGTAATCCTTATACAGTAGACAAATCTACTACTACACTGAATTGATAACTCAGACGTTGTTGTTGTTGTTGTGGTCTCCAGTCCTGAGACTGGTTTGATGCAGCTCTCCATGCTACTCTATCCTGTGCAAGCTTCTTCATCTCCCAGTACCTACTGCAACCTACATCCTTCTGAATCTGCTTAGTGTATTGATCTCTTGGTCTCCCTCTACGATTTTTACCCTCCACGCTGCCCTCCAATGCTAAATTTGTGATCCCTTGATGCCTCAAAACATGTCCTACCAACCGATCCCTTCTTCTAGTCAAGTTGTGCCACAAACTTCTCTTCTCCCCAATCCTATTCAATACCTCCTCATTAGTTACGTGATCTACCCACCTTATCTTCAGCATTCTTCTGTAGCACCACATTTCGAGAGCTTCTATTCTCTTCTTGTCCAAACTGGTTATCGTCCATGTTTCATGTTAACTCAGACGTTAACATTACCCATATACAGCCCTCCTCCCAAAATGTGAATGACACCTTTTTCAACAATAATCAAATGAATAACAGTACACGCAGTACTCAAGTGAATAGCACATAATGTAATAAATATGTTCTCGTCAAGGCAAGCACGCCCATCCGAAACCACGTGCACTGACCGCAAAAAATGGATCAAATGGCTCTGAGCACTATGCGACTTAACTTCTAAGGTCATCAGTCGCCTAGAACTTAGAACTACTAAAACCTACCTAACCTAAGGACATCACACACATCCATGCCCGAGGCAGGATTCCAACCTGCGACCGTAGCGTTCGCCCGGTTCCAGACTGTAGCGCCTAGAACCGCACGGCCACTCCGGCCGGCCCACTGACCACAATAACACAATGAGCACTATTAACGTACTTCACTACAACCAACTGTCTGAGCAGTGAATACGCCTTTACGAGCTGTAACGACCACTCGAATCCACATAGGGTAAACAATTGCAAACGACCATATCACCCAACATCATCTTTTTTATGTAGTTGTTTAACGCCACTCAGGGTCCACATCTCAGCGAATGGCGGCATGCAGCAATTCCAGCGGACCCCTTCGTAAAACTCTTCATGCCCACTCGATCCAACAACGGCTTCGAACCTCCACTTGACCGACCACGTTGCCCGACCAGCCCAACTGATCACCGGGGCCAAGACTGCGGCTACTCTTCATCACCCATCTCTACGGCAAGGAGAAGTTTTCGTCGTTCACCTCCGGAACGTTCTACCCGCAAGCTTTCAGTAGCACGGGCGCGGGCGATCCGGGAGCGCCCCCTCTATGGTTCAAATGGCTCTGAGCACTATGGGACTCAACTGCTGAGGTCATTAGTCCCCTAGAACTTAGAACTACTTAAACCTAACTAACGTAAGGACAGCACAAACATCCATGCCCGAGGCAGGATTCGAACCTGCGACCGTAGCGGTCTTGCGGCTCCAGACTGCAGCGCCTTTAACCGCACGGCCACTTCGGCCGGCAGCGCCCCCTCTGTCGTTGAGGACGTCAGAGGCGCCACTCGGCGGGAATTCAAAGTCGTGGTCGCTGGCGCCCGAATCGAACCGTCACAGTATTCAAAGGAAAAAGTTAGCGATTGATATTTAGTGAAAATATTTCGCCGCATCGGAAAATGGCTTTGTTTTAATGACTGTCAACTCAACTCTCTTATCATATTCGTGATATTATCTCCCTTGTTTCGGAACAATACGAAAAGAGCTTCCCCTCTTTGGACTTTTTCGACATCCATATCTGGTAAGAATGCCATACATCTACATTTCTCTATCTCCTCTGTCAACCCGACCTGATACGGATCCCACACTGATGAGCAATACTCAAGTATAGGTCGAACGAGTGTTTTGTAAGCCACCTCCTTTGTTGATGGACTACCTTTTCTAAGGACTCTCCCAATGAATCTCAACCTGGTACCCGCCTTACCAACAATTAATTGTATATGATAATTCCACTTCAAATCGTTCCGCACGCATACTCCCAGATATTTTACAGAAATAACTGCTACCAGTGTTTGTTCTGCTATCATATAATCATACAATAAAGGATTCCTCTTTCTATGTATTCGCAATGCATTACATTTGTCTATGTTAAGGGTCAGTTGTCACTCCCTGCACCATGTGTCTATCCGCTGCAGATCTTCCTGCATTTCGCTACAATTTTCTAATGCTGCAACTTCTCTGTATACTACAGCATCATCCGCGAAAAGCCGCGAATGGAATGAATGTTCAACAGTGCCACACAGGAAAATTAGTGGTTGAACAGACACTTAGCAACTAGTTTCGGTAGTACCTTTTTCTCCCCTACGTATGCAAACTATGTCATGTAGCAGACTTCCTCGAATTAACTGCACTCCATTAAGTGCTCTGGAACTGGCACTCGTTGAAACATTCAAATTGTCTTCTATCTCTTTTGATACGCAGTCAGCTTTAAAAAACTTTTACTGATTTAATTAAAGGGACTCGTAACACTTTCTGTTGCTCAGTTCTCTTTATTACTGTAGTTGCAAAGAAGGAAGTTCAAATGGTTCAAATGGCTGTGAGCACTATGGGACTTAACTTCTAAGGTCATCAGTCCCCTAGAACTTAGAACTACTTAAACCTAACTAACCTAAGGACATCACACACATCCATGACCGAGGCAGGATTCGAACCTGCGACCGTAGCGGTCGCGCGGTTCCAGACTGTAGCGCCTAGAACCGCTCGGCCTCTCTGGTCGGCAAAGAAGGTTGTTCCTGAATGTTCTGTGGAACAAGCTTCGTTCTACCTCGCAGCTATGGTCCTTTCTCCCTTACCTGCTCCGTACCCAACTTTTTAAAATTAGAAATATGTGCAGTTTTCGACTCTATTCGTAAGTGAGAACAGTGATGCCCTTTTTTCTCTCAGTGTATAATTTCCAGTTTATCAGCTCTTCCTATTTCATATCAAGTTATGGGTCTAATATAAATGTATTACTAAGCATCGATTTTGCTTATATTCGTCATGCAATTTTTTCTATAGTTCAATACTGGTGGTTCATAGAAAGTATTAATGGAAGAGACGATCGTCTTGTTACAGAACCATGGATAAGCTTACGATATTACAGAGTCTCGGTACCTGAATACATCTGAAAGTATAGGTCAGAAGTGTTTCTCTAATTTCTGTTTCATTTTACTCAGTTTGATGGCACATCAGCCAAACCGTGCAAGTGCAGCATAAATGTGCTACGCACAACAAGAAAACTCATAAAATAAACATAATGCACAGCTTTAAAGTACTCGTCCTTCACAAGCCTGCTCTGTAAATATGTCTAGAGCGTGTGATATCTATTAACAGTCCACAGATTTTCGTCTCCACATATTAATATTTGATGTTGACTGCTCAGGTAATCTGCAAACCATTTCGTGTAGCACATATTAAATATAAATATTTATCTACAATGTTAAAATTATTTTCAACAGGTGTTGTCAGTGATGCTGTAATAGCCTTAGGGTCACTGATACCCTCCACTGTATTAACTGAACCGAAAAGTTCAGGACTGTCAGTTATTGGGAGATCTAAGACGTTGCTCTCAATAGCCGGTACATTAACTGCTCAAGGTAATTTTCAGAAAAACATTTTTAGGGCACCCTCAAAAGAATACTCAAGCAGGGGACGGACAAGCGTAGTGAAGGAAGTCTCTTTAGTAGACCATTTGCTTCTTCTAAGTTTTCTTGCAGTAAAACTCAGTCTCTGGTTTACCTTCCCCACAACATTATCTATGTGATCGTTCCAATTTAAGTTGCTCGTAACTATAAGTCCTAGGTATTTAGTTCAACCGCCAACCTTTGGATTTGTGAGATTTATCGTGTAATAAAAATTTAACGGATTACTTTTAGTACTTATGTGGATAAACTAATAGTTTTTCTTTTTCAAAGTCGACTGCCACTTTTCGAGTCATACAGATATCGTGTCGAAATCATTTTGCGATTGGTTTTGATCTGCTGAGGAGTTTACTTAACGGTAAATAACAGCAGTACGAATACTTTACTATTTCGGGCTACTGTAACGACTTTATCTCCAGGCTAAAAAAAAAAAAAAATTGGTTCAAATGGCTCTGAGCACCATGGGGCTCAACATCGGAGGTCATCAGTACCCTAGACTTAGAACTACTTAAGCCTAACTAACCTAAGGACATCACACACACCCATGCTCGAGACAGCATTCGAACCTGCGACCCGTAGCAGCACCGCGGTTCCGGACGGAAGCGTCTAGAACCGCTCGGCCACAACGGCCGGCTATCTCCAGGCATCCAGTGTCAGTCACCTACTTGGACACCTTGATTCGCCTACTCCCTCTCCCCTGGGGAACCACCACGATCTGATCAAAGTCACCCAGGGGAATCATCCAGCCAACTGTGTCACGTCTGATAAAAAGGCCGGTAACCTCCTCACCTCCCCCTGGACCAACGAGGATCAAGCACCCCCTCCTCATAATCATCTTTTATAGCTGGGACACTTGAGTTGGAGGGGCGATTCCGCAGCTATACAGCATAGGGAGAGGATCAGGCTTCGTCTATTCGTTACTAACAAATAACGTTAAATCATGTCACTTGAGTTCTATTTGTTAATAACATTAATACATGACACCAGCAGAGACCACACCGACGTAGATATGTAAGTACTCTCATTTTTACGGACTTTTAATTTTTTCTTCAATTTTACATATTTTCCACAGTTTTTCTACATTATATTATGACTAGAGGCACTTTTGAGCAGAGGGATAGATTGTATCTACTTGTTTATAACAAATTACTTCACACTAGGTCTATTTGTTTAATGCCGCACGTAGTGGCCGCGCGGTTAGAGGCCCCTTGTCACTAATTGCGCGGCCCCTCCCGCCCGAGGTTCGAGTCCTCCCTGGGGCATGGGTATGTGTGTTGTTCTTAGCATAAGTTAGTTTAAGTAGTGTGTAACTCTAGGGATCGATGACCATAGCAGTTTGGTCTCATAGGAATTCACACACACATTTGCCTAACGTTACGTGGCGCCAGCAGACACCTCTGCTACGCACATGTCTAATAATTCTCAGTTTTACGAATTTTTCGAATTTTGCACAATTTTACTTATTTTTACTGTTTACATCCAAAATTTTAAGTATTTTGTCCAGTTATGCAGAATATCCCTAATGCCACATCAATGTCATGATGCTCTCAGGGAATCACAATACAAATTAGATATCACTGATAGTGAGGCACGCCTCCCCGACTCCATCTTCTGTAACAGTGACACTCTGGAGCAGCGCACCATAGCGATAGGCCGAGTATGTTTGTTAATAACAATTTACGTCACTTGAAATCTACATGTTTGATGTTTCGAGACAACAGCAGACGTCACACTCAGATACATAATATGTGTGTACTCCCAGACTCCCGGTTTTACACAAGTTTTCGCATTGTGTTCCACGAGACAATTTAGGTGTCAACTACACGTGGTGTCATGTAACAACGTCGCATCGCGTCGTGTCGACGTTGTGATGTTGTCAGCCTTGGTGCCAATTTACGTATAATCACTAGTTTCTGACCTCATACTGTCAGAAACAAACTCGTTGGTAGACATAGTGGCGCCACAGAGAATTCTATAAGCCAAAGATATTAAATAACAAATACCACACTTAATTAATAGATAATGCGATGTTATAGTAAAATTCGAATGCCTCTAACCAAAGATACTCTATGTAAACGGAAGGGGGATCACTGCCTTCATCTGCAACGGGACAGTAAGCGGAATCAATGGCGACGTGCGAAAATGTGTACCGGACCGGGATTCAAACCAAGGATCTACTGCTTACTAGACAGGTGTGGTAACCACTGCGCCATCCGGTATACATTGTCATGGCAGCTGCACGGATTACAACGGTAGGCCTTATGGCCGATCCACACTCCTGTTGAACGCCACCTATCCAGAGTCCCTATCCTGTATCCGAAACAGACACCATGCATTCACATGCAAAGATACTGTGTTTGTAGTGCACCTCTAAACAGAGAAAATCATGTCGCCTGCTGGAGGGTAGATCACCTTTCAGATTCCAAAGTGTGGGTGTTGTGACGCCACTATCCGAATGTACTGTAATATTTTTAGACCATGCGGCATCGGACGTCTGGAAAGCGGCTATCGCGTGTAATAAGCCTGAATAGCTTTGCTATGTAGTTCAGACTACTACACGGAATTACTGAATAAATATAGGCGATGCCGTACAAGAAATCGAATGTTAAATGAATTCTGATTTTCATTAACAAAAATAGCCTCTTTGAAGTGACTGAACAGAATGCACTAACTGGTGTCCGTTAATCACGCCTAGCAGGCGAACAACATTTACGTAACACAATATACACACACATACAGGGTGATTCAAGAAGAATACCACAACTTTAAAAATGTGTATTTAATGAAAAAAAAACATAATATAACCTTCTGTTATAATCATTCCAAAGAGCATTTAAAAAGGTTTTTTTCACTCAAAAACAAGTTCAGAGATGTTCAATATGGCCCCCTCCAGACACACGAGCAATATCAACCCGATACTCCAACTCGTTCCACACTCTCTGTAGCATATCAGGCGTAACAGTTTGGATAGCTGCTGTTATTTCTCGTTTCAAATCATCAATGGTGGCGGGGAGAGGTGGCCGAAACACCATATCCTTAACATACCCCCATAAGAAAAAATCGCAGGGGGTAACATCAGGGCTTCTTGGAGGCCAGTGATGAAGTGCTCTGTCACGGGCTGCCTGGCGGCCAATCCATCGCCTCGGGTAGTTGACGTTCAGGTTTCATAACTAACCTTTTTCGTAGGACTCTCCATACAGTTGATTGTGGAATTTGCAGCTCTCTGCTAGCTCTGCGAGTCGATTTTCCTGGGCTGCGAACAAATGCTTGCTGGATACGTGCTACATTTTCATCACTCGTTCTCGGCCGTCCAGAACTTTACCCTTTGCGCAAACACCCATTCTCTGTAAACTGTTTATACCAACGTTTAATACACCACCTATCAGGAGGATTAACACCATACTTCGTTCGAAATGCACGCTGAACAACTGTCGTCGATTCACTTCTGCCGTACTCAATAACAAAAAAAGCTTTCTGTTGAGCGGTCGCCATCTTAGCATCAACTGACACTGACGCCTAGTCAACAGCGCCTCAAGCGAACAAGTGTACAACTAAATGAAACTTTATAGCTCCCTTAATTCGCCGACAGATAGTGCTTAGCTCTGCCTTTTGTCGTTGCAGAGTTTTAAATTCCTAAAGTTGTGGTATTCTTTTTGAATCACCCTGTATAATAAACACTTGAACTTGCTCTAAGTTAGATTGATCTACACCAACTGTCAGTAATCATTTTAATGTTACTGAATTTGCATTGTACTGGAGGTACAATGAGCACTGTGGCGGCGATAAATTCTTTAATTGAATAATCAGTGAACACTATAGAACTGATGGTTACTAGAGATGTTAAAAATATTACTTTAGAATCATTTTGTTCTAATGAAACTGAATGAGTTTTTACGTTGATAATGTACTGAGTAGCCACCACATCGAGTTGAACTGTAATTAATGTGGCACAGTACCTGGCGTCTTCTGTCAGTTGTATAATCCGGCGTTTATTGGAAATTTTCGGCGTTAACTCCGATTATATCCTCTTGTTGCGTTAATACGCCGATACTCACGTAATGTAGCCTTTTTACTGGTATTGCTGCACACACAGTGATGGATTTGGGATAATAATGAACTATTTTCTGTAAATGAAACTTCCTGGCAGATTAAAACTGTGTGCCGGACCGAGACTCGAACTCGGGACCTTTGCCTTTCGCGGGCAAATGCTCTAACCGTTGTAGAGTGAAAATTTCATTCTAGAAACATCCCCTAGGCTGCGGCTAAGCCATGTCTCCCCAATATCCTTTCTTTCAGGAGTGCTAGTTCTGCAAGGTTCGCAGGAGAGCTTCTGTAAAGTTTGGAAGGTAGGAGACGAGGTACTGGCAGAAGTAAAGCTGTGAGGACGGGGCGTGAGTCGTGCTTGGGTAGCTCAGTTGTTAGAGCACTTGGCCGCGAAAAGCAAAGATCCCGAGTTCGAGTCTCGGTCCGGCACACAGTTTGAATCTGTCAGGAAGTTTCATATCAGCGCACACTCTGCTGTAGAGTGAAAATTTCATTCTAGATTTTCTGTAAATAATTGATGACACTCATGGAATGCACTTTGAATCACAAACTTATTATTTCACTCAGAAATTACACTGTAGAGAACTTGATAAATACATAACTACAGATAAATGTACTTGTTATGGCGGCGGTATAAAATGCACTGTTCATAAAAACACTGTCGTATGATAACCACTAGTTCGTTGCTTGTGCTGGCGTGAGCTCATCAATGGATCTCATATGGTAGTAACATTAGCTGCAGCCACTGGTCACTTCATACCTTGCTGCTGGTCGCTGCAGTCCGTCGTAAATTACGCAGACTTCCACAAGGCGTGCCATGTGCTTTTTGAGTGGAAACAGCAACTATATCGCTCACAAGCCGTCTCCGTCGAAATGTTGCATCCTGCAAGCCTTATTGTCCATTTGACTTGCTGACACACCATAAATCCAGTTCGTGTTTGTTGTAAGCTCCCTTTTAACTGTCTATAAGCATCTCTGTTCTGCATTTGAACAGTTCCAGAACACATCTCTCTCTACTGCCAAATTCATGAGCCAACCTGCATTGTTCGCATTCTCGGGGATTTCCCTCACATTTTAACATTAATTTACACTATGCCAAGTTCTCTATCTACAAATAAATATATAAAATGACTGTAATTCAATATGGTAATGTTATGGTATAGTATAAATATTAATTTAAAATACATAATAAATATATAAAATGACTAATTGAATGTGGTAATGTTATGGTATAGTAAAAATATTAATTTAAAACTAGTTTTATACATATACATATATATATATATATATATATATATATATATATATATATATATATATATATATATAACTATAATTATATATATATAACTAATTTTAAATTAATATTGTTACTATACGTAATAATATTATCCTAGTTTGATGCTCCTTTATTTCATCATCTGAGCGCATGTCTAACATTGATGGCCAACATCGCCTTTGTTAAACTCTGTGAAAACTTCCTTGATGAGTTTAACGAAGGCCACGTTGGCCTAATGCATTCGATGATGCCCTTTGGCTATACTGTCTAAAGGATTGTTCTCAGAAATACCAAATTAAGATCAAGGTGAAATGCGTAGTTGAAAAAAACAAACTAAAAGTGCAACCAAGACTGTTTTCAATCAGTACTGTTAAGCACTGGTTTGCAGTATGCCACAGATAAATTGGAAGAATTACAAAGAAAGGCAGCTCGTTTTGTATTATCACGAAATATGGGAGATAGTGCCACAGACATGATATGTGAATTTGAGTGGCAATAATTAAATTAAAGGCATTTTTCGTTGCGACGTGATCTTCTCACGAAATTTCAATTACCAGTTTTCTCCTCCGATTGTGAAAACATTGTATTGGCACCCACCTGCATAGGGAGAAATGATGATCACGATAAAATAAGAAAAATCAGGGCTCACACAGAGAAATTTAAGTGTTCATTTTTTCCGCACCCTCGTTTGAGAGTGGGACGTTAGAGAGACAGCTTGAAGGTGGTTCACTGAAACCTCTGCCAGGCACTTAATTGTGAATAGCAGAGTATGTTTAAGTGATTTTTGAAGAAAACCAATCAACTATATTTTAATTCGGAGGTGGATAATGTGGGTCTATTGGCAGCACGGTTCATCACTTTGACATCTATGATGATTTGAAGGTAATCAATATTCGGATGGGAATGCAGACAGGTTATACTAAGTTTTATTGTTTTACCCTCGAGTGGGACAACAGAAGTAGAAGAAAATAACTGGCCTATCATAGATATAATGCAGTCTTTTATAAAAAAAAAAAAAAAAAGACTTCCGTGTGACGATGGTTGATGGCGACAAAATTATCAATCCCTTGCTATACGTAAAACTGTGCATTATGAAGAATTTCGTAAAGGCAATAAACGAAGTCTCGTACGATTTTCGGTATCTGTGCACCAAGTTTCTGGAGTTGACAGACGCAAAACTGTAAGATGGTTTTACTGATCCACAGCCTAGGGAGATAACTGGTGACAGCCACAGCAACCTCGCGTGTGCTACTGGTGCTTTATTTTCTGACAAAAGCTAAAAAATCGCAACGCGCTAGTTCGTGTATAACAGCAACAGAACTAAATGAAATTAATCATCAGATGATCTTATTTGCTGCTACCTAACAACCGGTGTGGAACCACGCAACCATTTAATAAATTTAGCGGTCGTCTGATAACATAGAGTGTGGTTTTGCGCTAATTTATTGTATCATTGTATCATTAAGAAACAATGTGGATTCACGGCTGGGAGATCATGTGTAGACCATATTTTCACATTACGACAGATTTTGGAGAAACATAGGGAAAAATCAAAAAGTATAGGATTAATTTTCATAGATCTAGAAAAAGCGTATGATACTGTTCCAAGAAAATTACTTTGGAGAGCACTACATATGGCAAATATAAACCCTTCCTTGATTAAAATAATACAACAGATGTATAAAGATAACATCTGCCAAGTGAAAGTTGGTAATAAACTTTCACAGAAATTTAGAACAAGCAAAGGCCTTTTACAGGGCTGCCCCATGTCACCATCATTATTTAAAATCTATATAGATATTAGCCTTAGAACATGGTCTCGTAAATGTAATAGTATAGGATTAGAAATAAGAGATGGAGTTTACCTACATCATTTATTATTTGCTGATGATCAGGTAGTCGTAGCACAAGATGAGGAGGATGCTAACTATATGTGCAATCAACTAGCAGTAGCATACAAAACTTGGGGTTTGAAGATTAATTACCAAAAAACAGAATACTTGACTAATGATTCAGATGAGCTATACATTGAAGGAAAGAAAATCAAAAAGATAAACACTTTCTGTTATTTGCGATCCATTTTAGAAATCGAGGGAAAATCAGAGTCAGAAATCAATAAAAGAATTAGTAGCGGACGGAGGGTCATTGGGATGCTTAACTCAGTCTTATGGAGCAGGAATGTAATGAGCAGAACTAAAAAATTAGTTACAAATCCATATTAGAGAGTGTGGTTCTGTATGGAACGGAGACCTGGACAATTAACATGAAACACATTAAAAAATTACAAGCTCTAGAGATGGACTTTTGGAGAAGATCGGCAAGAATCTCCAGCAAAGAAAAGATAAGGAACACCGAAGTAATAAGGAGAATGGAAATAAAAGGAAGAATATATGACGTAATGGATAGGAAGAAATTACAGTGGTACGGGCATGTACGACGAATGGAGGAAGCCAGAATACCAAAATTGATACTGGAGTGGGAACCGGAGGGGAGAAGAAGAAGAGGACGACCTGTGACCACCTGGTTCCAAAATGTACAGCACACAATGAGGAGAATGGGCGCAGAGGAAGAGGACACGCAAGATCGAAACACCTGGAGAAATATTTTGAGAGTATAGTTTAAGAACGTTTATTGTTTGTATTGTAATTTCCAAGTAAATTATTATGTTGGAGATAAGCCTCTGTAATGAGGAAACGCTCAAAATAATAAATAATTAAGAAATTCTTTAAATAAAAGTAAACCAGCCTGGGAACATTCAATGAACATAAAACTCAAAGAAATATTAAATATTAAATAAGATAAATCATAAATAGTCCTTTAGTATGTACTCTGACAGCAGAATTATGTCCAATGTTAATTTTATTTAAGCCAGGGAAACAAGTCTTGTGAAATGTGTTCTTACAGTGATGAATGTGCACTCAAGAATTAAATATTGTTGTGAGATACTAGTTCAATCGAAGCAAGGAGTGCATACAAAAGCAGTTTTGTTACTACTGTGCAAATTTCATTGGCCAGTGGACAGATTCGTTCATCTCAGCAAATTCCCCACATCTGTCTAATTCACTGTAATCTGTTGAATAACTGATCTCTAAGTTCATTGTAACTTCACACTAAAGCACTTCGAAAACTCTTCTACAGAATTGCATACTTTTTCAGTGAACTAAGTTAAACTTATAAAACTATAGGGTGAATAGTATTGTACTGTATTCTAAGGAACTGGGGACCTAGAAACGACGGAGAGGCGTCGTACCCACCGTAGCCCTGAGTGGTTCTGAACCCCACAACAGGCTACAGCAGTCCACTCACCCCACCGCCACCCCACAACGAACTCAGGGTTATTGTTCGGTTCGGTCTCCTGTGGACATCCCGGGAACGTCTCACACCAGACGAGTGTAACCTCAGATGTTTGCGTGGTAGAGTAATTATGGTGTACGGCTACGTGGAGACAGTGTTTGCGCAGAAATCGCCTACGTAGTGTAACTGAGGCGGAATAAGAGGAACCAGGCCGCATTCTCCGAGGCAGATGGAAAACCGCCTTAAAAACCATCCACAGACCGGCCGGTACACAGCACCTCGACACTAATCCGCCAGACAGATTTATGCCAGATTTCCCTCCCGGAAAGCAATGCGTTAGACCGCATGGCTAACTGGTCGTGCTATACGGCGTATGCTAATGTTTTAATGTTAGCAAATCCACCACAAAATGTTATTCCCTCACCAACATTTTGGATTACCATGCTCGTGTGATTAATGGAAAGGAAATCGGACTTTATTTCGTTTCCAACGTAAGCTCAGTATGGGAAGGATAAGGTGTATTTTGCGGCGTTTGCTATGTTATTCGGTGGTTTGGTATTTTATTAATTTGTAAATGATAATGATAATCTTATTTTATTACACTGAGTAATTACTAAATAATGTTTCTCCCGGCTAAAGATTTGGTCAAGTTGCTAAAGAACTCCAAGGTAACGTCGTGCTGAAGTGTTGTCTGTAAGTTGTGTAAGTGTCACTAAAGCACAGTTCATACAACAGATTCTATACAACTATTGATTATGATGGAAACAGTTATCATCAGCAAAATGATCATTAAAACCACCGAATATTAGCCGCGCACAACACTGACGTATGTTACCTGAAACAATATTCTTCGCAACTCGTGCTTAATTAATTTCAGCTCCATACATCAGCTAGAAAAGTTCGTTATAACGATCGTGCTATGAGCAATGTTTTTAAAGATCCGTTTTGATTCGAATTATTTTCATTAAAATGAGTTCGGGACCACCGGTGCACATTTATTTTTACACATTTGTATTACCTTCGGCAGTGAAGTCTATAGAGTTGCGTAATTTGAATTTGCCGCTGGGATAATTGTTAAGATGGCGGCAGACAATTGATAGGGACTTTCTATTGTTAGATTAAGTAGGATAAGTATTTGAAATGCTTATTAAACTTTACTTTCGTATTGTGCAGTATTTAGACTTCATCAAGCAAACATTTGATTTTTTCCCAAGGAAAACATAGACAAAAAACGCGATACAAATCGCTATCATCAATGGCTGCGCTCCTTGCAGCGGAAAGAAATAATTAACATAGATAATGCTTACTGAGAGAGGAATTAAAGTTACAAATAATTATTCACTTATATTTATAATAATAATGAACTCTATTCTCAAGTAATAATTATCAAATAATTACAATATCTTAACAGACCTCAGTTTGATATGCGTCTTGCGTCCTGAACCTACAAAAGCCAACTAACAAAAGGTAAAAACAAACGAAGACAAACGCAGATCATAAAAGGAATTTACAATTATCGTTGTCTTTGGGTGATACACACCGATATGTCCAATTACATCATAAAATATTATATAAATATTTAATATTTATCATCGTTTTCACTGTTTTTTATATGTCGAATAGATAATGTTTATAACTGTTAGAGGCATAATTTCCTCTCGTCACACTGTAGCTAAAATTTATCTCGTGTATGTTACAATTTCTACCTGGAATCACCAGCCCAGCCCAGAATGGACAAATGAAATTGCAACAAAATTTATGATAATGGTTTGCTCTTGTAAACAGCTGCTAAATTATAGCATACTTAAATAAGAGTAACGCTTGTAATCACATACAGACTAGCAATATCTTCCTTTAGAGACAATCATAAACTTACCCACTGCATGATAATATTAATGCAGCAAACTATATCATACCATCGTTTACTAAGCATATCATTAGAGGATGATATTATTTGCAGTATTCCATGAACTAGGGCAAGCACTGTTCTGTAGAATGTCAGACCAAGTACCCAAAGAAATCAGTACCCTTGGATTAGTTACAATTACTTCATCTACAAGTTATAGTTATTACATATTGCTAATTTTTTTATTTCACAGTTAAATGTTTGCACCTGGAAGCAGTGCATGTGGTATTTCAGTTCAAGCGATTGAGTACACTAATACTTCAAAAATAAATACATAAGCCTTAAATAAATTTTCATCGATACACTGCCAACAGCATGTGCTGGATCCTTAAACGGTTTTGTCTTGTAACTTCTTCTCTAATCAACAAATTCAAAATCAAACACTAACAACATATACATATCAATATAAATAAACAAACACCGCTGTTTACAAAATTATTGCACATGCGTAGGCGTCCATCGACCCTTAATCTGTTATGATTACTTTTTCGACTCAGAAATTTTATAGCATGTGAAACACCTTTAATATCTAGAATGAAAGGTCCCAAGTTCGAGTCTCAGTCCGGCTCACAGTTTTAATCTGCCAGGAAGTTTCACCTTTAATATCACTGCCTTCTATGTTACTTTAAGAAACAGTTAAATAAACTGATAATCTTCAACTAAGACATGGGGCATTGTGAATAAAGGCATATTTGCAAATCAATGACTCAATTTCCTTCAACTATTTCTTTGAAATAGTTTTTTGTTACTCATTTCCACACTTTCACTTTGAGCCAATACTCTGAATATTCTTGGAATCGGAATGGGGGCCTAACAAGGTTTGTGATTAAGAACAAAGCAAAGTATCTAACGCACTGCTGCACTTTAATCATTATATTGCAGAAATTTCAGCCATCATTGCTTCATGCATAAAAGTGCAAAACCATATAATTATTCCTTGAAGGCATATGTGAAGATGACCCGGTTGGTTACAGTGTAACGCATTACAGATGGATCATAGGTCTTGATGCAATGTATTGTATACTTTTCTCCTTGGCGTCGTATTTAAAAATTTTGGCAAACCAATAAATGCCATGCTGCTGATATTATCAGCCATTGCCATTCGTGGCACCTTAATCCACTTTTATAATAACTCTATTCTCACTGAAAACTTGAGATGTTCGCACTAAGCCATATAGTGGTGTTGACAGAATCACTCGGCGCATTAACTTCATGCCTTTCACACGTTAACCTTTCTTTTCCTACTACTTACAATATTATAGTGTCCACACATGAACCAGTTACATTAATTATCAACTAATACAAATATTATAGAAGATGACATAGATTTTAAAATAAGGTTTAGGAAACAATAGGAAATTACAGAAGTGTACAAAAATTTCGGTATTCATCATTAAGTTCAATGAAGTTAATAGCTACAGACATTACGTAATAGAAATGTTACATAAATGTTACTAACTGTGTGCACACTACATTGTTATAAGCAGCTCGTAGGCCGTGCAAGCTCTTACCAGGACCAAGGGCAGCCACCGAAAGACACCTAAAAAACGCTCTGTTTGCTCTGTGACACGACCACCACTGTAGTCATGTCAAATCTTAACTGTTAGAGCACCATTTGAAATTATTTAGAGATTTTTTCATATATTTCGTATTAAAAAAAATAAGGCGTATGTTACAATTGGTTTTCGTTCCATTAGTATACAGAATGAAATAATATACAGGTGTAATTGTTTTTGATACATAACACACTATGAGTAGGAACTGCATGAGCCTAGCTACTTTCTTAGCTTACTTCTCCATCCCCCTGCGCTACTACCCCAGTCAACTAACGTTATTACAGCAATATTTTACCAAATTTCCTTATTAATGCACATAAATAATACAAGACAATGGTATCCAAAACTTTAGCAGAGGCTAATCTTTTTGTGTATTTTCCATGTTCAATACTTTTTCCCGAAAGGCTTCCTGTTGTTTATATCTTCTATTTTTATATTGTTCCTTCCTAAGTCCTTTTCTTTTGCTTGGTTGACCCTGCTTTTTGTGGACTTCTTACCCCACAAATATTTAAATTTTTTAAGTTAATCTACTGTTCTACATTCGAAATAGATGTCCAAAAAACATGAGCCCTGTGTTTCTCATTATGTCTGAAATAATTTCTGTATTTTGGTATATCTGAGGATTACTTCGTAATTTCCAACCTTCTGCTGTGATTTGTGGCCCCAATATTTTCCTTCTAATTCGCGTTTCTAGTACTTCTACTTTATATAAATTATGGTTTAATGTTAAGTATTCACTGGCATTGTGGCTTCACTACTGTGTTTAATGCCTTATTTTTGCATTTATGGATAGGCAATTTTTATTGTAGTGGTCTTTGGTAGTACCATATGCTCTCCCCATTTTATTCAATCTTTCCTCTATTACAGATTTTTCCAAAGCATTTTCTTGTATTATCTCCCAAAGCTGTTTGAATTTTGTCACCCTCTCTATTTGGCCAAAATCTTTTTTCAAAAATTATGGATCTTCCTTAACGGTTGTTACAAATTTTGTGTTTTCTGCAGAAATTCTTAAGCCAGTTCTGCTGACTATTTCTTCCAGGAGATTTATGTATGTTGTTGCAGATGCCACAATTGCGGAAAGTATAACAAAGTCATCTGCAAATGCAAAACAGTTTATTTCGACTTTTTTGCTTCCTCTTCCTACCCTTGTAAGTCAGATATTGAGTATTTCTTTCCAAATTCTTACTATTTTTCTCTAACACATTGCGGATAGGCCGTCATCTTGTCGTACACCTGTTTTTATTTTGAAAGGCTGTGAAATTTCTCCCACAAATTTTACTTTCCAGACTGCATCTGTAAGTGTTTCACAGATTAGGATTGCCAGTTTAGACTTTACGCCGAATTCTCGAACTATTTTTCTATTGTTTCTCTGTCAACAGAATGAAAAGCCTTTATGAAATCCACAAACGTAAATACAATATCGTTTGAATTGAGTGATCTGTGGCAAGTTACTGTCTTGAGATTATTTCTTCTGAGCATGACCTTCCTTTCGTAATTATTTCTATTCTGCTTAGTAAAATCTTGGAAAATACTTTATACGCTACTGGCAGTAAAGAGATCCCTCTGTTGTTGTTTACGTCCTGTTTATTACCATTCTTTTGGAACTAGTGTATCAATGCAACTTTCCATTCGTCTTTCTTCAAAGAGTAAGTTTAGCTCCTTTGCTGTATTTGACAACGACCACTTCAAAAGTTCAGCAAAAACAGAATCTTCTCCACTAGGTTTTTTTGTTTTTGAAGGTCTTCATTAGTTCTTGAATATCTTCTATAGTTGGTGGGAAATCTTCTTTCAGATTTTCATTAATATCTGAGAATTCCAATTTATGACTTGATTGAGGGCACTTCAGAAGCTGATGAAAATATCTTGCTGGTATTTCTCAATTTTCAGTATTGTTTAATCCAATTTTGTCGTTTTTATTTTTGAAACTGACATTTGGATTTTGATACCTCTTTAATATGTTCTTAAAAGTTTGATGAAAGTTACAAGCATTATTTTTACAAAATTTTGGTGTACACCCAAAGGGTTCTCCGTTTCAGAGGCTCGTTTGGTGTTTCTCATTAACCTGGCTGTTTCCTTTCTTTGTTGTTTAAGTTAATCGTAATCTTCAATGTTTCACGAGACTTTCCCTTTTTCCCAGTTTTTAGTCCTCATTGCAATGGCTTTTTCGTATATTTCATTCCACAATATTTACCTTTTGCTTTTTATTGATCCAAATACTTTCTGTGCAGCATTATTTGCTTTGCATATTTCTTGCCAGTTGTCATGTTTAGCCAATTTAATTTCGTCTAGATAGTTTTTAATTGATTCTTTTGTTATAATAATCCTGTCTGTACTATATTTTATTAACATTTGTGACTTTCATTGGTCTTTATTAGGCATGAGTTTGAATTTAATTTTAGAGAGGTAATGATCAGAATCAAATTCACCATTCCTACTTTCACATTCATAATTTCCATTGTACTTTTTTACGAAATAGCCACATGATCTAACTGAAATTCTCCTAACATTGGGTTGGGAGATATCCACGTTTTAGATTTTCTTGGGAGTTTCCTGAAGAAGGTTGACATTAGTTTCAGGTGAGAGCGTGGACACGAGATCATTAGCCTCAGCATTTGTGTTGGTTCTTCTCTGAGCTGAGTAGTGCCCTACTACATTTCTTAATTTCTTTTCTCTGCCTGTTTGTAGCTTGAGGTCACCTAATAGTAATATGGTGTTCATCTTTGGAATTTTAGATATTTCAGTTTTTAAAAGATCCCATAATTCCTCTGTTTTTGTTGATTCTTCTTGTTGTCTTAATTTATTGGTGCATGCCAAGTAACAAGTATGAATATCTTGTTTTTGCATTTAGCTGATAGGAAAGATACTATCTCTAAGGTGGATTTAAATTCTGTAACATATCCTACTATACATTTATGAACATAGAAAGCTGTACCCAATAATGGCATCTGATTCATAGTTTTGATTGCTGGTTTGCCTTTGAAGATTGTGGAGTTACAAGTATCTACTACATTTTCATCTAGGAACCTTGTTCCTTGAACTCCTAAAATTTGAATTTTGTTTTTCTCTAAAATTATTTCTAGTTCTTTCTGTGTACCGGTCTTTATTAGCAAGTTTACATTTAAAGTGCCTAGAAACAATTTCTTTTTCAATTTTATTTTAGAAAGATTACAAGGTTACTCCGATTCTACCTTCTGACGGCAGTTGTTGGGACTCCCTAGAACCCTTGGTCCCAATGCATCGTGTGTCGCGATGGTGGAATTCTCTCTCGAGTTATCCCCTGAGATAGTGCATTCATTTTGCGGACTTTCCATACTGCAATTGAAATTATATTACATTCAAAGTGAGGAATTGAGTTCCAAGATAAGATCGGACTGTTAGCCCGAAATTTGATTTTTTGTTCGTAGTTCACTCCACTGCGCTCTTCCGTCCTCTCCACCGTTGGGAATTAAATCAGACTTCCACTTCCGCCTTCGAGACCCTTGGCCGGGTTTCACTATATTTAATTTATAACAATTTCTTCTTTTGTTGTGCAGTATCTCGCATGGGCTCATTATCTTTTAGGAAGCATGTCATTTGCGTATGAAATGTGTGTGTGTAGTTGTGAATTATTTTATTAGAAACACTTTATATAAAAATGTAAATAACATTGCTAACACTGGTATTACATGGGTCGTAAAAACTTTATCGGAAGCATCCTTTTATTGCGAGCTCAGTGGCTTATTCAGAATTGCTGTAGCTAGTTTGGAACAACACTCTAAGACAAAAAAGAAACGGCACATCACGAAGGAGATATACAAATGGGGCAGAAACCGGTAGAACTGATGCACATTTACAGACAAACAAAAGTTTACAATTGCACAAAAATCGGACGATTTATTTAGAAGAAAGAGCTTCACAAATTGAGCAAGCAAATAACGCTTTGGACTGCCTCTGTCTCTAATGCAAGTAGTCATTTGGCATGACGTTGATTGATAGAGCTCTTGGATTTCGTCTTGAGGGATGTCGTCTCAATTTCTGTCCAACTGGCTCGTTAGATCGTCAAAACTGCGAGATTGTTTAAGAGCCTTGCCCATAAGTCTTCAAACGTATTCTGTTGAGGAGAGACCTGGTGAGCTTGCTGGTCAAGAAAGGGTTTGGTAACCGCGAAGACAAACAGTAGAACCTGCCCCATGTGCGGACGGGCATCATGTTGCTGAAATGCAAGCACAGGATGGCTTGTTATGAAGGGCAACAAAACGGGGCGTAGAATGTTGTTGACGTACGGCTGTGCTGTAAGAGTGCTACGTATGACAAGCAAGGTGAACCTTGATACGAAATGAAGCAGCGCCCCACACCATCATTCCTGTCGAGCCGTATGGCAGACGACAGTGAAACTGGTAGCCCACTGCTGTCCAGGGCATCTCCAGACACATCTTCGCTGGTCACTGGAGCTTAGTTCGGGACTCATCAGTGAAGACAATTCTACTCCATTCGAAGAGATTCCAGGCCGAATATGTGTCTGGAGACGCCTTGGATAACGTTGGGTTACCAAACTGATTGTCGACCACTATACGGCCAGACAGATAGGAGTGATGTTATGTGATGCCATTTCTTTCCACAGCAGGACTTCTTTGGTTGCCATCCGTGGCCCCTTCCTAGGCTTGCATTTCAACAAGACAACGCACTCCCACACACAACGAGGATTTCTGCTGTTTGTCTTCGTGCTTGGCAAACCCTTCTTTGGCCAACAAGGTCACCAGATCTCTCCTATATTGAGAACTTTTTGAGTATTATGGACAGGGCCCTCTAACCGTCTCGTGATCGTTACGATCAAACGATCAGATTGGGTAGAATCTGGCACGACGTCCCTCAGGAGGACATTCGACAACTCTACCAATCAATGCCAAGTTGAATAACTGCTTGCATAAGGAACAAAGGTGGTCCAATGTGTTATTTGCTTCCTCAATTTCGTAGCTCCTTCTCTTGAATAAATCAGACAGTTTTTCTGAAGTAAATATTTGTTTGTCTGCACACCTACATCTCACCTACCGATTTCTGTCCCATTCGGTTAATTGCTGCGTGGTGTGTACTTTGTTTTTCTTAGAGTGTACATGTCACCTGTTGCCTGTAATGCCACACCTCTTCCGAGACTTAATGAGTGACGTTGAAAAACATGCACCGGCTGCACACAAACGGTGTCAGCGTTAGTGATCTGGAGGAGGTCGCTTTGACTGGAACCAATTACCACAATTAATAATAAATAATTGTTGCGTTCTGGCCTGACTTGTTTGTTATATTGTCAAACACGATCGCTGTCGTTGCAAAGTGACTTCAAAAATGGTTTTACAAGAGAAATACCTTATTATTTGTAGACTTTCTGACGATGATAGTGTTGTGCAAGAAATGTATTAGTGTGTGTTCATACATTTGCCTTCAGTGATTTAGGGAAAGAACGGTGTACCTAAATTTCGGTGACCTGACGAGCATTTGAATCCACTCCTTCCTGGTAAGTAAGCGGCGCAGCCACCACTCTCGATTAGAAATTAATGACACAGTGCATTCAAGAAAAAAAAACACACAAAAGAAGATTCAACCTCCAAGAAAGCGTCCGCTTTGGGTTCATATTTTACTCCTGAGACAGAGATTTCAGAGGAAGTGACGAACTACTCGGCCGCGTCTTCTGTGGAATTACGTCTTTGACAAATTGCTCTGTAAAGGCTCCGCAGCGGTTCATTCGCGCCTTAGATCCGGTTAGGCTTCATTTACGTAACCGGGAGCCAAAGCTGGAATACATGAATGCTTGAGTGGTTGTGTACAAGGGCGTTACACGAATCTGTCGCCGGTCTTGATATGCTCGAAACATCGTGTGTTTATACACAGGTCGTGGGTAAAGCTGTGATTTCGGCTGCAGATGAAGAGTGAGTGATACTTAAAGTCTGTTGCTGACGACATATGTAGTATTTTAGCCATTTATCGCATTAGACAGCCAGCTCATTTTCTCCGCGCCTGACGAGACTGCGAATTAGTCATACTTGGAACTTAAAAAAGTTGGAAGAGTGTGCCAAAGACAGACAAAGACGAAGTACTAAAATTAAACTGCATTAAACCCTTGTTCACAGTACGAGCAGCCCTTAGCGGCTCGCCATCTCACAACTGTTCATGACGTCGCCTTTCCGGCTCAGATCTTTTTTAATATGTGACTTGTAAGTACTGCATCTTTTCCAATCAGTACAAACTTTAATTTTATTAATGTACTATATACCTAATATGTTTTAGAACAGTTAGTCTAATTCTGAAGACGACGCTCATAGTAGCGTCGAAACCAGGTCAATTTTGACTTAATATTTGTGACCGAGGACTTATTTGTTCCAATATAACGTAAAGACTTCACGCACATCCATGCCCGAGGCTCGATTCAAACCTGTGCTCGTAGCGGTCGCGCGAATCCAGACTGAAGCGCCTAGAACCGATCGGTCACACCGGCCGGCTAGCCAAATGGTAAGGCGACCGTTCGCTATAAACGAGAAATCTGTTTTCGAGTCCCGGTGCTTCAGTCTGGAACCGCGTGACCGCTACGGTCGCAGGTTCGAATCCTGCCTCGGGCATGGATGTGTGTAATGTCATTAGGTTAGTTAGGTTTAAGTATTTATAAGTTCTAGGGGACTGATGACCTCAGATCTTAAGTCCCACAGTGCTCAGAGCGATTTGAACCATTTTCGATTCCCGTTCCAGCACAAATTTTCATTGTCATCATAGCATTCTACAGCCGACGATTGTCGTTATTCGCAACTGCTAATACATTTAATGCGTTTCACAGCGTCTGCAGTCGCCGCATTGCCTCTTCCTGGGGTCATGCATGCACCTCCGAAGGAACTTTGCACTGTAATGAGAATAACTCACGTACTGCAATATCGTATCTAAAAATAAAGGGCTGGTAGAGTATCTTAGCTGCCTATTGATCCATTTTTTTATTTGTTACATGATCTCAGTTCCAAAGTAAACCGGTGCTGACAGGTGTAAAGTCTAGTGAACCTTCAGTTTACTAAATCATGGTTGCAAAATAGTATCATGATTTATTTACTAAAGAATGGAAATACTGGCAGAAATCAAGCTCGAGAAAGACAAGTTTGGGTTTAGGAGAAGGAAGGAACGTGATAAGCAATTCTAGCCCAAAGACTTATGTCAGAAAATTAACTGAAGAAAAGCTAATATACATTTATAGCATTTGTAGTTTTAGCGATGTTGGCCGGAAAATACTGACTGAATTTCTGCAGTTAGCAAGGATCAAATACAGGGAGCGACAGTTAATCCACAATTTGTCAAGAAATCAGGCGGCACGTGAAGGGGAGATGGCAAGAGAAGGCAGTAGTTAACACGGAATGAGGCGGGATAGAAGCCTATCACCATATAATTAAATACGTATACTGAATAAAAGAAAAATTTGGAAAGGTTTAACGGTGGAGATATCGATGTCGCTACGACGTATCGTATCTTACCGTTACTCATTTCTGCTGGACCCAAAATGCCAGTGAGGGAGTGGGGTAGGTTTTGGCGTCTGCAGAAAAAGGCGCATAGGTGAAAGAAGATTGCTGTTAATGAAGTAAAAGATCCACCAAATGAAAAAGCTATTCCTTATGTTTCTGATCTAGACTGCCATGAAAATGTGGAGGAACTGTTAATCAGAACTCAGGGAGAAGTTGTAGTCTAATTCACAATCGATTTATTAATCTTAAACAAGACAAGACAACAAAAGTATTAAAGAAACATCATACAAAAAATATTTATTTAACAAAAGCCTTACCAAAATGAGATCTATGGTGGACAAAGTGATCTGCTGGGGATCGACACACGACGCTAACCAGAACACTACTCGCTCTATTTCACTTCATACACGTTAATCCAGGTTATGGCATCAAACTACGCCATCACCAAGCACCTATATTCTGCCATACAAAAAAAGGAAAAGTATGGTTCGAAAGAACAGGGTGGTGAGAAATAGATATTATAGCCCTACGTCGCAGCAGCGAATACTTTACCATCCTACTGGTCAAGGCGGCACGCTACGACGCCTTCGGTGACTGAAGTCATGGACGGCGGAAATATGTTATTAAATGCACGTTTCCGAAAAATGCAAGTACGCGGTCTCGCGTTCCGTTAATTCAGAACAGAGGTACGTCCCTAAGAGCCTCTGAAACCCCGGCGGATTCCTTTGAGGGAAAGTGTAAATGAATGTTAACGAAATAACTCTTGTCCCTTCTTGTGCCCAATCATTTCCACGTTTTTCTTTCCTCACTGGTCTTGCAGAAAGTCTCCTGATTTGTAACTTTTAACATACTTTTATAGCACCACATCTCAAGCTCTTCGGTTCTCTTCTTTTCTGGTTTTCCCATAGCTGATGACTCAGTTCTATACAGTACTGCGCTCCACATGTACGTTCTCAGAAATTTATTTCGCAAGTTATGTTTGATAGTAGTAGACTTCCCCTGACGAGGAACGCTCGTCTTACTTGTGCAAATCTGTTCGTTGTGTCATACCAGGTTCTTCTATCACGCATTATTTTGCTTACAAGCTGACACAATTCCTTCACTTCATCTGGTACACAGGCCACAATTTTTATTTTGTGTCTATCGCAAGTCACACTTCGTCCATTCCTCACTACTTTCGTTTTCTTTGGTTTATTCTCAGTCCGTATACTGTGTTCAGTAGGCTTTTATTCCACTCAACATGTCCAGTAACTTTTTGTTACTTTCACAGAGTAATTTTCTATATATCCTTTTGCCCTATCAATCACTCTCCTAAATCTATCTTTTATTTGTGTCATTGCTGCTTCGACGCACTGACTGAATTTATACAGGGTGGTCCATTGATCGTGACCGGGCAAATATCTCACGAAATAGGCGTCAAACGAAAAAACTACAAAAAACGAAACTCGTCTAGTTTGAAGGGGGAAACCAGATGGCGCTATGGTTGGTCCGCTAGATGGCGTTGCCATAGGTCAAACGGATATCAACTGTCTTGTTTTGAATAGGAACCCCCATTTTTTTTACATATTCGTGTAGTACGTAAAGAAATATGAATGTTTTATTTAGTTGGACCACTTTTTTCGCTTTGTGATAGATGGAGCTGCAATAGTCACAAACATATGGCTCACAATTTTAGACGAACAGTTGGTAACAGGTAGGTTTTCTAAATCAAAATACAGAACGCAGGTACGTTGGAACATTTCATTTCGGTTATTCCAATGTGATACATGTATCTGTGTGAACTTATCATTTCTGAGAACGCATGCTGTTACAGCCTGATGACCTGTAAATACCACATTAATGCAATAAATTCTCAAACTGATGTTCGTTAACTTCAATGCATTTGGCAATACGTGTAACGACATTCCTCTCAACAGCGAGTAGTTCGCCTTCCGTCATGTTCGCACATGCATCGTCAATGCGCTGACGCATGCTGTCTGGTGTTGTCGGTGGATCACGATAGCAAATATCCTTCAACTTTCCCCACAGAAAGAAATCCGGGGACGTCAGATCCGGTGAACGTACGGGCCATGGTATGGCGCTTCGACGACCAATCCACCTGTCATGAAATGTGCTACTCAATACCGCTTCAACCGCACGCGAGCTATGTGCCGGACATCCATCATGTTGGAAGTACATCACCATTCTGTCATGCAGTGAAACATCTTGTTGTAACATCGGTAGAACATGACGTAGGAAATCAGCATACATTGCACCATTTAGATTGCCATCGATAAAAATGGAGGCCAATTATCCTTCCTCCCATAATGCCGCACCATACATTAACCCGCCAAGGTCGCTGATGTTCCACTTGTCGCAGCCATCGTGGATTTTCCGTTGCCCAACAGTGCGAGTTATGTCGGTTTACGTTACTGCTGTTGGTGAATGACGCTTTGTCGCTAAATAGAACGCGGGCAAAAAATCTGTCATCGCCCCGTAGTTTCTCTTGTGCCCAGTGGCAGAACTGTACACGACGTTCAAAATCACCTCCATGCAATTCCTGGTGCATAGAAATATGGTACGGGTGTAATCGATGTTGATGTAGCATTCTCAACACCGACGTTTTTGAGATTCCCGATTCTCGCGCAATTTGTCTGCTACTGATGTGCGTATTAGCCGCGACAGGAGCTAAAACACCTACTTGGGCATCATCATTTGTTGCAAGTCGTGGTTGACGTTTCACATGTGGTTGAACACTTCCTCTTTCCTTAAATAACGTAACTATCCAGCGAACGCTCCGGACACTTGGATGATGTCGTTCAGGATACCGAGCAGCATACACAGCACACGCCCGTTGGGCATTTTGATCACAATAGCCATACATCAACATGATATCGACCTTTTCTGCAATTGGTAAACGGTCCACTTTAACAAGGGTAATGTATCACGAAGCAAATACCTTCCGCAACGGCGGAATGTTACGTTATACCACGTACTTATATGTTTGTGACTATTACAGCGCCATCTGTCATAAAGCGAAAAAAGTGGTCCAACTAAAACATTCATATTTCTTTACGTACTACACGAATATGAAATAAAATATGGGGGTTCGTATTTAAAAAAACGCAGTTGATATCCGTCTGACCTATGGCAGCGCCATCTAGCGGGCCTACCATAGCGCCATCAGGTCTCCTCCTTCAAGCTAGACGAGTTTCGTTCTTGGTAGTTTTTTCGTTTGACGCTTATTTTGTGAGATATTTGGCCCGGTCATGATGAATGGACCACCCTGTATAGCCCGTTGTTAATCGGAGCATCACTCTCTAATAGTATTCCGCCCTTAGAAATCTCCGCTGCAACTTGTTCATATCATATACTGTTTCTTTCCCTACGAACCAACAAATTATCAAAATTTCAATAAAGGAAAGTATGCTACTTTATTTAGAATGTAATTTTACAGGCGCCTGCACCGTACTCTTATGTCACAGTGACTTAATAACCCACAAATAGAAGAGGTTGTCTCATTTTGATAATGGAGCGACTTCGGACGGAGAGGTAAGAAGGTTGTGGGCCGCAGCTGATTCGCAAACATTTTTTCCCGATGGCCGAGGAGGCAGGCGGTCGCGATATCGAGCGCTACTTGTTCACTGGCGGGCACAACTCGCGCTGAATAATTCACCGGGTCAGCCCGGCTCCCAGCGGCCGGAGCTGCAGGTTCCCAGACAGCGGGGCATGAAATATTAATTCGGCCCCGACACAATATGATTGCGGAGCGCGCGCGCTAAATGTCAGCTGTAAATCTGCGATCTGCCTGTCGCCGGCGCATCGCAAACTGGCTGTTAATTAATGACGCGCGGGCTTTTGTCACAACTCCAGTCTGTTCCAGGAGAGCTCAGCCGTGATGGCGACAGGCATTAAAAATGAGTATTATTCCAACTAGTGAAGACTGATGAAATGCTTAAAACACACATTGCGTTGCCAAGGGTCTGCGGACACCAATTGCTTTTCATTCCAAAGATGAGAAGCTGAGAACTTATAGCACATACTGCCGTCATTATTGGCATCTGCCGTGGCAAATTTAGTCACAGATCGCTTAGATCAGCTCTCCGAAATTATTGTAAGTGAAGTACTTCTGCTCGAACAGTTTTATCAACAGAAACTACTAGCAATTAAGGGGGGAAGTATACGAAATTCCAATAATTTGGAAAAATCTTATAAAATCCGAAGTTTTCACGACAATGTAATTAAATCT
The DNA here is from genome assembly GCF_021461385.2 of Schistocerca piceifrons. Taxonomy (NCBI): domain Eukaryota; kingdom Metazoa; phylum Arthropoda; class Insecta; order Orthoptera; family Acrididae; genus Schistocerca; species Schistocerca piceifrons. Next base: position 1,196,050,263 of record NC_060138.1, read on the forward strand.
GGCACAGTTGTTAACAAAAATGGTTCAAATGGCTCTGGGCACTATGGGACTTAACTTCTAGCCGGCCGTTGTGGCCGTGCGGTTCTAGGCGCTTCAGTCTGGAACCGCGTGACCGCTGCGGTCGCAGGTTCGAATCCTGCCTCGGGCATGAATGTTCGTGATGTTCTTAGGTTAGTTAGGTTTAAGTAGTTCTAAGTTCTAGGGGACCGATGGCCTCAGAAGTTAAGTCCCATAGTGCTCAGAGCCATTTGAACAGTTTGAACTTAACTTCGGAGGTCATCAGTCCCCTAGAACTTTGAACTACTTAAACCTAACTAACCTAAGGACATCACATACATCCATGCCCGAAGCAGGATTCGAACCTGCGACCGTAGCGGTCGCGCAGTTCCAGACTGTAGCGCCTAGAACCATTTGGTGGGCAACTTTACTTTACTACTCATTTTCATGGTCAGTACAAGCAAAGGATGTGGATCATGATTCAGGCTGTTAGATTTAAACAAAGTGTTGATCTCAATATATATATATATATATATATATATATATATATATATATATATATAATGTTAAAAATTTAAGTGATGTACAAAAACTACCTAAAACTGCTCGGCCACCCCGGCCGGCAGTTGTTAGCAAATGTTGTATTCATACACACGTAAGTTTTTAAGTTTTATGCCTATTGAAATTATATGTTTTTAACCGGAAACAAATGAAATTTTTTTCAACAAGGAGATTGAAAATGTTACGTTTTTGAAAAATCTATCAGAATGAAAATGAATGCTTTTCAAAACTTGATATATCATTGTTACAAATACCTGTGGGACAGAATTTTGATATCGTAATTTTTGGGATTTTTACAGCTCTCCAAATACCTGTGAAAAAATGCATACCAAATTTTAGGGCTTTTCTCTTACATAAATGCTTCACTACTTTATTAAATGAAAACTGCTTACATAGAACAATTCACAATATTACTGACTAGTTGCATGCCAGATTTAAGTAACCTAATGTCAGTCGTTTGTTAGGAAAAGGCACGTAAAGTTCTCAAAATTTAAGTTACGGGAAATCTAGATTTAATATTTGACAGTGTTTGTATAAGGCATTACCCCCTGTCGGTGAACTAGTGCAAACTATATGCATCTCCTCTTCATCCTTTAGCAGTCTTTTCTTTGCTTATCCTGTTTGGTTACTCTGGTTTTGAAACTGAGTAGCAATGACGTCGGCTGCAGCAATTCACATGTTACCAATTTCCTTCAGTATCGGCAGTCTGAAAGCTCCGGGATCGCCGGCCTTTGTGGCCGAGCGGTTCTAGGCGCTACAGTCTGGAACCGCGCGACCGCTACGGTCGCAGGTTCGGATCCTGCCTCGGGCATGGATGTGTGTGATGTCCTTAGGTTGTTAGGTTTGAGTAGTTCTAAGTTCTAGGGGACTGATGACCTCAGCAGTTAAGTCCCATAAAAAAAAGCTCCTCCTGGATGGAATCTTAGCCTCTGTTAAGTTTATAACCAGCCAAAGTGTAGTAATTAAACTTTCGTAAACTTCACTCCTTTGCAACCACTTGTAAGCAAACATCATGCACCAAAGAATACAAAAACATTGGCAGGGATGCTACTTTAACAGCCTGCTTGATGTACTACACAAAAATTCCCTGCATGGGAAACACAGAATAAGAAACGGGCTTGGTTCCTTGCAAGCTTTTGCGAATTATTATTTTTATCGCACTTAGGAGTATAATTGGAACATAATACTCAGGAACTAAAATATGAGTACCATGTAGTAAATGAAGAGCCAATAAAAAAGTTTTCACAACTTTGGTCTTTTTCCCGCACGCCCCCCATAAAATTGCAAAACCAGGAAACAACGTTACGTTTGCTTATACATTTTGCTAAGAAGAATAGAGAATGAAAGTTTTAGGTGATTCAAGGATTTTCAGGGTTGGAAATTTAGTACACAGAGTTGTCATGTCTGGTACCAACAAGGGTTATGGCCTGTTTGGACATATCATTCCATAGTATGTCAGAACTACGCCTGAGTTCATCGCTCTTTGGGGCTGGCTATCAGTGGTGTGACAGTATCTCGGCAGCACATATTCAGATATTCCGAGTGGGAGAGACATATGGAGAACATGCTGGCCATGGGGAGAGTAGCATACCGTCTGTGGAGGCAGCTCAGGACAGCGGGAGTTGGGTTATCCTGTTGAAAGATAACTTCGCTGACACCTTGAATAAGGAGGCAGATATCGGCCATTAGGCTTGAGAAAGTAGGCTGTTATGTAAACCAAAGTGGATAATGTTGTGCACACGACTCGCTAGGTGATGGGCATGTATAATGGTGGAGATTGTCAACGTTATTTCTGCTTGGGCTCTCCACACACGGTGCTTTGATTGTGATGCTATGCGCAGAATCCGGACTCATCTGAAAAGATGATACTCATTTGTCCATTGTTATTGTTGGACGCGCTTCTCTGTCCTGTTGCATCAATGATCTCCCAATAATAGTAACCACGCTGACAGACCATGGTGCTGTGGTGAAACATGCGTGATACAGAAGTGAGCGAGTGCGCTGGGACTTAACCCAGTTCACTGCTACTAGCACCACGTCGTCGTAACGAGCCTGTGCGTATTGCGCCATAATCTAAGGATGACATTAAAAATTAAAGTTGCTTTTCCAGATTTTTCAACATACGCTTCAATATACTAATATTTAAACTGTTAAATCTCAGTGTGATCAGATGAATATGTTTCCCTAAATACATCGTTTCAAATAAAAGGCAAGTGACGCTAAATAAAAATTGCTCAGAATGTGCAAACTTATGTCAAAATAAACTGTTAACAACTCTCAACTTGATTGGAGCAATATTTTGGTCAGAATCCACGTTTTAAGGAAAAATGGAAGGCGCTAAACATTAGACTCGGAAATATGAAAAAACGTATGACGCCTCAGTTCGACCCTGACTATGTGACTCCATTAAGCTACCTCTGAAAGTTTTCGAGTAATTCGCTGAAAACTATATTTGGATCAAAACGTCCCTTTTTGTAGTAGATTAAGTATCAGTTATGATAATGCTAGAAAGTTCTGATTACAACACCTGATGAAACCCTTTAAATAATGAAGATATAGCAAGTTTCAAGACTTTGGTGCAAATACTAATCAATACAAGGCCTCCCAAAGATGTAGTACAGTGGTCATGTTCTACTGTCAGTTCCGTTCTAAAATTCTAGACAACAAAGTTTAAATGCAGGAGAGTTAAAAACCTTTTCTATGATTAAAGCCGACTTAACTCCAATTATACAGTTACGAAGATTCTAAACTGATTCATGACAGAGTAACGAAATGATATGTGTCAGAGAAAGTGGGCATTTAGATTTTCCCAGTAACCAGCTAATGGCGTTGGTTTTTAATTTCGGAAAGTATGTCATGTCTGGTCTCAGGAGGAGCGATGGCGTTATATTCCGTCGAGGATCTGGTGAGAAAGGCGATTTGTTGCCTGATCCAATTCGAGTTATGCACGTTGCCACCACAGGTGAATCTGTGGATGAGTGTATCCACCAAATTGCAGTTTCCACAAAGGTGTGTCTGGTTTAAACCGATCCCATATAGTCTCTCGTTGGTGCTGATGACATTGTTAACTGTTTTGTACCATGCGGAAATAGCGTCTGTAGATAGCCCGGCATAGTTGATGTTCCGCCATACAGCTTTCCAGTCACAATTAGGGAATTTCGTTTCAATTGCGTTTCTGCCCTCATTTAACTTCCTTTCAAGTATGATGTCGCGCGCTGTGATACAAGTGTTGCTTCTGATTTCGTCACTAAGATAACTTGCTTCGAGGAAATGGTTCCTCACATACTGCAGACGGGCATTAATCCTTCGCACACCAATCGGTGCTTGCAGTCTATGGGGTGTCACAGCCTCAAAGAGCTTTGCGGTTATACATTGTGGAAGTTCTCTGTGTATTTGGAAAGTCCATTTGAGGAACAGAGCAGACGCTTTATTGCGAATATTCACCAAACCGAGGCCGCCGTTTCTGACATCCAGTATAACGGTAGTCGCGCCCTGAATATGTCTCCTCGCCATGAATAGTTGGTAACAGTGGACATGATCCCTCTCGCTACTAGTTTAGGGATTGGAAATACCTGCGCAGTGAAATACGCTTTAGACAAAACGCAGGAGTCGATGAATCTGACTTTTTGCACCAGGTCCATAGATCGATGGATGTTCTCCATTACAGCACCATGAACTTTCCTCCTAGTTTCCGTCCAGTTAAAAGCAGCCATCCTCATCGGACATGCCATTAAGGTTATTCCCAAAGTTTTATGTTTTTGTCTTGTTTTGCCCATGCCAGTCGGAGGTGATCTAGGCCCCGTAGATTCAATATTTTACTTTTGTTTTCATTTATTGTCGCTCCCGACGCTAGACAATACCTTTGGATTTCTCTTTCCAGTGTAACTGTCTCCTCCTTATTCCTTATTACGACGCCCACGTCATCAGCATAAGCTCGTATGACAGTTTTCCCACCACTCAATGTTATGCCTGTTAATCTTGCGTGGACAGTGCGGAGGAAGGGCTCTGAAGATACGGAAAATAAAAACGTAGATAAGGGACTGCCCTTTGGAGCCCCTCGCCTTATCTGTATGGGTTTAGATGTTTGGCCATTGATTGCTATTTTCGCATTTGTACCTGTTGCAATATTCCTTAGCCATTCTTGACAGTGTCGCAAAGAGGTATCTATGACTAACGCGGTCAAAAGCTTCGTTGAAATCAATAAATATTAAAGCACATTTTATACTTGTCACTGAGGTAATTGCAATGACGTCTCTGTATGCAGATAGACTTTCGAATATCGTTCTGGTCGGAGAACAAGATTGATGATGACTCAATATTTTGTTGGAAAAGGCAAAGAGTCTTTTGTTGATAATACTCGAAATTATTTTGTAATCAGAATTTAGTAGCGAAAGAGGCCGAAAATTGTTTAAGTTGGTTTTGCCTTTACTCTTAGGAATCAGTACTATTTTACTTTCCTTAAACTCTGCAGGGACCTTTTTTCCGTTCAGGACCTCATTTGCCATGGAAGTGATCTTGTCCCCAATTATAGACCAGTAGCGGGCATAAAACTCCACAGGGAGGCCATCAAGTCCCGGAGATTTTTTGAGAGGTGAGTTACGCACTGCCTCATGCACTTCATCTTTAGTAATAGGTGACAGGATGTCAGCGTTGTCTATTCCCGACAACTGTGGACCTAAAATAGTGAGAAAGTCCTCGAGAGCTGCATCGTCCACTGTGATAGGGGCATATAAGGTTTCATAGTACCAGTGGACTTCGTTCAGTATTTCTTTCTGGCATGTGATCCTTGTACCAGTATGCGTCTGGACTTCATCAATAAAAGTGTGACGTCTGTTTTTAGCATGCCGCACCAAGTGATACAGAGAAGCTGTTTCATCTGCTACGACAGATGTGGCTTTCGATTTAATTTTTAGTCCCTCCATCTGTTGACGTTTAATGCTTAATAGCTTGGCTTTTATTTTTTGATATCATTCAGACGAATTACGTCATCATGTGCCTGTTGATATAAGTCTCTTAAGACTTTATAATAAAACTCCATTGTATTCCTCAACTCCCTGTGCCTCGCTGCACTAAACTGCATGACAACTTTCCGTAGCCTTGGTTTAGCCCTCCTAGTCCACCAGTCAATGACTGTTGGGTGCTTGTCTACTGTGCGGAGGCACATAGTCCACGCTACTCTTATTTCCTGTTCCAGTTCTTCTTCAGTTAAAACAGAGATATTTAAGTTCCATTGGCCTCTGAATCGACGGGTTGGCTGTACACTTAAATTAAAGCAAGTTAAAAGTGTACTGTGATCGCTAAAATACACGGGAATAGTTTCAACGTTTAATAAAAATTTTTGCAAATTTGGTGACACGTAAATTCTATCTAGTCTGCTGCGGGAGTGGCTGGTTATATACGTGAACCCGACTGACGTCGGGTGCTGAAGTTCCCACACATCCTTACGGTGTAGATCACTTACTAACTTTTTTAACTGTGGCGAGTAGTTGAAATTGGGTTGTTGATCTTTCTGGTTTAAAACACAGTTAAAATCTCCACCTAGTATAAGAGAACACGGATTTTTCCTCACTAAATAAATCAGTTCATCTTGAAAAAACTTCGCACGATCCAATTTGTGGGAATTTCCTGATGGGGCGTAAAGGTTAAGCACTGTCACATCGAAAATTTTTATGCCTATGGCTCTTCCTGATTCTAGTCGTTCGACTTCAGTCACCGGAATGCCTTCCCTTATAAGAATGGCTGTACCGATATTGGCTTCCGTAGAAACACTAACAATTTCAAAAAGCCTGGGATCCGAAATTCCGTTATCGCAACTTCTTGAAGCAACGCGATATCTGTCCCAGACTGGCACAAGAATTCTTTCAGTGCTGCCAATTTCAAGGCTGACTGTATTTTATTAATGTTAATAATAGTAATGCTATAAGCTTGCATCACAGACATACCAGAAGAAGCTATTTGGGTTGAGGATCGGTATGATTATAGCAGCAATGTGCTTCTCTACAAGTCACGATCTTTACAAGCTGTGTTCCCATTACATGTACTAACTTCCTAGAAAAATTTTCATTGCTTTTAAACAAAGTGCTTGAGAAGAAAATTATCCTGAAATCCTGACAATGCATTGCTGTAAGTCACTGTGGTCCTTCTCTTTCTCGTCTTCAGTGTTGGCCCTGATGACTTCATATTTAATATTCTTTTTCTTGATGTCTTTCTTCTCTGATGTGGCTTTCGCTTGATGACGCGTGACATCAAGACCTGGTTTCGGTCGCAGCCGCCAACGGTGGCCGTCGGGCGCAACGGCGGTGGCTTGCGAGTCGTCAATATTTGGCTCCGGCTTGTTGTCTGTTGTGTTGTCTTGCTGGCGAGGCGGTGATGCTTGTTTATTTCCTCCTTCGGCGCGGCGTTGCACTTCGGAGTCAGCAGGTTGTTTACTTGGTACTTCCTCGTACTGTTCGCACTGTATGGGCTGTGCACTTGATGCGGTTATTGCAGCTGTGACCTCAGGCTCAGGGTCACATTTCCGTGAAAGGCCACTACCAGCTGCATCACTATCTGTTCGTGGCGGTATAAGTCCTTGTGCGGAAGTGGGAGCCACATCCACCTGCATTTCATCTCCTTTTTCCACTTCCAACAGATCTTCAGGACTGGGCTTCGGCTTCCTGGCAACGGGTGTTTCACAGGAAGAGTCCTCATCAACATTTTTTTCAGTGTCCTCTAGAGGACGCTTTTTAGTGGGAATCTCGCTGTCACGGGACGGAATTTCAGCAGTTAATGCAGGTTTTAAAGATGGAAATTCATTAACATTAAGTGCAACATTTTCAGAGGTAGCAACAGGATCCACGACAGCCGCCGGCTCTGTTGTATTACTGGCTGGCAACAAATCGTTGAGTGTTAATTTTCGGCGTTGCGTAAGGTTATTTTTTAGCACAAAAACACGGCGAGGGCAGTCCTGACGGAGGTGACCAGACTCGTTACGTACGTGACATGTAGGGGTTTGCCCGGAGTACATAACATGCTCCTTGTGCCCGTCAACAAAGATGTGGGAGGGAATGTTTGCCTTCACTTCCATCTCCACGGAGCGAATGCCGTTAAAACACTGTAGATTGAAATGCGAACCCCACCTTTCGTTGATTATTTGCCTGACAACCCCAAACTTTGAAAGGACATCTTTAATTTTCGAGTTGTCTACTTCAATGGGAATATTCAAAACCCTAACATTCCTAATTACAGACTCGGAATTCCGGAGTTTTACAGTACTTTTAGTACCAACACGGTGTATAAATTCCGTTTCATAACCAAATTTTTCCAGAAAGCGGTCTACACTCACGGAATCGTTAAACTTTACAAAAATGCAGTATTCATCAGAGTCTAGCTGCATGGTATGAACAGATTCAGAATGAAGGCCAATTACCTCGGTAATCCACTCGTGTATTTCAAGTGCAGAGGGCTGTACTCGACGGGTGTACTTGTCGAAGGTGAAAATCACGGTGTTTTTTCTCTCGGAGTTTGCCATGGTGTTCTGCAGCGCAGAAATCTCGGACAACGCCGAAATCCAACGGCACTACGTAGAAAGACGACACGAACGAAGACCAATAGCTCAATTGAAAACGCTTAATTCACGTACAAAACTCCAATAACCGATCACGAAACACGAAAACACAGGAGCAAACCTGAGGAGCGTGCGACCGCTGCGACAGCTAAAGCCAGACTGTCGGCTGATCCTGCGCGGCATCATGCTGGAACTGCATCCTTTGTCTTACACTCAAAGGTACATCTAACCAGTACAGGCAGCTATTTGTACACAGAGCTGCTTTGATTGTCAGTATACATTCCCTGTCAGCAACAGTGACACAACGGCTTACGTTGTTGCTGTAGTTGTGGTCTTCAGTCCTGAGACTGGTTTGATGGCAGCTCTCCATGCTACTGTATCCTGTGCAAGCTTCTTCATCTCTCAGTACCTACTGCAGCCTACATCATTCTGTATCTGTTTAGTGTATTCATCTCTTGGTCTCCCTCTACGATTTTTACCCTCCACGCTGCCTTCGAATGCTAAATTTGTGATCCTTTGGTGCCTCAGAACATGTCCTACCAAACGATCCCTTCTTCTAGTCAAGTTGTGCCACAAACCTCTCTTCTCCCCAATCCTATTCAATACCTCCTCATTAGTTATATGGTCTACCCATCTAATCTTCAGCATTCTTCTGTAGCACCACATTTCGAAAGCTTCTATTCTCTTCTTGTCCAAACTAGTTATCGTCCATGTTTCACTTCCGTACATGGCTACACTCCATACAAATACTTTCAGAAAAGACTTCCTGACACTTAAATCTATACTCGATGTTAACAAATTTCTCTTCTTTAGAAACGCTTTCCTTGCCATTGTCAGTCTACATTTTATATCCTCTCTACTTCGACCATCATCAGTTATTTTGCTCCCCAAATAGCAAAACTCTTTTACTACTATTCGCCTGACCAAAATTTCACTAATTCCTACTATATCTAAGTATAACCTATCTATCTCCCTTTTTAAATTTTCGAACCTACCTGCTCGATTAAGGGATCTGACATTCCACGCTCCGATACGTAGAACGCCAGTTATCTTTGTCCAGACGTTAGCGGTGCTAATTTTAATGATCCCTAATTTGACAAGCTGACTTCAGAGACCATGTGTTCCTCATCGAAATATATATTTTTTAATGTGACTGATGAAGCAAACCCGTGTAACAGACAATTCGGTGTTTCAGACAGTAAAACTGTATGCTAAATCTTCCTAAGCTCACAAATCGAAAAATCGCAGTCCTCATTCATCACTGATATTTAATCACCGTTCTTCACTCCGCTAGATAAAACCAGATTTCGGCTCCGAGATACAGAGCAGTGATAACACACACATGGCAAAGACCAGGTTACGAAATCAATATTCCTGTCGAATAATCTGCTAATATGAGCATGTTTTTTTTATTTTTGACACTGTGGGGCGGATACAGCGAAAAGTGTTGCAGCATGTCAAGTATGGAATACTGCCCCTTTACGCTGTGTTCTAATGATTTTGTTGACATTCCACATTTCCACATTGATATCGAATAAGGGAAGGACGTATCTAAGGAGATAACTTGAATGAATGCTAATTTCGCACCATACATGAGATTTAATACGTCGTAACGACTAGGTGGGTATGTCACATGATATACTGAAAGTTAACCCTGCTTTGCTGTTATATAAAGTGATTGAGAATGTATGCAAAATTTAGTTTGCTAACGACATTTATTTTCCCAAAACAAAGACAGACATGAATTATGCTGAACAAGTTATTGATTGAATACTGTAAACAACTAACAGTTGTTTTAAGAGTCCAATGGATAAGAATCACGGGTGGCAGAAGTGAGTCAAGCACTCTGGCCCTAAAAAAGTGGATAACGCAATCTCAATTGATCTGACGCTGAGCAAACTTTGACTGATTGAATCTACTGTGGTTTCACTACATACGTGCAGCTGAGAGCATGTGGCAATTGAGATCTGTATGCCCTGACAAGGCCAGAGCGGCAGTATGTTAATCTGTTTGTTTGGTGCAGCGATGTAACTTGCAACTGGCAAGACGTGTGCGGCGGACGCGGGACGTGAGATGGCACCTGTAAATCGATCGTGGCCACGAAAGAAACGCAAAAATCTTACAGTCTGCTCTTTATGCCCTGTAAGGCAGGCCGGTCGCAATTTACTCTGTACCAGAGCCCACTCACTAGTCGTTCCAAAGACCAATTTGGCTCACGATAGAGCGCGCAAGGACACCAAATGTCAAGATTGGTAAACCAAATATGAAGAAGTGTGTCCTCGGCAAACGAGTAGTCTGAGACGTTACAAGTCACACTACCGGTACAGTAAGAACTTCACCACAAGCTCCCCAGTCTAAACTTCTCGCAAGTGTTGTCAGTCTCAGGTCAGTTCCCAATCACCAACCACACATGCCAGAGCATCGATGTAAAGTCCCCTTACCAGAGCCAAGTCCAGTACCCGAGTGGTTCATATCTCTTCAGAAAAAAAATCCGTTTCCTCGTATAATACACAAACGACACCGCCTTCACGCTGTCTTGAGCCAATCGTAGGTTTCTAGAGGCGCTAAATCTCACCTCCCACACGACAGCACAAACTCATGTCGAACCAGGACAATAGTTACAAAACCTGCATCTCTGGAAAAAAAAAAGGATACTGGCAGTTACTAGTTTTTTTAAGTTTTTGGGGAGGGGGAAGATGATTTTCTCCGAAGTCGTGTTGCTTCCCAAAGCAACAAGCGATCAGATACAATCTTAAAAACCTTTACCTAAATCGCCTGTGCCTTGGATCTTGTTAGTCCTAGCTATGAGGTGTAATAAAGATTCTACCTCCAAACGTTTTTCAGACGCTGGAGTTTCTTATACAACCGAGGTTGTCAATGAGCGAGGGTCCCAGGCCTATTTACAGTATCGGTGAACATGAAAATTTTTGAATTATCATTACACGTGGCTCTGCACACAATGCCCTGTTTACGATTCCACTGTGTAGATGCATTCACCGGCTGCTGTAGTCGAGCGGTTCTAAGCACTTCAGCCTGGAACCGTGCTGCTGCTATTGTTGCAGGTTCGAATCCTGTCTCAGCCATGGATGTGTGCGATGTCCTTAGGTTAGTCAGGTTTAAGTAGTTCTAAGTCTAGGGGATTGATGAATTCAGATGTTAAGTCCCATAGTGCTTAGAGCCATTTGAACCATTTGTATGATTAGACACTGGACTCGTGGTCGGGAGGACAACGGTACAATCCCGCGTCCGGCCATCCTGATTTAGGTTTTCTGTCATTTCCCTAAATCGCTCCAGGCAAATGCCGGGAGGGTTCCTTTCAAAGGGCACGGCTGACTTCCTTCCCTATCCTTCCCTAATCCGATGAGACCGATGACCTTGCTGTCTGGCCTCCTTCCCCAAAAAACCCAACCCCCAACCCAACCCCAACCATTTGTAGATACATTCCTTCAGCCCATCACCCCCAGTCCAGGCTTCGGCTGGTGCCAGTGTACGTATCGCGGCATTGTTCTGTTGGAGATCTGTCTTGATGAGGAGCTGCTCTTTCTGTGCTGTAAGGCTGTGGGCCTGTCCAACAAGATTTACTGAGGGGCGCTTCCAACTCCCAACATGCCATCTCTATGAGCTAAGAACCCTAAAAATACCTCATGCTTTTAGCGCCCTAACAGGGTCCCTCAGCGTCTGCTCAGGCGATTTACTTTCTACAGTCTTGCTCAAGGTGTATCAGGTTATACTAAAATCTTTGTGATAGTGAGTAGACTTACCTACCAAAATGTACGGTGTGTATTGAGAAAGGTATGACACTCGATTTGATGGTATTAACACACTAAATCCAAATCCTGCATATCAATTAGCAAAAGGTGAAAAAAGCTGCTGGAAGAGATCCTTTAGTTTGGGATGGACGCAGGCTGTGCAGCCATAGCCTGCTTACAACGAAAAGCTCTTAACAGGGGGTCAGTGACCCGCAGCAAGGGACAAAACGAATGCACCAGGCGATATATTGAAGGTAGCAGGTTACGGCCCAGCGCTGCCTGTGATGGAGAAATTGTTTAGCAAATTGCGTTTGGGAATTTCCAGAAGGCTACAAACAGGCCTGAGACGCATTTAAAGGAGAGTTGCATTTACTGGTCATGTGAAAGATCTGTGGTGATCTCGTCATGTACGCGTGTAACCTTTAGGTGTCATGAGTGGGCACAAAATGTCCCATTGGCTGAATTAAGCTCGGAAGCAGTAGAAGTGGCGAGAGTACAGCGCAGTTTGAAGGTACACCCTTTCCGATTGGTGGGAGTAATTTCTATGAGATGGAAGGATCACTCCCATTGGTCTAAAAAGGCCGTGATACGAAGCACAAAAGACACAGGTGGGCGGACAGATTTTGCTACGAAAGACAGAATACGGAAAACTTCGAGGACTCTCCTCTGTACGAGTGTCAAGCGTAGAAAAGGGTGCATTACGCTCTGCACGACACCAAAAGAGGATTTTTTGAGTGAACTCTGCATTCACTTTGACTGACATTCAGCTAGAAATTAGCTGAAGAGTCGTTGAGCTCCAACAGCGGAGAAATGAGACAACCACATAGTTAATTGTTCCTGAGAGAGCTGACGGGGCGTTGAAGTATACTTGCTGCTCCATCTATGTGCGTGTATGAGAGAGATTTTTACGTAGAAAGTTATGTGCACTGTAGATACTAAGATTCGTTCAAGAACCACAGCTGTCAAGAGGAAACATTACCTATACATCGATTGGTATCAGACTGCAGCAGCAATCGTAATATTTAATTGTAGTTACACTGGTAAATATGTTCCTGTTTTGCAGTATTCTTGAGAGTCTTGTACATATTTGATGATCTGTAGACACCTTTTGAAGGGTTTAACAGACAGTGCAATTGGCGATGGGCACAAAATAGTTTTGCCATTGAAAGTCCCGTCTGCACAAAAAAGAAGGGCGGGAAGAGCTCCACACTGGCAGCAGCAGCAGTATAATGGGTAAATTCAGTGCTGGACAGACTGTTCTGTTGGAATTGTTAGGAAGAATGCGCCCTGTGCTATTCTGGGAAGCATTGCAACATCTCTCTCGGTGCTGGACCCACACCGCAACAATGCGTCATTGCACCAGCAACGGTGCCTAGGTGAACACGTGTTTCTCAGGTGTCATCTATGAAAGAGATGCCGCCGCCTCATCCTTGTGGACCCAAAATGATACCTACACATGGTTTGGCAGATGACAGCCGCATCCTCACTTCGTAGGGACCACTGATGCATCCCGACTCCTGGGGACATGTGCAGATTTGGCAGTGTCGGCGTCGGGCATCAAGTGGTGGGATGTGTTTTTTATTACTGATCTTTTGTTTAAACTATATTCAATCGGTTTCACAATCCAATAGGATACTGCGAATTAAAAAAAAACTACCCCTTACATGTGAAAAATATCGATTTAATTAATTTGCATAAATTTTCTATATAATCGTGATGTTAGTGGTACTCTAGTTAAGGGGAAGGTGTGCGTGAGTGGGTGACATGGAGCAGAACAGCAGGTTAAGTGCAGAACACAAGGTTAATTTGCATCAATTTTATGTAAAATGCAGTACAGTAGTTTAAGGGGGTGGGTGACAAAGAAGAATGGGCCACAAAATTGCATTCAAAAGTTTGAGACATTCGAAAAGTGTACCAGAAAATGGTGGGAGGACATAATTAATTACTTAATTTGATATCAAAAGTGGTACAATAGTTTAAGGAAATGAAGATTACATGGAAAACCATGTAACAGAACAATAGGTTAAGTGCCGATGAAGGGCCAACATTAGGTTAAGACACCAAGAGTACAGCGCTGAATATTAGGTTGTGGAACACGCTTCCAAGACCTACATGTTTCTTACTAGACCTACATGTTTCAAAACAGCAGAGAATGATGAGCAAGAAAAATCTAGCCCACACAAACTGAATTTTTTATAAATAAGTAATATGCCCTTGAATTTCCTGTTATGAGGTCCTTCCTGTCCACCACCAGACCACCATCTTGGATTACATCATGGAAGGAATGCTAGTGCCCTCTGGTGGCAGTACTGTGTACTTGATCTGCTGGAATGCGGACCTCGTGGTCACCATTTGTGATGGTGGTACTGCCTCTGATTGTTTAAAATGTTAAAATAAGGGCTTATGTCTAACCTACCCAGCACAGCCTGAGTCCTTTTCCAGCCAATTCCTCAGAAAGGTGGCAGTCAGATGACTCACATTAGTGGAGATAGCCGAAGTGCCCTTTTTTCCAGCCAGTGTTTTAGGTTAGTGGAGGTAGCTACATTATGTTGCATTGTGCTGATGGAATTTGAACTTCCCACCATTTTCTGGGTGAGGGGTGGGGGGAGGGGAGGCGATTTACCAGAGGGGGAAGAGGCTAATTAATTGATCAATTTAATTAAGTAGTAAATCAATTTGATAAGAGTGAGAGGAGCTATTCCAATAACTCAGACCTGAAAGTGTACCTGTAGCAGAGAGGGGGGAGGTTTCCTGAGGGGGGGAGGGGGTGGGTGAACTATAGGTTAAGTCTCTGTCAATCAAAAGGAAAGATCTTTTTAGCAGAACAATAGGTAAAGGACCTGCCAATCAAAGGAGAACAATAGTTTTGCCCCAGAGTGCATACCTGCCCCTGATGTAGGCAACTCGCACTAGCAAAATGCGCTCGTATGATGTTTGTTCCACTACTGAGGTGGGCCAACGCCGTAGTGTTTTGGTCAGTTTGTGGAGTTCATTCTGCTGAATAAAGCATCCAACTTTTCTGAAATTGTAATCATTTGTTTGTATGTACATGTTCAACATATCTGCCCCATTCAGATAATTCCTTCGTGATGCGTCGTTTCTTGTTCTTTTCTCATTGATTCACTGACTCATCATCGCTCAGCACAAATCGCTAAGGACAGAACCTTGAAATCTGGAGAGAGTGTTGACCATAACCTGAAGGCATCGTTTAAGAAGGGATATATTTTTTAAATGGGGGTTGAACAGGTTTTTTAAAATATGTCGCTATTAAGGAAATTTTGTAGCTAAAACTACGAAAATTGATATTTGGTTTTTCGCTTAGAAATTACGTGTTTCAGCATCTTGGAAAGTTCAACCCCTATGTGGATGAAATAGTAGGTGAAGTTTGTTTTTTGAAAGTCAGTCATTATCAAACAACTACTGAGGCATTTTTGAAACTACATCTATGAATCTGAAATTTGACTTCTCAGTTAGAAATAAAAGAATATTTGTATCAGTATTTTTGGAAATGTAAACGCAAAGGAGGTATAACAAGGGATGAAAATATCTCTGAAGCTACGGCTTGAGAGGCTATTGATCTTGTATTGGAGGCATCATTTAAAAACGATTATTCTGAATTCCGCCAGTAAGGGGGTGAAACAGGGGATGAAATGTTTTTTTGAAAAATGTCGCAATTAAGACAGTTTATAAGTGTGAAAATTGCTATCTGGTTTCTTGGTCATAAATAAAAAATACATGTTTTAGTATTTTTGGAAATTCAACGCTAAGGGTGTGCAATAGTGTGTGGAAGCTTTTTTAATAATAAATCATTATTAAAGAACTACTAAAGCATTTCCAAAGCTAAATCAATGAAAACTGATATTTGACTTCTCGGTTAAAATAAATGAATACATGTTCGTGATTTTGGAAATTAAACCCGCAAGGTGGTGATACTGGAGATGAAAATTTTTATGAAAATATTAAGTTATATATTTTAAGCTAAATCGATGAAAAGACATATAGGAATGCATGTTAGGAGATGAAAGTTTCTATGGGTATATCACCACAAGAACTTAAAAGGCAGGATTAACGAAAACCTCCGACTCCGCCTACTAGAATTGCTGTTTGGTCAGAAAAGATCATATTTCTATTGCCTTAATTAGCGTGAAAAATTTAGGTGTTGCAATTTGTGAAGTAAGTTAAAGGAAATTCTATAACATTCACCACGACAAATCACCTTTGTCAGAATTGCACAGGACAAGAAACGGCTATTTAATACATTAATTTTTAGTAGGTACAATACATGTTTATAAAACTATTTTTGGTGTAATTATTACGCAAACGCGAGCGAAACAGCGGGCAGTATGTCAGTCGTTGAATAACAGTTCAGTCTTTTACTCTTTTTCAATCACCAAGACAATTTTTTTCGGGTTAGTTCCATATACCCTGATAGTTTTTGAGTCTGTGAGTTTTATTATACTGTGCATATATATTCACAAGCAAAAATAACAGATGCTGCAACTAACTGTTCTATCTGATGGCTTACAAAAGAAACGTAGATTAAATTATTCGTAAGTTACTGTAAAAAAGTAATCTCTGAAACAGATCGCGGAAACTGTAGGTCTTTTCTGTCACCGTAATTAAATTGAGAATGTATTGTAACTAGTTATTGCCTTTCTAGATAAGAGCACATCGATTATGAACCTTGCCATTCACTGACATTTAATATTTTTTATACAATGTATTTATTGAGTGAAGCTATGTAATGAATAAGCAATGTGCGAATACCAAGTTTAACACCAATTCATGTTTTATTTCCGACTGAATACAAATACTTTCAGTGTCCCTCAGCTAAAGGAGAAAGCAAAAACAGAAGTGGTGATTTAATACAGTTGTGACGAATTTTATAATAATTCTTAGGAACCAGCGAGTCGTATCCGAAGACGACAGCGATCGAAATTCAGCTCGTCAAGTGACTGTGTAAAATTAGTGTATCTCTGGCGAGAATAAAATATATCGCGAATTACTAACATTTCGCTACGGCTTATTATATGATGACGATCAGTGCTGTAAATTATGACACAGAGAAGGTAATGAAAGTGAACAACTTCCATAGTTTGTCTAATGTGTAGAGTTATTTTATTCTGATCGGACGTTCGCTTCTAACAGACGTAATCGTTGTTTTTGTGGAGAGATTTTCGTGAGTTCCGAGCAATCTATTGAAGATAGCACGCATGTCTAATAAACTTACAAATCACAATTGAGCTCTGTATGTGGTATGTGCGTTGTTTAACAAATGAACTTACATTTTGCAGTGAGTTTCTTTGAGCAGTACGGAATTGGGGAGAGTTTTTACGCTACTGTACTGGGAGTATTTCGAATTTAGCGCAGTTAAAACAGAAAAAAAAGAAATACGTTCGCGAAGGTACGACGCAGAGTTGCAGGTCGAATGAAGGCTCCATTTTGTGCGACAGAAGCCCGGCGGCGAAACAGCGCCCTTCGGGCTTTGAAGCGAAAAGCAAACACTCGCTTCGCTTCCGCTGCAAAGCAATTGCTTCCCCCTGCCTGGAACAACAAACTTGTTGTTACACATGCTCGATACTGCTTCATAGAACAAAAGGGATTTTTATTCGCTGTAGAATGTTTGGCTACCTCTGTCAAAAGGCTGACATGCTCCTAAGTGTTGTTGGTACATAGTACTCCGCGCAGTCATACGTGCTGACGTCAATGCAAACTCTCTGAAGCCACAGAACTTGAACACCGCTGACCTGTGTAAATATGCGTCCACAGGCCCTCGAAAAACTAACATCGATAATTCGAACGTTTCACCCACTCTATTGCTTCACAGACTACAGAGCAGAGGTTTTTACCTCATTGCACCAAAACGTCCACCCCGATAGCTGAATGGTCAGCGCGGCGGTCTGTCACGCCTAGGGGACCGGTTTCGATTCACGGGTGGCTCGGAGATTTTCTCCGCTCAGGGACTGAGCGTTGTGTTGTCTTCATTATTATTTCATCATCTTCAGTGGAAGGCAACGGGAAACAACCACTGGAATCACTTCCCTAGACGCTCATACGGTGGACCTCTCTGACGTGGCTTCCCTCATAACAAGATCTGCCGTAAGGCAGAACACAAACATATTTTATACCAAAATATGTTTCGATAACTGCGGTAAATGTGATATCGCTTCTAGATAACTATATCCTTGATATTGTAAAACAGGAACATCATCCTCCAGTAAAATAGGTGTACGCTCTGATGGGTGTGTGCCTGTATGTGCAGTGGTCTTAATATATTTTATATATACAGAATGTAATATTACAAGTCGTGACATTCTAGTCATTTACGCAAGAATAACGTATTACGTGTTTCTATATCAGATGACGTGCGATACCTTTGATTTTCGTTCTGTTATCGCCTTAGTGTTAATTTATTTCGTGAGAAAGATCACTAGAGGCAACGCACATATTTTGCACTGTAACAAATTAGGCTTACAAACATTGGAAAACTCACATCGCAAGTACTACAATTTTTTGCTGATATCGGTGTTCATCTGTTATTCCTGAAATTTGTTCGGCGGCTCTTACATCTTCTGAGATGACCGCATGTGAAAGAAAATTATGTTTCGGAAACAATGCAAGTAATATGCACAAACGTAGAAGAAAACATCAAGAAAAAGGGACTTGAATGTTTGTCTAGCGAATATTTTAAAACAGTGCTGCATAGCTTAGAGACGAAAGATTAATTTCAGTGTGGAATCTACACTCACGCTCATAAATTACTTATGATGCTGATACATGGTGAAACGACGCTCTGGTGGGCGGTTTACGGGTTTAAATAATCTTGGGGTATGGCCATGCGGTACATTTGACCTGCGGTCGTCGCACGGTGGCGCTGGCAGCAGTCCACATACGCAGAGGTGTGTTTGTGTATGTCAGAGTACGGTGCAGCGAGTAAGTGTGCAGACGTTTTCAGACGTGCTAATGGTGACTGTGTGTTGAAAATGTCTCAGGTAACACATATTGATGACGTTAGGAGGGGTAGAATACTAGCGTGACTGGAGGCTGGTCAAACACAGCAGGTCGTAGCACGGGCCCTCCGTGTGGCACAAGGTGTGATCTCAAGATTATGGAAACGATTCCCGCAGACAGGAAACGTGTCCAGGCGCTACAGTATGGGCCGTCCACAGTGTACAACACCACAGGAAGACCTATGTCCCACCATCAGCGCCCGCAGACGACCACAGAGTACTGCAGGTAGCCTTGCTCGGGACCTTACCGCAGCCACCGGAACAGTTGTCTCCAGACACACAGTTTACAGGTGAATGAAAAGGCGTGGTTTATTCGCCCGGAGACCTGAAGGTGCATTTCACTGACCCCTGGTCACAGGACATCCCATAAAGTCTGGTGTCAAGAACACAGTACATGGTCATTTGAACAGTGGTCCCAGATTATGTTCACGGACGAGTCCAGGTGTAGTCTGAACAGTGATTCTCGCCGGGTTTCATGTGGCGTGAACCAGGAACCAGATACCAACCCCTTAATGTCCTTGAAAGGGACGTATTTGGAGATCGTGGTTTGATGGTGTGGGGTGGGATTATGACTGGTGCACATGCACCTCTGCATGTCTTTGACAGAGGAACTGTAACAGGTCAGGTGTATCGGGACGTCATTTTGCACCAGTATGTTCGCCTTCTCAGTGGTGCAGTAGGCCTCACCTTCCCCCTGATGGATGGAAACGCATGGCCTCATCGACCTGCCATCGTGGAGGAGTACCTTGAAACAGAAGATATCAGGCGAATGCAGTGGTCTGCATGTTTTCCAGATCTAAACCCCATCGAGCACGTTTGGGATGCTTTCGGTCGAAGTATCGCTGCACATCTTCAAATCCCTACGACACTTCAGGAGCTCCAACAGGCACTGGTGTAAGAATGGGAGGCTATACCCCAGCAGCTGCTCGATCACCTGACCCAGAGTTTGCCAACCCGTTGTGCGGCCTGTGTACGTGTGCATGGTGATCATATCCCATACTGATGTCGGGGTACATGCGCAAAAAACAGTGGCGTTTTGTAGCACATGTGTTTCGCGACGGTTTTCTCAACTTATCACCAATACCGTGGACTTACAGATCTGTATCCTGTGTATTCCCTATGTGCCTATGCTATTAGCTCCAGTTTTGTGTAGTGCCACGTTGTGTGGTACCACATTCTGCAGTTATCCTTAATTTATGAGCGTGAGTGCACATAAGCTGCTTCGTCAGAGGACTGTTCAAGTCATATGAACTCATACGACCTTGGTTACGCCCATAGCTTATAATACTTACTTAGCGTTATAAATCTTGGCAGAACATGTGCGTCTATGTTAATTTACATGTTTCTAACGTAAGACAGACGATTGTCGATGTCATTTTCGTGATGTTGACAGAAACTTCCAAGAATGATGGAGAGTGGCAAAAGCATTAGTCTGAGATGAGAAACCTTGGTTTGGAAACGACTGAGTCGGAATTGGCAAAGCAAAGGTTGTTGTTGTTACATCTTCTGCAGTAATGTAAGAACCAGCGATTCATTGTTTGTGCGATGTTTTAAAGTGACTCAACGTAACTGAAGACTAGACAAATCTTGGCAATGGTGCAGATTATCATTAGCTCAAAATTGGTGCTGCATATTTACACCAGATCGAAACTGTTTACACATGTTACATTGATTAATTTGACCTGAACCCACTCCATTCATGTGTAAAGTTTCGTCTAGACTGTAAATTATAGGTACCTGGTACTGTTCGAAAAACTTGCTAGCCTTGCACTAAAGAGCGGCTTTCAAATTATTTGTTTACGTGAGCTAGCAGTCACCGGGAACTGCACACTACATGATCGGGCTCTCGTCTGCTATAGCATGCTCCAGTGTCTTGCTGCCTAGTGAAGCTGTATCTATACAAAATACCTTGGTAGATTACCTGGTTGGCCTATAAGGTGTTTGCATGCGAGAGTTTGCAGGAACCGTGCCGAAGTTACGAAAGAGAAACAGAAAGTTTGAGTAGAGCTAAGTACAAGAGGAGGCTTTCACTGCTACGAACCAACAATTAAGCACGGCTTAGGAGGTGTTAGCTCCATCCAATTTCTGTAAACAGTTTAGATTACACACTGACGCCTCGACGTTGGGACTTGGCGCAGTTCTGTCGCAGCAACGGGATGGGCGCAGACAGCCAATAGCATACGCGTCAAGAGCGGTTAACAATTTAAAAAGATATATATATATATATATATATATATATATATATATATATATAGAAAAAATACTCTGTTTACGAAATCGAAGCTTAAGCGGTACTCTTTGGGTTAGAGCAATTTAAGTTTTACTTGGAACACACTCATTTTCGTTTAGAAACCGATAACCATGCCTTGAATTGGATACTGGGAAAACTGCGTGATACGGGGTTGTGAGAATATCTGCCTTTTATTTTAATATTACAAATACACGCGGAAATCACAACATAATTGCTGACACTTTGAGCAGAATGCTTGAATCAGAAATGGTAGGGAAAGAACAAAAACCATGCCCGCTTAATTTAATACTTACTGATTCACCATAGTTATTCAGAGTGATAAAAGAATACCAAGATGATAATGACGAATTTTATAACATGAAAGAAAGATTACCGGAAGATGAGAATATAAATGCATATTCTCTAAACCAGGTAGTGCGATGCTGCACCGCTCAGTACAATTAAAAGCCTAAAATGCATCAACATCTGCATGGATACTATGCTAACCACACTCAAGTGCCTTGCCATCGAACTACTTTCCCAACAGTTCTCTGTTACTCCAATCTCGCACAGCCCGCGGAAAACACGGAAGACCTATATCTTTCTGTGCGAACTCTGATTTCCCTTATTTTATGATGGTGGTCGTTTCTCCCTATGTAGGGCGGCGGTCAATAAAATATTTTCGCATTTATAGGAGAAGATTGGTAATTGAAATTACGGGAGAAGATCCCGCCGCAAATAGCAAAGTGTTTCTTTTAACGATGTCCACCCCATGTGCTTGATCATGTTGGTGACACTCTCTCCCGTATTTGTCGATAATACAAGAGGTGCTGCTCTTCTTTGAACTTTCTCGATGTACTCCGTTAATCCTGTCTGGCAAGGATCCCAGCAGCAGAGCTCCAAAAACAGCGGAAAAAACGTACTGTATGCAGTATCTTTAGTAGATTTCTTGCATCTTCTGACTGTTCTGCCAATAAAAGGCAGTCTTTGGTTCGCCTTCCCACAACATTTTCTATGTGTTCTTGCCAATTTCGTTGTTCGTAATTGTAACTCCAAGGTATTTAATTAAATTCACGCCCTTTAAATGATGTATGTTGTTACCGAAGTTTAGTGGATTCCTTTTCGCACTCTTGTGGATGACCTCACACTTTTCATTATTTAGGGTCAACTGCCAATTTTTGCACCATACAGATATCTTTTTTTAAATCGTATTGCAATTATTTTCGATTTTCTGATGACTTTACTACACGATAAATGACAGAATCAACTGAAAACAACCGAAATCGGCTACTCAGGTTCTCTCCGAAATCATTTATATAGATACGGAACAGCAGAGGGCCTATAACACTGCCTTGGCGAATGCCAGAAGTCACTTCTGTTTTACTCATTAACTGTCCGTCAGTTACTAGTAACTACGACCTCTCTGACAGGAAATCACGAATCCAGTCGCATATTTGAGACGATATTCCATAAGTACGCAATTTGATTACAAGCCGCTTATGAGGAACAGTGTCAAGAGCCATCTGGAAATCCAGAAATACAGAATCAATTTGAAATCCCTTTTCAATAGCACTCAACACTTCTTGTGAGTAAAGAGCTAGTTGAGGTTCACAAGAACGGCGTTTTCTAAGTCCCTGTTAACTATGTGTCAATAGACTATTCTATTCCAGGTAATTTATAATATTCTAACACAATATATGTTCCAAAATCCTACTGTATATCGACGTTAATAATGTTGGCCTGTGATTTAGTGGATTACTCTTATTGCCTTTCTTGAATATTGGAGTGACGTCTGCAATTTTCCAGTCTTTAGGTATGGAAGTATAGAGGTACTGCATCAGAATACTCAGAAAGGATCCTAATTGGTATAGAGTATGGACTGGAAGATTTGCTTTTATCAAGCGAAACACAAATACTTCATGAATTAGTGCCACATATATTTCTGTATTGTTATGAATCACCTGTAGGAGGTCTCACAGACATTTTCAGTACTCAAAATAAGATAAAATTTCATGTGACGTATAAAATAGAATAGCTGTGTATAAAATCTGTTCCGAAAATAAGCTGGCTCAGAACGCGAAAATGGGGTTCTTAACATTTAAACCAGCCGAATATGTCATATGGGTACAAAAATCCACCTTCACATTATTTAAAGCTGTGCATAGTTTTTCTTCTAACAATACTACCATAAATCTGTTCATTAATGATTTATATGTACTTTAATTACCCGTGAAGGAGGTATTCTTTGCAATAATATTTACACAATCTTGCACTGAAATCCTACAAAACTATATTTTATAATATACTAAGGATACTTAAGCGAGAGCCTATCCAACTTCACTTTTGTGCTTTTAGCTTTAACTTTTACTACTCCTTTCACTTTATACAAAAAAATCACTTTTAAACACAAGAATGCAAGAACTGTTCATTTAAATCAGGACCTCGGTTTTAGTAACACTTAGGTGAGGACCCTGAGTAGGTTCGTGATCGGGATTGAAAATATGGTTCCGGACACGAGTTTATGTTTTTTGTTATTATTATTGAAACAACACACAAATTAAGTGGTCCATGCCCGTATACATTACTTAACTGATGTATGAAGTTTGTGAAGCTGTGGCGGAGAATGGTGGCAGGCGACATGGCGGCTAACTGTACTCACGGCTCTTGATGTACGAATGTTCTATAAAATTTCTTCTTGGCGTCGGATTTTCAACATATTAGAACCATTCCATTGTGCCGTGATTACCAAATAATAGCCAGGTCCACATCCGAGGCAAATCCTTTATAATGCAACTTCCTATTGCCTCCCTTAACACCGTCGAAGTGTACCGTGCTAAGGCTAGCCACATACTGCGTGTTATTGCAATGAAATGAATACCCTTAGCTACATACAGACGTTGATATAAGTCAATGGGGACAGTTGAAAATGAGCGCCCCGACCGGGCCTCGAACCCGGGATCTTCTGCTTACGTAGCCGGCCGGTGTGGCCGTGCAGTTCTAGGCGCTTCAGTCTGGAACCGCGTGACCGTTACGATCGCAGGTTTGAACCCTGCCTCGAGCATGGATGTGTATGATGTCCTTAGGCTTGTTAGGTTTAAGTAGTCCTAAGTTCTAGGGGACTGATGACCACAGATGTTAAGTCCCATAGTGCTCAGAGCCATTTGAACCATTTTTTTCTGCTTACGTATAGATGCTCTATCCACCTGAGCCACCGAGGACACAGACAATAGTGCGACTGCAGGGACGTACCTCTGGCACGCCTCCCGTGAGACCCATATTCTCAACTTATAGTCCTGCACGATGTTCATAGTGTCTCTGGCCCTCATACTCATTACTTGCAGCTTTACTGCCGATTCCCGTAAGAGTTCGGGCACTGTTCGTGCATACACACAGAATAAGATGGTCAAATGGACGGTGAGCCTTAACTATATACATTTATATGAAGATGGTATCTGTTCCTTCGGACATATCCGAAAGAACAGATACCATCGGCGACCATGCACCTCGTCAGAATGAAATTACAATGAAATGAATACCCTTAGCTGCATACAGACGTTGATATAAGTCAACGGGGACAGTTGAAAATGTGTGCCTCGACTGGGACTCGAACCCGGGATCTATGAATATAGTGCGGGACAGTAAGTTGCGAATGTGGGTCTCACGGGAGGCGTGCCAGAGAAGTCCCTGCAGTCACACCGTCCTCTGTGCCGTCGGTGAATCTGCTATGTAAGCAGAAGATGCCGGGTTCGAGTCCCGGTCGGAGCACACATTTTCAACTGTCACCGTTGACTTATATCAACGCCTGTATGCAGCTAAGGGTATTCATTTCGTTGTAATTTCAAGCTGATGAGCTGCATGGTCACCGATGGTATCTATTCTTTCAGACATGTCCGAAAGAACAGATACCATCTTCATTTATTTATTTATTTATTGTTCCGTGGGACCAAATTAAGGAGAAGTCTCCATGGTCATGGAATGTGTCAATACGTGAAATTATAACACGATATTAGAAACAGATAAAATGAAATATAAAAAAACATATTCAGGTGACAAGTCGCAAGTTTAAATAAAGAAAATCAACAATGTAATACTGGAATTTGCTTAATTTTTTAGCTCTTCCAGGAGCTCCTCGACAGAATAGAAGGAGTGAGCCATGAGGAAACTCTTCAGTTTAGACTTAAAAGAGTTTGGGCTACTGCTAAGATTTTTGAGTTCTTGTGGTAGCTTATTGAAAATGGATGCAGCAGAATACTGCACTCCTTTCTGCACAAGAGTCAAGGAAGTGCATTCCACATGCAGATTGGATTTCTGCCTAGTATTAACTGAGTGAAAGCTGCTAACTCTTGGGAATAGGCTAATATTGCTAACAACAAACGACATTAAAGAAAATATATACTGTGAGGGCAATGTCAGAATTCCCAGACTATTGAATAGGGGTCGACAAGAGGTTCTCGAACTTACACCACATATAGCTTGAACAGCCCGTTTTTGAGCCAAAAATACCCTTTTTGAATCAGAAGATTTACCCCAAAAAATAATACCATACGACATAAGCGTATGAAAATATACGAAGTAGACAACTTTTCGTGTTGAAGTGTCACTTATTTCAGATACTGTTCTAATGGTAAATAAAGCAGCATTTAGTTTCTGAACAATATCCTGGACATGGGCTTTCCACAACAGCTTACTATCTATCTGAACGCCTAGGAACTTGAACTGTTCCGTCTCGCTTATAATATGCCCATTCTGTCTGATCAAAATATCGGTTCTTGTTGAATTGTGAGTTAGAAACTGTAAAAACTGAGTCTTACTGTGATTTAGCATCAAATTATTTTTCACAAGCCACGAACTTATTTCATGAACTACATTATTTGATACTGTTTCAATTTTACACACAAGATCCTTCACTACCAAGCTGGTGTCATCAGCAAAGAGAAATATTTTTGAATGACCTGTAATACTAGAAGGCATATCATTTATATAAATAAGAAACGGCAGTGGCCCCAGCACCGACCCTTGGGAAACGCCCCACTTAACAGTGCCACACTGGGACTGAACATCACTACCACTCTCAATATTGCGGAGAATTACCTTCTGCTTTCTGTTCTTAAAGTAAGAGGCGAACCAATTGTAAGCTACTCCCCTTACTCCATAATGGTCCAACTTCTACACTAATATTTTGTGGTCAACACAGTCAAAAGCCTTCGTTAAATCAAAGAAAACACCTAGCGTTCGCAACCTTTTATTTAATCCGTCCAAAACCTCACAGAGAAAAGAGAATATAGAATTTTCAGTTGTTAAACCATTTCTAAAACCAAACTAAACATTTGACAGCAAATTATGTGATTTTGAGTGCTCCAGTAACCTTGTAGATACAACCTTCTCGATAACTTTAGCAAACACCGATGGCATAGAAATAGGTCTATAATTGTCAATATTATCCCTGTCTCCCTTTTATTAAAGCGGCTTCACTACCGAGTACTTTAATCGGTCGGGAAACCGGGAAACCGACCACTCCTAAAGGAAAAGTTACAGATATGGCTAAGCACTGGGCTAACATACATAGAACAATACTTCAGTATTCTGCTAGATACCCCGTCATATCCATGAGAGTTCTTGGTCTTTAGTGATTTAATTATTAACTCAATCTCCCTCTTGTCAGTATCATGGAGGAGCATTTCAGGTAACAGTCTCGGAACACTTTTTTCTAAGAGCGCTATATGATTCCCTGTTGGGACTAGGTTTCTATTTAGTTCACCTGCTATATTCAGAAAGTGATTATTAAATACTGTACATATATGCGACTTATCAGTAACACGGACATTCCGACTACGCACTGATTCTATATCCTCGACCTGTCTCTGCAGACCAGCCACTTCCTTTACGACTGGCCATATGGTTTTAATTTTATCCTGAGACTTAGCTGTTCTATCTGCATACCACATACTTTTTGCCTTCCTAATAAGTTTTTAAGCACCTTACAACACTGTTTGTAATGGGCTGCTGCATTTAGATTCTGACTGTTTCTACCGTTTTGATATAATTGCCACTTTGTTCTACAACATATTCTTATCCCTCTAGTCAGCCACCCAGGCTGCCTGTTTGTGCTAGTACCCTATCTTGAACGTTCTAACGGAAAGCAACTTTCAAAGAGCACGAGAAAAGTCTTGAGAAAAGCATTATATTTATCGTCTACTGTATCAGCAGCACTATAAACATCTTGCCACTCTTGTTCCTTGATAAGGTTTACAAAGGTCTCTACAGCAACTGGATCAGCATTCCCAAACAGCTGATGACTATATTTAACACGTGTTGCAGCACAAAAATCTTTTAGAGTTAAAATTTGTGCATCATGATCTGAAAGGCCATTCACCTTTTTGCTAACAGAATGCCCTTCTAGTAATGAGGAATGAACAAAAATGTTGTCTATGGTTGTTCTACTGTTCCCTTGCACTCTCGTTGGAAAGAATACAGTTTGCGTAAGATTATATGAATTAAGGAGGTCTACCAGCATCCTCTTCCTTGCACAATCACTTATACAATTAATATTGAAGTCACCACATATAACGAACTTTTTGTATTTCCTATAAAGTGAACCAAGAACCTCCTCTAGCTTCAGCAAAAATGTTGTGAAATCGGAGTCTGGGGATCTATAAATAACAACAGTTAGAAGTTTAGCTCCATTAAATTTAACCACACCTGCACAACATTCAAACATCTTTTCAGTGCAGTACTTTGAAACATCAATTGACTCAAATGGGATGCCGTTTTTCACATACATGGCTACTCCCTCACACCGCAAAGAGCTCCTCGAAAAGCTGCCAGCCAACCTGTATCCTGGTAAAGGAAGCCTCTGAATTATCTCCTTATTTAAGGAGTGTTCAGATATACCAATAATTTCTGAGTCAACATCTATAAGCAATTCACTAACTTTATCTCTAATACCTTGTATATTTTGATGAAATATACTAATTCCCTCATTACTCGGATACCTAAGCTTTGTCAAAAGTGGTTCCTTTGTTAGAGAGACTTCCCTTAAGCAGGAATACCTATCAGCTGACTTCAATCTAAAAAAGGTGCAGCTCTGACACCCACTACTGCAGAAATTTTCCCATGAGTGATCCCACCAACCCCACCTATGCTGTCACCTATAAGCTTTGCTAGCCTCCCCTTCCCATACCTGTTGAGGTGCAGGCCATGTCTAGTGAAACCCGTCCTGCTGATAGACTCCACCGACACCACTGAAATGTGACCCATGCTTTCTGTCATCAGCGCACCCCCAAGTCTCATGTTATTACGCCTGACGGCTGTATTAAGATGAGGCCGATCGTGGCGCTGAAAGAGTTCCACGAAATGCATATACACACTGCGTGTCGTTCACAGAAAGGAGGCGCTCAGTTCGACCGCCAAACCCACTTCTCACATCGCGCCATGCCACTTCCGTTGCGGAGAGACTTTCGTCTAGCTTTCACATATTAGAATTGCCCTAAGCATGAACCAGCTTTTAACAAACATTTTCTTTTTATGAACATATTCATACTATAATAATTTACCATTTCAACACATTCTTTTGTGTTTTTCATATATAAATTACAAAACTGAATTTCTTGCCATAGATCAAGGAGTTTAAACAACACAGAATACACACATCATAAATTGTGGATACACAGATACATGAAATAAACGTACTTCTAATCGATGTAAGTGTTACAAGGTGCGTAACCCCCTGTGCCACACAGACACAGTAGACTTCGTAAAATGTGTGGACTATCTAGGTACGCCCCTCAACCGACCCACATTCCCACGTAGCACCACCAATCTGCAGTCCCTATAGATGTCCTCCAATCTCACCACTTTGAGATTTTCGGACTGAAGGTGGTGTATGCATGGATGCGTAGCGGCTGTTCTTTCAGACACGTCTGAAAGAACAGACATTTCCAGAAGAACGAACACCACACATTCATATGACTGTGCCGCCTCGATGGGCTGTGAATCGATAACCTTACATGTGAATGCCCAATCACCTTCGACCTCCTGTGGAAATCTCAAAGTAGCAATCATGTGAGGCATGAACAGGGACTGCGGATAGGTGGCACTACATGGGAATGGGGGTCGACTGAGGGGCGTACCGAGAGAGTGCACACATTTCACGCTGGCTACTGTGTGCGTATGGCACAGTGGGTATCGGAACTGCCTGTTAAGCAGGAGACCCCGGGTTCAAATCCCAGGTCTGGTACACATTTTCACTAGGTGCCACTGGCTCCGCATGAAGTTCTGATGCAGCTGACGCCATAAGTTCCTTCCCTTTCCTTTCCTTTCTCCTCCCTCCACCCTCAATTTACAGAGTTGGAACATACTGCGAGGTGACGGGGCTAGCAGTGTATTTAGCACTAAATTCTTCTCGGATCTTCATATGGAAATGATGCTCTAAGACCCCCTTTTCTAACTCCGACTTTTGCTGTTGCACATGGATTAAGAAGAAACGCGAACTGACTGTAATCGACCCTACAAGTGGAGTGGAAAAGAGTTTGGCATCTGCAATAATTTAATTGTATAGAAATTAATTAGATAAATGAAAGTTTCATTAATGCAGTGAGAAATGAAAGGGTTGCTCTACCGAATAACAAATGAAAGTTCTGTCCAAAATAACAACTGGATTTATTATGGCTAAACTCAAAATAATAAACAAAATACATGAAACATTTACAATACATCAAATTGGATACTCAAATAAATGCTGTGAAGGTGAAGTTGTCCATAAACTAGATTGTGACATTTATGACGAAGTGGTATGTGGAGCCAATTCCTTGCAACACAAGTCATTCCCACGCCTCGCTGGTAGCCCGCCAGAAAGTGTTTTCACTCGACTCCCTCACACCCGTCGGCTTAAACCTTTCAACATCAGCAGAACCTGCCTGTCACCGGACCACCTGGGTGACGAGAGACACTGCATGGGAAGTCCACATGTGAAGGAATAGCGACTTTTCACCGCATGCAATTAGAGAGGAAAATCGAATTACTCAGAGTAAGATGGAAATATGAGAGGGGGCTCATGCCATCTCTCAATACTGCTGCTGAATGCAGCTTGTTTGAATAACGATTCTGCTGAATACCTAATGCTTTGTATTATGGTATTCAAATAAATTGTTGAACTATATTCTATGACATATAACCATAGTTTCTCCATATATTTCCATCAACAAATTCTGTGTGTTTAATTAACAAACATTTGAGTTGTCATTCTACACTTCAGTAACCCAGACTGCGGGCTTTCCAA
Organism: Schistocerca piceifrons; assembly: GCF_021461385.2. Taxonomy (NCBI): domain Eukaryota; kingdom Metazoa; phylum Arthropoda; class Insecta; order Orthoptera; family Acrididae; genus Schistocerca; species Schistocerca piceifrons. Next base: position 1,196,080,633 of record NC_060138.1, read on the forward strand.
AATAACTACACACCCTCTGACTCAGAGTTGTAATATTAGAAGTTTTGGTGGTTGCGTTGTCTAGTGGCTGGGATACCTAGTTGCCGCATTACAGGCCAAATACTGCTAAGTCTACAGTATACGATAAGAATGCACACATGAATCGAATGGTCGAAGGTTCCTATCACTCGGCAATTGCCAATTTAGAACGTAACAAAGACGTTTATAATTGAAAGACTGCAATTAAATAAAATCTGCAGGTACTTTCTCAACGACTTTAAATGATGAGTACGATAGTAGAATACTTTTGAGAATGTGGTATATTTCTGCAAAACACTTATTGGTGGCGATGGTCCAGCAATTAAATACAATGTAAGTTGAATAACAAGGGAACAATAGCTCGCGAGATATTCACTTCTAATCGCACACTACGTCTTCACTGCAGAAGCCAAGGAAATCTCACAAGTACACAAGTCGGCACTACGAAATATTTCTATCTTCTCGCGATTGTGCGTTCGTCGCGCCGTCGCGTCCAGCACTTCCCATGTCCAGTGCCGTCAAGTCCAGCACTGTCCCTGTGTCCTCTCTCGAAACGATGCTCCTCCCCCACTTCCATACAGTCTCACCATTAACGAGCGCTGTGATTGGTTAGGGCGCTCCCGCCATGTCTCGCAGCCCATGCAGACTGACATACATAAAACACATACGAAATACTGGATTTACATTTAAACACTTGAAATTAATTAAATATTTCTACGGCTGAACCACAAACACGCTCTAACACATATTATTAAATACATAAACAATTAAATAAACACATATCAAAAGAAAAGGAAGCTAGGAGCCTAAAGCCTCTGTGCTTTCTAAAGCACAGCAAATATTTAACCAATTTCTTCATGAATAGTATATAACGGATATATATAAAGATATAGATGAATAAATATATTTATAAGCATGCTGCTACCGTTTTTTCGTTTAACTGTGGAGTGTTTATGGCCTGACGCGATCGATAGTAATCGGCCACTTTGACCTCCAATAACTCATGTACTATTAAGTTACATGCCTGTAATTCATACCAATTTAGGTTTACAGTAATAGCTTTCTGAAGACACGTAGATCGCCGAAATCGGAAGAACCGTTTAGATTTTGGAAATTCAAAATGGTTCAAATGGCTCTGAGCACTATGGGACTTAACTTCTGAGGTCATCAGTCCCCTAGAACGTAGAACTACTTAAACCTTGCTAACATAAGGACATCACACGCATCCATGCCCGAGGCAGGATTCGAACCTGCGACCGTAGCAGTCGCGCGGTTCCAGACTATAACATCTAGAACCGATCGGCCACCCCGGCCGCCTTTGGAAATTCGTTGATGGGTGTTACTTGTATAATTTACCGTCGGATACTAAACTTTAAACTAATAAAGATATTGAAAATTTGATTACACCAACAGAATCGTCGTGCAATTAATGGTAATGTAAATGTTTCTTTTTGAAGTATCATGATTCATCTGGCTACTATTAATTACTATACGAACTGTGAAATACCTGCCGTTAAGGTTTCACATCTTTGGCACTCCCGGTGTGTCTCCTTCACTGTCACAAAGCATCGTCCTCGTCACAGCGGAATTCCCACTACGGTGTGTGGCGGGGGGTACCTCGTACCACAACTAGCATCTTCTCTCCCTGTTCCACTCCCATACAGAACGAGGGAAAAATGACTGCCTATATGCCTCTGTACGAGCCCCAATCTCTCTTATCTTTGTGGTCTTTCCGCGAAATATAAGTTGGCGGCAGTAAAATTGTACTGCAGTTAGCCTCAAATGTTGGTTCTCTAAATTTCCTCAGTAGTGATTCACGAAAAGTACGCCTCCTTTCCTCTAGAGACTCCCACCCGAGTTCCTGAAGCATTTCCGTAACACTCGCGTGATGATCAAACCTACCAGTAACAAATCTAGCAGCCCGCCTCTGAATTGCTTCTATGTTCTGCCTCAATCCGACCTGATAGGGATCCCAAACGCTCGAGCAGTACTCAAGAATAGGTCGTATTAGTGTTTTACAAGCGGTCTCCTTTACAGATGAACCACATCTTCCCATAATTATACCGATGAACCGAAGACGACTATCCGCCTTCCCCACAACTGCCATTACATGCTTGTCCCACTTCATATCGCTCTGCAATGTTACGCCCAAATATTTAATCGACGTGACTGTGTCAAGCGCTACACTACTAATGGAGTATTCAAACATTACGGGATTCTTTCACCTATTCATCTGCATTAATTTACATTTATCTATATTTAGAATTAGCTGTCATTCTTTACACCAATCACAAATCCTGTCCAAGTCATCTTGTATCCTCCTACAGTCACTCAACGAAGACACCTTCCCGTCCCCACATTGCTAATCCACCCGATCGAAAAGATCATTTATGTAGATAGAAAACAGCAGCGGACCTACCACACTTCCCTGGGGCACTCCAGATGATACCCTCACCTCCGATGATCACTCACCATCGAGGACAACGTACTGGGTTCGATTACTTAAGAAGTCTTCGAGCCACTCACATATTTGGGAACCAATCCCATATGCTCGTACCTTAGTTAGGAGTCTTCAGTGGGACACCGAGTCAAACGCTTTCCGGAAGTCAAGGAATGTGGCATCCGTCTGGTACCCCTCATCCATGGCTCGCAAGATATTATTTGAAAAGTGGGCGAGCTGCGTTTCGCATGAGCGATGCTTTCTAAAACCGTGCTGATGCATGGACAGCAACTTCTCTATCTCAAGGAAATTCATTATATTCGAACTGAGAATATGTTCGAGAATCCTGCAATAAACCGATGTTAAGGATATTGGTCTGTAATTTTGAGGATCCGTCCTCCTAACCTTCTTATATACAGGCGTCACCTGCGATTTTTCCAGTCGCTCGGGACTTTACGTTGGACAAGAGATTCGCGATAAATGCAAGCTAAGTAAGGAGCCAATGCAGTAGAGTACTCTCTGTAAAACCGAATTGGAATCCCTTCGGGACCTGGCGATTTATTTGTTTTCAACCCATTCAGCTGCTTCACAACCCCAGGGATGTCTATCACCATGTCCTCCATACGGGACTCTGTACGAGACTCGAACGGCGGTATGTTTGTACGGTCCTCCAGCGTGAAAGATTTCTCAAATGCTAAATTTAAGATTTCAGCTTTCGTTTTTCTGTCTTCTGTTACCAGGCCAGACTGATCAGTGAGTGACTGGATGGAAGCCTTCGACCCGCTTACCGATTTTACGTAAGACCAGAATTTCCTTGGGTTTTCAGCAAGATATTTTGCTAAGGTATGACTGTGGTACTGGTTGTATGCTTCGCGCTTCGCTCTTTTCACAGCAGCACGAATCTCTACTAACTTTTGCCTGTCCTCATTCTCCCGATCTTTCTTGTACCGCTAGTGCAACTGTCTTTGCTTCCTGAGCATTCTCCGAATTGCGCTGTTAAACCACGGTGGGTCTTTTCCGTCCGTTACCCACTTTTTCGGCACATACTTCTCCAATGCGTGATACCTCACAAGACCTCGCTCCACTACACTCTGTGTACAAGACATAGAGAGCAGTCGCTTGAACCAAAGCTCTGAATGAAATGTGAACGGGGTGCAAGAACGACAGACTTTCATTACTGCGCATCCATGGGAAAAATACAGTCACAAATCATTTTGCCGGGAGCCTCTAAACCACTCTCGAGGTGCGCAATTTTTTTTTTTTTTTTTTTTTTTTTTTCCTCCGACCGCCTCTCGTCAGCGTCATTGCAGTGCGCTGCCGCCGCCGCCGCACAAGCTGATGCCAAACTGCGTTTTGAGCAGACGCCAGGCGCTTGCAATAAGCCGGCGTGTGAAGCTAACCTAATATTGGCAGCGCTGAATGGGAGGCGGCGCGCTGTTTCACACTTCATTTGTGCCCTATTGCGGCTAATAGAGGCCGCGTCGCCCACGCTGAATACCCAAAGTCGGGCCTGTGGGGCGCATATGAATCTGTCGCGCTGTGAAAGGCGGCCCGCGTAAAAAAAAAAGGAAGCACAAAAGGGCGAAAACTGCAACCCGGTGGTCCACTGGGAGGGCTCTGCGTGTGTGTGTGTGTGTGTGTGTGTGTGTGTGATGTGGAGCGGGAAGTCACGCGCATTTGAAAGCGGTGCGTGAAAAGCCACGGTTCCGCTCCGCCATTCATCGTCAACCGCCGAGAGTGTCAAACCCGTGACACAATAACTCGCCCAAAAGGGGTATCTGCCGCACACGCTCCGCCGTGGAATGTCGCACTCAATTTTCTGCCCGCTTTCTGCTTACTGCGAAAAAAATCCCGGACTCCGTCGATGAATGAGGGCTAACACTTCGCACTCTGCGCTATAGCTATTCGGTGATTATGAATTCCTCGTTTTCACAGTCTCCTGCTCCTGTCCGTATCCAGACGCTCTCCATTTACGTTGCCCATTTCATCATCTACACGTACATGAACACTTTACAAACATTTACATCTATTTCCTATCATACGAAAGGCTTTCTGAAAACCGTTTTCTTTCTTTATTCTCACCCATCATAATGCCCAATATTTATACCTGCGTACATACTCCTTAAGCCACTGTACAGCGCATTACGGAGCGTAGGTCAGACTAATATTAATTATGTCCTTTGGTTCAAATGGTTCAAATGGCTCTGAGCACTATGCGAATTAACTTCTGAGGTCATCAATCGCCTAGAACTTAGAACTAATTAAACCTAACTAACTTAAGGACATCACACACATCCATGCCCGAGGCAGGATTCGAAACTGCGACCGTAGCGGTCGCTCGGCTCCAGACCTAGAACCGCACGGCCACTCCGGCCGGCAATTATGTCCTTTCCTATTCTTTTTTGTGCATCGAGCAAGTGTAACATGATTGTGCATACAGTGTGTTGCGCCTAATAGTCGTCAGGAGCATATACTCTGATGTTGTCGGCGTGACGGATTTTCAATTCTCTGGGTCCGGGTCCGATTCCCGGCTGGGTCGGGGAATTTTCGCCGCCCAGGGACTGAGTGCTGTCCTCATCATTATCCTATCAACCTCATCGACTGCAGGTCGCCGAAGTGGCGTCAAACTGAAATACCGGCACCCGGCGAACAGTCTGCCCGACCGGGGGCCCTAGCCATACGATTAAATAAATAAATAACTCTGCTTTTAAAGCAGATATCTGCAATTTCATTTTTGCATTTTGTAGCTAGCGTCTGCCCCAACGAATAATCATCACACGTCTTTCTGTGATGCCCAGTGTGAACAAAAAGCGTCGGTTTGCATCCCGTTAGAAACCATACGATTTTTAAAGCGCAAATTTCCGTTCTCGTTCGATAGAACAGTCCCACGTTAGTCTAGTACGGTATTTGTTTTATCGATATGCATTACACTACCGGCCATTAAAATTGCTACACCACGAAGCTGATGTGTTACAGAAGCGAAATTTAGCCGACAGGAAGAAAATGCTGTGATATGCAAATGATTAGCTTTTCAGAGCATTGACACAAGGCTGGTGCCGGTGGCGACACCTATAGCGTGCTGACATGAGGAAAGTTTCCAATCGATTTCTCATATACAAACAGCAGTTGACCAGCGTTGCCTGGTGAAACGTTGTTGTGATGCCTCGTGTAAGGAGGAGAAATGCGTACCATCACGTTTCCCACTTTGATAAAGTTTGGATTGTAGCCTATCGCGATTGCGGTTTATCGTATCGCGACATTGCTGCTCGCGTTGGATGACATCCAATGACTGTTAGCAGAATATGGAATCGGTGGGTTCAGGAGGGTAATACGGAACGTCGTGCTGGATCCCAACGGCCTCCTATCATTAGCAGTCGAGATGACAGGCATCTTATCCGCATGGCTGTAACGGATCGAGCAGCCACCTCTCGATCCCTGAGTCAACAGATGGGGATGTTTGCAAGACAACAACCGTCTGCACGAACAGTTCGACGACGTTTGCAGCAGCATGGACTATCAGCTCGGAGACCATGGCTGCGATTACCCTTGACGCTGCATCACAGACAGGAGCGCCTGCGATGGTGTAGTTAACGACGAACCTGGGTGCACGAAAGGCAAAACGTCATTTTTTCGGATGAATCCAGTTTCTGTTTACAGCAACATGATGGTCGCATCCGTGTTTGGCGACATCGCGGTGAACGCACATTAGAAGCGTGTGTTCGTCATCGCCATACTGGCGTATCACCCGGCGTGATGCTATAGTTGAACAGTCGACGTTACATTTCAGATGTGTTACGACCCGTGGCTCTACCCTTCACTCGATCCATGCGAAACCCTACATTTCAGCAGGATAATACACGACCGCTTGTTGCTGGTCCTGTACGGGCCTTTCTGGATACAGAAAATGTTCGACTGCTGCCCTGGCCAGCACGTTCTCCAGATGTCTCACCAACTGAAAACGTCTGGTCAATGGTGGCCGAGCAACTGGCTCATTACAATACGCCAGTCACTACTCTTGATGAAGTGTGGTATCGTGTTGAAGCTGCATGGGTAGCTGTACCTGTACACGCCATCCAAGCTCTGTTTGACTCAATGCCCAGGCGTATCAAGGCCGTTATTACGGCCAGAGGTGGTTGTTCTGGGTACTGATTTCTCAGGATCCATGCACCCAAATTGCGTGAAAATGTAATCACATGTCAGTTCTAATATAATATATTTGTCCAATGAATACCCGTTTATCATCTGCATTTCTTCTTGGTGTAGCAATTTTAATGGCCAGTAGTGTATTTATTTCCTTTTCGATAATTTTTTGCGCATCGAGCAAGTGTAACATGACTGTGTGTACAGTGTGTCACTCTGAAAGTATCAAAGACCAAATTGTTCCAAAATAATTATTCAACAAACCTGCATCTGACTGCGTCTGCGAACTTGTTTCTTGCACTCCTCCATTTTGCCAGTAATGAAACATGTATTTGACTCAGCAATGAAGTTTAAGAGAATAATGCCTTTTGTACAATGGCATTAAGATGGTACTGAAAAAGTAACTTTTGGCCCTGATGTGTACTTAAAGAAATTATATCTTCACTTAATTAACGCCAGTCGTGCACTGGCATAAACTTAGTTATTTGAAATAACTTTTTGCTCTGATGACTTTAGTTATACCAATATCGATTACAATATAAACTGCACGTATATATTGCATAGAGGCCTCATTTTCTTTCCTTTCTTTCATTTTGTGGGTAACTTTACTACTCATTTTCATATTCAATACAAGCAAAGGATGTGGATCATGAGTCAGGCTGTTAGGTTTAAACACAGTGTTGATCTCTCTCTCTCTCTCTCTCTCTCTCTCTCTCTATATATATATATATATATATATATATATATATATATATATATATATATATATATATATATATAATTTAAATCATATAGAAAAACTACCATTTCCAACATTTTTGCAGCATGAATCACTCTTACAAAAAATTTTATAAAACGCTTACTGCCTTAAAACTTGGACATACAAATCCTAACTCTGGACATTATCTAACAAAAACCATTTCGGAATCATTTAATAGCTTCTCCCATTAACGTACTAAAGTTTACTTAGTGTACAACCTGAAAACTACATAGCGCGAATCCAACCTTAAAGCTGTCACCACACGTCTGCTTTCCCCGGGTACCTAGCCTCGAAGATCGAGTATTTTACTTTGCGCGCCCGGCTCTCTTAACCGTCAAAGATCCTGCTACTCAAATATATTATACTCAGTCCACCTTGCGGATGGTAAATAGCAACTTTATTTTCTGGATCTACCGTCATCAGACCTTAGCACATACCTTTCAACTCCTAATAGTCGCCAGGAACATTTACTCAGATGTTTAAGCACGTATCTGCAATTTCATACGCCCGGGTTCCCGGTTTCGATTCCCGGCGGGGTCAGGGATTTTCTCTGCCTCGTGATTACTGGGTGTTGTGTGCTTATTTATTTATCGTATCCAAGACACCACCATTTTACAAAAAAAAATTATATTACAATGCAAGAGAAGCAGTTATAATGCAATAATACATGGTTATAAGGTACATTAACTACAATAATATAGAAAAATATGTAACATATAATGATAAGCGCTAAGGATGCGAAACAGAGCGATTTTCATATCCCACGTGAAGCCCAATACACTGCAGCTTGAATAGCCTTGTCATTTGTTTCAAATAGGTCTTGAGTCGAACACGGGTTGTTTAGTTTCCTGCAGACCAGTAGGTGTTGTGGGTCTTGCTGTTCTCCACACTCGCAGGGCTCGTCTGCACTGATGTAGCCCCATTTTTCCAAGTTTGCTCTGCATCGTGATACGCCTGTTCGTAGTCTATTCACGGCTTTCCAGGTCGTATATGGGAGTTCAGAGCCAGCTGTGGGTTCTTCCCTGGGGCTATTCCCTGCTCTTCCTGGGTCCACATTGTACCACAGCTCTTCTCGTCGTGCTCTAGGCGATAAAAGAGTTGCTTCAGTTGTTCGTAGGAAACTCTTCCTTGATTTAAGTCGGCGAGGTTGAAGATTGTATCCGAACATTGGATGCCTGGGATCTGTCTCCTGTTTATGTTTCTCGATTTCTGCGGCAGTCCTTCTTCTGATGTCTGGCGGGGCTATGCCCATGAGGTGGTAGAGCTACTTTGTGGGAGTTGGACGGAGGCATCCTGTCACGATGCGTCCAGTCTCATTCAATGCTACATTTACTTGTTCTGCGTGGGTGGAATTTTGCCAAACGGGTGCCGAGTACTCCGCAGTGGAGAAACATAAAGCTAAAGCTGACGTGCGGAGAACTGTAGGTTGCGCTCCCCATCTGCTGTTTGTTAGCTTGCGGATGATGTTGTTCCTGGCACTCACTTTCATCTTTGTGGCCAAACAGTGATCCTTGTAGGTGAGAGCACGGTCAAGTTTAATCCCAAGATATTTTGGTGTGTCGCAGTGAGATAGATGTTGTGTGCTGTCCTTAGGTTAGTTAGGTTTAAGTAGTTCTAAGTTCTAGGGAACTGATGACCATAGGTGTTAAGTCCCATAGTGCTCAGACCCATTTTGCAATTTCATTTTTGCATTTTGTAGCTAGAGTCTACCCAAACGAATAGTCATCATCACGTCTTTAATGTCACGCCCAGTGTCGACGAAAAGCGTCGGTTTGCATCCCGTTACAAACCATATGATTTTTAAAACGGGAATTTCCGTTCTCCTTCGATAGAACAGTTCCATGTTAGTCTAGTGCGGTATTTGTTTTCTCGATATGTATTAACAGGGACAGTAAGACTCGAAAAATAGCAAGTAGTCCAGTACCTATAGCCTTGCACTGTCCCGCACTGACTGCTACCGCCAAGCATGCAGGGCTACTCAGTTGCTGTTGGACTGCTCCTTAGTCTTAGTGATTTACTGTCCCTGTTAATACATATCGACACGATAAATATCGCACTAGACTAATCCGAGAACGCTCTATTGAATGGGCACGTAAATTACAATCTTATTATTATTGCACTACTGGCCATTAAAATTGCTACACCAAGAAGAAATGCAGATGATAAACGGGTGTTCATTGGACAAATATATTATAGTAAAACTGACATGTGATTACATTTTCACGCAATTTGGGTGCATAGATCCTGAGAAATCAGTACTCAGAACAACCACCTCTGGCCGTAATGACGGCCTTGATACGCCTGGGCATTGAGTGAAACAGAGCTTGGATGGCGTGTACAGGTACAGCTACCCATGCAGCTTCAACACGATACCACACTTCATCAAGAGTAGTGACTGGCGTATTGTGACGAGCCTGTTGCTCGTCCAATATTGACCAGATGTTTTCAATTGGTGAGAGATCTGGAGAATATGCTGGCCAGGGCAGCAGTCGAACATTTTCTGTAACCAGAAAGGCCCGTACAGGACCTGCAACATGCGGACGTGCATTATCCTGCTGAAATGTAGGGTTTTGCAGGGATCGAATGAAGGGTAGAGCCACGGGTCGTAACGCATCTGAAATGTAACGTCCACTGTTCAAAGTGCCGTCAATACGAACAAGAAGTGACCGAGACGTGTAACCAATAGCACCCCAAAGCATCACGCCGGGTGATACGCCAGTATGGCGATGACGAGTACACGCTTCTAATGTGCGTTCAGCATGAAGTCGCCAAACACGGATGCGACCATCATGTTGGTGTAAATAGAACCTGGATTTATCCGAAAAAATCACGTTTTGCCATTCGTGCACCTAGGTTCGTCGTTGAGTACACCATCGCAGGCGCTCCTGTCTGTGATGCAGCGTCAAGAGTAACCGCAGCCATGACTCCAAGGTGATAGTCCATGCTGCTGCAAACGTCGTCGAACTGTTAATGCAGATGGTTGTTGTCTTGCAAACGTCCCCATCTGTTGACTCAAGGTTCGAGACGTGGCTGCACGATCCGTTACAGCCATGCGTATGAGATGCCTGTCGTCTCGACTGCTAGTGATACGAGACCGTTGGGATCCAGCACGGCGTTCCGTATTACCCTCCGGAACCCACCGATTCCATATTGTGCTAACAGTCATTGGATCTCGACCAACGCGACCAGCAATGTCGCGATACGATAAACCGCAATCGCAATAGGCTTCAATCCGAACTTTATCAAAGTCGTAAACGTGCTGGTACGCATTTCTAGTCCTTACATGAGGCTTCACAACAATGTTTCACCAGGCAACGCCGGTCAACTGCTGTGTGTGTTTGAGAAATCTGTTGGAATCTTTCCTCATGTCAGAACGTTGTAGGTGTCGCCACCGGCGCCAACCATGTGTGAATCCTCTGAAAAGCTGATCATTTGCATATCACAGCAGCTTCTTCCTGTCGGTTAAATTTCGCGTCTGTAGCACTTCATCTTCGTGGTGTGGAAATTTTAATGACCAGTAGTGTATTATAATATTATTATGGGGGAGAGAACCTACTTTTTCTATTGCCGTTCGTCCCGGTAGCTGAGTGGTCAGCGCGGCTGTCTGTCACGCCAAGGGGCCCATGGGTTGATTCCCGACTGGGTCGGAGATATTCCCTACTCAGGGACTAGGTGTTGTCCTCATTGTCACCTCATCATCACCAGGGGAAAGCAACGGAAAACCACCACTGAAATCACTTCCCTAGGGCCTACTCCATCTACACAATGTAACAAACGAAACCGCAAATATTTCACCAAACACCAGAGAAAATGCACCTGACGACTATTCACTCCTTAATTTATTTTATCTCATTCTCATCACTCCTACGCGAGATATACACAGGTTGAACAAAAATATGGAAGCATCGCGGCAGATGCATGCTTCAACATAAATCCAGATGCTAGCAAAGCCTGCAGGTTGTTCTGTTGTATTTGACCACGAACGGCAGCTGCGCGTTGCTCTCAATATGTGGCAGGTGACAGTGGCGGTGAGGCCAGCGATCTGTGTAATTGTGAGTGCACTGGGTCGGAGCTGAGTGAATTGAAACTTGAGCAAATTGTAGGTCCTCGTGTGGTGGGTGTTTCCATAACAAAAGCGGCTGAAGTGTTATGGTGTTTCAAAGGGGCACTGTGTCGAAGATTCATATTGCATACTGGGAAAGCGACCGCGCGGAGTGGCCGCGCGGTTTGAGGAGCCGTGTCACGGATTGCGCGGCCCCTTCAGCCGCGGGTTCGAGTCCTGCTTCGGGCACGAGTGTCTGTGTTGTTCTTAGCATTAGTTAGCCTAAGTAGTGTGTAAGTCTAGGAACCGATGACCTCAGCAGTTTTGTCCCTTGGGAATTTATAAACACTCAGACATACACACACACAAACATACACACACACACACACACACACACACACACACACACACACACACTGGCACACACATACACACACACACACACAGGGAAAACGGAAAAATATCGTCCGTTAAGGCACAACGAGGAAGAAAGTGTGTGTCAAGCGGAAGTGACGCACGATCATTGCAGAGGGTTCTGATGAAAAATAAGAGGACCACAGCCGCTAAAGCCATTGCAGAACTGAATGTCCCACTGGCGAACCCTGTTAGGACCAAAACAACAAGAAGCAAACTCCATAAGCTGGAATTTCAGGGTGATTTTTAATTCCAAAACCCTTCGTCTGTGATGCAAATGCCCGTAACAGGAAAACATGGTGCCGAAACCATAAAATCGGGATTATGGAGAAATAAAAGAAATTCATCTGGTGGGATGTGTCTTGTTTTCAACATCTGCCCAAATTTACGTTCCAAGTGCGTAAAATGGTGAGGGTTCGGCTATGACTTTGCTGCCGTACCGTTGCAATCTGTGGTCCCCTTGTTTACTCTTCGAAGTCGAGTTATTACCAAGGATTACGTGACCATTTTGGCTAAGCTGATTCATCCCATGCTACGACGTTCGTTTCCCAATGGTTATGGTGTGTTACAAAACAACAGGGTCCCTGTTCAAACACATTCTATCGTCCAGGACTGGCTGTGTGAACACGAGGATGAATTTCATCCCCCCTGACGCAATAGTCGCCAGGTCTACTTCGAAGAGAAGGGTGGCTGATCGCTATCCACCTTGTAAGGGTACAGTCCCCTTACGTAGTATCGATTATGCACTATGCAGAGATCATACATGGTTTAAGCAAAGACTGCAGTGCAGTCAACAATGTGCGATTGGGTAAGCGGTAGTCGTGTGTTGCTGTCCGTGCGTGGAAGTCGGGTGTGAGAGGCTAGAGAGAGAGGTTGCTCGGTAGCGAGGCCGGAGATGAGTGGCAGAATGGCACACAGTGTTTGATGTTCATAAATGTTTATAAATTGAGTGATTTAATTAATAAATTCCAGCATTTAAGAAAGAAGATGTTATCATTTAGTAGTTTTCACAATAACGGAAGTGGACAACAGTAAGTCTCATGACAAGGAGGAAAGATACATATTATGCTAAAATAATTAAAATATAGCTTCACCTACAGCGTATGCGAATAATATAGTCCGGTGCGAAACTGGGGGGAGGTTACATAAGGCGACGTGTGTGTCGGACTTCGATTCCACAGCAATCTTCGGAAACGACGGAGAAGACAACACAGCAAACGGTGAGTTCGCAGCATTTCAGCACAGCAGTGCTTCGAGATTAAGTGAACTCAACGTTGTGTAGGCATGAACAGGAATAGGAATAATCAATAGTGTTACTGACTTTTAAGTTGCGAGTGAACTTTTCAGTTTAGAGCAAGCATAAGTTATAACGAACAGTGATTGTTGTGAACAGTGTTAATATGGCTAATTCAGAACAGAACGGTAGTGTTACTAAAGACGAGGGAGGACAATTTAATAACGTGGTTGACCGAGAACAAATTAATGTGATGAAAAACACTGCAGTTAATTCGACAGAGGACAGTGGTAGTCTTAGTTTTGATTTGCCTAACAGAAGTTCAACACCGATGGTTATCCAGCAAACAGAAACTGCTATTGTCAGTAAAGACTGTATATCTCAATTGTTAGAAGCAATAAAAAACGTTCATAAGGAAAATAAACAGGCGCGTGTAGAAATAAAAGCTTTTCATGAAGAAAATCGTCAGGCGGGTGTAGAAACAAGAGCGTTTCATGAGGAACATAAAAAGGTTCGTGAGGAAATAACAAAATTTTGTGAGGAAACAAGAAAGTTCCATCAGGAAATCAAAAATGATTATCAGACACTAACTAATACGATTAGCAATTTGCGAACGGAACTCACCAGCTCATTAGAACAAAAGCAAGATGAGCTCCGAAAAGAATGTCAATACAAAGATGAGGCCACTGGCAGCGAAATTACAGATCTTAAAATTCAAGTTAACGGACGGTGTAGGCAAACGGATGATTTTATCCGCAAAGTTAATGACAAAGTTAAGGCTCAAGATGACGAAATCGACAAAATTAAAAGTTTTTGTAAAGCCAACAAAGAGTCCATAATTAAGAAGGTTAACGGTGTACAAACGCGATGTGATGAACTAAGTCATGAGGTACATGAGATACGACAAAAGGTAACGAACAACGACACAATGTCAAATGGAATTAATAAAGAAATTTTGCGCGATGAAAATGCAGTATTACGTGAACCATATAACAATATTGTTGGTTTGCCGCAAGTAATTGTTGACAATGGACAGAGTGGTCGAAAATTTCATGAATATGAACCGAAACAAGGCATCCACGCAGTTTCGTTCATTAGACAATTCAAACATGCGTCTCCGAGGCATTATACGGAACGTGCTAAAATTGATACTTGCGTCAGTCACATGAAGGGTGAGGTACATATTTGGGGTATAAGTGTATCCGACAATTACACCAAGTATGAAGAATTTGAAACAGCATTTTAAAAAATATTTTGGTCGAAAGAAAAACAGTGCGACGTAAAATCAAAAATTCGCCTGCCGCCAAATTATGCAAGACATCTACATCTACATTTATACTCCGCAAGCCACCCAACGGTGTGTGGCGGAGGGCACTTTACGTGCCACTGTCATTACCTCCCTTTCCTGTTCCAGTCGTGTATGGTTCGCAGGAAGAACGACTGTCTGAAAGCCTCCGTGCTCGCTCTAATCTCTCTAATTTTACATTCGTGATCTCCTCGGGAGGTGTAAGTAGGGGGAAGCAATATATTCGATACCTCTTCCAGAAACGCACCCTCTCGAAACCTGGCGAGCAAGCTACACCGCGACGCAGAGCGCCTCTCTTGCAGAGTCTGCCACTTGAGTATGTTAAACATCTCCGTAACGCTATCACGGTTACCAAAGAACCCTGTGACGAAACGCGCCGCTCTTCTTTGGATCTTCCCTATCTCCTCCGTCAGACCGATCTGGTACGGATCCCACACTGATGAGCAATACTCAAGTATAGGTCGAACGAGTGTTTCGTAAGCCACCTCCTTTGTTGATTGGACTACATTTTCTAAGCACTCTCCCAATGAATCTCAACCTGGTACCCGCGTTACCAACAATTAATTTTATATGATCATTCCACTTCAAATCGTTCCGCACGCATACTCCCAGATATTTTACAGAAGTACCTGCTACCAGTGTTTGTTCCGCTATCATGTAATCATACAATAAAGGATCCTTCTTTCTATGTATTCGCAATACATTACATTTGTCTATGTTAAGGGTCAGTTGCCACTCCCTGCACCAAGTGCCTATCCGCTGCTGATCTTTCTGCATTTCGCTACAATTTTCTAATGCGTGAGTTTCTGCAAAGGTACTGGAACGACAATACATACTTGGACGATCCGGTTGAAGAAGAAGAGCTAATGCTTATATTAATCCAGAAATTACCATTTTTGGTGCGTGAGAAGCTAGCACTCACACCACAGTTAACAATGGAGCAAGTGTGTTTGCTAATTGACCGAATGGAATTGTTCAATGCCGAAAGCGATCAACGTGAGCGACACAGTAATAACAATTACCCGAATCGTCATAACGGCACAGCACGGGAAGGAACCCCAAGTTACGAACGACCGAAAGTATTTGATCGCCGAGACCATGATACACACAGGAGAAACGAATACAATGTACAAGACGGATTCAGGTCAAATCATCCGCTGAACCGGTCACACAATGACAGAGACAGAGGACAGTATCGATCGCCAGAACGTGCAAGAAGCCGCGATCGCAATCAGTGAGATTCTGAACAGTTAAACTAAACCAAGTTTCGGAGGCGACCAGCTCCGGAACTCTGTCACAGGGACAAGGGTCGGATATTATGATAAATGTCAGAAAGTGTGAACATGTAAATGATTCAACGAAGATTTGTGTCGAGAAAATGAAGAAACTAATAAAGAAATTCTGATGCCATTTGTGGAAGTCGAAGTATGTGGTATTGTTATGGATGCATTAATTGATTAAGCTAGCGAGGCAATTGCTATTTCTGACAATCTGTTTTCACAATTGAACAATCTTGTCGCTATTTCCACATTTCCTGTTAACGGCGTACGTATTGTCAGTGCAGTTGGAAACCGAAGCAAACCAATCAAAGGACAAGCATTACTAAGATTTCGTATTCAAGGGGACGAATATGAGCAGAGTGTGTTAATCGTTGGTTCTCTCAATGTTGGGCTAGTTCTCGGAGTTGATTGGTTGTCAGAGATGAGATGCTGTATTAGTTTTGAGGAGAATTGTCTGCGGACCTGGAGAGATAATAAAGAAAGAAGAATTGTATTCAAAGGGTTTATTATGGATAATAAGGGCGCTGCGGGCGTGAAAATAATGATGATGCGTTATAGAGGAGAATATGGAGCTGTCACTTTGAACAATTCAGAGAACTGCGCTAAGCTGCAAGAGAGGAACGAGGAGGATACTCTAAGTTGTATTCAAACCATGATTCGAGCGTTAGTGGACTTGACTGAAGCAGAACGAAAAGAACTGAGGGAACTACTGAGATGCTACGTCGATATATTTTCAAAGATACCAGGATTAATTAAAGGATATGTTTGTGAAATTAAAGTAAAGCATCATGAACCATTTCGCATTAAGTCATACACAATAGCATTTTCAAAAAGGGAAGCTGTTAACAAGGAAATACAGAGGATGTTGAATAATCAAGTAATTGAGCACTCAGATAGCGAATATTTAAATCCAATACATGCTGTAGCAAAGAAGGATGGGACAGTTCGCATTGTTCTTAACGCCCGTGCAATGAATCGTACAATTTTACCACAGCGTGATCAGCCAGAAAACCTGGAGTTTTTGTTACAAAGATTCAAAGGAGTCAAATATCTAAGTGGCCTTGATTTGACTGGTAGTTACTGGCAGTTAATGCTAGAAGAGAATAGTAGAAAGTATATAGCATTTCTTTATAATGGTAGAAGTTACCAATTTCAGAGAATGCTTTTTGGTTTCTCGATTTCTTCAGCGGCTTTTATGAGAGCACTGGATAAAGTTTTAGGCGAAGATTTGTTGAAACATGTAACGCTTTATGTTGACGATATCTTGATTAGCACAGCTTCATGGGAAGAACATTTGGAAATTATTCATCGGATACTTGAAGTATTTAGGAAAGCTGGAGTGACTGTTAACCTGGAAAAATCAGAATTCGCCAAGTCGCAAATTAAATTCCTTGGGCATATTATTTCGTCGCGAGGGTTTGAACCGGATCTAACAAAAATGGACACCGTTAGAAATTTTCCGTCACCTAAGTGCCGTAAGCAACTTAAGTCGTTTTTTGGTTTCTGTAATTTTTATCGTCGTTTTCTTTCTGGATGCTGCCTATCTTCTACTGTCTTAATGGACTTGCTGAAAAAGGATGCTATATGGAAATGGACTCATGAACATCAGGAAGCGTTTGATTCAATAAAAAACCAACTGTGTGAGGCATCTATCCTTCACCCCAACGATTTAAGTGAAAATTTTTACCTTGGCACCGATTCAAGTGATTATGCGCTTGGCGCAGAATTATGTCAATTAATTGAAGTCGATGGAGTTACTGAACATTCATACTATCGCATTTGTGAGCCGCGCACTCACAAGCTGGGAGCGAAAATATACTGTCACGGAAAGAGAAGCACGTGCCATCGTTTGGAGCTTCGAAGAGTTTCGTTTTTATCTATTTGGAAGGCATACTCTCGTAGTGACAGATCACAAAGCATTATCATTCTTGATGAATTGCAAACAATAGGTTAACCCGGTGGTCGTTAATGTTTCAGCAATACAGTTTTGAGATTCAGTACATACCAGGAAAGCAGAACGTCGTACCGGATGCGCTGTCAAGGCTATCAGAAGGACAAGATTCAGTTAATGTTGCGCATCCACGCCAGAAAGATATAAGGATTCATTTTATGCGAGGTGTCGAAGGCGAGCGTCATACACGCAAGATTCTGCGGAACATCAAACAGGAACAGGACGCAGACGAAATATTGAGGGTGGTTAAAGAAAAATATGATGATCCGAATGCTGAGAGTAGTGGCAAAATACGTCAATATTACTTAAAACAAGATGGTATCCTTTACCGGCGAAGCAACTTGAATTCTTATCACTGGAGGCTATGTATACCCCAACATGTAGTGGATGAATTAATAAGATACGTTCACGTGAGCTATGCTCATTTTGGGCCACGTAAATTTATACTAAAATTGCAAGAGAACATCATCTTCGATAACATGGCACGAAAAGTACGATCAATTCTAAAATCTTGCATCTCTGTCAAAAAAATAAAGTGTCTACGATTCAGCACAAAGGTTTCATGCACAGCATTATACCTCAAAATCCTGGTGAAATTTCAGCTCTCGATCTCTATGGACCGCTACCCAGATCAAAAGGGAATTTTACTCAAATTTTAGTTGTGATGGATGTCTTTTCGAAATTTGTACGACTTTACGCACTTAGGAAAGCCAACAGTAAGATCATATCAAGAAACTCAGGGAAGAATACTTCGTAAATACTGTCAAGCCAGAGTGCATTTTATCGGACAATGGTCCACAATTTCGGTCACACTTATGGAAAGATTTCATTAATGATGAAGGTATTCGGCATACTGCAATTTCGTGTTTCAGACCCGCGTCCAACCCGACTGACGTCAAATGAGTGAACTCGGACGTTTATTTCGTGCACATTGTGGGACGAAACATAAAAGATGGATAGAACGATTGACAGATTTTGAAACACTACTACAGAGGACCATTCAAAAGTAGAAAACTTGTTCACCCTAATTCGGTTGAAATTGAAATGGTGCAGTCCGGTCAGTATCATAGCCTACAACATGTAGAAAACATTAAACCGTATCATCTATAAGAAGTGTTGCAAGACAAGGGATGCTCTGTACAAAAATGAACATTGTGTTATTTGTATACATATCATTTTGCCTATTTGAAAATAAATGGACAATAGTCAGTAGCTATTGTCAGTTAGTTATAGTGGAAAGTAGTAGGTAGCTACTGTGAGCTAGATGCAATCAGCTTTAAGCATTTTATGCTGTCTCGTAAACATTGTGCAGCGTTTTATGGCCTTCATTGGACCACTCTAGTCAAAAATACAAAGTTGTAAACAAGTTGTTACACAGGGATACACTTTGGTTCAACAATAACTTAATATGATATTTAGGTAATATAATTATTACAGTCTATTCTTATATGAAAGGTGTTTTGCTCTTCTGGCTGCCCAATATTTCTTCATTCTTTCAGATATTTTCTTTCTTTCTTCATCTGTGACCACTCTTCCTGTACTCCTTTTATTGATTTTCATTTATAGTCTGGTTTGCGGATCTTGCAGTATTCTGGTTTTCTCTGTCTTGTTTTTTAGGTCACCAACTGTAATTTGAAGTTCTTTTATATCTACCTTAATTTCTGTGATCCATTTAATGTCGCTCTTGCTATTCCACAATTTTTGTATTATTTTCTTACTAATTCTGTTTTCTGGAGTTCTCATCAGATGTCCAAAGAATGAGATGCGTTTCTTCCTGATTGTGCTCATGACTGGTTCTATTTTCTTATATTCTGTTTCATTTGATGCTATTCTCCAATGTCCATTTACTTTATACTGTCTATTTATACATGTCCTAATTATCCTTCTTTCTATTTTTAGTATTCTGTCAATTTCTGCGGTATTAGTTGTTTTGAAGATAGTTTCAGCTGCATACGTTATTTCTGGTTGTGTAACTGTTTTATAGTGTTTTAATTTTGCATCTCTAGATAGGCTTTTTTGTTGTATGTAGTTTTGGTAATGTAATTAGCGTAGTTCAGTTTTTTTTTCTATTCTGCCATGATGGCTTCTCATTTAGATTGTATGTTATTATTTCGCCTAAATATTTAAATTTATCAACAATTTTGATCTCCTGTTCTCCTATTGTAATTTGGTTTGCAAGTGGTAGATCAGTTAGCATAATCTCCGTTTTTTCAAATGATATTCTAAGGCCTACTTTCTCTGCTATTTCTTGTAGTGATTTCACTTGTTGCCTGGCTTCTTGAACGGTGTTGGCTAGGAGAGCAAGTTCATCAGCGAATCCCAAGCAGTTTAATCTAATATCATCCTTTGCACTTCCAATTCTCATCATCTTTGGATTGTCCTTGTACCATTCTCTCATTATGTATTCCAGTGCACAGTTGAACAGTAATGGTGATAGGCAGTCACCTTGTCTGAAGCCTCTTTTTATGAGGAGTGGTTCCGAAATTTCTCCTCTAAACTTCACTTTCGATTTGGTGTTGGTTAGAGTGAGTTGTATTATTTTAATTAGCTTTGGATGGAGTCCTAGATTTCTTAAAGTTTTGAATACTGAAAGTCTGTGGACAGTCATATGCCTTCTTAAAATCTACAAATGTTATTGCCAGAGGTTTGTTTCTTTTCTTGTAGTATGCCATAATCAATTTTAAACTAATTATCTACTCTGCACAGCTTCTCCATGTTCTGAAACCTCCCTGATATTCCCCTAACTCCTGTTCTAATTGCTCCTTTATTCTTTCATATGGGATCTTGGATAGAATTTTGTATGTGCAATCTAGGAGAGAGATTCCTCTGTAGTTGTCTGGGTTGCTCTTATCTCCATTTTTGTTTAGTGGGTGGATGATAGCTGTGGTCTAATGTTCGGGAAATCGTTCTGTTACCCAAATTTTTGTTAGAGCCACGTGTAAGGAGGTCTTGACTGTGTCACTTGCATGTTTCCACTTCTTGGAGAGGTCTAGTTTGTTAGGTTTGGTTTTTATTGGGGTATTTATGTTGATTTGTAAGGGTTCTTTCGGTTCCTCGCAATTCAGAAGTTTGTTAAATGCTTTTGCCATGATTTCTGCATTTTCCTTGTTACTGTGTGTCATTCTTCCGTCTTCATCTTTCAGTATTAGTGTAGGGGCTTCATACTGTTGTAGTTGTTTCCCATATAGTAGTTCCTGGAGTTGGTTTTATGATAATTACCTTCTATAGAGTTTATAATATCTTTATGAAATCCTCTCTTGATTCTTCTAATATTTTGTGTGATTTTTTTTCATTTTTTAGGTTGATGGCATTTTCTTCAGTTTTATGTGTTTGAAACTTTAACCATGCTTGGTGTCTATCTTCATGGAATTTGTCACATTCTGATGTCCACCATGCATGTTTCCTTCGTGGGTTCAAGGGAGCTAGATTCTCTGCTTCTTTTTTAAGATTAGGCACTAGTTGTTCTAGATCATCTGTTAATTTTATGGTTTGTGTTATTTGTTGGTACTTATTATTTTTAATTAGCTGATATGGGTCAAACCTCCTTTTTATTTTATTAGTTTTTCCGGTCCTCTTGTTTAACGGAGTGAATTTGATTTTAATTTTAACCATATAATGGTCTGAGCCTGTGTCTGCTCCTCTCAGTACTTTAACATTGTGGATCTCCTTATAAAATTTTTTGTCCATACAGACATGGTCTAGCTGCCACTCGCCCTTCCCCCAGTCTGGATGTTTCTATGTTTTAAGTTTACTTGGCTTCCTCTTAAAGTATGTTGATTTAGATATAAGGTTGTGTTCTCTGCAGAGTTCTACAAGTCTTTGACCGTTTTTGTTCGTAAATTTATGTGGACTCCATTTTCCAATTATATCTTTATATTTCCTTTCTTTTCCCAACTGAGCATTGAAATCTCCCAATAAAATTTTTACATTCTTTTTATGTACTCTGTTCACAGTTTGTTCCAGAAGGTCCCAAAATTTACATACCTCTTCCTTTGTTTTTGTTAGACAATTTTTTTTTCATTTGTTGGGGCATGAGCATTTATTATTGTATAGGTTTTATTCATTGTTTTAAAGCTTAGAGTCGCAATTCTTGGTGATACTGCTTGGAAATCCGTTCCTGAATCTATTATTTTTATGTTTACTAAAAACCCTGTTCCAAACTGGCAACATTGTTTCATTGCCTTCGGTCTTGGTTTCCCATTATAAATTCTATATCCTTGTGATTCGAATGGGTCCTCTGTGGTGTTTCTCATTTCTTGGATCCCTGTTATTAAAATTTTTTGTTTATTTAGTTCATCTGTGAGCTCCTTGCGTTTTCCGGTCTGAAGTAGTAAGTTTATGTTGTGTGTTGCTATATAATTTATTTGCTCATGTTTAATCTTCTTTTTGTGTTTTAGTGTGGATTTGGATGGTTGCAAACGCTCCGATTCGTTGCTGTCTTCTAGTTGACTACCCACCGAATCCGATGTACCCTTTTCCTGCCTTTTTGAGCAGGACGGTGGAATTTTTTTCCTAAAAGACCTTTCCATTTTTGACTTTCGAAGGTTGTCAACCTTAATTGGAGCAAGCTCCGATTTACAACTACAGTTGTTAACCGCAGAGGGTGTGTTTGGTACGCGAGAGCTATTTTATTTCACTCAAGTCCGCCAGTAAACCGGTGAGGACTTCCCTTTCCGCCACCTGGGACGCGCCACGTAGGAGTATCACCTCTCCTCCTACTATGACAGCATAGTAGGTTCGTGGCAGAGACACGTCTATAAGCAATAACGTGAAGCGATGCGCGCGCAACGCCGTCGTCACATGTTACAACTGCAGTAGAGGATGTACCAACCCCTACGAGGACCTAGCACGCAGCGCGACTGTCACCTGTTCCAGCGCTGCGCTAGCCTGTCAGGTTGGCGAGCTGTGTGGAACGCGGAACCATGGGATGCTGACGTCAGCGGCCAGCTGATCAACAACAACAACAAGCTTCACTGCACGGGAGTCACTGTTATGACGCTGTTACTACAATTCCACTAATTTGCAGAGACAACAAGTCTACAGTCCCCGGCAGCTTCGATGCCACAGCCCTATAGTTCATCGAAAGCTACCAATACGTGTGTTTTGCATCGCATCATACAGGGAAGCCGGCCGCGGTGGTCTAGCGGTTCTAGGCGCTCAGTCCGGAACCGCGGGACTGCTACGGTCGCAAGTTCGAATCCTGCCTCGGGCATGGATGTGTGTGATTTCCTTAGGTTAGTTAGGTTTAAGTAGTTCTAAGTTCTAGAGGACTGATGACCACAGATGTTAAGTCCCATAGTGCTCAGAGCCATTTGAACCATTTGAACCATACAGGGAAGTGAAAAAGCAGAGTAAACAATGAAAGTGTTATTGTTATTGTGGTGGTATATCCCCGGCGCCATCGATGCCACAGCCCAGTGCGTAGTGAACCAGCGTCTTTGCGTGTGATTTATGACTCAACATATACGCAGGGACCTAAAGCAGAGTAATTAGATATGAAGTGCTACTTAAAAAAAGAGTGTTTTCCAAGGTGATTATTTGTTTATGGTTTACTTTCCAAGGTATTTGCCTTTTGTCAAATTTCTTGTATTACTAACCCTGTAAACTGTGTGTCATAAATATAACAGTATCGCAATTTCAAAATATGCTGCCACGTGGAGTGTTAATTTATGTGGGGTAGTAATAGAATATTTTCCTGTGAATATTGTGTAGTAGTTAGTGCTGTCTGTTTATTATTTTGTTTATTTTTTGATCACATTCATTCAGTTAGGCCTATGTTTCTATTCATTCAATACAGTGACTATCTGATCATTAGTATTTAATTCATTACAAAAAAAAATATTCATGAACAAGCTAATAGACACTTGTTATTCGTGTATCACAGTTGGCCATACTGTTTATTTGGGGCGTTACAGCATTGTGTTTCATGTTGCTATGTTAATTCAATGACATTATGCAGTGTGCACAAGCATTTACGATTATCCTGACTTATCTTCTTGCTAATTAGTGAGTGATTTAATGACATAATTTGATTAATATACTATGATTAAGTGATACATGAATTTCTTAAACACCATTTCCTTACACAAATGAGAATTATTCTTAATGACTTTAGGTTCTCCATTAATAAGCAAATAGTTTTGACTAAATAATGTAATTTTACCTTTTTTGTCTTTCTATATATTTTTTTACTTTAATATTCAAATCTAATATCACTATTACATTTTTTTTCATATTAAAGTATTATTTTGGTGGGGATATTTATGGGTACAGTACCCTCATGTAGTATCGATTATGCACTATGCAGAGATCATACATGGTTTAAGCAAAGACTGCAGTGCAGTCAACAATATGCGAGTGGGTAAGCGGTAGTCATGTGTTGCAGTCTGTGGGTGGAAGTTGGGTGTGAGAGGCTAAAGAGAGAGGTTACTCGGTAGCGAGGCCGGAGATGAGTAGCAGAATGGCACACAGTGTTTGATGTTCATAAATATTTATAAATTGAGTGATTTAATTAATAAATTCCAGCATTTAAGAAAGGAGATGTTATCATTTAGTAGTTTTCACAATAACGGATGTGGACAATAGTGAGTCTCATGAAAAGAGGAAAGATATATATTACGCTAAAATAATTAAAATATTACTTCACCTACAGCGTATGCGAATAATATAGTTCGGTGCGAAACTGGGGGAAGGTTACAACCTCCTTTTTCGTTATCAGAAACTACCACTATTTTGCAGCAAAAATGGTATAAAATTCCGTTGAAAACCATACAGGATCTGTATATTACCATTCCGAGACGACTGGAAGCTGTTTTGAACGCCAATGGCTTTCCTACAACGTACAAGGCGTACTTCTTTGTTTCCGCCGTTTGGCGATAGGTTGCAACAATGGTAAGTAGCGGTCGAAAGAAACAGATCTCAGACGTCAGGCAGTTAGCTTGGACCTCGGTCAACACAACCTCATTCATACATTACTCGACTTTTTGTCCGCACCATAAAGTTGTTATTGATTGAAAATCTGAGTTTACGAGAATAATTCTCGCCACTTTCGGGAGCTGTTACTATTTTGTTTCAGTATGAAGAAAACAGCGGCTGAGTCTCATCGAATGCTCTCAGCTACGTATGGTAGTGCGCTATTAGTGAAAGAACGTATCGTGAGTGTTTTCAACGCTTCAAGAACGGTGATTTTAACGTCGTAGACCGGCACAGTGGTGGAAGAGAGAATGATTTCGAAGATGCAGAATTGGAGACATTACTCGCGTCAATCTGAAGAAGAATTGGCACGATTAGTGAGAGTGACACAGCAAGCCATTTATAAACGTCTCAAGGCTATGGGCGTGATTCAGAAAGAAACCAAGAGACATTGAACGGCGTTTGCGTGTTTGGGAACAGTTGCTTCAGAGGCGAAAACGGAAGGGCTTTCTGCATCGCAGTGTGACCGGCGACGAAAAATGGGTTCATTACAATAACCCTAAACGCAACAATATCCCAGCCATGCTTCCACGTCGACGGCCAAACCGAATATTCACGGCTCCAAGATTGTGCCCAGCATTTGGTGGGCCCAGCTCGGAGTCGTGTACTATGAGGTATTAAAACCAAGTGAAACAATCACAGGTGCTCTTTACCGAACGCAATTAATGCGTTTGAGCAAAGCATAAAAAGACAAACGGCTGCAATACACCGAGAGGCTCGGTAAAGTGATTTTGCAGCACGACAACGCTCGACTTCACGTTGCAAAAGAGGTCAGAACGTACCTGGAAACGTTAAAATAGGAAGTCGTACCCCACCCGCCGTATTCTCCAGACACTGCTCCCTCTGACTATCACCTGTTTAAATCAATGACGCTTGGCCTGGCTGACCAACACTTCCGATCTCATGAAGAAGTCACAAATTGGATCTATTCGTGGGTCGCTTCAAAAGATGAACAGTTTTTTCGACGCGGGATTCGTACACTGCCAGAAAGATGGGAGAAAGTAATGGCCAGCGATGGAAAATACTTTGAATGGTACATGTATAACCAGTTAGTTTCATTAAAGCCTCAAATGTTGGGGAAAAAACGGCGAAAGCAAAGTTGTACACCTTGTATTAGGCATGGAAATTTGTCATGATTTTGCTGTTTCCATGTTTCTGTGCACTTGCTGAACGTCACTGGCGGCGTAGTGCTCGTAGAGTCTTTTTGGCATACATGTTCCCTAAAGTCTCCCATCATGGTTTCGCGAAAACTACTCTGTCTTTCGTTTAAGGATTCCCTTATACCGGGTGACCAAAATAAAAATATTTCTTGAAAATTAAGATTGGCAACCCTACTTACATCATCTAAAACTTGGGCAGACGATGCAAGGTGGGTCCCCTACCTTAAAGGGCATGGAATATACTAAAACTAAACTCCTCCAGAACAGGCCATGAAGGCCCAACGGTACTGACCGGCCACCGTGCCATCTTCAGCTCATACGCGTCACTGGATGCGGATATGAAGGGGCATGTGGTCAGCACACCACTCTCCCGGCCGTATGTCAGTTTCTGAGACCGGAGCCGCAACTTCTCAATCATGAAATACACTCCAACAGGAAAATAAAAAAAAAGGATACACAATGAATGAATTATCCGAGTGGGACAATCGGTAGATGTGGTTTACATGTACAGAAAAACTTATAATTCCAATTTCAGGGATTAGATGATTTATTCAAGAGTTAGAGCTTCACAAATTTAGCAAGTCACTAGCGTGTTCGCCTACCTCTGGCCATTACGCAAACAGTTATTCAGCTTGACATTGATTGACAGAATTCTTGGACGTCCCCTTGAGGAATATTATACCAAATTCTATCCAACTGGCTGTCAAGGTGTCGCGTATGACAACCAAAGTGGTCCTGTCATGAAATGAAATGGCGCCCCAGACGATCATCCTTGGTTGTCAGGCAGTGTGATGTACGACAGTCAGTTTGGTATCCCATCTCTGTCCGTGGCGTCTCCATACAGGTCTTCGGCCTGGAATCCCATTGACTGGAGTAGAACTGTCTTCAGCGATGAGTCTCGCTTCGAGCTGTTGCCCGATGACCAGCTAAGACGTGAAGACCCAACTCGCCAATTCAACAGAATTTGGCACGATATTTCTATGAATCAATGCCAAGCCGAATAACTGCTGGCGTAGGGGCCAGAGGTGGACCAATGCCTTACTGCCGACCGATTTCTGTCCTGTTCCGTTAATTCAATTGTGGTGCAATGTCTTTTTTTTATATAATGTACGTCTTTTCTATGAAACCATTGGTTTCTGGATCTAGAATTCATATACAGGGTGTCCCAGCTATCTTGTCCACCCAAAATATCTCTGGAACAATAACAGCTATTGGAAAACGACTTTCACCGGTATCAGTGTAGGGCTGGGGCCCATGAATGTACATATTTGGAAACATTCTAAAACGAAAGCATATGTTGTTTTTTAACACAAACTTATGTTTTTTTAAATGGACCACCTATATTTTTTCTTCAGCAATCCATTGCATGACAAAGCACATACACAATGGCGTTGATTGCATCGCAATATTCCCAGTTAATCCCGAGATATTGAGACGCGAAGTTGACGCTTGAAACACCCGACATACGCTGCTAGCGTACGCCCTGAGGCTCAGGCGTGAACCCCATGCTGCCCGTAATAGCGCAGCAGACCGTATTATTCGGTTCGGACCTCTTGATAAGTATGGAAGTGTGATTACGCATGTCAATCACATCGCGATTACGGGCGTCTTAATATCTCGGGATGTAATGGGAATATTGCGATGCAATCAACGCCATTGTGTATGTTCTTTGTCATGCTATGGATTGCTGAAGAAAAAAATATAGGAGGACCATTTAAAAAAAACATAAGCTGGTGTTAAAAAACACATATGCTTTCGTTTTAGAATGTTACCAAATATGTGCATTCATGGGCCCCAGCCCTAAATTGATACCGGTGAAAGTCGTTTTCCAATAGCTGTTATTGTTCCAGAGATATTTTGGGTGGACAAGATAGCTGGGACACCCTGTATACTAGAGAGAAATAAACGCTATGTTGTCTAGAAGCTCTAAGAAATTCAGTGACGCAGTTGGTCTGATATTGCGTAAGCTAGTATTTTGTTTCCAGAATGAGATTTTCACTCTGCAGCGGAGTGTGCGCTGATATGAAACTTCCTGGCAGATTAAAACTGTGTGCCCGACCGAGACTCGAACTCGGGACCTTTGCCTTTCGCGGGCAAGTGCTCTACCAACTGAGCTACCGAAGCACGACTCACGACCGGTACTCACAGCTTTACTTCTGCCAGTACCTCGTCTCGAGCACTTGCCCGCGAAAGGCAAAGGTCCCGAGTTCGAGTCTCGGTCGGGAACACAGTTTTAATCTGCCAGGAAGTTTTAGTATTTTGTTCTTTAGTCGGCAGTGCAAAAAGATAACGAAAACCTTTTGGAAGTCGAGGTGCACGGCATTTAATTCTTTCTGGCTCTCGCGGGTGAACAGAGAAAGCTGGGTTTCACGCTATCATTTTCGGAACCCATGTTGATTCCTATAGAGAAGATTTTCGGTCACCAGAAATATCACAGTACTCGAGCTTGAAGCATGTTCCAACGTCCTACAACAGATCGACGGAAGAGGCCTGTAGTTTTGTGTGTCTGTTCGACGCCTCTTCTTGACAATGTGAAAGACCTTATCGACAATGTCAGTACAGAAACGAGGGTTGGCGATCGTGATGACATAATAGCAAATATGATTAAGAAAGTTAATAGATCAGTCAAGAAGGCTAGGAGAGCGTTTCTGGTAGACAGAGCACATAATCAGTTATTAGCACCTCGCTTAGACAGTTAAATGGCATGAGTTAAAAAAAAAAAAGTTCAAATGTGTGTGAAATCTTACGGGACTCAATTGCTAAGGTCATCAGTCCCTAAGCTTACACACTGCTTAAACTAAATTATCCTATGGACAACCACACACACCCATGCCCGTCGGAGGACTCGAGCCTCCGTCGGGACCAGCTGCACAGTCCATGACTGCAGCGCCTCAGACCGCTCGGCTAATCCCGCGCGGCGGCATGAGTTAGTTCCCGTACCATAGAAGCAGAGGAATTATGGGTAAAGCTAAGCAGACTGTAGATCGTACTAACGAAATTCGGAGGATAGTGAGGAACCAGAGGCGTTTGCACTCGCGGTTCAATAGGGAACGCACAAATGACGACAAGCGAAGGTTAGTAGAGATTCATGCGTCTGTGGAAAGATCTATGCGCGAAGCATACAACAACTGCCACCGTCACACCTTAGCAAAAGATATGGCGGAGAACCTGAGGAAACTCTAGTCATAAGTAGAATGTTCAAAAATGGTTCAAATGGCTATGAGCACCATGCGACTTAACTTCTGAGGTCATCAGTCGGCTAGAACTTAGAACTACTTAAATCTAACTAACCTAAGGACATCACACACATCCATGCCCGAGGCAGGATTCGAACCTGCGACCGTAGCGGTCGCTCTGCTCCAGACTGTAAAATGTTCAAGAAATCGTTCACACAGGAGAATCGTACGAGTATACCGTCATTTGACCATCGGCAGGCCCCAGTTGGACGACGTAGTAATAAGCATCCCCGGTGTAGGTAAACAGCTGAAAGATTTGAAAGCAAATAAATCACCAGGTCCGGATGGAATCCCAGCTCGATTTTACGAAGAGGATTATACGGCATTTTCCCCTTACCTATCTTGTATTTATCGCGTACCTTTCGCCCAACACAAAGTCCCAAGCGTATGGAAAAAGATGCAGGTGACTATAGTACATAAGAATGGTAAAAGAACAGACCCACAAAATTACAGATCAATATCCTTAACTTCTGTTTGCTGCAGAATCCTTGAACATATTCTTAGTTCGAATATGGTTGGTTCAAATGGCTCTGAGCACTATGGGACTTAACTTCTAAGGTCATCAGTCCCCTAGAATTTAGAACGACTTAAACCTAACTAACCTAACGGTATCACACACATCCATGCCCGAGGCAGGATTCGAACCTGCGACCGTAGCGGCCGCGCGGTTCCAGACTGTAGCGCCTAGAACCGCTCGGTCACTCCGGCCGGTTCAGTTCGAATACAATAAACTTCTTGAGACTGAGAGGCTTATGAAGAGGCTGGTAAGTGGTATAGCACTTAACAGCCCCATCAGTCAAACAAATCGGTAACGCCTAGCACTGTACGTGCTGGTCGTAGGTTGTGTTCCAAAAATAAACAGCACAGAGACAGAAGTGATGACACTTTCTGCAGAACCTGACCATTATTTTGCAGGACAATGCTGATGGTTTTAGAAGGCATCGCTCTTGCGGAACTCAGCTTACCCTTTTCTGACATAATATGCTGCGAAATATGGATGAAGGGCAACAGGCAAATTCCATATTTCTAGATTTCCAGAAAGCATTTAAAACGGTCTCACTTTGCAGGTTTCTGACGAAGGTACCAGCATATGGAATAAGTTCACAGATATGCGAATGGCTCGAAGACTTCTGAAGTACTAGAACCCAGTATGTTGTCCTCGACGGCGAGTGTTCATCGGAGATAAGGGTATCGTCAGGAGTGCACCATTAAGGGTGATGGGACAGCTGTTTTTCTCTAAATACGAGGGTTGGAACTTTAATAGTGGCAACTATTTATTTACAGCTCGCACAAAATAGATACGTGTTTCAAAGTTTTACTGACCTTCAAAGTAAGCACCAGCATTGTGTATAACCCGTTGCCAGCGATGTGGAAGTCGTAGGACACTCTTAGCAGTGCCAGTTGTGTTGACAGTTCGAGCGGCGCGGTCTATTGCCCGACAAATTTAGCAGTTCTGATGCGAATGCCGTGAAATGTTTCCTTCAGTTTGCAAATCGAGTTGAACTCACGAGGGCTTAAGTCAGGGGACTGCAGTAGGTGGTATAGCACTTAGCAGCCCCATCAGTCAAACAAATCAGTAACGCCTAGCACTGTACGTGCTGGTCGTAGGCTGTGTTCCAAAAATAAACAGCACAGAGACAAAAGTTATGACACTTTCTGCAGGACCTGACCATTATTTTGCAGGGCAGTGCTCAAGCACGTACAGTGCAAGGTGTTACTGATTTGTTTGACTGATGGGGCTGCTATGTGCTATACCACCTAGGGCACTCCCCCGACTTAAGCCCTCGTGAGTTCAACTCGATTTCTAAACTGAAAGAAACACTTAACGGCATGCGCTTCACAACTGCTACAAATTCGTCGGGCAATACACCGCGCCGCTCGAACTATCAACACAACTGGCACTGCTAAAAGTATCCTACGACTTCCACATCGCTGGCAACGGGCTATACACAATGCTGGTGACTATTTTGAAGGTCTGTAAAACTGTGAAACACGTATCTATTTTGTAAGAGCTGTAAATAAATAGTTGCCACTATTAAAGTTCCAACCCTCGTATATATAAATGAATTAGCTGACAGGGTGGGCAGAAGTCTGCGGTTGTTTACTGATGATGCCATGATGTACGGTAAGGTGTCGGAGTTGAGTGACTGCATGAAGATACAAGACGACTTACGCAAAATTTTCAGTTGGTATAATGAATGGCATCTGGCCCTAAATATGGAAAAATGTAAGTTAATGCGGATAAGTTGGAAGAACAAACTTGTAATGTTTGGACACAATATTACTAGTTTCCTGCTTGACACAGTGAAGTCGTTTAAATACGTGGGCACAACGTTGCAAAGCGATACGAGATGGAACAAGCATGTGGGAAAGGCGAAAGGTCGACTTCGGTTCATTGGGATAATTTTAGGAAAGAGTGGTTCATATGCAAAGGAGACCGCGCATAGGACACTGGCGCGACCTATTCTTGAGCACTGCTCGAGTGTTTGGGATCCGTACCAGGTCGGAGTGAAGGAAGACATTGAAGCAATTTCGAGGCGGGCTCTTAAATATGTTACCGGTAGGTTTGAACAACACGTAAGTGTTACGGGGATGCTTCGTGACGTACGTGTTACGAGGATGCTTCGGAAACATAAACGTGGAATCACTCGACGGAAGGTGACGTTCTTTTCGAGAACCTTTATTGAGAAAATTTAGAGAACCGGCATGTGAAGCTCACTGCCGAACGATTCTACTGCCGCCAACATATATTGCACGTAGGAACCACGAAGATAAGATATGAGAAATTAAGACTCATACCGAGGCATATAGACAATAGTGGCTTTCCCTTGCCGGCCGGGGTGGCCGAGCGGTTCTAGGTGCTACAGTCTCGAACCGAGCGACCCCAACGGTTGCAGGTTCGAATCCTGCCTCGGGCATGGATGTGTGTGATGTCCTTAGGTTAGTTAGGTTTAATTAGTTCTACACTACTGGCCATTAAAATTGCTACACCACGAAGATGACGTGCTACAGAGGCGAAATTTAACCGACAGGAAGAAGATGTTCTGATATGCAAGTGATTAGCTTTTCAGAGCATTCACACAAGGTTAGCGACGGTCGCGACACCTACAAGATGCTGACATGAGGAAAGTTTCCAACCGATTTCTCATACACAAACAGCAGTTGACCGGAATTGCCTGATGAAACGTTGTTGTGATGCCTCGTGTAAGGAGGAGAAATGCGTACCATCACGTTTCCGACTTTGATAAAGGTCGGATTGTAGCCTATCGCGATTGGGGTTTATCGTATCGTGACATTGCTGCTCGCATTGGTCGAGATCCAATGACTGTTAGCAGAATATGGAATCGGTGGGTTCAGGAGGGTAATACGGAACGCAGTGCTGGATACCAACGGCCTCGTATCACTAGCAGTCGAGATGACAGGCATCTTATCCGCATGGATGTAACGGATCGTGCAGACACGTCTCGATCCCTGAGTCAACAGATGGGGACGTTTGCCAGATAACAACCATCTGCACGAACGGTTCGACGACGTTTGCAGCAACATGGACTATCAGCTCGGAGACCATGGCTGCGGTTACCCTTGACGCTGCATCACAGACAGGAGCGCCTGCGATGGTGTACTCAACGACGAACCTGGTTGCACGAATGGCAAAACGTCATTTTTCAGATGAATCCAGGTCCTGTTTACAGCATCATGATGGTCGCATCCGTGTTTGGCGACATCGCGTTGAACGCACATTGGAAGCGTGTATTCGTCATCGCCATGCTGGCGTGTCACCCAGCGTGGTGTTATGCGGTGCCATTGGTTACACGTATAGGTCACCTCTTGTTCGTATTGACGGCACTTTGAACAGTGAACATTACATTTCAGATGTGTTACAACCAGTGGCTCTACCCTTCATTCGATCCATGCGAAACCCTACATTTCAGCAGGATAATGCACGACCGCATGTTGCAGGTCCTGTACGGGCCTCTCTGGATACAGAAAATGTTCGACTGCTGCCCAGGTCAGAACATTCTCCAGATCTCTCACCGATTGGAAACATCTGGTCAATGGTGGCCGAGCAACTGGCTCGTCACAACACGCCAGTCACTACTCTTAATAAACTGTGTATTTTGTTGAAGCTGCATGGGCAGCTGTACTTGTACACGCCATGCAAGCTCTGTTTGGCTCAATGCCCGGGTGTACCAAGGCCGTTATTACGGCCAGGAGTGGTTGTTCTGGGTACTGATTTCTCAGGATCCATGCACCCAAATTGCGTGAAAATGTAATCATATGACAGTTGTAGTATATTATGTTTGTCCAATGAATACCCGTTTATCATGTGTATTTCTTCTTGGTGTAGCAATTTTAATGGCCAGTAGTGTAAGTTCTAGGGCACTGATAACCTCAGAAGTTAAGCCCTATAGTGCTCAGAGCCATTTGAACCTTTTTTTTTTTTTTTTGTCTCTCCCTTGGTCTATTTGCGAGTGGAACAGGAAAGGAAATAAGTAGCAGTGGTACAGAGTACCCCTCGCCACGCACCGTACGGTGGCTTGCGGAGTATCTAAGTAGAGGCAGCTATTTACAATCTGTAGCAACTCCTCACTCCTCTTGATACCTACGGCACACTGCTGCTAGAAGCAGAATCTAACTGGTAGGCAGTCATGTCCAGTAGCCTCTGCTCTACCGACCGATTTCAGTTGCTTTTCTATGGCTCTAACTAGGTTGTACCCAGAAAGCGACAGTCGCCACGCCGAGGTGCCCTGAGGGTGCAGTTGTTACAAGCGGAGCTGGGGTAGCCCTGTCCGCTGGGAGAAGCGCAAAGCGCTTGCAGGCTGGTAGACGGCGCTCTGCGCCAGACGTGATTAAAGCGGCCGCCGGCGGTGGGTGGGCTGCGCTGCGGCGCCGCGACCCCGCGAATTATTCAGGCGCTGCGCCGCCCACGCCGGACAATCACCAGGTGCCGCTGCCGCCCACGCCCGCCTGCGTACCGCCGGTCACGCGCGTCGGCGATGCAAGCGTGGGGAGGAGGGGCGGCGCGCGGAATGCGGATTAAAATACCGGCGCGCGAGCCGCA
Source organism: Schistocerca piceifrons (assembly GCF_021461385.2). Taxonomy (NCBI): domain Eukaryota; kingdom Metazoa; phylum Arthropoda; class Insecta; order Orthoptera; family Acrididae; genus Schistocerca; species Schistocerca piceifrons. The sequence goes on from NC_060138.1 coordinate 1,196,114,648, forward strand.
AACGATGTGCCGCCTTCCACCACCCTCATTACTGTGCGGTTTATGCGCCGTAACTAAGCGCCGGATTGTAAACTGGGAAATAACCAGTCCGCGACACTGCCTCACGGCAGAATTTAACGTAAGAGCCAGCATATACAGGAAACATATCTGAATCTGGCGGCTCGTGAAGTAACATAAAATCGATTCAGTTTTCGGGCCTCCAGCAAACATTTGACACGTAGAAGGTAACCTAGGCCTCAGAACGCCAGGGATACAGGCTGCAACAAAAATGTGGGGCCAAAATTTCGTGAAACATCCCTCATACGTTGTTGTTGTGGTCTTCAGTCCTGAGACTGTTTGATGCAGCTCTCCATGCTACTCTATCCTGTGCAAGCTTCTTCATCTCCCAGTACCTATTGCAACCTTCATCCTTCTGAACCTGCTTAGTGTATTCATCTCTTGGTCTTCCTCTGCGATTTTTACCCTTCACACTGCCCACCAATGCTGAATTTGTGATCCCTTGATGCCTCAGAACATGTCCTACCAACCGATCCCTTCTTCTAGTCAAGTTATGCCACAAACTACTCTTCTCCCCAATATTATTCAATACTTCCTCATTAGTTATGTGATCTACCCATCTAATCTTGAGCATTCTTCTGTAGCACCACATTTCGAAAGCTTCTATTCTCTGTTTGTCTAAACTATTTATCGTCCATGTTTCACTTCTATACATGGCTACACTTCATACAAATACTTTCAGAAACGATTTCCTGACACTTAAATCAACAGTCGATGTTAACAAATTTCTCTTCTTCAAAAACGCTTTCCTTCCCATTGCCAGTCTATATTTTATATCCTCTCTACTTCGACCATCATCAGTTATTTTGCTTCCCAAACACCAAAATTCCTTTACTAATTTAAATGTATCGTTTCCTAATCTAATTCCCTCAGCATCACCCGACTTAATTCGACTACATTCCATTATCCTCGTTTTGCTTTTGTTGATGTTCGTCTTATACCCTCCTTTCAAGACAATCTCCATTCTGTTCAACTGCTCTTCCAAGTCCTTTGCTCTCTCTGACAGAATTACAATGTCATCGGCGAACCTCAAAGTTTTTATTTCTTCTCCATGGATTTTAATACCTACTCCGAACTTTTCTTTCATTTCCTTTACTGCTTGCTCAATATGCTGATTTAATAGCATCAGGGAGAGGCTACAACCCTGTCTATTCCCTTCCCAACCACTGCTTCCGTTTCATGTCCCTCGACTCTTATAACTGCCATCTGGTTTCTGTACAAATTGTAAATAGCCTTTCGCTCCCTGTGTTTTACCCCTGCCACCTCATACGTAGACGAAGGAAATACGTTATATGGGCACATTCGTTCCGGAAACACTTTGTTTCCACGTGAGGGCTATGGACGGGAAAAACCGAATGGTTTTATAGTTCTGAATAACCGTTGCTTTTTCAGTCTTTTAGTATCGGTTATAACAGCTCGTTTTTTAATATTTTTTACTAATAATCGGGTACGAAAACTGAAATATCAATTACACATTGCAGCAATACTAAAATTTTTTGTTTTTAAATAAGACTTTTTTTAAAAAACGTGTAATTTTTATTTCTAAAATTTCCATTGCTTTGAAATACACTGCAGCGACAAACGTCGTGGGATTGGAATATCCACTCCTATAGATGCCAGTGAAAGTGCAGGGCGTTGGTGAAGCTGTCATTTACACTCAGTTCATTCATGTGAAAAGAATTCCAACGTCATTATGATGGCTCGATGGGAATTACACTACTGGCCATTAAAATTGCTACACCAAGAAGACATGCAGATGATAAACGGATATTCATTGGACAAACATATTATACCAGAACTGACATGTGATTACATTTTCACGCAATTTGGGTGCATAGATCCTCAGAAATCAGTACCCAGAACAACCACCTCTGGCCGTAATAACGGCCTTGATACGCCTGGGCATTGAGTCAAACAGAGCTTGGATGGCCTGTACGGGTACAGCTACTCATGCAGCTTCAACACGATACTACTCTTCATCAAGAGTAGTGACTGGCGTATTGCGACGAGACAGTTGGTCGGCTACCATTGACCAGACGCTTCCAGTTGGCGAGAGATCTGGAGACTGTGTGGCCAGGGCAGCAATCCAACATTTTCTGTATCCAGAAAGGCCCGTACAGGACCTGAAACATGCGGTCGTGCATTATCCTGCTGAAATGTAGGGTTTCGCAGGGATCGAATTGAGGGTAGAACCACGGGTCGTAACACATCTGAAATGTAACATCCACTGTGCAAAGTGCCGTCAATGCGAACAAGAGGTGACCGAGACGCGTATCCAGTGGCACCCCATACCATCACGTCGGGTGATACGACAGTATGGCGATGACGAATACACGCTTCCAATGTGCGTTCAACGCGATGTCGCCAAACACGGATGCGACCATCATGATGCTTAAACAGAGCATGGGTTCATCCGAAAAAAATGACGTTTTGCCATTCGTGCACCCAGGTTCGTCGTTGAGTACACAATCGCAGGCGCTCCTGTCTGTGATGCAGCGTCAAGGGTAACGGCAGACATGGTCTCCGAGCTGATAGTCCATGCTGCTGCAAACGTCGTCGAACTATTTGTGCAGATGGTTTTTGTCTTGCAAACGTCCCCATCTGTTGACTCAGGGATCGAGAAGTGGCTGATGCCTGTCATCTCGACTGCTAGTGATACGAGGCCGTTGGGATCCAGCACGGCTTTCCGCATTACCTTCCTGAACCCACCGATTCCATATTCTGCTAACACTCATTGGATCTCGACCAAAGCGAGCAGCAATGTCGCGATACGATAAACCGCAATCGCATTACACTACAATCCGACCTTTGTCAAAGTCGTAAACGTGATGGTACGCATTTCTTCTCCTTATACGAGGCATCACAACAACGTTTCACCCGTCAACGCCGGCAACTGTTGTTTGTGTATGAGAAATCGGTTGAAAACTTTCCTCATGGCAGTTCGTTTTAAGTGTCGCCAACCTTGTGTGAATGTTCTGAAAAGCTAATCATTTGCGTATCACAGCATCTTCTTCCTGTCGGTTAAATTTCGAGTCTGTAGCACGACATCTTCATGGTGTAGCAATTTTAATGTCCAGTAGTGCATCATTACCTGCTTGAAGCCCCAGTTCGTCAGCCTCAGTTTTGACCCTTTAGCACTGACTACTCTTAATGCCAAAATAGTGTTATAAATCTCGATTGCAACATGATTTTTGAGTAGGGCTTCAGAAACAATAGAATCAGTAGTCAATAGAGAACACAGGTAATTTTTTATAGTATTTGCATGGGGGCTTATTTATTTAGAATGCAAATATTTTTAATTTTAGTAGCTGTCTGTCCGATTACGAAGTCTCGTAACCGGTTGGCCCTGACTTGTATTAGTACGCAATCTGACTGCATAGAATAACAACAAAGAATGAAAGGAAATTTCCGTTACCACAATTAATTAATTAAGTCCCCAGCAACTATAAAAGCTACAAAACAAAAACTACGAACAACAAAGCACAAGTGTAACTGTTCTGTGTGTGGAAGTGTGATTCATCGTACACATCTGGCACGGTTCTTCCTCAATAAGACAAGATATTTTAAATACCATTTACACTGAATTAATTAAATAAAACTGAAATACTATAGTTGCACATTGAAACCCGAATTACAGTCTAATACATGAACACAAGCCAGATGCTTTGTTGACTGAACCTGTGACCAAGAGGCATTGTTAGTTAGGAAATTAAAAAAAAAATTAAGAAAATGTTTTTTAACTTCGCATATATTGACTAAAAATACACTCTGATCATTACAACATCTCCATTCGAACAACATCTGCTGTCTAGCCCATCAAAACAGCTGCACACGACATGGCCTCATCTAGTACAGCTATCGACATCCTCTCAGCAAAGCACTAACCACCACAACTTCTGAACAAGCACTGCCAGTGGAGGCGGCAGAATAAAACTGTTTGGCGCAAACTCTGGCCCTGTGACTCAGTGTAGCCACCTTTCATATGCCCCTCCTCCACGGGCTAGAATTTGATGGTATTTTTGCCAGCATTGGTGGTGAAAATTCCACCAAATTCATCAAAAAAAATACAGACAAAAATAAAAGATAATATTAATAAGTAAATATCACATAACTAAATAAATTTTGGCTTTGCACTGAACCTTCAATAACCTAATATATAAAATACAGTAACGAATACAAAAGCTTGCATGCATGTGATTTTACATAATAGTTTACACAAGTATCATGTGGTTAAACAATTCAATCAATAGCGTCAGCAATGACGAATGGGTGCAGGTAAGAGTCTCATAACATTTCATAAACAGTAAATACACAAAAAATCAGTTTATACAAATATTCACATAAAATCTTGTCAATAGTTCAATAAACAAGTAGCACTCCTCAGAGTAGTTGACAGTTCCAACAGTAGCACCCAGCAATGGTCAACAGCTGCAAGTAGCAGTCTCATAACCTTTCATCAGCAGTATTTAAACAGCTCCAACAGTGGCACCCAGAAATGGCGAGCAGGTGCAGACACCAACAAGTGACCTTATTTCAGTAGAAGCAGTTCCATCAGTGGCACCCAGCAATGTTGAGGAGGTGCAGACACCAACAAGTGACATCATTTCAGTAGAAGCAGTTCCATCAATAGCACCCAGCAATGTTGAGCAGGTGCAGACACCAACAAGTGACATCATTTCAGTAGAAGCAGTTCCACTAGTGACACCCAGTAATGCTGACAGGTGCAGACAGCAACAAGTGACATCTCATCACTGGTTGAGCAGTTCCAACAGTCGCACCCAGCAATGTTGAGCAGGTGCAGACAGCAACAAGTGACATTATTTCAGTAGAAGCAGTTCCATCAGTGGCACCCAGTAATGTTGAACAGGTGCAGACAGCAACAAGTGACATCATTTCAGTAGAAGCAGTTCCATCAGTGGCACCCAGCAATGTTGAACAGGTGCAGGTAACAGTCCATAAAATTCACTATCACTAATTAGACAGTTCATCAGAGTTCATCAGCAGAAATTAAACATCTCCTAGTGGCACCCGTCATGTTGAACAAGGGCAGGTAACAGTCCATAATATTCACTATTACTAATTAGACAGTTCATCAGAGTTCATTAGCATAAATTAAACATTTGTAAGTGGCACCCATCAATGTTGAACAGGTGCAAGCACGAACAACAGTTCGAATGCACACACAATTGCTTTTACAAAATTATCATCAATGCTCTTACACTAAACATAAAAATAATAAGAAACACACAAATGATATCAGATAATTGTCATATTAAATATTACAAATACACAAACATCAGTAAACCTATAATATTTATGGGTGTCAGTGCAAGCCACAACAAACAAGTAAAATAATATTTAGGAGATAGGTCGGTACCAATTATTTGGGATTAGGAAAGGAAAACACACAAAACACACTCACTCACCTTTCATCCACATTAAGTACTACTGTGTAACTGAATAGTGTTAACTGTGTAAATGCAGTTCTGTCAAAGATTTGATGTTCGACATGTGTATCAAGTAGTAGTGGCAGCAGTGTATAACAGTCAATAATAGTTAGTCAACGTCATAGTCATCATGTCAAGACCAATGTTTGCCAAGCCAAATCAAAATTTACGGTTTCTGAACAACTGTCAGTGTGCCAAGATATGCAAATGCTTCCTCTCTCCAAAAAAAAAAGTATATACTGCTTAGTGATTTAACAAAATGTGTGTGTAGACAATCTTCCTTCCACTTGAGTGTTCTAGTCTGCCATCTTCATCCTCCTCGTTCCATATAAACCAACAAAAAAAATATGCTCCTCACTTACTTTACCTCTTATCCACCAAAACTCCAATAATCATCAGCATCACATAATCTTAATACTTCAATAATCCCTCTTACGTCGATACATATAAACCTTATCATCAATATCATTTAACTTACCTCTTGTCCACCAAAACTCCAATAATCATCAACTTCACACAATCTCAATACCTCAATAATACGTCGACACATATAAACCTTATCACCAATATCATTTCACTTCCATAACAACTCTTTCCTCTAGTCGGTCTCCTCGAACAAGTACAGATAAAATCCTAGTGCAAACTTCAATTCATCATCCCATACAATCCGAAGACACAATGTCCACACACAACCTCTGTGTAATCCATCTGACCCAAATCTTCTACTCATTATGAATCATAAAATACATTTTAGTTACCTTGTCCATAATTAAATAAATGAAATGCCTACATGACCTCTAACAGCCTTTAGTTTGAATAACTTTCAGTAAGTAAGTACGAGTACGGAGTGTGAATGATAGTAATAATTCACACCACTTTAAGAATCATGGCAAAACAGAAGCAAACATGTGGAGTATTTCTTATGTCTAGTGTCACTTGCTATTTCAATTGCTCACGAAGAATGCAGTGTAATAACTGCCAATGGTCTAAACCTAGTGTTGGTATGTCATTTCGTTAGCTTCCTTCCTATTAGCATAAATTTATACAGCTTCCATAAAACCTCCAGCTCATGTGACTTCTATGAAGTTTCTTGTACTAATGTCGTTCGTCGAATTATAGCAGTTCATTTTCTTATCTTAAAATATAAGGCACTGAGCGTAAGCAAAACATGCAATAGCGAATAAATATACCAGTAGAGAACAGAATGTCAAGTGGATGCAGCGCAATCCCTACAACGAGGCTCTGCCAAGCAAACAATCTATAATTAATACCGTAGTGTGACCTAAACTCCATGTTGGTACACAGTATATCAGCATTTCTATATACCAAATTAAAGAGTAGCTATGACAACAAAACAAATATGTGTAAATATGCAATCCATACGCAAAGCAGCAAATATGTATCTTCCATAATAAACAGGTCATTAGCATCATATAAGCATAAGCAAATAAATGTTTATATGTAATCTTAATAAGTAAACATGAAGACGCAAGCAGATAAATCACAAAGTATAACCTACACATAACCATATCAGCACAATTAATCAGTGGACAATTATAATTTAAATAAATGAGCACAGCAGGCACATAATTTAAAAAAATGTGACATAAGTGAAAAAGCATAGCAGCCAAGCGATGCGTAATATACACAAGTAACAACCCTGTTCATTAATAAAACATTGTCAAAATCAGCAAATGTACGCAAGCACGTCGCTTCACAAGTAAATTCATAGAACATAAAATTTAGCACAAAGTATAAATCACGTAATCGCGAGCAGCAAATTACGTCTGAAGTGCGTACCTAAGTGGAAATATGTTACCTGAAAAATAAACTCAATTAATAGTTACCTTTTTAGTTTATTAATTTCTTCTTCGAAATTACATTCTTCCTGAAAACTTCTCGATAGCAAGTCCTCTTAACGTCGGACACACACAGAATTAACCTGAAGTTCTTAAATATTTTATACAACCGTATCCTGAAAATACTGAACGTTAATAACATTATTTATCAAGTCACCATAGCTTTATACTGAATTTAATCAGAGAAATTAGACTGTGTATTTGTTTACGGTTGTCAGTGCATTCGCACTGAGAGCTCGATCAGCTGTAGGTACGCGTGACGTAGGAAGTAATTGTTTGCGGTCAACGACTGCCTTGTGCGGCGCGCAGACTTGACTGTTGCTTTGAGTATGTGCCGCAGCCGGAACACGGCGCGGTATCCTTGTACTCTCCGTGTGTTTACGTATAACTGTTGGTTTCTCAAAAGTATGTCATTCCTCAAAAATTTTAACGTTCGATATATGATGTACTCCCTTACAGCGTCGAGATTTAAGAGTTTCTACTTCGACATTGTTATAATGAATAATTTTGCGAACTCTATATGGACCGTAATAATGCAGAAAAAATTTGCGACACAAGCCTTTTCCTTTGTGAGACAAACGATGAGACTTAATTAACACCTTTTGACCAACTTACAAGGTTTTTAAACGACCAGGACGTTTAGCTGATTTCTCTCTTCTAGCAGCTGCAGATGCAATATTTTGTAGAGCCAGGTTGACAACTTCAGAATGCCGCAGTTTCCGTGTTGGCGGAAAAGGAACTATTTCAGAAATGCGATTTGTCGGTGCTTTGTTTTTTAATATCAATATAGGCGGTAAAGAAGTTGAATCATTAGGGAGTTCATTCAGAATGTTTTGAAAAATATGAAGATACTGATCCCACGTTCTGTGATTCTGATGACAAAAAGGTCGACACAACTTATTGATTTCCTTCATCCATCTCTGTGAAGCGTTAGATTGAGGGTGAAAAAGTGGAATTTAAATTGGTTTAATCTTACGACGCCGTAGAGTACGAAGCCAAATTTTAGATCGAAACTGTGATCCATTATCTGATAGAACCCTATCAACATGTCCCACTTCTTTAAGAAAATGTTTGATGAAAGCATTAGGTACTGAACGAGCTGTTGCTTTGCGTAAAGGTGCAAAACACACATATTTTGATGTCAATTCCACTGCTACCAAAATGTGCGCAAAACCATTAGTATATCGAACCACTGGACCGAACAAATCGACTGCAGCCATCTCCTTTAATTTCGCTGGAATGATAGGAAACAACGGTGCTCTGTGAGAAATATTTGGCGGCTTAGCCTTTTGACATAATTTGCATTTGGCAAGAACAGATCGAATACGTTTTTCCATATTACTGAAGTAGCAATTTTCTCGTAATTTATGAAAGCATTTTCTGGGACCAAAGTGTGCATAACTGAAATGTGTATACCAAATCAATTTCTTAACCCACTCATCAGGAATACAAACTAACCAAACAGAGTTGTCGACCGATTTTCGTTTAAAAAGAATATCATTGCGAACTAAATAATGCTGTCTAATCGCTACGCTTTCCTTTCTCCTCCACTTCTCCTTAATGTCGTTCCAGATTGGATCCTTATTTTGCTCCTTAGCGATGTCCTGGAGCGAAGACGAAATAAAATTTTCAAACGCAACACCTTGAATATACATCAAACAATAATTGTTTTCTTTGCAGTCCTCTTCAGCACTTTGTTTCAAACCCAGAGGTTGCACGTGATGAAGCATCAGCAATAATATTTGAAGAGCCCTGTATGTAAACAATACTAAAGTCAAATTCCTGTAGATACAGCGCCCATCGTGACAATCTTCCATGTGTTAATTTTGTTGACATAAGAAATTCCAGAGCTCGGTGATCGGTGTAAATCTTAGTATGTCTGCCATACAAAAATATGCGAAATTTTGTGAAAGCCCATACAACAGCCAAGGCTTCAAGTTCCGTAATCGAATAATTCTTTTCTGATTTAGAGAGAACACGACTTCCAAATGCAATAGTTTTCTGTACTACAACGCCGTTTTCTTCTATCTCTTGAAATAAATGTGCACCTAGGCCTTTGTATGATGAATCCGTCACCAAACAAAAATCTTTAGATAAATCTGGATGTGAAAGAAGTGGAGCAGCAACAAAAGCATCACGAAGTTGTTCAAATTCTGATTGAGCTTCCTCATCCCAACACCAATTAGAATTCTTTCCAGATAGTTCACATAAACGAGGTGTGGTCAAATCGTCCAATTTAACAAAGCGTCTAAGAAAATTACAGACACCAAAGAAACTGCGAACATTACGTTTTGTAGTAGGAACAGCATAATTACGAATTGCGTCTAGTTTCTCTGGATCAGAAAGAATACCTTCTGTAGAAATAATATGACCAAGAAATTTCACCTAAGAACAACCAAATTCAGATTTTTCCAAGTTCACTGTAATGCCAAACCTTGCAAAAATACGTAATAATGAATCCAAAATTTTCTTGTGCTCACTCCAAGAACGTTTAGCAATAGGAATATCGTCAACATATGAAGTAATATTGTCACGAAGATAAACAGGTAAATTTCGTTTAAACTACGAATGAATGCTGCTGAAGATACAGTAAGTCCAAACGGTAATTTCCGAAACTGATAACAGTTACCAAAGGCTAAAAAGGCAGTGTATTTTCTACAGCCAGGGTGGAGTTCTATTTGCCAAAAACTTGCGCGCATATAAATCGTGGATAAACTTTAATTCCATGGAAATGTTGAAGATGTTCATCTAAATTTTGTGGACGGTCAGTTTCAGGAATGATGATATTATTTATCTGTCTGGAATCCGGAACCAAACGAATTGACCCATCCTTTTTAAGAACGACATGTAATGGGCTGGTATAAGGACTGACTGCTGGCTCAATAATGCCTTGATCTAACATGTATTGAAGTTCACTCTTAACCTTGTCTCTATAAGCCAAAGGAACAGCGTACGTTTTTCCTCGAAATGGTGTGTGTTCTTTTACATTAAATAAATATTGTAAGCCTTGTATAGTTCCTGTGTGATGACTAAATACTGTAGCATGTGAAGTCAAAATTTGGTGCAGTTCTTCTCTTGCAATGTCATCTGTCAATTCAGCTTTCTTAACCTTTTCATTAATTAATTCTTCGCTATTAATTATATCATCCATCCCGTCTCTGTATCTATTGTCGTTGTCATGAATGAACTCATTGTCGTCATAATACTCAGCGAAAACATCAGAAGTAAGAAACCTTAAACATTTTGTGTCTGATTCAGATTTTGTTAAACACTCGAAAAATTTCAAATTCACACTTCCTTCTTTAAAGTTTAAAATTGCCTTATGTGTGTTAAGAAACTCCATACCTAATATAATTTGTGTATTGAGTAGTGGAACATTAATAAAATTAGCAGAAAATTCGTATCCTTGACAAATGAAATTTAGGTTGGTCTGTTGTTTGACTTCCACACTTTTTCCAGAAATAGCTCATCGAATTGTAGTTTTAGAAACAGGTAACACAGGACAAGGAATAGTTCTTACACATATACGAGAAACTGATTCACTAATAACATTCAATGGGCTCCCAGAATCTAAAACCGCAGTGAACTTATTCTTACCCACAATTACTTCAATAACAGGATGTAAAAATGCGTCTACATTATTTTCCTTTTCGTCTAGCAAAATGTCTCTCATGTCTTCCAGGCGTACGTAGTGTAAAGTCGTAGTGTCATTACTTCCTGAACCGTCTATATTGCTGCCAGAAGCCGAAGCTACAAGTCATTGTCGATTGTTTGCATCACGTCTTTGATTATTCGCGTCATTTCGCGGATCAATTTCTACGATTTGCACTTGTCTCTCTGAAGTTCTGTCATGTGGAGGATGCCAATTAGGTCCCTCCTGTCTGTTAGATGCAAATTCTTGGTTGTGTCTGTTATTAAATTTTCTATTTTCCTGTCTATCTGCATGACTGCTTCTTGTGTAATTTCGACTGTCACTTCCGAAATTATTATTATATCCACTACCCTGGTTATTTCTGTAGTAAGAATTTCTATTATTGTATGAATAATTTCTGTCTTGATGATACCGATTACTGTTTCCGTATGATTGATCATTCCGGTAGGAATTTCCGTTATTATAATTGTCTGTGTAATTTCTGTTAGAACGTCTGTTATTGTCATAAGGCTGGTATCTATTGTCCTGTCTGCTTCGTCTGTCATTCTCAAAATTACCCATATAACGTCCGTTCCGATCGTTATCCCTTCTCTCTGAAAATCTATTGTGATTACCGTTACTGAAAAAATTACAAGAAGTCCCGTCGTCGTTGTCATACTCAAGTTCTTGTAGCAAGGTCTTAAAAGTCTCAATGTCGTCTTTACATCTTCCGGCTAAAGCAATTTCTCTTATGGATTGTGGCAGCTTAGTTAAACAAATGCGAATTAATTCAGTCGGGCTATAAGGGCTGGAAAGGAACTGATTCTTTCGAATCATGTCTTCAAAGTATTCTGCTGGCGTGCGGAACTCAGACTGTTTAAAATTACGCTGCATAATAAGACTATGTTTGACTCTGTCTTGCGTGTTTTCGGACCAATATTTCGATAGAAATGCATGATAAAAATCATTTAAATTATTACAATCTCTAATAAGTGCGCGCATCCGCGTCGCCGGTTCGTTTTCTAAATATCCAGTTTGTGACTTAGTGGCCAATTTGGTGGAAGTGCGTACATAAATTGATCTAACCATGAACATGGATGTATGTTATTCTTAGAATTGCGAAAGATCTTAAATTTCCGAACAGTTAAGAAGTGTTTATAGTCAAAGTTTTCTCCTCGTGGCGACAAAGACCTACAGCGTCTGTCCCAGTCCGAATGTCGATTATTGCCAAGTTCGCGCGCCTGGCGCTCTCTTCTTGCATCTCGTAAATGAAATAAATTATTTTCTTCAAAGCCCTCTTCTATCTGTGATTCTAAATTTCTTCTGCTGTCTTTTCCTACCATTTCGCCATCAATTTGTTTGACTTGCTTTCGTAATGCCTCAAATTCCCTTTTAACGCGTTCATTAAATTTTCCCTGATTTTCAACATGTTTATTTATGTTCTGGTACTCTTCTGTTTCTGCAAATGGCAATGGAGCTGTATCATCTGAATCTCTGTCCCCATGTAAACTAAGATTTGTCAATTTATCTGAAATCTCCTCAACTCTTTCCGATAAGTCACCTATTTTTTCTTTCTGTTTATTTACGTCTTCCGTAAGTGTCGCGACTCGGGTTTCAGTATTGACACATTTAGTAAAAAATGGTTCAAATGGCTCTGAGCACAGTGGGACTCAACTGCTGTGGTCATAAGTCCCCTAGAACTTAGAACTACTTATACCTACCTAACCTAAGGACATCACACACATCCATGCCCGAGGCAGGATTCGAACCTGCGACCGTAGCGGTCGTGCGGTTCCAGACTGTAGCGCCTTTAACCGCTCGGCCACTCCGGCCGGCGACACATTTAGTAGTTAACTGTTCATATTGTTGTGTTAGGTTATTTATTCTGTCATTTGGTACGGATTCCTCGATTCTCTCAAATATTTCTTCCTTATCGTGTGCACGTTGTAAATTTAACTCTGAAAATTTTTGTACTATCACGCGATCTCTTTCTTCCTGTTCTCTATCCTGTTCCTTTTGTCTAATTTCTATTGCAATTGATCTATTATTGTGAGAATTCAAAATAGGTTGTACTTCTCCTCTAATTTCTTTCTTGAATTCATCTTTCATGTTTTTGAAACATGTCCCTATTCGTGAGTCTAACCGTGTTTCCATTGTTTCCATCTCTGTTTTAATTGTTCCTATTTGTGAGTCTAACCGTGTTTCCATTGTTCCCATCTCAGTTCTAATTGTTCCTATTTGTGATCCCACTATTTTTAATTCAGATCTTAACTGTGTTTCCATTGTTCCCATATCAGTTTTAATTGTTCCTATTTGTGATCCCACTGTTTTCAATTCAGATCCCAAATTTAATTTTAGAATGCACTCATCAACTGCTCCATATTAACTGGTTCGAAATTCTTTTCACCCCTAACATTTCCCGCAAAATGAACTTCTTTCGTCATAGCAGTAAAGCTATCTGTGTTCGATACTATTCCAGAATCTTCTGTCGTTAATCTCGTATTCTCAAAATTTTTTGATTGTGAAAAGTTTTGAACTGGTTCCGGACTATTTTCCCGACTTATGAAATTGTTTTCTACTTCATTATTCATCATACTGTTCTCCTGTGTTGGCGAGTTCGCCATGTGAACAATTTCGTCATTCTCACTATCCATCATTTTTGCCTTTTTCATCGATCGCGTAATCATTTACAAAACACACAAAACTCGTCACTATACGAAAATTACACACAATATCACACTTTATCACCAACAACACCATTCACACGAAATGCTTCCCTCAAACACGATTAACGAACAATTGAAATCTTCATAATTGCACAAAATTGTCAAACACGTATACAAGAGTTCAAAAATTAAATTCTGCAAAAATACCATTAGAAGAAAGACAAGACAACTACAAATGTTCATTACCAAATCTACACATGCAATATACACTACAATTACTAAACTACAAATTACTTCAACACATCTGGCACAGTTCTTCCTCAATAAGACAAGACAACTACAAATGTTCATTACCAAATCTACACATGCAATATAGACTACAATTACTAAACTACAAATTACTTCAACAATACTACTGTCTGCTATCAAAAGAATTCCAAGGGACGATCCGAAGCAGCGGTCGCCACATGCATGGGGCTTATTTATTTAGAATGCAAATTTTTTAATTTTAGTAGCTGTCTGTCCGATTACGAAGTCTCGTAACCGGTTGGCCCTGACTAGTATTAGTACGCAATCTGACTGCATAGAATAACAACAAAGAATGAAAGGAAATTTCCGTTACCACAATTAATTAATTAAGTCCCCAGCAACTATAAAAGCTACAAAACAAAAACTACGAACAACAAAGCACAAGTGTAACTGTTCTGTGTGTGGAAGTGTGATTCATCGTACACATCTGGCACGGTTCTTCCTCAATAAGACAAGATATTTTAAATACCATTTACACTGAATTAATTAAATAAAACTGAAATACTATAATTGCACATTGAAATTACATAGGTAAATGAAATGTTGAAAATGCCCTCCGTTAGCAAGGTTACATGCATCAATCCGCCGTCCCATTGAGTCCCAATAGCGCTGATGTATCCCTGGAGAAGCGTGTATTGTTTTGCAGCCTTCCACAGTACGTGCACCACGACTCTGTACATCTTGTGCCGAGTATCTGTACACAAGAGCTTTCAAATTCCCCCACTCATAAAAGGCTACGGCGCTTAGATCTAGAGCGCGTGGAGGCCAAGGAATTGGTACACCACCACCTAACCATCTGTCACGGAATCTGCTTTTTAGATGCCTACGAAAATTAAAATTCAAGTGAGAAGGACCTCCGTGCGTGAAACTCACCTTTTGTCGCACTGTTGAGGCACATGTTGTAGGAGAACAGGTAGAGTATTCTCTAACAAAGCATAATAAGTTTCTCCATTGAGCCTGGCTGGATGAACACCAGGTACTAACTGTCACCAATAATGCCAGGCCAAACCATAGGTAGAAAATATTTGTTGATAATCGGATTCTCCAGGGATATACCAGCACATCAATGATTCAATACGACGGCAAATTGATGCATGTATCCTTGGTAGAGGAGGGCATTTTTAAACACTTCATTTAGGAAATTATTTCATACTGTAGCCAAGAGGGTATTTTGAACTTTTATGTAGGAATAAGTTTGATAATGCTTGTACGTATTGTTTCTGGGTGTTTCTCATGATTAACGTGATTATGAAGCAAGCACAAAATGAGCTCTAACACGGAAATAAAGTCTTTTTCTGGTCCACGTCCAGGCAACATATTTTCTTCCTCTGTGGATGATGAATGTCTCCTGAAACTTTAGCTATACGTTTTTCTTACACCCTGTATACAAAACTCTGTGTGAGTGTGGACAGTTTGAAAGTTACCTTCTATAATTGTCAACTTCCAAGTTACCAAGTTCTACGCGTATGTTACTCGCGAGCAGTCTTCGCTGTGATACCTGTGCGCACAAGCCGATACCTGCGTAGTCTTGCTTCAGATATGCTAGTTTTTCTTAACGGCAGTCTTTGGGGAGAGCACTGCCTCACCCATTGAGAAGTGGAGGCGGCTGAGTGTGCAGCATGGGCTATAGCTTTGAACAGGGACAAAGATTCTGTAACCCGTTAGGTGGGTGGCGTACAAACAGGATGTGTGAGTGGTTGCGTAATGTCATGTCCCCTATGGAAATATCACGCCTTTAAATGAACTAAAAGCAACCGTGCCATTGACAACCTACATCTAGAGCAATATGTTAAATGAGTTAACTGGTCGTGATGACATTCTGCTCTAGCTTAACTAGGAGATCGATAACGTAAAATAAAAATTCCTATGAGAATGAATACAACTAGGTACCTTCGAAGTACTTCTTTTAAACAATACAAAAATGCAGAAATGTATTAAATCAATAGAGAATGTTGAAATCTACTCTTAATCTAGCCCCCGTTCATTACACGGACACACTATGTTGGCTGATACTGACAAACACCGAGAAACAGGAGATCTCCACTCTGACGGGCACTCACGCCAAAGAGCTCAGAGAACAACCAAATGGAACTCAAGACGTTTACTGTGATTCTTTCTCTCTCTGTCGGGCCATCGTGCATATATTACTAATTATAGTGCTAGGGGAGGTAGCGCTGCAGTTTCGATCTATTCTGTGGCATTGGTCGCCTTGCTGAGGATGTCCGTTGCGTACCTATAACTTCTGTCTACACTGTGGATGTAATCTATTGTCCGCAGAAGTCCTAGAGCTGAAACTCACCGAACATGATCCAAGACTCTCGTTTTGTTCATAAGCCAGGAACAGAAACTCACATCAAGAATTCCGTCATAAAGGAGCACTTCAGTACGCCTCCGACTTCGCAGAGAAGCAACGAGTTGTCACTGTGCCTACAGCTAAATAACTTAAGTCGCTTCTAGTGGCGAAATCGACCCTTTGCAAATTCTGACAGTGAGACTCATCTTCATCTCTACGTCTACATGATCACTCTGCTATTCACAATAAAGTGCCTGGCTGAGGGATCAATGAATCATCTTCACGCTGTCTCTCTACCGTTTCATTCTCGAACTGCGCTCGGAAAAACGAGCACTTAAATTTTTCTGTGCGAGCCCTGATTTCTCTTATCTTATCGTGATGATCATTTTTCCCTATGTAGGTGGATGTCAACAGAATGTTTTTGCAATCAGAGGAGAAAACTGGTGATTGAAATTTCATGAGATGATCCCGACGCCTTCTTTTAATGATTGCCACTCCAATTCAGGTATCATGTCTGTGACACTATCTCCCCTATTTCGCGATAATACTAAACGAGCCGGACTTCTTTGTCCTTTTTCGATGTCATCCGTCAGTCCCACCTGACGCGGATACCACACCGCACAGCAATACTCCAGAATGGCCGGACAAGCGTGGTGTAAGCAGTCTCATTAGTAGACCTGTTGCTCCTTCTAAGTGTTCTGCCAATGAATCGCAGTCTTTGATTTGCTCTACCCACAACATTATCTGTGTGATCGTTCCAATTTAGGGTATTTGTAATTGTATCCCTAAGTATTTACTTGAATTTACAGCCTTCAGATTCGTGTGACTTATCGCGTAGTCGAAATTTAGCGGATGTCTTTCAGTACTTATGTGAATAACTTCACACTTTCCTTTATTCGGGATCAATTACCACTTTTTGCACACCACAGATATCTTACCTAAATCATTTTGCAATTCTTTTTGGTCATCTGATGACCTTACAAGACGGTAAATGACAGAATCATCTGCAAATAATCTAGAGGGCTACTCTGATTGTCTCCTATGTCGTTCATATACATCAGGAGCAATAGAGGGCCTATAACACTTCCTTGGGGAACGCCGAATATTACTTCAGTTTTACTCGATGACTTTCCGTCTATTACTACGCACTGTGACCTTTATGACAGGAAATCACGAGTCCAATCGGACAACTGAGGTGATATTCCATAGGCACGCAGTTTGGTTAGAAGACGCTTGTGAGGAATGGTGTCGAAAGCCTTCTGGAAATCTAAAAATATGGAATCAACTTGAAATCCCCTGTCGATATCACTCATTACTTCATGAGTATAGAGAGCTAGTTGTGTTTCGCAAGAAGGATATTTTCTTAATCCGTGGTGACTACGTGTCAATAAATCGTTTTCTTCGAGGTAATTCATAATGTTCGAACACAGTATATGTTCCAAAACCCTACTGCAAATCGAAGTTAGTGATATGGGATTGTAATTCAACGGATTACTCCTATTTCCCTTTTTGGGTATTCGTGTGACTTGAGGAATTTTCTAGTCTTTAGGTACGGAACTTTCTGTGAGCGAGCGGTTGTATATAATTGCTAAATATGGAGTTATTGCATCAGCATACTCTGAAAGAAACCTGACTGGTATACAATCTGGACCGGAGGCCTTGCCTTTATTAAGTGATTTAAGCTGCTTTGTGACACCGAGGATATCTACTTCTATGTTTCTCATCTTGGCAGTTGTTCTTGATTGGAATTCAGGAATATTTACTTCGTCTTCTATGGTGAAGGAGTTTCGGAAAACCGTGTTTAATAACTCTGCTTTAGTGGCATGCTCTCGTCAGTGAAGTCTCTAAGTTATTCCCCAAGTGAACCGTCCTGTTTCAGCACCCGCAGAAGAGTCTTACATGCCCTACGCCGTTTTCCAATAAGGCTCGCGGCCTCTGCACTTGCAATCCCTGCAACGAATTCCCGTGCCAGTTGCAAAAGCAGTGTTCAGAGAAAACGACTGTCAAAGTTTGCAACGCAGTTTAGATGGCTTTTAGCTCTCGTTGAGCTGAGCGAGATAGGTTGCTACGGTTATCAGCGTCGTGGGCTTTAACCTCTGCGTCCCGCATTCAAAACACTATTCTTGTCGTTTTTTTTATTTACCTACTTCTGTCTGTATTATGCGGACAGTATATCGTGGCAGTCGACCGTGACAGTAAACAAATGAGAACTTGAACTCCCTGAAGCGAGATGAACGGTGCGGGGGAATAATCCTCGTTTTCCTCGCAAAGGGCTGCCATCATACGTCCGCGTTCTGTGCTCCCACGAAAGCAGAACTGACATAACAGTCATAGGGACCGTTGATTCATATCCCTTTATGCACCAGGATTAGCCTCTTCATTCATAAAGAAAGCAATACACAACATAAAGCAAATTGCAGTACACAAAGCCTTTGGTAGTGGCGACAGCGCAATTGCATGCTGCATTTGGCAGTGGTAGTTCAGGTCCGACCTTCACCAGTATCGTACGCAACTATAGTTCAAAAACACTCCCCACGTAAAACTGCTTCGACATACAGTCCGCATAATAGACGCTTACTACACGAATCTTTCTGATCGTGTTAGGTGGTACAAGGGCGATACATTAACTAAAAAATTAGAACTGAGTTTCACAATAAACGTCACACTTTTGGGGGTTACGATCTTTTCAATTCCCTTAGTCTTATATATCAATTCTTATAAAAAATTTTATATTAATTTTATATTTTCTTCTCATGTTTATCCTTAAGGAAGATTTGATGCATTCTCATTGTAAAAAAAGTCGAAACACAGAAAATCCGAACACCACGAGCATCGCTTGCAGACAGGTTTGCCACTGTGACACTTCTTCATACGAAGTTCACTCGGGAAAGAAACATCTATAACACTGCAAACCGCGCATAATGGATAACTTTTCAGAAAACTGGTGCTTGCAGTTATGATTCAAGATACACTACAGGAATTTCATTGAAAACAATTTCATATAATTTCCTCATTCATTTTTTATTTTTTTTTTTTTAGTTCATCCACCAAATATACAGTTAGTAGACTAGTAAGGACAACGTTATTTCAATATGCATTGGAGAACATTCATGTAATAATCTTCTATAGACTGGGTAGATAAATGAGAAACAAAAATAAAAGTCAAAATAATAATCCGGTTTCGAACACGGGGTGAAAAAGTGTGAAAAGGCGACGCTAGCCTCTGTGCTTCGGTTGAACCAATTACTCACTAAAAGACACATAAAGTACTTCGAAAACTTCGACCGTCGTTTTCTCAGAAACGGTCGAGCATCTACGGATAAGGCGAAACACGTGCTCGTTTATTTTCACTGTGCGTAGTTTCTGGGAAATCAGGTTAGGACACTTTTCGGCTTCTCCTAGTGAGATGTTACAAGTAATAAAGTGGGACCTGCAGTTTTGAAGAGACTGGGCCACTTCTTGTTCTCTTTACACGGTGTATTTGATTCATAACCAAGCCGAGCAAACACGTTCTTCATTCACCTAACTTTCTTTGCGTTTTCGCTAGTTGCACGAATACTTGGTAAACGAAGTCTTTGTCTTACAGAGGCATAGTTACCACGTGGTTCTTGTAACAGTAATGAAGTATTTCATATAAATTAACCGTATCTCTCAGGTTTCAATAATTACCAAGTGACACGAAATCTCTTACATTTATTCCCACACTTTTCCCATCATTGAAATGAGAAAATACGTTTTATAGCCGTTATCGTTCAGGAGGTATGTGGCCATGTACTGACACATTATTCAGTAATGTGATGTTTTGCTTTCAGCACGATTACCACTTGGATAAGAATTCCATTTGGTACCGTTATTTACATTGCGTAAATTTGTCTGCAACATTTTCAGTGTCATTCTTCCCGATTTCAGAAGATAAGTTTTCAACGAGTTCTTCGAACCACCACTTACTATGTCATGTTCCTTGTAATGTTCTACGAATATTATTTGTAGAAAAGTAGTCTGACTTGTAGTGTGACTAAGAATGCTCAAAGCACACATTTTGCCTATAAAGAGGAACATAGGAACTTCCTGTATAGTGGGTGCTTGTTGTTTTCTTAGGAAACTCACTCACTGCACAGACTTAAGTAATTTTGATGCCTTATTTAACTGCTGCGCAAGGTAAGATTTTCTGTTCA
Organism: Schistocerca piceifrons; assembly: GCF_021461385.2. Lineage (NCBI taxonomy): Eukaryota > Metazoa > Arthropoda > Insecta > Orthoptera > Acrididae > Schistocerca > Schistocerca piceifrons. The sequence goes on from NC_060138.1 coordinate 1,196,135,085, forward strand.
AAAATGTTCAAATGTGTGTGAAATCTTATGGGACTTAACTGCTAAGGTCATCAGTCCCTAAGCTTACACACTACTTAACCTAAATTGTCCCAAGAACAAACACACACACCCATGCCCGAGGGAGGACTCGAGCCTCCGCCGGGACCAGCCGCACAGTCCATAGATCGCTCGGATAATCCCGCGCGGCAAGATTTTCTGTGATCAAGTTGTAACGTTCTTTTAAAAAAAAGATATATTAATTAACTTCATGATTACTTTGAATGAAGTCTTAACTGTGGAATGGATACAGAACTCGAATTGTCGTGTTGCGTGTTGTAAGTGTGGTGTGCTTACTATGTCTTGTTGTTAGCAAAACTTCACGCGAATTGATTGGGCAATGCAACTCCCAATACTAGTAAAGACATACAGTCATTGGAAAATACACTCAGCCCCTTAGGCACTGAATCATCTGGCCCTGTTCAAAACTGATAACTTTGGTCCCTGTGCACATCACAAATAAACTACATTGTCTTACCTCTAGAGCAGCAACAGAGTAAAGCGATATGTTCTGGTATCTCACAAAAATATAAATATGCTAACTACAAGTTCAGTAATGTGAAAATGCTGGGCATAATACAATCCTGGAAATGGAAAAAAGAACACATTGACACCGGTGTGTCAGACCCACCATACTTGCTCCGGACACTGCGAGAGGGCTGTACAAGCAATGATCACACGCACGGCACAGTGGACACACCAGGAACCGCTGTGTTGCCCGTCGAATGGCGCTAGCTGCGCAGCATTTGTGCACCGCCGCCGTCAGTGTTAGCCAGTTTGCCGTGGCATACGGAGCTCCATCGCAGTCTTTAACACTGGTAGCATGCCGCGACAGCGTGGACGTAAACCGTATGTGCAGTTGACAGACTTTAAGCGAGGGCGTATAGTGGGCATGCGGGAGGCCGGGTGGACGTACCGCCGAATTGCTCAACACATGGGGCGTGAGGTCTCCACAGTACATCGATGTTGTCGCCAGTGGTCGGCGGAAGGTGCACGTGCCCGTCGACCTGGGACCGGACCGCAGCGACGCACGGATGCACGCCAAGACCGTAGGATCCTACGCAGTGCCGTAGGGGACCGCACCGCCACTTCCCAGCAAATTAGGGACACTGTTGCTTCTGGGGTATCTGCGAGGACCATTCGCAATCGTTTCCATGAAGCTGGGCTACGGTCCCGCACACCGTTAGGCCGTCTTCCGCTCACGCCCCAACATCGTCCAGCCCGCCTCCCGTGGTGTCGCGACAGGCGTGAATGGAGGGACGAATGGAGACGTGTCGTCTTCAGCGATGAGAGTCGCTTCTGCCTTGGTGCCAATGATGGTCGTATGCGTGTTTGGCGCCGTGCAGGTGAGCGCCACAATCAGGACTGCATACGACTGAGGCACACAGGGCCAACACCCGGCATCATGGTGTGGGGAGCGATCTCCTACACTGGCCGTACACCACTGGTGATCGTCGAGGGGACACTGAATAGTGCTCGGTACATCCAAACCGTCATCGAACCCATCGTTCTACCATTCCTAGACCGGCAAGGGAACTTGCTGTTCCAACAGGACAATGCACGTCCGCATGTATCCCGTGCCACCCAACGTGCTCTAGAAGGTGTAAGTCAACTACCCTGGCCAGCAAGATCTCCGGATCTGTCCCCCATTGAGCATGTTTGGGACTGGATGAAGCGTCGTCTCACGCGGTCTGCACGTTCAGCACGAACGCTGGTCCAACTGAGGCGCCAGGTGGAAACGGCATGGCAAGCCGTTCCACAGGACTACATCCAGCATCTCTACGATCGTCTCCATGGGAGAATAGCAGCCTGCATTGCTGCGAAAGGTGGATATACACTGTACTAGTGCCGACATTGTGCATGCTCTGTTGCCTGTGTCTATGTGCCTGTGGTTCTGTCAGTGTGATCATGTGATGAATCTGACCCCAGGAATGTGTCAATAAAGTTTCCCCTTCCTGGGACAATGAATTCACGGTGTTCTTATTTCAATTTCCAGGAGTGTACTTGAAATGCACTTGAAATTCTTTTGGCTGATAAAAGAGAATATTTAAAAAAATCAACGTCTTTAAAAAGTATATGACCTGGACTGGGAGGCGGTACTGATTATGGTGAATTACCAACACTCAGTTTTTTAGCAAAAATATATTGCAAGTTAAGTTAGCCTTTTCAAAAAGATCTGTCAACTGAAGCTACATTACTCACAACTGGTTCAAAAATTTCATGGATAAAATGGGGAATTTTTATCAGAGCAGTTTTCTGTGGGATTTCAATGTCCACAAAGTCCAAAGCACAGGCAGGTTACAAGATTTATGGTAGACAGATTTAAACAGCAAGTATTATCTAACTTCGTGAATCCAACATAAATGCAAATCATCAAATTACACATGGCTTTGTTAAAAAATCTTGAAAGCACTACAAAAATTAAATATTTAACTAGCCTCTTTATCAAAATCTTTTACATACATTCTGGGGTTACTCAACAATTAAAATTATCAGGCAACTCATCTATACTAACGCGCCACCAAAAACAGAAGTCATAATTATTTAACATGTTTACCTTGGTTGCATGAAGACTTCTGCTTCCATGTTAAACAGTATACTTGCATTAATCTAACTCTTAGTGGCTTCACACAGCACTTCCCAAAACCTGCCTGCTCCATCGTCTTTCCCTCACAGACAGCTACCTGCAACTGAGCGCCAAGCTCTCTCTTACTCGAACACTAGCAGTACAGTATCTTTGGCTTTGCAGTCGCGCGCAGTCAGCGATCCGCATTATCGAGCCCGTCAGAGACATCCATCGTTTGTAGTATGCTAGTTTCATTTTACTTTATTAATATTGTTATCTTATGCTGGTGCCACATACAAGTGTGCCCCTGCAGACTCCTTTCGAAGTATTCATGAAAAGTAGTCAGATTGCGTTATAATCGTATTTTTCTGGGTTTCATGGAGAAAATGGGGAATTTTCATCACGACAATTTTCTGTGGGATTTCAATGTCCACAAAGTCCAAAACACAGGCAGCTTACAAGTTTTGTGGTAGACAGACTAAGCGCACTCTTGAGAAGCGGCGTATGGAACATGAGAGAGGTGTGTTCGCCTACGGTATCGTGAGAAATCCGTGGTAGCAGAGTATGCTCTGGGAAACGGGCACCGAATTGCATTCGGCGAAACATTTCTTTTTAAGCGAACAAACAGTTTCTGGAATAGGATCATAAAAGACGCGATGGAGCTGAAAATTTCTGAAAACACCATCAGCAAAGGCAGCAATCTGCGGTTAAGCACAGCCTGGGATCCCGTGATCGGTAGGTTGGCAACCAAAACATTACCTTATATGGCATTGGGCTGGTTACCAGTGTCGCCACAGGCGGTAGCACCTTTGTCTAAGGACGGAAGCAATAACCACACGATAGTAACCACTTGACAATGGCCGATCATTATTCGGTCGAAAGCTCGTTTGTTTTAAACCATTTGAGGCGGCTGGGGACTCGAGAGAATTTTCAGTATATACGGGCAGATGGGCTGAGAACCAACGCATTGGTAAATATATCAACATCTACACGAATCACTGTGAAGGGCTTGACAGAGGGCACTTGAAGGGACGGAGAAAAAGGAAGACCTATTAGTAGTACCACCCGTGGTTTTGGGGTGCGTCTTTGATTAGTAATCAAAATTTCCCATGTCCCAGTTGGAATACCGCCACTGCTTAAATTTGGAATAAAAATCATCAGCAATGGCGACCGAAGACTTCTGGAATAAGACGTCATCCTCATTCAACCAACGTCCTTGCCAAAGATGGGCCAAGGAGCGACAGAGGTTCAGGGCACTCTCTTGCCCTGGGGGTGGGAAACTGCCACTAAAAGGCGGAAGAATCGGCAGTGATCAACAGCATGAGGATGCAGAAAGCAGTGGAAACCACTGCGTTAAAGACACATGATGTCTATCCACATGACATGTGGATAGACTTGTTATATCAGGCAAAATCAAAATAAGTGAAGTCACTGTTACATTGTCATGGTGAAATACAACATTTGTTATTTGTGGTACGTATGAGTACGTGACTTAGATATTTTCGAAAAACATAGCTATTTACTACACAGACGTTAAATAATTTGGGTCCTAAGGTAGTAATTCTATATGAATCGACTTTTACTTTACAAGCGCCCTTCAGTGAAATGATAGCAATGTGGCTCGTAATAATTAAAATAACTGCTGTACTTAGTACACCACATCTCATTACAGTTCAAGTAAACAACCGGAATAACAGTGCAGTATAGCAGGACCTTTTTACGATCGATCTCCTCCTGCCCTGTTGCAGAACGGACAGTTCATGTAAATATGCCGAACTGGGGCAACTTCATTCACAGTGAGCTGATGAGCAAATCCAAGCTTCATGGCTCCCTTCTGCCACTCTGTGACGTTTGCATGTCGTCCCACGTTACGTCCCACGTTACCATTACAGTGCTGATTCTCTACAACCGTCTCGCACAAAACATCATTACACTGTCGTAACTTGCGTCAGCGGTAGAGAGTCGCATGACGAGTTTCCTTCTTCTGACAGACCGTTTTTTACTACTGGGTGACAGCAGGAGCCGGTGCTGTGAAGCAGGCGTGTGAAACACTGCCAAAGCAGGGCAACCTTCTCCACGTGTGAAGTGAACTGTTTACGGGGTTGTACTTCGTGATGTTATAGACCGTGTATTTATGCGAGGTTTTGTTAGAAATAACAAAACCGAGTTGATCTCCGAAAATTTACCCCAAGAAGAACTCGTTTCACTTCCGAATGAGTATATGTGGAAAATATGATTCAACCTAGACACGAAATTGTGTAATTCACACACAATTCTGTTATTGGTCCTGCAAAGTCTGTAAGATTAGACTATACATCTGTTCACTTATGACTGTAATCTTCAACAACCGAGTTATTACTCGTGACAGTGCGGTAACATGACTCTCTAAGTACTATGCAAACATAGCCTGCGTGATAATGTCTACTCGCAAAATCATCGCAGAAATGGTTGAAATGGTTCAAATGGCTCTGAGCACTATGCGGCTTAACTTCTGAGGTCATCAGTCGCTTAGAACTTAGAACTAATTAAACCTAACTAACCTAAGGACATCACACACTTCCATGCCCGAGGCAGGATTCGAACCTGCGACCGCAGCGGTCACGCGGTTCCTGACTGAAGCGCCTTTAACCGCACGGCCACACCGGTCGGCCAGAAATGGTTGAGACACAGTCTATTTAGGTATACTCCAACTATAATATTTTATGACCTGGACTTTCATTTGCACTGCCAGCATAATCCCAATCGTCACTACGATTCGGTGTCTCACCAAAGTTTTGCACCTCGCATCAACAACACTCGTCTCGCAATACCGTCGCACACAGACACACACACACACACACACACACACACACACGCTCACACACACACACACACACACACACACAAACACACACACACACACACACACATACACAGGCTAACTCTCCATCACCCTGTATTGCTGCTCAACTGTTACTCCTGACCTCGCGCTCTGTGGTTTCATGCCTATGATTTACTTAGCAATTCTTCACTTCGCAGTTGATATTACAAACGCAGAAAACACATTTATCCATTAGAGAAAAAGAAATAAACTGAAGATCCATTTCAACATCATTGTCAAACACAGCTGTGCTACACCATCCAAGATACGAATGCTTCGTCCAAGAAATGACACGAAAAAGAGGAAAAATTACCTAGCACTAATAGATGTATCTAAACACACGTCACCGGTTCCCGCTGTCGCCAAGTAGTAAAACATCGTCTGATAATGCTGTAATAAGAGACCTAAACCGGTCACCAAACGGAACAATCCAACATACCGGATGATCAAAAAGTCAGTATACATTTGAAAACTGAATAACTCACGGAATAATGTAGATAGCGAGGTACAAATTGACACACGTGCTTGGAATGACATGGTGTTTTATTAGAACCAAGAGAAATACAAACGTTCAAAAAATGTCGGACAGATGGCGCTTCATCTGATAATAATAGGAATAATTAGCATAACAACGTAAGACGAAGCAAGGATAATGTTCTTTACAGGAAATGCTCAATACGTCCACCATCATTCCTAAACAATAGCTGTAGTCGAGGAATAGTGTTGTGACCAGCACTGTAAAGTATGTCCAGAGTTATGGTGAGGCATTGGCGTCGGATGAGATGTCCCTAGAGATGTCGGTCGATCACGATACACTTGCGACTTCAGGTAACCCCAAAGCCAATAATCGCACGGACAGAGGTCTGGGGACCTGGGACGCCAAGAGTGACGAAAGTGGCGGCAGAGCACACGATCATCACCAAACGACGCACGCAAGAGATCTTTCACACAAGAGATCTTTGTTCTAATAAAACCCCATGTCATTCCAAGCACGTGTGTCAATTTTTACCTCTCTATCTACATTATTCCGTGGTTAATTAAGTTTTCAAATTTATACTGACTTTTTGATCATCCGGTATATGCTAAGTAGCTTGTTTTATTGAAACAGTTTTAATACAATTTTGTCTATCGCTGTCTTACTGAGGACAGTGTTCCCAAAAAGCCGACCGCGGTGGTCTAGCGGTTCTGGCGCTGCAGTCCGGAACCGCGGGACTGCTACGGTCGCAGGTTCGAATTCTGCCTCGGGCATGGGTGTGTGTGATGTCCGTAGGTTAGTTAGGTTTAATTAGTTCTAAGTTCTAGGGGACTTATGACCTAAGATGTTGAGTCCCGTAGTGCTCAGAGCCATTTGAACTATTTGTTCCCAAAAATTCTAGTCGCTTGACCGCCTTGGACCAGTCCTACACCACCAACAGCACTCCAAAGAGAGTAGTGTCCAAGTAAGATTACGTTCTGAGGTTAGTCACCGAAGGCTTTTCCTGTTCTTTACAAATAGAGTGGTACTCTTAGCGCCGTTAGGACCTCGCTGTCGAGGGTCTGCTACTCGAGGCGGGAGCTGGAGTGTTGGGATACCACTCGGTGACGTCTCGGCAGCCTATCAGATACGTGTGATCGATCCCGGCGTGCACGACTTCTTCCCCCGCCGGGGGAGCGGAACGTGTAATAAAGTCAGCGGCGGAGCTGCGAAGTGGCGGCTTTAATCCGAGCCGGCTTGGCGCGTGTATTGCTCGCGTAAATCCCCACACCCCCTCCCCGTGTCTCAGGCTCAGGGCCACCCACGCTTCTCTCACGCCGCCTCTCCGGCGCCAGAGGCAACCCGCCCCACGCTGCGCAGTTTGCCGTCCGTCGCCGCCGAGTCTAGCTCCACGTCTCCCTGACCAGGCATCTCGTGACTGAGAACAACTACTGGCCCAAATTACTGGAAATGCCATACTGAAGAGGACGCTGTCTGGAAGATAATGCGCTAGATCTTGATACCTATACATGTTACAAAATGTGTGTGTGTGTCTTTGTATGTGTGTGTGTGTGTGTGTGTGTGTGTGTGTGTGTGTGCTCGCGCGCGCGCGCGCGCTCGAGCATATGAGTGGTGTGTACGCATGTTCCCCGTCTCCTCCTAAACAGCCAGACTGATTTCAGCCAAATTTGGTACACGTATCCTTTGCCGTCAGGCAGGAAACGCTGTGTGGTTAGGAACCACCTACCGACCATCGTTCATGAGGTATAACGTCTTAAACTCTGAGATACAGGAAATACTGCCACATTGTGCGTGACGTTTAAATTGATCGATTCGTTAATTCTGACTCTATTCGCAACATATTTCGCTGACAGCATCCACATTTGCTGCTAAATTTACCTCTACAAGTATATTATTGCGACCATAGTTCAAAAGATATTGAGCCGTGCACGGCTCGCGATCATGCAGTTTATTGCTCGTCATCTTGTTTTTATGGTTCTGTCGCCTCGTTTTATTTTAATTCGACTTACTGGCGTCACTAAGTTGCTGGTTTGCTTGCCCGTGAGTGGCAGCAGCAGCGCTTATCGATAACTGCACTGGCGGACTACCTCTGGAGCGACCGTCAGTATTTGCGGGTCGTCGTCTGTCGGAGTTCAGTTGGTTCAAAAGGCTCTGAGCACTATGGGACTTAACATCTGTGGTCATCAGTCCCCTAGAACTTAGAACTACTTAAACCTAACTTAACCTAAGGACATCACGCACATCCATGCTCGAGGCAGGATTCGAACCTGCGACCGTAGCAGTCGCGCGGTTCCGGACTGAGCGCCTAGAACCGCTAGACCATCGCGGCCGGCGGAGTTCAGTTGGGACGGAGCGCCAGTGAGGTGCGGACAGCCAGTACTCGCCGACCGCTGGCGACACACATGTACTGTCCGACGGAGGGAGACTGGAGAGGGGACGCCCGTGGTTGGTCGTTCGGTTGGTCGTCTCATTGGGCGACGTGTATTTGGTCATTTGGCCGTTTCTGGGCCTCGTCAGTTGGTCGTCTTGCCGGGGTCGGTTCCTTCCTTGAGATGTCAAGTGGCCAATGGGCAAGTGATCCCTCTGCATGGTGTGTCTCCGAGCTCCGAACGGACGTGGAGTTGAGTCGGGGACGGAGCGCCAGTGAGGCGCGGACAGCCAGTTCTCGCCGACCAATGGCGACACACGTGTACTGTCCGACGAAAGGAGACTGGGAACGCCCGTGACTGGTCGTTCGTTTAGTCGTCTCATTGGACGACGTGTATTTGGTCATTTGACCGTTTCTGGGCCTCGTGAGTTAGTCATCTTGCCAGACGTGGGTCGGTTCCTACCTCTGCATGGTTGGGTCCGAGCCAGTGTGTCCGGGTCGCCGTGTCTCCGAGTACCGAACGGACATCGAGTTGAATCGGGTTGCAGCTGCTCTGAGCTCCGGACAGCCAAGACTCGCTCGACCAAACCGGCACGGTAGCTCAGCTACTCGCGCTCTGTTAAAAAAAAACTGAGTTAAGGAATCGACAATCAACTTGAACGGGTGTCTTCTGACGTCCTCCCAGACCAAACGCAAAGAACAATACCGAAAAAAATACCATTGCCGACACACGTAATTTGAGTAGGGACGACCTTGGTTGGTCGTTCGGTTGGTCGCCTCATCGGACGACGTGTATTTGGTCGCCTACAGCTTTTGGAAACTCGGTATGTCTATTTGTGATTAGTCCTTGTTGTTCCACAGAGAGGTTATTGTGCCTTGACTGTGTTTAGGTACCAATTATCAAGACGTAGTGCTACTGCGATCTCGCGGATATTTTCGGTTGTCATGCCGTTGCTTGGGTGGAAGGCAATTGATTAGGTTGTTGGTTGGTTCTTGAGCCGTCCCTAGGTCGTGCTGCCGCACGATTATTTAGTGTTACGCTTGGCTGCCTGTCTCACCTAAACTGTTGTTAGAGTTTCCTCCAGAGGCCGACCCTTGGAACACTTCTGAGCACCACTGTTCTGTTGTTTGTGATTGTAATTTTCTTTTGTCACAAGCACTGTGCCAGGCCTTCAGCCGTGTATTAATTTTGTCTGTTCTGTGTTCAGTATATGGCCTTCAGCCGAGCCTTATGTGAAGTATTTTAAGATTAGGCCTTCACCCGTGTTTTATTTAAAATTCTTGTTTGCTCTGTATTTAGACCTTCAGTCGCGCTTATTTTAAAATTTGTGGCTTTCAGCCGTGACGCGTAAATTTCTGTCTGCAAGGTATCTCTTTGATTATCTTGAATTCTTAAAGTGGCCTTCAACCGTGCTGTGTAAATGCTTATCTTTAGGTTTGTCTTTCATTATTTTCAATAATTGTTTGGGCCTTCAGCTGTTAAGATATTTCAAGTTTTCTCAAGATGGTTTCCTGTTGTATTGTGTAAATGCTTGTCTTTGAAGGTTGCTTTTTATTATCTTGAAATATTATTGGGCTTTCAGCCAAGGGATTAATTCAAATTTTCGTTAATATGGCTTTTAGCCGAAATTGGAAAATGCTTACCTTTTAAAGAATTTCCTTTGTCGATTTAAAATATTATTCGGGCCTTTAGCCGAGAAGATATTTTAATTTTAGTTAAGTAAGGCCTTCAGCCGTTTCTCTAAATCCTTGTGTTTTAAAACGAATTATTTAAACCTTTCCCCATTCATGACTTACACGTGGGGTTGAAGAAGCGTCTAAACAATGACTGCACACCATTTCGCAATGACGATAGTGGTGATCCGATGTGGCAAGGACAGCGACACCGAAAGAACTGGCAAGTCATTCTGATACGTGATCGCTCAACAGCTGCTACAGATCGTGGAGATGGTCTGAGCTGCTTCCGACGGAAGGAAAGGAAAGGAAACGGAACGACAGAAATTGAAAGGATAAATAAGGAAAGGAAACGATAGGAGCCGGCCGCTGTGGCCGAGTGGTTCTAAGCGCTTCAGTCCGGAGCGGCGCTGCTGCTACGGTCGCAGGTTCGGATCCTGCCTCGGGCATGGATGTGTGTGATGTCCTTAGGTTATTTAGGTTTAAGTAGCTCTAAGTCTAGGGGACTTATGACCTCAGATGTTAAGTCCCATAGTGCTCAGAGCTATTTGAACCATTTGAAACGACAGGAAAGAAACTTATAGGCCTCGAAAGGAAAGGAAAGAAGAGAGAACGGAAAAGGTTACGAAAGGAAAGGAGAGAGAACAGAAAATGAAAGGAAAGAAGAGACAACAGGAAATGATACGAAAAGGAAGGAAAGGAGACAGAGAACGAAAATGGAAAGGAGGGAGATTATAGGCCTCGAAAGGAAAGGAAAGAAGAGAGAGCGGAAAAGGTTACGAAAGGAAAGGAGAGAGAACAGAAAATGAAAGGAAAGAAGAGACAACAGGAAATGATACGAAAAGGAAGGAAAGGAGACAGAGAACGAAAAAGGAAAGGAGGGAGATTGGGAAAAAGGAAATGTAAGGAAAGGAAAGGAAAGGAAAGAAAAGGAAAGAAAAGGAGACAGAGAACGGAAAAGGAAAGAAGGGCGAAGGGGAAAGGAAAGGAAAGGAGAGAGAACGGAAAAGCATATGAAAAGAAAGGAAAGGAGAGAGATCAGAAAAGGAAAGGAAAGGAGAGACAACAGGAAAGGATACGAAAGGAAAGGAAGGGAAAGGAGACAGAGAACGGAAAAAAAGGCAGAACGAGAAAGGAAAGGAAAGGAAACGAGAAGAATAGAAAAGAATACGAAAGGAAAGGGAAGGAGAGAGAACAGAATAGGATGCGAAAGGAAAGGAAATGAGAGAGAACAGGAAAGGGTACAAAAGGAAAGGAAAGGAGAGAGAATGGAAAAAGATACGAAAGGAAAGGAAAGGAGAGAGAACAGAAAAGGAAAGGAATGGAGAGACAACAGTAAAGGATACAAAAGGAAAAGAGACATAGAACGGAAAAGAAAAGGAGAGAGAAAGGGAAAGGAATGGAAAGGAAAGGAAAGGAGAGAGAACAGAAAAGGATACGAAGGGAAGGAGAGAGAACGGTAAAGGATACGAAAGGGAAGGAAATGAGAAAGAACGGAAAAGGATACGAAAGGAAAGAAAGGGGAGAGAACGGATAAAAAAATGAAAGGAAAGGAAAGGAGAGAGAACGGAGGAGGATACGAAAGAAAAAGAAAAGGGAAAGGAAAGAAAATGAAATGATAGCAAAGGACGTATTAGGACAGGAATGGGACGGAAAGCACAGGAAATAGTAGGAACGAAATAGAAAAGGAAAGGGCCAGATGGCAAAGGAAAGGAAAGAACAGGACAACAGGACAGGAAAGGAAAGGATAGGATAAGAAGGAAGATCAGGGTCCTGTAGATGATGATGTCCTTATAGCTGAAGAAGAAACACAGCTTGCAGTAGGATAGGGAAGGACATAAGCTGTCTCCTTTCCAAAGGAATCTTCCCGTCATTTACCTCAGTGGCTTTTGCATTAAAAATCCATTCCTAATCGAAACAAGTCAAAACGTCTAATATTCTGCAATTATAAGCTTTCCTTTTTACACACGTGAGTCTGCCCTGCTTAGTTTACCGAATCTGCCCTGGGTCAGATTCTTTTCTGCAATCTGATCGTTGTCTTCAGCAACTCTAAACTTGTCTACAGATATTATAAACCCATTTTCCTAAAAGTTTGTCAGATTTACCAATTCAGCCTTTTATGATTAACATATATATTATAAACATACTCGTATATATCTATTTAAACATACAGCCAATACGGTATGAATTAAATTGCACTGATATACTCCTTCAGTCACACAAATGCTAATTCTGAAACGAGAATATAATCTTCTCTGTCGTAACTGTGTCAACACTGCATCTGTGCATCAGCATTAAGCTAACTGCAAAGAGTCAGAGGGAAACTCAACTACGTCCTCGTGCAGCACAGCTTGTTAGCTCACGAAAACCGTGAAAAGAGCTCTCACCGCGATTCCGCTGTAAGCTGCAGTAATGTGGCTTCTAAATGTATCCACTTGAAACGCAAGTTACGCAGTGGCTTTATACACTGGCGTGTTCCGACGACGTTAATTTGCGCTTCCTGTCTCCCAGGGCAAAAGTTACTATCGTCCGCCGGCCCGAGTGGTCGAGCGGTTCTAAGCGCTACAGTCTGGAACCGCGCGACCGCTACGGTCGCAGGTTCGAATCCTGCCTCGGGCATGGATGTGTGTGATGTCCTTATGTTAGTTAGGTTTAAGTAGTTCTAAGTTCTAGTGGCTGATGACCTTAGCAGTTAAGTCCCATAGTGCTCAGAGCCATTTGAACCATTTACTATCGCCCCCTATGCAATGCATAGACACATCGGCATAGAATTCGCAACTTATATAAATGGTTGATTCGTAAAACTTCCTTTCGCTTTGCTAACCACCAAAATACGTTCTTCAGCGTTCCCTAAAATAGTGACTGCTCAACTAGAGTTCCTCATGAGACAATTTAATACTTGTCGTGTTTTTCCTCTACTGTACACTCTATTCCCAAACTGGTACTGGATACGATACCGCAGCCAATACCAACTAGTCTCAACTCGTAAAGATGTATAACAAATTTCTTTCTTCAGTTAGCTTTTTCTTTCTTCATGAGGCCACATGGCAATCCATCACAAAAATGTGCTACATTAAGCTTCACTAGTTCAACGTAGAAATAAACAATAAAATGTAGTTAATTGAAAGCAATCCAAAAAAGTTGTAGTTACAGTTGTTTCTATAACTGTGAGGAATACATAATATATTCTACTTCACGCAGTTCTGTCACACTTCTGTGCTTTTTTTCCGTATTATAAATATAATATTTCTTTTGTATATTTTCAATATTGTTTGCTTTACTACAACTGGTTATACCCGACGTGCTAAAGTGGACCTAGCAGCGAAAGAAATGATTTGGATGAAAATAGTCAAGTGCATTTTTTTTATGACCTTACAGTCTTATGTTACACCTGTCCCTAAATCATTCCTTTTTTATCACTGTGTTGATTATGACGTATGTGTTAAACTAGGTCTTACATTTCGTTCGAAACCGAACACTTATTAATAGTTACGCATAAAAGTAAAACGATCGATAAAAACTTTTTAGTCTCCACTCTTGTAAGTAGTGAAAATTCTTTATTTAATTCTTACTTGGACTGAAATAGCTGGGAAAATGAAACTTCTTAATTTTATTCTGAAACTGCTGAGTGAAATTGAACGTACAATCACTTTGCTATATTTTTATCATTTCAGCACTGACCCACAGAATTCTACCTGACAAATACAGCTCAAAGTTATTCTATTCATTTATTACACACAATATACTAGCGCAAAGCAGTCTGACCGCAAATAGTTAACAGAAAAGAATGGCCCTGAATTCGAAGAAATCCTAACAATAACGCGTACATTTCATAAGTCACTTACCTCACAGAAAATCTTCATTACACGAACTACAGCGATACAGTAAACACCAATACACCCAGCTAAATAAAAGATTCTAACTACTATAGGCTCTAACTATTAATAGGCGTGTGGTTAGCAAAGGAAAGATTTTGATGCAGAGCAAACAATGTATTTAGCAGATTTTACCTTAATCATGCGACAACCAGTTCAAAAATTATATAATCGTCCGCTACATACAGACCCAAAAAAATATACAATCGTCAATAATTTCAAATCTCTATGATGGACACGTCCAGACCGTCCGCTTGCGCTAACACTTCAGACCTCTAACCTCCATCGCTGCTAACTATTAACATCCAACCTTCATCACTGCTGGCTATTCACCTCCAAACTGACATCACTGCTGGCTGTTCACCTCCAACAGCGAGTCACAAGTGGTGGCTCATCGACTTGCTATATTATCCCCAAGAGTCTTTGGTTGTGATTGTCCACCCGTACAGTCGCAACGGATGGCTGCTGGCTCTCTCTACAAGAACTACAGTGGTTTGCACCTTTGTTGGCCCACTGCTACTATAATTTCTACAAGGACTGCAATGGGTCTGCACCTTTCATGGACCATTACTACCGCAATCTCTACAAGGAATACTGTGCATCTGCTCTCTGGTGGCCTACCAATTCTACCAATATTCTTCAAGACTTAGACTAACCCTGCTGTGGGTATGCTCTGTTGTGGCCCATTACCAATCTTCATGTCAAGAGTTAGCACTGTGTTTCCGTTGAGAGGGCAACACTACTTCGGACTGACTTTAGGGACTATGAGGGCAATTTTTGCTTTATTGACCAACAGTAAATTACTAAATGGGTGCATGTGATCTATGTGATAGTATTAATACAAAATTTTTTAACACACTAGTCTTGGACACTCTCCAAAACACTTTGTAAAATTTTTTGAGAGGATCGGGGGGGCAATGTAAGTAGCCTGTTTATATGTGTGTATGTTGGCAGTGCGATAGACAGCATTAATAACTCTGACAGAGCTGGCCCCCTCTGTAAGAGACTCTGTGGCTGGTCGGACTCGCGGTTGGAGGTGAACAGCCAGCAGTGATGTCATTTTGGAGGTGAACAGCCAGCTTGATGGATGTTGGATGTTAATAGTTAGCAGTGATGGAGGTTAGAGGTTTGAAATGTTAGCGTGAGTGGACGGTCTGGACGTGTGTCCGTCGTGGAAACGTAAGATTGTTGATGATTGTATAATTTGTTGGAACTGGATGTCGCGGACGATTATTTGAGCAGTCAGATTGCATTTGAGTTGTACTTGTCAGGAATAATACTGTAGGTCCGATATGAAATCTTCAGATATGAAATGTTCGTAAACTGCTGAGTGAAACTGACGTACTGTCTCTTTCCTTGAGACAGTACGTCAATTTCACTCAGCAGTTTAAGAACATTAAGGAAGCATTCAGCAGTTTAAGTAAACTCATAGTAAGAAGTTTCACTAGTTTCACGCAGATCTCTATCTCTTCTAAGGATGAAAATCGATAACTTCTCATGGAATGTTATTTTATATATAGGGTGATTACAATTAAACTTTGAAAGCGCTGTAGAAATAACACCATTGGTCAGAATGGTGTCGAATTGCAACGGAATATTCTCGGAGAAGGGGGAAAACGTATGGCATTAGAAAATTGTGAGCATCACAATTTAATGGTGATCGACTTCAAATGACAAATGAATCGTACGACAATGCCCAAGCTTTACGTTTGACGTTAAACAAACTCTACTACTCGGTGTGCATGGGTGTACAGGTGTGATGCTGTTAGTTACGTAAGCCCATCCACCACGGCAAGGTCAGATCATATCGTCTGGGAAAAATCTGTTTTTAATTGTCCTGAGGCCAAAAACCGCATAAAAAGCATCACTCACATCGGTTTTTAATTGTCCTGAGACCAAAAACCGCATAAAAAGAATCCATCAAAATCAAATAAGATTATTAATTTCCGTGTGACTGGCGCAAAACATGTTCAATATGCTGTCCACCGTTTTCTGCAACAAGTTGAAATCGAGAAGGAGCATGTTCCACAACTGATCGAAGTGTTTCTAGGGTTACGTTCAGAATGTGTTGCGCAATACGTGCCTTCAAAGCAGCGAGACGGAACGTTGGGTCATAAGGTGTAGAGAAAGGCCACACATTCTGATCGATATGTGCATAAAGATTCAAACTGCCATCCTAGACAAAAAAGAGGTGTAATAAAAACCTTGGTAGTCA
Organism: Schistocerca piceifrons; assembly: GCF_021461385.2. NCBI lineage: Eukaryota > Metazoa > Arthropoda > Insecta > Orthoptera > Acrididae > Schistocerca > Schistocerca piceifrons. The sequence continues at coordinate 1,196,151,154 of NC_060138.1, forward strand.
GGGCGCACAAAATTTGTGAACCTGTTTATTTAAATATGAGATCGAACGTCTACGGGCAGCTTTCGTGGGGAATGGCTATTCTAGCAAGGATATAGATCGAGCACTTCGTTCTAGGCAGAGAATCAGGAGCAACGAGGAACAACAGTCGCTCAACGGCAAGGTTTTTCTTCCGTTCAGTAGGAAGGTCACAGATCACATTGGAAAAGTGTTGAGCAAGAATGGGATGGAATCTGTTTTGAGAACCACCAGGAAAACAAAAGAATATTTAAGATCCGCAAAAGATGCACGACACGCTTTAGCTACACAGGGGGTGTATAAAATTCCTTGTAGTTGTAGACAGGTTTATATCGCTACCCATAAAGAAAAGTTTGAACACCCGTCTTGTTGATCTTAAGAGATATTGCCGCCGGGGTCACACGGATAACTCGGTCATAGCAGAACATGTTTATCAGGAAGGTGATCATGAAATAAAATTCAGCAATATGAGCGTCGTATCTAAAACCTCTCATTATTATGGGAGCATGTGTATAGAGGCTATCAAGATTGATAAATATCGTAATAACTTTAACAGGAAAGACCAAGGTGTTAAACTATACAAAATTTGGATGTCAGCGTTGCACCGGAAGCGTGACGATCGATTATTTTCAATCGAGAATGTTGGCATTACCAGAGACAGTCTCATAGCCGATGCCACGTGATCGACAGTGGCGCCCTCTGTACTGCCTATATTATCATTGCTTCCTCGAGTTCTCTTTACAGTTCACCGCTTTACCTCGGAGGTTGTTTCCCGCAGTCGGAGACGAATAGACAGAGCAGAGTTTTATACATCGACCACGGCCTATCAGCCCGGAAGTTCTAAGTGAAAAAGTGTGATATTGGCCAGTTACTCTAAGATGCATTCTATGTAGGACACATTTTTGCTCACACAGGTACGCATTCGTTCCTTCCTCTGCTCGATACTTTCTTCATGTTGTTTTGAGTGGGACTGCGCAGTAACTTCACCATTGGACCTCTTGTGGGAGGTCTGTTCTAAACTGCTGATCCACTACTAATAAAATGCAACTACGCGACACTTATTTTGGAAGACTGTCGCTCACTAATGCTCCACAGAAAATAGTACCTTAGTCATCAGGACAATCTCTTTCCATTTGTCAGAAATCTTGTGCTAACGATGATGCTAACATACATGCTTGTTTCCTCAAAAAGTGACGAAAGGCTGGATCATCATCACCAATATATTAAACCTCCTTTTCCGTTGACGCTACTAATTTCGTTAATTAATACTGGACATTTGCATACAATCACGTTGAGCGGTGTTTTGAAGAGCGCGCCGCAGTGCGTAGTGTGAAGCAGTCGCCCTCCGTTTCTGGCGGTGGCGCCGGTGTGGCAATCGCAGCTTTGGTGTCTCCCTCTGGTGCGAAAGGGGAAAGGTTGCCTGTTCACGTATATTTAAGGGGCGCTATGAGCTCGCCAGTCGGTCAGTTGGTCAGCCGGGTCAGTGTGGGGCAGTCAGTATCTGTTGTCCGGAGTGCTAGTATGTGTTAGGCCGCCAGTCTGCTCGAGTTTGTTCAGGCGATGGTCATTGGCGGTTGGATCGATCGGTTGGTCGGTCGCGCACTGGGACACAAGATGACTTGGCCGTCTTGAGCATCGGCGCATGTGAGGTCGCCACGTGAGTCCAGTGGGCCGCGCCGTATAGCGAGGGGTAGTGGCTTCGCGGCCGACACGAGAGCAACAGGAGTCAACCCACGATATCGGTCTGGCCGGTGCGGGCTGCGACGCCGTGAGACGGCAGATCGGCGCTCCTTCATGCGTCCGTTGAAGCGGCTGGCAGCGGACGGTTTGGGAGAGCGTTTTGGGGGTACTGCGCAGGGTCTTCGTCAGACATCGCAGTTTATTAGAAGTTAAGTGATTCGTGATATGTTGTTTCATTTACCTGTTAAGTTCTACTTGTTTCTTGGTTAGTCTCTCGTCCCCAGTTTGCTCGTCTGTCTCTCGTCCGCATTTGTTAGGCAGTTAGTGTCTGCCTGTCTGTGTGTCGGTCTGCCGTATGTTAATAGCTGTCTGTGTCCGGTTTGTCGGATTCGGTGTTACCGAATTTATTGCTTGAAGTGTAACGGCCCAATTCCTGAAATATGTTTTTATCTTGCCTATCATCTTGAGAGGCGATATACGTGTAATGTAGAGCATGTTTGGCCAACCTTGTATATTTATGTAAGACTGCCTTTCATGGGATTTTATTTAAATTGTCATTTTAGTATATAAAATAGCCACCCTTCCACCGTAAGACTTTTTTTTTAAATCAAGTTGCACCTTCAGTGGCAAGTTAATCTTTTAATGTTTGTGTTTTGTACCATTTCCATCCCTCCTACGGGGTGCATAGTTTATGTGTTTGTGTGAGTTGTTAAAATTTTTAGTTTAAAGTAAATTGGTGTGTTGCAGATTTGCACCTGTGTAGTCTTTCAGAGGTTGTTGTGAGCGGTCGTGACTACGGCCGTGTCAAAAGGGAGCGGCAAGGCTCTCAGACCGAAAGCTCATACAGTCAAAATTTTTTCCTTTCCGCCTCTGAATAAATTGTAACTTGATGTTTAGAGTGTGCTCTCTGATTATAATTTTAAATATGTTTAAAAAAAGGCTTTTGGGAATAAAATTTCCATTTGTTTAAAGAAATTTGATTTCTTTTCATCAGTTACCCACTGGCAACTACTTCCACGCTCACATAGTGTGATTAAATGTGTTAATGTTCTTGATGAATCGCTAGTAAATAAAGCAAATTCTTTTAAAAAACAGGTTTGAAATTTAACTCACGGTTCACATGTGACAGGGACCTGTCACAGTTTGCTTTTCCTCCCATTGCCGATCAAAACCTGGAAATAAATTTTTAAACTGCCTGGAAGACATTCGCCAGGAGTGCGAGTTTCCATGGAAGAGAAGAGTTCAAAATTTAGAAGTGTCACGAAGTGCTTTATATATTACATGCCATGCTTATTGCTCAGTCGACCCCTGGAGGCTCTGAATTGTAGCGTGCAACATGGCGGTGTTAGCTCTTGAGGAACAGCGTGCTACAATCGAGTTTCTAACATATTCCACACATGGACCACCCTCTCCTTCACTGTCACCATTCCAGACCACACGCGAGCGCTGAAACATGCGACATCTGTGACAACCGTACGCCTTGCGTTCTCTGTCAACGATCATCCTCTATGCAGACCAGACTTTGCCCCTTCCGATTTTCATCTGTTTCCAAAACTTAAACGCCATCGAGAACGTCACTTTGATAGTGATAAGGCTGTCCAAGAGGAAGTGAGATTGCGGCTCCGCCAACGAAGTCAAACATTGTGCAGTAACGGTATCAAGGAACTATCTCGTTGGGAGAAATGTATTCGTCGCCAGAGTGACTGTTGAGAAATAAGTATGTAGACATCAAGAATAAATATGTAGAATATTAATAAAGTTTATTTTATTTGAAAAGTTTTAAGAGTTTTCGCACTGAAAATTCGGAGACCTTACTTTTCAGCACGCCCTCATAGTATGTAGAAGGACCCGAATGAACTCTTTATCACATTGGATCAGCAGATGATGTCAAGTGCAGAAAGACTTACTTCTTCTATCCTTCCTTCTTCCTCTATTTTTTCCCATCCAGCAGCGTGCTTTCATTTCAGTCATACGATTTCTGGACATATATCAGTGGAATGAATATTCTCGTCAGATAACCAATGAAATTTTGCTACGCATCCACGTTAGTAAACCCAATAACAACATTTGCTGCAAGTGTAAATACAGTACCTGTAATTAGTAGATAAGCACCTTATAATGGGACTATATTTCCGAAACTGCTCGTGGTAAGCTAAATGTTGTTGTTGTGGTCTTCAGTCCAGAGACTGGTTTTATGCAGCTCTCCCTGCTACTCTATCCTGTGCAAGCTGCTTCATCTCCCAGTACCTACTGCAACCTACATCCTTCTGAATCTGCTTAGTGTATTCATCTCTTGGTCTCCCTCTACGATTTTTACCCTCCACGCTGCCCTTCAATACTAAATTGGTGATCCCTTGATGCCTCAGAACACGTCCTACCAACCGATCCCTTCTTCTAGTGAAGTTGTGCCACAAATTTCTCTTCTCTCCAATTCTGTTCAGTACCTCCTCGCTGGTTATGTGATCTACCCATCTAATCTTCAGCATTCTTCTGTAGCACCACATTTCAAAAGCTTCTATTCTCTTCTTGTCTAAACTATTTATGGTCCACGTTTCACTTCCATACATGGCTACACTCCATACAAATACTTTCAGAAACGGCTTCCTGACACTTAAATCAATACTCGATGTTAAAAAATTTCTCTTCTGCAGAAACGCTTTCCTTGCCATTGCCAGTCTACATTTTATATCCTCTCTACTTCGACCATCATCAGTTATTTTGCTACCCAAATAGCAAAGCTCTTTTACTGCTTTAAGCGTCTCATTTCCTAATCTAATTCCCGCAGCATCACCCATTTAATTCGACTACATTCCATTATCCTCGTTTTGCTTTTGTTGATGTTCATCTTATATCCTCGTTTCAAGACACTGTCCATTCCGTTCAGCTGCTCTTCCAGGTCCTTTGCTGCCTCTGACCGAATTACAATGTCATCGGCGAACCTCAAAGTTTTTATTTCTTCTCCATGGATTTTAATACCTACTCCGAATTTTTCTTTTGTTTCCTTTACTGCTTGCTCAATATACAGATTGAATAACATCGGAGATAGGGTACAACCCTGTCTCACTCCCTTCCCAACCACTGCTTCCCTTTCATGCCCCTCGACTCTTATAGCTACAATCTGGTTTCTGTACAAATTGTAAATAGCCTTTCGTTCCCTGTATTTTACCCCTACCGCCTTCAGAATTTTAAAGAGAGTAAGCAAGCTAAATACTGCTACTAAAATGCGATTGAAGTATTAAAGCTGAATAGTGGGTGAGTACTCAATAACATTGACATAAGCGCTATATCTGTGGCAGATTAGAAAATTTTCCTCTTACTCATGAAGTAAATCAGATTATACTTAAAAGCTCTTTATTAGGCTCATTGAGAGACAGCGCTTTCCGTGGGGCTGATGTACTGTGAAGGTGCGCAAACACAGACGGCGGCAAGAACCGCTCAGCTCTGTCCTCCGGAAGTTTACTGCTGGAACGGGAGACGCGGGTTCGTAAGTCTGGCTGAGAAGGATCAGGTGAGGGGGTGAGGTAGGGGCGACGTGAGCGGGTGGAATGAGCCGTGGAGCACCGGACTGACCCCCGATCTCGTAACTTCACTCGAAGCCTGTCACCCGAGCGAGAAGCTCCCTCACAGGAACAGAGTCAACCGGCACACCTGCAGATGCTGTAGCGACGGCAAAGATGCCAAGAAGCATATTCGTCAAGCTACAGCCGTAAGTACATAAACGGCCACCCTGTATATTTATGTGAATATATTCTCCTTTTTTTTTCTTTTCTTTATCTTATTTTTTATTTTTTTATAAATACCACAACACTGCCTACTTCATAATACTAGGAATTCTTCTATGGAGCAGAAGTATTTGTCAAGCAGAGACGGCTTTAGTATATGTCTGAAATTACACTACTGGCCATTAAACCTGCTACACCACGAAGATGACGTGCTACAGACGCGAAATTTAACCGACAGGAAGAAGAAGCTGTGATATTGAAATGATTAGCTTTTCAGAGCATTCACACAAGGTTGGCGCAGGTGCCGACACCTACAACGTGCGGACATGAGGAAAGTTTCCAACCGATTTCTCATACACAAACAGCAGTTGGCCGACGTTGCCTGGTCAAACGTTGTTGTGATGCCTCGTGTAAGGAGGAGAAATGCGTACCATCACGACTTTGATAAAGGTCGCATTGTAGCCTATCGCGATTGCGGTTTATCGTATCGCGACATTGCTGCTCGCGTTGGCCGAGATCCAATGACTGTTAGCAGAATATGGAATCGGTGGGTTCAGGGGGGTAATACGGAACGCCGTGCTCGAACTCAACGGCCTCGTATCAGTAGCAGTCAAGATGACATGCATCTTATCCGCATGGATGTAACGGATCGTGCAGCCACGTCTCGATCCCTGAGTCAACAGATGGGGATGTTTGCAGGACAACAACCATCTGCACGAACAGTTCGACGACCTTTGCAGCAGCATGGACTAGCAGCTCGGAGACCATGGCTGCGGTTACCCTTGACGCTGCATCACAGACAGGAGCGCTTGCGATGGTATATCCAACGACGAACCTGGGTGCACGAATGGCAAAACGTGATTTTTTCGGATGAATCCAGGTTCTGTTTACGACATCATGATGGTCGCATCCGTGTTTGGCGACATCGCGGTGAACGCACATTGGAAGCGTGTATTCGTCATTCTCATACTGGCGTATCACCTGGCGTGATGGTATGGGGTGCCATTGGTTACACGTCTCGGTCACCTCTTGTTCTCATTGACGGCACTTTGAACAGTGGACGTTACATTTCAGATGTGTTATGACCCGTGGCTCTACCCTTCATTCGATCCCTGCGAAACCCTACATTTCAGCAGGATAATGCACGACCGCATGTTTCAGGTCCTGAACTGGTCTTTCTGGATACAGAAAATGTTCGACTGCTGCCCTGACCAGCACATTCCCCAGATCTCTCACCAACTGAAAACGTCTGGTCAATGGTGGCCGAGCAACTGGCTCTTCACAATACGCCAGTCAGTACTCTTGATGAACTGTGGTATCGTCTTGGAGCGTGAAAATGTAATCACATGTCAGTTCTAGTATAACATATTTGTTCAATGAATACCCGTTTATCATCTGCATTTCTTCTCGGTGTAGCAATTTTAATCGCCAATAGTGTAGTTTCACAACCTTATTTTTCTCTTAACTGGGTAAGTCGTCAAAGATGTTATTGACTGAATACCTCCCGTAGTTCTAAGGCAAACTTTGGTTGAGTGATGCATAGAGTATGTTATTTCTCCTTCTAGTAATTACGTGTTTTACTGTTATTTTCGAAGTGTGACTCATTGGTAATAACGAAACGATTACTGAATAAATGTATCGTGAAACTGTTCTCAGTACGCAGTGTACAAAAGGTTCCAGAGTCGACACCTTATATTATCGCCACTGCACGCTTCTGCATTGTGAACACTTCTTTCCCAGTGTACGATTCCATGTGAGGCGTCTTTTGGAATTTACCAGCGTGTTGTGCGGCTTGTCAGCAGCCGATCGACCGTGAAATCCAAGTTTCCTCACCTTCCGCCTGTCATAGTACTTGCAGTGGATCTTGATGCAGTTTCGAATTCCTGTGTGATGATCTGGATAGATATCTGCCTATTAGACATTACGATCCTCTTCAACTGTCGGCGGTCTCTGTCAGTCGACAGTCGAGGTCGGCCTGTACGCTTTTGTGCTGTACGTGTCCCTTCACGTTTCCACTTCACTAGCACATCGGAAATAGTGGACCTAGGGATGTTTAGGCGTATGGAAATCTCGCGTAGAGGCGTATGACACATGTAACACACAACCACCTGACCACGTTCGAAGTCCGTGAGTTCCGCAGAGCGCCCCGTTCTACTCTCTCACGATGTCTAAAGTGCGCGTCATATATCTTGGCGGCCAAGTTTAGGTTCGTTCTGCGCATCTGACGTCACAAAACACAGTCAGCCAATGAACAGAGAACGACGTTGCCAGATCTCGACAGCAGTGCAGAGCACGGACGAGTGTCTTCAGTTTTAGAAACGTTCAGTCATAAATAAAGTAATAGAACAAAAGCAATCTCTTGATAGCAGACTTTCTTTTACAGAAAGTTTGTAAAAAGCATTCTTTATACCAATTGCTTCATATTCTATTAATTAATTAAACCAAACAAGCAATAAGACTCCTAATTCAGGCGATAGCAAGGAAAGGTGTTTGTTTCAATCTCACGAACTGCTTTTTCGCAATAAAGAACAGCGGTAATTGTTTATTTCCTATTGTACTTCGTGAGTATTTCATAGTCATACCAACAGTGCTTATAAGTAGTTGCGTGAGGTGTTAGAGTCCTTATGGAGTTACACTGTTTGTGAAGCTGAGGTAGCGGAACGGTTAAGGTGTTGGGATGCCAAGTGAAAGGTTATGAGTTCAAACCTTGTGTGATGCTTAATATTTTCGTTATTAAAAAACAATATTGGAGTGCCTTACTTCACGAATTTTATTCGTTTGAATGAAATTTCTAGTGCTTTGCCTCTTCATTAACTTTTTCGCTGCTGCAGACACGTGTTCCCCGCATTCTGTGCTGTGCGCGATTTTGGCATCACTGCACTTCTCGCATGTGCAGACACATGGTGTTCCCACTGCTTTGACACACTTATCATTCGATTTCACAAAAACTATTTGGCCAAAAAAATTGATTTTTACACGTCTTCTTGCCTGATACCTTCCCCCCATAAATGACTTAATTTTGTTTCGATGTGCAGCATTAAATGTAGTAAACCATTGCACGAAATTGTGAAGAGTTTGCAGAGGTAAAAGTCCATAGCGTATACTTTTCGTATGGTCAATTTTAGTTGCCACAATGTTGAGAATGAAATGTGGACAAGATACCTAAATTTCATATATTATTTACTGTATAACAATATCTCATTTAATTTAAGTACCACATAGGTGTCGTATGTAATATTGAGAAATATTCCGTCTTTCGCGACTGTAATAAAAGTTTTATATACACACGGCGCGTTTGGCTTTATTTTAAAGCACTTCCATCGCTGAAAGGTATGGCACATACACAATGGTATTCATGTTCTATTTCTTGTTTTTGTTCCACAGTCGCAGTTTTACCAATGGTATTGAAATATGTCCCTCTTCTGCAACTGTAATAAGCGACTTATTTAGACCAGACGCGTTTCTCTCTTTTGAAGCATCATAAGAGGACTGTATTTTGTGTCCTCCATTGCCAAGTCACCTTTCGTAGTTTTGTGCTGCGGTAGCACAATATTCAACGTTTGTGTTGGCTCATCAGTGTTTTAGCAAATAAATGCTGTTTGTGTGTGCCACACACAAAATTATATTTGACATAGCTCTGAGCACTTCACTGACAGACGGTATATTCAAGTCCTAATGTTTTTGTAAGTCCACAGTTTTGTTTAATGTATTTTGTCTACTTCCTTTTGATTGATTGAAGTGCTTTAAAATAAAGTCAAACGTGCCCAGTGTAAGTAAAACTTTTGTTACAGTCGCGAAAGGTGGAATATTTCTCAATATTACATACGACACTTATGTGGTACTTAAATTAAATGAAATATATAGGTATCTTGTCCACATTTCATTCTCAACATTGTGGCAACTAAAATCGACCATACGGAAAGTATACTCTATGGACTTTTACCTCTGCAAACTCTTCAAAATTTCGTGCAAAGGTTTACTATATTTAATGCTGCAAAATAACTGCGTTGAACATCGAAACAAAATTAAGTCATTTGTGGGGGGAAGGTATCAGTCAAGAAGATAGGTAAAAATCTAATTTTTGAGCCAAATAGTTTTGTGGAATCGAATGATAAAGAGTGTCAAAGCAGTCGGAACACAATGTGTCTGCACAGGCGAGCAGTGCAGTGACAAAATCGCCCACAGCGCGGAATGCGGGGAGCACGTCTTTGTAGCAGCGAAAGGGTTAATGCGGCCGTGGTGGCTTTACTTCATGAACTGCGCGCTCCCCCCTACACGTAAGCTTGCGAGCTATGCTATACTATGGCGCTGCTTCTATTGGCGCGTGCGTCGTGTGCAACTGGCAACGCAGCAATCTCCAGCGTCTGGGCGGGCATGCGCGAGCCGCCAAGATAAAAGAATTGAACTATAATGACTACTGAGGTCGCTGATATGGAGTACCTGGCAGTAGGTGGCAGCACAATGCATCTAAAATGAAAAACGTATGTTTTTGGGGGTGTCCGGTTACTTTTGATCACTTAGCGTACGATGCTGTGCACCAAACGTACATTCTGAGAAATTTATTCCGCAAATTTAGACCTATGTGTGACACTAGTAGACATATCTTGGCTAGGAATGCCCTTTTTGGCAGTGCTAGTTTGCTTCTGATTCCTTCTTGCTCCGTCTTTCACGGCTTATTTTGCTGCCGATGTAGCAGAATTCTGTAGCTTCATCATGATCACCAATCTGATATTATTAGGTTTCTCGCTGTTCTCGTTTCTGCTACTCCTCATTACTTTCGCCTTTCTTCTGTGTACTCTCAGTCCCTATTCTGTACTATTGCACGCTTCATTCCATACACCAGAACCTGTAATTCTCCTCCACTTTCACTGAGGATGGCAATGTCGTGAGCGAATCTTATCATTGAACTGTGAATTTTAATCATATTCTTGAACCTGTGTTTTATTACCGTCATTGCTTCTTCGAGTACAGATTGAACAGCAGAGGCAAAAGACTACAACACTGTCTTACACTCTTGTTAATCCGAGCTCTTCGTTCTGGGTCGTCGTCTTTTATTACTCCCTCTTGACTCTTGTACATATTCTATGTTACCTGTCTCTTCCTATAGCTAACCCCTATTTTTCGCAGAATTTCGAACTTCTTACACCATTTTACATAGTCGAACGCCATTTCCAGGTTGACAAATCCTATGAACGTGCCTTCATTTTTCTTTACTCTTGGTTCCATTAAAAACCGCAACGTCAGAATTGCCTTTCTGGTATTTCGTATTCCACCCTTCTTCACCTATAATTTACCACTAGTTTATCAAAAGTTTTGAGCATCTTACACCATTTAAGGTTGTCAAACGCTTTTCCCAGGTCGTCAAATCCTATGAATTGTCTTGATTTTTCATCAGTCTTGCTTCCAGCATTCAAATACTGGATTCCCTATATCTTCTATATCGACGCCTGTTTGTTCTTCTATCGCGTCATCAGACAAGTCTTCCCCCATATAGAGGCATTCAGCATTTTCTTTCCACCTATCCGGCCTACTCTTCATCACTATTAGACTGTAATCTGAGTCTGTATTTGCTCCTGGGTACGATTTACAATCCAGTATCTGATTTCAGATTGTCTGGCTGACCATGATGGAGTCTGAAGGAAATCTTCCGATTCTCGCGGCTTTTTCCAAGTACACCTCCTCCTCTTGTGACCCTTGAACAGAATAATCGCTATTGCGGAACTCAGTTAATCTTTCTCCTCTCTCATTCCTTGTACCAAGTCCATATCGTTCCGTAACCCTTTCTTCTACTGCTTCCCCTGCGTCCGCATTCCTATCCCAAATGACTATAAGATTCCTTTACGTACTGAATTATTCATTCAGAATCCTCATATAGTTTCTCTATTTCATCTTCTGCTTGTGACGTCGACATGTATACCTGAATTGTCGTTGTCGGTGTCGGTTTGCTGTCGATCCTAATGAGAACAACCCTATCTCTGAACTGTTCACAGTAACTCTCTCTTTGCCTTACCTTCCTACGCATGACGAATCCTACCCCCGTTACACCATTTTCTGCTGCTGTTGCTATTACCCTATACTCATCTGACAAGAAATCCTCGTCTTCTCTCCAATTCACTTCAGCGACCCTACTGTATCTAAGCTGAGCTTTAGCATTTCCTTTTCAGATTTTCTAGCTTCCGTGCGACGTTCAAGCTTCTGACACTGCAAGCCCCGACTCGTACAACGTTATCCTTTCGTTGGTTATTCAGTCTTTTCCGCATGGGTCACCTACCCAGTGGCAGTCCGGTCGTGGAAATCCGAACGACTGTACTATTCTGGTATCTTCTGCCAGTGGAGACATCATGACACTTTTTCAATTACAGGCCGCATGTCCTATGGGTACGTCTTATGTGTCTCTAATGCAGTGGCTTCTATCACCTTCTGCATTGCCACGCCGCTGATCATTGCTGATTCTTCCGCGTTTTAGGGGCAGTTTCCAGTATTAAGGACAAGAGACTGCCGTGTACCTCTATTCGCTCCTCCATTCACTTTGACTAGGCCATTTTCAGAACGAGCGTGACTTATGCCAGAAGTCTTGAGCCGCCGTTACTGACGATTTTTAATCAAAATTTAAGCTGCGGCGTGGTTCAGACGTGGGACCGAGAGCGTTTGATTACTAATGAAAGACGCTAAGCCCAGAACTAGACGCTGCGCTCAGGGAAGAGAAGAAACATCTTCATCATCTACATCTACATCTACATTTATGCTCCGCAAGCCACCCAACGGTGTGTGGCGGAGGGCACTTCACGTGCCACTGTCATTACCTCCCTTTCCTGTTCCAGTCGCGTATGGTTCGCGGGAAGAACGATTGCCGGAAAGCCTCCGTGCGCGCTTGAATCTCTCTAATTTTACATTCATGATCTCCTCGGGAGGTATAAGTAGGGAGAAGCTTATATATTTGATACCTCAACCAGAAACGCACCCTCTCGAAACCTGGCGAGCAAGCTACACCGCGCTGCTGAGCGCCTCTCTTGCAGAGTCTACCACTTGAGTTTGCTAAACATCTCCGTAACGCTATCACGCTTACCAAATAACCCTGTCACGAAACGCGCCGCTCTTCTTTGGATCTTCTCTATCTCTTCTGTCAATCCGATCTCGTAAGGATCCGACACTATTGAACAATACTCAAGTAGAGGTCGAACGAGTGTTTTGTAAGCCAACTCCTTTGTTGATGGACTACATTTTCTAAGGACTCTCCCAATGAATCTCAACCGGGAACCCGCCTTACCAACAATTAATTTTATATGATCATTCCACTTCAAATCTGCTACCAGTGTTTGTTCCGCTTTCATATAATCATACAATAAAGAATCCTTCGTTCTATGTATTCGCAATACTGAAAGGGTACAGTACCACCTGACATTGAAAATAGGTACAACATACTTCATTATTTTTGTCAGAACAACACATTTTTTTTGTAAAATAACTCAATTTCAATTAATACAGCGAAGCCGGATACCAGTGTGGGAAAGAGTGACAATTTATTTATTTAATTGATCACATGTGCACTCCCTCAAAATAAATCCCTACATCCAGTTTGGTGAGATCTGTGAAATGAATGAATGTATAGCCATCTGCTAACCGCAGATAGTGAATGTGAATACATGATCATCTTTGAGACGATTCTTTGGCCACCTTTGGTGGGACCAAATAGATGAAATTTACCTGAGCTTTGAGCGCCTGAAATGTGGCTGACCAATACGGTAGCAAGGTGCTCCCCCACTTCAAGAAAATGGTTCAAATGGCTCTGAGCACTATGGGACTCAACTGCTGAGGTCATTAGTCCCCTAGAACTTAGAACTAGTTAAACCTAACTAACCTAAGGACATCACACACATCCATGCCCGAGGCAGGATTCGATCCTGTGACGCTAGATTCAAACTCTGAGAGAGAAGCAAGGTGAGTCGGCTGTCTATCCAGCAACGCCACTTGGCTTGCATTGCACAGGAAGACGTGCATATAACTCCAGAGTTCATAGTAGGAAAGTAGAATTACAAAGTGGGGCAGTGTCGTGTGAAACTGGGATAAACAGTAATTGAAGCGGGAAAGCTGAAAGTGATAGTGTTGTGACTATTTATTGTATTGTATTCCATGTTGTAGTGTGGTGTATGTCATGTAATTTGGGTATGTGTGGTTTGCATGGGAGAGTAGCAAGGTAGTTTCAAAAGATTAGTGGGTTATGCTTGTTCCTTCGGTACCGCTCGGTCTGGAGGAAAGTTTCGTGATGATGATTGTGAGAGTCGAAGTGTGAGGTATAATAAAAGATCCACCATCCTATCCAGAAAGTGCACTGTAGCGTTAAATAATTACGAGACCATAAGGTAGAGAATCACCAATGTAAAGCCATGCCCACTGGGAGGAATTTCTCATGTGTTATTGTTGTAGGTTATAGAATTTGTGTGTTTAGGTTGTAGAAGTTATCCAAATAAATAAGATAGTGAAAAGAAAAAGATTGGTGGACTTTTCCTTCGAATTGTATGTTGTCATGATGTCCCGAATTTATAATGTGTGCGCCATTCATATTCAGTGCAGTGGCCACGTATTGATAAAAGCCGTTAAATAAATAAATAAAAGAAAAAAAGAAAATGTGCTATTGCCAGTGCGAAGTGAACAGTCAGAGTTCTGTAAATTACTGATAGTCAGATGTGCGTTTCTGTTGCATATTATTCATACAGGAGGTTGATTAGAGACTTAATCGTGAGTACAAGAGTTCATGTTACTCGATAAATAAGAATGAATCCACTCGCTTGGCAGACCACTCATCTTGCAGGCCTGACTGCTTGATGCCACAGTATGAGCAAGGCACATGGGTGCCTCTCATAATTTCGACCCTTCCAGGATTTTGCTGTTAGGGTTTGCTGTTAAGATTTTTTTTAAATGTAGTGTGATAGCGCTAAGGAGTAAAATTTTTTTTTGTTTGCAATTTCTTTCTGGATTGGTGAGGATCTTTTATTTTTTTATGTAATTAATTGCTGTATCGTCCAAGGCTGGAAGATCGTTGCATAACTTTTTTGCGTAATGTCCGTAGTAACTAGGTCACAGTCGAAAAGTGTAGTCACCATGGAGAATAGTGATTCTGGCGTGAACGTAGCAGTGCGGTAGGAAGTAGCTGTCGAGCATGGGTTAATGAGCGAGAACGGCAAACACTCGGAAGGGGCTGAATTGTTCAGCGGACCGCGGATAGGTGATCCTTTATGCGGCGGCCTTTGTCCACAAACGAGGGCTTTTCCCGACGACGCGGGCGAGCCGGAACTAGGTCAGGTATGCGGTGAAAGTGAAGCTACCCTTGGCAAAGCTACGGTTTCTCAGGCGAACGAGGTGAGCGCACCGAAAGTAGCAAATGACAATGTGCTACTGCAGTTTTTACAGAGGATGGAGAGAGATAATAAGGAGAGAGATAGGGAGAGTAAGGAAAGATTGGAAGCGATGGATAGGGAGACTAAGGAAAGATTGGAAGCAAATAAGGAAAGATTGGAAGCAATGGATAGGGAAACTAAGGAAAGATTGGAGGCAAATAAGGAAAGATTGGAAGCGATGGATAGAGATAATAAGGAGAGAGATAGGGAGACGAAGGAAAGATTGGAAGCAAATAAGGAAAGATTGGAGGTTAATGGATAAGGGAAATAAAGAGGCAATGAGGAAGCTACACACAGTTATCGATGAGCGTCTGTCCGCAGTTAATAATCGGTTAGATGAAGGGGAGAAGAATCTGGATGCGTTGAAGCAAGTATGTGATGCCGTGAAAGAAAAAGCCAAGAATTTGGAGGTACGAACAAGTGCAATAGAGAGCGATATTACAGAACGTAGGGACGTGATGCCGGATGAGCGAATCAAAGAGATGGTGGAGGACTTACTTGCAGATAAACAAGGGGCATTAGACAGCGTGGAAGCTCGAGTCACCCGGCAGGAGTGGCGCTAAATAAACACAGGGATGAAGTTGTGGAGGTAGTGGTGAGAATGAATACGATTAGCGCAGATGTAGAAAATATCAGTATGAGAGGCGAGACAGGCTCTGACAGTACGCAGCGAGAGGTTTATGCCGACCAGGAGGAGATACAGTCACTATTACAGTTTAAAGAGGCACAATTAGAAACAAATAGGAAACATAGGGAAGAACTAGCACAGTTGCAATTAGCGTGCAGAAGCGAAGGTGAAACACCACCAGGTAGACTGCAGAGGGAGAGTGAGATAAATTCAAAAAACGAAAATAGGCAGGAAGAGGAAGACGAACTCAGAGAGTTAGAAGAACGGTTGTGTCGGATAAAACAGGTGGCAAACCCAACTGGGTATAGTCCAAGGTCGGAAAACATAAATGCGGAAGAAGAATGTAGGAGGCACTTGGTGTCAGTACAAACGTACACTTGTTTTCCGGATCCTGATAATTACCAACATCCATGCCTGTGGCTGTCTCAGTTTCAAGATTCATTACCTTCATCATGGGGACCGCTCCTCAAAATGAAGTTTGTGTGTAACCATTTGAGGGACGAGGCTAGAGCGAAAATGCAGGGAGTTATTAAAGACTGTAGTAACGACAAGATATTTTGTGACAAGTTTTTAAATGAATTCTGGTCGAAAAGTAAGCAGGACCAGGTTAAGCAAAGCTTATTGATGATGCCAAATTGTAACGAAGGTGGTATAAGAAATCCAGTGTCGAGCTATCAGGAAATGCTGAGACGAAATAGGTATTTGGATGTGCCATACGAAACTGGGGAGTTCATTAGGATCTATATAACGAAGTTGCCAGTGAGATTGCGCAGAGATATAGTGATAGCAGGCAGAGGCTTAGACATTCTGCGTCATTTCAGCACTTGTTGCAAGAATTGGGTAATGAGAGCAATATCGTGAACGGAGACACGACTCATAGGTCAGTTAGTGTCGACGATAGGAACGGCAGAAACTATCAGAATGACAGGAGAGCATGGAATCCTGGCATTTCATTCTTGTCATAATGGATTGAAGGATAGGAGAAACTAATCCAACATATCAGCCCTTAGCATCTTGCCTTAAAACACATGCCGCTGGCACTGAAAATTGTCTATGTAGCAGACATATTCTACTGATATGTAGGAATGCAAATACCATATTTCTGATCATAGAATAAAACACCAGTTATGGAATCTGTTAGGCTGGTCTCTCAGAGCAAAATTTGCAATTTTCTATTTCGAACACTAAAGTAAAAGGACTGTTTCCTCAAAAAACCAGTTGTTAAAAATGTTATGTAATAATGCCAATGAGTCCAGTTTAATTAGTGAGATTCGACTGTTGCAGGTGCTTAACACATAATGTAAAAAGTCAACATTGTGATCTGTATGGAATAGGGTACGTTTATACTGCTGTTACAGGTAACATCAGTAATGTGATAGAAGTTTTTAAATTAGATGCCATCTGACCTATAGTATGTCACAGTCGTGGTGACAGTTATAATGAAGTGCTGTGTATGGTTGTTTGGAATCTGGTGTTCGGGAAAGAGGCCACTAGCACCAAAGATTCTAACACTTGTGCTGTACCTTCCTCCCAGCTTGTGTATTCCTTCTCTGCACACATTTAATTTTCATGTAAGCACAGATTCCTAACCAGCAAATCATTTGCTGTGTACAGTGAACCATTCAGAATGAGGCGGATTGTCCATGAAAATGCTGTACTGATTGAGACGATCAAGGGAAAACAATCTCATGGGCTTCATGACATTTCTAACATCAAATTATGGAAAAGTTAAGGATAGATCGAAAGTAGGCAATTTATGGTAGATAGTCAGTGTATTCATTTGTGGTGTGTAACGTTGTGCAGGGTCAAATCGAACATGAGAATTTTCAGGCGGGATGTCAGGAAGTATGACGGAATAGACTGGTGGAATGAGTCATGAACAGGAGTCGACAGAGTGGTGTATGTACGTATTTTTTTGTCATATGAATAAGGATCAAGCAGAAACGACGTGATGATTAATGAGTGGATAAAGACGGTAGACGGAGAAGCGACGTGATAAATAGTAGTGGATAAAGGTGATATTTAAGGAGAGAAGCGAAGTGAAGCAGTGTGATTAATAAAGAGAGATTCGACGTGATGAAACAGTGGTAAGTAAAGGTGAGTAGAACTAATAATGTGGAGATGTCTTAGAGGTATGTTACAGAGAGGCCTGTGTATGCTGCAATCGAGATTGATGCGAATGGCGAAGGAAGACCAGGAAATGATGGAGTAATCGACGGACGGAGAGCCGAAATACGAATGAAGAGATGAGGACGAATGCACAACGTGAAGGGACATAAAGGGAGTATGAGATCCAGATGGTGAACGTTGTGGAATACTGACGTAAGATGTAATATAAGTGTAATTCTTACCATAACATTTGCAACTTAAAAAAAAGTAATTTTTGTTGTTGTTGTTGAAGCCTGGTGCCAGTATCACTATTCAAAATGGTACCAAGAATGTGTACAGTTATTTTGCAGGATGAATAATTCGTGTATTTTTTGTTCTTAGATGAAATGTCGCAATTCTAAGTTGATATTTAGCAGGATGAATAATCGGTAAAGTGAATGCAGAGGTGAGCCGATGGAGAGAGGTGCCAGAGTGAAAGGACGAATTCGGAGATTGGAATGCTATCTCTGAAACAACTTCATGTGTTATGTGGTTGAGTATAAGGGAGCAAAGGTATGGTATGTTGTCGTGAGTGTGGTGGTGTTATGAGTATAAGGGAGCAAAGGTATGGTATGTTGTCGTGAGTGTGGTGGTGTTAAGGTTAGCTGACTTCTAGACCTATTCTGTTAGTGTATTAATGGTTGAATGAGAAGGAAAATGTGATGTCTGGTGAGTGAGAGTCGTAGAGTAGTGTGATCAATGCGCACACTCCTGTCAAGGGGATGCTACCGATCCATAACCAAAACATTATTGTATTTTATTGTTTGATTGGGATGAACCTCGATGGCAGGTCAGGATCTGACATGTGGATGGTACATACATGTCCTAGAAATGTTGTTATGTATAAAAAAGAGGTAAAATATATAAAGAGATACTAATTTCAGTCTGTCACAAGCACAAAGGTGCATTGTATGTTGTAGATTTAGAATTATCAGTTTCTAAAATGTTTATTGTATTAGGATGTTAAAGTAGTTTACTATTTAATAACATGTGGTAGGTAATTGTGAGCTGTGTAGATTATTTCTTATTTTTTTGTTAGAACACTTTCAAGGGGTATTAATTTCAGTCTGTCACAAGCACAAAGGTTCACTGTATATTGTAGTTTTAGAAGAAACAGTTTCTAATATTTTCACTGTGATAGGATGTTAGAGTAGTCTACTATTTGATATTGTAATTATGAGCTTTATAGATTGTTTCTTATTACCTTTTTTTTTGACACTTTCATGTTTTGTATGAGGGACGACAGGTACAATCAATAGCACAAGTGTGGGCTGTGTATAGAAAAGAGATAAATGTTGAGGTTGTATGTGTAGAAAACTAGGGTGTATAATTTTATGTTTTTTAGAACAAAGATTCTTTTATTACCAATGTATCTAATAGATCATACATGTAATCAATGAGTATATAAATAATGTAAGAATATCCTTTTGTCTGTAATGTTGCGAGATGACTGATTGGGTGTCGTAGCGCTGAGGTGCTACGCAGAACGCGCCCATACCGCTAGCGGGGCCGAGCTGACGTCGCCATGGCGACGGGCGACAGAGCCGCGGCACTCCCCACTCCACTGCCGGTCGAGGTACACTCCACGCGCCCGCTACAGCAGGTCAACGGCCTGGGGCGACACGCACGTACCACTGGCCATTCATAAGTTCCGCCACCCTTACGACTGGGGAAAGTATCCCGCAGAGGCAACAGTGGGTGGTTTCTTCTGCTCAACGGCTCGCGCGGCGACGCCACGGCAGAGCCTGGCGGGCATTTTTTACCAGCAACTATTAACTAGTACTGGACTGTGGAGCCGTGAAACAAGATGACTGCTCGTTACGTCTCCATGAGGTGAAAAGTGAAGGACTGATGTTTCCACGTTGTGAGTGGTGGAAAAGATTTTGTCTAGCAGACAGGACGATTGTTTTGTTTTGTCTTGACCACTGAACGGTGGGATCCATAAACTTTTGGGAGTGACTTGTTAAGTGTGCTTTGTGAATTGCATGTGGGACGCTTGGTATACTTAAAGAGGACAGTTGTCGTTTGGTCACTAGTTATTGTATGAACACAATAAACTAAAGTGGGACATTGACATTTGCATTTGTAGTAGGAGACATTTCTTTAATTGGTGCGGGAATAAGTGCTGGTGGTTGGAACTTACGACTTTTAATTACACCATGAACTGAAAGGACAGAACCGTGGGTAATAGTAGTTGTAGGGCCATTTCTGGACGACCAGATTCGTGTGGATGGTACTCTGAGAGTGACTATGACATTTGTGTTTAATGTGAGATACAGTTTACTGTTCAGTGCGTGTTCAAAATGCCGATTTGAGTGACCTAAAGACTTTCGTCCGGGTAACCATGGGAGAGCTTTGACACCAAGATGGTGTTTCTAGGGAACCTGTCAGCAACTTTTTTGACCCCACGAAAACCACAGAATGAAATGATTCCGCGTGACTCGCAAGATAGGGAATAATGTATTTGTACTTGTAATTGTGTAAATTTTTTAATATGTTTCATTCCTGAAGGGACAGCAAGTGTAATTGTATTTCATTAACATTTGTGTTTAGAACAGTTAGTGTGTTTTTTTTTTGTTTGTTCTGGGTTATCAAGTTCACGCAGCATGTTTATTAGAATATTTGGCACAATGATGCTTTAATTATTAGCCAGTGGCGTAATACTAACCTAGCGGCTCTTGTTGCATTGATCAGTAAGGTTGTCACAGGGGACAAGAGTTTGCATTGCACAACAAATATCGGAATTAACTGATGCATTTTGATGTCGTGGACAGTAATGATCTTGTTGGTGTGTTGACTGAAGCCACTTCTTTGCATTATCACAGTGGTGATATTTCACGTTAAAGTGTAACGAAGGCTAGTCTAAATGCAAGTTCTTGTCGTCTAAATGTGTAACAACAGAGAAATGAGCAGTAGAGTAAGGTACGAGAGCTACTGGTGAATTCAAGCACTTATTGCTAACTATTTACTCCGTGTATTGATCAAAGTTGATGGACTGACTAGCTCAGCAGCAGGTATTTCTACTGGTGGACAAGGATAAGGTTAAACTCACAGTCGAGTAGTGGTGGCAATTGCTTAAGTGATGATGGTTAATGAGGTATGACATGATGTCTTAGGTTGACTATATTACGTAACTAGTATGTAACTTGTGGTATATTTCATTGTTTTTCTTCTCAGTTTTATTTCTCTGTAGGTTTGATGTATATTTAAGAGTACTGATATGGAGCCTGACATTATACATGGAACTAGTGTACGCAATTTTTTCTCTTGTTGATTTTGTTTTGTATTTAGACATTGCCGTGTAAAGATTACTACAACGCAATTTATGGATGTCAGATTACTTGTTCTGTGTTTGGACGGTGAGCTATTTAAAATTTCATGAGTACAATTAGTGTTTTTTTTATTTGTCATAGAATTAGTGAAGTTTGGATTACTCATAAAAATAACGAAGATCCCAGTAACTAAGCAAATTTTTACCTCAACATTATTTTTTATTTGTATGATGTAATGTTTTATTTGTCCTGTGAATTGTTGTAAATTTGTATGTGTACGTTACTCCGGATTGTGGAAAGTACAATAATGCAACAACTATGTCAATAATTTGGTAAAGTAACAGCATTTGGTCGTCTATTTGAGGTCACCAGCGGCTAAGGTCTCCTCCTGGTTATTTTGATGACTTGCTGCGTTTGTTCTAATACAGCTTTCTTAAAAAAAATGTTCAGAACTACCCTCGCATTGCAAGGATAGTACCGTGCCATTTTTTTCTACATGGGTAGCCAGTGGTGAAAGGTTACAGTACCGCCCGACATTGAAAATAGGTACAACATACTTCATTATTTTTGTCAGAACAACACAATTTTTTGTAAAATAACTCAATTTCAACTAATACAGCGAAGCCGGATACCAGTGTGGGAAAGAATGACAGTTTATTTATTTAACTGATCACATGTGCACTCCCTCAAAATAAATCCCTACATCCAGTTTGGTGAGATCTGTGAAGTGAATGAATGTATGGTCGTCTGCTAACCGCAGATAGTGAATGTGAATATATGATCATCTTTGAGACGATCCTTTGGCCACCTTTGGTGGGACCAAAGAGATGAAATTTACCTGAGCTTTGAGCGCCTGAAATGTGGTTGACCAATACGGTAGCAAGGTGCTCCCCCACTTCAAGAAAATGGTTCAAATGGCTCTGAGCACTATGGGACTCAACTGCTGAGGTCATTAGTCCCATAGAACTTAGAACTAGTTAAACCTAACTAACCTAAGGACATCACACAGATCCATGCCCGAGGCAGGATTCGAACTTGCAACCGTAGCAGTCTTGCGGTTCCAGACTGCAGCGCCTTTAACCGCACGGCCACTTCGGCCGGCTTCCCCCACTTCAGCACAGGTGCGAGAGGACCTGAATAACGGCCATGTTTCAGTTCTCTGCCGCTGGATCTTGTGCTGTTAAGACCTGTCTTGGGTGTGCTCCGTAAAGAAAAAAGAGTGGAGACATGGTATGCATGTGGAATATTTAAAAGTAGTTTGAAATAATAATTTCTCTATTTCAGGAACTTTTGTGGGGAGAATTAAATGTCAGGCAGGTAATATTAATGGGATCGTAGTAATCTTCGGAAGTGACCAACGGTCACAATGAAACCACATGTAGCAATAAGTTGAAATACTTCCGTGTGCTTAAGTTAAGCTGAATTACTAGCGTGTGTACAATAAGTTGAAATATTTAAGAAATAGCGTGTGTACCATAAGTTGAAATATTTAAGAAATGGCGTGTGCAGGACTTGAAATTAGAGACGAGTACTTCCACGTGGTGAGTACTGTGTGAGTCTCAATCTGTGTATGAGACAAAGGATAAAGAGAAGTACTCGTCCATGGTATCAGTTGAGGACTCGCGTGTGTGATGAATATGTTCTTAATACTGCTTTGCGTGATATGATTCCGTGTGACGCTAGATTCAAACTCTGAGAGAGAAGCAAGGTGAGTCGGCCGTCTATCCAGCAACGCCACTTGGCTTGCATTGCACAGGAAGACGTGCATATATCTCCAGAGTTCATAGTAGGAAAGTAGAGTTACAAAGTGGGGCAGTGTCGTGTGAAACTGGGATAAATACTTATTGAAGTGGGAAAGCTGAAAGTGATAGTGTTGTGACTATTTATTGTATTGTATTCCATGTTGTAGTGTGGTGTATGTCATGTAATTTGGGTATGTGTGGTTTGCATGGGAGAGTAGCAAGGTAGTTTCAAAAGATTAGTGGGTTATGCTTGTTCCTGCGGTACCGCTCGGTCTGGAGGAAAGTTTCGTGATGATGATTGTGAGAGTCGAAGTGTGAGGTATAATAAAAGATCCACCATCCTATCCACAAAGTGCACTGTAGCGTTAAATAATTACGAGACCATAAGGTAGAGAATCACCAATGTAAAGCCATGCCCACTGGGCGGAATTTCTCATGTGTTCTTGTTGTAGGTTACGGAATTTGTGTGTTTAGGTTATAGAATTTATCGGAATAAATAAGATAGTGAAAAGAAAAAGATTGGTGGACTTTTCGTGCGAATTGTATGTTGTCATGATGTCCCGAAATTATAATGTGTGCGCCATTCATATTCAGTGCGGTGGCCACGTATTGATAAAAGCCGTTAAATAAATAAATGAAAGAAAAAAAGAAAATGTGCTGTTGCCAGTGCGTAGTGAACAGTCAGAGTTCTGTAAATTACTGATAGTCAGATTTGCGTTTCCGTTGCGTATTATTCATACAGGAGGTTGATTAGTGACTTAATTGTGAGTACAAGAGTTCATGTTACTTGATAAATAAGAATGAATCCACTCGCTTGGCAGACCACTCATCTTGCAGGCCTGACTGCTTGATGCCACAGTATGAGCAAGGCACGTGGGTGCCTCTCAATACATTACATTTGTCTATGTTAACCTGGCGAGCAAGCTACACCGCGATGCAGACCGCCTCTCTTGCAGAGTCTGCCACTTGAGTTTGTTAAACATCTCCGTAACGCTATCACGTTTACCAAATAACCCTGTGACGAAACGCGCCGCTCTTCTTTGGATCATCTCTATCTCCTCCGTCAACTCGATCTGGTACGGATCCCACACTGATGAGCAATACTCAAGTATAGGTGGAACGAGTGTTTTGTAAGCCACCTCCTTTGTTGATGGACTATATTTTCTAAGGACTCTCGCAATGAATCTCAACCTGGTACCCGCCTTACCAACAATTAATTTTATATGATCATTCCACTTCAAATCCTTCCGCACGCATAATCCCAGATATTTTACAGAAGTAACTGCTACCAATGTTTGTTCCGCTATCATATAATCATACAATAAAGGATCCTTCTTTCTATGTAATCGCAATACATTACATTTGTCTATGTTAAGGGACAGTTGCCACTCCCTGCACCAAGTGCCTATCCGGTGCAGATCTTCCTGCATTTCGCTACAATTTTCTAATGCTGCAACTTCTCTGTATACCACAGCATCATCCGCGAAAAGCCGCATGGAACTTCCGACACTATCTACTAGGTCATTATATATATATTGTGAAAAGCAATGGTCCCATAACACTCCCCTGTGGCACGCCAGAGGTTACTTTAACGTCTGTAGACGTCGCTCCATTGATAACAACATGCTGTGTTCTGTTTGCTAAAAACTCTTCAATCCAGCCACACAGCTGGTCTGATACTCCGTAGGCACTTACTTTGTTTATCAGGCGACAGTGCGGAACTGTATCGAACGCCGTCCGGATGTCAAGAAAAATGACATCTACCTGGGGCCTGTATCTAATATTTTCTGGGTCTCATGAACAAATAAAGCGAGTTGGGTGTCATACGATCGCTGTTTCCGGAATTCATATTGATTCCTACAGAGCATATTCTGGGTTTCCAGAAATGATATGATACGCGAACAAAAAACATGTTCTAAAATTCTACAACAGATCGATGTCGGAGATATAGGCCTGTAGTTTTGCGCATCTGCTCGACGACCCTTCTTGAAAACTGGGACTACCTGTGCTCTTTTCCAATCATTTGGAACCTTCCGTTCCTCTAGAGACGCGGTACACGGCTGTTAGAAGGGGGGCAAGTTCTTTCGCGTACTCTGCGTAAAATCGAATTGTTATCCCGTCAGGTCCAGTGGACTTCCCTCTGTTGAGCGATTTCAGTTGCTTTTCTATTCCTTGGACACTTATTTCGATGTCAGACATTTTTTCGTTCGTGCGAGGATTTAGAGAAGGAACTGCAGTGCGGTCTTCCTCTGTGAAACAGCTTTGGAAAAAGGTGTTTAATATTTCAGCTTTATGCGTGTCATCAACCATACGAACTTCCTCGAGGCAACGCAAGGCCTCACACATGTCTGCACACCTGAGAGTAGCTCACAAAACTTCATCGGACTGTTCTTACTCATCCACCCTACGACCCGAATCTCGCACCTTCCGACTTAAGTCTTTTTGGATCGGCCCATGAAGGATGCATTCCGCGGGAAGGTTATTGATGCAGGAAGACGTTGGCTCCGACGGCGAGTGAGTTGCCGTGCGGGCATGCAGGCCTTCCCAATAAGGTGGCGTAAGGCCGTTGCATTGAACGGAGACTGCGCAAAAAACAAAAAAATAAAAGAAAAGGTTTTGTAGCCAAAAGTGCGGAGGATAATATGGAGTCATGGAATCTTGAATAAAACCAACGTCCACTCAGGAAAAATAAATTTGTTGCCTTACTTATTGAACTCCACACGTCGAGAGGGATAGAAAATATCTGACATAGGATACGTGATACCGAAAGAATAATCTGGCAGATCACCGAACAGCCATAGCTGAATCAATGTCCCTGGAGTGGACGATATAGCTTCAAAACTCTTGGGAGATCCACCCGCATCAAAACTATTTCGCGTGGTGCTCAAGGTATGAGACAGGCTACAGCCTCAGACTTCAAAACGAATGTAATAATTAGTGTTAAAAAAATGTTCAAATGTGTGTGAAATCTTTTGGGACTTAACTGCTAAGCTCATCAGTCCATAAGCTTACACACTACTTAACCTAAATTATCCTAAGGACAAACACACACCCCCATGCCCGAGGGAAGACTCGAACCTCTGCTGGGACCAGCCGCACGGTCCATGACTGTAGCGCCCTAGACCGCTCGGCTAATCCCGCGCGCAATTGTTAGTGTTAAAAAAGAAGAAGTACTTACGTTTGGAAATGTTATAGAATTATCGGCCTAATAAATTATCGTAGCAAAATATTGACACGAAATATTTGAAAAGGGTGGGAAGAATTGTGCGGTCCGACATCACGGGAGATCAGTTTGGATTTCGGAGCGTTGTAGGTAGGAACACGCGAGTCAGGACTGACTTTACGAGTTAGAAGGTTGATTGATGAAAAGGAAACCTAAGTTAATAGCATTTATGGGTTCAGAGAAATGTTTTGGCGATGGCGACCGAACTACTGTCTAGGATATTCACTAGGTAGCACGGATAAAATATAGGGAGCGAAAAATTAGCTACAACTTGTTCAGAAACCAGTCTAGTATAAGAGGCGAAGGATATGAACAGGCACAAGTAGTTAATGAGGGAGCGTGAGACGGCTTCAGTCTATTCCCGATGTTATTCATTGTGTCCACTGGTCAACCTGTGAAGGAAACAAGGAGAAATTTGGAAAGGGAATTGAAGCTCAGAGACAAGACATAAAAATTTTGAAGTTTGTTGATGACATTGTAATTCAGTTAGAGACAGCAAAGGACTTGGAAGAGTAGGTGAACGAAATGGTATCTTGAAAGGAGATTATAAGATAGATTAACAAAAGTAAAGCATGGATAATATATTACAGTAGACTTAAAGCGTGTGGTGTTGAGGGGATTTGCTATTTGGGCTTTAAAATTACGACGGTCGAATTACAAAGGATGTAAAATGTAGAATGGCAATAACAAGAAAATCATTTCTGAAAAAGTTGATGTCTAATAAAAAGTTAAGTTTTATAAAATCCTTTCTGATGGAGTTTGTCTGGAAAGTAGTCTTGTAGGAAGTGAAACTTGGAGGACAGTTCAAACAAGAAGTGAATAGGAACATGTGAAATTCCCTGCTGTATGACAGTGCTGCAGATTAGATGTATAAATCGAACTACTGTTGATAAAGTAGTGAACCGAATAGGGTAAATAAGAAAGTTATGACAGTCTGACAGAAAGGACACATCGTGAGGCAACCAGGAATAGTTAATTTGATAATAGAGGGAAATGGTGGGAATTGGAGAGGCTGGGGGGGGGGGGGGGGGGAGTTGTAGAGGTGGACCACGGCGTGGAGACCTGCATCGATCCAGTTTTTGGACTGAAGCTCGTAACAATGACATTGTAGCAATAACGAGGTTACCGCTTCATTTGATTCCTGTCACACCACATCAAGGTACAACCGTCACTTGTTAATATTGCAGAGATGGAGGAATAATGTCACAAAGCTATGCTTAATGATGAGAGTAAGTTCAATCCTGGCGCTTTACTGAGAGCTTACTGAGCCCGACGTAGATTTTCCATTTTATGCAGTATGCTTTGGTTAAGCCTACAAATGGGAAGCTAATTTATATACCTATTGGTTTTTATGCTATCCTGTTGGAGAAGCTAATGTATATTTATTACCTTTATTTTTAAACTGCACTTGTGTGTGGCATTAGCAGCCAGTGAAAAGTAAATAATTAGGTGAATCAGCAAATAGGACAACTTTTCTTGTTTAGTTTATTACTTTGGACCACAGCTAGATTGACTGTAGTTACCATTTACAGAACTTAGGCCAAAGAAAATATCATCTTCCCATAAACATTAAGATTAAAAATAAAATAATAACGTTCCCAATGTGTCAAAAAATCTCACGATAATTTAACTGGGTATTAGTAACTACTCTGATGTAAACAAGATTTCGGCAGGCAGACTTTCAGAACAGTGGTGTATTTCTTTATCATGTAATGCATGGCATATGATTTGGCATTGACGGAATTGTGGTGCAGCATGCATAAGTGAGCGTCTTTTCCAGGAGGTAGGTGTGAAGCTCTGCCTTTATCAGCAATGTATTTGTCTAATATTTGTTGATTACGTCTATGACCAAAATGATGATGTTCTTCTAGCAGATGTCAAGCACCTCACAACTAGCCTAGGAAAATTAGTGCCCCCTTGTACTTTGCAATATTTTGTCTGGTAATGTCTTTTTCTCACCAGTTAAATGATATGTTAGCAAAGGCAGCTGCTTTTTTCTTAATGCCCCATTTGCACGCAGTAAAGCTGACTACTGCCAAAAATATTTCAAAACATTTCCAGTTCCTGCAATGTAATTCGGAAATGTCTACACATTCAGTGAATAGTGTTAATCTTGTTATTCGCCTTTGGACTGCTTACTCCACTGTACCATTTACAATTACCCTGCCGCCCAGCGATAATATACCAACTAGGCATACAGATTTCGTATTTTTCCACCACGTTCAAACTTCTGACGTTCCACGCCCTGGTTCGTAGAACGTTATCCTTATGTTGGTTATTCAGTCTTTTTCTCCTTCACATCTTTATATATTATCCCCTTTATACATTAAGTATTTATTTACAAATTATACACTGGAGCGCCAAAGCAACTGCTAGGCATGCGTATTCAGTTACAAAGATATGTAAACAGGCAGAATGCGGTGCTGAAATCGACAACGCCTGTATGAGACAACAACTGTCTGGCGCTGTTGTCTGGTCGGTTACCGATGCTGCGATGGCAGGTTATCAAGATATAAGTGAGTTTGAACGTGGTGTTATAGTCGCCGCACGAGCGATGGGACACAACATCTTCGAGGTAGCGATGAAGTGGAGATTTTTCCCGTACGACCATTTCATGAGTGTACCGCGAATATCAGAGATCCGGTAAAACATCAAA
Organism: Schistocerca piceifrons; assembly: GCF_021461385.2. Taxonomy (NCBI): domain Eukaryota; kingdom Metazoa; phylum Arthropoda; class Insecta; order Orthoptera; family Acrididae; genus Schistocerca; species Schistocerca piceifrons. The sequence goes on from NC_060138.1 coordinate 1,196,179,635, forward strand.
TCTCGGACATCGTTGTAGTCGGAAAAAGATCCTGCAAGAACGGGACCGACGACGACTGAAGAGAATCGTACAACGTGACAGAAGTGCAACCCTTCCGCTAACTGCTGCAGATTTCAATGGTGGGCCATCAACAAGTGTCAGCGTGCGAACCATACAACGAAACATCATCGATATGGGCTGTCGGAGCCCAAGGCTTACTCTTGTACCCTTGATGAATGCACGACACAAAGCTTTACCCCTTTGCCTGTGCTCGTCAGCACCGACATTGGACTGTTGATAACTGGAAACATGTCACCTGGTCGGACGAGTCTCGTTTCAAATTGCATCGAGCGCAGGGACGTGTACGTGTGTGGAGACAACCCCATGAACCCATGGACCCTTCATGTCAGCAGGTGACAGTTAAGGCTGGTGAAGGCTCTGTAATGGTATGGGGCGTTTGCAGTTGGAGTGATATGGGACGTCTGATACGTCTAGATACGACTCTGACATGTGACACTTAAGCATCCTGTCTGATCACCTGCATCCATTCACGTCCAATCTGAATTGCGACGGACCTGGGCAATTCCGTCAGGACAATGCGACTCCCCACACGTCCAGAATTGCTACAAAGGGGCTCCAGGAACATTCTTCTGAGTTTAAACACTTCCGCTGGCCACCAAACTCCCCAGAAATTAACATTATTGATCATATCTGGGATGCCTTGCAACGGTCTGTTCAAAAGAGACTTCCACCCCCTAGTGCTCTTACGGATTTATGGACAACCCTACAGAATTCATGGTGTCAGTTCCCTCCAGCACTGCTTCAGACATTAGTCAAATCCATGCCACGTCGTATTGCGGCACTATTGAGCCACTTCTGCGTGCTCGAGGGGAACCTACACGATATTAGGCAGGTCTACCAGTTTCTTTGGCTTCTATGTTATATATATATATATATATATATATATATATATATGTTTAAATAGGCGTACAAAACACACACGGATTCGAATGCAGCGGATTCGAATGCGCCGTATTCGAAAGCAACGTTGTGTCAAAATTTCAAAGGAATCGGTGAAGAACTCACGGTGATCTAAGATTTTGAATACGAAAACAATTACATTTTTATTTATATAGATGTAAATGTTACTTCATACGGAACTGTAAATCTCCGCAACATATTCACCGATAGTTTGTATTTGGTGGTCTCTTTGCAATAAGTGTACTTCAAATAAGCATCATTTACTCTATTTTTGTATGTTGGGTTTTATTAGCAGTTGTTGATTTGGTATATTTTTGTATAACAGTTGTATGTTTTCATGCTGTAGTAAATGTACATCTTGTGTATTCCTCGATATACCCATGCACTGGTTATCAGTTATCATCCTTTTTCACAAGCTGTTATGTAATATTATGTATTTAATAACCTTTGACCTTGAGCTGACCATGTGAACTTGCGAATATTCTTTTTTTAAAAGAGTTCGTAATATTCAGGTTTTAAAAAATTGCGAAGTGTCTTAATTCTTGTCCGTTTTTATTCAAAATAAGATCTTTTCGGGTGTCAATCACATTTGTTATAAATTGGTTCCTTAATCTTGCGTTAAAGTTCCCATACAATATCATTACTCCATTTTTGTTTTGCTTCTCTACTTCATTTTGAAAAATAGAATAAGATTGTTTCGTTTTCTCTTCCTTCTCGACTTCTGGTACATACGTTGACATTATTTTCAAGTAGCCTCTATTGTGCTTTAATCTTATAGTCATTATTTGTTCATTAATAACAGTACACCTGTCTTTTGAGATCCCCATTTTTGTCCACATGTATTGCCACTCCCGCTTGAACATTGGTCTCTTGCGGTACTGTGCTGTAAAACACCATCACGTCATTAATCATCTTTTATTCTTTTTTTCTACGTTTGCGTTGCAGCTAACGCACTTCACCTTGTCGTGGTAAGAGGGGGCCAGTACACAGTAGTCAAGACGTCCGTTCCGGGGAAGCCACTAGCCTGCTGGACAGGAAGAACTGAGGGCAAACTGCGATTGGCCTTCGAAGGATAGAGAAGGTTCGTCAGCCATGGCGAAGGAATATTGTCTACGGGAAGAACATCCTAAATCACATTTTCTCGTCCCCGAAGAAGAGAGGTATAGCTAGAGGCCTGCAACTTCAAGTGGCAAAGAAAAAAAAAAAACTAACCACTTCCAAGCTGCAGCAGATAAATAGCCGTACAGATATGCATTATGTCGATCATGGCATGAAAAGGCTCAGTAATACGTAGTAGATGTATACAGTAATGATCGCACCACAATTTATGTTTTCTGTGAGGGATACTTACCTCACAACGGACATGACCACTTTACTCCATGCAGACATAAAGGATGGTGCCTCTCCATTTGAATATGACGGGTTACTGTTGCTAAAATCAAATAAAATAGTCACATTAGCCCAAGTTTGGTGTTTCAATAAACAGCCATAGATAAACAAATATTTAGGCTAAGTGATTTACGAGAAGTGACAAGTAAGTTAAGGAACTATTTCATCCGATAACACTCTAAAAATGGCAGTAATGAAGTAAGCTCCTAAAGGGAGGGCTCCGCCACAATTAGCACTCTCTCTACAGACCTTTTATTTGGGAAGAATTCGGTAATAAATTCCGAGCCTCCGACGAGGGGATATCTGAGCCTGACCGAGCAGAAAGGAAGAGAAATAAAAGCCCGTCGTAAAAAGAAGGGATTTCTTTGTAATGCGTCATTTGTCAGGCGAGTTAATTTATGGGTAATCTGCGAAAGTTGGTCGGCTGCGCGTGTTGTTCGCCCCCTCCGCGGCCCCGTCTTGCCCCGCCACCCCCTCCACTGAGGGGCGTCTGATTGCCCCCTACGCTACTCTGCCCCTCGCAACCGCCCCACAGCGCGCCCTCCGAAATGAAACCTATAACTCATCCCCACGTCCTCACGACAGGCGCCGTGCGCGCCCCCTGCGTGGAATGGCCTGTTTATGCCACACTCGACTCTCCTCGGATAACCCTTCAGCGAGTTGCCACCTCGGAGCCACGAAGAACAAAGGCGTGTTACGAGCAAGCGGAACAACTGCCGCCCATGGGCGGGCGTTGGAGCTTGTTTCCCGTAAAAGAGGACCCAACGTTTGCTACGTAGAGTAAGAATTCCGTTGCAGAGATAAAAAAAAAGTCGCCATAAAGATGAATTTTTCCCAAGTCAAGGCATCGTTTTGCGGCAACGTTTCGTCAAGTTTCCTACTCGTCTTCAACTGAAGATGCCGGGTAGTAACTTGTCGAAACGTTACCGCAGAACGACGCCTTGGCTCGGCTGATTATGCGAGAAACTCATAGAGAAAGGTTGCATCCTCATAAAGTCGCCATAAGCTAATTTAGTTGCATTATGATGCTCCATCTACTGTGGTGTAGTGTATTTTGAAGTTTCCGCTGGGTAGTGAGTATTTCATGAGAATTCTTGCGTTATTATTTCCACTAGCAATCAGGCAAAGATGCTCAGGTAAATTTTACAACGGGTTACCATTTTCAACGTTTTCTGTAGTAATTTCGTCAATGTATTCAGAAGTGTGCCTTTTGTGTAGCTTCCGAAAATGTGCTCCAACGCAGAGTCTTTTAACGTTAATTTGTCACACTCTTTGGTTTATTCACTTCTTGTAAAGCACGTGGGAGTAGTTTTCTTTGGGAAATTTTGTTTAGTGCTGTGGTATTAACCCATTTGGAATACATAAATCATGTTTTCCTGATTGATATGTGCACCAGGATTGCACGCATGGATGTTAGCTAATAACTGTAGGTAATGCCTTCAGATCGCCCCTTGGAAGTAAATAATTCCCGATACCACGCCACTTCCAGTACGTGCTTGTTGAACTTTTTCTATCTTGTCGGCGCCACTTTACGACCCCGATAGTGCTTCAAACGATCATTACATACGTGTACCTACTGATGATGACTCGCCATGTTCCATATCCATAATGGATTTAAGTTTCTTTTTCTGTGTGCCGTGGGATTAGCCGAGCGATGCCGGCACTGTAGCTCAGCGTGTTCGGTCAGAGGGGTAGCTGCCCTCTGTAATAAAAAAAAAAACTGAGTGAATGGACCAATAACAAACTTCAATGGGCGTCAGGTGACGTCCACCACGAACAATAACGAACAAAATGAGATTAAAAAGAAAAAGCGGCCTAAGGCGCTGCAGTCATGGATTGTGCGGCTTCTCCCGGCGGAGGTTCGAGTCCTCCCTCGGGCATGAGTGTGTGTGTTTGTCCCTAGCATAATTTAGGTTAAGAAGCGTGTGAGCTTATGGACTGATAACCTTGGCAATTAAGTCCCATAAGATTTCACACATAGTTTTTTTCTGTTTTACAAAGGTGAACCCGACCGCCATCGACAAAATTTCGAAGGTAGTTCGTGAATGTTTTCTGAGTAATTTGGTATCCGAGATCCATGGTCTTCGGTGACTCGTTACAGGGTAATAATTTAATAACAATTTAGTAGTTCTCTTACCCTCAGTTGCCTTTGTTTCTGTTCAAAAATGGTTCAAATGGCTCTAAGCATTATGGGACTTTATATCTGAGGTCATCAGTCCCCCAGACTTAGAACTAAGTAAACCTAACTAACCTACGGACATCACACACATCCATGCCCGGGGCAGGATTCGAACCTGCGAGAGACCGTTGCAGCAGCGCGGTTCCGGACTGAAGCGCCTAGAACCTCTCGGCCACAGCGGCCGGCTTTGATTATGTGAAACTGCCTTCAGTATACCGAATAATCTATAATACGCAATCAGCAGAACGTACAACACGAAATACAAAGTACTGCAACAACCCTCGCATGACAAAGAAATGCTATGTGGTTTCAGTCGCTGCAAGAACCGTTCAACACAACGTGTTTTTGCTGCTTTTCCGTCGCGTCCACTGAACTCATACACGAAATGGATATTTTGCAACTCTTCAACTTAGCCATACTGCTGGGTAACACTGTCAACCAACGCTGCTGGAAAAACAGACAAGGGTCACAACGGCGCAGTACTGAATGCGAGATTCAAGACAAAGAGATAAGTGTGCATACGTCAGTAGCTGATACCGCTCAGGTGAATGGACAAGCTTATTTCCAAACAAGACACCAGTGCATACTGTCGAATGGTTCAAATGGCTATGAGCACTATGGGACTTAACATCTATGGTCATCAGTCCCCTAGAACTTAGAACTACTTAAACCTAACTAACCTAAGGACATCACACAACACCCAGTCATCACGAGGCAGAGAAAATCCCTGACCCCGCCGGGAATCGAACCCGGGAACCCGGGCGTGGGAAGCGGGAACGCTACCGCACGAACTGTCGAATGAGCCACTGTTGTAGAGAAATTTTCTATGCAATACAGATACGAAACTAAATGAGTGTAAGAAACCAAACTAAATGTCATCACAACGTAACAGTGCCAACAGTAACGCTGGTCACTCCTGCCTAAATATCTGAAAATTGCCATGAATTACCTTCAAAGTTTTGTCACTGAAGTTCTTATCAACAGCACATATTTTTCAGTCTAACTTTAGGGAAGATTTATGCTCCATTAGAAGACAGTCAGTTCGGCTTTCGGAACTGTGCGAACACGAGAGAGGCTGTTCTAACTTTGCAGTTTATTATGGGAACATGACTCCTTTATAGGATTTGTCGACCTAGAAAAAGCGTACAGAAATGCCCAGTGGTACAAGATGATCGGAACTCTGAGAAAATACGAGTAAGATATAGGGAAATAATACACAGTGTGTATGTACACTTTCGCCCCTATTGTCCAATCAGTAAATCGAAGAAACAATGATCGAAGCAAAAAAAAAAGGTTAAAGACTCGTGAAAGGTTCCATGCCCTCTTTTACATGTCGCCTCTCATTTTCATCTATTTTATTAATGTTTTATGTCATTGCACCGTGGTAACAGGCCGAATAAGGTTATTGTAATGAGAGTATTTGTACTGAGAGCTCAAAAACACTTTTCACTTGTTTCCTAAACATGTTGGGTTAGTTCCCCATGTGGCCTGTGCGAGGCGAGCATTGGACGATGCGGCACACTGCGTTTCCGGTTGGGGGCTGCACTTCCCTGAACTCTGAAGGGTTCGCACAATAGGCTGAAGCGCCTGGCGGAACGACTGACGTCGGTCGAGTTTCGCCTATTGTATGCAGGGTGAAACGACCTGCGAGACGTCTGAGTGCCGCCGCAGTTTATGTGTTTACCATTCCGGCGCGTCCGGAACGAAGATTCCTGGCACCGACTGACTGCATTTTCCTCTTGATTAGGAGAAAACTTGTGGACTGTGCCCTGCTGAGTGCGACTGTCTGGCACCGGATGGCCAGTGGTCTAGGCAGGTTGTCTTCATTTCCGGTCAAACGGTACGTTCAGTGCCCTCAGCTGATTAGCAGAGGCATGATCGATCAACCTAAACTGAGGTTATTTGACGTCATAAAGTCTTGCTCGAAATTGGAGAGAACGGTCACTACTGGCGCGAATGATGATCTGAGACAGTGTGGGGATATTTTGGAATCAGAACTGAATGCTGATTCGCAGTTTTCGAGGAGAGTAGGGCGTAGAGCAATGCTGGCTTCGCTGCTTGCATCGCATCACAGAAGTGGGTTGGGGATCTGATCTTCCTCGCAGTCGGACGGTCTTGCGACTTGGTCGCTCGTTTTCGGAAGAACTTCGATTCTCGGACAGCCTTCGTGGCCAGGGGTTGACACGGCAGAAGTCGGCGCCTACATCATCAGGACGCTACCTACCGACGACGTGCTGCATATTTCAGTACTGGTACAGTATTTTATGGCTCCGGAATAGTAGGACCTTACCAATTTTATACTGAATTCCTCAGCAGCACGCGCGCTCGCCTTGCTACAAGTCCACCTTGCTTGTTTCTCCATGTGATCCCATTTGAGCTCTCATTACTAATTGCAATACTGCTATATACTCGGGAGATTAATATTTGATTCATTAGGACCTCCAGTCATTATCGTCAACTGATTGCATCACAGAGAGTAGGAGCCCCTTGTTCTCGAGCCAACTCTTATTCTCATAATATTTCAGTATACTCTATCCTTTAACCCACTGTTTGTGTCGATAATCATGTACATTTATGTTCTGATGTATAATAAATCTCACTGTAATATTTAATCTGCTTATCATTTTGTAGGTATATGCAGAATCCCATTTTCTATTGTTTATTATGATAAAGTTCTCTTTTTTCTGAGTAGATTACGATTTTTATTAAATTATTGTGAGTGTGCACTCCTTATTTTACCAACCAGCAGGGTCCACCATCATTTTCTTCCGTTACCGTTGCGCACATAATCAATTAGGTGGTATGTAAGGAGGGGGTCGAGTGCATATATCGTTCTCATGCAAAATTCATCCGAATTAAAGAGGTACAAACTCTTCTCCACACCGGCACCTCGTATTCAGGAAGAAAGGATGTCAACGATAAGATTCGCTGATGGCATTGCTATCCTCAGTGAAAGTGACGAATAACTACAGGACATGCGGAATGCAGTTAATAGTAAAATGAGTAAAGAATATATGTTGAGGACACAAAAAGTAGATAGCGGAAGTAAAGAGGGCATTCCTGACCAAGAGAAACCTGCTAGGGCCATGTGTGGACATTCTTTTGAGGAAAAATGTTTTGAGACTGGATATCTGCAGCACAGGTAGTGAGTGAATCATACACTGTGGGAAAACCGGAAGAAGGGTGCTGAAAATTAGGCGGATTAAGAAGATGAGGAATGAAGAGGTTCTCCGCTAAATCAAGGAAGGAGGTAGCATATGGAAAACACCGACAAGAAAGAGTGACAGGTTGATAGGAAATGTTTCAAGGGATCAGTGAATACTTTTCATGATACTAGAAGGAGCTGTAGAGATTAAGAACTTTAGAGAATGACAGATGTTAGAAGTATTCAATAAATGAGAATGTGAACGAGGACTATTAAGGGGAAATAATGTATTAGCAGGGTGAGCTAAATGAAGAAAGTCTGCCATTAATAAAATATAGTTTCCTACAGGGTGAGCTAAATGAAACCTATCTATTATTAATAAGAAATAACACCCCGGCAAGGTGAGCTAAATGAAAGTTGTCTGTTATGTGGGGAGTATGAAGGATGTTGTTTGATCCTACTAATGATACATTACACGGCTCGGCAGATGCCTCAGCCTCAATGATTAATACAGAATAACGGTATATGTTAGGCTAATCAGAAGCTGTCTGTTATTTATAAGAAGGTTTGCACGACGATACTGTCTTATGGAAGAATGTTCCTCACGTGTAAATTTGGCTGATGGCCTTGTATGATCTACATTCAAGTGACGCTGGTTTAAGTAACTACTGAAATATTGCCAGGAAGAACACTCTCCAAAGAAACCCTACGAACGTAACAATTGTCTGTCTAGTGAAGGAGTTAGAGCTGTTTTACTGTCTGGCAGACCACCGATCCGTGGTCTACTATCACCTTTGAACTGTAGGCCCCGTTCTGTGTTCCGTGACTATGCAATAGTCTGCCGAGTCAGGGAGAGAAGCCGCGAAATCGAGAGAATAACCAGGTGTAAGATATGAGTGGTCCAGTGTGACTGGGGACTAGCAATGAATACCTTCAATAGGCAGCCCCTGGTCATGAGATCTGTGTGTCTCGCAACGAATTGCTACATGAGGTTTATTAATTTAGCCCCAGTAAGGATCACGATGCCACCCTTCCACGCTGCATGACTATTACCCAGAAAGCTACTGTCCGATCTCTTTTTTCGTACTGTATCAGCTGTCCTGGGCTCCATAAAACGTGTCATAGAGATTTTTGAAAGTGTCTTCGGCGGTAGCGGGCCAAATACAGATAGGCCAATCATGTTAACACAAGTAGTGTGTGACTATACCGCTGTGGGACAAATGGTAAACACTGGGACAATCGTTTCAGGCGTCGTGTCACGCGCTGGTGTGTTATTCACTAGAACCCGAGGCCTTCTACGGTCCTGGGAAATTCCTTTTGCAGACGACGCGCTGTCTACCCATAAAATGATCCATACCAAGAACCAAGGCATCGGATGTCCTCAGGTAAAATTACATGGCCGGCCGGGGTGGCCGAGCGGTTCAAGGCGCTACAGTCTGGAACTGCGTGATCGCTACGGTCGCAGGTTCGAATCCTGCCTCGGGCATGGATGTGTGTGCCGTCCTTAGGTTAGTTCTAAGTTTTATGGGACTGATGACCTCAGAAGTTAAGTCCCATAGTGCTCAGAGCCATTTGAATCTTTTTTTTTCAAAATTAGATGTACAGTAGAATGTCAAAGCATCCTCGGCATTGCCTCGTCTATTACAGTAAGAGAATTTTTTCTGACAGGGGTACCTTCTTTTCATTTGAAGAGAGAGAGCTGGGATAGCTTCTGCGGCAGTTGGTTCCCTTAAGGAACACAATGGTGCGTCTTGGCTGACCGCACTGTGGCTACCCGTCAGTTATAACTAACCAAACCCCCGTCGTAGATCCAAGCGCAGCGGATGTTTTCAGGCTGTATGTAATGTGCAATAAATGTAACCCACAAGTGTCCACGAGGCTTACTCGTCGAAGATGGTGAGAGAATTCATATCAACAGGAGTGGAAATTCGCTCATGAGAACGACGATGAAGAATTCGGGTGAAAAAGTTTACAAAACCCTGTGAGCTGGAGTGGACCAGCGCCCAACCTTTAACATTTCTGCCCGAGGTGACACCACTACCTGGAGAGTCCCCGTGATCACTTGCTGCAAGCGCCGCTTGGCGGTCAGTATTTTCCTGCGGGGGGATGGTTCTTCCACTTCTCACGGCCATTTTTAGTTCGCAATAGTACCAGCTGGCGGTGAGTACCGTTGTTGGTAGATACCAGATGATAGTAATTAAGGTGTAGCTACTCAAAGAGGTCCAGTGTAGACTACAATTATTGTGTGGCAGCTTGTGAATGACCTGATGCATTAATGTGGATCCGATTTAAGCTGAAAAAAAAAGTTGCAAATTTGGCAAGAGAGACGTAATAGAAGTGTCTCCATATGTAAGGGACTGGGAATGGGACCTTGGCACAAAAGTCAAGCAAGCGTGAAAAGCATATTGTTGATTTTTTACTATCCTTCGCTTACACGATTTGTTCAATATGAGCACCAGTGACGGAGACGAGATGCTGCATCCGTAAGACGACGTGATCAACAGTTGCTCGCAGTAGTTCCGTTGGAATCTGAGCAACGTGATCTGTATACTGATCTTCAGAATGTTTTTTTTTTTTTTTTTTTGGTCATCAGTCTACTGGCTGGTTTGATGCGGCCCGCCACGAATTCCTTTCCTGTGCTAACCTCTTCATCTCAGAGTAGCACTTGCAACTTACATCCTCAATTATTTGCTTGACGTATTCCAATCTCTGCCTTCCTCTACAGCTTTTGCCCTCTACAGCTCCCTCTAGTACCATGGAAGTCATTCCCTCATGTCTTAGCAGATGTCCTATCATCCTGTCCCTTCTCCTTATCAGTGTTTTCCACATACTCCTTTCCTCTCCGATTCTGCGTAGAACCTCCTCATTCCTTACCTTATCAGTCCACCTAATTTTCAACATTCGTCTACAGCACCACATCTCAAATGCTTCGATTCTCTTCTGTTCCGGTTTTCCCACAGTCCATGTTTCACTACCATACAATGCTGTACTCCAGACGTACATCCTCAGAAATTTCTTCCTCAAATTAAGGCCGGTATTTGATATTAGTAGACTTCTCTTGGCCAGAAATGCCTTTTTTGCCATAGCGAGTCTGCTTTTGATGTCCTCCTTGCTCCGTCCGTCATTGGATATTTTACTGCGTAGGTAGCAGAATTCCTTAACTTCATTGACTTCGTGACCATCAATCCTGATGTTAAGTTTCTCGCTGTTCTCATTTCTACTACTTCTCATTACCTTTGTCTTTCTGCGATTTACTCTCAAACCGTACTGTGTACTCATTAGACTGTTCATTCCGTTCAGCAGATCATTTAATTCTTCTTCACTTTCACTCAGGATAGCAATGTCATCAGCGAATCGTATCATTGATATCCTTACACCTTGTATTTTAATTCCACTCCTGAACCTTTCTTTTATTTCCATCATTGCTTCCTCGATGTACAGATTGAAGAGTAGGGGCGAAAGGCTACAGCCTTGTCTTACACCATTCTTAATACGAGCACTTCGTTCTTGATCGTCCACTCTTATTATTCCCTCTTGGTTGTTGTACATATTGTATATGACCCGTCTCTCCCTATAGCTTACCCCCACTTTTTTCAGAATCTCGAACAGCTTGCACCATTTTATATTGTCGAACGCTTTTTCCAGGTCGACAAATCCTATGAAAGTGTCTTGATTTTTCTTTAGCCATTTCCTTCCATTATTAGCCGTAACGTCAGAATTGCCTCTCTCGTCCCTTTACCTTTCCTAAAGCCAAACTGATCGTCACCTAGCGCATTCTCAATTTTCTTCTCCATTCTTCTGTATATTATTCTTGTAAGCAGCTTCGATGCATGAGCTGTTCAGCTGATTGTGCGATAATTCTCGCACTTGTCAGCTCTTGCCGTCTTCGGAATTGTGTGGATGATGCTTTTCCGAAAGTCAGATGGTATATCGCCAGACTCATATATTTTACACACCAACGTGAATAGTCGTTTTGTTGCCACCACTTCCCCCTATGATTTTAGAAATTCTGATGGAATGTTATCTATCCCTTCTGCCTTATTTGACCGTAAGTCCTCCAAAGCTCTTTTAAATTCCGATTCTAATACTGGATCCCCTATCTCTTCTAAATCGACTCCTGTTTCTTCTTCTATCACATCAGACAAATCTTCACCCTCATAGAGGCTTTCAATGTATTCTTTCCACCTATCTGCCCTCTCCTCTGCATTTAACAGTGGAATTCCCGTTGCACTCTTAATGTTACCACCGTTGCTTTTAATGTTTTGACTTTCCTGTATGCTGAGTCTGTCCTTCCGACAATCATATCTTTTTCGATGTCTTCACATTTTTCCTGCAGCCATATCGTCTTAGCTTCCCTGCACTTCCTATTTGTTTCATTCCTCAGCGACTTGTATTTCTGTATTCCTGGTTTTCCCGGAACATGTTTGTACTTCCTCCTTTCATCAAACAACTGAAGTATTTCTTCTGTTACCCATGGTTTCTTCGCAGCTACCTTCTTTGTACCTATGTTTTCCTTCCCAACTTCTGTGATGGCCCTTTTTAGAGACGTCCATTCCTCTTCAACTGTACTGTCTACTGCGCTATTCCTTATCGCTGTATCTATAGCGTTAGAGAACTTCAAACGTATCTCGTCATTCCTAAGTACTTCCGTATCCCACTTGTTTGCGTATTGATTCATCCTGGCTAATGTCTTGAACTTCAGTCTACTCTTCATCACTACTATATTGTGATCTGAGTCTATATCTGCTCCTGGGTACGCCTTACAATCCAGTATCTGATTTCGGAATCTCTGTCTGACCATGATGTAATCTAATTGAAATCTTCCCGTATCTCCCGGCCTTTTCCAAGAATACCTCCTCCTCTTGTGATTCTTCAACAGGGTATTCGCTATTACTAGCTGAAACTTGTTACAGAACTCAATTAATCTTTCTCCTCTTTCATTCCTTGTCCCAAGCCCGTATTCTCCTGTAACCTTTTCTTCTACTCCTTCCCCTACAACTGCATTCTAGTCGCCCATGACTATTAGATTTTCGTCCCCTTTACATACTGCATTACCCTTTCAATATCCTCGTACACTTTCTCTATCTGTTCGTCTTCAGCTTGCGACGTCGGCATGTATACCTGAACTATCGTTGTCGGTGTTGGTCTGCTGTCGATTCTGATTAGAACTACCCGGTCACTGAACTGTTCACAGTAACACACCCTCTGCCCTACCTTCCTATTCATAACGAATCCTACATCTGTTATACCATTTTCTGCTGCTGTTGATATTACCCGATACTCATCTGACCAGAAATCCTTGTCTTCCTTCCACTTCACTTCACTGACCCCTACTATATCTAGATTGAGCCTTTGCATTTCCCTTTTCAGATTTTCTAGTTTCCCTACCACGCTCAAGCTTCTGACATTCCACGCCCCGACTCGTAGAACGTTATCCTTTCGTAGATTATTCTATCATTTTCTCATGGTAGCCTCCCCCTTGGCAGTCCCCTCCCTGAGATCCGAATGGGGGACTACTCCGGAATCTTTTGCCAATGGAGAGATCATCATGACACTTCTTCAATTACAGGCCACATGTCCTGTGGATACACGTTACGTGTCTTTAATGCAGTGGTTTCCATTGCCTTCTGCATCCTCATGTCGTTGATCATTGCTGATTCTTCGCCTATAGGGGCAATTTCCCACCCCTAGGACAAGAGAGTGCCCTGAACCTTTATCTGCTCCTCCGCCCTCTTTGACAAGGCCGTTGGCAGAATGAGGCTGACTTCTTATGCCGGAAGTCTGCGGTCGCCAATGCTGATTATTTATCAAAATTTAGACAGTGGCGGGGATCGAATCCGGGACTGAAGACGTTTTGATTATGAATCAAAGACGCTACCCCTAGACCACGGGGAGTAGACAAGGCCAAATTTGTCCCTAGGAAGATCGAAAGCAACATGGGATGAGATCAGGTAATCTTGCAGGCCATGCATCAGGAAAATCTCTGAAGAAAGGACGTTCGTGGAACCAGAATGATATTTTCACTCTGCAGCGACCAAGGAGTGCTTCGTCGAAAGTTCGTGGCATTTTAACCACTTGTCAGGCTAGAATCCCGAGAACACTTTACTCAAGGTTACCGCAGCAGGACTTTAGATTCCTATAATGGGCGATCAATAAGTTGCCGTTTGAGGGCGTTGGTGCAGTGTACACGCAACGTAGCTTGACTCCGATGCGGGTATATAAGCACAGACATGTACGCAGGGTTTAGTGTGGCATTTGTGTCGTAACGTGAACTGTGACGACAATATTACCAAATGGTTCCTGGTTGCTGAAGGACGAACACTGGTAGATATCCATCGGATAATGAAGAATGTATACGGTGCAGCGTGTCTGTCGAAAGCCACTGTAGTGGAAAACTGGAGCACCGTAACACCTATTTTTGACCTATTTTGTATCTGTATCGATATTTCTATGTCAGTTTGTTGTATTGCTTATGTATAATGTTGTATCTGTCATGAAAATTCTTTGACTATGTTTACATGTTATAGTAACGTGAAATTTTGAACGACGTTGCTTAAATTATGCTTGTGAATTTAAATAACTACTGAAATGATTGTTATGTAATGTAGTATAAATGACTTGTTGATAATTAGGGAACGTAGGCTTGAATGTAAAAGATGTGGGGAATCCCCGCAGCTGCAGAAGCAGCCTGGCGGAGTGGAAAAGGTGTGGTTGGTGCGCAAGAACTCGTCCTTTGTGACGAATAAGGAGTCTGGGATGAGCAGTGCTGTGGTTAAGACCTCGCTAGCAACAGCGGATCATAGTGGCTCATATTCCAGGAGTTTTCAGGCCACAAGAGCTTAAGGGCAGTATTTGTGGGCCTCGGATGTTGAAGTTGGTGATACCATTATTATGGTATGGTTTGTGGCTCTATAAAAATACTATTTCGACACCAAGGAGAGTAGTAATAGGGCGAGCCCAACAGTACTGCCATGACCGCATCGCCGGCAGGTTAACAGCCACTGCAAATTGCGCCACCAGTGCTACCAGCCTTCCACTAAATTGTTTTGCATTTGGCACTCGGTAAATGGACCACGTATTTCTGAAAATAGCTTGATTTTAATAATAATCGTGGTGTCACTAAAAACTCTATCTTACAGCCGTGATTATCCCATATCACAGACCTGGACAGGATTCCTAACCTAGTGAGTTTAATTCCGAGTGTCCCAACTTGATATGAGAAAGTGGCTGAACTGGAATTTAACGTTGTGTTATCATTTGCACAGTCAATTATAATGTTGAGTAGGTCAAAAGACTGCTTAAGAAAGCACAATTGTTTTTTAAAGAGTTATAGTTTGTAGTTTGTTGTGCTTTAATTAACTAATAATTAATGATAAGAATATTTAACCTTTATCATACATACATCTACATCTACATGGATACTCTGCAAATCACATTTAAGTGCCTGGCAGAGGGTTCATAGAACCATCTTCACAATTCTCTATTATTCCAATCTCGTATACCGCGCGGAAAGAATGAACACCTGTATCTTTCCGTACGAGCTCTGATTTCCCTTATTTTATCATGGTGATCGTTCTCCCCTATGTAGGTCAGTGTCAACAAAATATTTTCGCATTCGGAGGAAAAAGTTGGTGATTGGAATTTCGTGAGAAGATTCCGTCGCAACGAAAAACGCAGGCCTTTCTTTTAATGATGTCCAGCCCAATCCTGTATCATTTCTGTGACACTCTCTCCCATATTTCGCGATAATACTAAACGTGCTGGCTTTCTTTGAACTTTTTCGATGTAATCCGTCAGTCCTAGCTGCTAAGGATCCCACACTGCGCAGCAGTATTCTGAAAGAGGACGGACAAGCGTACTGTAGGCAGTCTCCTCAGTAGACTGTTACATTTTCTAAGTGTCCGCCAATGAAAGGCATTCTTTACTTAGCCTTCCCCAGAACATTTTCTATGTGTTCCTTGCAATTTAAGTTATTCGTTATTGTAATACCTAGGTATTTAGCTGATTTCACGGCTTTTAGATTAGACTAATTTATCGTGTAACCGAAGTTTAACTAGTTCCTTTAAGCACTCATTTGGATGACCTCACACTTTTCGTTATTTAGGGTCAACTGCCGCTTTTGGCACCATTCAGATATCTTTTCTAAAGTTTGTTTTGGTCTTCTGATGAATTTATTAATCGATAAACGACAGCGTCATCTGCAAACAACCGAAGACGGCTGCTCAAATTGTCTCCAAAATCGTTTATACAGATAACGAACAGCAAAGGGCCTATCACACTACCTTGGGGGACGCCAGAAATCACTTCCGCTTTACTCCATGACTTTCCGTCAATTACCACGAACTGTGACCTCTCTGACAGGAAATCACAAATCCAGTCACATAACTGAGACGATATTCCATAAGCACGCAATTTCACTAAGAGCCGCTTGTGTGGTACAGTGTCAAAAGCCTTCCGGAAATCCATACATACAGCTGTAGTTTTTGTTAATGAGATGGTTCTTCAAATCATGAAAGTTGAACAGTCTTCATGTACCAGCTTAGTTATTTAATGAAGCAATGCAAAGGCTCCTTCAGAGCCAGTGTAGTTAGATTTTGCGTTCTGTTTAGTTGCTTCAAACCGAGTTTAAGAAAGAACTGTTTACTGTTTTATCTATTCTAATGTAAGTTAGTTAATGCACAAGCATAGAGACCCTGTATTAGGCAATGAAATTATAGATTATGATCATTAGTAGACCCCTGATTTAAATTAAGAATCATTTCAAGCTTTTCCATGTTCAGTATTGTTTCATAAACTGTTGCACCTAGTTCACTTAAGGTACGTGTTGTTGAGAGGCATATGTTGGTGTTTACTGTCTCATTGGCCATTTGCTTATCTTACTTACTAGTTAATAGGACACTTATCTGCAAGGTTAGGTTACTGTGTTGTAGTGTGAACAGATATAAGTTTAGGGTGTGCATCAGGGGAGATTAGGTTAGCCTTAGCACTGCCTTCTGCTTTATCATTTTGCTTGACGCAAGAATGCCTAATTAGGTTGGCGACCTTTTTTAATAGGTAATGTTACAACTTGCTTTTGTGCTTGGAGAATGTCTGTTCCTAATCCACTGTATACTGTTGTTTATACTCTGTTGGAGTGTTTCGGAAACGAATCCCAGTTTGATTGTTCTACTTCCATTGGGTTATTTCACGGTCAAAACTATTACAAATGCCTCGCAGAGGTATAGCGTTGGCATCGATTGCCATTTAAGGTGGTCGGTGGTACCGTTACAACACGTCCCCATATCGGAAATGACGTAATGCAGGAGTTACTCCAAATCAAGTGGGAGTCCCTAGGGTACCCGCCCTGTAGTCATGATCTCTCTCCATGCAGTTATCACGCTCACCCAATAACCCTAATTTTGCAGGAAGAGCGAGGGTATTAAGTTCCCTATTGTAGGCAAAAGCGACGGTGTCTTCGACACTGTTGACCTAACAGATGACACCAGATGATCCCAAAGAAGATTCCGACTTAGGCGTGGAAATGTCGATCGAGAAAGAGAAACCTGAAGAGGAAAATGATGTACTAACAACTTAGAAGAAATCTCAGTTTTTGTGACCTGTGATGGGTTATGCCGCCCTGGAAGGGCAGTAGGGGAGGGGGGAGCGGTTGTTGTACTTTGCAGACTGCAGCCAGAGCGCTCTCGCCCACGTGGAAGACTGGCTGGCGTGGCGAGACGGGATATTTACTGCCGGCGGTCGATCTTCCGCCGACGTCGCGGACCACGCGGCGATAAATCCGCCACACCTTGAAAATTTCATGGGGCCTTGACACGGCCACCCAGTTCCGGGGCGCAGTCGATACGAAACTGGCCGTTACCCGTAATTCCCCAGCGCCGGCAAGCAGTGGCCGTATCTGCCCCATCGGACTCGCGCCGGAATACCTTCCCAGGATATTTTTAACGTCCCGAAAAAGGTGTTTATTTTAGGGAACGGCTTTTTTTATAGTCGCACTCCGTCACAGACAAACGTACCACTTTATGTAGGTTGAGGACATCCAAAATACATCCAAGAGCAGAACCGTACCGAGGCATCATCTGCCCCTAGCACAAATCCCGAAACTGTTGCCCTCTCCCTTCCACATTCCCAAAAACATCTCACGTACACGTTCAAACGAGCAATTAATAGAATTATTCTATTACTTGCTGCTGCGAACGTGTACGCGTTATGCAGGTCTTGGAGTCACCTACGTCCATCCAGAACGCATTTACCGAGGTTAACGAAGGCGATGTTGGCCTGATGTACTCGACGATGCACTTTAGCTACACTGTCTAAAGGATCGTCCTAAGAAATACCAAATTCAGATCAGCCTGAAGATGACTAAATAGGGTGAAACGCGTAGTTGATAAATAAAAAAACTAAAATTGCAACCAAGACTGTTTTCAACTAATATTTCACTAAGTACAAGATCTTTGCCTGCATCCTCCACGTGCATCTCCACCACGCTACTCATATAGCGAGCCACATCTATCAGATGTGCTTAAGTGTGTCAACAATATTCAGCGTTAGGAACATACCACTATCTAAAAGCATTGACTGTGGACTGCAGACTATGGGGTTCCCTTTTTGCCATCAGA
Source organism: Schistocerca piceifrons (assembly GCF_021461385.2). Classification (NCBI taxonomy): domain Eukaryota; kingdom Metazoa; phylum Arthropoda; class Insecta; order Orthoptera; family Acrididae; genus Schistocerca; species Schistocerca piceifrons. Next base: position 1,196,197,921 of record NC_060138.1, read on the forward strand.
TTCGACTACGTGTTCGACCAAGTCGACCACGGTTTCGTAAGCACAGGTTGGGAATACATGGGTCACTCTCTGGTGTCCAGATGGCTCGTCCTTCGATTAATCCATGGGTCATATTCCAGAATGATGGTGAATGGAAAATTTGGAAATTTGTGGTAAGGTCTTATGGGACCAAACTGCTGCTTGCACACTACTTAATCAAACTTACGCTAAAAACAGCATATACACGCATGCCCGAGGGAGGACTCGAATTCCCGGAGGGGGAAGCCGCGCGAACCATGACACGACGCCCTTGACAGCGCGGCTACCCCGCGCGGTGATAGTGAATGGTTATCAGCCTGGTCACGCTGTTACTGGATTGTTATGGACACGGGCATGTCCCTTGTTGGGAATTTTATTTGCGGCAGCTCTCGAACCAGCATACGGCAAGGACGGGAAGGCACCTGCAAACGGAACACGACTTTTCGTTGCGGAGCGTTTGCCGATGATGTGGTGTTGCTGGCCATATCAGGAGATGACATACACATCGCACTTTAGTGCCTATGCCAGTATAGACCCTGTAGCTCGGAGCCTCATCAACCTGAAGAAGACAAAATACATTAATGTCGGCTGGGGTAATCCAGAAACGACGATGGTGCCCTCTGACAAGGTGATCGCACTTAAGTATTCGGAGGTGCACTTCTCTAGGTATGTTCACTGCACAGTGGCGCGGGCATGCTCTCTGATACAGAGCTACAAACTGCGTCGAATGGACATGCTCTGACGAACATGTAATGTAAACGTCTTTCTTGTATCAAATCTGAACTATTTAACGCACATCCTTCCCTTGATGGCTCGATGGCCGACCTATTTCGAGAAGCATTTGTACATTCAGTCAGCTCCAGTCTCCTCCGATACGCCAACCTGACACTGCCGCCGCGGGAGGGTGGTATAGTTCTAATTCATGTCTACGACCACGCGCAAGCGCTCTATCTCAGCACGATGCATCGTCTATAGATTTCTGCCCACGCCAATCTGTCGGGAACCCTGATGGCTGAAGTGGCATCACACTCTCTACAACCACCGGTTTCCGTCGGACGCATTTCACCATCACTCGCCCACACCAGGGAGTTCTTGACTGACCTCAGCTATTTAACAGACAAACTGCCATCGTCACGGATGCCCCATACGAATAGCTATTCATCTACATCTACATCTACAACTACGTGATTACTCTGCTATTCACAGTTAAGTGCCTGTCAGAGCGTTCAATCAACTATCATCAAGCTCTCTACCGTTCCACTCTCGAAAGGAACGCGGAAAAAAACGAGCACTTTTTCTGTGGGAGCCCTGATTTCTCTTATTTTATCGTGATGATCATTTCTCCCTATGTAGGTAGGTGCCAACAGAACGCAATCGCAGAAGAAAACTGGTGATTGGAATTTCATGAGAAGATCCCGTCGCAACGAAAAACGCCTTTGTTTTAATGATCGCCACTCTAATTTACGTATCATGTCTGCTGACACTATCTCCCCTATTTTTCGATAATACAAAAGAAGCCGTCCTTCTTTGAACCTTTTCGATGTTATTTGTCAGTCCCACCTGATGCGGATCCCACACCACACAGCAATGCTCCAGAACAGGGCGGACAAGCGTGGTGTAAGCAGTCTCTTTGGTAGACCTGTTGCACCTGTGTTCTGTCAATGAATCGCAGTCTTTCGTTTGCTCTACCCACAATATTATCTATGCGATCGTTCGAATTTAGGTTATTTGTAATTGTAATCCCTAAGTATTTAGTTGAATTTACAGCCCTCAGATCTGTGTGACTTATCGCGTAATCGAAATTTAGCGGATTTGTTTTAGTACTCATGTGAATAACTTCACACATTTCTTTATTCAGGGTCAATTGTCTCTTTTCGCACGACACAGATATCTTATCTAAATCATTTTGCAACTCGTTTTGTTCACCTGATGACTTTACAAGACGTAAATGACAGTATCATCTGCAAACAAGACGGCTACTCAGATTGTCTCCTATGTCGTTAATATAGACAACGAACAATAGAGGGCTTGTAACACTTCTTGGGTAACGCCGGATATTACTTCTACTTTACTCGATGACTTTCCGTCTATTACTACGACGTGTGACTTTCTAACAGGGAATCACGAATCCAGTCGCACATTTTAGGCGATATTCCGTAGGCATGCCGTTTGGTTAGAAGACGCTTGTGAGGAACGGTGTCGAAAGCCTTTTGGAAATCTAAAAATATGGAATCAATTTGACATCGTCTGTCGATAGCACTCATTACCTCACCAGTATAAAGAGCTGGTTGTGTTTCACAAGAAAGATGATTTCTGAATTCGTGCTATGTGTCAATAAATCGTGTTCTTCGAGGTAATTCATAATGTTCGAACACAGTATTTGTTCCAAAACCCTACTGCAAATCGAAGTTAATGATATGGGCCTGTAATTCAGCGGACTACTCCTATTTCCCTTTCTGGGTATTCGTGTGACTTGAGCAATTTTCCAGTCTTTAGGTACGGAACTTTCTGTGAGCGAGCGGTTGTCTATAATTGCTAAATATGGGGCTATTGCATCAGCATACTCTGAAAGGAACCTAAATGGTGTACAATCTGGACCGGAGGCCTTGCCTTTATTGAGTGATGTAATCTGCTTTGCTACACCGAGGATATCTACTTCTATGTTTCTCATCTTGGCTGTTGTTCTTGATTGGAATTCAGGAATATTTACTTCGTCTTTTTGGCGAAGGAGTTTCGGAAAACCATGTTTAATAACTCTGCTTTAGTGGCACTGTTATCAGTAACGTCACCGTTGTTATATCGCAGTGAAGGTATTGATTGCGTCTTGCCATTGGTGTGCTTTATGTATGACCAGAATCTCTTTGGGTTTTGTTATGGAAATCATTAAAAGCATCTCGCATTGAAGTACGGGCGATATTTCGAACTTCTGCAAAATTTTTGTCAATCTTGGGGATTTTCCCTTTTTTTAAATTGGGCATGCTTCTGTCGTTGCTTCTGCAACAGCAATCGGACCCGTTTTGTGTACCATGGGCATCAGTACCATCAATTATTAATTTATGTGGTATACATCTCTCAAGTGCCGTCGATACTATCTCTCTGAAAATGTTCCACATCTTTTCTACGCCGTGATCGGATCAGAACTAGAGGAGACTGCCTCTTAAAAAGGCGTTAATAGTATTTTTATCAGCTTTTTTAAACAGATGTACTTTGTGTTTCTTTTTGATGGTTCCAGTTGTTACGGCATTCAGCCTAGCATCAACTGCCTTGTGGTCGCCAGTCCCTGTATTCGTCATGGTGCTCCATATTTCTCCAGGGTTATTTGTTGCTAAGAGGTCAAGTGTGCTTTCGCAACCATTTACGCTTCGAGTGGGATCATGAACTAATTGTTCAAAATAATTTTCTGAGAAAGCGTTCAGTACAATTTCCGATGACGTTTTATGCCTGCTGCCGGCTTTGAACGTATAATTTTTGCAGCATATCGAGGATAGATTGAAGTCGCCACCGACTAGAATTGTATGAGTGGGGTACCTATTTGCAATGAGACTCAAGTTTCCTTAGAAACTGTTCAGCAACTAAATCTTCTGAGTCGGGAGTCGGTAAAACGATCCAGTTAATAGTTTAGTCCGATTGTCAGTATAACCTCTACGCATACTTTTTCGCAGGAACTATCTATTTTAATTTCACTACAAGATAAACTACTTCTGACAGCAATAAATACTCCACCATCAACTGCATTTAATTACCCTTTCTGAACACCGTTAGGTCGTTTGAAATAATTTCGGCTTATATTATTTCCGGCTTTAGCCAGCTTTCCATACCTACAACTATTTGAGCTGCAGTGCTTTCTGTTAGGGCTTGGAGCTCTGGTTCAAATGGTTCGAATGGCTCTGAGCACTATATGACTTAACAGCGGAGGTCATCAGTCCCCTAGAACTTAGAACTACTTAAACCTAACGAACCTATGGACATCACACACATCCATGCCCGAGGCAGGATTCGAACCTGCGACCGTAGCCTGGAACCGCTGGCCTATCGACCGGCTGGAGCTCTAATTCTTCCCCAACATAGCTACGACAATTTACAATTACCGATCGTTTCTGCAACTACCTGACTGTGTTTTACCTGCCCCCTTTTAGACGGACGCCCTTTCTGTTGTTTCCTGAGACCCTCTAACCTAAAAAACCGTTCAGTCCCTTCCACACAGTCCCCGCAACTCATGTAGCTGCTTCCTGTGTGTACTGGACTCCTGACCTATTAAGCGGAACCCGGAAACCCACCACCCGATGGCGCAATCTGCCTTTACCGACGGCTCGGTCGCACATTAGCACTGGTATGTTGGCTGGAACACGGTGTGGCGTGTCGGACACGCCATCTTTTTTATTTACGTCAGTACGTTCTTTGTGGTGCGTGGCGGTGAACCGGAAATTCGCTACTCGCCAGTGGGTACACTTCATTCATCTGACAGATGCCCTCGTGTCCAAGCCGCACAGTCGTTGATTCAAATCCGTTGTGCCTGACTTGCGATGCGATAGCTCCTCACGCAGCGCATGCTGGCATTGCTTTTGCGGCGATTGATTGAGTCGCTCTCCCCTGACGATACATTGGGCGTAGTCAGAGTGTATTTCCCAGCAGCCAGGACATGGCTCTTTACTACATATTTCGTGATGCGCACAAAAGCACACTCGCCTTTCGGCCCCTACTGACGACGGCAAATGCTTCTTTTAGCCGCCTCTAAGAGCACAGGACCCACCAGGTTAATTATGCAGGTTCATTATTTGCGGACCCTCCTGCTCGTTGAGCGTTCCAGGTATAAGACTGAAGAAGATTCCAGGAGCATATTGATTAATTAAATAGGGTGGGGGGACCCCTACCAACAGACGAGAAGACGACCCGCACGCTCGTTACGGTGGCTGCAGGAGATTTTTTTTTTTTTTTCCTGCTTAAACCCCACTCTGATCTTAGAGCCCGTTGCGTAGACGTGGCGATTGAATGGCCAGGCCTCTGGTTCGACAGATTTTTTTTTTTTTTTTTTTTTTTTTTTTTTTTTTTTTTTTTCCAGATTTATGGAACATGCATAACCCACTTTCTAACACTTTTGAGTGGGCGTATTATGACTAACTATCTCTACTATTAGCAACACAGGAGTGGTTTATTTATGCATGCAAGCTATCTAGTTATTAAGTAGCTTCGCCATATGTGAATCAACGGCCTCTTAGCCTCTCTGGAACGCTGCCAGAGAGTTGCCCGTCCCTAGCCACGTGGAGGCGGGCCGCTACTTCTAGAGAAACCACTCCATTTGTACTGCTCTTTTATTCCCCCCCACCACCATACTGATCTAACTACAACTACTTGCTACTATTATTCAAAACTTAAACAACGTAATATTTACATATTTACACTTGCGCATTAGATCCGAAGCGCACTTACTGTCTCCCAAGGTAGGCTCGCTGGGCCTCCCTTGAGATTTTGTTTACCAAATTAGCGAAATTGCTGAACAATTCGCTGTTTGTCAATATTTCGTGAACAATTCTTGTTCGCAGAAGCTGCCTCTCTACTGAGACAGCCTGTTCATATATTGGGCACTCAAACACTATGTGTTCTGGCGATCCTTCTTGGGCACCACAGTCACACTCTGGTGTTGGCCTTTTCCCTATTTTGTGCAGGTACGTGGGGTAGGGACCGTGTCCTGTGAGGAAGTGAACTAGGCCCTGTGAGGGCTTTATTATGTTGTTCTTTAACCTTCCTCTCACTGTGGGTAGAAACCCATGGACTCTGCGGCCTGTAGTGGACCCATCCCACTCGTCCTGCCAGATGTCAAGCACTCTTTCACGAATGGCTTTGACGCTTATCAGAGGAATGCCCATTATATTTTGCACCCTTTCAACGTTCTGTTTGTGCAGCCAGTAGAAGGCTGCGTGCTGCCTTATTATTAGGTCTAGTGGGCATAGACCCATAATTACCAACAGTGCATCTGTTGGACTTGTGCTGAATGCACCGATGCATCTCAACAGAACGTTCCTCTGTATTCGCCTGACAGCGGCGGCAGGCCGCACCAAAGCTAGCCTGTGGGCCCACACACTGGATGCGTGCCCTACTATTGGTGCCAATATACTGTTGTGATACATATTTATTGCCTTTGACGGCAGATGGAACCTTCTCTGTCCAATTGATATTATCTTATTGAACAGAGCTAAAGACTTTGTCGTTACTTGCTCAATATGCGGAATGAAACTCCAATTCTCATCTAAATATACCCCAAGGTAACGGGCATATCTCTGTCGTGACACTGCTTGGCCATTAATTCTGACTGTTGGGTCCCTATTCAACTTGCCTTTCAAGAGCATATATAGCGATTTTTGTGGTGCAATAGACATTTTAGTCTTCTTACACCAGTTGGTTAACAGTTCAATAGCCAGTCGTGATCGGTCTTCGATCACATTGCGAGTGTCACCTTCTACTAGAATTGCGAGATCATCCGCATAAGCAACGACTCCCAGAACTGCAGTCTCCTGCTGCAGGACGTTCAACAAAGGTTCCATATTAATGTCCCAAAAAATAGGACCACACACCGATCCCTGGGGACAACCACGGGTTACCCTTTTAGATACGACGGCTCCAGGAGCCGTTATCTTAGCAGTCCTTCCATCACAGTAGGCCTCCAGACAGCCATACAGCAGCTGCGGGCACCCGATCTCTCTTAGGCGAGAGAAGAGTGCCGGCCACCACAGGTTGTCGAAGGCCCCTGAGATGTCTATCATTATGCCAAGGACATACTTTGATGTCGCAGAGTGAACAATTCGGCAAACCTCATTGATCGCATCCTGGGTGGAGCGACCCTTTCGGAATCCGAACTGCCTGTCACTCATACCATGCAGAGTTCGATGACTCTGGAGACGGTCAGCGAGCAACTTCTCAAATGCTTTGCCCATTACATCCAGCAGACAGATAGGCCGATAGGATTTCGGCACCGTTGGATCTTTATCGGGGCCTTTCCTGATAATTACTACTTCCGCAGTTTTCCACTGTAGTGGATAATAGCCCCTTTGTAAACAGACGCTGTAAATACGACTTAATGCCGGGGCGACCAAGTGTGCGAGTCCCTGTAAGATCTCCGCAGGGATCCCGTCAGGACCCGGCGCCTTCTTCCTTGCAAAGGTGTAGATGGTTGCTTCTACCTCCTCTGCTGAGAAAGGGCGCACGTTTGTATCGTTAAGATACGGGATCGAGAGCGCCTGACGTATTTCTCGCTGCTCGTGCGAGTCCTGGTCCTCGATGTCATCTGGGAGTAATGTTTCCAACAGCAATCTTGCTGTATCTTCCCAATTCTTGGTCGTGTCACCATCCCCAGCACGCAGCGTAGACAGCATCATGGGCGATCTAATTTTTTCTCGAACGATTTTGTAGGGAACTCCCCAAGGGTCTGTTCCCAGCTGATCGTTCACAAATCTTTCCCAGGATTGGCGCCTTGTAATGTCTAACTGATCCTTGTATCTCTGCTTCAGACGACGATAAATACGCAGGTGGTATTGTCGTTCGTCGTGGGCAAAGCTCCTTTGATAGTTGCTTCGCGCCCTTCTGACTGATCGTTTAAGCACAGTCAATTCAGGGGTCCACGGTGTGGACTCCCTGCAGATGTATCTCGCTATTCGAGGTACAGATAGTGTGATGGCTGTTTGCACGGAGCTCACAAGCTCTGGTTCGACACCTGCCCTCATCGCCGTACTGCTGCCGCAGCGATTCCTTAGACTGAAATAAAAGGAAAAAAATGGCAAGGCGATCATTTGCAATGGCCGGGAAATCCGGGTTCGAGTCCCTGTCGGATACAGATTTTCACTCTCATCATTTCGTTACACAGCTGATGGTTGTCCAGCTTTGCAAATGTGAATATATTTCAAGTATTTGATAACGGCTATAGTCGCTGCAGTGCCTGTTCCTTTGCATCGTACCTCTGAACAGCACAGTGTGGTGTGCGTACTGTAAGATCTTCAGTACACACACCATCAGATTACTTGACTTGTCGCTCTAACGAAGTAGGCGAGTGTCAGCAATATGTCTCGTGGTCTTATCGTGGCATGTTTATCTTCTGCTGTTAGGTCAGGCGACAGAAATGCCACTTGCACGCTTAGAGTAGCAGATTGACGGTGGCCAACTTTAAACAGAACTTGATTAATTTTCACACACATTTATTAAAATAATAACAAGCATAAAAATTACTTAACTTGGTTCTGGATGCTATTTATGATTGACAATCTGAAGTTCCTTGGGTATTAGTACGTTAATCTTATTCTCACATATATCTCTGATACCTGACAAAAGTGTCTATACATTTATCTTCATGGCTATGTACAGGAATAGGGTAATCTTATTAGGCGCAGACTCAAACTTGACTATAGACTGGTACAGACTGGTGCAGATAAATGCAGACTGGTACAGACTGGTGCAGACAAATGCAGACTGACTAATTGGAGGTCTGTACACTCATTATAATACCTCGCGCGTTCATGTATCACTGCGCGAGTGTGATCCGCGAGGAGAGAAGGTTCTACGTTAGCAGCAATCTCATTGGCTGCGTTAAATATTAATACGCGGATCGGCGGAAGCAGAATTTGGTCCGTCTCTAAGACAGTGCCATCTCGTAGTGCGGAGACGGACGAGCGCTGCGCCTGTGCTGTTGTGCTTAGTGGGGCGCGCTCTAGTGGGAAAGTTGTGTACGCGCTGACTATGCGGAACTATGTACACAACACACAGGCACTGCAGTATTGTACTATATCCGAAAAATGTATTCAGACTGGCTTCTGGAAGACGACCATGCCTTTACACCATCTGATAAGATTAAGATGCCAACAGTCACCCTCTGTGCGAGTGTATTCTTGCTTGTTGTTCTCCATAACATCAGAGTCCATCATCACGGGGTTCAAGAAGTGCTGCATGTCGCATGTGCTGGATGACAGCTGGGATGACTTACTGTGGAAAGTGAATGAAGAAAATAGTGGAAACAAAAGTGGAAATGATGAAGTGAATACGAGACCAATATTGATGAGAGTGAATAAGACAAAATATGAGGCCGGTAGGTTAGGTGCCAATGTGTTGTAGCGTATGTTGGAACAAATGTTTAAGGCTCATTTACGTGAAAGTACATATCTGCTAATTTTTCTGCTATTAAGCATCGCGCGACTTATTTTTGCGCAAAATAATTTTTTGTTACTTAATTATGATAAATCCGCCTCGATTGCGCAAACTACCTGGTGTTTACCTAGGTTTCAGCGTGGGTAACCACGCCTTCTTCAGAACAAATATAAAACAGCTTGCCTAAATAGGCATAGTCAAAGGCTAAAATCAATAGCCTTGGACTATGCCTATTTAGGCAAGCTGTTTTATATTTGTTCTGAAGAAGCCGTGGTTACCCGCGCTGAAACCTAGGCAAACACCAGGTAGTTGGTGCAATCGAGCCGGATTTTCCATAATTATTTCGATACTTACGATATCTGATGAGTTGCAATGCTGAGAGTTCTTATATTTTTTGTTTCTTTTTCTAAATATAGGGGTGCGACTTGTACGTAGTGATAATTTTTTATTCGCCCAATACGTTGATGTCGTCGACGCTGCTGGCCTAAGAAATGGTTCAAATTGTCCTGAGCACTATGGGACTTAACAAAAATAAAATTGTTCAAATGGCTCTGAGCACTATGAGACTTAACAGCTGAGGTCATCAGTCCCCTAGAACTTAGAACTACTTAAACCTAACTAACCTAAGGACATCACACACATCCATGCACGAGGCAGGATTCGAACCTGCGACCGTAGCGGTCGCGCAGTTCCAGGCTGAAGCGCCTAGAACCGCTCGGTCACTTCAGCCGGCTGGGACTTAACATCTGAGGTCATCAGTCCCCTATAACTTAGAACTACTTAAGCCTAACTAACCTAAGGACATCACACAAATCCATGTCCGAGGCAGGATTCGAACCTGCGACCGTAGCGGTCGCGCGGTTCCAGACTGAAGCGCCTAGAACCGCTCGGCCACAACGGCCGACGCTGGTCCAACGCCAGAGCAGTTCAGTGTAGAAAGAATAGTATAAACAGAACGAGACACATAGAAATAGCGAGTCGGAACTACTACAAATAGCGTGGTAATGCATGAGAAAATATTGGTAAAGTTGACATTTTTGGGACAGAACAATCAGAACGCAAGAAAGGCGCGACTATTGCAAATAAAATAATGGACCAAGCTTTATTCGATAAAACGTTGAGCAAGATTATTCATTGTGGTGCATTCTGCACATGCTTTGTAAATCATCAGATGATATCACCATACAAAATGGAAATAATAATCAGGAGCTCAAAACAATTGATTATAGGACACTTCTTTCATTTAATCATCTTCCTGCAAAAATCAGCAACAACAGAACGACACACTCAACCAGAGCTCACCACCATATTCCGGGTAAAACAGACTACAATTTATGCTCGCTAAACGGGACACTTCATGAAACGTAGAAGACAGGTCGTAACAGTCTTTGAATCTAAATACTACGTAATTCAGTACTAACGAATTAGTACTGCATGTCAGACTCTTCTATTAACATTTCATGTTTCCATCAGATTGCATCATATACGGGAACAGATCCATTGTATAAATAAACTGTAAAAACTGCCATTTAACAGGCTTTTATACTAACAGTCGACGCGAGTTATAACGTGTGTTCTATTGCTGGAATAAGTTTTTAGTAGAAACTTCGTTTCAGAAGCGACATAAAGTCCGAAGTCGCTGGTGGAAAAAAATTAAATCGTTGAGACAGCTTTTATAGAATTCCGTTACCGAAAAATATCTGCAATACTCTGTCAATTATTTCCTTTTTAAACACAGGATGGCAATTAACTTTGACGTAGATAAAAAGGCGGAATAACCCAGGAGCTCACATAAGCCCAAGCGGACATGTGAGGGAGGAGTCACTACAGTAATCAAATGGAAGCGGTCTCTAATTCGATACGTCATTAAATAGAGTGCCGAGTTGTATATGAGGGCATTTGCAGCAGTATGGCTACCGCCAATGTAATACGCTGAAGCTTGTGAATCGGGGCCCGCAGAATGTGCCAGTACACTTTAACGACGGGAATATCATCCGTCGCCAGTTCGCAGTTCTCAGTGTATTCAGTCAATGGACAGCTTCCACTGATGTCCACAGGGGGCACCTTGAAGCTTGACGTACATTGTACCCAAGTGAGTAATACGTTAAGGATGTGTTAGGTATTCAAAATTTGGCAATAGGAAAGAAAAATCACCAGAGTTGCCGTTCTCATGTTGCGCTTAAGAACAATGGTCAAAAAACAAAAATCTTTTTTTTAATTACCAGAAAAATATACATTACTTCTGGAAGATAAATCTCCTCAGCATCCGAATCTAATTTCATAATTCCTCTACTTGCTTCTACTTCCGGGTAATACTGGTTTTGGTAAATGCTTGTGACAGCCGACGTATTTCTTTTGTTTGTTATAAACTAATTTTTGCTGCTACCAGTCACGACTTTCTTTTATTTTTGCGTGACACGTTTCGAAAGTGCTTCTACTTTTCAGCTGAGGGGTTTGGCGTATTGTGGCATTTGTGCGTGATGCTTTCGATATGTGGTCTTCTGCATTATTCTGTAGATTTTAGGTAAACATGCAGTCCCCTTATGCAGAAACTCCCCCATTTTAAACGTCACTAACTCGATTTACGAAGCACACGCACACTTCTCTGCCTTACAACGTGTACTGTTCACTGTAAACTGCTTTTACAGCAGCCGGATTTCACCAAACATTTCTAATATGTAAAAAAAATGGTATAAATCATAGTTGCTAAGAAAAATGACACGCTTTCGCAACAGAACTTCAAAAAAAGAAAAAAAAACGGAACAGAAAATTGTCAGAATACAAATGAATCAAAGAAATAACACAAGAGTAAAGAAAGTGATATACGTCAAAATATTTATTCTTCGGTTTGTGTTGCTTTGCCTCAGGAGAAACGGCGCTTTATAAGGATCGTCACTGCTTGTTCATACCATCTTTTTGCAAGAGGTTTAATTTTCCATTTTCTTTTAACTTCTGAGTTAACTTTCGACAAATACAACAAGGATTCAAGCTATGTAAGAGACATTTGTTCTTCTGAATTGGCACAAAACACAGACCACAAACTTTCAAGAAATTAGAAGTACGAACAGTCACTTTCAAAAATTGCTCTTGTATTTATGTCAATTAGTTTTCAACAATTAAATCTGCAGAATTTTCAAGTCACAAAAAATATCCAATAAGCAGCCTTTTCAAGCGTTTCATTCGACAGCGGGTAGCGTGTCACACAAAAACTGGGTCCCATGGCTAAAGACGGCTCTTTTTTATTTCATTGTCATCACACACGATTTAGCAAGGAGCACCATTCATATTATTTGTAACAAAAGCGTGGCTGACTATTTTAACTGAAACAATACTTAGGAAAAATCAAAATCTTTCATAGGTTTTGTCGACCTAGAAAAAATATACGACTATTTCAAGGAGTGCAAGATGTTTGAAATTTTCACAAAAATTTGTAAGTTCTTGTGAAAGACGTGTGATATACAACGTGTAAACCAACCACGACAAGAATAAGAATGGAAGACCAAAAAAGAAATGCTAGGTTTAAAAAGGGTGTAAGTTGGGATGCAGTCTTTCTGCCCTACCACTCAATCTGCACCTCGAAGAAACAGTGACAGAAACAAAAGAAATGATCAAGTGCAAGGTTAACATTTAGGGTCGGAAGATACCTTAACGGTTTGAGTCTAGGCAAGAGGAATCGATGCCGTAAACACGACACTGAAAGAACTACCATTGTCTTTAGAACTTAGATAGCGTTATCGAGGAACGAACCTTAAAAATTTGTAGAAAATCGGGGTAAACACTTGTTTCACTACTACTGAGCATCATTTTTCCTTACTTCCAGTGTCTTCTACTCCAATGAGTTTCCTTATCCAGTTGTATGTTTTTCTGTCTCTCATAGCACTTCCTGACGTGCGTCGATGTCTCGATGAGTAGTGTAACGGTTTGTCTGTTTCGTCCGTTCTCTCGTCAGTTTTCCTCACCTAATAAAAATAACCTCTAGGAGACTGTAACAAAAGACATTGCTGAGCGACCACGCGAAGTCACAGATGGGTGATGCATATTATGTTGTTGTTGTTGTTGTTGTCTTCAGTCCTGAGACTGGTTTGATGCAGCTCTCCATGCCACTCTATCCTGTGCAAGCTTCTTCATCTCCGACTACTTACTGCAACATACGTCCTTCTGAATTTGCTCAGTGTATTCATCTCTTGGTCTCCCTCTTTGATTTTTACCCTTCACACTGCCCACCAATGCTAAATTTGTGATCCCTTGATGCCTCAGAACATGTCCTACCAACCGGTCCCTTCTTCTTGTCAAGTTGTGCCACAAACTCCTCTTCTACCCAACTCTATTCAATACCTCCTCATTAGTTATGTGATCTACCCATCTAATCTTCAACATTCTTCTGTAGCACCACATTTCGAAAGCTTCTATTCTCTTCTTGTCCAAACTATTTATTGTCCATGTTTCACTACCATACATGGCTACAACTCCACACAAATACTTTGAGAAACGACTTCCTGACACTTAAATCAATACTCGATGTTAACAAATTTCTCTTCTTCAGAAACGCTTTCCTTGCCATTGCCAGTCTACATTTTATATCTTCTCTACTTCGACCATCATCAGTTATTTTGCTCCCCAAATAGCAAAACTCCTTTACTACTTTAAGTGTCTCATTTCCTAATCTAATTCCCTCAGCATCACCTGACTTAATTTGACTACATTCCATTATCCTCGTTTTATTTTGTTGATGTTCATCTTATATCCTCCTTTCAAGACACTGTCCATTCTGTTCAACTGCTCTTCCAAGTCCTTTGCTGTCTCTGACAGAATTACAATGTCATCGGCGAACCTCCAAGTTTTTATTTCTTCTCCATCGATTTTAATACCCACTCCGAATTTTTCTTTTGTTTCCTTTACTGCTTGCTCAATATACAGATTGAATAACATCGGGGAGAGGGTACAACCCTGTCTCACTCCCTTCCCAACCACTGCTTCCCTTTCATGCCCCTCGACTCTTATAACTGCCGTCTGGTTTCTGTACAAATTGTAAATAGCCTTTCGCTCCCTGTATTTTACCACTGCCACCTTTAGAATTTGAAAGAGAGTATTCCAGTCAACATTGTCAAAAGCTTTCTCTAAGTCTACAAATGCTAGTAATGTAGGTTTGCCTTTCCTTAATCTATTTTCTAAGATAAATCGTAGGGTCAGTATTGCCTCACGTGTTCCAACATTTCTGCGGAATACCAACTGATCTTCGCCGAGGTCGGCTTCTACCAATTTTTCCATTCGTCTATAAATAATTCGCGTTAGTATTTTGCAGCTGTGACTTATTAAACTGATAGTTCGGTAATTTTCGCATCTGTCAACACCTGCTTTCTTTGGGATTGGAATTATTATATTCTTCTTGAAGTCTGAGGGTATTTTGCCTGTCTCATACATCTTGCTCACCAGATGGTAGAGTTTTGTCAGGACTGGCTCTCCCAAGGCCGTCAGTAGTTCCAATGGAATGTTGTCTACTCCCGGAGCCTTGTTTCGACTCAGGTCTTTCAGTGCTCTGTCAAACTCTACACGCAGTATCGTATCTCCCATTTCATCTTCATCTACATCCTCTTCCATTTCCATAATATTGTCCTCAAGTACATAGCCCTTGTATAGACCCTCTATATACTCCTTCCACCTTTCTGCTTTCCCATCTTTGCTTAGAACTGGGTTTCCATCTGAGCTCTTAATATTCATACAAGTGGCTCTCTTTTCTCCAAAGGTCTCTTTAATTTTCCTGTAGGCAGTATCTATCTTACCCCTAGTGAGATAAGCCTCTACATCCTTACATTTGTCCTCTAGCCATCCCTGCTTAGCCATTTTGCACTTCCTGTCGATATCATTTTTGAGACGTTTGTATTCCTTTTTGCCTGCTTTATTTACTGCAGTTTTATATTTTCTCCTTTCATCAAGTAAATTCAATATTTCTTCTATTATCCAAGGATTTTTACTAGTCCTCGTCTTTTTACCTACTCGATCCTCTGTTTGCTTCACTATTTCATCCCTCAGAGCTAACCATTCTTCTTCTACTGTATTTCTTTCCCCCATTCCTGTCAATTGTTCCCTTATGTTCTTCCTGAAACTCTGTATAACCTCTGGTTTAGTCAGTTTATCCAGGTCCCATCTCTTTAAATTCCCACCTTTTTGCAGTTTCTTCAGTTTTAATCTACAGCTCGTAACCAATAAATTATGGTCAGAGTCGACATTGTGTTACAGTTTAAAATCTGGTTCCTAAATCTCTGTCTTGCCATTATATAATCTATCTGATACCTTCTAGTATCTCCAGGATTCTTCCATGTATACAACCTTCTTTCATGATTCTTGAACCAAATCTTAGCTATGATTAAGTTATGCTCTGTGCAAAATTCTACGAGACGGCTTCCTCTTTCATGTCTCTCCCCCAATCCATATTCACCTACTACGTTTCCTTCTCTCCCTTTTCCTACTCTCGAATTCCAGCCACCCATGACTATTAAATTTTCGTCTCCCTTCACTACCTGAATAATTTCCTTTATCTCATCATACATTTCATCAATTTCTTCATCATCTGCAGAGCTAGTTGGCATATAAACTTGTACTACTGTAGTAGGCATGGGCCACAATAATGCGTTCACTATGCTGTTTGTAGTAGCTTACCCTCACTCTTATTTTTTTGTTCATTATTAAACCTACTCCTGCGTTACCCCTATTTGATTTTGTATTTATAGCCCTGTATTCACCTGACCAGAAGTCTTGTTCCTCCTGCCACCGAACTTCATTAATTCCCAATATATCTAACTTCAACCTATCCATTTCCCTTTTTAAATTTTCTAACCTACCTGCCCGATTAAGGGATCTGACATTCCACGTTCCGATCCGTGGAACGCCAGTTTTCTTTCTCCTGATAACGACGTCCTCCTGAGCAGTCCCCGCCCGGAGATTATGTTAATACGGAGATTATGTTAATACGTTTTAAAAAGATGTTACTGCGATACCACGCAGAGTGACGAAGGGCTAGGGAACTGCGATAATACTCCGGCGGCCATTGTGTGTCGGGGTGCCATTACTATTACACAGTCTAAACATACAGTCACGGCCCTTTCCCCTAGTTTTTTAATACACTGTGACAGCAGCGTTCAAAGAGGACAGTACACTTCTGATTACGAATTCGGATGAATGCGACTAGTTTCGTTTGTATTGATTTGTAACATAGGTTGAATGTGGTCGGAAGCTAAAAAAACTGAAAAGTGGAGAATGTATAGGCCAAGCTAGGTATACCGAGGATCAGTGAACTGAAACGGAAAGAAGGCAAGGATTTCTCGTCAGATGAGTATAGGGTAACATCAACCGCAGCAGAAAATGGTGTAATAGGAGTAGTTTTCGTTATGAGTAGGGAAGTAGGGCAGAGAGTGTGTTACTGTAAACAGTTCAGTGACAGGGTTGTTCTCATCAGAATCGACAGCAAACCAACACAGACAACGATACTTCAGGTATACAAGGCCACGACGCAAGCTGAAAGTGAATAGATAGAGGAAGTGTATGAAGATATTGAACTTGTAAGTCAGCACGTAAAGGGAGATGCAAATCTAATAGCATGAGGGACTGGAATGTAGTTGTAGCAAGAAGAAATGGTTAAGAGAGAATATGGGCTTGGCAATAGGAATGAGCGAGGAGAAAGATTAATTGAGTTCTGCAATAAATTTCAGCTAATTATAGCGAATATTCTATTCAAGAATCACAGGAGGAGGAGGTATACTTGGAAAAGGCCGGGAGATACTGGAAGATTTCAATTAGATTACATCATGGTCAGACAGAGATTCCGAAATCAGATACTGGATTGTAAGGCGTACCCAGGAGCAGATATAGACCCAGATCACAATATAGTAGTGATGAAGAGTAGGCTGAAGTTCAAGACATTAGTCAAGAAGAATCAATAGGCAAAGAAGTGGGATACGGAAGTACTAAGGAATGACGAGATACGCTTGAAGTTCTCTAAGGCTACAGATACAGCAATAAGGAATAGTTCAAAAGGGAGTACGACTGAAGAGGGACGTCTCTAAAAAGGGCCATCACAGAAGATGGGAAGACAAGTTTTATATACTCAGATATGGCATGGCGATATGCACATACGCAGGTGGCGGTAGTATGGCGTACACAAGGTATAAAATGTCAGTGCATTGGCGGTGCTGTCAACTGCACTCAGGTGATCCAACCAAAAAAATAAATAAATAAATACGCCGTGATTGTGACCGCAGGACGGGAATTAACAGACTTTGAACGCGGAATGGTAATTACTATCATGCTGTTACCCAATATTCATGGTAACCGAAGTCTAGCCCTACGTATTTGTCCACACGACTTTTATACAGGGTGGTCCATTGATAGTGACCGGGCCAAATATCTCACGAAATAAGCGTCAAACGAAAAAACTACAAAGAACGAAACTTGTCTAGCTTGAAGGGGGAAATTAGATGGCGCTATGGTTGGCCCGCTAGATGGCACTGCCTTAGGAAAACGGATATCAACTGTGGTTTTTTAAATAGGAACCCCCATTCTTATTACATATTCGTGTAGTGCGTAAAGAAGTATGAATGCTTTAGTTGGACAACTTTTTTCGCTTTGTGATAGATGGCGCTGTAATAGTCACAACCGTATAACTGCTTGGTATCACGTAACATTCCGCCAGTGCGGATGGTATTTGCTTCGCGATACATTACCCGTGTTAAAATGGACCGTTCACCAATTGCGGAAAAGGTCGATATCGTGTTGATGTATGGCTATTGTGATCAAAATGCCCAACGGGCGTGTGCTATGTATGCTACTCGGTATCCAGGACGACATCATCCAAGTGTCCGGACCGTTCGCCGGATAGTAATGTTAAGGAAACAGGAAGTGTTCAGCCACATGTGAAACGTCAACCATGACCTGCAACAAATGATGATGCCCAATTAGGTGTTTTAGCTGCTGTCGCGGCTAATCGGCACACCAGTAGCAGACATATCGCTCGAGAATAGGGAATCTCAAAAACGTCGGTGCTGAGAATGCTACATCAACGTCGATTGCACCACGAATTGCATGGCGACGACTTTGAACGTCGTGTAAAGTTCTGCCACTGGGCACAAGAGAAATTACGAGACGATGACAGATTTTTTGCACGCATTCTATTTAGCGACGAAGCGTCATTCACCAACAGCGATAATGTAAACCGGCATAATATGCACTATTAGGCAACGGAAAATCCACGATGGCTGCGACAAGTGGAACATCAGCAACCTTGGCGGGTTAATGTATCGTGCGGCATTATGGGAGGAAGGATAATTCACCCCCATTTTATCGATGGCAATCTAAATGGAGAAATGTAGGCTGATTTTCTACGCAATGTTCTACCGATGTTACTACAAGGTGTTTACGGCATGACAGAATGGCGATGTACTTCCAACATGATGGATGTCAAGCACGTAGCTCGGGTGCGGTTGAAGCGATATTGAATGGATGTTTCATGACAGGTGGATTGGTCGTCAAAGCACCATACCAAGACCAGCACGTTCACCGGATCTGATATCCCCGGATTTCTTTCTGTAGGGAAAGCTGAAGAATATTTGTTATCGTGATCCGCCGACAACGCCTGACAACATGCGTCACCTCATTGTCAATGCATGTGCGAACATTACGGAAAGCGAACTACTCGCTGTTGAGAGGAATGTCGTTACACGTATTGCCAAATGCATTGAGGTTGATGGACATCATTTTGAGCATTTATTGCATTAATGTGGTATTTACAGGTAATCACGCTGTAACAGCACGCGTTCTCAGAAATGATGAGTTCACAAAGGTACATGTATCACGTTGGAACAACCGAAATAAAATGTTCAATTGTACCTACGTTCTGTATTTTAATTTTAAAAACCTACCTGTTACCAACTCTTCGTCTAAAATTGTGAGCCATATGTTTGCGACTATTAGAGCGCCATCTATCACAAAGCGAAAAATGTGGTTCAACTAAAACATTCATATTTCTTTACGTACTACACGAATATGTAATAAAAAGTGGGGGTTCCTATTTAAAAAAAGCAGTTGATATCCGTTTGACCAATATGGCAGCGCCATCTAGCGGGCCAACCATAGCGCTTTCTGGTTTCCCCCTTCAAGCTAGACAAGTTTCGTCCTTTGTAGTTTTTTCGTTTGACTCTTATTTCGTGAGATATTTGGTCGGGCCACGATCAATGGACCCGACTGTATACACAAAAGCCAAAGATTTTTTTCCAAGAGAAAAACGGTATATCTCTAAACGAAGATCTTCTGATATACAATAGTTGTGCAACACATGCCTGATGCAGGCGGACTTACGGCGATAGTCAGTAGTTGCAGTGAACAGACTTTAACTGTGAGTCCAATAGACATTGAAACGGTAGCTACCAGGTGGATATTAAGATCAATACTGTATCTGTTGCGGCAATAAGCAAATTACATCTTGCCAAGAGATTATTACTCATGGCGACACATTAAATCGTTTGCTAACTTCTCGTCAAACATGCTCTACCCTGCATCACGCTACGAAAATAAAAGGGCCTCTGTAACTTATCTTTCACTACCTGAAGATGAGGCTGAAAAGACGCGAAAAATTTTTATCTACGACCCAAGTGTCTGTTCGTAGCTGTATGTGTTTATGATCAACTTACACTTTTACAAAACTGATCAACCCAGCCTCGAGTATCATATTGTAGTTCAAATGGTTCAACTGGCTCTAGCTCTCCGGGGCTTGAGGTCATCAGTCCCCTAGAACTTAGAACTACTTAAACCTAACTAACCTAAGGATATCACACACATCCATACCCGAGGAACGGTTCGAACCTGCGACCATAAGAGTCGCGCGGTTCCGGACTGAAGCGTCTAGAACCACACGGCCACAACGGCCAGCCATATTGTAGTAACAACACCGCCATTCAGGTACCAGTTGTTTTTGTAGGACTTTACCATCAGGCCCTTCGGAAGCAGACAATGCATGATCTATCTTAGAACACCATAAATCCCCCAAAAGCAGAACTTTCTCGTGTCATCAGGCGTACTTAGCCAAAATACGTCACGATCCATAAAGAGCGGCAAGCCATCGAAAATTTCCGGTCCACGCAATCTTGACCTAGTACTCAGCTAGTGGGAAAGCGCGGGTTTACCGTCATTATGACGTCACGTATTTGATGACGGAAATGACGCAAAGATGAGGAAGTTCCGGCACGCAGCTGTTGCGCCGCACTTTGCAGACTCGCCCGCCGGGAACAGAGTGTCCTGCGCGTCGCCTTGGCGCCTCTTGGACCAGCACCCGGGAATTAATTAAACAGGGTCGGGGGAGGGGGGGAGAGTAGAGGGGGGGGGGAGAGCGGCGCCGCGACCGCACTCTGACTCCCGAGTTGCCGCCGGCCCTGCTTAATCGGCCGTGTCACCCTCCTGTAAATGCACGCCCCAGCTCGGGGACGGCAGGCGCCAGCGCGAGGCACTGAAAACTGGCGCCACAAGCGCGGAGCTTCATGGCAGCCTGCCCCCTACCGGTCACCTGGTTCATGTAATTACTGGATATTTTATGAATCGTAGCCATTCCGTTGTAAGATGGCAAGAACTATGCCCCTTACATGAAGTCATTAAAGATCACCTAACTCACGTTGAGCGAACAGTAGGGCTGAACAAAATGACTGATAAGGCACAATGCGCAGTGAGTGGGTCGTTGACCCCGACTCCATGCTGGTGTACCGGGAAGCAGACGGAGAACTTGTATGCCTGTTGATAAATGTCCGTTGTCCCATCTTCTGTGAAACATGCGAGAAAGCGCGCAAAGCTACGGTGGAGCGGTCAACAGAGGTCAAAATATGCGTGTTCGTGACTATAGCAACTTCACGCTGAATTCACGGTCCGTAGAGTCTGAAGTTAATCAGGTGAAGAGCGACAGAATGAAATACACCAGCCTCCGATGGGAACATAGGACCAAGGAATTTGAAGTACTCTCCTGGGAGTCAGAATTCCGGAAAACTTGGTGTTTCTGCAGACATTAACCTTCATGGGTGGCCTGGGAGGAGCGAAATAGCAGAAGTTGAGAGGGAGGGAAATTTTGTGGGAATTTGTTCACTTCCCAGAGCAGGTATTGGTCGGCGCTGGGAAGCGACGCATAATTAATGCGACTTGCGCTGCAATTGGCGTAAGTGATTTTGCTGGAGGGGAAACCAAGGCGAAGAGCGGACTGTGAGAAGTCTCTGTAGAGGTCTTCCGTTCCCAGGTTGCCTAGAGTGCGGACGTGGCGTTCTTTACTCAGCTTGCCTGAGAAAAAGTGAGCATCTCTGCAGTTTAGGACTTAGCAAACGGAGCGATTGAGCTTGGAGATGGAAAGTTTTGGTTCAGCTATGTTCTGAGAAAGATAGCTGGGAGTGAATAGACGAGCACAGCCTGGCAGCACCATGAGGTCGGCCGGCATCCACACAACGACGGCGCTCCGCCACGCTGTATTCGGTGATATTGCGCCCGCTCCGGCCACTGATTAATTTGTTGGATCACGTCGGCAAAGTTTCCACGAGGGTTTCATGGGCCGTGTATTGTAGAACTCTTCTCGCACTTCGCATTACACCTGGATCAGTCGATAGGAATTACTTTTGATTTATCGCGCTTTACTCCACGCAAACGCAATTTATTACCACTGCCTGTTAGGAGAGTCATGTAATGTGATGATTGAAGGTCGTGACTTAAAATAAATCTTTGCTAATCGACTGCATCTGTTTTCAATCAAGTAGTTGAAATCCCAAGTCATTTTCTTAATTAATTTTATGTTCAACGTTTGCATCTGGTGTTCAATAGCTGAATATAACATCAATGTGCACCACTTTTTAATTAAAAGGGATCAATTCTGAATCAATTAATGTCAACACTGTCACCGCAGTTCAATCAAGAGTCACAGGGCCTTATTACTTTCTTTGCGTTATCCGACATTGCGGCAGTTTTGCACTCTCTGTTGATCTGTTAGTCAATTAGCTGGGGTGAACACACGCAAAAACCAGATAAGTGACGAGTGGGGTGTTAGACCGTTTAAACCTCTTTACACATCCACCTTGAAATCCAACACATTGTAACATTTCTGGTTGTTGCGGCTCAGATAGCTTTACTGTCTTCCAATGCGGTAGGCAACTGTCGTCATGAAAAAGTATTGATCAGTGTTTTGAGGTCAACGAGAGCTGTGACTTGAAGCTCTGCAAACAATTTTATACACTGAAACTTCCTGACAGATTAAAACTGTGTGCCAGACCGAGACTCGAACTCGGGACCTTTGCCATTCGCGGACAAGTGCTCTACCAACTGAGCTACCAAAGCACGACTCACGACCCTTCCTCACAGCTGCAGAGTGAAAATCTCATTCTGGAAACATCCCCTAGGCTGTGGCTAAGCCATGTCTCCACGGTATCCTTTCTTCCAGGAGTGCTAGTTCTGCAAGGTTCGCAGAAGAACTTCTGTGAAGTCTGCAAGGTAGGAGACGAGGTACTGGCAGAATGGAAGCTGTGAGGACGGGTTGCGAGTCGTGCTTGGACAGTTCAGTTGCTACAATGCGCTATTTTAAATGTCGGCACTCTGAGCACGCCACTCTGGCATGTAAGGGAGAAGCTACTTGCGGAAAATGCGTTAAATCCACCTGTAAAGATGCCATTTGTTCATTTCCTCTGAAGTGTGTAAACTGTTCTTAAGATCACCGAGTCTGGAGTAGAGACTACAAGGTCTGCCTTGAGGAAAGAGGCGCTAGAAATTGAGACACATCATGGTATTTTGGTTCTGAGTAGCTGAACACGATCAGTTCCAGTTCAGTCGATTTTCGATTGTGTACTGTTTCGGATGATACAGGTACGTTTTGTGATACTCTCTGATCCGTTATCTTCATATATGGCTTAGTTCGTCACAGGACTAGGTAATGCAGCTTGTTACAGCTTAATTTCGTTAAACTACTGGATCATTTTCTTCCCAGCGTGTGGCGTGGCGCGGTTTTATTAATGTTCGCTAGCACTGAGTGAAGCAAGCTGCAAATTAAAATTCACCTACCTCAGAACAGCGTCTGCTCAATGTCCCTTCACTCGGCAACGTAAATAGTTACAAGAAGATGTGAAAGTAGTGTTGATGAAAAACACCACCTAATATCTACAATTACAGAGGCCACGCAACTCTAGTTATGAAAGAAATTTCTGTAGAAATACAGTATTAAACATTTTATCGGGCGGTAAGAAAATGGATTGACTTCTGGAAAATAATGTCCAAAATTTCCACACAAAAATGTTTATTCTGGCCTTGATAGCCAAACGAAAGGTATTATTCAGTTCACATTTAAACTATTGGCTATTTCCTTCCAGTTCACAATTCATACACACATTTCACACGCACAGCAGCCAGAAATCTGTCCAAGCCTGACCCAAACCAAACAACGTTTTCACAGTCATAAATCTCACCATTAATATGAGCTATTACATTCGGTCCTTTTTGTGGATTTCTAAAAAAAAGAAACTGCTCGCCAAAAAATGCTCAGTGGTTGAATACTGAAACATGTCACGTGGATACTATGAAGGCCAATATTTCACAAGCGAATATCTGTCCAACACATTTAGTCAAAATCTCTGAAATTTTTCTAAGCAGTCTTCAACAACAACTGCTATCGACTTAGTTCACTAGTAACTCAAACACTAAGTAATTCTTCATCTTACACATTATTTCGACTGGCACTAGTAACATGATCATCCGCATTCAAAGCTGGCGAGTGACTCCTTCTTCCAGCGTCACTCCCAGTATAACTATCAGGTAACGAGTGGGAACAGTCTCAATTCTAACCGGCTGACCATACTCGCTGACAATCAGAATGCTCACTTATGATCATACTCGTGAAAAAACTGGCCTGCGCCAATCCTTACACACAGACGCATTTGCGTCATCTGACATACAAATATTAAAGTAATGTTTAATAAACGAAAACGAAAAGACAATAATTCTGGAAATATTCTTTAGATACAGATTTTACTCCATCTGACTTTCTGGCTGCTCTGTTACAACAGCAGCCACACTTAGACTTACGTCATCAGTAAAGTGGTTAAATCCCCTAGGATCATTTTCCCACGACCGGCTTGTGTAACTCTTGCAGGTTACTTAAGACGGTATATAATCCAACATTAAAATTTGGCGAAAGTCCCACGAACACACTCTCATTTACTCACATTTACTCCCACAACAATATTAGAGACCAATAATAATTTTGTCTGATTTTACATTACGAAAACGAAAAATAATTAAAGTTTTAATATGAAAATCTCAGTTAATTAATTCTGCACACTGAGAGTTCTGTTTATGTTTTTTGAATGACACCAAAAGATAATCTATTATAGTTCCTAACTGAATTTAATTCGCTAAGTGTCAGTTTTTGACTTTTTAAGTAATCTCCAAAACTATAATAGTTACAATGTTGTACTTTTTATACAACCTTCTCCTGAATAACAAAACGTAGTGTACCGATTTTGGAAATGATTGAATAATATTTAATATAGTCTATTTGTGTTCTTAAAGGTGGTGAATGTATGCGTTCAGTAAGAGACATTGAATAGCTTTCCCAAGGCAGGCAGTGCCTGGTGCACGTGTGTCTCCCAGGTAGGCCAGTAGATGTCAGCCCCTGAAGTTACATGCAGCAAGCTATCCTAAAACAAACATTCGCTCGGAACAACTTGCGACGCTACAAGGGCACTCCAGAAAACGCGCTCAGAAAGCCAATCCGAAAGCGTGTTGCAAGGATTTTAAACTAATATTCCTTCCGGCTAAAAATCACAGAGTAACACCATTATCTGAAATATCTAGTGCCCAACGTGCAACGAACTTGAAGAAAGCTGAATGCCTCAGGCAAAATGCAATCCAAACAACATCTTAAACTACCACAAAGATGTTATGTCATCCATACTGTAGATATTCCCAAAGAGGGAATGAAAGATGAGTGGGCTCAAGAAGACGTCACAGACGTGCAAAATACAATGATATGGATACACGATGATGTTGTCAAATCACATTCCTTTATCCTTATATTCAGTAGCACTAAACTTCCAGAGCACATCAAGACGGGGTCCCATCGCTGAAACTAATGTGCTGTTTTAAATGACAGGGCTCTGGGAACACCACTCTCGTAAAACAATGAAGTTCATCCAATACAGTGAGGACAAAAAGGTCTATGCAGTCTCCCACTTTCACCACTGTCACTTCAACTCCGAAAAAGCCTATTTTGACAGCTGATACCATTACACTAACTGAGGTTGCCAGTATCAGCACTACAAGCTGTGTTTGACAGTGCACTTGTAAAGGTGTACGTATTCAGGAACCCATGCCTCCTTCGCCCGTCCCCTACATTATGCTGCCCCCCTACAATGTCAGAAAAGACCGTGGTTGTCAACACTGGGGAGTTTCTGGCAACTCAGAAATAGTTGCAGTCATTCCTACAAAACTTCCTCAGGCAAACAACACAAATGGGAAATGTCAACTGCAGAAGAAGACAGGTGGTAAGCTGTTACACCGCATACAACTCAATTGATCTGACAGTTCTGTTGATTCGTTTTTGGAAACAATGGAATACAAAGTCTGTTTGGGGCAACCATCTACACTCCTAACTATGCCTCCATCTATTACAGGATCCCCGTCCTGTCGGGCAGACAGGCTGAAGGAAAACTTCATTGTTAAATGAGTCCCGCATTACAGTGGAACGTCAGTGGGTTCAGGATGCATGTTGGGTCAAACTGGAAGTCCTAGTGTAGGAAAGTTCCCATGTGCTTATGGGCTATACCTTTCACCCCAAGGATGACCTGACAAGGAAATAGGCCATGAGAGGATCACCATATTTGTTAATAACAAACATCAGTCCTCTGCTCTAACATTGGTTGAAGTTCATCTTAGCCAAGGGATGACTCTAAGCTCACTGTATTTGCCTCCATAAGAAGCGACAAATTCTGAGGCTCTCACAGGTCCTATAGCCAATTCCCCAGATCACTTCTCCTGCTGGGAGACTTCAATACCCATAATGTATTATGTATCCACTGTACGTGCCCCAGGGATCGAATTTCATAGAGCTTCATGATGTCTGAGGAGCTGTGCGTCCTCAAATCGAGCAGTCCCACTCATATCAAAACTGCTACTGGGTCATACTCAACTGCAGACCTCTCTTTCTATATACCTTCGTTTCTACTCCCTGGCCTCTGCCAATTCCGCCCAGTGTTAGGCTACTGATTAAATTCATTCAAGTGACGACTTCCCACTGTGGATCCACATGCCAGATAGAGCAATACTTGAAAAGAATACACTAAGATGGAGGTTCAGCAGACCCAATTAGTCGCTGTTCAGCAAACTGGGTGCATTTGAAAACAGTGGCGCATTCAGGAATGGGTGGACCACGCCACACATGTGAGCCTCCATACTGCCGACTTATCCGTCCCAAAGTGGTCTGGTCGCCTTTGGAGCCGTCTGTGCCTTGGTGGACTAATGCATGCCACTCTGCAGTGGTAGTCAGACATACAGCTCCGTGACGGTTTAAGTGCCGCCCAACGGCGGGAAAACTCGCAGTCTCTCAAGCAGCGAGAGCCAAAGTTCGATACACAATGAAGGAGGGCAAGAATAGGTCATGGCATGGGTTTCTGGGGAAGCCATCAGTAGGATTTTTTTGGAAATGTTGTCGATTACCTATAGCAGCGGGGTTGGAGAAGGAGTATCTACAATCAGACACTGTTCACCATGAGGGGATTAGGCTGACAGTAGGTGCTTGTAGGACCAACGCAGTACCCATCTCTATGACGAGGGTGGTGAACCGCCACGTACATATGGCGACAACTCCTCACGGTGTGTCAAGTGTATAAGATCCTCGCTGTTCCCAGTTTACAAGCATTCCATACTGTTCCTCTATCAGGTGTGAATCGCCTTTTCTCCAGTAGAATGCGAGCAAGAAGTATGTGTTAGAGGCAGTTGGTTCAGTTGGTGTGGGGCAAGTTCAATTCCAAATCTACCGTTATAATCGACTGTCGCCTTGACTACAACAGAGGCCCAGAGTAATTTTAGATTTAGTATAGGATAGGGTAGTTGTTGTGGTCTTCAGTCCTGAGACTGGTTTGATGCAGCTCTCCATGCTGCTCTATCCTGTGCAAGCTTCCTCATCTCCCAGTACCTACTGCAACCTACATCCTTCTGAATCTGTTTAGTGTATTCATCTCTTGGTCTCCCTCTACGATTTTTTACCCTCCACGCTGCCCTCCAATACTAAATTGGTGATCCCTCGATGTCTCAGAACATGTCCTAACAACCGATCCCTTCTTCTAGTCAACTTGTGCCACAAGCTCCTCTTCTCCCCAATTCTATTCAATACCTCCTCATTAGTTATATGATCAACCCATCTAATCTTCAGCATTCTTCTGCAGCACCGCATTTCGAAAGCTTCTATTCTCTTCTTGTCTAAGCTATTTATCGTCCACGTTTCACTTCCATACTTGGCTACACTCCACACAAATACTTTGAGAAACTACTTCCTGACACTTAAATCAACACTCGATGTAAACAAATTTCTCTTCTTAAGAAACGCTTTCCTTGCCATTGACAGCCTACATTTTATATCCTCTCTACTTCGACCATCATCAGGTATTTTGCTCCCCAAATAGCAAAACTCCTTTACTACTTTAAGTGTGTCATTTCCTAATCTAATTCCCTCAGCATCATCCGACTTAATTCGACTACATTCCATTATCCTCGTTTTGCTTTTGTTGATGTTCGTCTTATACCCTCCTTTCAAGACACTGTCCATTCCATTCAACTGCTCTTCCAAGACCTTTGATAGGGTAAACTTTTTAAAATGTTTTAAGATGATATTTTTAAACGTTGTAAATGAGCACTCACGGTTGCTCTGTTGTTTTCCGTGACCGTGCCTTCAAGATCCAGTTACCTTAGGAGTTCGCTTTGTTCGATGCCGAATTACATGCCATATTGAGGATGCTGTAGCATATGAGCTGTGTCGCGAATACTAAACGCTAAATTAATCATCTGTTCTGATTCCCTGAGTGCTCTTACAGCTCTACAACATTTACACCCAGCGGATAAAGTACAGTAGTCCAGAGTATCCGGGACGCTCTCCTAGTACCAGGACACCTGAATACTAAAGGAAACGAAATGATAGAAATAGCAATCAAGGACGTATATCACGATAATCAAATAATTCAGTGCCCCATGTCTCTGCATGCTATCACCTCGCTGTTGAGTTACAGAGTCGTCGGTCAATGAGAAGAAGTTTGCTGGAAGTAACAGACAAGCTGCGACTCGTTAAGTCCACAAGGCGGCCGTGGCGTAACTCCTTCCAGCCATGCCGACAGCATGAGGTCCTTCTCAATCGTTTTCGCGCTGGGCACAGATCTGTGACACGTGCACTACTGGCCATTAAAATTGCTACACCACGAAGATGACGTGCTACAGCCGCTAAATTTAACCGACAGGAAGAAGATGCTGTGATATGCAAATGATTAGCTTTTCACAGCATTCACACAAGGTTGGTGACGGTGGCGACACCTACAACCTGCTGACATGAGGAAAGTTTACAACCGATTTCTCATACACAAACAGCAGTTGACCGGCGTTGCCTGGTGCAACGTTGTTGTGATGCCTCGTGTCAGGAGGAGAAATGCGTACCATCACGTTTCCGACTTTGATAAAGGTCGGATTGTAGCCTATCGCGATTGCTGTTTACAGTTTCGCGACATTGCTGCTCGCGTTGGTCGAGATACAATGAATGTTAGCAGAATATGGAATCGTAGGGTCAGGAGGGTAATACGGAACGCCGTGCTGGATCCGAACGGCCTCGTACAACTAGCAGTCGAGATGACAGGCATCTTATCCGCAAGGTTGTAACGAATCGTGCAGCCACGTCTCGATCCCTGAGTCAACAGATGGGGACATTTGCAAGACGACAACCATCTCTACGAACAGTTCGACGACGTTTGCACCAGCATGGACTATCAGCTCGGAGACTGTGGCTGCGGTTACCCTTGACGCTGAATCACAGACAGGACCACCTGCGATGGTGTACTCAACGACGAACCTGGGTACACGAATGGCAAAACGTCATTTTTTTGGGTGAATCCAGGTTCTGTTTACAGCATCATGATGGTCGCATCCGTGTTTGGCGACATCACGGTGAACGCACATTGGAAGCGTGTATTCGTCATCGCCATACTGGCGTATCACCTGGCGTGATGATATGGGGTGCCACTGGTTACACGTCTCGGTCACCTCTTGTTCGCATTGACGGCACTTTCAACAGTGGACGTTACATTTCAGATGTGTTACGACCCGTGGCTCTACCCTTCATTCGATCGCTGCGAAACCCTACATTTCAGCAGGATAATGCACGACCGCATGCTGCAGGTCATGTACGGGCCTTTCTGGATACAGAAAATGTTCGACTGCTGCCCTGGCCAGCACATTCTCCAGATCTCTCACCAATTTAAAACGTCTGGTCAATGGTGGCCGAGCAACAGGCTCGTCACAATACGCCAGTCACTACTCTTGATGAACTGTGGTATCGTGTTGAAGCTGCACGGGCAGCTGTACCTGTACACGCCATCCAAGCTCTGTTTGACTCAATGCCCAGGCGTATCAAGGCGGTTATTATGGCCAGAGGTGGTTCTTCTTGGTACAGATTTCTCAGGATCTATACACCCAAATTGCGTGAAAATGTAATCACATGTCAGTTCTAGTATAATACATTTGTCCAATGAATATCCGTTTATCATCTGCATTTCTTCTTGGTGTAGCAGTTTTAATGGCTTGTAGTGTAGTTTCTTGCTCTGGCGAGAGGACCCTCCATATGTGGTGCTTATGGTGTACAGTTCACGATGACTCACTTTTTAGTGGACTTTGTTCTGTGTTCGTAAAGAGAGCAGCAGCTAATTTACTGACAAATTTGCTCTCCAGTTTAAATTGTAATCAAATGGACGTGGTACGACTTAAAGTATACTGAAATGTTTGACTTGTACCGTAAATTTATAGAAGTTTTTAATTTATTATCAGGATAGGTGGTTCATCCACGTTTCGTGTAAGTGGTCAGCCAACAAAATTTTCCTGTGTAGCTATTATAAGCCGCCTGTGACCGTGTTTTAGAATTTCAAATTGACGTAATCTAAGTGGTGCCCATTTATCCATCGAGTCTCTTGCTGGAGTTAGCACAACAATTCACGATTGTGATGTAGGCGTATTCTTCTTACTTCAAGCATTAGGAAGTTTTCAGGCACTGACAACAGAAGCTCTGCCGTTACCATAGCTGTTTGTTCATTTCATCCCCAAGGAAGTATGGCCAAATTACACACTTCTTCATTGCTGTGCCCTACACTGTCACTTTACCACTTTTATCACTCTGAAGAGGACGTTAGGGTTTGTATGTGACTAGCTGCGGAAGTTCTCACAAAGTACACGTATATACATTTACACGACAAACTGGCGATGCTTATGCAGCGAAAGCTCCATATATGCAGCCAACTGCGGAAGTTCTCGTAAAATATGCACATATTTCCACTACAAACTGACGATGCTTACACAACCAAAGTGGATAATGAAATGGTATTGCTTAGGGAATAATGAATCACCATACACCAATGATAATGTTGTTTATCACGTAATGTATTATTAATTAAGAACCGATCTTTTTTTTTTTTTTTTTTTTTGCTGCACCTTTATTAGTAGCGACATAGTACAAATCTCCGTCGTCGTTTTTTGCAGTCTGTACCAAAATTCGACATTCTCGCTTTGTTGCCTTACACTATAACACGCATCTAAACACTACCAATGTTCGAGAAGTGCACAATGTAGGTGTGCATCTATTTAGTATGTTATATACCATGTAGCACTGTTTAACACGTGCATGAACGCCTGTACAGGGTGCAAACAATAACTGTTTACAACGTACCACATTGGTTACGGAAAATCCAAGCGCACAAAATACTTGTGGTCTGTCAAGACTCCAAAGAACCTAAGACTGACCTACAAAAGCCACTTAAAAGGCAACGCATATGTGCCACGCGTGAGTTTTAGTATCCTATCGCCCTCTTGCGACATGGACGTTAGGTAACATCAGTAGCATAACCTTTCCTGTGAGGGCAAGGAAAGAAAAATATTACTGAACAAGTTTGCATGGGTGAACATTCGGTCTGCTGAGCGACATTGGCAAGCAGGGTGCACTCAGCCCTTGTGAGGCAAACTGAGGAGCTATTTGATTGAGAAGTAGCGGCTCCGGTGACGTAAATTGACATACGGCCGGGAGAGCGATGTGCTGACCGTATGCCATCCAGCGACGCCTGTGGTCTGAGGATGACGCGGCGGCCGGTCGGTACCATTAGGCCTTCGTGGCCTGTTCGGGTGGAGTTTAGGTTTCAAGTCTGCAAAAATTAACTGAGCCGCTGCGTGATCGGCGCGTCATGGTCTGCAGTAGAACATCTTTGCACAGAGATCGGAGGTGCGAGGGCGGTGACAGTGAGACAGGGAAGGTGAAGACAGTTCGCCCTGGGTCAGGTGGACGAGTTGGAACCTGGCGACGAGGCGAGTAGTGTGCCGGCAGCTGACGGCTGGTACAAGTTCGGCAGTTGACGTTCACAGGCTCTGAGCATAGCAGCGATACCAGGAAGAGACAAGCAGGCGGGTTCCTGGACTGCGGGCCATTATTACCTTGGTTGCTGCCAGCTGCAAACCTCTAAGGCTCTGGAAGTGTGAGGCGCATACCCAGGGAAGGAGCGTGTTGAGTTCTCCAGCGGCCGGCCGGATCTGGAGGAGGGACGGAGGACGGTCGCTGTGTTGAAGTCTGGTGAGGTCGGCAGTAACCACAGCTATTACTGCTATTTCTTGCACCGGCATGTGACTGTTTAGTTCGGTAGTTTTCTGGTTCTGTTTACGAGGTTCGCATCCGGTTCCATATCAGACTTCTGGCTATTGGCACCGCTTCTGTCTCTATGCAGGAAAATTGTGAGTGCTCTCGTATACCACTACTGAATTCGTTCCTTTATTTAACGCTCCATTATGAATGTTATTTGCCGGCCGCAATGGCCGAGAGGTTCTAGGCGCTTCAGTCTGGAACCGTGCGACCGCTACAGTCGCAGGTTCGAAACCTGCCTCGGGCATGGCTGTGTGTGATGTCCTTAGGTTAGTTAGGTTTAAGTAGTTCTAAGTTCTAGTGGACTGATGACCTCAGATGTTAGGTCCCACAGTGCTCAGAGCTATTTGAACCATTTTTGAGTGTTATTTGCTGTAAGGCATCGGACTTGTAGCGGCGCGCATTTATACAGGTATGGTAAGTGGGTCCATTTCACGTGCCATGTACTGCATGTACTATTACTAGAGCACAAAATTTCGTCTGTCGTCTTACTGGATGTTTATATTACCACGTTTTATAGTTTTTTTTGTGTTTGTGAGGGTGGGGCCTCTTAATTACTAAGTCCCTGTAGTGAGGAGTTTTTTGCTTGTACCTACTATCTTATACACTGAAGAGCCAAAGAAATTGGTACACCTGCCTAATATCGAGTAGGGCCCGACCGAGCACGCAGAAGTGCCGCAACAACGTCGCATGGACTCGACTAATGTCTGAAGTAGTACTGTGGGGAACTGACACCAAGAATCCCGCAGGGCTGTCCATAAATCCGTAAGATTACGAGGGGGTGGAGATCTCTTCTGAAGAGCACGTAGCAAGGCAGCCCAGATATGCTCAATAATGTTCGTGTCTGGGGAGTTTGGTGGCCAGCGGAAGTGTTTAAGCCCGGAAGAGTGTTCCTGGAGTAATTTTGGATGTGTGGGGCGTCGTATTGTCCTGCTGGAATTGCCAAAGTCCGTCGGAATGGACAGTGGACACGAATGGATGCAGGTAATCAGACAGGATGCTTACGTACGTGTCACCTTTCAGAGTCGTATCTAGACTTATCAGGGGGTCCCATATCACTCCAACTTCACACGCCTGACACCATTACAGAGTCTCTACCAGCTTGCACAGTCCTCTGCTGCATGCAGGGTCCATGGATGCATGAGGTTGAGTCCATACCTGTACACGTCCATCGCCTCGAAACATATTGAAACTAGACTCGTCCGATCGGGCAATATGTTTCCAGTCATCAACAGTGCAATGTGTTTCGTTGAATGGTTCGCACGCTAACGCTTGTTGATGGCCTAGCGCTGAAATTGGCCGCAATTTGCGGAAGGGTTACACTTCTGTCACGTTGAACGATTCTCTTCAGAACCCTTTTCCGGCCAAAACGATGGCGAAGATCTGATGTTTTACCGGCTCCCTAATATTCACGGTACGCTCGTGAAATGGTCGTACGTGTAAATACCCATTTCGTCGCTACCTCAGATATGCTGTGTCCCATCTTTCGTGCGCCGACTATTACACCACGTTCAGACTGACCTAAATCTTGATAAGCTGCCATTGTAGCAGCAGTAACCGATTTAACAACTGCACCAGACACTTGTTGTGTTATGTAGGCGTTGCCGACCGCAGCGCCGTATTCTGTCAGTTTACATATCTCTGTATTTGAATACGCATGCCTATACTAGTCTCTTTGGCGCATCAGTGTACATGACTAGTAATGTTTTATGTGCTGTTAGGGGTTCACTAGCTAACCGAAAGCCTTAGCTTGGGATTTAGTGCTCCCCTCCACGTGACGGTTACTTATTTCTCCCTCGCCCAAGGGACGTGAGCTTGCTACAATTTGTGGCTGGGAGTTGAACTTCCTGCTCGGTATCTATATTTAGATTTTGGTCGCCTTACAAGTTTCGTTGATTGGACTCCGCTAACTCACTGAAAAACTATTTACTTGTTTTTCTTGTTGCCGTATTTTGACTGCCGTGCGGCGGCGTTCGGTCTATAGTAGAGGCCTGGTCCAGTTCCTATACTAAACTATGTAGTCCTTTGTTAATTGGCTACCATTCGTGTTTCTTTTGGTGGAACTTGCGTGAAATATGTCTGGTTCATAGTACTGGCTCAGCGTCCGAAAGCGGACCAAAGTGCGCGCAACCGAGAGACCACCCAGGTGCAAGTGGTCCTACACCACTTAATCTTTCCGAGCAAACTACGCTCTGTCACTCTGTCAAGACAGCGTTGTATAGCACGTCGTTGTATGTATTCGTGTCTTAATCATTGAGCGCCTACTGTAGCTCTCCTTTTGATTTTTTTTTCTAGCTCTTGTAAAATGTGAAAGTGTTCACCGGCTAATTTGCCAGTTGAGTAATTACTAGATTTATTTACTTCAATTTGCTTATGCAAGTGTGTCTCGGACAACTGAACGTTTATTTATGTTACTCCATGTATGGACCCGTGGTCTAGGGGATGTCAGAGGGTTAGCAGCCCTCTGTAATAAAAAAACTGAGCTAATCGATCAACAACGAACTTAAACGGATGTCTTACGACGTCCGCCCCGAGCAGATGCAACGAACAAAAACGAACAAAATGAGATTAAAAAAAAAAGGGGGTAGCGGCTTTGATTCATAATCAAAACGTCTTCGGTCCCGGGTTCGATCCCCAACACTGCCTAAATTTTGATAAATATTCAGCATTGGTGACCGAAGACTTCCGGCATAAGAAGTCAGTCTCATTCTGCTAACGGCCTTGTCAAAGAGGGCGGAGGAGCGGATAGAGGTTCAGGGCACTCTCTTGTCCTAGGGGTGGGAAATTGCCAGTAAAGGCGGAAGAATCAGCAATGATCAACGACATGAGGATGCAGAAGGCAGTGGAAACCATTGCATTAAAGACACGTGACGTGTATCCACAGGATATGTGGCCTGTAATTGAAGAAGTATCATGATGATCTCTCCATTGGCAAAAGATTCCGGAATAGTCCCCCATTCGGATCTCCGGGAGGGGACTGCCAAGGGGGAGGTTACCATGAGGAAAAGATTGAATAATCAACGAAAGGATAACGTTCTACGAGTCGGGGCGTGGAATGTCAGAAGCTTGAACGTGGTAGGGAAACTAGAAAATCTGAAAAGAGAAATGCAAAGGCTCAATCTAGATACAGTAGGGGTCAGTGAAGTGAAGTGGAAGGAAGACAAGGATTTCTGGTCAGATGAGTATCGTGTAATATCAACAGCAGCAGAAAATGGTATAACAGGTGTAGGATTCGTTATGAATAGGAAGGTAGGGCAGAGGGTGTGTTACTGTGAACAGTTCAGTGACCGGGTTGTTCTAATCATAATCGACAGCAGACCATCACCGACAACGATAGTTCAGGTATACATGCCGACGTCGCAAGCTGAAGATGAACAGAAGATGGTCAGACAGAGATTCCGAAATCAGATACTGGATTGTAAGGCGTACCCAGGAGCAGATATAGACTCAGATCACAATATAGTAGTGATGAAGAGTAGGCTGAAGTTCAAGACATTAGTCAGGAAGAATCAATACGCAAAGAAGTGGGATACGGAAGTACTAAGGAAGAGATACGTTTGAAGTTCTCTAACGCTATAGATACAGCAATAAGGAATAGCGCAGTAGGCATTACAGTTGAAGAGGAATGAACATCTCTAAAAAGGGCCATCACAGAAGTTGGGAAGAAAAACATAGGTACAAAGAAGGTAGGTGCGAAGAACCATGGGTAACAGAAGAAATACTTCAGTTGATTGATGAAAGGAGGAAGTACAAACATGTTCCGGGAAAATCAGGAATACAGAAATACAAGTCGCTGAGGAATGAAATAAATAGGAAGTGCAGGGAAGCTAAGACGAAATGGCTGCAGGAAAAATGTGAAGACATCGAAAATCATATGATTGTCGGAAGGACAGACTCAGCATACAGGAAAGTCAAAACAACCTTTGGTTACATTAAAAGCAACGGTGGTAACATTAAGAGTGCAACGAAAATTCCACTGTTAAATGCAGAGGAGAGAGCAGATAGGTGGAAAGAATACATTGAAATCCTCTATGAGGGTGAACATTTGTCTGATGTGATAGAAGAAGAAACAGGAGTCGATTTAGAAGAGATAGGGGATCCAGTATTAGAATCGGAATTTAAAAGAGCTTTGGAGGACTTACGGTCAAATAAGGCAGAAGGGATAGATAACATTCCATCAGAGTTTCTAAAATCATTGGGGGAAGTGGCAACAAAATGACTCTTCACGTTGGTGTGTAGAATATATGAGTCTGGCGTTATACCATCTGACTTTCGGAAAAGCATCATCCACACAATTCCGAAGACGGCAAGAGCTGACAAGTGCGAGAATTATCGCACAACCAGCTTAACAGCTCATGCATCGAAGCTGCTTACAAGAATAATATACAGAAGAATGGAAAAGAAAATTGAGAATGCGCTAGGTGACGATCAGTTTGGCTTTAGGAAAAGTAAAGGGACGAGGGAGGCAATTCTGACGTTACGGCTAATAATGGAAGCAAGGCTAAAGAAAAATCAAGACACTTTCATAGGATTTGTCGACCTGGAAAAAGCGTTCGACAATATAAAATGGTGCCAGCTGTTCGAGATTCTGAAAAAAGTAGGGGTAAGCTATAGGGAGAGACGGGTCATATACAATATGTACAACAACCAAGAGGGAATAATAAGAGTGGACGATCAAGAACGAAGTGCTCGTATTAAGAAGGGTGTGAGACAAGGCTGTAGCCTTTCGCCCCTACTCTTCAATCTGTACATCGAGGAAGCAATGATGGAAATAAAAGAAAGGTTCAGGAGTGGAATTAAAATACAAGGTGAAAGGATATCAATGATACGATTCGCTGATGACATTGCTATCCTGAGTGAAAGTGAAGAAGAATTAAATGATCTGCTGAACGGAATGAACAGTTTAATGAGTACACAGTATGGTTTGAGAGTAAATCGGAAAAATACGAAGGTAATGAGAAGTAGTAGAAATGAGAACAGCGAGAAACTTAACATCAGGATTGATGGTCACGAAGTCAATGAAGTTAAGGAATTCTGCTACCTAGGCAGTAAAATAACCAATGACGGACGGAGCAAGGAGGACATCAAAAGCAGACTCGCTATGGCAAAAAAAGCATTTCTGGTCAAGAAAAGTCTACTAATATCAAATACCGACTTTAATTTGAGGAAGAAATTTCTGAGGATGTGCGTCTGGAGTACAGCATTGTATGGTAGTGAAACATGGACTTTGGGAAAACCGGAACAGAAGAGAATCGAAGCGTTTGAGATGTGGTGCTATAGACGAATGTTGAAAATTAGGTGGACTGATAAGGTAAGGAATGAGGAGGTTCTACGCAGAATCGGAGAGGAAAGGAATATGTGGAAAACACTGATAAGGAGAAGGGACAGGATGATAGGACATCTGCTAAGACATGAGGGAATGACTTCCATGGTACTAGAGGGAGCTGTAGAGGGCAAAAACTGTAGAGGAAGACAGAGATTCGAAAACGTCAAGCAAATAATTGAGGACGTAGGTTGCAAGTGCTACTCTGAGATGAAGAGGTTAGCACAGGAAAGAAATTCGTGGCGGGCCGCATCAAACCAGTTAGTAGACTGATGACCAAAAAAAAAAATGTATGCATTGTTGGTTTTTAAAGTGGTCAAACAGTAGGAGATTTAATCTCTGTTAATTTCAAGAAGATTCTCATTGGCTCTTAGTACCATTCAGGAAGCAAAATTTAACGCCTGTTTTGTCTGCATATTTCTCTGGAGCCTCCTGCTCACCTCCGCTCTCTGGTGGTATAATAATTTTCTTAATGATGGAAAATTTGGAAGTTTGTGGTGAGATCTAATGGGACCAAACTGCTCAGGTCATCGGTCCCTAAGTATTCCCCGCACAGCACTTAATGATGTTTCCAGAATGAGATTTTCACTCTGCATCGGAGTGTGCGCTGATATGAAACTTCCTTGCGGATTAAAACTGTGTGCTGGACGGAGACCCAAAATCGCGACCTTTGCCTTTCGCGGGCAAGTGGTCTACCATCTAAGCTACCCAAGCACGACTGTCGTCCCGTCCTCACAGCTTTACATCTGCCAGTACCTCGTCTCCTACTTTCCAAACTTCACAGATGCTCTCCTGCGAATGATGTTTATTTCCAGAGTATATTTCTGTTTTGGATTGTAAATCTTAAAGTTTCTTTCGAGAAAGAAGTTTTAGCTCTTTTTTTGTATTGATGCAGTTTTTATTATTGTATGTAATCTGTTATTAATCAGTTTGGTACAGTTTTACGAATGTGAATAATTGTGTTTCTTAGTCATCAATACGACTGGAAGAGTTTTTTCTAGTATAAGTTTAGTAAATCTGAAGTAGTGCGTTCTGTTAAAGTAAAGAGAAAGTTTAGAACACGAATGGTGTTCAGTCTCCCTTTGGCCCTGTTCTTCCTATCACAGACAGCCTGACACGGATACCTGCATACCGCTAACTACCGTTACAATCACGGTTGTCTCGCAATAGGAACACCAATGGAACAGCACGATCTAATTGTCAGTTTTACTCTTTTAACTAACAAACTGAGAGGTAAGTTTTATGCAAGTGTCAGTTTTACGATTCGTAAGTGCAATAACTTTGTAGACTTAGAGAGAGCTTTTGACAATGTTGACTGGAATACTCTCTTTCAAATTCTGAACGTGGCAGGGGTAAAATACAGGGAGCGAAAGGCTATTTACAATTTGTACAGAAACCAGATGGCAATTATAAGAGTCAAGGGGCATGAAAGGGAAGCAGTGGTTGGGAAGGGAGTGTGAAAGGGTTGTAGCCTCTCCCTGATGCTATTCAATCTGTATATTGAGCAAGCAGTAAAGGAAACAAAAGAAAAGTTCGGAGTAGGTATTAAAATCCATGGAGAAGAAATAAAAACTTTGAGGTTCGCCTTGGAAGAGCAGTTCAACGGAATGTAAAGTGTCTTGAAAGGAGGTTATAAGATAAACATCAACAAAAGCAAAACGAGGATAATGGAATGTAGTCGAATTAAGTCGGGTGATGCTGAGGGAATTAGATTAGGAAATGGAACACTTAAAGCAGTAAAGGAGTTTTGCTATTTGGGGAGCAAAATAACTGATGATGGTCGAAGTAGAGAGGATATAAAATGTAGACTGGCAATGGCAAGGAAAGCGTTGCTGAAGAAGAGAAATTTGTTACCATCGAGTATAGATTTAAGTGTCAGGAAGTCATTTCTGAAAGTATTTGTATGGAGTGTAGCCATGTATGGAAGTGAAACATGGACGATGAATAGTTTGGACAAGAAGAGAATAGAAGCTTTCGAAACGTGGTGCTACAGAAGAATGTTGGAGATTAGATGGGTAGATCACATAACTAATGAGGAGGTATTGAATAGAATTGGGTAGAAGAGGAGTTTGTGGCACAACTCGACCAGAAGAAGGGATCGGTTGGTAGGACATGTTCTGAAGCATCAAGGGATCACCAATTTAGTACTGGACGGCAGCATGGAGGGTAAAAATCGTAGAGGGAGACCAAGAGATGAATACACTAAACAGATTCAGAAGGATGTAGGTTGCAGTAGGTACTGGGAGATGAAGAAGCTTGCACAGGATAGAGTAGCATGGAGAGCCGCATCAAACCAGTCTCAGGACTGATGACCACAATAACAACAAGTGGAATAACAAGGTGTTTTTAATATTCAAGATCGATTTAAGACGAAATTTCTTGCGATGTGCATGCACTGTAGCCCAAACGGTTTTTGTAGGTCGATTTTAGGTTGTTTACCGACTTGACAGACCACAATTATGTTATATCAAATTGTTCGTCTCGATTTCTCATACCCTGTATGGCAACACTTCGCCATTTAGGCACCGGATAGGTCTCAAAGCTTTTCACAAGCCAGTGCAGTTATTAACATTCCCTAATTCCCACTGCTGTTCCGTATAACCTGTATTAAGTATAGGGAGGCGACAAAGGCAGGAATGGGCTAACTTAAGATTAGATATAATAGTCTTCACTCGCTTTTCGAAGTACATAACGCCATTTTTTTCGATGCTTTTGCTTTTGCAGTTACTTCGGTAGCCTGCCACGGTTTCCAGCACCGTTGTTTTTGAAGCATAAGGGCTTGGGCTATATTTAGATAATGGCAGTGGTCTTGGATATTGCTCCAGTATACGGCGTACCCACCAAATTGACATCTCTAGGCAATCACGGGAGACACGCTTGCAGTTAGTGGTCGTATATGGCAGAGCGCCATTAACAGCGAGATAATTACACGTGCGGGATCTGGAGCAATCCGCCGCTGTCTGCCGCGTTAGGTAATAGCAGATCCTAGCCTAGTAGTCGCAGCCTACAGCCTTGTGCGAAACAGGAGGTAAGGGGGTCCACATTGAGAGGTAATTCAGTGAAAACACTGAAGGGCAAATGAAAGGCACCTTCACAGAGTGCTCTGTCGGTAAACGTCCGCCACTGTCGTCAAGATGATCTACGTAGGATACATAAACACGATTTTGTGACGGTGCCTCGTCACAGCACACGAGGCACAGTAAATATTTTATTGGCAGATCCGGATAATCTCTATTTACTATTCTACCCTAAGGGGACAAAAAGGCCCACTACGAAGGACTGACGCATATTACAGGGTGTTTCAAAAATGACCGGTATATTTGAAACGGCAATAAAAACTAAACGAGCAGCGATAGAAATACACCGTTTGTTGCAATATGCTTGGGACAACAGTACATTTTCAGGCAGACAAACTTTCGAAATTACAGTAGTTACAAATGTCAACAACAGATGGCGCTGCAAGTGATGTGAAAGATATAGAAGACAACGCAGTCTGTGGGTGCGCCATTCTGTACGTCGTCTTTCTGCTGTAAGCGTGTGCTGTTCACAACGTGCAAGTGTGCTGTAGACAACATGGTTTTTTCTTTAGAACAGAGGATTTTTTCTGGTGTTGGAATTCCACCGCCTAGAACACAGTGTTGTTGCAACAAGACGAAGTTTTCAACGGAGGTTTAATGTAACCAAACGACCGAAAAGCGATACAATAAAGGATCTGTTTGAAAAATTTCAACGGACTGGGAACGTGACGGATGAACGTGCTGGAAAGGTAGGGCGACCGTGTACGGCAACCATAGAGGGCAACGCGCAGCTAGTGCAGCAGGTGATCCAACAGCGGCCTCGGGTTTCCGTTCGCCGTGTTGCAGCTGCGGTCCAAATGACGCCAACGTCCACGTATCGTCTCATGCGCCAGAGTTTACACCTCTATTCATACAAAATTCAAACGCGGCAACCCCACAGCGCCGCTACCATTGCTGCACGAGAGACATTCGCTAACGATATAGTGCACAGGATTGATGACGGCGTTATGCATGTGGGCGGCATTTGGTTTACTGACGAAGCTTATTTTTACCTGGATGGCTTCGTCAATAAACAGAACTGGCGCATATGGGGAACCGAAAAGCCCCATATTGCAGTCCCATCGTCCCTGCATCCTCAAAAAGTACTGGTCTGGGCCGCCATTTCTTCCAAAGGAATCATTGGCCCATTTTTCAGATCCGAAACGATTACTGCATCACGCTATCTGGACATTCTTCGTGAATTTGTGGCGGTACAAACTGCCTTAGACGACACTGCGAACACCTCGTGGTTTATGCAAGATGGTGCCCGGCCACATCGCACGGCCGACGTCTTTAATTTCCTGAATGAATATTTCGATGATCGTGTGATTGCTTTGGGCTATCCGAAACATACAGGAGGCGGCGTGGATTGGCCTCCCTATTCGCCAGACATGAACCCCTGGGACTTCTTTCTGTGGGGACACTTGAAAGACCAGGTGTACCGCCAGAATCCAGAAACAATTGAACAGCTGAAGCAGTACATCTCATCTGCATGTGAAGCCATTCCGCCAGACACGTTGTCAAAGGTTTCGGGTAATTTCATTCAGAGACTACGCCATGTTATTGCTACGCATGGT
This sequence comes from Schistocerca piceifrons, assembly GCF_021461385.2. Lineage (NCBI taxonomy): Eukaryota > Metazoa > Arthropoda > Insecta > Orthoptera > Acrididae > Schistocerca > Schistocerca piceifrons. The sequence goes on from NC_060138.1 coordinate 1,196,239,942, forward strand.
GGGTATGTGGAAAATATCGTACTATAGAGTTTCCCAGACCGCAGCGCCATCTGTTGTTGAAAATTGTAACTACTGTAATTTCGAAAGTTTGTCTGCCTGAAAATGTACTGTTGTCCCAAGCATATTGCAACAAACGGTGTATTTCTATCGCTGCTCGTTTAGTTTTTATAGCCGTTTCAAATATACCGGTCATATATATGCGCAGTTTGAACGTTGCAAGCATTCAAGCGAAGTTGTCTCTGAAGCGCCTTGTGAACTGTTGAGCGATGAATGTTTAGTCCTCGTGATGCTCGGCGAAATGACTTCGATTGGCTTTTTTGGAAGGTCTCAATAATCACCTCTGTCATTTTATCAGATGCGCGTTTTCTACCGGAACCTGATTGTCTGTTTACATTCCCAGTGGCTGGTAACTTGTCGTATTAAGCCTTAATCGTCTTAACGTCTGGTCGCTCCCTACGAAATTTCTTTGGACGCCACTGGACAGTTTGTTTCCGCATACTGCATCACACATTGGGCTTCCTCTTCAGGTGTAGCCACTTCGGGTTATTATTTAGCACCTGAAAGAAAACAAAAGGAATAGATTAGCAGAAGTCTACACGAAACATATAATACGCCAGTCAAGTGGTGGACTGACACGTCTCATATGGCACTGCTATTGATTTACTTTATCGTAATCCGCCACATGTTCCCGCTGATTGATGGATATCTGATGTCGATAATATGGGTGATATGGGCTGTAGCTCACCACTGGTTTTCTTACTATTCATTGAGTGGCAGCCTATGGAGGGTTACTTACTTTCACTAGAAGGAGCTTCTTTTGATTATTTTTTTTTTTTTTTTGTTCCAGCCTGTTATGATGGCATATCCTGTCCACATTCGCTCTTATTTTTCTTTGGCGACGTAACCTCCTCTGAATAATTTTGCCCGTTATTTGAAACATATTTAGGCCCATCTAAATTTTAGGAACAATTCCTTCACTGATTGAATTTATTAAGGCCGCAACGGATAACGCAATGGTATTCTATGCGGCAGTCAGAGAAAGCTACGTACCATTAGCTAAAGTTGAGCCAAGTACTTTGGATTTTAGGAGCGTAATCATCAATACTACAAATGCGACACTCCTTTCAGATGTATCGACAATAAATTAACCATCACGGAAATAGCTTCAAATGATGACATATTTATTTTTGACTAATATTTCGCATGTTAACAGTAAACTTTGTATTTAATACATGGGTAAAACACTCCTGATATATTTATATACGATCCTATGGATTTCGCATACGAGAATAACAATTCACGTCTTAATCTGTAGAGTCCTGTCGGGTGGAAAAATCTGGGGAGCACGTGGTCACTGCTCAAGTTTGTAACACAGACATTCACAGGCACTAATTCACACGGTAAGCAAAATGTCGACAGCATTTATTAGTGCGGAGAATTATTTGCACCTCGTGGCTGGCATCGAGCAGGATTTTGGTGGCTGCGTATCTTTGCGTGAAGCGCTTGGAATCAAATCGATTCACGCTATTTTGTCGAAAGTCGACATGTTAAGAACCGTGGCTGTTGTACTTAAGGTTTATAATTTATATAAAAAACAGAATGAACAGTAAAATAATTTACTACAAGAGATACGTAGATGACACTCTATTACTTTTTGATGGTAACAGCAGCGAAATTGATGCCTTAGCTGAAGATCTGAGCAAATTACACAACAATATCAAATTTACAGTGGAGCATGAAATAAATAATAGCATCAATTTTCTGGATCTCAAAATATCAAATATAAATAACAAACACAATTTTGGTATCTTTCGAAAACCAACAACCACAGATGTTACCATCAGTTACACATCCTGCCACCCGAACCAACATAAGGTGGCTAATTTCCGGTCAATGCTACATCGTATGCATAAAGTCCCCCTCACCCCCACTGAACAGCACAAAGAAATCAGCATAATCAAATCAATTGCCCAAAATAATGGCCATGATGCTTCAATCACAGACACACTCTCTCAAAAAACAAAAGTAAAAATTGCTAGCAATAAGTCTTTGCAACAAGCAACAACCACAATAACCATGAAAGACAAAAAATCAGTAAAATATGTAGCCCTTACATAGGCCCACTTTCATATAAAATTTCCAACTTATTCAAGAAGAAGAATGTCAAAATTAGTTTCTCTACCAATAACAAACTCCAACAAAGAGTCATACACTCACTCCCACACAATAGCATACCCCATAAAAGATCTGGAATTTATAAACTCAAGTGTAACAACTGTCCTAAATTCTACATTGGCCAAACAGGTAGAGCTTTTGAAACAAGATTCAAGGAACACCTTGATGCCCGACGTCTGAAAAACCTAAGCAAATCTGCTTTTGCCACCCATGTTGCAGAAAACAATCATACAGTTGAGAATATAGAAAACAACCTGCAGATATTACACCTCAAAGACAAAGGTTACACATTGAATCTCCTAGAGGAGATTGAGATACGTACACATAAAAACAGGTTCCCTGATCTCATTTTGAATGAACGGACAGAGTCAGTTAACACCCCCTTCTTAAATAACTTTGAAGAAGCTTTTACTTTTTTAAAATAACTTAAGCCCAATATTCCATCAAAAACATTCAGTATACAGGCCTCAAAAACTGTTTATGTGTCATTGAAAAATTGCATAATGAAAACATGTGCATTGCATATTATGTCATATATTAGAATTTATCTCCTACTATTGTAACAACTAATTAGTAACACACAGTAATTCAGTACTACATATAATGTTTGTAATCTAATTTGTATGTAATTTTATTTATCCGTTTTAGATTAATTTCATACAATAGCAAAGAGATATTTTACTGTACCCATATCGACTATACAGCATCTGTAAGTTAACATCGTTATGACTGTAAGCCCTTTGCAAATATTGTTCTCGTTTGTAATGTGAAGCTGGGCCACGTTTTGTAAACGTTATTCGTGTGTGCTGCGTGTGTAATTAAGATGATGAGGTTGAAAGTGACGTCCATTGACTGGAATAGCACTCACTTAGTGCATATTGAAAAGCGTATTAAGCTTGCGTTCGTAAACATAAACGCACGAATATTTCGTCAGGCAGAAATACACAGCTCGTAAGTACACTAACCTGCAAGTTTACTAATGTTTATAAAAACCATCTCATGAGCAATTAGATTTTGTAAAAGAAGTAAATCTTTCGTAAAAATACCATTACCGATATGACAACAAAAATATTTCTTTTCTTTCCCAGTGCAGCAAGCGAATAACACAAACAAAACTAGGTCCAACTAAGAATGCTTGTAATCTGCCATCTGAAGATGGATTTGTAAAGAAAAATCCGAAACCGGTCATGCTCTGAAGATAATAAACCTTTTAAACCATACATGTGGCTGGTAGCTGTTTTTTATGTAAATTATAAACCTCAAATCGATTCATCTTGCCAAATATACGCTCGTCACAGTTTTATTGATAATTTGAAATGTCCTGCATAAATAAAATGATATGGCAAGCAGTAACTTTTAAGGCTTGGGCTGCGCTTTGAATCTATAGACCGCTTGGTCGCCTAACGGAAATCACATCATTATGACACTGATTAACTGAACCAAAAATTGTAACCAGAACCTAATTTGAATTACCATTTAGGTAATTCAAAAATAGCTAGGAGAAGATATTGTTGAGATTAACAAATTATTATTAACAGATTCAAATACCTTTTGTCCCTTGTTCGACACAGACGTTCTGAGGGAACGTCTCGTCGCTTACCTGTCTTCAGAACAACTCAACCTGTAAGCGTCGCGCGGATCTCTCTCCGAACCGCCCGAGGTGGTGGGGGAGGCCCATGACCAACCTCTGCTACAAAAACGTTTAGCTTTACTCTTCTTTGGCCAAGCCGTCCTCTTCCTGCTCTCTGCCTTCCACCGACACCGTTTAGGTTGGTAGAAGATTAAGAAACCCATCACTTCCCTGGTTCGTCTGCTACTGCATTCAAATGATTCACACTTGAGCACACACTTTCAGGAACGATGGAAAATGGAAATCAGGACACAGGACGTGTACATAAGGATGAAAAAGAAATGTGTAGACCCATTTTGCTACAACAGGCATGCGGTTGTTGGGACTGAGATTAATTAGTTGCATCACTCATTTTTTAAATCATGTAACGACACATATTGTGATGTTACAGAGTGACTGCAAAGGTCGCACCGCTAACACATGTCTTTAGTTTCTCTCTATATCCCCAGTTAACTTCTTGTCTTGTACTTGCTTTGCTGTATGGATCTGACGGATTCTTGGAAGGGCTGCTTCACATGCTTAGCCAAAGCAGAATAAATAATTTTTTACAAGTCGGCCTCTCTGCTCAAAGAACTGCTGGTGGACTGTTATTTCTCGCTGGTACTCTTTCCCTTGAATAGCGGAGGGTGCCCGGCTGTCGGGAGATATTCATCTCTGCTTCGTTGTGGGAAGCACCGTGGCTGTTAACTGTTAAAAGTTTTTTCTTCTCCCTTTGCGAGGGAGGAAGTGCAGCAGCCGGGCGCCACTCCATCTGGAGTCAGAATTACTCTCGCTCGCAAGGTGGGGAGGTAGCTCATTTGGCCATTTTAAAATAAACAAAAAAAACAAAAAAAACGTGTAAATGAGGGTTTAGGACAGTGTTTTCTATATACGAGGGCAGTTCAATAAGTAATGCAACACATTTTTTTTCTCGGCCAATTTTGGTTGAAAAAACCGGAAATTTCTTGTGGAATATTTTCAAACATTCCTGCTTCGTCTCGTATAGTTTCATTGACTTCCGACAGGTGGCAGCGCTGTACGGAGCTGTTAAAATGGCGTCTGTAACGGATGTGCGTTGCAAACAACGGGCAGTGATCGAAATTCTTTTGGCGGAAAACCAGGGCATCTCAGATATTCATAGGCGCTTGCAGAATGTCTACGGTGATCTGGCAGTGGACAAAAGCACGGTGAGTCGTTGGGCAAAGCGTGTGTCATCATCGCCGCAAGGTCAAGCAAGACTGTCTGATCTCCCGCGTGCGGGCCGGCCGTGCACAGCTGTGACTCCTGCAATGGCGGAGCGTGCGAACACACTCGTTCGAGATGATCGACGGATCACCATCAAACAACTCAGTGCTCAACTTGACATCTCTGTTGGTAGTGCTGTCACAATTGTTCACCAGTCGGGATATTCAAAGGTTTGTTCCCGCTGGGTCCCTCGTTGTCTAACCGAACACCATAAAGAGCAAAGGAGAACCATCTGTGCGGAATTGCTTGCTCGTCATGTGGCTGAGGGTGACAATTTCTTGTCAAAGATTGTTACAGTCGATGAAACATGGGTTCATCACTTCGAACCTGAAACAAAACGGCAATCAATGGAGTGGCGCCACACCCACTCCCCTACCAAGAAAAAGTTTAAAGCCATACCCTCAGCCGGTAAAGTCATGGTTACAGTCTTCTGGGACGCTGAACGGGTTATTCTGTTCGATGTGCTTCCCCATGGTCAAACGATCAACTCTGAAGTGTATTGTGCTACTCTTCAGAAATTGTAGAAACGACTTCAGCGTGTTCGTAGGCACAAAAATCTGAACGAACTTCTCCTTCTTCATGACAACGCAAGACCTCACACAAGTCTTCACACCCGAGAGGAGCTCACAAAACTTCAGTGGACTGTTCTTCCTCATGCACCCTACAGCCCCGATCTCGCACCGTCGGATTTCCATATGTTTGGCCCAATGAAGGACGCAATCCGTGGGAGGCACTACGCGGATGATGAAGAAGTTATTGATGCAGTACGACGTTGGCTCCGACATCGACCAGTGGAATGGTACCCTGCAGGCATACAGGCCCTCATTTCAAGGTGGCGTAAGGCCGTAGCATTGAATGGAGATTACGTTGAAAAATAGTGTTGTGTAGCGAAAAGATTGGGGAATAACCTGGTGTATTTCAATGCTGAATAAAACAACCCCTGTTTCAGAAAAAAAAAATGTGTTGCATTACTTATTGAACTGCCCTCGTATCTTGGGTATTCATATTGGGTATTCATATAGGGTATTAATAACCGCTTCAGCTGTATTTTGGTCCTTTATTACTGTACCAATACCGGTTTCGTGGCGTTAATGCCACATCTTCAGGTGACATTGAGAGTTGGCAACACTCTCTTAGGATGTAAAGGTTGGCTACAGCGCGCATACACAAGCTCTGGAATCTAAGATATTGTTGTCGCGCCTCGCAGCGCACGGATTAACTAGTGGCAGTTTGGAAGCCAGTGTAGGAGCCCGCCTGCTGTGGTGCGCACGTGCGTTGGGCGAGGGGTCGCCGCCGAGCTGCCGTACTGCCGTGTCCGCCAGAAGCGACACAGGATTTGGTATTTAGTTGACATTTTTTATAATTTGCAGCGCGCTTATTAATTTAAAGAAAAGGGATTGTGTATGTGCGTAGCAGCAGACGATAATTTTGATGATGATAGGAGTTGAATTCTTAAGGGGAAACCATTGCTAGATTAAGTATTGATTTTTGTCATTGATTTCTCTTGTAATTGTCAGGGAATTGTTTCACTATGTATTCAATTGAGAAGTATTTCAGTCTGTCTCAAGAGTTTGATTAGTTTGTAATATTGCTTTCACGCCACTGGAGGCAGATTTACAAACGAAGCGATTGTTCAAACAGTTTCTAGCGTTTTGTTAATCGAATGAGAAAGAATCGCTTTCAAAATATAGTTTATTACTTGTTTTGATTAACATTTATCGAGTTTAGATTTGACCAAACCCTGTGTCTTGAATTATATTTAGTTGTAGTAAGCAGCAGCAGCCGCAGCAACAGCATGAGCTGCCATGTAAAACATGCATTGCACTCAGCATGCATAATAGTTTTTTATGTTTCTGTTAAATAATGGAATGCAGCAGATCAAGCAGTGGCAGTAGAAAGACCAAGTAAGTTATTCGTTGCCCACAGGACTAATTTTACAAAAAAGTTTAGGCGATTTCTGTAATAGTAAAGTTAACAAGAGTATAAGCAGGAGATTTTCAGTAGAAAACACGAGATAAGAAGAAAGAGCTCGCAACTTTCACCTGTCGACATGCCTGCCAGGATACGTTTTTTTTTTTGGATGAGTCGTAGTTAGATATGCTTCGTCTTTCTACTGCCAACTGCAAGATTACGCAACAGTAATCATTAGTGGAGGCACAGCATTTTGATCGCTTGCGCACTGCTTTGTATTAACACAAAATTTCAACATACTATTAAAACATTAGAGCGGAAAAGCCCGGAATCTTTTTTCCCAACATTCATTGTCCATCAAATACAAATGCAAGAAAATAGGCCACTGGGCGACTTATAAAAGTGTCTGAGAATTAGAAGTGTTCGTTTTCTCAAAACTGTATACGCTGGAAGGCAGCTCATTGGACAATTTATAAATTATTTGCTAGGCTGGGTGTTGGACTGCCAATGATAACTGAGGGAGAGGTCGAAAGCTCGAGCTTGAATACAAATCTGAGACGGCAAGAACGTGAAGCATTTATTAAAAAGTTCCACATGAATGATGTCGTTCAAGTCCTCCGTGAAGGCTCCATTTGATGCCACAGAAAAAGTTTATAGTTTCACCGGAACAGTTGATGTCGTAAAACGGCAGCTATAAGCGTAAAATATTGCTACCGTGCGTCATAAAATTCACCACATTGTCCGTTATAACTTTGTGAAAACTGTATCTTGATATATTTCCTTAGTCTGGATGTATTTTTGGTGGCCTGTCTTACTGGCCTTACACTGTGCACAGTTCACAATGAGCAGCTACGGCTGCTGTAAACCAACTTGAGATGCACACAGACTGGCCTAGATAAAAAACGTGTTGCATTACTTACTGAACGCGCCTCGTATTATTATATTGCAGGAGAAAACATGCAGCGCCTGCAAGAACAAGATTGATTCATTGAAAAGTGAGATGACAGGTAGTTCAACATTATAGGAGTATGTGATAACAAATTCAGACCAAATAGAACAGAAATGTAACAGTAAAGGGAGCCCAAACAGTCGTATCAATATACAGTGCAACCGCCTTTGGCAGCAACGCAGGCGTGTATTCTATCATGCAAGCGATCATAAGGATGTCGAATGGCATCCTGCGATAGAACTGAGCTGTGCCGGCTCGAGTAGAATCATTTGGCTCGTTTATTTGTCCGATTTACTGGCAGATCGATGGGTGGTATGAGTGTAGTGTAGAGTCTCTGGACTTATCGTTGCTGTGGCGACGTGAAAACCAAGTCCTGCATGCCTTCCGGGTTTGGTAGGAGCCGAGTCCTGGAGTACGACGCTGCCTGGAGACGGCCAGCTCTTTGGAGAAAAAAAAAACAAAAAAAAAAAAAACTCTGCACACCAAGAGAGCCAATGCGTGACTTGGAGGAATCGACACCGTTATTAATGTTGGCAGTCTTGTCCGACTGTATTGGATTGCCGGAATTGCGAATTTGGCCGTCCGTTCGTTGACTGAAATCCTAAGTCTCTGGACCGGATAGCACTTCTTGTGCAACGGTCCGTACTATGTACCTGTCCGCTCACTCGGTTCCTGCCTTGCTCTCTGAGATTTGTTACAATTTAATTTGATGGAACAGTTACCATACAGTTTATCCAGGGTGCACTGGTATAGATTTGGTTTCCTCATTTGGTTTCCTCATATGGTTTCATGGCCCAAGCTGTGGCGTAAAATTAGAAGATTCATTAGTAATTAGCGATAGTTTCAAAATTTGCTGCATTTCCTTTATTATTTTATAGAGAAGAGCGTTTTTCTCAAAATGAAATTTTGTGATTTTGGAGGCCATTTTTAATGTGTGTTTGAATTGTTTTAGATCTTATTGTGTAAACTTAAGATTCTGATGCGATTCTGTGTAGCTAAAAGGTTATGTTAAGCACCATGAATTAGAAGGGTAAGGCTTATGCATCCTTTAAGACACTGACTGCATTAATTGTCCTTTGCCGCATCTGAATTGGAAATGCCTTGCATTTAAAGTATATTTTCTGGACTTTAATTAGTTCACTTCGTTTTGTCTGGTTCGAACTAGCTTTGGTTTCTGAGATGCGCTGGCGAGTGGTGTTTAAATGTTTCTTGCTTAAACTCCTTGTTATGTTAAACTGCTTAGGGGCATGTCTAGATACGTAGCTGATTAAATAATTTTCTGGCTTCTTAGCATTAGCTACTAAAGACGCCTTTTGGGGAGTAACATTAGAAGAGGTCTGAGTTATCTTGCCTTAATTTACTTGTGTTTTGGTTATGGTATTCTTGTTGACAGCTTCTCATAATTGTGTCACTGAAGTTCGGGCCCTCGCGTGATTGCGGCGTGCTTGCCGCGAGCGGGGGGCCTGCGGTGAGAGCAAGTTTGTTTATGTCGGCTGTCTACAGATCAAGTTGAGTTTCATCAGCCTCTCTCTCTTTCCCACTAAAGGTTATTGTTTTAGGCCTGCCTATATATGTAGACATAATCTTTTCGGGCTGTTCAGTCAGTTATGCAGGGTGGCGCAGGGAAACGGGAAATTTCGAAATAACGTCATTTTCATGAATAAATTCATAAAACTAGTAATTTATTAACGAAAGTGAATGTATTCAGTATGCCATTATTCAGTATGTCTTTACAATCAAAATGTGCAAAAGTGTCTCTTTACTTTTTAAAGATGACATCGGAAAGATGTGCTCCCATTCGGCGTTCACACTCTAACAGCCTGTTATGAAGACTCTGGAATGCGCGGTGTAGCAAATCTTGGGGAATGGCAGTGATTTCGTTTTCAATGTTCTCCTTCAGTTCATGGATTGTTGCAGTGTACGGTACACCTTGCCTTTAAGCTCGTACAGTCTCGGTGTAAAGAATGTTTGAAACATTTCAACATATCGAGCGGATGTTACTGTCACTGCACTACCAACCTCACGTTGAAAAAAATAAGGGCCGATAACACCATGCATGATACAGCACGCCATATTGTGACCTCGGCGCTATGTAGTGGCCGCTGGTGAAACTCACAAGGATTGTCCTGTGCCCAATAACGAAAATTCTGTTTGTTCACGAATCCGTTCAGGTGGAAATGGGCTTTGTCTGATATCCATAAGCCACCAAGGAAATTCGCGTCCTCGTTGATTTTAGCCAATATCTGGCTACTAAACTCCATACGTGACGCTGGGTCTCGTTCATGCAAGTGTTGCACAATCTGCAACTTACAGGGACGGAAGTCTAATTCGTGCAGTATTCTTTGTAAGCTTCGTCGCTTAATCCCTAGCGAAGATGTATGCTGTCGAACGGAGCGGCGAGGACTTCTCGCGATTGCAGCTCTAGCAGCTGCAATGTTCTCTGGGGTACGTACCGTTGGAATGCCACCTGGAGGTTTCTTTTTCAAGGCAGATCCTGTTTCTTCAAAATTACGCACCCACGTTGTAATCGCATGCGCAGATGGGACACGTCCATGACGTCCAAGCTGGTAATGCTGTCGAAATGTTCTCTGCGCGGCAGTCGCACTATCACCATTTTTGTAAAACGCTCTCACAGCTACTGCACGTTCCGCACCAGTCCAGTTCTCCATGATTACTAAATGGCATTGCGTTCACATCAATTGTGCAAAGTTTCGAACATCTGCCTGCCCTACAGTGCTGCCAACTGTAACGTTCAAAATTTCCCGTTCCCTGCGCCACCCTGTACTTACTTCACTCTGATTGCTAGTTAGACATATTGTTTATGTTTCCTACTTCAGTGTCTTGCATACAAAATTTTACCTTAATCTGAAGGTTGTTATTAAAGTCCTGATGTTTAGTAATTGATGTTTTAACATGACGTCACACTGTGCCATGTAAATATTGTTTCATTTTTTGAAGAAACTTTGTCTGTTGTTCCACTTGTGCAGATTTAGAACGTTCATTAAGGCTATTTGTGTCTACCTACCTTAATGCCAAGATTGTCTGCTGGTGGCTTGGGGAATATGTTTTACAGAAACATTTTATTTAACTGTCATTAAATACAAACTTTAAAGTTAAAGCCTTAAGGGCTGAGATAGATTCTTTTATTAAATTATAATTTATTTAAAATTCCATTACGGTGCCATTGATTCTTACCTTAACCGGTTAATTCCAGATCATATTTAAACTGACATGTATAGTTGTTGAAGTATTATTATTTTTTTGAATAAATATAAATTTTCTAAATGACGAATGATGACAGTTGTGCGCCTGCCCTTCCAAGTCTTGTTTTCCCATCCAGTCCTGTGTTCAGGGATATCAAGATTCCCCTAAGCATCTTGCGTCTTTTGTCGCAGTTAAGCAGTAGTTCTTGCAGGCCTTGGAGAACGAATAAGTTCCTGCTGCATCATGGCCTGTACCTGATCAACTGGCGGGAAATATCGTGATCTAGGTGACCAGGGCAGCCTTTGCACACCGCAAAGAGCATCTACAACTACATCTACATGATTGCTCTGCTATTCAAAATGAAGTGCCTGGCAGAGGGTTCAATGAACCACCTTCAAGCTGTCTCTCTACCGTTCCACTCACGAAAGGCGTGCGGGAAAAACGAGCACTTAAATTTTTCTGTGCGGGCCCTGATTTCTCTTATTTTATCGTGATGATCATTTCTCCCTATGTAGGTGGGTGCCAACAGAATGTTTTCGCAATCGGAGGAGAAAACTGGCGATTGAAATTTCATGAGAAGATCCCATCGCAACGAAAAACGCGCACGTTGTTTCACAGCAACAGTATGTAGGCGTGCATTGTCCCGCACATAACGTTCCTGTCGAAGAAATGGCAGTAGCTTGCGGATGACAGCCTGTGAAATGTAGCGGGCACTGGTTACTTCACCCTGCAGTAGGACCAAATGTGGCTCAGGTTGCAAGTGGCACTCCATCCCATGAAGCCTGGTATGCCACTTGTGTATCGTGGGCGGACGCACTTTGAAATCGGCAGCTCAGCAGATCCACGCCATAGACGAGTATGACCACCACTACAGACAGAACCCACACTCATCAGCGAAGACAGCAGAGCGCCACTCCACTCTCCGGTCAAATCTTTCATGACACCAAAGTTAGCACGCTTGGCGGTCTCGTAGTGTCAGTGGTAACCTGTTTAGAGGCATAGCAGATCTTGTTGCTGTAAGCAGACGGCTTCTAGTGGTCCCTGATGGTACAGCACAGATAACACGTGCGCGGATTTCGTCCCTGGGTGACATTCGATCGGGCACCGCTGCTCACACAATACGTCGATCTTGACGTGCGCATGTACTAGGCGGCCGTCCAGAAACTGCTCTACAGATGTGTCAATGTTCCACTGACCTTTGTTGAAAGCAGCCGACGCACCTCTGATACATTGTATCCAAAATATGCAGCAACCCATCGATGCGTTCATTTCACTTCCCGCAGGCCCACCATGCGAATCCGTTTAGATGGCCGAAGTTGTTCAACTGTAAAACGTACTACGCGGTGGGGCGTTGTTATACCCTAGAATGCATGTTGCAAACACTATTCGCGTCTAAACTGGGCACAGTTACTGCCTGCAAAGTTAAAACAGAGGGTGCACAGACATGACTCCTGAACGCCACGAGATCGCCGATGCCGGCCAGTGTGGCCGAGCGGTTCTAGGCGCTTCAGTCGGGAACCGTGTGATCGAATCCTGCCTCGGGCATGGATGTGTGTGATGTCCTTATGTTAGCTAGGTTTAAGTAGTTCGAAGTTCTAGGGGACCGATGATCTCAGATGTCAAGTCCCATAGTGCTCAGAGCCATTTGAACCATTTCAAGATCGCCGATGACCGTGTAAACTGAATCAACAACATTAAAACCGCTCAATACGCACATAATATACTCTGGTGCCACTGAACACAGTCCTTGAAGGAGCTACATTTCTTTTTCCCCGGCTGCGTATTAATACATGAGAACGAACACTTCCCGTCTGTGTTCCACAACATTTTCCCCTAACTCTACCTCTGACGCGTTGCAGGACCATTTTCTAGCGTTTCTGTATCAAAGACGGTCTTCTGGTGTATTAAGGTACAAGAAACCTACAGCTACAAAAGATGCTGACAGTATACGACAAAGAAATTGCATGATTATAGGAGCGTAACACCTACTAAATACAAGGTTAACTAACTGGATTGTCTCACCTACATCTGTATCTATATGCCTACTCTGCCATTCACACTTAAGTGCCTGGCAGAGGGTTCTTCGAACAACTTCAGATTGTTTTTCTACTGTTTCACTCTCTAATTCCACTCTCTAACAACGCTTAGGAAAAATGAACACTTACATCCTCATGTATGAGCTCTGATTTCTCGTATTTTATTGTGATGATCTTTCCTCCCTGTGCAGGTTGGCACCAGTAAAATATTTAACATCCAGAGGAGGAAGTTGGTGGTTAAAATTTTCTTGATAAGGTCTCCCCGCATGCGAGAAACGCATTTATTTTAATGACTGATATTCCACATCACTGATGATATCGATGGCACTTTCTCCCCTCTTTCATGATACAAAACGAGCTGCTATTCTTTGAAGTTTTTCGATGTCCTCCGTCAGTTCTATCTGGTAACAATCCAACACTGTACAGCAACACCCTAGCAGAGAACGAACAAGCGTGGTGTATGCGACCTCTTTACTCGTAGTAGACCCTCTTCCAAGTGTTCTGCCAATAAAATGTAGTCTTTGGTTTGCCTGCCCTACAACGCTGCCTTTGTGATCCTTCCAAGTTAAGTTATTCGTTATTGTAATTCCTAGGCATTTAGACGAATTAAGAGCCTCTAAATTTCTGTGATTTATCATGCAGTCGAAATTTAACGGATTTCTTCTTCCACTCATGTGGGTGACCTCACAGCTTTCTTTATTGGAAGGCAACTGCCACTTTTCGCAGAGTTCAGATATCGTGCGTAACTAATTTTGCAATTACTTTTAATCTTCTGATGGCTTTACTAGACGGTAAATGACAGTGTCATCTGCAAACAGTCTTAGAGGTTTGCTCACATTATCTCCTAAAACGTTTGTGTACATTAGGAACAGCATGGGGATCTACAACACTTCCTTGGGGAACGTCGGATATCATTACTGTTTTACGCGATGATTTTGCGTCAATTACCACGTACTGTGAGGGGAAATCGCGGATGCAGTAGCACAACTGAAGCAATACTCCGCAGGCACGCAATTTGGAGGAAGTCGCTTCTGAGGAACGGTGTCAAAATACTTCTGGAAATCCAGTAACATGGAATCAATTTGAGATTCGTCGTCGATGGCACTCATTACTTCGTGCGAATAAGCTGGAAGTTATATTTCACAAGAACGATTTTTTCCTACCCCGCGGTGTCGGTCAATAGACCGTTACCTTTCGAGGTAATTCATGTCACAATATTTATAATACCGTACCATTTAGTACACAACAGAGTCAGGACGGCGTCGATAACACTCATAGCACTGAAGGATTGTGTCTTCGTGCAAATTATATAACTGAACAGTACTGAGAGGATAGGAGAGGTGAAGAGATCAACCAGATTTTACTGCTGGAATAGCAGTGACAGCAGATCTCGACGATCTCAGTGCTATGTGCGTGCGGCAGCAGAAAAAGAAATTTGCAAAAAAGGCCGCGCAACTAAGATTCCTGAAAGCGACCTCAGCGAAATTAGTGTCGCCGCGTCGCTTGTAAAACGCTAACAAGATCGCCGGCCCGTATTTGTAGTGGCTAGTGGCGGGTTACGGAGGACATCGTGTGTGCTGGAGGTCGCTTGCTGCGGACTCGCTGGTGAAATGAAAATTGAGCGTCCGCCGCCGCCATGCCAACTAGCTGGTGTGGAGCAGTCTGTGTTGCCGCGAGGACACGTGCGAGCCGAATGCGAGTGTCTGTCTTCATGCACTTCTCAATGCTCAACAAGTACATGTAGCGGTTGACCGAGAAGAGCATGGACGCTTTGTGACCTATCAACTTTTCTAACGCGTTGAGCAAGCCTTCCATCTCTGTAAATACACTCATGTTCATAAATGAAGGATAATTGCAGAATGTGGTGCCACACAACATGGCACTACACAAAACTGGCGCTAATAGCATAGGCACATAGGGAACACAGAGATCTGTAAGTCCAAGGTATTGGTGATAAGTTGAGAAAACCGTCCCGAAACACATGTGCTACAAAACGCCACTGTTTCCTGTGCATGTACCCCGACATCAATATGGGTTATGATCACCATGCACACGTACACAGGCCGCACAACGGGTTGGCATACTCTGGATCAGGTGGTCGAGCAGCTGCTGGGATATAGCCTCCCATTCTTGCACCAGTGCCTGTCGGAGCTGCTTCGCAGGAGAGCTTCTGTGAAGTTTGGAAGGTAGGAGACGAGGTACTGGCGGAATTAAAGCTGTGAGGACGGGCCGTGAGTCGTGCTTGGGTAGGTCAGTTGGTAGAGCACTTGCCCGCGAAAGGTAAAGGTCCCAAGTTCGAGTATCGGTCCGGCACACAGTTTTAATCTGCCAGGAAGTTTCATATAAGCGCACACTCCGCTGTAGAGTGAAAATTTCGTTCTAGAAGCTAATACTGTTAACAGGTAATGAGAGTAAGGAATATATGTATTGAGAGGTCAGTGTCAAAATACCCAGACTCGTGAAAAGGGGTCGACAAGAGGTTCGTGAACTTATACCACTTATTGCCTGTACCTCCCCTTTCTGAGCCAAAAATATCCTTTTAGAGTGGGAAGAGTTACCTCAAAAAATAATACCATACAACATAAGCGAATGAAAATAAGCAAAGTAGACTAATTTTCGTGTCGAACAATCACTCACTTCAGATACCGTTCGAATAGTAAAAACGTCTTTGAAAAAGATCCTAAACATGGCTTTCCACGACAGCTTACTATCTATCTGAACACCCAGAAATTTGAACTGCTCTGTTTCACTAATCATATGCTCATTCTGTGAAATTAAAACCTCAGGTTTTGTTGAATTGTGTGTTATAAACCATAAAAACTGTTTTTATGTGATTTAGCGTTTGTTAATTTTCTACAAGCCATGAACTTAAGTTATGAACTGCACTATTTGAAACGGAGCCAATGTTGCACACAACATCCTTTACTACCAAGCTAGTGTCATCAGCAAACAGAAATATTTTAGAGTTACCAATAATACTAGAGGGCATATCATTTTCATAAATAAGGAACAGGAGTGGCCCCAACACTGATCCCTGGGGCACCCCCCACTTGACAGTACCCCACTCAGACCCCACATCAGAGCCATTCTCAACATAGTAAATAATGACCTTTTGCTGTCTGTTGCTAAAGTAAGAGGTGAACCAATTGTGAGCTACTCCCCGTATTCCATAATGGTCCAATTTCTGGAGCAATTTTTTGTGATCAACACAATCAAATTCCTAAGTTAAATCAGTTTCGTGAAGTTTCTGAACGATGTTGTTTGAACTGTGCTAGTGGATTTAAATAACTACTGGAATAATTGTTATATAATGTATTGTACATGAAATGGTCCACAGTTAGCGAACGTAGGGTTGAATGTAAAAGATGTGGGGAAGCCCAGCAGCTAAGGGAGTAGCCTGGCGGAGTGGAAAAGGTGTGGTTGGCGCGCAAGTGACGGGTAAGGAGTCGGAACCGAACTGTGCTGTGGTTAACATCTCGCTAGCAGTAGTGGATCATTGTGACTCATATTCTTGGGCTTTTGAGGCCAGAGGTGCTTAAGAGCAGTATTTATGGGCCTCGGATGCAGCATTTGGTGATATGTACTATTATCATGGCATGGTTTTTTGGCCCTGTAAAATTATATTTCCGACTCTAAGAAGATCTGTAACAGGGCGAGGCTAACATTACTGCCGTGACTGCATCGCCTCCATGTTAACGGCCACTGCAAATTACTCCACCAGTACTATCAGCCTTCCACTAAACCGTTTATATTTGGCACTCTTTAAATGTACCAGGTATTTTTGAAATTTGGTTTATTTTAATAATAATCGTGGTGTTGTCAAAAACTCTGTCTTACACCCGTGATTATCTCAAATCACAAACCTGGATTGGAATGCTATCCTAGTGAATTTGATTCGGGGCGTCCTATATTAATACCAAAGACTTATTTGGCAGCTGTAAAAATAGTTGTGATTGCTTTCTAATGTGTGGAGTTATAGTTTTTAAAGCTCAGCTTTATAGTTTGAGAAATACTCTACTTCCAATGCATTTTTAAATTAATCTGCAGTCATTTTCTTAAATAATTTGTCTTACTTGAAAAGCTGCATGAACATAATAAAGTTGACAATTAAAAGAACAATAATAATGACCTGAAGGGAAAAAGGTTGTTAATTGTTACATTTATGCACGTTGATCAGAATTACAAAGTTTTATCAGTGTTCAGTTCACGAGAAGGTGTTTGAACTTGAATTTAATGTTGTGTTGGCATTTGTACAGCCAATTGCATTTTGAGTAGGTTAGAAGACTGCTCATCAAAACACATTTGTTATTTAAAGAGTTATAGTTTGTTATTCCTTACTTAATTAATAATTAATGATAACAATACTTACGATTTCTCATACATACTGGTGTAGTTTTGTTAAAGAGCATGATTCTTCTAACCATGAAAGTTTAAGAGTCCTCATGTGCTAGCAATGCAAAGTCTTCTTCAGAGCCAGTGTAGTTGCTTCAAACCGAGTTTAAGAAAGAAATGTTTGCTGTGTTAAAGCTGGTTAATGCACAGGCGTAGAGACCCTGTACTAAGCAATGAAGTAACAGAGTATGATCATTACCAGACCCCCTGATTTAAATTCAGAATCATTTCAAGCTTTTCCCTGTTCAGTGTTGCTACTAGTTTCATGTGTGTTGGTAATTGGTTTCATAAACTGTTGCACCTAGTTCACTTTAGGTACGTGTTGTTGAGAGGCATTTGTTGCTGTTTACTATCTCATTGGCCATTTGTTTGACTGACTTACAAGTTAGTAACACATTTATCGGCAAGGTTAGTGTGGTGTCACCTCCAGACACCACACTTGCTAGGTGGTAGCCTTTAAATCGGCCGCGGTCCGTTAGTATACGGCGGACCCGCGTGTCGCCACTGTCAGTGATAGCAGACCGAGCGCCACCACACGGCAGGTCTAGAGAGACGTCCTGGCACTCGCCCCAGTTGTACAGCCGACTTTGCAAGGAAAGGTTCACTGACAACTACGCTCTCATTAGCCGAGACGATAGTTAGCATAGCCTTCAGCTACATTTGCTACGACCTAGCAAGGCGCCGTATTCAATTGATAATTATTATTATGTGAAGCATGTATCATCAAGAGCGATGTTCTACAACTGTGGATTAAAGTTAAGTATTATATCAACTACTTACTTTATTTGCAATTCTCAAGATATTGTCCTGTTCCAGACCTCACGCCAGTCAGCGTGTAATTAAACGCGTGCATTTCGGCCTCCTCTAGCAACCCAGTGTTGGCGCTTCTGCCAACACTACAGTTAGGGCCGGCCGTTGTGACCGAGAACTTCTAGGCGCTTCAGTCGGAACCGCGCTGCTACTACGGTCGCAGGTTCGAATCCTGCCTCGGGCTTGC
The DNA here is from genome assembly GCF_021461385.2 of Schistocerca piceifrons. Taxonomy (NCBI): domain Eukaryota; kingdom Metazoa; phylum Arthropoda; class Insecta; order Orthoptera; family Acrididae; genus Schistocerca; species Schistocerca piceifrons. Next base: position 1,196,258,460 of record NC_060138.1, read on the forward strand.
ATGTGTGTGATGTCCTTAGGTTAGTAATGCTTAAGTAGTTCTAAGTCTAGGGCACAGATATCTAAGATATCTAAGTCCCATAGAGCTCAGAATCTTTTTTTTTTTTTGCATGGTTAGGTTACTGTGTTGTAATATGAACAGATATACAGAAAGCGTTTAGTGTGCGTGTCAGGGAAGGTTAGGTCAGGCTTAACACTGATTTCTGTTTTATTATATTGAAAGGTCTCTGTTTTATTATATTGAAAGGTCTCTGTTGGATTCCTTTCATATTTAATTTCTTAAATCTGTTGTCATTTACGGCATAAATTCCTCTTCTAAATTTACTGTGGCGTTTCTGACTATCTGGGAGGAGACTGAGTAGTGGAACGTGTTACTTTTACACATAAACAAGAACGATCTGTCACACTACTACACTTTAAAACACAGTTTATATGTAATTCATGTCACACAGTCTCATATGGAACCTACATCCGCTTTCTTTTATATACTGTATATGATAAGATACTGTCATCCCCCTTCCCTTCTGTGTGAGAAGATGAATGAGCAAATGTGTTTCTAGTTGCATGCTTGAGGGTAGCAGACAAGCCTGTCTGCTAGAGAACAGTAGGACCAACGTCGGAACAGGTAGCTACGCTTTCTAAAAGCAGAGACGTTTCTATTCATAGTATGGTCCTGTCTGTCCCTTGTCATGTTGGTATAGGAAGCTGCCTTTCTGGTCACTTCCGTTTGTATCTGTTAAGCACGCTCGGTAGGAGCCCAGGTCAGTCTGTCCGTGGCGAGCGTTTGAAGTGGTAAGATCTCCGGCTAAGCGCGTGCCTGCTAAGTCCGTAGGACAATAGATTTCTTAAGTTCAGCCTAACTGAAAACTTAATCACCTTTATTTCAGGTTTAGCTCTAAAATATCTAATGTCATCTTAAATTGCAACGCAGTGTAATTCGCGTGTGAAGTTCAGATTATTTTCCGGCAGTTGCTTTGTCACTACTTTGTGAGTAAAGTGGAACCTCGTGTTGATCAGTAACTCTAACTAAGATCATCAATCTTAAATGCGAATGTGCGTGAGATTATAACGTCTCGTCTTGACAGTATTTTTCAATATAGCAACTTTTCTTTATGTTCAACCCACGTGGGGTGTACTTTGTGAGACCACTTCCACGTGCTTATATAATTGTTTGACCCATCAGGTTAATAGTAAGACGTTAGTAACCAGTTCGAGGTTTTTCTTTTGTAAATTGCTTTTCGATCTAATTTATTTTAATTATCAAAATTATTTTGAAGTTACACGCTTTGTGTAAACCATGTTGACCACGTGAAGCATGTGGTGTAATCATCAAAGTAGCCCTCAGCTATTCTTTTAGGGAAGATTTCACAGAGAGTTGGTATGAATTTAGTATACCAGTGTGTGGTAACTACATGACGGACAGGATTGCGCTACGAACGTAATTTCTTTGGGTGAAAATTGAATCGGTTGGTTGTGGTTAATTTCCTCTTGCATATGTTTCAACGTTCTTCGTGTGTTATTTTATGAATGCAGTGTTGTATGCAGTCTCCCAATCTTGGCTCCATATTTGGTGTGTTCCGTAAGATTACAAACTCACATTTTCCACAATCCTAAATAAGGCACCAGTTTATTTATGAATCAAATTTAATATGCTGAAATTTCAATGATCAATGTTAAAATAAATTTCCAAATATAAACTGATTTATTTCTTTTTATTTAAATTCTCTTTATATATATATATATATATATATATATATATATATATATATATATATATATATATATATATACATATATATATATATATATATATCACCGGTTGTCGTATGACTATTAAAAGATTATAATTAATGTTAGTCTGGTTGGGAATTTGGTAAGCTAGACTGGATCCCTGGTGAAACAGTTGCGCAGTAATGCAAGGTTAACTTCCCCAGACAACTCACAGCTTTTAACCCGCTTTTATTGTCTATCAGTACCGCTTTCATAGCAAATTAAAGCAACAACCTTACAATATTGTCTCACACAAGATTGCCTAATTAGAGTGGCGACCGATATTAAATACGTAAAATTACAACTTGCTTTCGTGCTGGGAAAACTTCTGTTCCTGACCCACTTGTTTGGTGTTGGTTGTACTTTCCTGGAGTGTTACGGAAATGAGTCCCAGTTTCATTGTTATGTTCCGATTAGGTTACCTCACAGTCACAACTACCAAAAATTCCTCGCAGAGGTTTAACGATAGCATCGGTTATCGTTTAAGGCGGTCGGTGGTAGCGTTAAAGCTTGAAAAGCGTACCTGCCGTCAGTCAATGGATGTCAAGTTGTGGAACTGACGTTGAAATTCCAGCCTTCGTCCCCGATGACCAGCAGTGAACGTGGGTGCATGAACCAAGCGCCAACTGTGGAGACCCGGAAGCAGCAACGTCCGATGAACGGTCGGTCGCTTGAGGTGATACTGTTGGTAGCCCCTTAGTTCGCCTGCGTGATGAGTTTCTCATCAGTTATATGCCTAGTCACCCATACACATCACCGTAGCCGTCGTTCACCATTGTCTTCTATAGTCTTTTGCCATGCACTCTGTACTTTAACCATGGCGGCACGGGAACAGTTAACGGAAATGCTTCCACCTTAGGTCCAAAAGTCAATGGTCATTCCCTATATCATTCTGTTTCCGCATTGGAACAACTAACTGCACTGTTGGCTGCCTCGTCGTCCTCCCCCCCCCCCCCCCCCGCCCTTCCCCCCAACAATGCTGCCGTCTGCTGTCTTTGAGTGCTTATGCATGTTTACGTCGAACACAGGCAGTGGTCACATCAGTGTGAGTGGACTGTGTATTTGGGTTTGTTGACTAGAGGTGCAAGTTCTCGACATCTCTTCAGCTTTATTCATTTTCTAAGGGGCAAATGAACCAAATAACTGCTCTGCACAGTGTAGACGGAAGTGTTTCACAGCCTTTGCAACAAACGTCTAGGTGTGACAGATCACGTCACCTGTGTTAGATACGATGTGTTTGCTGACACATCCCAACTAAGTCTTTTTCTATGAGTTACGGCCCTGACAGGTGTGAGCCGTGCGCGACTGGCGGTCATGCCGTTTATTGCTCGTCATCTTTTCTTTATTATTCTGTTGCCTCGCTCTAATTCGATCTACTGGTGTCACTAAGTTGCTGGTTTGCTTGCCCGTCGGTGGCAGCAGCAGCACGTGTCAATAGTGCACTGTCGTACTATCTCTGGAGCGACCGCTAGTATTCCCGGGTCGTCGTCTGTCTGGAGTTCAGTGGCGGACGGACCAACAATGGAGTCAGTCGGGACGCAGCAGCAGTGAAGCGATGGAGCGCCGGTGAGGCGCCGACAGGCAGTACTCGCCGACCGCTGGCGACACACATGAACTGTCCGACGGAGGGAGACTGGAGCGCAACGACCGTTGGTTGATTGTTCGGTTGGTCGTCTCATCGGGTGACGTGTATTTGGTCTTTTGACCGTTTCTGTGCCTCGTCACTTGATCATCGTGCCGGACGTGGGTCGGTTACTTCCTTGTGCAGGGATGTCGTGACCAATGGGCGACAGTTACCTCTGCATGGATGGGTCCGAGCCAGTATGTCCGGGTCGTCGTGTCTCCAGATTCCGAACGGACATCGGGTTGAGTCGGGCTGGAGCTGCAGTCACCTTCTGACAGCCAAGAGCCGGCCGGAGTGGCCGAGCGGTTAAAGGCGCTGCAGTCTGGAACCGCAAGACCGCTACGGTCGCAGGTTCGAATCCTGCCTCGGGCATGGATGTGTGTGATGTCCTAAGGTTAGTTAGGTTTAAGTAGTTCTAAGTTCTAGGGGACTTATGACCACAGCAGTTGAGTCCCATAGTGCTCAGAGCCGTTTGAACCATTTTTTGACAACCAAGACTCGCCCGGCCGCTGCCGACAAACGTAACTTGAGTGGGAACGACCTGGGTTCTTCGTTCGGTCGGCCGTCTCATCGGACGACGTGTATTTGGTCGCAGACCGCTTGTGGAAATTCTCTGTGTGTTGTTCCACACACTGATTTTACGATTGTTCGAGTTCTTGTGCAAGGGGGAACTGTGTGTAGCTTCTGTGATTTCCACTGAGCAGATAAATGCTGTCTGCGAACTGGAGAAGGCAGTTGGTTGGTTGCGACAAAGTGAATTGTTTATGCTGTCGGTTGAGGAATAAAGTAGTATGTGTTCTTGTATAACTAACAGTAATTGACCTTGGCCGCTTTCCACAACCTGATCCTCTCTGTCCTGCGAAACAAGATTTCAAGCTGGCTGGGTGTTGGGATCTGCGGCGTGCATATGCAAGGGTAGGCCGAGCACAAAATCCGCTTCTCAAATATCTTTCTCCACTTAGAGACACTCTTTCTTAAGGTTTTCTAGTTTCGTGAAAGCTCACCGTCCCAGGGTCGGAGATTTCAATATAAAGACGCCCAACGTCGCCGGGAAGCGTCGGGGAACATTTTGTCTCTACCAAAAGTTGTGAAGCAATCTATCACCCCTTGACTCTTTATGCGAAGACTTTGAATCATTCTGTACATACACTGACTGGACAAAAATATGTGAACCCCACAAGGAATGAATGCTTTGATTGTTAGTGACGGACAATCGTTAAAGAAGATTGTGACGAAAAATAAGAGGGCGGCAGCTACAAAAGTCGCTGCAGAACTGAATATCGCATTAGCGATTCTGTCAGCATCACAACACGAAGGGAGATCCACAAGCTGGGAAATTCCATGGCAAGCTGGAATTCCAGATTCACTCATCAATGATGCGAATGCCCATAACAGGAAACCGAAGCCATAAAGCCTAGACTACGGGGCAATGAAAGCATTTCTGTTAGACAGATGTGTCTTCTTTGACACTGTTTCCAAGAGGGATCAAGGCAGGGGTTCAGTAATGATTAGGGCAGTCATATCGAAGAGTGATGAAGCTAATGAGGAGTATCATAAATGACACTAGCGATAAACTTAGCAATAAAACTGGGAACCGTCAAACACATTTAGTGAAGGAATTCTGTTATCTTGGAAGCAAAATTACACATGAGAACGAAGCAAGGAGGACAGAAAAAGTGGACTAGCAAGGGGTGAAGAGGACATTCCCGATCAAAATAAATTCATCAGCTATCAGCTTTAATTCGAGGAAAAAATGTCTGAGAACATGCGTCTGAAGCAAAGCATTGTACTGAAGTGGATTATGAACTGAGAGAAAAAACCGGGAAAAAAGACAGACGAAGTGTTTGAGATGTGGTGCTATAGAAGGATGTAGAAAACAAGGTGGACCAATAAGGTAAGAAGTGAGGAGGTCTTTCGGAAACGACGAAGTGAGGAATATTGGCAAAAGGTTGGCAAGAAGAAGGGACAGGAAGACACCACATCAAGGAACAACTGCCATGGTACTAGAGGGCGCTGTAGAGGGTATAAATTCTAGGAGGGAACAGAATAAAGTTGTCACAAAACAGAGGGTAAAACTAACTTCTTAGCCCGCAGATGACAGAAGCATTTCTTTTTCTTTTTGCTTCATACTGTGAATGAGTGCAGAAAGCTGGAGTTTACACGTATCCTCAGGGTCAGAACTCGATGAATCAGGGAGGTTTTCAGATGGTAATAAAATTAAATTAACTGACACACATCCGTTTTTATAGTAACCAACATGTTTCCACATATTCTGTACGTAGTGTCTTAATATTGTCTCAGTGTGCTTATTGGGTAAATCATGTTTGCATGGATATGTCATTTCCGAAACAGCACTAAAACTTTTACACAAGTATTTGAGGAACTGTCTAAAAAAGACGTGACCCCTCTAAGCTCATATTTTATCTTCCAGTCCGGCGTGAGCGGTTGCCCAGACCAAGTACATTGTAACAAAAAGGCGAGTTCGCTGATGGAAACATTATTATGGTAAAATTATAAGCCAAAGTAGCTTTAAATACAATGATCGAAATTTTGTTTGTTAGGTATTTATTTGAGCGATCGTTGAAAGAGTAAATGACCCATCGATATTGAGAACTTCGCCGACATTACGTTAGTTGTTGTGCTACATATGGTATAATATACAGGGTGCAAACGTCAGCTTTTTACAACGGACCATAGTGGCATAGGGAGAGCCGATAGAACAAATTGATGTGGGTCACTAGTGGTGTATCAAGTCGGGAAATAATCCGTTTGCCTACAAAGACCACCTAAGCTATAGCGTACGCTCATCTCGCGAGATTTCCGGTATCATCTAGCTCTCTTGACGGATGCTCCCTTAACATTAATAATTTAAGTTTTCCTGTAATGAAACGAAAAAGACTTTTGTAAACATATCACATTTGCAATTCGATCTAAACTTAACCCTTACAAGTACAGTAGTTTCGTAGCAAGAAAGCCAGGCTGGGAAAACGAAGTAACTGTAAAGCTTGTGCTGTTAAAATTCCCAATATTTTGACTCAAATTCCCATAGACGTTAATATTGCATTGTGTAAGTTGAATAACAAGACTTTTTGAAATGCATGGAGATTTTAGCCGAAACATCACCCGGCGGTATGCGCTGACCATTAGATGGCTTTTGTAGGACAGTTTGTGGCTGTTTCCCGGTTTTGTAGTGTCCTTTATCAATGTGTTCATCTTGAATTCACGCACACCACTTTGGTACGTTGTAAACAGTTACCGTTTAACCATGAAGAGGAAAATGACAGCTTCTGTACAGTACTGAATTGTCCCGTGATTGATTGTGATTTTCATAGCTTCTCACGGCAAAGATGGTCCGTTTTCTATGTATTTATGTTCTAATCAACAACCCTGGTGCACATATTCAAATGATACCCGCCCTTGACTCGCAAAACCTTTGAGATACCATTTACTTAGAAGATCCGCAGAAATTGTGTACAACAAGGTTACTGAAAGCTTCTTCAATCCAGTGGAATACAGCGTTTATGAGCAATTAACATTTAACTGTACGCATATGTTCTTGAAATTGTTTATGAGATTTTCCTAGCAATTAAGAACTATGGAATAATGTGGAAGCCATTTCACGGTCCAGCTGAAAGTGTGGCACGTAGAATGAGATCATGTTGGCTCGTTGTACTAGGTAGCGGCGGAAGTAGCTGTTAACGTGAAAGAAGACAAGAGGAACGTGATCTGTCAGTGTGACAACGCCACTAACGAGATGCCGGCATGCAATTAGACGAAGCACGTTTCTCAACAACTCGAGGGTTATGTCCTTATAGCTGCTGAGAGCAAAAACGCTAGGATGAAGCAGTTCTTGTTTTCACGTGAGATGCATCAGCTCGGCGCAACGAAACGCACTGGTTGCAAACCGCTTTAAGCTAGGAGAGATGTTGGCACGGAACTGATGACATTCGCCGACAATTACGGATCTCCAGATTAAGTGAACACCAGAGGACAAGACTAGAATTTTTCTTTATTTTTCTATGCAGTTCCGCATTACCAGTCTTCTTTTCATTCTTCTTCTACTTCATCACTACACTACCTAACATACCATTTCTTGGCCGCATGTGTGTGCACTAGTCCTGTTCGCTACTGTAGCTGCTTCGGCTAGTTTCCGGTTGCGCAAGAGGATGCTCCGGTCTTTCCTTAGTTCTCCTAAATGGGTGATGGAGTCTAAAAGCTGATTTTAAGGGTGATTTATTCCTGAAGGCTGCTGTTTTCGCGCGTCCATGACACAGATACTCCTAAAAGTCCTGCCGGGAAGCAGTACTTTCAGAAGTTCTTTTGCAGCAGGGGTGTCTTAGAGCTCAGCCGGCCTCAAACGTTTCCCTGGCGCCGCGCCACTCTGCATGATCGCGAGGAGGGTGAAGACGGAGATACTGCAAACGTGCCGCATATAAATGGCAACGCAGCCGCACTGCGTGAGATTTGGTTTTATATTTCACATTTCTCACAAGGGAGACTACCCATCGCAACCCCCTCACATTTAGTAGTAAGATATCCCACTGGCTAGCCTGTAAAAAACCGAGCACAGCAAGAGGGTGTACAGAACTGCGAAAAAAGAAGCAAAATAGAAACAGATAACGGTCCACGGCGTTGGCGTGGTAGTGTGTAGGAGTGCAGAGAGGTAGATACGTGTTAAAACCTCGCTTATGCCCCCAATTTCTTTTTCACAAAATTATGAACTTTCCATCCGGTCGTTGACGTGTCTTTTCTCCTTCTGTAGCCTTTGAAATTCCGAGAAAAATAGCGGTAAGCTATAGGGAGAGACGGGTAATATACAATACGTGCAAGAGCCAACAGGGCTTGATAAAAATGGACGACCAAGAACGAACTGCTCGGATTAAAAAGAGCGTAAGGCAGGGATGTAGCCTTTCGCCCCTTCTGTCCAATCTGAACATCCAAGAAGCAGTGATGGAAATAAAGGAAAGGTTCAGGAATTGAATTAAAATTCAAGGTGAAAGGATATCAATGATACGATTCGCTGATGACATTGCTATCCTGAGTGAAAGTGAAGAAGTACATGATCTGCTCAATGGGATGGACAGTGTAATGGGTACAGAATACGGATTGCGAGTAAATCGAAGAAAGAGAAATGTAATGAGAAGTAGCAGAAATGAGAAGAGCGAGAAGCTTAACATCACGGTTGATGGTCACAAGTTAGATGAAGTTAAGGAATTCTGCTATCTAGGCAGTAAAATAACCGATGACGGAGAACATCGAAAGCAGACTAGCACTGGCACAATGGGCATTCCTGGCCAAGAGAAGTCTACTAGTATCAAACACAGGCCTTAATTTGAAGAAGAAATTTCTGAAAATGTACGTTTGGAGCACAGCACTGTATGGTTGTGAAACATGGGCAGTGCGAAAACTGGAACAGAAGAGAATAGAAGCATCTGAGCTGGTCGTACAGAAGCATGTTGAAAACTAGGTCGACTAATAAGGTAAGGTACGAGGAGGTTCTGCGCAGAATCGGAGAGGAAAGGAATATGTGGAAAACACTGACAAGGTGGAGGGAAAGGATAGGAAGACATTCATAAGACATGAGGGAATGACGTCTATGGTACTAGAGGGAGCTGTAGAGGATAAAGACTGTAGAGGAAGACGGAGACAGGTGTACTCCAGCAAATAATTGAGGACATAGGTTGCAAGTGCTACTATGAGATAAAGAGGTCGGCACAGGAGACAAATTCGTAGCGGGCCGCATCAAACCAGTCAGAAGACTTATGACTAAAAAAAAAAGGATAAGTTTTGGTAATTGTAACATTATACATTGGTTATAGAATATGTCATGTGTAAGTATATATTAACATTGCAAGTATACGGGATGAATAGTGATAGAGGGCGAGATACCACGTCGACCTTTCACAGAAATGAAAACAATCAATAAGCGGGTGTGAACTATGTTACAACAATGGAATTCAAAAGTCAGAACTTCCAGAACGGAACGCAAGAGTCATAAGAGGGCAGTGTCGTAGGACCGTTGCTATTCACAATATATATAAATGACCTTATGGATAACATCGGAAGTTCACTGAGGCTTTTTGCAGATGATGCTGTAGTATATCAAGAGGTTGTAACAAGGAAAAATTGTACTGCAATGCAGGAGGATCTGCAACAAATTGACGCATGGTGCAGGGAATGACAACTCATTCTCAATGCAGACAAGTGTAATGTGCTGCGAATACATAGAAAGAAAGATCCTTTGTCATTTAGCTACAATATAGGAGGTCAGCAACTGAAAGCAGTTAATTCCACAAATTATCTGAAAGTGGGCATTAGGAGTGATTTAAAACGGAATGACCATATAAAATTAATCGTCGGTAAAGCAGATGCCAGACTGAGATTCATTGGAAGAATCCTAAGGAAATGCAGTCCGAAAACAAAGGAAGTACGTTACAGTACGCTTGTTCGCCCACTGCTTGAATACTGCTCACCGGTGTGGGTTCCGTACGAGATAGGTTTGATAGAAGAGATAGAGAAGATCCAACGGAGAGCAGCGCGCTTCGTTACAGGATCATTTAGTAATCGCGAAAGCGTTACGGAGATGATAGATAAACTCCAGTGGAAGACTCCGCAAGAGAGACGCTCAATAGCTCGGTACGGGCTTTTGTTAAAGTTTCGAGAACATACCTTCACCGAAGAGTCAAGCAGTATATTGCTCCCTCCTACGTATATCTCACGAAGAGACCATGAGGATAAAATCAGAGAGATTAGAGCCCACACAGAGGCATACCGACAATCCTACTTTCCACCAACAATACGAGACTGGAACAGAAGGGAGAACCGATAGATATGCTCAAGGTACCATCTGCCACACACCGTCAGGCGGCTTGCGGAGTATGGATATAGATGTAGATGTAGAACTTGTGCACTTGTGTAGAACAAATAGACGGTAAGTACGTCTGGAGGTCCCTTTCTTACACCTCACTGTTGCAAACGGACGCTACACCGCGACACAGACAGAAATCTGAATACAGCGAACAGACACGTCAGTAACTGAACGGACGTTTCATCATTTTGAGAAAAGAAATAATGAGACGAGCGAGATTTGAACACCGATCTCCCTCTTCGCAGTCCAGTACCATGCTGTCGTAGCTATGCAAGTATGCTCCATGTTGCACGTCTACAACTTGAACTGGTCACTGTTTCTATTTTGCTTTTTTTTTCACATTTCAGTACACCCTCTTCCTGTTCTCATACCTGATCTGTGTTCAGTTTTTGACGGGCATTACAGTGGGCCATCTTACAACGAAATCCGACAGGTGTGGGATGGGCAGTTTCCCTCGTCAGCAACATAGCCACAAACAATACAAATTTTCAGTAGTGTTTAATTATTTTTCGCGCGCTGAAGACATATACTTTTTATCTGGTAAAACCTGTCGCCATACGGACAGACACAGACAGTTTCAGAGTTTCGCACTCATGTCGCCACGTAATCGTGACTTATTTAGCTTCATAATAAAAAAATACCTTCAACAGATATTTGTTGACCGAAATATTGTAACACTTTTGCAACTTCATTATAGAGACGTGCAAACTTTTTCTGAGGAAAGCAATTTAGATGTCCGGGACAGTGTTAACGTTAATGGAATTTGTCTTTATAATGGGAATTACCTTGCACATCAGTGAGTTACCTCTACACATGCACAACGGCGCTTTCAACTGAAACGGCAGACGATCTCGAAAACAGCTGGAAAACACATGTAGGACTGGCAGCGTCCTCAAATTGTGTAGAAAAGTTTCCTTGTAATTCTTTCAAGGGCACAATGGCTTCTTCAGAACTCGCGTTTTCTGTAACACCATTTCTAGCGGCTCTAGGCGCGCAGTCCGGAATCGCGCGGCTGCTACGGTCGCAGGATCGAATCCTGCCTCGGGCATGGATGTGTGTGATGTCCTTAGGTTAGTTAGGTTTAAGTAGTTCTAAGTTCTAGGGCACTGATGACCTCAGATGTTAGGTCCCATAGTGCTCAGAGCCATTTTTTTTAACACCATTGAGCTTCTGGAACTGCTTTGTGTTTGTCAGACTGCGTACCTCGTATAACGCGAATTTCTCTTTAAATGCATCCCCAACAAATCTAAATAAGTTGTATCTGTCCTTGCATTCTCTTACTATCGATAATGTGCAGTCAAGTCCATTTAAAATGCGAGGTGTGCAATGCAATCGAAAAGTCATTCCAGGCATTCTTCTTGAGTTGACCAACATTCTTTGTAGTAATATATTAAGTCTACACAGTTTTTTTACAGGTCCATCGAAAACTGTTGCAACTGAGAGCGGAATGATGCAAGCGACTTTAGAAATGTTTGTAACACCAATTCGTTCACGTGCTTCATGCCTGCAAATTTAGCCCAAGGTGCCTTTTTAACTGCACAACAAAGAATGCCGTCTGTCCATAGTTGTTACTTATTGCTCTTTCTTTGCCAACTAAATCTTTAAATTCTTTCTTCATGCTATTATAAAGTCGTTTCATAGCAAATTTCCAATACCCTTCGCTTATACGACTGCATAATATATACTGAGAATTCTCATTCCTCTATTTTGCCATTACCATTCATCTTTAAAGGCTTGTAACGATATTTCGCCAGGCCGCCTCTTTTTGTGTATACAACCATGGGACCTGTGAACGCCCTCCATAACACGAACAAATAGCACAAGGTAATAAAAGTGCTGACACCACGATTTTGTCGAAATAAAGAGAGTTGTGCCGACCGGAAAATGTCACAGCGCAGTTCTCAATGAAATGTCGCACTGTTCCCAGTACTTTCGAGAAGGACTGAGCAGAGCCAACACAGATCGAACCTTGACCCGCCCCTGGCTCACACACGCTGCACAAGGGAATTTAGACACACCGTTTTAGAGGAAGCACGAAATGGAACATTAAAATGCCTACGTTTTTTTTCCTGATTGGCTGCAAGGCTGATATGTTACAAAATTTCGTGAAGCGATTTGGTGATCGCGAATTCGGGCTGTCAGACGGCAGCCATCGCAAGGGCAGGGCGAATCTCGTAGGCCGTGTTGGACGGAGCTAATGAAGTTTTACATATTGGGCATATGAAGTCGAGAGTGGGTGATTCTTAATCGTAAACAAAGTTGTTCTCCGGTTTTCGTGAGAAAGTGAGAGATTTAAGGAGTAATCGTTTGCTGGAGGGACCGAGGACTCCCATCAGTAGCCTACGCTGTGGCCGAGCGGTTCTAGGCGCTTCAGTCGGGAACCGCGCTGTTGCTCCGGTCGCAGGTTCGAATCCTGCCTCGGGCATCGATGTGTGTGATGTTCTCAGGTTAGTTAGGTTTAAGTACTTCTAAGTCTAGGGGACTGATCAGATGTTAAGTCCCATAGTGCTTAGAGCCATTTGAACCATTTGAACTCACATCAGTACCTGGAGCATCAATTAACTGAATGTTGTGTTAAATAACGACGAGGGCTTGGGGAGGCCTTGTACAAGACAAAAATTCGGCTTCTTCTAGTGGGAACTTGTAGCGTTTTTGTGTGTTTGCGTTCTCCACTTCACATTTCGATTGTTATCCTGTTTTGTGTTCAGAGAAGATACTAGAAACAGGTTGGAGACCATGTTGTGACTGTTTGCGGTACGAGGGTGGTTTGAAAAGTTCTCGGAATCACCACGAGAAGGCAGCGCTAGCGCAACGAGTTGTTCACGTCATATTCATTGGATGTTGCCTGTTAACACGTGCCACGCCAGTGCTCCTGAAAGAGAGCTGTGGCGGTGACGTAAGTCTGTTGTTGCTCCTGCGTAGTGATTTACGAAAACGAAAAAAATCGAGATTCGAGCAGTGGTTAAGTATAGAGTGCTGCAACGCTCAGTGTTTGACCGGTCACTGCTCGCCTGTTGACGGGGGGACCGAGCAGCTCGTGTCCGGCCCCATACGACTCGGCTCGGTCACGTACTCGCCCCATGTCTGTTGTCCGGATTCCGGACACGCGGATAACCGAGCATGACCGGTCACCGCTGACGTCTCACCTCGCCTCGCCCCGGCTCGCTGCACTGTACTTTACTGTACAAATCCAACGTCTCTCTCTCTCTCTCTCTCTCTCTCTCTCTCTCTCTCTCTCTTGTAATACAAAAGTAACATTTCCAAGAACGGGTACGTGACACAGCTAAATTCATAAAGCACCTGGAAAGTAAAATGATATTTCAATACAATCGCAGATAGAAGACGAGTCTCTTTTCCAAACAAAAGAGATATTTTTCCTTTCATTTATAGGAAACGTTAAATTGAAACTTCCCCTTTGAACATTTCTACATGACTGTGCTTAACCTGACACAGAATATTTTGTTAGCGCAACGCAATCTGACTTTCAATAATTCGTACAAAAGAATGGGCCCTGACTAACATTAACCTATACCTTTCACAAATCACTTACCTCACAAAAATCTTCGCTGCTCAAGCTACTGCAATACAGCGAGCGCCACTACTGCCAGCTAAATAAAAGATTCAAACTATGGAAGGCACTAACTACTGATAGGGATAGTTAGCAAATGAAAGATATTAATAGAGAACAAACAATGTATTTACCTTGATATCATCATATATAAATATAGCAGTTCATGACAAATTACAAAACTCCGCCATCTCTCTCCCCACATCCACCACTGCTGGCGGCTCACCTCCAACTGCGCAACGCTACGCGCTGTTCACATCCAGCTGCCGCTGCCCAACACTACAATGGCAGACAACAATGCAAACTAGCCACAGACTGCACACAGCACAGCCAGTGATTTTCATATTGAGCGCTACGTAACGTTGCCAATAAGAAAACATAAACAGCCTACTTACATAGAGAAAACATAAACAGCCTGAGAAAACATAAACAGCCTACTTACATAGCCCCCATGCTCCCCACAAAAAATTTTTACAAATGGTGTTGGGCACTGGCCAATACAGATTTGACAAAAATTTTTCTTTTCATAATTACAATAACAAAGAAATCAAATGCACACACTTATTGATACAATCTTGGTCAAAAGCTAAAATTGTCTCACAGTCCATAAAGACAGTCCTGATCGTACATAACAGGAGAATAGCAGTGTTTTTCTCAAAGTCTGAGCAGTAAAAGAAAATGCACACAGAAGTAGTGGATTTCCATGCAGTCTTGAAGAAGTAGTGTTGTCCTTCCAATGGAAAGACAGTGCTGACTCTCGACATGCATGCAGGTAATGGGCCACAACAGAGCAAACCCACAGCAGAGTCAGTCGTAGTTTGGAAGAATATTGCTAGGTAGGTCATCACAGAGCAGACCCACTGTAGTCCTGGTAGAGATTGTGGTATTGGTGGGCCACCAGAGGTGCAGACCCACTGCAGTCCTTGTAGAAATGGCCAGCAGCCATCTGTTGCGATTGTGCAGGTGCACATTCACCATCGAAGAGTCTTGCGGAGAATATAGCAAGTCCATAAACCACCACTTGTGCACTCACAAAGTTTCTGGAATTGTCCTTAGATCCAGCAATGCTGTTATCCAGTCCCTTGCTGAGTTATTAACACACGTGCAAACACTCACAGTCCCAACTTCTCACATATTATCCATATACTATGACCAACAGAAACGTGTGCAGTGAAATGTAACTAACAAGTTAATAATATCATGAACTGGTGACAATTACAATTTTATAACATAAGAATACAATAACAAAGGTACAAAATACATCATTAAAAACATAATAATACAGATAACATTTGTAGTAATAGGGGCTTTACAAAAGAATAGAAATAAACATATACATCAGTGGAATTATGACATGAGTACATACATAGAAGATCAGAATAACTTGCGAAACATCAACTTCACACATGAGCATTTAAACAGAATGAATAATGTCTAATATCTTTACAAAGTAAATAATATATTATTAATGCCAATTATATTTGAGGATAACAGTATTCCTCATCATAGTGAATGTAGCTTAATATTAAAAGAAGAAAAAATTCTATGAAACTACACAGAGACAGGAAGAAAACAAATACTCAAGGGTACACAAACTCATAGTGGGATAACACCAATAGGAAAGGACAGGGTTCGTTTTCAGTGTAACATTTGGTACTGCAGTCCAACCCAAAACTTCATATATCTTTCCTCTTATTTCATCCTTTGTTTCCACCAAAAAAAATTCTAACTAAGCATGCTTTCTGTGTTTATATGTTCACACGTTTCTTACCTCATTTTTATTTTCCATTATCTTACCTCATCATTTATTTCCAAGAAAATCCTACCTAAACCTGTTTTCTCAATGCATTTCTTCCAATTCATCGCAACTCATTCTCTTAGAGGCTACCCCCTCTTAAGCTAACTTAAATCTACTGAGCTCAGATGCTAAACTAAGGGACGAGGCAATGCAGCAGCACAAAATAAGTAACACAAACAGCAATGACCAAAAAATTGGAAAATTGCAAAGCAAGCTACAGTAAATCTAAATTAACAGATAAAATGCAAAATTACAACTAATATGAGCCAATGAGCAGCAACAAAAAAATCAGTTGTAAAACTGGCTTAACAGAGTAATGTAATGTGAAATTTAGTAGCACTATGCCTGGCAAACAGCAACAGCAAATGCAATAACTTATATCTAAACATGACATAGCTCAAGCAGAAAAAATAATACAGTAAAAACAACAATGCAGATAAGGGAAATGTATATTCACATCTTAATATCTATGTAACTAAAGTGGTGCACCACAACAACTTATTGTAAAAGAAATATTACCATGTACTTGAAAAGAATATTATGTATGCAGTTACTAGTTCCTTCTTATTGTTCTTTCCTTTCCAAGTGCTCCTTTTTTAAAGAATGTGGATCATAAAATAATTATTTAATAGATCTGTTGACAGAAAGTGTTCACATTAGCAAATGCATTTTATTTTATAAAAGCAATGCTGCAACACAGCTGGAAACCAGATATCAAGTGAAATAAGCAATTACGCAAACCAAAGCATAAAAACATCATTCAATAGTCATGTGGCATTTCGTAAGTCAGTAGCTCTCAACTCTCATAGAAAGACACTTGTCATAATCAGGTGTGCAGATGTACGAATATTTCCCATCAATTCATAAGTATTTCAGCAATTAGCACAAAGTGCGAGTAATCATATGTTTTCAAGTAACGAGGGTGTCGCATTAGCGATGAAAGGCACACCCTAATGGCTTGTTCTCCAGGTGTTTTCTTTCAGGAGTGCTAGTTCTGCAAGGTTCGCAGGAGAGCTTCTGTAAAGTTTGGAAGGTAGGAGACGAGATACTGGCAGAAGTAAAGCTGTGAGTACCGGGCGTGAGTCGTGCTTCGGTAGCTCAGATGGTAGAGCACTTGCCCGCGAAAGGCAAAGGTCCCGAGTTCGAGTCTCGGTCGGGCACACAGTTTTAATCTGCCAGGAAGTTTCATGTTTTTTCTTCCAAGAAGAATTCAGAAAACTGTGCAGATATAAAACAGATACACTGCAAAAGCAACATTGTGAATTGTCACTCATTAGTAGCGTCGTGATAACATCGTGTAGCTGTCACATAAACTAACCACTGTGTCCTCTGGTATCTCACAGAAAGTACTTTAAACCCAGAATGTATTTTCAAGTAAACCAAAATGTTGCATTAAAATCTCATTAGCAGTACCAATATAGTATGTGTCCTAAGTATGTAAGCCTGATAGTCGTTACGTAATCGTGCAACTAACAAGCAAGAATGTACAAATACAGCACTGTGTCGTCTGTTCACTATAACAATGCATTCGTCATTTCTGTTTAAAAAAGTTCTCTTGCTTCTTGATTGGATATTTAACTTCAAACATTGTTGTATGTTAACAGATTCTAAGTCTGACAATGCATATTAGTAATGTGAAGCGAAAAGTTTTATGGCAATGACAAAGTTAAAAAGCAGATTATCTTTCAATAAACGGTTTTACATGTGAAATGTGGTGTAAACCTTTACTCTTCCTAGTACGCAGAGTTTCAACTTCAACGCAATTATCATGTGGTATACGTCGGATTCTGTAAGGTCCATTGTAAACTAGAAAGAATTTGTGACTCAAGTGTTTCTTCTTATGTGACAATGAATGAGCTTTAATGAGAACTTTCTGACCAATATACAATTTCTTTGTATTTGCTTTACCGTGTAGTTTTCTCCTTTTGTCTGCTGCAGATTTTATATTTTTAAGAGCCAAATCAATTATGTCTTTGTGTCGAAGTTTACGTGTATTTGGGAAAGGTACAAGCTCTCTGATTCTGTTCGGTGGTTCTTCATTCTTTAGTACAAGAGTAGGTGGTAAAGCAGTGGAATCATGAGGCATTTCATTCAGCACATTTTGAAATAAGTGTAAATATCTGTCCCAATGCTGATGCTTTCTGTGACAATAAAGTCTGCAAAGCTTATTGATTTCTTTCATAATCCGTTCAGACGGGTTACAATGTGGTGAGTACAATGAAATAAAAACAGGTTTGATTTTATGGTTGCGAAGCATGCGTGACCAAACAGCAGATCTGAATTGCGGTCCGTTATCTGAAATGACTTTACTAACGTGTCCAACTTCACGTAAGAAATTTTTAACAAAGGCGTTGGATACAGACCGTCCAGTGGCTTTACGTAACGGAGTGAAAGAAACAAATTTTGAAGTAAGTTCAACAGCGACTAGAACGTACGAAAATCCATTAGATGTTCTGACAAGCGGTCCCAAGAGATCAACAGCAGCAAATTCTTTTAATTTAGAAGGAATGATAGGAAACAACGGAGCACGATGTGAGACAGTAGATGGTTTCGCCTTTTGACAAAGTTTACAAATAGACAAGACTCTTCGAATTCGCTTTTCCATATTGTTAAAATAACAAGTCGTTAGAAGAATATGATAACATTTTCGTGGGCCAAAATGTGCGTAGCTGAAATGAATGTACCAAATGAGCTTATTAACAAAATCGTCTGGAATGCAAAGTACCCATAGCTTGTCATCAACAGTGCAGCGTTTGAAGAGTATGTTGTTTCTAACCAGTAATAATGCCGAATCTGTGTGTGTGTCTTTTCATGCCATTTGCTCTTGATGTCTTTCCAAATCGGATCTTTATCTTGTTCATGAGCAATGTCCTTTAAAGATGTGGTGATGAAGTTTTCAAAGGCGACTTTCTGAATGTAAAGAATACTGAAATTTTTCTCGAGGTTGCCTTCTGTGGTACTTTTCACAAGCCCAGCCGGTGCGCGTGACAGTGCGTCCGCAACAATGTTCTCCTTGCCGGGAATGTAGACTATTGTGAAGCGGAATTCTTGCAGAAACAATGCCCAACGTTTTAACCTGTCATGATTTAATTTTGAAGACATAAGAAATTGTAATGCACGATGATCACTGTATACTTTTACGTGCTTACCAGAAAGAAAGAAACGGAATTTGTTAAATGCCCAAACGATAGTTAAAGCTTCTAATTCAGTAACGGAATAATTTTTTTCAGATTTGGTTAGCACTCGGCTAGCAAAAGCAATGGTTTTCTGAATGGTAGTGTCATTTTCTATGGCTTCTTGAAATAAATGGGCACCAAGACCGACTTTAGAAGAATCCGTGCTAAGGCAGAAATCTTGTGACAGATCTGGATGAGCTAAGATTGGCGCGTGAAGTAACGCTTCTTTCAAAGAATTGAATTCCCATTGTGCTTGTTCGTCCCAGTTCCAAATAGTATTTTTTCCAGTGAGAGAACAAAGTTTTGGTGTAACAAGAATTTGCATATTCAGAAAACGACGGTAAAAATTTACGAGACCTAGAAAACTGCGGACTTGTCTTTTTGTGGATGGAACTGGAATGGCTCTGATTGCTTCTAACTTTTCAGGATCCGGCTGAATCCCTTCAGAAGAAATAATATGTCCCAAAAACTTCACCTTTGTCCTACCGAATTCAGACTTTTCCAAGTTAACTGTAATTCCAGATTCTGCAAAAATACGTAACAAACTGTTGAGGATGCGATTATGTTGTTCCCATGAAGCTTCTGCTATCAGAATATCGTCCACATACAAGGTGATGTGACGTTTTAAGAACTCAGGTAATATGGAATTTAACCCACGAATGAATGCTGCCGAAGAAATGTTCAAACCAAAAGGAAGTTTCCGAAACTGATAACAAACGCCGAAACAAAGGAAAGCTGTGTATTTTCTACATTCTGGATGAAGTTCGATCTGATAAAAGCTGGATCTGAGATCAATCGAAGACAACACTTTTACACCATTAAAATTTTGAAGAAGTTCTTCTAACGTTTGCGGCCTGTCTGTTTCAGGAATAATGATCGTATTGATTTGTCTCGAATCTAAGACAAGCCTGATCGATCCATTTTTCTTCTCAACAACATGTAATGGATTGTTGTATGAGCTTACTGCAGGCTCAATAATGCCCTCATCGAGCATAGATTGTATTTCTGTTCTAACACGGTCCCTATAATGTGCTGGAATTACATATGGTCTAACACAAAATTTAGTATGCTCACGAACACGAAATTGGTATTGAAATCCCTTGATTGTTCCTGTTTTATGAGTAAAAACTGTGGAATGTGCTTGTAAAATCTCAAAAAGGTCCTGCCTATCAGTGTCATTACAATTCTCAATTGTTTGAATTTTATTCTGAATTAACTTATTAATGTCAAATGCGCCGTCGATATCATCCCTGTCAGTACTTGCAGAGTGATTGTTAGTGTCTAGTTCCGTAGAAAAGTCCGAACTGTTGTCTAACAGAAGGTAAAGCCGATTAATTTCCTCGTCATGGTTTGAGAGCCAGTCTTCAAATTTCAAAGCTATTGACTTACCTTCTTTCTCTAAACTTATTTCAGCATCGTGAAAGCTTAAGATTGCTTTGTATTCATTCAAAAAGTCTACTCCCAATATAATTTCCGTCGACAATAATGGAACAATAAGAAAGTTTATAGAGAAGCTGTGGCTTTGACAAAAGAATTCTAGGTTGGTTTGTTGGCGTACCTCTACACTTTTTCCAAAGATTGCACCTTGTAATTTAATCTTACGTAACGGAAGTGTGGGGCAATCGTTCGATTTGTTGTATTTGCTAAAGGCTGTTTCACTGATTACTGAAATTGGACTGCCAGAGTCAAGTACTGCCGTAAATTTTACGTCATTTACTGTAATGCAAATCACAGGATATGCAACGTTGTTATGTTTTACGTCGTGTTCTTGGAGTAAGATGTCCCTAATATCTTCCATTTTTACGTAATTACTAGCTACGGCAGCTGCGTCGTTAGTGTCATAAGAACGTTTTGTGGCTGCTAGCGGTGTGAGTCATTGCCTATTGTCTCTTTGTTGGCGCGCGTCGTTATTGGGATTTGGAGACCTAACTTCTACAAATTCACCGTGACGAGAGGGCCCTGCTCTGTTTGAATCCCGCCAGTTCTGATGCAGTTCAGGTCTATCATTACGATCATATCGTCTGTCGTCATGTCGGTAGATGCCATAGTTTCTTTCTTGTCGGTCACGTGGTGGAGAATTTCTCCCTGAATCGAAACTGCGCGCTGGACCGTTGCGTCTAAAGTTATTCTGTCTCCCCTGATAATATTTATTTTGGTTCCCATATTGTCTGTTTCTCTGATTGTCTCTGTGATAGTCATTACCACGGAGAGGTGATCTTTCCCTGTAGTTATTACTACTCTGCCAACGGTTGTCATACGGGTGTTGTCTATTTTGGTCACGATTTGTGTTGTGAGAATACCCTTGTCGTGTCCAGTTATTACTTCTTTCATCGCGGATTTGCGACGGATGTGACCTGTAATTGTTGTGTTCCTGGTTTCGTGTTCCGCGATTGTCAGTGTCAATTTCTAATTCTTGTAACAGTCCCTGAAAAGCTTCAATGTCGTCTTTGCAACGTCCTGCTAAAATAATATGTCGTAAATGTTTAGGCAGTTTTATTAAGCAAATGCGGATGAGTTCTGAGGGGCTGTATGGGTTTGACAGGTATTGATTCTTGTGCAACATGTCTTCAAAATATTTCACAAGACTGGAAAATTCAGATTGTTCGAAGTGTTTCATCATTATGATGTTATGTTTTACACGGTCTTGTGTAGCTTGAGACCAATATGCTGAGAGGAAGGCATGGTAAAATTCACCCTCACTGTGGCAATCGTGAATGACCGATCGCATTCTTACAGCTGGTTCATTCTCTAAGTAGCCACACATAAATTCTAATCTGTGTTCTAACGACCAGTTGGGAGGAAAACAATGAGAGAATTGATGGAGCCATGCTTGTGGATGAATGTCGTTGCCAGAATTCTTAAATGTTTTGAATTTACGTGTAGTAATGAACAGCTTATAGTCAAAATCATCATGTCGGCGAGTCGCATATCGGTCATTGTTAGGTCGTGTCGGCCGTTCCATCTCAAAATTCGGTGCACATTCCCAATTTCTTTCATTACTTCCGAAATGCCCTGTGTTATTATTTTGCAGCTTTTCCGTGTTTCTAAGTCCCTCTTCCCGTGTTGGAGCGCGAGTGTCCTCTGAAATACGTAATTCTTGTATTACCTGTGTCAGCTGATCTTGTACTTCCCGGATTTCTCTTTGGTGTTGTGTATTAATTTGATTCTGATTTTGTTTGAATTTTCTTATTTGTTCATACTCTTCTGTGTCAGTGAAGGCTACGGGTCTTGTGTCATTCAGATCATCATCTACCTTTGTAGATAAGTTAGTGAATTGATCTGAAAGTTCGGCTACTTTCTCCGATAGTGTACTTATTTCCTCAGCGTGTTTTTCTGAACCAAGTTTCAGAGTATCTACTTTGTCCTTTAAGTTTTCCTGAGCTTTTGCAAGTTGCGTAACCGAATCGGTAGATGCAACTGAGTCAAATTTAGCCCACAAGGTCTCATGATTTTCATGAACAATGGTTTGCAGCTCTTTTATGGCTGCTTCGTGATTCTGTAATGCATTTTCATGCCGCGAAAAAATAGGTTGAAAATGCTCACAAATTTGTGTTTTTACGTCATTACAGACTTTTTGACATTTCGATTCAATGTTATGTAACTCAGTAGTTAAATCTTCACGCGTTTGTTCAAGAGTTTGTTCCAATGAGTCTAACTTTTGAAGCTGTTGCTGTGTTTGTCTCTGGTGTTGTTCCATTGTGTCTAACTTTTTAAGATTTTGTTCCACTGTGTCTAACTTTTTAAGATTTTGTCCCATTTGTTTCTGATTTTGTTCAAGTGTTGTGTCTAACTTTTGTAGCTTTTGTCCCATTTGTTGCATTAACTGTAATAACAATGCACTGGTGTCTGAAACATGTTCCTCAGTGCTTTTCGGCAGTGAATTTGCACCGGCAACATTGACATTTTGACATGCAGAAAATGTGTCTTGACTTATTTGAGAAAACGGCGAGAACCCAAAACCTGAGTCTACAGTTTTCGCAAAATTGTGTCCTGACATTCCCGATTCCTGAGGCAAGCTGTTGCCGACCGATCGATCGATAATGCGTCCCTCTTCACTAATTGTTTCACTGTCCACGCCATTGTTTGCCGCCTGCTCCATTTCCCTATGAACAGTTACCAAATTACTACTTTGAACATCAGCTAATTCATTACTCGGTGGCGCTAACACACTGCTTTCATTTTCACTGTCATTTCTCAGTTTACTTTGGAGCCTAGTATTACGTTTTTCACACGCCATTATTGTCACAGTATTTCACACGACAACACAGAAAAACACAATTTGAAGATCAAAAATAAGAGAACACATTAACATAGCAGTGAAAATAATATCTAGTTAATTGCAAGCGCAGCTGCGAAATACTTGGTGCAAATCTACATGCATGCCACAACTGTTTTACTGTACAACAATGAAAAACTACAACTACAAAGGAAATTCTCTCTATGATTACGCGCTACCAATAAACAATAGCTACACCAATTACACAAACTACAAGAAAAAATCAGAAGATTCCAGTGAGGTATCCTCGGCTAAGGGTCGACATATGAAACTTCCCCTTTGAACAATTTATATAGGACTGTGCTTAACCTGACACAGAATATTTTGTTAGCGCAACGCAATCTGACTTTCAATAATTCGTACAAAAGAATGGGCCCTGACTAACATTAACCTATACCTTTCACAAATCACTTACCTCACAAAAATCTTCGCTGCTCAAGCTACTGCAATACAGCGAGCGCCACTACTGCCAGCTAAATAAAAGATTCAAACTATGGAAGGCACTAACTACCGATAGGGATAGTTAGCAAATGAAAGATATTAATAGAGAACAAACAATGTATTTACCTTGATATCATCATATATAAATATAGCAGTTCATGACAAATTACAAAACTCCGCCATCTCTCTCCCCACATCCACCACTGCTGGCGGCTCACCTCCAACTGCGAAACGCTACGCGCTGTTCACATCCAGCTGCCGCTGCCCAACACTACAATGGCAGACAACAATGCAAACTAGCCACAGACTGCACACAGCACAGCCAGTGATTTTCATATTGAGCGCTACGTAACGTTGCCAATAAGAAAACATAAACAGCCTACTTACATAGAGAAAACATAAACAGCCTGAGAAAACATAAACAGCCTACTTACAAAATAAGTGCTTTCCCTGTAATCTAGAAGACAACCATCTTCATAAAGAAAGCATACAAAGAACATTAAACATTTACAAACGTAACTTGTCATACGTTTCAATTGTTTGCAACATAAACAAAATTATAGTTATTGTTGATCAGCAGGAAATCACTAACGCGTTCCGGATTTAATTGGCTGCGGCAATTTGTTAGTAACATGCCGGCTTTACTAAAGCACCTTTCACTAGGTGCGCTTGTTGCTGGGATACATAAAATACGTCTTGCAACTGCAGCCAAACCTGGCGGACCTGTTTCATGTCTGCTCCACCACTTTAAGATGTCACCATCTCCGGGGTGCATTAAAATGTACAGATCTACTTCATCTGCTGCGGATGATCTGTTGTTCCTCCATTCCTTGACACGAGCTCTCTTTCTGGGTGGTGATGACACAGTACTTGAAGGATCTATTATAATAAACAAAAGAGACAAGTAATACAGAACTGATATGGAAATCATCGAAACATTCCCGTAAGAAACCGATGACCTCGCTGTTTGGTCTCTCCCCCCAAACACCCCGACCCCCGTTCCCATAAAAACGAGATGTTTTACGTTAATGAAATATTATACGAGTCACAACATTCCCGTTTCTCTATAATACACCTTCCACTAACTATGCAAAACCGATTATGTTAATGATTGAATGTTGTACCTGCGTACGTAGCACACATTTGTCGCACATTGTTAAGAACGTCCTGCTTTTCACTTATTTCAAGCATATTAAGATAACGGAAGGACGGCCAAAGAAACGATCTTTGAGAGGTTTCTTGCAACTGTGTTTCTTTAAATGTGTGGTTCCCGACTGGAAAAACAATAAAGTGGAGCAGTTTATGCACGATACGTACCCAGTAGACGCAATGTTTTCATCTACAACCAACAGAAATGTACTCCATACTTGGCTTTTTAGACCTCCCCGTTTCTTTAATGCGTAAACATTGGTTTCAATCTTCCGTCTTACTACACTGGCTTCCTCTCGCTGCATGATTACAGAGAGAGACACGCCATAAATAAGAAGCCCGTACTGGCTGCGGTGTCACACGGATAGTAACACGTGTAATGTGTTTGAAGTTACGTGCTACGTATTTGGTCACGGCTTCTATGCTCGGTCACTAGAATTAGTGCGGGCAGCCTATCCAGTTAGGGTGTGCTCGCCCCACCTCGTATTTTGTGCTCGCTTACTCGGTCATGCAGGACTCTAGTTAAGTACTTCGTAAAGAAAGGTATGAAATCAAAGGACATTCATGCCGATTTCCAGAATACACTGGTGGGCTCTGCTCCTTCATATTCAGCTGTTGCCAAATGGACAAATGAATTTAAATATGGTCGGGAGAGCTTAGCTGATGATGCGCGCAGTGGTCGGCCAAGATGTGTCACTACTCCAAAAATCGTTGCAAAAGTGCACAAAATGGTCATGGAGGATAGCCGATTGAAAGTGCGTGAAATTGCTCACGCTTGCCAGATGTCATCTGAAAGGATATATCACATTTTTAAGTGAAGAATTAGAAATGAAAAAAATTATTTCCAAGATGGGTGCCGCGACTCTTGACGCTGGATCAAATACACTTAAGAATGGACACGGCAAAATTACGCGAACTAGGGTATGAATTGTTGCCACACCCACCTTATTCACCTGATATAGCTCCGACAGACTCCATCTCTTCCCAAAGCTGAAATTTTTTCTTGGTGGACGAAGATTCACTTCAAACGAAAAATGGATAGCCAGAGTTGACAACTATTTTGCAGACCTGGAGGAAACTCAGTTTAGAGATGGGATCAAGGCACTGGAACATTGTTGGACCAATTATATTAATCTACAAGGAGACTGCATTGAAAAATAAAAAAAAGTTTCAGTGATGCAAGTACTTATTTTCTATTCTGTTCTAGGCGCTTCAGTCTGGAACTGCGCGACCGCTGCGGTCGCAGGTTCGAATCATGCCTTGGGCTTGGATGTGTGTGATGTCCTTAGTTAGGTTTAAGTAGTTCTAAGTTCTTGGGGACTGATGACCTCAGATGCTAAGTCCCATAGTGCTCAGAACCATTTGAACTTATTCTGTACCGAGAACTTTTCAAACCATCCTCGTAAATGGATGGCTACAGGGTACTGATTAGGTATTAGGAGAAGCGATTAATTTAACAGCGTGAAAGCAAGAATGGTAACCCTTGTTCAGAATGATTAGATAGTGTAACGGAGCAGAGCATTTATCCATATCCACCAACAAGCGCTTCGGAGAAGTCTACGGAGCAATACGTCGTGTAATTTGTCACGCGAACTGCACAGCGATATGAGTGATTGTATTACGGCAGTGGCCGCGGTTGCGTCTTCTCCAGAATCTGCGGAAGCTCCGAGGCGACGTATGGGAATGAACGTTTCAACGGTAGTGTATTTGTAGGCTTCATCTTGTTAACCTTTCGGGTGATAAAAACAGCCTTGTCACGTAAGCTTGTGGTAGTTCGTCCGTCGTAGGTGTGAAAGTTATTGCTTTTGGTACTTATGTATTTGCTCAACCAATTTGTTGGTTCTGGTCGGAAGCAATGGTTTACAGTCTCAAAGCGCATAATCATTCACGTAGTACATTTTAAGAATTAACATTTTTCTGTGTTATATAAAGTAATTTAGAAAAACACTGTGACAGCTACCAAGTGAATATACACTCCTGGAAATTGAAATAAGAACACAGTGAATTCATTGTCCCAGGAAGGGGAAACTTTATTGACACATTCCTGGGGTCAGATACATCACATGATCACACTGGCAGAACCACAGGCACATAGACACAGGCAACAGAGCATGCACAATGTCGGCACTAGTACAGTGTATATCCACCTTTCGCAGCAATGCAGGCTGCTATTCTCCCATGGAGACGATCGTAGAGATGCTGGATGTAGTCCTGTGGAACGGCTTGCCATGCCATTTCCACCTGGCGCCTCAGTTGGACCATCGTTCGTGCTGGACGTGCAGACCGCGTGAGACGACACTTCATCCAGTCCCAAACATGCTCAATGGGGGACAGATCCGGAGATCTTGCTGGCCAGGGTAGTTGACTTACACCTTCTAGAGCACGTTGAGTGGCACGGGATACACGCGGACGTGCATTGTCCTGTTGGAACAGCAAGTTCCCTTGCCGGTCTAGGAATGGTAGAACGATGGGTTCGATGATGGTTTGGATGTACCGTGCACTATTCAGTGTCCCCTCGACGATCACCAGTGGTGTACGGCCAGTGTAGGAGGTCGCTCCCCACACCATAATGCCGGGTGTTGGCCCTGTGTGCCTCGGTCGTATGCAGTCCTGATTGTGGCGCTTACCTGCACGGCGCCAAACACGCATACGACCATCATTGGCACCAAGGCAGAAGCGACTCTCATCGCTGAAGACGACACGTCTCCATTCGTCCCTCCATTCACGCCTGTCGCGACACCACTGGAGGCGGGCTGCACGATGTTGGGGCGTGAGCGGAAGACGGCCTAACGGTGTGCGGGACCGTAGCCCAGCTTCATGGAGACGGTTGCGAATGGTCCTCGCCGATACCCCAGGAGCAACAGTGTCCCTAATTTGCTGGGAAGTGGCGGTGCGGCCCCCTACGGCACTGCGTAGGATCCTACGGTCTTGGCGTGCATCCGTGCGTCGCTGTGGTCCGGTCCCAGGTCGACGGGCACGTGCACCTTCCGCCGACCACTGGCGACAACATCGATGTACTGTGCAGACCTCACGCCCCACGTGTTGAGCAATTCGGCGGTTCGTCCACCCGGCCTCCCGCATGCCCACTATACGCCCTCGCTCAAAGTCCGTCAACTGCACATACGGTTCACGTCCACGCTGTCGCGGCATGCTACCAGTGTTAAAGACTGCGATGGAGCTCCGTATGCCACGGCAAACTGGCTGACACTGACGGCGGCGGTGCATAAATGCTGCGCAGCTAGCGCCATTCGACGGCCAACACTGCGGTTCCTGGTGTGTCCGCTGTGCCGTGCGTGTGATCATTGCTTGTACAGCCCTCTCGCAGTGTCCGGAGCAAGTATGATGGGTCTGACACACCGGTGTCAATGTGTTCTTTTTTCCATTTCCAGGAGTGTATTTCTTGTGCCGCTATTTTCGATCTATCATGTCATTATCATTAGACTACAATACCTCACCTTTGCATATCTACGCTGATCAGCCAAATCATCACTTCCACGATATTGGATGCCACCTGGTTGTGTTACCGGCACTAACATTGTAATAAAAGTATGTAAGCGTAGCAGTCACGGACGGGGATCACCCTAGCGAAGATATGGGCTGCGATTGGGGAAATCCATAGAGACAAGCAGCTTTCACGAAGGGTAGGTTATTATTACGCAAACTCTGTGAACGAGTATCTCGAATTCGGCGAAGCTTGTCGAATGTTCACGTGCTAACGCCGTGAGCATCTGCAGAAAGAGGTAGGACAGTGAAATGATCACTAGGTACTAAATGGTCCGATGTCCACGACTATTTACGGGACGTGGGGTTCGGAGGCTTGTGTGCTCTGTAAAGTATAAAAGATGGAGATCTGTGGTATCTCTGCCGAAAAAACACAACCCTGGTGCTCGCGCAAGCGTTTCTGAGCACACTGTTCGTCCTACGTTGTTCAACATGCAGCTTCGCAACAGGCCACCCCTACGTGTTCACATGTTGACACAGTGACATCGTCAATTATGATTTGCAGTGGGCACAGGAGCATAGAGATTCGACCGTGGATCAATGTAAACGGGTGAAATGCATTTTTGCTACACTAGGTCGATAATTGTCTCCAAAAACGCCGTCATCGAGGTGAAAGGCGGCTCGAAACGTGCAGCGTGCCATGATGGGAATAGTATTATGCTATGGGAGACATCCTCCTGCACTTGCGAAGGACCTGTTGCAGTAATCGAAGTCACACCGACAGCTACGAACGACCTGCATCTCTCGATGCTTAATGTCTTCCCTGACGGTGATGTCATCTTCCGGAAGTATAGTTGTCAGTGTCTCGGAGCCAGCGGGCTTGAGAAGCATTATAGTCAGCTCTGCGACGAAATTAGCCTTATGCAAATCCTGTGGAACCCGTTTTGGTCTCTGTTGGGAGCCACCACCGCGTACACCCATCAGTGGCCCGTTGTTTACGCGAATTATATGAACTATGCGTAGACATCTAATACCACATACCTCCACAAACCTACGAACTAACTGTCGGTTCCCTGATGTGCTGAATCAGCGACGTATTTCGTTCCAAAGACGGACAAGCAAGTTATTAAGCAGGTGACCACATTTGTTTTGGCTCATCAGTGTACATTGCTAAACAATTATCACGGAACGTGGAATCTTATCCCAGTTACAGGCTGACTATCTAACGGATCACCGTTATTGTCAATTCTCTTTTATAGAACATATACAGATACATTTTATTGATTACCGTAAAAATAAAGTGAAATTCTAGGCACTGGAAGAATTTAACTGCTTACGAGGAGCCGGCCGGGGTGGCCGAGCGGTTATAGGCGCCACAGTCTGGAACCGCGCGACCGCTGCGGTCGCAGGTTCGAATCCCCCCTCGGGCATGGATGTGTGTGATGTCCTTAGGTTAGTTAGGTTTAAGTAGTTCTAAGTTCTAGGGGACTAATGACCTTAGAAGTTAAGTCCCATAGTGCCCAGAGCCATTTGAACCAGCTTACGAGAAGCATCTGATGTGATTAGACCAAAGCGGCAAGAAACTGGTATAGACATGCATATTCAAATGTACAGATATCCAGATAGGCAGAATACGGCCCTGCGGTCGGCAACGCCGGTGTCCGGCGCAGTTGTTAGATCGATTACTTCTGCTACAATGGCAGGTTATCAAGATATAAGTGAGTTTGAAACGCACGAGCAATGAGACACAGCATATCCGAGGTAGCGATGAAGTGGGGATTTTCCAGTACGACCATTTCACGAGTGTACCGTAAATATCAGGAACCTGGTGAAACATCAAACCTCCGACACTGTTTTGGCTGGGAAAAGATCCTGCAAGAACGGGACCAACGACGACTGAAGGGAACCGTTCAACGTGACAGAAGCTCAACCCTTCCGCAAGCTACAGCAGATTTCGGCGCTGGGCCATCAACAAGTTTCAGTGTGCGAATCATTCGAAGAAACATCATCGATTTGGGCTTTCAGAGCCAAAGGCCGATTCGTGTGCCCTTGATGACTGTACGACACAAAGCTTTACACATCGCCTGCGCCCGTCAACACTCACACTACACTGTTGATGACTGGAAACATGTTGCCCGATCGAACGAGTCCCGTTTCAGATTGTATCAAGAGGATGGAGGTGTACGGGTATGGAGACAACCTCATGAATCCATGGATCCTGCATGTCAGCAGGGGATTGTTCAAGTTGGTGGAGGCTCGGTAATGGTGTGGGGCGTGTGCAGTTGGAGTGATGGGACCCCTGATACGTCTAGATACGACTCCGACAGGTGACACGTACGTAAGCCTCCTGTCTGATCACCTGCATCCATTCATGTTCATTGTGCATTGGGCAATTCCAGCAGGAGAATGCGACACCCCACATGTCCATAATTGCTACAGTTTATGAGTTGAAACACTTCCGCTGGGCACGAAACTGCCCAGACATGAACATTATTACCGAGCGAGGTGGCGCAGTGGTTACACACTGGACTCGCATTCGGAAGGACGACGGTTCAATCCCGCGTCCGGCCATCCTGATTTAGGTTTTCCGTGATTTCCCTACATCACTCCAGGCAAATGCCGGGATGGTTCCTCTGAAAGGGCACGGCCAACTTCCTTCCCCGTGCTTCCCTAATCCGATGAGACCGATAACCACGCTGTCTGGTCTCCTTCCCCAAACCAACCAACCATGAACATTATTGAGCATATCTGGGATGGCTTGCAACTTGCTTTTCAGAAGAATCTCCACCGCCGCGTAACTTTTGTGGATTTATGGACAGCCCTGTAGGATTCATGGTGTCAATTCCCTCCAGCACTACTTCAGATATTAGTCGAGTCAATGCGACGTCGTGTTGCGACACTTCTGCGTGCTCGCGGGGTCCTACTCGATACAAGGCAAGTGTACCAGTTTCTTTTGCTCGTCAGTGAAATATAAATAAAAATTAATTTATATGACTACTTTATATGAATAGTTCACTACTTTTGCTCGAAAAATGACTAAAATAATGTTTGTTGTGAAAACTTTAAAGTAGTAAAGAATAATGGGTGAAGTATTTTGTAATTTCTATAAATGCAATAGGGCAAAGGTCGAGGTGGGCAATTTGAAAAACATAAGTATTTTTCATCCCCACTGGTCCCCTACCCGAACTGGTGTTCCGTCTCTAGCCCGCATCTCGTGGTCGTGCGGTAGCGTTCTCGCTTCCCACGCCCGGGTTCCCGGGTTCGATTCCCGGCGGAGTCAGGGATTTTCTCTGCCTCGTGATGGCTGGGTGTTGTGTGCGGTCCTTAGGTTAGTTAGGTTTAAGTAGTTCTAAGTTCTAGGGGACTGATGACCTAAGGTGTTAAGTCCCATAGTGCTCAGAGCCATTTGAACCATTTGTTCCGTCTCTAATAGCCTCATTGCCGAAAAACTCTATTCTTCCATATTCCAGTTTATGGGGCGCCGCTATCCAATATACGCAGGACGTTGTTTCATCGCATCGCTGACAGAAAGGAGGAAGCGGAAGTCGACAGGTTTTGCTAGACACGAGCACAACTTCAGATTGAGGAAGGAACCCAGCCGTGCCCTGTATTTGTCTTATGCGATATGGAGAAACCACGCAAATTCCAAACCTGGATGTCTCGAAGGGGATTTGAACTGTCCTCCTCCCGAATAGAAATCTAACCGCTATATCACCTCGCTCGGAGGCATGTCTGTTACGTTGGCTACATCGACAGTGAAAGATGGGGGAATCGTAGCTGCAATAATGGAGAAATATGTGTTTAAGGTCCCGGCAATCGATGGTGTGATGAAAATGATATTCGATCTTTCTTAAATATATTTTAACTAGCTTAGCGCCCGCTGCTTCGCTCGCGTTTGCTTAATAATTCCATCAAAAATAATTTGATAAATATATATTAATCCTACTGAAAAAGTAATGCATTAAAGAACCGTTTCTATGCAATTCGACAAGGTCATCTGCCGTGATGCCTGTTACGTAGCTTTGTTTGATTTAGTACACAAATTGCAACACCTTCTAAACTTTTCACGCTAATTACGGATTCTAAAACATGGTCTGTTCCGAATATACTTCTGACCAAAACACGACTGTGACAGCTTGAGCTGCGCGGAGCGGCCCCGCGGCTTGAGGCGCCGTGTCACGGATTGCGAGACCCCTCCCACCGGAGATTCGAGTCCTCCCTCGGTCATGGGTGTGTGTGTTGTTCTTAGAATAAGTTAGTTTAAGTAGTGTGTAGCTCTAGGGGCTGATGACCTCACCAGTTGTTCCCTTAGGAATTCACACGTACCGGCCGCTGTGGACGAGCAGTTTAAGAGCTTCAGTCCGGAACCGCGCTGCTGTTACGGTCACAGGTTCGAATCCTTCCTCGGGCATGAATGTGTGTGATGTCCTTAGGTTAGTTAGGTTTAAGTAGTTCTAAGTCTAGGGGACGGATGACCTCAGATGTTAAGTCCCATAGTGCTTAGAGCCATTTGAACCACTTGAATTCACACGTATTTGAATATTTGATAGCTCGAGCCCAAGGTTTTTGCCTTGTGATGGTATTTCCATAAAAACTGTCATCCCCTAACACATATTTCTTTATGTCTAACCGAGAAGTGAAATACAGGTTTCATAAGTTGGCTGGTTTTTTTTTTTTATTATAACGAAATACTTTCTCAAAAATTTTCATCACCTATTTTACTCCATTTGGGGTTGAATTTCCAAAAACAGTTTAACACGTAATGTTTAATTTCTGACAGAGATGCCAAATACAAATTTTCGTAGATTTAGCTTAGAAGAGGCTATCATAATGAATTAATTCCATAAAACTCTTCATCCCCTTTTACACTACCTTAGGGGTAGAAATATATGGAAACGCAGGAGGACGTATTTCTTTTATATCTAACCAAGAAGTCAAATACTGAGCCTCGTAGATGTAGCTATAAAAATGGTTTAGTAGTTCTTTAACAATGATTTATTGTTAAAAAATTCACCCACTATTTTACCCCCTTAGTGATTGTTTGTCCAAAACTTCTGAAAAACATTTTTTTTTAAATTTCTGACTGAAAAACCAAATACTAATTTTCGTAGTGCAAACTTCAAAATTGTCTTAATAGCGACATATTTTCAATAAGACTTCTATCATCTATTTCACTTCTTTAGCAGCGGAATTTCGAACGAACACTTCTTAAACGATGCCTACAGTATAAAATCAACACCCTCTCTAAATTTTAAGTTTCTATCGCTAGCGGTTTGGGCTAGACAACGAGGAGTCAATCAATCAGTCTCACCCTATTCCACCTACTTAGGATTTGAATTTCCAAAAACACTGAAATATGTTCTTTTAATTTCTAATTTTTCATAGATGTTTCCGAAAGAAACATTTACCCTCTACTTAACCCCATAGGGATTAAATTTCCAGAAATGCTGAAACACGCATTACTTTATTTTTGACAGAGAGACCGAACACCAATTTTCGTAGATATAGCTTCAAAATTGTCTTAACAGTGACATATCTTAAAAAATCTTTTCATAGCCTGTTTCAACCCATTACGGGCGGAATTTCAAAAAATCCCTTCTTAAACGATGCCTGCAGTAAAAGATCAATACCCTCTGCAAATTTCAAGTTTCTGTCCTTGGTGGTTTGGGCTGGGCAGTGATGAGTCAGCGAGTGAGTCATTCAGCCGGGATATCGCTTTAATATATAGAGATTATTTACAGTTATAGCTTGCCTCTAACGAAAATAAGTAGTACGATGAATTGTTTTCGTCGACACAGCTGAAGTGCTTCCCGCTAATTACAAAGCGCGTAGCGGTTTTCTAAGCCGCTAGTGTCTGCGGCAGCGAAAATGTGGACGCGACTGTACCCGGCACAGACTGCACGAGCAAAAGAATGGCTTAGCGTCGGGCGTCCGGCTGGGGCAGGTCAGGGAGGTTCACACACACACGCACAGACACACACACAACACTGCGGGCGCTGACAGGCAGGCAGTCTGGCCAACGCCTTCACCTTACCCGAGCGTGCAAAGAAAGGCGTGGACACAAACGGCTTTATCAGCTGTCGCTACAAGCTGATTGTTAACACTCGTTGTGGGAGGTCTCGATCTGTCGCTCTTGCAGATCAGTTGCCTTATTCACAACGTACTGGAAACCGGGTCAAGTTGACAGAATTGCAACGAAATCGTTGTTTTATCTAAAGATCATTCTTGTTTTATGAGTTCGTCTTGCCGTCCGGGGCAAGTGAGTGCCAGGCAAGCCCCTAGCACGCCGTAACGGAGAAGCGAGGCAACTGTCCCCCAATTGAACCAGCTGATCGCCACCATTTGCAGGGATGAATCCTAGTACTGGGGTTGTGATTTGAAGTATATGAGACGCAACAAGAGCAAATTGAAGCACAAATTAAACACATCTTTGTCTAAAAAAAATACTGAGTATTCGAGTCTATTTTAAAAGTATACTTAAATGTATGCATAGAGACGCGAAATTTAAGCATGTAAGGCTCTTTCCTGACAAGGTGGAGCGAGTTTACATTGAGCTATTTGCATTAGATAATTACATGAAACTTTGAAAGTAGCAGACAGTACGAGTATTATTTAATTCACCTAATTTTCCTGTCAGGTCCTGTTTGCTTTTTGCCGGCTACTGTGTACATTTTGCACGCTTACTTTTGTTTAGTACAGTATTGTCTACACTCGAATTTTGGTATGATTAATTGTAATAACCCATATGACTTTAAATATCGTAGGAATTTCATTCGCACATTAGTTTTTAACACTGATAGCACCTCTGAAAGTGGTTGAGTTTGCAACATTTGATCAAATATTTGACCATTTACGAAGTATAAACACCATCTGACAACACATGTTAAGTATCTAAAAGCAATCATTTGACCTACCTCTGATTCATGCATAATATATATTTGATTAAAAATCTAAATACCTATGATGCGCATAGTTCTTCATTCAGTTCAACTTAGTACATTAACCCTGTTAGTATTATTAGTAATTTATATGCAAATACAATATAAGTACCTGACTTGCAACAAAGTACCTCCGTCTGTAGTCTAACACTGCAACTTTTTCCCTATGTAACTTGCAATTTTTGTAGCTGAAAGTTTATTAGATACAGTATAAGGTGTAAATATAGACATCAGGTTAGGCTACAGAGCAATCTGCTGTCACCTACATATAGCATTTGTATTAATTGGCTTTGCAAACACTATACCTTTTTCAAATGAGTTGGAAATCCAAATACTGTCGGTATAGCATCGTCCTTCAGTTGACGTCTATTTACATAATTTCCCATGTAACAATTCTCTTCAAAATGAAGAGAGCACAGTAAATGATTTGCTGTCGGTTGGAAGTTCTTTCTCCGAGTAGCAACAATCCATTTCCGATTTGGAAAATCATTTGTAAGGGGAAACCTCAACCAAAGAAAACGCTAATGATGTATCATTTCTCCATGCAAATACTATATACAAGTAATAGAAAGTAACAAACAACCAGAAATGACTGACCTGTGAAATGTAACATTGTTTCCGTCTTTGTCTTTGCTTCCATTCTTGCTGTTACAATTAAAATCAGCGCACGAACGAACCATGTTTACGCACTGTTTCCCTGAAAATGGCGACTTCCATCACGTTCAACGTGGGGACGCGACGCTAGCGCCAATGCACGGTCTAGTTTCTATTTAGTAAGTCTATGATGCCAGGCAGTAAGGGACTGACACTGGGTTCGTTCCCTCGCGAAGCAGGCGGAGGTGTCACTTCGCAACACGCGCAGGAAACCATCGTTTTATTCTTGTTTTGCCCAGGACAACTGCAACTTATTAAAACCAGCTCCGACGTCAACTCTGAGTGTCGTATGCTGTTTATGAAACGTAACAACACTGAGATAACCGCATTGGGAAGCTTGTTTTCCTCACTTTGGGAACTTTCTTTTCCTCATGTCTGTATATTTTGACATTTCCTGCTCCAAATCGCGTATTGTAAAGACGTAGTAGTGTATAACACTCGTTGGTAAATGAAGAAGAGGTAACTTCTGCATAAAATCAAACGAAATGCAATTACCTTTCCACTACATCGCTTTCATGGTAAATGCTCGAGTTTCATCCAAGAAAGCCTCCACTTTTCTGACGTGAACAACTTTCTGTGCCCCAAAACTTTTCTCCCCGTATCACGTTTAACTGCTTTAGATTTTTGCCGTCAGATCCGGGAC
This sequence comes from Schistocerca piceifrons, assembly GCF_021461385.2. Taxonomy (NCBI): domain Eukaryota; kingdom Metazoa; phylum Arthropoda; class Insecta; order Orthoptera; family Acrididae; genus Schistocerca; species Schistocerca piceifrons. The sequence continues at coordinate 1,196,294,805 of NC_060138.1, forward strand.
ATCCGAAATGGCTGTTGAAAGTTTTGGAAATCTTCCAGTCAAGTTTGCAGGGCACATTTATTCAATAGGTTGTAGGCAAGTCGCACATATCGTGGACATAATGAACAATGGTGTTCCGACAAAGGTATCGATTGAACGTGTCAAGCCAGCATGGGTTTTACCCTCTCCAACCTCTGACACCACGCCTGTGCTTCAACACATGATGGACGCAGAGCATACCGAAACACCGTTCAGTACATCGTCCGAGACGGGTGAATCACCACCACAAACAACGTCACCTCCTGAGACACCCGACGCTGGACGTCGAATAAAATTCAAGTATCAAGATATCCGTGGGGCTCTGCACTTTAAGGGGGGGGTTTGGTCATGTGTTGCTTTTTATCTTTACCGTAACACTATAAAGTCTCCTAGTTTTTTTTTTTTACTTCTCTGTTGTTACGTAGCTCTTCGGCTACAGAGTTGCCAATCGCCTGTAGCTTCTCACAAGTTGTATGCCCTTTAGTGCTTGATATTGCACTGTTGTCTGTCGGATTTAACAAACGTTTTCCTTGTAAGTCGACCGCCAACTCGAAATGTGCCAGAAAATCAGCTCCCAAAATAGGTTCTGATATACCAGCTATCACAAAAGACCAGGTAAACTGTTTGGAAAAACCCACATCAATCTTGCACACTTTACATCCGTTAATCACCGAATTATTCACGGCCTTCAAACGTGGCTGTATGTCTTTTTCGTTGTGTGGCGCATGGCTGACAGGAAGCGAACTAATGTCTGACCCGGTATCCACCAAAAACCTTGTACCCGTAAGTTCGTCTGATACATACAATCTTTTCGAAGCAGGAGGCATATGTATTGACGATTGCTGTCGCTGACATGAAAACACTGCACTGTTTCTGTACGTACCTTGGTTGTCTGAGTAGGCGCACGGTGATGTGCATCTTGTAGCATCTCTCCCAAAACGTTTATGGTACCAACACACCTTACGCTCGTCCTCTTGTTGACTTCGTGTTTCACGCCCAGCCCGGTCTCTCTTGCGCTTAAAGATAACTTGTCGCTGTAGCGTGCGTAGCTGCGCTCGCAAAGCCTCAATTGCAGTTTTTAAATCTCTAATTTCGTTTGAACTTTTTGTTGTTTGTCGCGTTGCGACCGCGGCACAGTTTACTGTTATATCGTCAGTTTGGTCTTGCTGGTAATGGTAGTTACCGTACGTGGCATCTGTCGACGTCATTGCGACTGTTGCAGTAGGCTCGTGCGTCTCGTAGATTCTGTCTGCAGCGAGCAGCTGTTTGTCAACTGATCTTCCGTCGTATATAGCTAGAGTAGTTCTTACTTGCGTTGGTAGCTGTTGTTGCCATACGTGGAGTAACAGTCTATCAGAAACTGTCGAACTATCTACCAGGGGTCCGCAGCTCGTGGTCGCGCGGTAGCGTTCTCGCTTCCCGCGCCCGGGTTCCCGGGTTCGATTCCCGGCGGGGTCAGGGATTTTCTCCGCCTAGTGATGACTGGGTATTGTGTGATGTTCTTAGGTTAGTTAGGTTTAATTAGTTCTAAGTTCTAGGGGACTGATGGCCATAGATGTTAAGTCCCATAGTGCTCAAAGCCATTTGAACCATTTATCTACCAGGCTGCGTAAACGACGCCAGTATTCTGACCGTTGCCTATCTTCCCGTTTCTCTTGGTACAGTACTTGTTTGACTCTGATGTCAACTGATTTCACACACCGAGAAATTAATTCTTCTTTCAGTCTACAGTATGCTCCTTCTGTAGGCGGGTTCACTATAATGTCAGATATCAAAGCCGAGGTCCGATGGTGCAAATTACTTATCACCAAGGTGAACTTCTCCTGATCACTGACTATTCTTTGTTGTAGAAATATATTTTCCATTACCGCGAACCATGCGTGTGGCTGAGGAGGCATGAATGGGGGCGCCCGTAATTGCAACCGTTGAGTTGGTGAAGCGTTGAAACCAGCCGGTAGTTCCATTGCTGTTACTTGCTGTGGTTGTGCTGCAGTAGTCCCAGTTTCCGATGATGTTGCCTTGCTGGTGTGTGCCATGGTTGTTGAACCATGCTTCAAGTTTATATGCAACTGTAAAGTTTCTATCTCATTCTGAAGCCTATGAATTTCTTCCGTTATCGAACCGTATCGTTTGCCGTCGTCGTTCATTGCTTTTGCAGTCAATGTTCGACGTAGCTAACGAAAGATTTAAACTTCCTGGCAGATTAAAACTGTGTGCCCGACCGAGACTCGAACTCGGGACCTTTGCCTTTCGCGGGCAAGTGCTCTACCAACTGAGCTACCGAAGCACGACTCACGCTCGGTACTCACAGCTTTACTTCTGCCAGTACCTCGTCTCCTACCTTCCAGACTTTACAGAAGCTCTCCTGCGAACCTTGCAGAACTAGCACTCCTGAAAGAAAGGATATTGCGGAGACATGGCTTAGCCACAGCCTGGGGGATGTTTCCAGAATGAGATTTTCACTTGAAAGGTGGCTACACTGTGCCACTGCGCCAGAGATTGCGCCAAAGAGTACTATTAAGCCGCCTCCACAGTACGTGTCGAGAGCTCGTAGCAGTGTGTGCTAGTAGAGAGCTCGTAGAGGACAGTGCGTGTTAAGAGTTCGTAGAAGTCAGTGTGTGTTAAGAGTTCGTAGCAGTCAGTGCTTGTTATGAGATCGTAGAGGTCAGTGCTTGTTGAGAGCTCGTTGTAGTCAGTCGTACCGAGATGTGCTAGTGGGCACTGCTTGTCGTGAAGTCGGAGTGAGATGTGGTAGTAAAGAATGTTTGTTCCATGTTTTATGCAGTTATTTGGATGGGAGAGATAGCAGATGTTGTTGTAATGATCAGAGTGCATTTCGTTAATATATATGAAGGTAAAAACCACAATGTTCTTTTATTATTTGTGTGTCTGAAATAATGCGTCACTACAGGTTCAGTCAACAAAGCATCTGGTTTGTGTTCTTGCATTAGAGTGTAATTCTGGTTTTCTTGCGTAATTATAGTTTTTCTAATTTTCTTTTGTCACGTCAGTATAGTTGGTATTTAAAAATTCTTGTCTTGTTGGAGAAGAACCGTGCCAGATGTGGACGTTGAGTCACACTCCCACATACAGAACAGTTACTCTTGTGCTTATTGGTTTTGTAGGTTTTATAGTTGCTGGGGGACTTAATTAATTAACTGTGTTTACGAAAATTTTCTTACATTGTTTGTTGCAGTCAGATTGCGTAATAATAGTGGTCAGGGCCAACCGATTACGAGACACAACGTAATCGGACATACAGTAACAAAAAAATCATTTTCAATCATATATATTTAATTAAGCCCCCATGCACGTGGCAACCCTGCCAGGATCGTCCCTTGGAATTCTTCTGATTGTGAAAATAGTAGAAGGTAGTATTGTTGTAGTAATTTGTGGTATAGTAATTGTAGTCTATTTTGCATGCGTAGATTTGGTAATTGTCATTCTTCTAATGGTATTTTTTTTCTCAGAATTTGATTTGTTGTTTTGTATACGCGTTTAACAATCTAGTGCAATTATTTCTATTGTTCGATTGATCGTGTTTGAAGGAAACATCTCGTGTGAATAGTATTGTTGGAGATAAAGAGTCATTGTGTGTAATTTTCGTACAGTGACGAATCTTTTGTATATTTTGTAAATGATTACGCGATCAATGAAAAAGGCAAAAATGATGAATAGTGAGAACGAAATTGTTGACATGGCGAACTCGCCAACACAGGACAACAGTATGATGAATAATGGAGTTGAAAACAATGTAATAAGTCGGGAAAATAGTCCGGAACCATTTCAAAATTTTTCTCAATCAGAAAATTCACAGAATCCGAGATCAACGATAGAAGATTCTGAAATAGTATCGAACACAGATAGCTTTACAGCTATGACGAAGGGAACTGGTTTTGAGGGAAATGTTAGGAGCGAGAGGAGTTTCGAATCAGTTACTATGGGGCAGTTGATGAGTGCTATATTAAAAATGGAAACACGGTTTGGATCTGAATTAAAAACAGTGGCAACACGTTTAGAAACAGAGATGGGAACAATTAAAACTGATATGGGAACAATGGAAATACGGTTGGGATCTGAAATAAAAACAGATAGGGGAATAATGGAGCAGTTTCGATCTGAATTTAAAACAGAGATAGGAACTTTGGAAACACGGTTAGATTCACGAATAGGGACATGTTTCAAAAATATGAAAGATGAATTAAAGAAAGAAATCAGGGAAGAAGTACAACCGATTCTGAATTCTCACAATAATAGATTAATTGCAGTAGAAATCAGACAAAGGGAACAGGATAGAGAACAGGAAGAAAGAGATCGCGTGATAGTACAGAATTTTTCAGAGTTAAATTTACAACGTGCAAAGGATAAGGAAGAAATATTTGAAAGAATCGAGGAATCCGTACCAAATGACAGAATTAATAACCTAACACAACAATATGAACAGCTAGCTACCAAATGTGTCAATACTGAAACCCGAGTCGCGACACTTACAGAAGACGTAAACAAACAGAAAGAACAATTAGGTGACTTATCGGAAAGAGTTGAGGAAATTTCAGATAAATTGACAAATCTTAGTTTACATGGGGACAGAGATTCCGATGATACAGCTCCATTGCCATTTGCAGAAACCGAAGAATACCAGAACATAAATAAACATGTTGAAAATCAGGGAAAATTTAATGAACGCGTGAAAAGGGAATTTGAGGCATTACGAAAGCAAGTCAAGCAGATCGAAGGCGAAATTGTAGGAAAAGATAGCAGAAGAAATCTAGAATCACAGGTAGCAGAGGGGTTTGAAGAAAATAATTTGTTTCATTTACGGGATGCAACAAGAGAGCGCCAGGCGCGTGAATTTAACAATAATCGGCATTGGGACTGGGACAGACGCGGTAGGTCTTTGTCGCCACGAGGCGAAAATATTGACTATAAACACTTCTTAACTGTTCGGACATTTAAGATCTTTCGTAATTCTAAGGATGACATACATCCATGTTCATGGTTAGATCAATTTACGTACGCACTTCCGCCAAAGTTGCCATTAAGTCACAAACTTGAAATTATGTGCAGCTATTAAAGTCCTCAGGGGATTCACTACTCTAAGTGAATATGTGCCGTAGCGAGCATAGGGCCCCGAGCTGTAGTGGTGCTATTTCTCTTTTAGTTTTCTGTACCGCTACCTACTCTTTTACTATTCTTTGCATCTGTCAAAACAACTCTTCGACTATCAATCTATCTAGAGAGTAGATAAACAATAACCGGATTTGACTATTTACCTAAATGAGATTTCGAAAATTACTGTTCTAACCTATTAATGTCCTCAGGGGATTCACTACTCTAAGTGAATATGTGCCGTAGCGAGCATAGGGCCCCGAGCTGTAGTGGTGCTATTTCCCTTTTAGTTTTCTGTACCGCTGCCTACTCTTTTACTATTCTTTGCATCTGTCAAACCAACTCTTCGACTATCAGTCTATCTAGTGAGTAAGTAAACAATAACCGGATTTGACTAATTTACCCAAAAGTGATTTCGGAAATTACCATGTGGAATTACTGTACCTTCAGCAACATTCATTGTAGTTTAAACGAAATCTTACCTGTTTATCTTCGTGACAATAGTACCTCATATCTTGACGACATTCTTATTCCTAAACATTCTTGGAGTGAGCACAACAAAATTTTGGGCTCATTATTACGTATCTTTGCAAGAGTTGGCATTACAGTGAACTTAGAAAAATCTGAATTTGGTCGTTCTCAGGTGAAATTTCCCGGTCACATTATTTCTACAGAAGGTATTCTTCCTGATCCAGAGAAATTAGACGCTATTCGTAATTACGCTGTTCCTAGCACAAAACGTGACGTTCGTAGTTTCCTTGGTGTCTCTAATTTTCTTAGACGCTTTGTTAGATTGGACGATTTGGCCACACCTCGTTTTTGCGATCTATCTGGAAAGTTCTTTTTAAACGAAAATCGGTCGACAACTTCGTTTGGTTAGTTTGTATTCCTGATGAGTGGGTCAATAAATTGATTTGGTATACGCATTTCAGTTATGCACACTTTGATTCCCGAAAATGCTTTCATAAATTACGAGAAAATTGCTATTTCAGTAATATGGAAAAACGTATTCGATCTGTTCTTGCCAAATGCAAATTATGTCAAATGGCTAAGCCTCCAACGATTTCTCACAGAGCACCGTTGTTTCCCATCATTCCAGCGAAATTAAAGGAGATGGCTGCAGTCGATTTGTTTGGTCCAGTGGTTCGTTCTACTAACGGTTTTGCGTACATCTTCGTAGCAGTGGAGTTGACGTCAAAATATGTGTGTTTTACACCTTTACGCAAAGCAACAGCTCGTTCAGTATCTAACGCTTTTATCAAACATTTTCTTAAAGAAGTCGGTCACGTTGATAAGGTTATATCAGATAATGGATCACAGTTTCGTTCTAAAATTTGGCTTCGTACTCTACAGCGTCGTAAAATTAAACCAATCTTCATCTCACTTTTTCACCCTCAATCTAACGCTTCAGAGAGATGGATGAAGGAAATCAATAAATTGTGCCGTCTTTATTGTCATCAGAATCACAGAACTTGGGATCAGTTTCTTCATATTTTTCAAAACATTCTGAATGAATTTCCTAATGACTCAACTTCTTTACCGTCTCTATTGATATTAAAAAATAAAGTACCAACAAATCGCATTTCTGAAATCGTTCCTTTTCCGCCTTCACGGAAACTGCGGCATTCTGAAGTTGTCAACCTGGCTCTGCAAAATATTGCATCTGCGGCTGCTAGAAGAGAGAAATCAGCTAAACGTCCTGGTCGTTCAAAAATCTTGTCAGTTGGTCAGAAGGTATTAATTAAGTCTCATCGTTTATCTCACAAAGGAAAAGGCTTGTGTCGCAAATTTTTTCTGCTTTATAACGGTCCATACAGAATTCGCAAAATTATTCATGATAACACTGTTGAAGTAGAAACTCTTAAATCTCGGCGCTCTAAGGGAATACATCATATATCTAACGTAAAAATTTTTGTGGAATGACATACTTGTGAGAAACCAACAGTTTACGTAAACACGGAGAATGCAAGAGTACCGTGCTGTGTTTTGGCGGCGGCACATACTCAAAGCAACAGTGAAGTCTGCGCGCCGCACGACGCAGTCGTTGACCGCAAACAATGACTTCCTACGTCACGCGCCTACAGCTGATCGAGCGCTCAGTGCGAATGCACTGACAGCCGTAAACAAATACACAGTTTAATTTCTCCGATTAAATTCAGTATAAAGCTATAGTGACTTGATGAATTATGTTATTAACATTCAGTATTTTTCAGGATACGGTTGTATAAAGTATTTAAGACCTTCAGGTAAATTCTGTGCGTGTCCGACGTTAAGACGACTTGCTATCGAGAAAATTTCAGGAAGAATGTAATTTCGAAGAAGAAAGTAATAAACTAAAAAAAAAGGTAACTATTAATTGAGTTCATTTTTCAGGTAACATATTTCCACTTAGGTACGTACTTTAGACGTAATTTGCTGCTCGCGATTACGTGACTCATACTTTGTGCTAAATTTTATGTTCTATGAATTTACTTGTGAAGCGACGTGCTTGTGTACATTTACTGATTTTGACAATTATTGATTAATGAACAGGGTTGTTATTTGTATATATTATGCATCGCTTGGCTGCTATGCTTTTTCACTGATGTCATATTTTTCTATTATGTGCCTGCTGTGCTTATTTATTTAAATTATAATTGTAACCTGATTTATTGTGCTGACTGTGATTATGTATGTATGTTATACTTTGTGATTTATCTGCTTGCGCCTTCATGTTTACTTATTAAGATGACATATGAACATTTATTTGCTTATGCTGATATGATGCTAATAACCTGTTTGCTGCTATGCGTATGGATTGCATATTTATACATATCTGTTGTTGTCACAACTACTCTTTAATTTGGTATATAGCATTGCTGTTGTACAGTGTACAAACATAGAGTTTAGGTCACACTACTGTATTAATTATAGATTGTTCACTTGGCAGAGCCTCGTTGTAGGATTTGAGCTGCATCCACTTGTTGACATTGTGTTCTCTACTGGTATATTTACTCGCTATTGCTTGTTTTGCCTACGCTAAGTGCCTTATATTTTTAAGATAAGAAAATTAACTGCTATAATTCGACGAACGACATTAGTACAAGAAAGTCATAGAAGTCACATGAGCTGAGGTTTTATGGAAGCTGTATAAATTTATGCTAATAGGAAGGAAGCTAACGACATGACATACCAAAACTAGGTTTAGACCATTGACAATTATCACACTGCATTTTTCGTGAGCAACTGAAATAGTAAGTGACACTTGACACAAAAAATACTCCACATGTTTGCTTCTGCTATGATTCTTGAAGTGGTGTACACACTGTGAAATATTATGATCATTCACACTCCGTAATCGTACGTAATTACTGAGAGTTATTCGAACTAAGTCTGTTAGAGATCAGGTATGCATTTCTTTATTTAATGATGGACAAGGAACCAAAATGTATCTTATAATTCATAATGAGTAGAAGATTTGGGTCAGATGGATTACACAGAGGTTGTGTGTTGACAGTGTGTCTTCGGATTGTATGGGATGATGAGGTTTGCATTAGGATTTTATCTGTACTTGTTCGAGGAGACTGACTAGAGGAAAGAGTTGTTATGGAAGTGAAATGATGTTGGTGCTGAGGTTTATATTTATCGACGTATTATTGAGGTATAGAGATTATATGAAGTTGATGATTATGGAGTTTTTGTGGCCAAGAGGTAAGGTAAATGATATTGATGATAAGACGTATTGAAGAGGTATTATTGAGGTATTATTGAGATTATGTGATGCTGATGATTATTGGAGTTTTGGTGTATAAGAGGTAAAGTAAGTGAGGAGCATATTTTTTGTTGGTCTTATGGAACAAGGAGGATGAAGAGAGCAGAATAGAATACTAAAATAGATTAAGATAGTCTATACACACACTTTGTTAAATCACTAAGCAGTATATACTTTTTTTTTGGAGAGAGGAAGTAATTGCATATCTTGGCTCACTGACAGTTGTTCAACAACAGTACATTTTGATCTGGCTTGGCAAACATTGGTCTTGACATGATGACTATGACGTTGACTAACTATTATTGACTGTTATACATTGCTGCCAGTACTACTTGATACACATGATGAACATCAGATTTAGACAGAATTTCATTTACACAATTAACACTATTCAGTTACACAGTAGTACTTAATGTGGATGAGAGATGAGTGAGTGTGTTCTGTGTGTTTTCCTTTACTAATCCTAACCACCTATCTCCTAAATATTATTTTATTTGTTGGTAGTGGCTTGCACTGACACCCATGAATATTATAGGTTTACTGGTATTTGTGTATTGTAATAGTTAATAGGACAATTATCTGATATCATTTGTGTGTTTGTTATGTTTTGTATGTTACTGTAAAAGCATTTGTATGTGCATTCAAACTATTGTTCATGCCTGAACTGTCTGATTAGTGAAGATAAATATTCTGAACTGTTACCTGCACTTTTTCAACATGATGTGTGACATTTAGTCATGTTTAATTTCTGCTGATGAACTGTGTGATCAGTGATTGTAAAAAAAAAATTATGGACTGTTACTTGTACCTTTTCTACATGATTGGTGCCACTAGGACATGTTCAATTTCGGCTCATAAACTCTGATGAACAGTGTGATCAGTGCTAGTGAATTTTATGGAACTGCTTCTGCTGAGAGATGTGACTTTTTGCTGTCTGCACCTACTCAATATTGCTGGGTGCCACTGATGGACTGCTTCTACTGAAAAGATGTCCCCTGTTTCTGTGTGCACCGGATCAACATTGCTGATGCCACTAATGGACTGCTTCTACTGAAATAATGTCACTTGTTGCTGTCTGCACCTCTGCAACTTTACTGGGTGCAACTAATGGACTGCTTCTACTAAAATGGTGTCACTTGTTGGTGTCTGCACCTACTCAACATTGCTGGGTGCCACTGTTAGAACTGTTTTTACTGAAATGATGTCACTTGTTGCTGTCTGCACCTGCTCAACATTGCTGGGTGCAACTGATGGACTGCTTCTACTGAAATGATGTCACTTGTTGGTGTCTGCACCTGCTCAACATTGCTGGGTGCAACTGATGAACTGTTTCTACTGAAATGAAGTCACTTGTTGCTGTCTGCACCTACTCAACATTGCTGGGTACCTCTGATGGACTGCTTCTACTGAACTAATGTGACTTGTTGCTGGGTGTACCTGCTAAACTTTACTGGGTGCAACTGATGAACTGCTTCTACTGAAAAGATGTCACCTGTTAGTGTCTTTTTTTTTGTATAAACTAATCATTGAAAGCATTTTATGTGAACATTTGTATAAACTGATTTTTTGTATATTGTGTAAACTATTATGTAAAGCCACATGCATGAAAAGAAGTTGTATTGCTTACTGTATTTCATATATTAGGTTAGTGAAAGGTCAGTGCAAAGCCAAAATTTTTAACTAATTATGTGATATTTAGGTATTAATATTATCTTTTATTTTTGTCTGTATTTTTCTGGACGAATTTGGTGGTATTTTCACCACCAATGCTGGCAAAAATACCATCAAATTCTGGCCTGTGGAGGAGGGGCATATGAAAGGTGGCTACACTGTGCCACTGCGCCAGAGATTGCGCCAAAGAGTACTATTAAGCCGCCTCCACAGTACGTGTCGAGAGCTCGTAGCAGTGTGTGCTAGTAGAGAGCTCGTAGAGGACAGTGCGTGTTAAGAGTTCGTAGAAGTCAGTGTGTGTTAAGAGTTCGTAGCAGTCAGTGCTTGTTATGAGATCGTAGAGGTCAGTGCTTGTTGAGAGCTCGTTGTAGTCAGTCGTACCGAGATGTGCTAGTGGGCACTGCTTGTCGTGAAGTCGGAGTGAGATGTGGTAGTAAAGAATGTTTGTTCCATGTTTTATGCAGTTATTTGGATGGGAGAGATAGCAGATGTTGTTGTAATGATCAGAGTGCATTTCGTTAATATATATGAAGGTAAAAACCACAATGTTCTTTTATTATTTGTGTGTCTGAAATAATGCGTCACTACAGGTTCAGTCAACAAAGCATCTGGTTTGTGTTCTTGCATTAGAGTGTAATTCTGGTTTTCTTGCGTAATTATAGTTTTTCTAATTTTCTTTTGTCACGTCAGTATAGTTGGTATTTAAAAATTCTTGTCTTGTTGGAGAAGAACCGTGCCAGATGTGGACGTTGAGTCACACTCCCACATACAGAACAGTTACTCTTGTGCTTATTGGTTTTGTAGGTTTTATAGTTGCTGGGGGACTTAATTAATTAACTGTGTTTACGAAAATTTTCTTACATTGTTTGTTGCAGTCAGATTGCGTAATAATAGTGGTCAGGGCCAACCGATTACGAGACACAGCGTAATCGGACATACAGTAACAAAAAAATCATTTTCAATCATATATATTTAATTAAGCCCCCATGCACACTCTGCAGCGGAGTGTGCGCTGATATGAAACTTCCTGGCAGATTAAAACTGTGTGCCCGACCGAGACTCGAACTCGGGACCTTTGCCTTTCGCGGGCAAGTGCTCTACCAACTGAGCTACCGAAGCACGACTCACGCTGGGTACTCACAGCTTTACTTCTGCCTGTACCTCGTCTCCTACCTTCCAGACTTTACAGAAGCTCTCCTGCGAACCTTGCAGAACTAGCACTCCTCCTTTCTTTCAGGAGTGCTAGTTCTGCAAGGTTCGCAGGAGAGCTTCTGTAAAGTCTGGAAGGTAGGAGACGAGGTACTGGCAGAAGTAAAGCTGTGAGTACCGAGCGTGAGTCGTGCTTCGGTAGCTCAGTTGGTAGAGCACTTGCCCGCGGAAGGCAAAGGTCCCGAGTTCGAGTCTCGGTCGGGCACACAGTTTTAATCTGCCAGGAAGTTTCATATCAGCACACACTCCGCTGCAGAGTGAAAATCTCATTCTGGAAAGATTTAAAGTTCCTTAATTGGAGGTCACCAATTATGTAGGCGACTTGCCTACAACAAATAATTGCATAGCGTCCGGTATAATGAGTTAACGAGAAACTATTTATTCGCAAAAACTCACAATGAGAAGAAACTAAAAAAAAAAGAAACAACAGAGAAGTAACAAAAACTAGGAGACTCCGTAGTCTTACGGCAAAGATAAAAAACAACACATGACCAAAAAAAACTCTCGCGCACTTTTGATGTCACTTTGCACCAGACATGAAAAATATTACTGCCACAAGGTGTTAAGGAAATCGACATGCACTCCTTGACAGTGAAATCCTTGTCAAACAGCGGCCATTGGGATATTATCTCTGTGCGAGCAATCGGATTTCCGGGCAGGGACGTACATGATATGGATCTCAATAACCTTTATAAAGTGTTCTGGTACTTGGCGCGGCGGGTTGGAATATTTACCACAATTGGCTGTTGGAGAGCTCCAACAGTGAACTATGTAATTTTACAGTCTTCTCAGTCTGTCACAATTAACTCCATGCAAACTTAAAAAAGCGTTTTTGCAAACGACAACATCTTCTCCTGTTACCCGCATTTTGTACGTAAATGTTGAAAGGAGTATACAGGGCACATTTGTATGTGGCACCCGAATGTGATTTTATAAACGATGTATGTCTTGGATAGGCTTTATATCGCTGACTGTGTAAGACCGCAGACCCTGAGATACTGCTTCTGGCTTGAGATTATTATAATGCTGAATAAGAGAGCGCTACTTTTTTTTTAATCTCGTTTTGTTCGTTTTCGTTCGTTGCATTTGCTCGGGGCGGACGTCGTAAGACATCCGCTTAAGTTCCTTGTTGATCGATTAACTCGGTTTTTTTTTAATTACAGAGGGCTGCTAACCCTCTGAGCGAACACGCTGAGCTACCGTGCCGGCTGGCGCTGGGCGCACAGACGTGAATAGCTGTCTGTGAGCGAAAGACGATGGAGTAGGCAGTTTTTGTGGTGTTCTGTGTGAAGCCACCAAGTGTTAGATTAATTTAGGTATGTCAGTATTGTTGAACTTTGCTCCCCAAATAGCAAAACTCATTTCTGCTTTAAGCGTCTATTTTCCTAATCTAATACCTTCAGCATCACCCGATTTAATTCGACTACATTCCATTATCCTCGTTTTGCTTTTGTTGATGTTAGTCTTATATCCTCCTTTCAAGACACTGTCCATTACGTTCAACTGCTCTTCCAAGTCCTTTGCTGTCTCTGACAGAATTACAATGTCATCGGTGAACCTCAAAATTTTTATTTCTTCTCCATGGGTTTTAATACCTACTCCGAACCTTTCTTTTGTTTCCTTCACTGCTTCATCAATAGATAGATTGAATAGCATCGGGGAGAGGCTACAACCCTGTCTCACTCCCTTGCAGCTGTGACTTATTAAACTGATAGTTCTGTAATTTTCACACCTGTCAACACCTGCTTTCTTTGGGATTTGAATTATTATATTCTTCATGAAGCCTGAGGGAATTTCACCTGTCTCATACATCTTGCTCACAAGATGGTAGAGTTTTGTGAGGACTGGCTCTCCCAAGGCTGTCAGTAGTTCTAATGGAATGTTGTATCTATTGATCGATTTTCACACTATTTTTTTTTTTTCTTCTCCAATAATACTCCGTTGCAATTTGGCGTCATACTGACCAGTGGTGTTATTTCTGCAGCGTTTTGAAAGTTTAACTTTAATTATAGTCAGAAGTCATGGAGACGCTCTAACTTTTCTATTTAGTCTTTTCTCTCTCTTTTGTTTCAGATTCTGAAAGAGTAAGGACAGGACCTAGACTACGAAAAGACTCAGTACTACTAAACGTCCAAAAATTGTGGAGCTTGGATGCAGTCTGCTCAGAACGCACTTGCCCGTATTAATCATCCACTACACCGTAGGTGTGCGGCTTGGTGGTGCTCATTGTGGGAACACGACACGTCAGTTGTTCCCCAGTTAAACGACCGCTGTTGACAGCGCGCCAGGCGCCTGTCGTGGCAACAAGATGCTAAGCTGCTGCCGGCCCTCAACAACCTCACATAAGAAAGGCTTCCGGTGGAGGCCCTGACAGACAGTGCAGGGGCACTTACTATGCACGGGACGCGGCTCATAACCTGCCGCGGTCCGCGACGACCATTATATTCAAATGAGCCCCAACAGGTTACGGGGACAGCAGCGGCGCGTGCTAATCCCCCCCCTGCCCTCCCCGCTCACTGCCCCCCTCCCCACTCCACAATCTCTGGGGACTTCCCCGCCACGCTCGCGCACTCCGCCGGGACTTCCCCGGCGGACGGCGGACGTTTTATTCTCACCGCGACGCGACGCGGTGCGGCGTCGCCAGATAGATTGCGGCGGGCGTGCCATTGTCTTCCGGCGTCGCGTTCGATCGCGCCGCCTAATACCGCGGGCGGCGTCGGCGTCGCTTTATTTGCTCGCCGGCAGTAAATAGCCGCGTCGTCCGTAATGGACAGCCGGTCGATGCCCCACGCCGGCTCCTGAGCGCGTCACGCCTCGCGCAGCCAGAGGCGGCCGGCCGTTTCTTCTCGGACCTCTGCCTCCCTGTCAGCGCCGGCGACGGATCATGACAGGCACTCGGGAGGGAGGGGGGGATCTGTTGCCAGCGAGGAGGTGGACAGCGAAACGCCAGTGGTTAGCATCTGCGCACGTCCAGTGTCGATGTACTGCTTCCGAGCGACGTAACAATGCCTGGTTTGCACCTTCCTGACAGGACAATGCCGCGTGATATCAAGTAGAGACTCCAGATGGTACACGTTGAAACAATCGACGATTTTTTGCAGTTTCTGACAGAGTATGGTCCATACCCAGTGAGCGGTGGCTGGCCAGTGCTATGTGCTGTATTAAACTGTTGTGTACATAACCCCGCGTAGTCAGCGCGCACACAACTTTCCCACTAGAGCGCGCCCCGCTAAGCACAACAGCGCAGGCGCAGCGCTCGTCCGTCTCCGCACTACGAGATGGCGCTGCCATAGAGACGGACCAAATTCTGCTTCCGCCGATCCGCGTATTAATATTAACGCAGCCAATGAGATTGCTGCTAATATCGAACCTTTTCTCTTAGCAGATCACACTCGCGCAGTATTACATGAACGCGCGAGGTATTATAGCGAGTGTACAGACCTCCGATTAGTCAGTCCGCATTTGTCTACAACAGTCTGTACGAGTCTGCATTAGTCTGTACCAGTCTGTACGTGTTCTACATTTGTCTGTACCAGTCTATAGTCAAGTTTCAGTCTGCGCCTAATAAGATTACCATATTCCTGTATATAGCCATGAAGATAAATATATAGACACTTTTGTCAAGCATCAGAGATATATGTGAGAATAAGATTAACGTACCAATACCAAAGGAACTTCAGACTGTCAATTGTAAATAGCATCCAGAACCAAGTTAAGTAATTTTTATGCTTGTTATTATTTTAATAAAAATATGTGAAAATTAATCAAGTTCTGTTTAAAGTTGGTCACCGTCAATCTGCTACTCTAAGCGTGCAAGTGGCATTTCTATCGTCTGACCTAAGGGCAGAAGATAAACACGCCGCGGTAAGACCACGAGACATATTGCTGACATGCGCCTACTTCATTAGAGCGACAAGTCAAATAATCTGATGGTGTGTGTGCCGCAGGTCTTACAGTACCCACACCACATAAACCTTCGTTGCGATTCTGTGTTTAGTGTCCGCCCCGGTAGCTGAGTGGTCAGCGTGACAGACTGTCAATCCTAAGGGCCCAGGTTCGATTCCCGGCTGGGTCGGAAATTTTCTCCGCTCAGGGACTGGGTGTTGTGTTGTCCTAATCATCATCATTTCATCCCCATCGACGCGCAGGTCGCCGAAGTGGCGTCAAATCGAAAGACCTGCACCAGGCAAACGGTCTACCCGACGGGAGGCCCTAGCCACACGATATTTCCATTTCTGTGTTTAGTCTCCGGCGATTATGCTGTTATGCTGTTTGAGCCGTGGTGATATTGGCTGTTTTGAAGAGCGCGCCGCAGCGTGTAGTGTAAAGCAGTTGCCTTCCGTTTCTGGCGGTGGCGCCGCTGTGGTAATCGCAGCTTTGGTGTCTCCCTCTGGTGGGAAAGGGGGAAAAGTTGCCTGTTCACGTGCATTTAAGGCCGGTATTACACTATCAAATTTCTTTGTCAAATATCTTTCTCAAAAATCGTTGTCAAAGATATTTGATGGTGTAATAGGAACTTTGCCAAATGTCGTCCAATATTTGATCATATCTAGGGCCTCGCTGTAGATTTAATCGAAGTAATCGCTTGTCTTCTGTTCACTGCAACGTGAAATGTTACCACATGGAGCGCTAGCATCGCTGTAGCGTTCTGTCGTCTGTAGTGTTTTTATAAACATTGGCGGTAAATACAATAGGTGTGTGCTGACAACTACAAAATTAATAGAGATGTATGAAGCTGATGGGGCGATTTACAACGTGAGGCACCCTGAATACAAAAATAGATTAAGAAGATTGGAGACCTGACCTAACCTAACCTAACGTAACCTAACGTAACCCTCTCCTGTAACAAGGAATCGGAGTGTTACAGTGAGCCTGTCTTCTGAAGATGTAGCAGTTCTTAACTGAATATTGTGCTTTGTGATATGAGGATACACTTCACTGAGCACATACAGAAATGTATGCTCATCCATTCTTAAGTAATTGATGTACGACTTGACGTCTTCCACTGTAAGCTCACGCAGCAAGTTCTGTTGAATGCTTTTATGGTGCCGTCGTAAAACCCACGGCTTCACCCAGATTAGATTAGTTTTACGTTCCATAGATCCGTGCTGAGGAGATCCTCGTGGATGTGGAACATGTCGATTTTTTTTAAGCTGAAATAACAATACTAATAGTATGAATAAATACAATACATCATTTGTTTCTATTAAAAATTTCGTCAGTGGAGTAGAAAGAGTTGGCCACTAGTAAGTCTTTCAGGCTCCTTAATTTGTAACTAAATTTTTTATGTTTGCTGGCAAATTATTTAAGATGAGTGTTCCTGAGTAGTGGACCCATTTTTGAACTAAAGTAAGTGCTTTTAAGTCCTTGTGCAGATCACTTTTGTTCGTGGTATTGTATGTATGAACTGAGTTGTTTGTTGGAAAAAGACAAATTTCATTAAGGAGTAAATATACTGAGAGGCAGTAGTTAGTATACCCAGTTCTTTGAAGAGGTTTCTGCAGGACGTCCGTGAATTTACTCCACAAATAATACGTATTATACGCTTTTGGACTGTGAAAACTTTTGTTGGACTCAAAGAGTTACCCCAAAATATTATACCATATGACATTATGGAATGAAAGTAGACAAAGTATGCAAAATTTTTCATTTTTATGTTGTCTATGTCTGTTAACACTCGAATTGCAAATACAGATTTGTTAAAGCGTTTCTGCAGTTCTGTGGTGTGCTCCTCCCAACTGAATTTATTATCAAGTTGTAATCCCAGGAATTTAAGACCGTCAACCTCGTATGTATGGTTCCTTTTTTTCCCCCACCTCTTTTCCGCATGTGCACACAATGCAATTGCGGTACGTGCAACTGCTGAGGTTAATAACAAGTTGTTGTCAGCCATCTTGAACTTCGACGAAAAATTTGATGACAGTGTAATACCCCTTCTAGCGCTACGTCAAAGATCTTTGTCAAATGTATTTGACGGAATATTTGATCACATCTTTGATGAAATCTTTGACAAAGAAATTTGATAAATACCGGCCTAAGGGGCACTATGAGCTCGGGAGGAAGGCAGTCTGTCAGCAGTTGGTCAATCGGAATGAGGCTAGGTCAGTCTCACGTCACCAGTTGCTGGCCTGTCTCTCGTTCGCATTTGTGCGGCAGTTAGTGCCTGTCTGTCGTCGGAGTGCGAGTATGTCTATCGTTTGGCTCAAACTTTAAGCCAGAAAATGACAGTCTTGCCACTCCGCCAGTAACGGAACTCAGCTAGTGGTCGCCCGGTCGGGGTGAGTTCCTGCATCTGAGTTGGTTGGTCGGTCGCTCACTGAGACACGAGATGACTTGTCCATGTTGAGCGTCGGCGCATGTGAGGTCCCCACATGAGTCCAATGGGCCGCGCCGTATAAAAAGGGGTAGTGGCTTCGCGGTTCACACCAAAACCCAGGCGATCATTGTAGGCAAAACCACCCCTTCCTTCCGCCTCCTTGATTTCTATCTCACCATCTATGGCCGCCCTATCGCCCTCACTCCCACCCTTAAGTACCTTGGCGTCACCCTCCACCATCGCTTCTCCTGGACTCCCCACCTCCGGACAATCCAAGCCAAGGCACGCTCCCGACTCAGTCTCCTCAAGCTCCTCTCTGGCCGTACGTGGGGTCTGGACCCTTCCACCATCCTCCACACCTATAAATCCCTCATCCGCCCTATCCTTTGTTATGCCCATCTGGCTTGGATCTCTGCCCCCCCCCCTATCTTTTATAAATCCCTCCAAATCCTTGAACGTCATGCTCTCCGCCTCGCCTATCGCATCCGTCTCTCCACCCCCACGCGGATCCTGTACGATCTCATCCCCTTCCTCCTTTTCCTTGAAAGGATACTGATCCTGTTCCTCCCGTAAACTCAATCCTCCTCACCCGCTCGTCTCCCCGATCCTCTCCCACCCCCGCCCGCTGCTGCTCCTGTATACCCACGTCCCACCCGGTCTCCATCTCTCAACCCTCCTTACCCTCTCCCAAGGTGGCTTCCACCAGCTCCCCCTCCCTGATGATGTCCTCCTCCCCTCCATCTACCCCTCCTATCAACTTTGATCCTCCACCCACTTCCTGTGTCCTTTCCTTTAGGCACCCTCCCTCCCTTCTCTTCCCTTCCCTTCTCTTTCCTTTTCCCCCGTCCCGTCCCTCCACCCCTCTTCCCCCGGGCTTCCCCTCCCCCTTCCTCCCCTGCCCGTGGCATCTCTGCTCCCCCCTCTCGCTCTCCCACTCCCCTTCCTCCTCCTCCTCTCTTGGCAGGTCCCCGAACTCGCACACGCACAGTGAACATTCGCGCGCCGTAGGTCATCGCCATTAGTGTCTCATGTGTGTGCCTTCGTTTGTGTTTAGTGTTTGTTCGCCGAAACGCCGCCACTGTTCACGTGTACCATCGCCATCATCCCTATTTTGAGCGCCGTGTCCACTAGTGTCAGTGATGTTTTCTCGTCAGGCGTGAACGGCTCCGTGTTTTTTGTTTTTTGGTGTCTACATTGTTTTGCCCGCCATTTTGATTGTACTCTCTGTGTCCTCTCTATTTATTACTTATTGTAAATCTCAAGGCTGAACAGCGGCGTACTCAGCTGCTGACAGCCCGCCTTGTGTAAGGTGATAAAAATCACAATAAAGAAAAAAAAATCGCGGTTCACACGAGAGCAAAAGGAGTGAAACCACATCAGGCTGGACGGGGCGGGCTGCCACGCCGTGAGACGGGAGATCGGCGCGCCTTCCTGCGCCCGTTGAAGCGGCTGCCAGCGGACGGTTGGGGAGAGCGTTGGGGGTGCTGCGCCAGGTCTTCGCCAGAAATCGCGGTTTATTAGAAGTTAAGTGATTGGAGATCTGTTGTTTCATTTACTTGTTAAATTCTACTTGTTTTCTTGGTGAGGTCACCAGCCGCTTTGTTTTGGGGTCGTCCCACCATTCTTCTCCGTTTGCCCACCCGCGGGAAGGTGGTTATTTGTGAATTGGGTGGTCCGTTTTTCCCTTGTTGAGTTGGGGAGGGTTAGAGCAATCTGCGGTTCGGGTTGTTCAGTACTCCCCCTGTCAATCTGCCATACGTTAATAGCTGCCTCTGTCATGTTTGTCGGATTCGGTGTTAACGAATTTATAGAAATAAGGTAAAGGCCGAATTCCTGAAATATGTCTTTATCTAGCCTATCATCTTGCGAGGCCGTATATGTGTAATGTAGAGTATGTTGTACATTTTATGTAAGTCTCAGTTTCATGGGTTTCATTTAAATAGTCATTTTTATAAAGTTGCCTCGCCGGCCGGAGTGGCCGTGCGGTTCTAGGCGCTACAGTCTGGAACCGAGCGACCGCTACGGTCGCAGGTTCGAATCCTGCCTCGGGCATGGATGTGTGTGATGTCCTTAGGTTAGGTAGGTTTAACTAGTTCTAAGTTCTAGGCGACTGATGACCTCAGAAGTTAAGTCACATAGTGCTCAGAGCCATTTGAACCATTTGAACCAAAGTTGCCACCCTTCCACCGTAAGAGTCCTTTTAAAAACAAATTGCACTTTTGGTGGCAAATAATTTCTTAGTGTGAGTGTTTGTACCATTTCCATCCCTCTCATGGGGTGCATAGTTAATGGGTTTGTGTGAGTTGTTAAAATTTTTAGTTTAAAGTAATCTGGTGTGTTGCAGATTTGCACCAGTGTAGTCTTTCAGAGGTTGTTGTGAGTGGTCGTGACTACGGCCGTGTTGAAAGGGAGCGGTAAGCTTCTGAGCCCAAAGGCTCATACTGTCAATATTGTTCTTTCTGCCTCTAAATAAAATTGTAATTTGATATTTCGAGAATTTTTTCCTGCTTATAAATTTTAAATCTGTTTTGAAAGGGCTTATATGAATAAAATTCCCATTTCTTAAAGGTAATTTCATTTTCATCAGTTACTCCCTGGCAACTACTTCCAAGCTCACCTAGTGTGATTAAATGTGTTAATGTTCTTGATGAATCACTAATAAATAAAGTAAATTCTTTAAGAAAAGATTTTGAAAATAAATTTACGGTTCGCTGTTATCCTCTCCTTCTGCGGGTGGCAGCAGCGGTGTGTATCGATACTCACACCTTGCACTGTCTTTGACTTGGCGCTTATAATTTCCGGCTAGGCGGTCTGCGAGCAGTCAGTCGGTAGGCATGAAGCAGCGAGGAAATCTCCGCAGCACGTGATTTGGTCGGGCCGCTGGCGGTCTCTATGCAGTGTCGGGGTGTGTGGGGCTGTTGCCATTGCTACGAGGTCTGTGGATCACCGACCCTCGACCCTCGACTGTTGGGATATTCCCGCGAGCAACAACGTGGTTTTCAAGTTGGAAAATTCTAGCCACCCTCCAGTGGAGTTTCACTGTATTTGGTTATTTGAATTGAAGTGCACCAGCGGAATATTCTGCGTTGTGGCTGTTAACATTCCGGTTACCTGCCCTCGCCGTTGACGTAAATTTCAGGCAGTGTAGTTCCCTCATCGTATTGTTGCTGTCGAGCAAGGTGTGTAGTTTGACAGCTCCATGTATGATTGGTTGTGGACGCCAATATCTTCTACGTTGTGCCTTTGAACTCCCTGTTGTGCCCTAGTCAGGTGAAGTGGAAGTTATCGTGTCGGTGGGTTCGTTGACTGTCGGTCGTTTGGGTTGTCGTCGGATCGTGAATGTTTGGCCCAACTGCCTGTCTCACCTAAGTGAGCGTTAGTGTTTGAAATGCAGGCCGACCCTTGAACATCTGAACAACCTTGGGTGTACTGTCTTTTTTTATTTGTTCTTTTGGTTTGTACTTGTATGGCTTCTAGCCGATTCTTTTAATTAAGTGTGCTCTGCCCTTAAGGCATAAGATTCTTTAGGCCCTCAGTCTGATTTAAAGAACTGTTTCACATAAAACCTTTGGCATTTTAAAGATATTAATGTTGAATTTTCAAGTGTTTGACCTTCAGCCGATTTTGAGTTTGAGTTGTTTTGCTCTTAAGGCCTTCAGCCTAGTTCAAAGAACTGTTTCACGTAAGTAAGGCCTTTGGTATTTAAAAAAAAATTGTTATGGAGTTTTAAGTGTTAGGCCTTCAGCTGATTTGAATTTAACTTGTTCGCTCTTGAAGTGTCTGATTCTTTGGGCCTTCAGCCTAACTAAAGAACTGTTTTAAGATATGGCTTTGCCATTTAAATTTCTGTTTTGGTTGAGTTCTGCCTAATTAAGAACTGTTGTACACAAGGCTTTGGTTTTTTTTTTTAAATTAATGTTGTTTAGCCTTGAGTGTTGAGCTTTCAGCCGATTTTGAATTCAATTTGTTTGCTCTGAGAATCTGATTCTTTAGGCCTTCAGCCTAAATAAAGAACCGTTGTAAGATAAGGCTCGCCTTTTAAATTTCTGATTATGCTTGCGTTTTAAGTTATTGGCCTTCAGCCGTTTTTAAATTAAAGTGGCTTTCAGTATGGTAATTAAGTCCCAAAAATTAAAGCTGTGTGTTTATTTTTTTTGGGGGGGGGGGCTCTTGTAATGTTTGATCAAATAATAAAGTTTTATGTTCGAGTGTAACTGACAGCCCCTTATTTTGACCCCTTTCCACAATTTAAACCACTTGTCCTGTCCTGCGGGTTTAGCTGGACGTTTCACCCAGATTATCTACGTAGAATCCAGGAATAAGTGCATCCAGCTGTGACTGCAGGTACATCCGACCGCATCATATTGAAACGTCAAGTTTATGAGTCCCTAGTGCTTGGTGAACAGAAATTCGATATTTCAAATGAAGTGTCCTCCGCCAAAAGGGAGCAAGCAGACCACATCTGCGTGTCCAAGGTAGAGGGTTGTGACGTTCCATAGAGGAGAGGAACGGCTTCATGGAGCGAGATAGGTTTATTTTGCTTTCCAGCCAAAATTGAGTCTGAAAGGGATGAAACGTCCCCTTTGAACAATTATACATGACTGTGCTTAACCTGTCACACAATATTTTGTTAGCGCAACGCAATCTGACTTTCAAAAATCCCTACAAAAGAATGACCCTGACTAACATTAAACTATACCTTTCACAAATCACTTACCTCACAAAAATCTTCGCTGCTCAAGCTACTGCAATACAGCGAGCGCCACTACTGCCAGCTAAATAAAAGATTCAAACTATGGAAGGCACTAACTACTGATAGGGATAGTTAGCAAATGAAAGATATTAGTAGAGAACAAACAATGTATTTACCTTGATCTCATCATATATAAATATAGCAGTTCATGACAAATTACAAATCTCCGCCATCTCTCTCCCCACATCCACCACTGCCGGCGGCTCACCTCCAACTGCGCAACGCTACGCGCTGTTAACATCCAGCTGCCCCTCTACAATGGCAGACAACAATGCAAACTAGCCACAGACTGCACACAGCACAGCCAGTGATTTCATTTTCATACAGAGAGCGCTACGTAGCGGCGGCGTTACCAATATAAGAACCTAAAAAGCCTACTTACATAAAGAAAACATAAACAGCCTACTTACATAGCCCCCATGCTCCCCACAAAAAATTTTTACAAATGGTGTTGGGCACTGGCCAATACAGATTTGACGAAAATTTTTCACAATTACAGTAACAAAGATATAAAATGCACACACTTATTGATACAATGTTGGTCAAAAGCTAAAATTTTCTTACAGTCCATAAAGATAGTCCTGATCATTCATCATAATAGTAATTACAGTTTCTCATTAGTAAAAGAAATTGCACACAGAAGTAGTGGATTTCCATACAGTCTTGAAGAAGTAGTGTTGTCCTTCCAACGGAAAGACAGTGCTGACTCTTGACATGCTGATAGGTAATGGGCCACAACAGAGCAAATCCACAGCAGAGTCATTCGACGTTGATGAATATAGGTAGGTAGGTCATCACAGAGCAGACCCACTGTAGTCCTTGTAGAGATTACGATATTGGTGGGCCACCAGAGGTGCAGACCCACTGTAGTCCTTGTAGAAATAATGGTATTGGTGGGTCATCAAAGATGCAGACCCACTGTAGTCCTTGTAGAGATGGCCAGCAGCCATCTGTTGTGACTGTGCAGGTGCACAAACACCATTGAAGAGTCTTGCGGAGAATATAGCAAGTCCATAAACCACCACTTGTGCACTCACATAGTTTTTGGAATTGTCCTTAGAACCAGCAATGCTGTTATCATGTCCCTTGCTGAATTATCAACACACATGCAAACACTAACAATCTCTGCTTCTCACATATTGTCCATATACTATGACCAACAGAAACGTGTGCAGCGAAATGGAACTTACAAGTTAAGAATATGATGAACTGGTGTCAATTACAATTTTATAACATAAGAATACAATTACAAAGGTACAAAACAATACAGACAACATTTGTAGTACAGGATTTACAAAAGAACTGAAATAACATATACATCAGTGTTACAGGAAATATGACATAAGTAAATACATAAAAGATCAGAATAACTTGCGAAACATCAACTTCACACATGAGCATTTAAACAGAATGAATAATGTGTAAGCATATTTATAAGGTAAATAACATATTATTAATGCCAATTATATTCGAGGATAACAGTATTCCTCATCATAGTGAATGTAGCTTAATATTAAAAGAAGAAAAAATTCTATGAAACTACACAGAGACAGGAAGAAAACAAATACACAAGGGTACACAAACATATAGTGGGATAATACAAAAGGAAAGGACAGGGTTTGTTGCACTGCAGTATTTTGCAAACAAAACTTTCTTTACTTCTTGGAGATCTCCCTTCATTCAACATTATTCCCAAAAAGTCCTATCTATACCTGCTTTCTGTATTCTATTCATATTTCTTTCAATATAATTATTTCTCAGTGTACAATACTCATTTTGGCCCAAATCTGTTTCATATAACTTCGCAACGCATTCTTTACCTACTCTCCATAGTCAGTTTCTTATATAGTCTACCCCTCTTAAGCTAACTTAAATCTACTGAGCTGAGATGCTAAACTAAGGGCCGAGGCAATGCAGCAGCACATAAAACAATTAATATAAACAGCAATGAAAAAAAAATGGAAAATCGCAAAGCAAACTACAGTAAACCTAAATTACCAAGCAATTCAACATTACAACTAATATGAGGCAATGCGCAGCAAACAAAAAAATAAATCTGGCTTAGCAGAGTAACACAAATTAAAGTTCAGTAGCACTATGCCTGGCAAACAGCAGCTTATATCTAAACATGACATAGTTCAAGCAGAAAAAATATTACAGTAAAAACAACAATGCAGATAAGGGAAATGTATATTCACATCTTAATCTCTAAGTAATTAAAGTGGTGCACCACAACAACTTATCAACTCTCGTAGAAAGACACTTGTCATAATCAGGTGTGCAGATGTACGAATATTTCCCATCAATTCATAAGCATTTCAGTAATTAGCACAAAGTACGAGTAACCATATGTTTTCAGGTAATGAGCGTGTAATATTTGCGATGCTTTCTACAAAGGAACGTCAATAGCCAGGATAATGGCCTCCCTTTTTTTTTTCTACCTGTGCCGCTGAAAGGCTAATGGCTTTTTTTTCGGGCGGCTGTCGCCCAGGTGGGTGCCCGCGACGCATTACGTGCAGGTGGTCGCTTAACTTTCTTACGGAAATATTTACGACAGCAGTTTCTGCTACAGTGACAGTCTCACATAAAAATATTTCACAGGTCAAGAATTAGCGTTGCAAATCTGTAGAAACAAAATCCTATAAATATAAGTGTCCAAAAAATTTTCGCCAGCATTGTGATACATTCACGCATATACACACACATTTCATAACTCTTAAAGTACGATTCTCGGTTTCCAACATCCTTTTTCACAAGTCAAGAGTTCCTAACTTCTATTCATTATTCATATACATATAAACACGTAATCACATTCCTCATATATGGTAGCATCATCTTATTGACATAAACATATCTCAACAGCATAATACACATCGTCGTCGTAAAAATAACATCATAACACCTCAGTCAAATCTCAAAATCGTCGTAGCTTCCTCCAATAATTAAAAAAATTCTCTGCTCATGTCAAAAGTGTCATCTGCCTCAAACGTACTTTAAAAATCATGAATCCATACCAAATACATCATTCAAAGCTCTCATAGTATCACAATGGTTCCAAAAACATATGAACAGTTTACAAAGTACAGACAAAATACAGTTTCATAAGTGTGAAGTTATCCAACTGTGTAATTGCGTAAACATCTGTCACTGATGTAGTAAAAAAAATGTTTATCTCTCAGTTAAAAGATCAGATAGCTGGGTAATTTGTGTGTTAGGGAAATATGGTACCAATGTGTAAAGTTGTATAAGCAAATACCATATTAGCTAGGGTTCCTTGTGGTTGCCACACACATGGTACACAAAGTAAGCATGTACCCCCCTGAGGATTAATGTAATTATACCCTCAGGTGTTACAGATTACAGCAATGAAATGAAATGTATCACTGAAAACCTTTGTATCATTGTACTTCAAATATCTTTAAAAATAAATGTTTTAAGTACAAAATTAATCACTCAAATGCGTGTCCTGTAGCGCTAAATGTGCGTCTTGCTGTAAGATAATTCTGTGGAAGTGTCATACTTATCGTCCTCCGAAAGCTAAGTTCTGCAGAAGTCAATGTACTTACCTCATGATAAACAAAAGTGAAATGCTTTATGTATAGATATCTTAGTTATTACGCTTATTGCCATGATGAAGAAAGTACTGTGCTGTAACGTATTGTTGTGCTACGGAAAAGGCAATCTCATTGTAGCTATACCACAAAAGTTACTACTAAAACATGTTTTACTTTGCAGAATAAAACAGAAAAACTGTGCAGAAATAAAACAGAAACACTACAAAAGCAACATTGTAAATTGTCACTCATTAGAAGCGTCGTGATAAAACCGTGTAGTTGTCACTTAAACTAACCACTGTGTCGTCTGGTATCTCACAGAAAGTACATTAAACCCAGAATGTATTTTCAAGTAAACCAAAATGTTGCATTAAAATCTCATTAGCAGTACCAGTATGTGTCCTAAGTATGTAAGCCTGATAGTCGTTAGGTAATCGTGCAACTAACAAGCAAGAATGTACAAATACAACACTGTGTCGTCTGTTCACTATAACAATGCATTCGTAATTTCTGTTTAAAAATGTTCCCTAGGTTCTAGACTGGATACTTAACTTCAAACATTGTTGCATGTTAACAGTTTCTTAAATCTGACAAAGCATCCTAGAAATGTGAAGTGAAAAGTTTTATGGAAAAGACAAAGTTAAAAAGCACATTATCTTTCAATAAATGGTTTTACATGTGAAATGTGGTGTAAACCTTTACTCTTCCTAGTACGCAGAGTTTCAACTTCAACGCAATTATCATGTGGTATACGTCGGATTCTGTATGGTCCATTGTAAACTAGAAAGAATTTGTGACTCAAGTGTTTCTTCTTATGTGACAATGAATGAGCTTTAATGAGAACTTTCTGACCAATATACAATTTCTTTGCATTTGCTTTACCGTGTAGTTTTCTCCTTTTGTCTGCTGCAGATTTTATATTTTTAAGAGCCAAATCAATTATGTCTTTGTGTCGAAGTTTACGTGTATTCGGGAAAGGTACAAGCTCTCTGATTCTGTTCGGTGGTTCTTCATTCTTCAGTACAAGAGTAGGTGGTAAAGCAGTGGAATCATGAGGCATTTCATTCAGCACGTTTTGAAATAAGTGTAAATATCTGTCCCAATGCTGATGCTTTCTGTGACAATAAAGCCTGCAAAGCTTATTGATTTCTTTCATAATCCGTTCGGAGGGGTTACAATGTGGTGAGTACAATGAAATAAAAACAGATTTGATTTTATGGTTGCGAAGCATGCGTGACCAAACAGCAGATCTAAATTGCGGTCCGTTATCTGAAATGACTTTAGCAACGTGGCCAACTTCACGTAAGAAATTTTTTACAAAGGCGTTGGATACAGACCGTCCAGTGGCTTTACGTAACGGTGTGAAAGAAACAAATTTTGAAGTAAGTTCAACAGCGACTAGAACGTACGAAAATCCATTAGATGTTCTGACAAGCGGTCCCAAGAGATCAACAGCAGCAAATTCTTTTAATTTAGAAGGAATGATAGGAAACAACGGAGCACGATGTGAGACAGTAGATGGTTTCGCCTTTTGACAAAGTTTACAAATAGACAAGACTCTTCGAATTCTCTTTTCCATATTGTTAAAATAACAAGTCGTTCGAAGAATATGATAACATTTTCGTGGACCAAAATGTGCGTAGCTGAAATGAATGTACCAAATGAGCTTATTAACAAAATCGTCAGGAATGCAAAGTACCCATAGCTTGTCATCAACAGTGCAGCATTTGAACAGTATGTTGTTTCTAACCAGATAATAATGCCGAATCTGTGTGTGTGTCTTTTCATGCCATTTGCTCTTGATTTCTTTCCAAATCGGATCTTTATCTTGTTCATGAGCAATGTCCTTTAAAGATGTGGTGATGAAGTTTTCAAAGGCGACTTTTTGAATGTAAAGAATACTGAAATTTTTCTCGAGGTTGCCTTCTGTGGTACTTTTCTCAAGCCCAGCCGGTGCGCGTGACAGTGCGTCCGCAACAATGTTCTCCTTGCCGGGAATGTAGACTATTGTGAAACGGAATTCTTGCAGAAACAATGCCCAACGTTTTAACCTGTCACGATTTAATTTTGAAGACATAAGAAATTGTAATGCACGATGATCACTGTATACTTTTACGTGCTTACCAGAAAGAAAGAAACGGAATTTGTTAAATGCCCAAACGATAGCTAAAGCTTCTAATTCAGTAACGGAATATTTTTTTTTACATTTTGTTAGCACTCGGCTAGCAAAAGCAATGGTTTTCTGAATGGTAGTGCCATTTTCTATGGCTTCTTGAAATAAATGGGCACCAAGACTGACTTTAGAAGAATCCGTGCTAAGGCAGAAATCTTGTGACAGATCTGGATGAGCTAAGATTGGCGCGTGAAGTAACGCTTCTTTCAAAGAATTGAATTCCAACTGTGCTTGTTCGTCCCAGTTCCAAATAGTATTTTTTACAGTGAGAGAACAAAGTTTTGGTGTAACAAGAATTTGCATATTCAGAAAACGACGGTAAAAATTTATGAGACCTAGAAAACTGCGGACTTGTCTTTTTGTGGATGGCACTAGAATGGCTCTGATTGCTTCTAACTTTTCAGGATCCGGCTGAATCCCTTCAGAAGAAATAATATGTCCCAAAAACTTCACCTTTGTCCTACCGAATTCAGACTTTTCCAAGTTAACTGTAATTCCAGATTCTGCAAAAATACGTAACAAACTGTTGAGGATGCGATTATGTTGTTCCCATGAAGCTTCTGCTATCAGAATATCGTCCACATATAAGGTGATGTGACGTTTTAAGAACTCAGGTAATATGGAATTTAACCCACGAATGAATGCTGCCGAAGAAATGTTCAAACCAAAAGGAAGTTTCCGAAACTAATAACAAACGCCGAAACAAAGGAAAGCTGTGTATTTTCTACATTCTGGATGAAGTTCGATCTGATAAAAGCTGGATCTGAGATCAATGGAAGACAACACTTTTACACCATTAAAATTTTGGAGAAGTTCTTCTAACGTTTGCGGCCTGTCTGTTTCAGGAATAATGATCGTATTGATTTGTCTCGAATCTACGACAAGCCTGATCGATCCATTTTTCTTCTCAACAACATGTAATGGATTGTTGTATGAGCTTACTGCAGGCTCAATAATGCCCTCATTAAGCATAGATTGTATTTCTGTTCTAACACGGTCCCTATAATGCGCCGGAATTACGTATGGTCTAACACAAAATTTAGTATGCTCACGAACACGAAATTGGTATTGAAATCCCTTGATTGTTCCTGTTTTATGAGTAAAAACTGTGGAATGTGCTTGTAAAATCTCAAAAAGATCCTGCCTATCAGTGTCATTACAATTCTCAATTGTTTGAATTTTATTCTGAATTAACTTATTAGTGTCAAATGCGCCGTCGATATCATCCCTGTCAGTACTTGCAGAGTGATTGTTAGTGTCTAGTTCCGTAGAAAGGTCCGAACTGTTGTCTAACAGAAGGTAAAGCCGATTAATTTCCTCGTCATGGTTTGAGAGCCAATCTTCAAATTTCAATGCTATTGACTTACCTTCTTTCTCTAAACTTATTTCAGCATCGTGAAAGTTTAAGATTGCTTTAAATTCATTCAAAAAGTCTACTCCCAATATAATTTCCGTCGACAATAATGGAACAATGAGAAAGTTCATAGAGAAGCTGTGGCTTTGACAAAAGAATTCTAAATTGGTTTGTTGGCGTACATCTACACTTTTTCCAAAGATTGCACCTTGTAATTTAATCTTACGTAACGGAAGTGTGGGGCAATCGTTCGATTTGTTGCATTTGCTAAAGGCTGTTTCACTGATTACTGAAATGGGACTGCCAGAGTCAAGTACTGCCGTAAATTTTACGTCATTTACAGTAATGTGAATCACAGGATATGCAATGTTGTTATGTTTTACGTCGTGTTCCTGGAGTATGATGTCCCTAATGTCTTCCATTTTTACGTAATTACTAGCTACGGCAGCTGCGTCGTTAGTGTCATAAGAACGTTTTGTGGCTGCCAGCGGTGTGAGTCATTGCCTATTGTCTCTTTGTTGGCGCGCGTCGTTATTGGGATTTGGAGACCTAACTTCTACAAATTCACCTCCTCGAGAGGGCCCTGCTCTGTTTGAATCCCGCCAGTTCTGATGCAATTCAGGTCTGTCGTTACGATCACATCGTCTGTCGTCATGTCGGTAGTTCCTGTAGTTTCTTTCTTGTCGGTTAAGTGGTGGAGAATTTCTCCCTGAATCGTAACTGCGCACTGAACTGTTGCGTCTGAAGTTATTCTGTTTCCCTTGATAATAATTATTTTTGTTCCCATATTGTCTGTTTCTCTGATTGTCTCTGTGATAGTCACTACCGCGGAGAGGTGATCTTTCCCTGTAATTATTACTACTCTGCCAACGGTTGTCGTATGGGTGGTGTCTATTTTGGTCACGATTTGCGTTGTAAGAATAGACCAGTCGTGTCCGGTTATTGTTTCTGTCGTCACGGAATTGTGACGGATGTGACCTGTAATTGTTGTGTCCTTGTTTTCGCATTCCGTGATTATCAGTGTCAATTTCTAGTTCTTGTAACAGTCCCTGAAAAGCTTCAATGTCGTCTTTGCAACGTCCTGCTAAAATAATATGCCGTAAATGTTCAGGTAATTTGATTAAGCAAATGCGGATGAGTTCTGAGGGGCTGTATGGGTTTGACAGGTACTGGTTCTTGTGCAACATGTCTTCAAAATATTTCACAAGACTGGAGAATTCAGATTGTTCGAAATGTTTCATCATTATGATACCATGTTTTACTCGGTCTTGTGTGGCTTGAGACCAATATGCTGAGAGGAAGGCATGGTAAAACTCTCCTTCACTGTGACAATCGTGAATGACCGATCGCATTCTTACAGCTGGTTCATTCTCTAAATAGCCACACATAAATTCTAATCTGTGTTCTAACGACCAGTTGGGAGGAAAACAATGAGAGAATTGATGGAGCCATGCTTGTGGATGAATGTCGTTGCCAGAATTCTTAAATGTTTTGAATTTACGTGTAGTAATGAACAGCTTATAGTCAAAGTCATCATGTCGGCGAGTCGCATATCGGTCATTGTTACGTCGTTTCGGCGGTTCCATTTCAAAATTCGGTGCACCTTGCCAATTTCTTTCATAACTTCCGAAATGCCCTGTGTTATTATTTTGCGGCTTTTCCGTATTTCTAAGTCCCTCTTCCCGTGTTGGAGCGGGAGTGTCCTCTGAAATACGTAATTCTTGTATTACCTGTGTCAGCTCATCTTGTACTTCCTGGATTTCTCTTTGGTGTTGTGTATTAATTTGATTCTGATTTTGTTTGAATTTCCTAATTTGTTCGTACTCTTCTGTGTCATTAAAGACTACCAGTTTTGTGTCGTTCAGATTATCATCTACCTTCGTAGATAAGTTAGTGAACTGATCCGAAAGTTCGGCTACTTTCTTCGATAGTGAACACATTTCCTCAATGTGTTTTTCTGAACCAAGTTTCAGAGTATCTACTGTGTCCTTAAAGTTTTCCTGAGTTTTTGCAAGTTGCGTAACCGAATCGGTAGATGCAACTGAGTCAAATTTAGCTTGCAAGGTCTCATGATTTTCATGAACAATAATTTGCAGTTCTTTTATGGCTGCTTCGTGATTCTGTAATGCATTTTCATGCCGCGAAAAAATAGGTTGAAAATGCTCACAAATTTGTGTTTTTACGTCATTACAGACTTTTTGACATTTCGATTCAATGTTATGTAACTCAGTAGTTAAATCTTCACGTGTTTGTTCAAGTGTTTGTTCCAATGAGTCTAACTTTTTAAGATTTTGTTCCACTGTGTCTAACTTTTGAAGCTTTTGCTGTGTTTGTCTCTGATTTTGTTCCATTGTGTCTAACTGTTGCTGTGTTTGTCTCTGATGTTGTTCCATTGTGTCTAACTGTTGCTGTGTTTGTCTCTGATGTTGTTCCATTGTGTCTAACTTTTCAAGCTTTTGTCCCATTTGTTGCATTAATTGTAATAACAACGCACTGGTGTCTGAAACATGTTCCTCAGTGCTTTTCGGCAGTGAAGTTGCACCGGCAACATTCACATTTTGACAAGTGGAAAATGTGTCTTGACTCATTTGAGAAAACGGTGGGAACCCAAAACCTGAGTCTGCAGTATTTGCAATATTGTGTTCTGTCATTCCCGATTCCTGAGGCGAGCTGTTGCCGACCAATCGATCGATAACGCTTCCCTGTTCACTACCTGTTTCACTGTCTACACCATTGTTTGCCGCCCGCTCCATTTCCCTATGCGCAATTACCAAATTACTACTTTGAACATTAGTTAATTCATTACTCTGCGGCGCTAAGACACTGCTTTCGTCTTCACTGTCATTTCTCAGTTTACTTTGAAGCCTAGTATTACGTTTTTCACACGCCATTATTGTCACAGTATTTCACACGATAACACAGAAAGGCGCAATTTGAAGAGCAAAATAAAATAACATAGCAATAGAAATAATGTCTACTTAATTGCCAGCGCAGCTGCGAAATACTTGGTGCAAATCTACATGCATGCCACAACTGTTTTACTGTACAACAACGAAAAACTACAACTACAAAGGAAATTCTCTCTATAATTACGCGCTAGCAATAAACAATAGCTACACTAATTACACAAACTACAAGAAAAAAATCAGAAGATTCCAGTGAGGTATCCTAGGCTAAGGGTCGACATATGAAACGTCCCCTTTGAACAATTATACATGACTGTGCTTAACCTGACACACAATATTTTGTTAGCGCAACGCAATCTGACTTTCAAAAATCCCTACAAAAGAATGGCCCTGACTAACATTAAACTATACCTTTCACAAATCACTTACCTCACAAAAATCTTCGCTGCTCAAGCTACTGCAATACAGCGAGCGCCACTACTGCCAGCTAAATAAAAGATTCAAACTATGGAAGGCACTAACTACTGATAGGGATAGTTAGCAAATGAAAGATATTAGTAGAGAACAAACAATGTATTTACCTTGATATCATCATATATAAATATAGCAGTTCATGACAAATTACAAATCTCCGCCATCTCTCTCCCCACATCCACCACTGCCGGCGGCTCACCTCCAACTGCGCAACGCTACGCGCTGTTAACATCCAGCTGCCCCTCTACAATGGCAGACAACAATGCAAACTAGCCACAGACTGCACACAGCACAGCCAGTGATTTCATTTTCATACAGAGAGCGCTACGTGGCGGCGGCGTTACCAATATAAGAACCTAAACAGCCTACTTACATAAAGAAAACATAAACAGCCTACTTACAGGGAGACTGGATGTTCAGTACCTCATCTGCCTCACTAGTGGTGAAACGGACAACACTCCAATACACTGTCGAGTAGATTTCGGATTTACGTATTCACCTCATCTAGGGTGCAAAGAAAACTGGACTTCGAGTATCCCAGTGAAATTGTCAACGATAACAAAACATGAAAAATAAAGAAAATTAAGGGATACCTCTTGGGCTGAGAATAATGAATAGTCCCTGAAGAGCCGGCCGGTGTGACCGAGCGGTTCTAGGCGCTTCAGTCCGGCGCCGCGTGATCGCTACGGTCGCAGGTTCGAATCCTGCCTCGGGCATGGATGTGTGTTATGTCCTTGGGTTAGTTAGATTTATGTAGTTCTAAGTTCTAGGGGACTGATGAATAATGTTGTCGAATAATTATAATTACGTTGCTGTGAACATCACAAGCCGGGAAATATTTGCAAATAGCAGCACTGGTAATTAGGGTTATCCTAACTGTGTCGCTTCAGACAATCGCGGACGGGCGTCTGGTCGCAATTGAGTGGGTTAAGGTAACGGTAGTGGAGAATCTTTTGGCGAACGGTGCCAAGCAGTATTTCAATATGCTGGCGTTTGGTGTGTAACGTCGTACATGGCGGGGATATTCTGGAGAGGCCTCGTGGATTGTGTGTACTTGATGCTCACCTGTATGGTTCTTCTGGCACTGGAGTCATGAGATCCTAGAGAGTAAGTTGGGAAGTCTTCTTCTTCTTCTGCAGTAGCGCTACAGCCCTTGGTGAGCCTTGGCTCCTTCAACAATCTTCCTCCACACTTGTCGGTTATTTGCTGCTCTTTTCCACCCCCGGATTCCCATACTGGTGATATCCATTATTACCTCGTCGATCCATCTTCTTCTAGGTCTCCCTTTCTGCCTAGCTGAATGGATCACACCTTTCATCATTTCTTTGGAATTCTATCCTCTGCCATTCTCTCCAAGTGTACTAGCCATCGTATTCGCCGTGAATTCACAAATTTTACTGTGTCCCTGCCATGTATTAACTCTTGTAATTCGGCATTGTAGCATATTCTCCAGCCTTCTTCCTCCCTTATTGGCCCATAAATTTTGCTTAGTATTTTCCGCACAGTGGTTCATAGTGCATATATTAGCAGTTTTGTTTTTCTTGTAACATGGGTAATTTTGAAAAGTTGCATATTTGCGAAGTAAGCTCTGTTTCCTGCTTGTATTCTTTCCCTTACAGCCTTTCGAATACTGTTATCATTTGTTATTAGGGCTCCCAAGTAGCTACAAGAGGACACTCCACTGAAGCATTTCCCATTGATGTTTAGGTTTTTAGGCGTTCTTCTGGCCTCATATTGTGACATTACCATATATTTTGTTTTGCTTTTATTTACTATGCCGGCCGGTGTGGCCGTGCGGTTAAAGGCGCTTCAGTCTGGAACCGCGTGACCGCTGCGGTCGCAGGTTCGAATCCTGCCTCGGGCATGGATGTGTGTGATGCCCTTAGGTTAGTTAGGTTTGATTAGTTTTAAGTTCTAGGCGACTGATGACCTCAGAAGTTAAGTCGCATAGTGCTCAAAGCCATTTGAACCATTTACTATGAGGCCAATTTTTAAGGCCTCCGTTTCCATTGCCCGGTATGTTTCTAGGAGTGTATTGGTATTTCTTCCTACTATAGCAGTGTCATCCGCGTATGCACATATCTGGCTAGTTTTCATAAATATTGTGCCTCTTTCGTTGATTTTATTTACTACACTATGGAGGGCTATATTGAATAGGGCAGTGGAGAGACTATCACTTTGCTTCACACCTTTATTAAAGTCAAAGCTTTCACTTCCTCTGCTAAGGACCTTTACTTTTGCTCGTGTCTCTGTCATTGTCATCCTGATTAGGCTTATTAGTTTAGCACATATCCCAACTTATTTCGGTACTCTGTATAGATCTTGGGAAGTCGATTACTCTGAAACAGTGGCTCCCTTGAAGCCCTTTCGAGTTCTTTGTTGCACACGTATCACTTTGAACGTGGACGTGATAATTAGGAATACGAACTTGATTGGAGGAGTTGGCTGCTTGATTGCTGGCCAGCAATCCTATTCTTTGGACTCCCATTTCGTTCAGAGTGTACGAATGTGCAGTGAAAGCGAAGCGAGGGAGTTTTTTTACAGGCTGCTGCTTCGCTGAACTAACTGTCTCGTCGTACCGTGCAGATGGGTGCGATTCAGAGATTCACTGTGCGTGTCTACAGCTAGGTTAGCTACTATGTTTGAGTGCTCTTTTTCATAGTGTTGAAAGTCGCGAGCTCTCTCTTCTTATCTCGTGTTTTCTACTGAAAATCTCGTGCTTGTACTCTTGTTAACTTTACTATTACAGAGATCGCCAAAACTTTATTTTTTTTATTGGTCCTGTGCGCAACAAATAACTTACTTGGTCTTTCTGCTGCCACTGCTTGATCTGCTGCATTCCATTATTTAACAAAAACATAAGAAAACTATTATTCATGCTGAGTGCAGTGCATGTTCTGTATGGCGGCTCCTGCTGTTGCTGCGGCTGTTTGTTGCTTACTACAACTATATATAATTCAAGAGAAAGGGTTTGGTCAAATCTAAACTCGATAAATGATAACCCAGAAAAAACTATATTCTGAAAGCGATTCTTTCTAATTCAATTAACAAAACGTTAGAAGCTCTTTGAACAATCGCTTCGTTTGTAAATCTGCCTCCAGTGGCATTAAAGCAATATTACAAATTAATCAGACTCTTGAGACAGACTGAAATACTTCTCAATTGAATACATAGTGAAACAATTCCCTGACAATTACAAAAGAAATCAATGACAAAAATCAATACTTAATCTAACAATGGTTTCCCTTAAGAATTCAACTCCTATCATTATCAAAATTACCGTCTGCTGCTACGCACATACACAAACCCTTTTCTTTAAATTAATAAGCGCGCTGCAAATTATAAAAAATATCAACTCACTACCAAACCCTGTGCCGCTGCTGGCGGACACAGCAGTATGGCAGCTCGGCGACAAATCCTCGCCCAACACACGTGCGCACCACAGCAGGCGGGCTCCTACAGTGGCTTCCAAACTGCCACTAGTTAATCCGTGCGCTGCGAGGTGCGACAACAATATCTTAGATTCTAGAGCTTGTGTATGCGCGCTGTAGCTAACCTTTACATCCTAAGAGAGTACTGCCAACTCTCAGTGTGGTGTTCGTACTTTTCAGCCAGTTGGTGGGAAACGTTGCAGAATTAGGAGATAGGTGAATATGTTTCCATGTGTGATGCAAGTTCAGTGCTGAGTAACAAGCTGTTGCTGCCTCATCTAAATACCATTCCGACAAATGCAAGGGAAACAGCCACTCTTTCGCTCGAAGATCCTTCTTGAAATGTGGGTCCGCAACCTGTATGACTTGTTAACAAGATGTTATGTTTCACTTATAGCTGTACATGTTTTTCATTTTGCATCTGAAATTTCGGAGTTAAACTATTGTCATGCATTATTAACTGGTGCTGTTACAAGGCACCAGTTATTCGCGTTGGAAAATGGCGTAACTCCATAATTGCAAAGCAACTTAAAAATTTCTAAGCCTAAATGGAATACGTTGTCTTTCCAGCCCTTCGGGAGAGGTGACTCCCGGAACATATCAAGAATATGACATGTTATGTTGCGCATAAAGCATAGGCGTTCCTAACAACTTATTTTCCAAAAACCTTAGTACCTGCATATGCGGGTACGAATAACAGGCTACAGGATGCGGGCTCGGTTAAGTGACTTGCAGATGCGGTGCAGATCGGAATAGCATCCGCACGGACCTCTCATTATAAGGTAGGAGGAAGAGTATATACGATTTTGTACTGCTGAATTAGACCCTCCTTGTAGTTCCAATCTCACTACCATCATTTTCGATTGCATAACGTTCCGGGTCTCGGTCGTTACAGAAGGTTTCTTGGAAGGTAACGGTATAATTCTTGGAAGGTATCTCTCGAAATGTTTCAGACTTTGACTTCCAATACTTTGTAACAATAGTAAAGACCGGTCCCGTCTTCGCTTGGGTAGCACTAAGATTCTATGGCTGGACTACTTCCTTATAACGTTTAGTGATATGCAAAAACCTTCCTCGTAAATCAGTCTATTAGTGAAAACAATGTGTCAGTCCCTGCAGTGGTTCCTTAGATTAGTCTTCAAATACAGATTGAAAGACGCTGCGGAGGAATTTAACATAACATTTATAGATGGGGCTGGGTTACTAGACAAACAGCACCAAGCAAATAAATGCTACAATGGCCGCATTGCCTTTTGCTCCACGAAGACAATACGTAACAATGGGGTTAACTACAATGACACACACTTTCCCGCGAATAAAAGAGGCGTGTGTAACATCACTTGTCAAGAATGTGGTTCGCAATACATTGAAAAGGAACAGGGAGATCTGAGTACACTAGACGGGAAAAGTATTATAACTGTCGGAAACTGCAGAAATCAAACTTCAGCCTTTGCACAGCACTGTTTCGTTCACAACCACAAGTGTTCCGCAGATGTCTAAATGATACGCTAACGACAGGTACCGTTAAGATGGAAATCTTGTGACACAGTACTACGTATTAATGCACTACTGGCCGTTAAAATTGCTACACCAAGAAGAAATGCAGATGATAAACGGGTATTCATTGGACAAATATATTACACTAGAACTGACATGTGATTACATTTTCACGCAATTTGGGTGCATAGATCCTGAGAAATCAGTACCAGAACAACTACCTCTGGCCGTAATAACTGTCTTGATACGCTTGGGCATTGAGTCTAACAGAGCTTGGATGGCGGGTACAGGTACAGCTGCCCATGCAGCTTCAACACGATACCACAGTTCATCAAGAGTAGTGACTGACGTATTGTGACGAGCCAGTTGCTCGGCCACCATTGACCAGACGTTTTCAATCGGTGAGACATCTGGAGAATGTGCTGGTCAGGGCAGCAGTCGAACATTTTCCGTATCCAGAAAGGCCCGTACAGAACCTGCAACATGCGGTCGTGCATTATCCTGCTGAAATGTAGGGTTTCGCAGGGATCGAATGAAGGGTCGTAACACATCTGAAATGTAACGTCTACTGTTCAAAGTGCCGTCATTGCGAACAAGAGGTGACCGGGACGTGTAACCAATGGCACCCCATATCATCACGCCGGGTGATACGCCAGTATGGCGATGACGAATACACGCTTCCAATGTGCGTTCGCCGCGATGTCGCCAAACACGGTTGCGACCATCATGATGCTCTAAAAAGAAACCAGGATTCATCCGAAAAAATGACGTTTTGCCACTCGTGCACCCAGGTTCGTCGTAGAGTACACCATCGCAGGCGCTCCCGTCTGTGGTGCAGCGTCAAGGGTAACCGCAGACGTGGTCTTCGAGCTGATAGTCCATGCTGCTGCAAACGTCGTCGAACTGTTCGTGCAGATGGTTGTTGTCTTGCAAACGTCGCCATCTGTTGACTCAGGGATCGAGACGTGGCTGCACGATCCGTTACAGCCATGATGCCTGTCATCTCGACTGCTAGTGATACGAGGCCATTGGGATCCAGCACGGCGTTCCGTATTACCCTCCTGAACCCACCGATTCCATATTCTGCTAACAGTCATTGGATCTCGACCAACGCGAGCAGCAATGTCGCAATACGATAAACCGCAATCGCGATATGCTAATATCCGACCTTTATCAAGGTCGGAAACGTGATGGTACGCATTTCTCCTCCTTATACGAGGCATCATAACAACGTTTCACCAGGCAACGCCGGTCAACAGCTGTTTGTGTATGAGAAATCGGTTGGAAACTTTCCTCATGTCAGCACGTTGTAGGTGTCGCCACCGGCGCCAACCTTGTGTGAATGCTCTGAAAAGCTAATCATTTGCATATCACAGCATCTTCTTCCTGTCGGTTAAACTTGGCGTTTGTAGCATGTCATCTTCGTGGTGTAGCAATTTTAATGGCCAGTAGTGTACTTTCATATGGTGTCTGAAGATGAAATACGCCGAAAACGGAAAATTAAATAAAAATTTTAAACATTAATAGTTGTATTGTTGTTAGTGACCAAATGAAGCCATGAAAGAAGGCGTGCACTGGCTCCTAGTGACTTTTGGCTTTTTCCAACAATGAAAGAGACTTTCTGTGGCAGCACATTCACCAGCCGTGCTGCTATTGCCTCAGCGATTTTCCAGTGGTCAAAACAGACTCCTAAAGAAGCCTTCGCCGCTGCCATGGAATCATGGCGTCAGCGTTGTGAAAAATGTGTACGTCTGCAGGGCGATTACGTCGAGTAGTAACGCCAGTTTCATCGATTTCGGGTGAGTAGTTAATTAGAAAAAAAAACTGGAGGCCTTAGAACTCATCTTTCCAAGTGTCCCCACAGAAAGAAGTCACAGGGGTTCATGTCTGGCGAATAGGGAGGCCAATCCACGCCGCCTCCTGTATGTTTCGGATAGCCCAAAGCAATCACACGATCATCGAAATATTTATTCAGGAAATTAAAGACGTCGGTCGTGCGATGTGGCCGGGCACCATCTTGCATAAACCACGAGGTGTTCGCAGTGTCGTCTATGGCAGTTTCTACCGCCACAAATTCACGAAGAATGTCCAGATAGCGTGATGCAGTAATCGTTTCGGATCTGAAAAATGGGCCAATGATTCCTTTGGAAGAAATGGCGGCCCAGACCAGTACTTTTTGAGGATGCAGGGTCGATGGGACTGCAACATGGGACTTTTCGGTTCCCCATATGCGCCAGTTCTGTTTATTGACGAAGCCGTCCAGGTAAAAATAAGCTTCGTCAGTAAACCAAATGCTGCCCACATGCATATCGCCGTCATCAATCCCGTGCACTATATCGTTAGCGAATGTCTCTCGTGCAGCAATGGTAGTGGAGCTGAGGGATTGCCGCGTTTGAATTTTGTGTGGATAGAGGTGTAAACTCTGGCGCATGAGACGATACGTGGTCGTTGGCGTCATTTGGACCGCAGCTGCAACACAGCGAACGGAAACCCGAGGCCGCTGTTGGATCACCTGCTGCACTAGCTGCGCGTTGCCCTCTGTGATTGCCGCACGTGGTCGCCCTACCTTTCCAGCACGTTCATCCGTCACGTTCCCAGTCCATTGAAATTTTTCAAACAGATCCTTTATTGTATCGCTTTTCGGTCCTTTGGTTACATTATACCTCCGTTGAAAACTTCGTCTTGTTGCAACAACACTGTGTTCTAGGCGGTGGAATTCCAACACCAGAAAAAATCCTCTGTTCTAAGGAATAAACCATGTTGTCCACAGCACACTTGCATGTTGTGAACAGCACACGATTACAGCAGAAAGACGACGTACAGAATGGCGCACCCACAGACTGCGTTGTCTTCTATATCTTTCACATCACTTGCAGCGCCATCTGTTGTTGAAAATTGTAACTACTGTAATTTCGAAAGTTTGTCCGCCTGAAAATGTACTGTTGTCCCAGGCATATTGCAACAAACGGTGTATTTCTATCGCTGCTCGTTTAGTTTTTATTGCCGTTTCAAATATACCGGTCATTTTTTAAACATCCTGTAGATGTAATGGCAGCGCCTGGAACCTTCCAGAGAGTGCTGGTGTGTGTGCATGCGCGGTAGGTAAGTTGGGCAGCTTTTAGCAGGTCCGTCCCGATGCGGGAACGAGTGACGTCACATGGCGCATCTGCCGCATCCCTACAAGTGTCAGGCCTCAACCTCTGCTTTTACTCGATGTCCAAAGCCCGTCCCCATGCTCTACTAAATGTGTACGCCCGGTCCCTTTTAAAATTGTTGCTGTTTATTATAATTTCGTTCGCTTCTTTGATAACGGAATCCCAGTATGATAGTAATTGAGCCAAAACTCTCGTCCTTTCACGTATTATTACATGCCCGTTTTCTAAGGCCATTTTGTGTTACGGGCAACTGCTCAAGTTCTCTTTGTGCGATAAACTGTGGACGTCCTGCACAACGCAGAGGACACCGTACACGCCAGGAAATGGAAGACCTAATTGTCTTCAGCGGTGCGTAACATATCACTTGTTGCGGAGGTGGGCCGGAACACTGCTCTGTCCTTGTCTCTTCAATACGACCCCTATCTTGCTAATACAGCAGAGTCCCGCTAAAGCGAACCCCGGTAATCCGAACCTTCGGTTAATCCGAACATGAAAAATGATAGTCCAAGTATGGAGAACTGTGCGGCAAACTGCTGTACATACACACTATATTAGTTTACACGGTACAGTGAACATGTATTAGAAAAATTGGCAAGAAAACATTAGGTTCAAACAATGCATAACACTGAAAGAAAAGCTGTCAAACTTACTAAAATACAGCGGACACTTTATCCCTACTTTTTAGATGACAAGAACTCATTGTTTTTTGGCGTAATGTTATATGACTCATAGTTGCGCCATCATCTCATAAACATCGAAGCAGCAGGTGTAGCAGCAGTGGCCTTTTGCTCCAAGTAACGTAGCGCCAGGTCAAGGGCTTCTAAGGACCAGCTCTCCTTTGTCACTTTCAGGCTCATTGTCACTTCCGTCACTGCAGTCCACTTCTTCCTGGTCTTGAGTCACAGCTGCAACTAAATCAGCGTCAGTAAGGTTCTCCACACACGCCCCATCCGCTGCCATCCACTCATCTACGGCTCCTTCACTAGCTTCTTCACATGCAGGGATTGTCTGTATCATTTATAGTAGATTTTCCTCTTCATTTTGAACTAGGTAATCCTGAAATTAAAGAGGCGTCCACAGTTTTCTCCACGATTTTCTCAGAGTATTTTCTGAAATATTCTGCCATGCATCTGCGGTCCAATAAACAACATCCTTCACATTGGTCTTTTTTATTTTGTCCACTAAAGGAATGTTATCATCCTGGCTCAGCATTCTTAAAAATTGTTTTCTGTAAATCAGTTTTAATGTTTGTAGTACGCCATGGTCCGTCGGCTGTAGAAGTGGTGTAACATTCGGCGGCAAAAACTTCGCCACAATTTTCCCATTACATAATTCCTCACTGCTGGGGTGAGATGGCGCGTTATCAATCAAAAGGATTGCGCGCGGAGACAAATGATTTTCCTTAGAAAACCGTCGAAAAGAGGGAACAAACTGGCCGTGAAACCATTCTTTGAACAGCTTACAATCCATCCATGCTTTTTTGTGGTTGCGATAATATACGGGCAGGGACTTCATGTTGCAGTTTTTAAAAGCTCTAGGCCTAGCAGATTTTTTGGTCAGCATTAAAGGCAGCTTGTGATTACCAGCAGCGTCGCTGCACGCTAATAAAGTCCACGATCTTTTCACATTTTAAAACCAGAGGCATGGTCTTCCGCTTTTGATGCCAGGCTTTTTGTTGGCAATGCCCTAAAATTAGGGCCAGTCTCTTCAGCGTTATACATTTCTATGGGAGAATACTTTCCCACTCTTATCATTTTTTTTTTCAAACTCACCCAAGGATTCCTTCGCTGCATCACGGTCAGAAGAAAGCTTCTCTCCAGTAATTGTTAGCTGACGAATTCCATGGCGTTTTTTTGAATCTGTCCAACCAAACTGTACTCGCACTAAAAGTCTCGTCATCATTCATTAACTTGTTCAAGTCAACAGCCTTCACCTGAACCAGTGCTGCACCCAAAGGAGTCCCCCTTTCTCTTTCCTGCGTAAACCAAAGAAAAAGATGTTTATCAACTTTATCATACTGGGACTGTTCCCAAGTCTGTCGAATTTCTAGTGTTTTTCCCGAAGACGTCGCACAGGACTGTTCTTCACTCGGTTCTTCTTCCAATCACAAATAGTTGCTTTACCAACACGGAATTCCGTTGCCGGTTTATATACGAGGTGCATTCAA
This sequence comes from Schistocerca piceifrons, assembly GCF_021461385.2. Lineage (NCBI taxonomy): Eukaryota > Metazoa > Arthropoda > Insecta > Orthoptera > Acrididae > Schistocerca > Schistocerca piceifrons. The sequence continues at coordinate 1,196,338,343 of NC_060138.1, forward strand.
GTTCTAAGGCCTCCAGTTTTTTTCTAATTAACTACTCACCCGAAATCGATGAAACTGGCGTTACATCTCGACGTAATCGCCTTGCAGACGTACACATTTTTCACAACGCTGACGCCATGATTCCATGGCAGCGGCGAAGGCTTCTTTAGAAGTCTGTTTTGACCACTGGAAAATCGCTGAGGCAATAGCAGCACGGCTGGTGAATGTGCTGCCACGGAAAGTCTCTTTCATTGTTGGAAAAAGCCAAAAGTCACTAGGAGCCAGGTCAGGTGAGTAGGGAGCATGAAGAATCACTTCAAAGTTGTTATCAAGAAGAAACTGTTGCGTAACGTTAGCTCGATGTGAGGGTGCGTTGTCTTGGTGAAACAGCACACGCGCAGCATTTCCCGGACGTTTTTGTTGCAGTGCAGGAAGGAATTTGTTCTTCAAAACATTTTCGTAGGATGCACCTGTTACCGTAGTGCCCTTTGGATCGCAATGGGTAAAGATTACGCCCTCGCTGTCCCAGAACATGGACACCATCATTTTTTCAGCACTGGCGGTTACCCGAAATTTTTTTGGTGGCCGTGAATCTGGCTGTGCTTCCATTGAGCTGACTGGCGCTTTGTTTCTGGATTGAAAAATGGCATCCACGTCTCATCCTTTGTCACAACCAACGAAAAGAAAGTCCCATTCATGCTGTCGTTGCGTGTCAACATTGCTTGGCAACATGCCACACGGGCAGCCATGTGGTCGTCCGTCAGCATTCGTGGCACCCACCTGGATGACACTTTTCGTATTTTCAGGTCATCATGCAGGATTGTGTGCACAGAACCCACAGAAATGCCAACTCTGGAGGCGATCTTTTCAACAGTCATTCAGCGATCCCCCAAAACAATTCTCTCCACTTTCTCGATCATGTCGTCAGACCGGCTTGTGCGAGCCCGAGGTTGTTTCGGTTTGTTGTCACACGATGTTCTGTCTTCATTAAACTGTCACACCCTCGAACGCACTTTCGACACATCCATAACTCCATCACCACATGTCTCCTTCAACTGTCGATGAATTTCAATTGGTTTCACACCACGCAAATTCAGAAGACGAATGATTGCACGCTGTTCAAGTACGGAAAACGTCGCCACTTCAAGTACTTAAAACAGTTCTCATTCTCGCCGCTGGCGGTAAAATTCCATCTGCCGTACGGTGCTGCCATCTCTGGGACGTATTGACAATGAATGCGGCCTCATTTTAAAACAATGCGTATGTTTCTCTCTCTTTCCAATGTGGAGAAAAAAAATCGGAGGCCTTAGAACTTGAATGCAGCTCGTACATTCTCACCAATGTCTGTCCGCTTCAAAGCATTCAGTTTTTCTTCGCGCGTTAAAGTTGTATGTTTCCGTTTATTCACGATAAAAAGACGTACACCACTACATCTGAAGGAATACAATATAACTGTTCAGCGTGCCAGCGATCGATAACTAATATAACCAAGCGCTTTGCGAGACAACTGGCAGTGCACTGACCTCAGACACTACAAAGATCTCAACAATGCACAACAACAAGGGCAGGGAGTGAGAGTGAGCCATTGTTCCCACACTTTTTCCCATTTGTCACATGGTGTACCTACTTATTTGCTTGGTATACTTCATTCCAGAAACTCGCCACTGTAATTCCGGCTATTCCGAACAAAACGGTAACCGGAACAAGGTCCGGTCCCACTTAGTTCAGATTAATGGGACTCTACTGTAGTTGCTCCACCGTGTGGACTGAATGCAGCTGGAGGAGACAGCTATCCTTAGCTCGAGTGTTTTATTCGAAGTGACGCGGCTTGTGAACCGAAAAGATTTCACTGGTGTAATTGTTATGCAAAAGTTGCTATTTCACAACGCAACGTTTTGCGTATGTGATTTGTTTCTTTTTTATTGTTTTGGATACATGTTACGACATGACAAAATTTCTTCAAGTAGATATTTGAGTAACGAATGAAAGATGATCAGAATATGAGGTACAGTCGGCGAGTGAACATTCCGGCATTTGCTTTGCGCGATTTAGACAAACTTCGGAATACCTATATCTGTACAGGGAATTGGGCCCAGATGCCCTCCCCCCCCCCGCCCCCCCCCCCCCCCCCCCCCTCATATGGGTACTATCTCTTAGCCATTCTGCCATGTCACTCAGTTTTAATAGTACAAATTATTGGGTAAATAAAGCGAAAGGCTCAGACGCTTACACAAAAGCAAAGACGGTGCACTGCATAGTGGGACGAAAGGAAGACCAAGATGAAAATGAAAGGAGTTTGCTGTTAACGGTGAGTTCTGCATATTTGTAAACGGCGTTTCGAAATGCTGTGGTAATCATTGAGACTAAAGATGACTGAATCGTGGCTTGGTAGAGGAAAACGGCTCGAATGACAAACACTATACGATCAGAAGAGCTCACACGGGAAGAAGCCCTTTGGTGGCGTGCTTTCCTGTCGGATTCCGCTGTACAAGCGTCCCTGCTGCTGCTGCTGTCGTTGTTGCTCGAAGTCCGCTTGTTGACAATGCGGCCACTTTGCGAGCAGGAAAGAAGCGCCTGGCCTCGGAGTTAACAGACAAGAGCAAGCTGAGCCCCCTTTCCTTGCTGGCGCCTCGGGCACCCGGGAAAATAAACTCCTGTGTGTGTGTGTGTGTGTGTGTGTGTAGCGCTCGGCACACAGGCGGCGCTGACAGCAGAATAACGGCCACTCAGTTCAGTGAGGGCTTCGGCTGAGGTCTGCCACGTTAGCACCGAGCGATGCCAGCGTCGTCGAATGTATTACGCAGCAGTAACAAGGGCGCTCTTTGTGAGTTTTGCCGATGTGTGCATCAGGAGACAGCGCTTCATTTCGATGTTGTGTAGGTGGCATCAGAATATCGTAAACAGCCATCTACAGCTTCAAGCACTTACAGAGGACAGACAGTAAATATGCTTTTACAATAATATCCTAGAAGGCACAGTACAGGGAAAAGAGGAGCGGACTTAGTACTGTTGTAGGCAATTTTCTGTCCAGTAAAACTTGACGAAAAGAAAAAATAAGTATCAACTAATCAAAATGTATAATGTCCGTTGATTCAAATTTCTCAGCAAAATCGAAAAACTTATATCTACTAAACTAATGCTGTTTTCACAGTTCATTCGATGTTGAGATATTGAATTCGATCCTACTTTGCAACGGATCGAAATTTGATTCTGATGCCTATAAATTCTGTTTGTGTTTTGGACAATATACATTTTGATTGGACACCTGGGGCATTACATATTTTGAAGGGTTTTTAGTATTAAATCTTTATTAATTCACACGAACTTTAATAGCTGAAAATAATTATTAACTTTCAGTAGTTTTCAATTGCTTTACAGTAATTAAGAAAGTTAGAACTGTAAGACATGTATATTTCTATTGTCTAACCACAATTTATGAAAGGTATTTGTTTTATCAATAGGATTAAGTAGGAATAATTAATATTTGTCATGTTGGAAATAATTGTGGTAGCAGGGAATGTCTGCACCAAAGTACTTTTGGCGGGAGAGACTGCCCATTGATATAATTTTGAAAAGGGCGGGAGGGACAGTGTATGGATACATTTTAAGAAAAGAGCGGGAAAGACCGCGCATTGATACATTTTGTAATGGTAGCGGGGATTGTCTGCACCAGAAAGTATTGTTGGCAGGAGAGACCGCACTTAAGCGTTCCTAGGAAGTCAGTAGTAAGCGAGATGTGAAGCGAGTCGGTAGGTCTGAAGCGAGAGGTTGAGAGGAGCGGTGTGCCTGCCAGCCACCAGCTATGATTTACAAGAGATTATAAACGGATGTACAGAGACATCAGCTAACTATTATCATAAGAGGAACTAATATTATTGAATTTTTTTTTCTTTTGAGATACTCATGACTACTGAAAGTATGTTTGCGCAATGCTAGTTGTATGATTATTGTAAGAAGTAAATTCCATTTGAACGTTTGTAAAATCATTTCATTACCAACAGTAAATATTTGAAGAATCGTTTTCAGAATATAATTAATTTTTGCCAGCAGTATTGCATTACTGATTATAATCTATCCCAAAAACCATCAACGTAAAACTTTGCAAAATTTTATTGTTGTCAAGTAAAACTGGTAGAAGCGGACCTCGGGGAGGATCAGTTTGGATTCCGTAGAAATGTTGGAACACGTGAGGCAATACTAACCTTACGACTTATCTTAGAAGAAAGATTAAGAAAAGGCAAACCTACGTTTCTAGCATTTGTAGACTTAGAGAAAGCTTTTGACAACGTTAACTGGAATACTCTCTTTCAAATTCTGAAGGTGGCAGGAGTAAAATACAGGGAGCGAAAGGCTATTTACAATTTGTACAGAAACCAGATGGCAGTTATAAGAGTCGAGGGGCATGAAAGGGAAGCAGTGGTTGGGAAAGGAGTGAGACAGGGTTGTAGCCTCTCCCCGATGTTATTCAATCTGTATATTGAGCAAGCAGTAAAGGAAACAAAAGAAAAATTTGGAGTAGGTATTAAAATTCATGGAGAAGAAGTAAAAACTTTGAGGTTTGCCGATGACATTGTAATTCTGTCAGAGACAGCAAAGGACTTGGAAGAGCAGTTGAACGGAATGGACAGTGTCTTGAAAGGAGGATATAAGATGAACATCAACAAAAGCAAAACGAGGATAATGGAATGTAGTCAAATTAAATCTGGTGATGCTGAGGGGATTAGATTAGGAAATGAGACACTTAAAGTAGTAAAGGAGTTTTGCTATTTAGGGAGTAAAATAACTGATAATGGTCGAAGTAGAGAGGATATAAAATGTAGACTGGCAATGGCAAGGAAATCGTTTCTGAAGAAGAAAAATTTGTTAACATCGAGTATAGATTTAAGTGTCAGGAAGTCGTTTCTGAAAGTATTTGTATGGAGTGTAGCCATGTATGGAAGTGAAACATGGACGATAACCAGTTTGGACAAGAAGAGAATAGAAGCTTTCGAAATGTGGTGCTACAGAAGAATGCTGAAGATAAGGTGGGTAGATCACGTAACTAATGAGGAGGTATTGAATAGGATTGGGGAGAAGAGAAGTTTGTGGCACAACTTGACTAGAAGAAGGGATCGGTTGGTAGGACATGTTTTGAGGCATCAAGGTATCACAAATTTAGCATTGGAGGGCAGCGTGGAGGGTAAAAATCGTAGAGGGAGACCAAGAGATCAATACACTAAGCAGATTCAGAAGGATGTATGTTGCAGTAGGTACTGGGAGATGAAGAAGCTTGCACAGGATAGAGTAGCATGGAGAGCTGCATCAAACCAGTCTCAGGACTGAAGACCACAACAACAACAACAACAAGTAAAAGTTTAACTATGAATTACACAACTTCAGTCAGCTTTGCTGTTAAAGAATAAAGTCAGCCTTAGTGATAAATACAGCCATATATTATGACAGCCCACCAGCAGCTAATAGAGTATAGTAAAACAGAGGAAGTATATTCATGTCGCAGTTCGATGTAGCAGTCAGATGGCGATCCAGTAGCAGTAAAAAAGGTAAGTAACAGTTTTGGGTTATTGCAGATAACGACTGAGGGCCACGACGACGACACATTCTATGTTTCGTCTAAATAATCAGCAAACCACTTTTAATAAGCAGCATTTACATTTGTATGCGATCATTCCACTTATTATTATTGAAAAAGAGAATTAATTTCAAAGGGAAGATTTCATTTGTTATTATTAAGGAAGAGACAGAAATCCTAAGGGAAGGTTTCATAGGTTATTGTTGCGTAACAAAATACATATAGAGGAGACGGGAAGGTTTCAGAACAACGTAACATTAATGTTTACTTAAAGTAATGCTACAAAACCTTAAATTACGCTTAATTAAGAAGAAAAACGTAAATGAAAAATATTGCGAATCTGTATTGAATCCCCAACTTACGTGATATTTCACTGTGACAGCTGTTGGTTTTACTTTGGCACTTTCTCCGTGAATGCGCCGACATTTTGGACTGCTAACCAGAAGATACGATATTTTTTTATCTTCATGCTTTTTATCTGGTGTAGAAAACATATTTGTTTTGGTTCTACATAGAACGTTTACTGGGATAGAGCACCAATTAAAATGACCCTCTCTATGTTGGCAGGGGTGATCAGAATTCAATAAATGACGATCTTATCACGATATCTAGGACAAAAAGAATAAGAAAGTGCTATTTATCGTGCAATTATTTACTGATGAATGTTACGGAAAGAAACTGTATTTTTCTAATAAGAAGGCATAAACAGAAGATTTACCTGATTTCAGTTTTCACTTCTCTTTTTGATTTCTTCTTCATTATTTTCCTTACTCCACGATCTTTACGGTCCTCCCCTACAGACACCCTTACACTCTTACCTGTTCTAAACCGAGCTAGGTGGCGCAGTGGTTAGCACACTGGACTCGCATTCGAGAGGACGACGGCTCAATCCCGCGTCCAGCCATCCTGATTTAGGTTTTCCGTGATTTCCCTAAATCGCTCCAGGCAAATGCCGGGATGGTTCCTTCGAAAGGGCATGGCCGACTTCCTTCCCCATCCTTTCCTAATCCGATGAGACCGATGACCTCGCTGCCTGGTCTCCTCCCCCAAACAAACCAGCTCCTCTTCTAAATCCACTGGACGCAGTACACACAAAACACAACAGAATACTGCTGCTATGCAGTACTAACTATGACGATTTTGCTAAAACGATGTCAAACAATACCAGAAGGCAAGAATGCTGACTAATGCTTTGAACAGACACAAGCTTTCACAAAAGTTAAACTCGGCAGTACTGCCAAAGTAGATGAAACAAAAGCAAAACTGAAATGTTAATGGTGGACATTATACATTCTGATTCGTTCAATCATGTGAACAATACACGATTTGTGTTTAAACGTTCATTTTTAAGATAATTTTTCGGTGTTAAAATATACAGATAGACGCGGTCAGATTGTTGGGTCACATAGAGAACATGAAATACCACCGGAAACTACATGGAATTCAATTTTCTCTGCAGTTGGACAACATACGTTTTGATTGGTTGCCCCTCAAATATAAAAACGCACCAAATGAAGCAGCCAACAAGGAATAAAGACGTGGAAAGAATGTTAGAATGTGCAAAATGGTTAAGCAAGAACCGCTAATGGGGAAATGCAGGGCTGCAGAACCTTGAAAAACTAGGGGAAAATCGAGACTGCCACCTATGGGAAGATTAAAGAAGCCTTTGGAGAAAAGACAGCCTCTGTATCAACATCAAGAGCTCAGATCGCAACCAAAAGAGGGAAAGCTCAAAAGTGGAAGAAATATGTAGAGGGTCTCTACAAAGGAAATGAAGACATTGTTATCCAAAGTGAAGAGGAAATATACGAGGATGAGATGGGAGAATGATACGAGGTGCATCCAAGTTCTAAGGCCTCCGATTTTTTTTCTAATTAACTACTCACCCGAAATCGATGAAACTGGCGTTACTTCTCGACGTAATCGCCCTGCAGACGTACACATTTTTCACGCCATGATTCCATGGCAGCGGCGAAGGCTTCTTTAGGAGTCTGTTTTGACCACTAGTTAATCGCTGAGGCAATAGCAGCACGGCTGGTGAATGTGCGGCCATGGAGAGTGTCTTTCATTGTTGGAAAAAGCCAAAAGTCACTAGGAGCCAGGTCAGGGAGTAGGGAGCATGAGGAATCACTTCAAAGTTGTTATCAAGAAGAAACTGTTGCGTAACGTTAGCTCGATGTGCGGGTGCGTTGTCTTAGTGAACCAGCACACGCGCAGCCCTTCCCGGATGTTTTTGTTGCAGTGCAGGAAGGAATTTGTTCTTCAAAACATTTTCGTAGGACGCGCCTGTTACCGTAGTGCCCTTTGGAACGCAATGGGTAAGGATTACGCCCTCGCTGTCCCAGAACATGGACACCATCATTTTTTCAGCACTGGCGGTTACCCGAAATTTTTTTGGTGGCCGTGAATCTGGCTGTGCTTCCATTGAGCTGACTGGCGCTTTGTTTCTGGATTGAAAAATGGCATCCACGTCTCATCCATTGTCACAACCGACGAAAAGAAAGTCCCATTCATGCTGTCGTTGCGCATCAACATTGCTTGGCAACATGCCACACGGGCAGCCATGTGGTCGTCCATCAGCATTCGTGGCTCCCACCTGGATGACACTTTTCGCATTTTCAGGTCGTCATGCAGGATTGTGTGCACAGAACCCACAGAAAAGCCAACTCTGGAGGCGATCTGTTCAACAGTCATTCGGCGATCCCCCAAAACAATTCTCTCCACTTTCTCGATCATGTCGTCAGACCGGCTTGTGCGAGCCCGAGGTTGTTTCGGTTTGTTGTCACACGATGTTCTGCCTTCATTAAACTGTCACACCCTCGAACGCACTTTCGACACATCCATAACTCCATCACCACATGTCTCCTTCAACTGTCAATGAATTTCAATTGGTTTCACACCACGCAAATTCAGAAAACGAATGATTGCAAGCTGTTCAAGTAAGAAAAACGTCGCTATTTTAAGTATTTAAAACAGTTCTCATTCTCGCCGGTGGCGGTAAAAATCCATCTCCCGTACAGTGCTGCCATCTCTGGGACGTATTGACAATGAACGCAGCCTCATTTTAAAACAATGCACATGTTTCTATCTCTTTCCAGTCCGGAGAAACAAAATCGGAGGCCTTAGAACTTGAATACACCTCGTTCTGTGATAATCTGGTAGTACACTAAAATACGTTGAAACAAGGCTCGTGGAGTAGACAACATTCCGTCGGATCTACTTATAGCCTTGCGAGAGCAAGCCATGACAAAACTATTCCATCTGGCGTGCAAGACAGAGTGCCAGCACAGAAAGCGCCGAGACTGGTTTTGTTCTTGGTGTGCATGCGGCCTTAGCGTAGTAACTGCGGTCGCAGCCAGAACCACCACTTGCAAAAAAACGTACGTGCATTCGACCTGTGAGTTATGAGCAGGTATGTTAAGCAGTGTTGTACACCTGAAGCACAAAAACTACCATCTTCAGCCGGCTGCTGTGGTAGAGCGGTTCCAGGCGCTTCAGTCTGCAACCGCGCGACCTCTACGGTCGCAGGTTCGAATCCTGCCTCGGGCATAGATGTCCGCGATGTCCTTAGGTTAGTTAAGTTTAAGTAGTTCTAAGTTCTAGGGGACTGATGACGTCAGATGTTAAGTCCCCTAGTGCTCAGCGTCGTTTGAAGCCGTTATCTCCAGTCCTTTTCATCAGCTGGACTTGAGATGTGGCGAACATGTTTCCCAACTGCTTGTTACGCAGTTACACTTCGCGTGAATCTCCCCCATCAAATCTGCGTTCTTTACTTGGATCCCGCTCACGTAAGTTATCACTCCTGTTCGTTCTCCGACCATTCTGCTCATTCCAGCTACTATCTCCCTGAGAATTCCATTGATTTGTCTCACGGTTATTATTTTGGCGATGATTATCGGGATAACCATTTTGATAACTACCACCCAGTTTGCTCTGAAGTTCGAATTTCAAAGCCCTCTCTAATTTTTGTACAAATTCTTGAAATTTGTCCACGGAATCACATGGACTATGGACAAGATCCCACTGCAAATCTTCGAGTAATCGCCTTTTTAACGTGATGATTTCCGTTTGAATCCCAACGGATTTTTCACACGCATAAGCTTGCCAAGTTCGCGATTGCAAAAATCCCTCATCGTCCCATTACCATACCTGTAACTCGTCCCTTTTAAAAATTCGTTTTGGATCCGCAACTGTTTTGCCCCGCTCCGAAATTTATTCAAAAAACACTTTTCGAACTCTTCGTACGATTCGCACGAGCTACATCTAACATTTGCCCAAGACTGTGGGTCTCCCTCCAAATGCCGTTTAACGTATTTTATTTTCGCTTCGTCCGACATGCCGTGAACAAAAGCGTCCCTACACGCAGCCAAGAAATTTACTGGGTGATATCTTCCGTCATCTGTGTAACATTTCACAGATCCGGTATTTGCGCAAGGGATATTTATAACCGTCGTCACCTGTTGGGAGGCTACCGAATTTAAATTACTTTTCATCTGTTGCACTTGTTTTTTAAAAACATTTTCACTAGTGATACTGGACTCTATTTTATCTTTAATTTTGCCCACTTCCTACACGATTGGCAGTGTCACTAATTGCTAAATTTATATCGCTTATATGAGCATCTTGCGCTTTTATACAGTCGCTTACCTTGCCCCCAAGTTCTGTCTGTATCTCATCCTTTTTTTCCCCAAGATCTTTTTCCATTGATTCTATTTTAGATTTTACTACGACAACTTCGTCTGTAATTTTCCCCATATCCACTCGGACATCGATTCCTTTTTCAAGGCTACCCGTAATTTTTTTAACTTCCTCTTTCATAGCAGAAACTATTTTAGTTCACATTATACCCATATCAGTCCGAATTGTACTGATATTATTTTCTATTGTATTCATCTTATTTTCCAATCCCCGGATCATTTGCACTAGCTGACACATCGTATCTCCCCTTGCCTGAATTCCTACTAGTTACACTTTCGCTGTCTGATTTCGGACTAAGCGGCTCATTCCCGTTTCCAGAATTACACACACTGGGTGACTGTTTTATATTCGCGAGATCTGTAAATGGAGCTTGAACAACACGGTTATACGCTATCTCATTATTTGCGCAGGCACGTATCTGATATGAGATGGTTCCCTCTGCCATGGTGATGCCGTCGGTTGTGGTGGAAGTCGACATTGAAGACTTCCCTGGAGTACTCGAAGACACTGCCGTCGTATTGCTGCTGATCTGCATCCACCGCTGGAGAAGTCGCCTGATGTAGCTGCTGCCAGTTACCACGTGTTCCAACCGCTACTGTTCCCTGCACCAAACTTATTTAGACTCTGAGCCCCCACGCAAATTGCCATAACGTGATTGATAGATTAGGACCTCTATTGATAGCGTAATGCGTAATTTCACTATTTCCAGAAACCTACTTGAAAAAAAAAACCGATATCACACTGTGTTTTGTGAGAGGTTCATAACTACTGAAATCTCATCTGGTTTCGCAAAGGTTTTTACACTTCGTATAGTACGCTGAATAACAGAGAGCAAAGGAATTACCACTTTGCAGGAGGTCCCAGGTTCGTAACTGGGGCGAGCCCCCAAATGCGGGCTTTCAAAAGTACGAAATAAATGATGGGATGGTGGCCCTCAACTACGTACCCTCCGACTCAGTTGAAATATTAAAAGTTTTGGCAGGTTTCGTTATCTAGGGACTGTGATACGTAGTTGCCACATTACAAGCCAAACACTGCTGGGTCTACAGTATACAATAAGAATGTACACATGAGTCGAATGGTCGAAGGTTCCTATCACTCGGCAATCGCGAATGTAACGTACAAATTTATAAATAAATGATTGCAATAAATAAAATCTGCAGGTACTATCTCACCAACTTAACGTCTTTAAATGATGAGTACGATAGCAGAAGTACTTTTGAGACTGTGGTCTTCAGTCCAGAGACTGGTTTGATGCAGCTCTCCATGCTACTCTATCCTGTGCAAGCTTCTTCATCTCCCAGTACGTACTGCAGCCTACATCCTTCTGAATCTGTTTAGTGTATTCATCTCTTGGTCTCCCTCTACAATTTTCACCCTCCACGCTGCCCTCCAATACTAAATTGGTGATCCCTTGATGCCTCAGAATGTGTCCTACCAACCGATCCCTTCTTCTAGTCAAGTTGTGCCACAAACTCCTCTTCTCCCCAATCTTATTCAACACCTCCTCATTAGTTATGTGATCTACCCATCTAATCTTCAGCATTCTTCTGTAACACCACATTTCGAAAGCGTCTATTCTCTTCTTGTCCAAACTGTTAACCGTCCATGTTTCACTTCCATACATGGCTACACTCCATACAAATACTTTCAGAAACGACTTCCTGACACTTAAATCAATACTCGATGTTAACAAATTTCTCTTTTCCAGAAACGCTTTCCTTGCCATTGCCAGTCTACATTTTATATCCCCTCTACTTCGACCATCATCACTTATTTGCTCCCCAAATAGCAAAACTCCTTTACTACTTTATGTGTCTCATTTCCTAATCTAATTCGCTCAGCATCACCCGACTTAATTCAACTACATTCCATTATCCTTGTTTTGCTTTTGTTGATGTTCATCTTATATCCTACCTTCAATAGGCTGTCCATTCCGTTCAACGGCTCTTCCAAGTCCTTTGCTGTCTCTGACAGAATTGCAATGTCAGAATGTGGTATATTTGTGCAAAACACTTATTGGTACCGATGGTCCAGCAATTAAATAAAATATAAGTTGAATAACAGGGAAACAATAGATTCCTACTGCACGCAATTAGTTATGAACGCAACATAGCTCGCGAGATATTCACTTCTAAATGCATACTGCGTCTTCACTGTAGAAGCCACGGAAATCTCACAAGTTCACAAGTCCGCTCTCCGAAGTATTTCTGTCCATCGGGACCACGCGCAAACCGCTCCACATTCTCCAAGTCTCTCTCGCGACCGTGCGTCCTCCACGCCGTACTGTTCCAGACTCTCTCGTGTCCTCTCCCGTACTCCTCTCCTACTTCCATGCAGTCTCCCCATTCACGAGCGCAGTGATTGGCTAGAGTGCTCCCACCATGTCTTCACGCCAACGCACATTTGCAAACATAATGAAACACATTCAAAATAATGGATTTACATTTAAATAACTTGAAATTAAAGAAATACTTCTATGGCTGGACCATAAACACGCTCTAACACACATTATTAAATAATAAACAAATTAAATAAACATGTATCAAAGGGATAGAACAGAAGGTAGGCCAGTAGCCTAGCGTCTCTCTGCTTTTTAAAACACAGAAAAATACACTACTGACTATTAAAATTGCTACGCCACGAAGATGACATGCTACAGAAGCGAAATTTAGCCAACAGGTAGAAGATGCTGTGATACGCAAATGATTAGTTTTTCAGAGCATTCACACAAGGTTGGCGCCGGTGGCGACACCTACAACGTGCTGACATGAGGGAAGTTTCCAGTCGATTTCTCATACACAAACAGCAATTGACCGGCGTTGCCTGGTGAAACGTTGTTGCATTGCCTCGTGTAAGGAGGAGAAATGCGTACCATCACGTTTCCGACTTTGATAAAGGTCGGATTGTAGCCTATCACGATTGCGGTTTATCGTATCGCGACATTGCTGCTCGCATTGGTCGAGATCCAATGACTGTTAGCAGAATATGGAATCGGTGGGTTCAGGAGGGTAATACAGAAGGCCGTGCAGGATCCCAACGGTCTCGTATCACGTCGACATGACGTGCGTCGTATTTGCATGGCTGTAACAGATCGTGCAACCACGTCTCGATCCCTGAGTCTACAGATGGGGACGTTTGCAAGACAACAACCATCTGCATGAACAGTTCGACGACGTATGCAGCAGCATGGAGTATCAGCTCGTAGACCATGGCTGCGGTTACCATTGACGCTGCATCACAAACAGGAGCGCCTGCGATGGTGTACTCAACGACGAACCTCGGTGCACGAAGAGCACCAGGTTCTGTTTGTCGACATCGCAGTGAACGCATATTGGAAGCGTGTATTTGCCATCGCCATACTGGCGCATCACCCGGCGTGATGGTATGGGGTGCCATTGGTTATACATCTCGGTCATCTCTTATTCGCATTGACGGCACTCTCAGCAGTGGACGTTACATTTCAGATGTGTTACGACCCGTGGCTCTACCCTTCATTCGATCCCTTCCAAACCCTACATTTCAGCAGGATAATGCAAGACCGCATGTTACAGGTCCTATAGGGCCTTTCTGGATACAGAAAATGTTCGACTGCTGCCCTGGACAGCACATTCTCCAGATCTCTCACCACCTGAAAATGTCTGGTCAATGGTGGCCGAGCAACTGGCTTGTCACAATACGCCAGTCACTACTCCTGATGAACTGTGGTATCGTGTTGAAGCTGCATGGGCAGCTGTACCTGTACACGCCATACAAGCTCTGTTTGACTTAATGCCCAGGCGTATCAAGGCTGTTATTACGGCCAGAGGTGGTTGTTCTGGGTACTGATTTCTCAGGATCTATCCACCCAAATGCGTGAAAATGTGATCACATGTCAGTTCTAGTATAATACACTCCTGGAAATTGAAATAAGAACACCGTGAATTCATTGTCCCAGGAAGGGGAAAGTTTATTGGCACATTCCTGGGGTCAGATACATCACATGATCACACTGACAGAACCACAGGCGCATAGACACAGGCAACAGAGCATGCACAATGTCGGCACTAGTACAGTGTATATCCACCTTTCGCAGCAATGCAGGCTGCTATTCTCCCATGGAGACGATCGTAGAGATGCTGGATGTAGTCCTGTGGAACGGCTTGCCATGCCATTTCCACCTGGCGCCTCAGTTGGACCAGCGTTCGTGCTGGACGTGCAGACCGCGTGAGACAACGCTTCATCCAGTCCCAAACATGCTCAATGGGGGACAGATCCGGAGATCTTGCTGGCCAGGGTAGTTGACTTACACTAGAGGTGGGCCAAACGGTTATTCTGGAGTAACCGTTATCACAGTTCCAGTTATTCTTTGATAACCGTTATCGTTAACGGTTATTAATAACTGCCAAGTTATTTTTCGCTAGCGAATACCGATAACTCCGACAGTTAAATAACGACATGGTTGGAATCCATCAGTTTAGTTATCTGTATAACTGCGAGTAGTGTGAAATAGCAGGAATGTCGTATGAATTGTGTCATAACCTTAGCTTATTAACTCCGGGTACATTTTAGTTGATGTTAGAACGATTATTAGTGTTTCATATTATATGTTTGTCGGTTATCGGTCGCTATTAGAAATATTATCTTCGCAGCTGCGACAGAAAGTACGCGGAACTTCGCCAAAGCACTGTTTAAGTAAAATGTTAACAACGTGCGTTTTTAAGTATGAAGTAATATGTAAACTGAGTACTGTAGGTTAAATTCGAAGCTTAATTTCTTGTGCTGCTCACATAATAAAATAAAGTGTACAGCCTTATGATACAACAAAAAATATACGTAATGTGACAGATTCGTTTACTCCTGTGCTGTAAAAGCTAGTCCTATTGGGGAAAGTGTGAGTACGCTAATCCAAGTTTTATGTCAGATTTGCAAACTGCTCGATTTCTCCAGCGACAGCATGTTTATAACATATGAAGACATGCAGATCGAAAAGGTTGACAGTGTTACATTTCTGGGACTACAACTCGATAATAAATTCAGTTGGGAAGGGCATAACACATTTTTTCATTCTATTATTTCATAAGGGAGCATATTCTGTGGTAACTTATCAAACGTAGCAAAAGTTTTTCGCATGTAAAAGCGTGTAGTAAAAATCGTTTGTGGTATCAATTCAAGAACATCATGTAGGAACCTTTTCAAGGAACTTTGTATTCTAACCACTGCTTCCTAGTATATTTATTCCTTTATGAAATGTGTTTCAAGTATTTCCAACCAATAGCTTAATACATAATATCAGTACTAGAAATGGGAACAGCAATCTACATAAAGACCTAAAATTAGTTACCTTGGTCCAAAAGGGGTCCAATATTCAGGAACATGCATTTTCAATATACTGCCAGCGAGTCAGCAACCATTAAAAACTTGGTTTCAGATAAGGCAGGGTTTACAGTGTGTTTGAAAGACTATTTGATACAGAAGAATTCCACCCGTCATAATATGCCGGAAATGGCTATTTTAAGTGTGTCTATGACGTCACTACATACACATGGCAACAAACACGAAGATACATATAAATAATACAATAACATTTCCCACCAAAAATACAATCAAACCAATGGGACAACTGCGGGAAGTTGGGGGTTTTAGGGTGAGGACAAGCTAGTAAAAAAAACACACCATGATCCCAAAACACAAAATGAAGAACAAAAAGAAAAAAATACAGCATTCTGCTACACCAACAAAAATCTGCAGGAATCGGACACTTCCTATAGGTGACCATACCAAAACACCAATACCCACAACTAAAAGTACGAACATTGGAATCAGACATTTCCCTTGACCTACATAGGTCCACCTCAGATGACGATACTAAAACATCAACACACACAACTATGAAAATGGGAATCGGTCATTTCCGGTGACCTATATAGGTCCACCACAGCTACTGATGCCAAAAAACCAACACCTACAACTGCGAAAAATAAAACCACAATCCCAAAAGTCCACAAATCAATCATCCCTACATAAATTAAATCACATTCAATACTTCATAAATACACAAAACATCACAGCTAGAAAAAAAAAATATATTAATTACCACCAGCAAATTCCGGCACTGCAACCTAGATCGACAGCCCCCCCCCCCACACACACACACACAGACACACAAAAACCAGCTCATAAACACCGTGCCGTAATGACATTCACACACCACAACACCTTTACGTCGAAGCAAACGGGTGGAATCAGACGCTTCCATTGACCCCTCCTTCTACTCTGTAGATGAATATCGTAACAGAGACTGATAGACCAGCTTAGGTAAAAATTCTGCTATATTTCAGTTTTGACAGCACTTGGTTGCAACTGTCAAGATCGGGTATTCTGTGTACGATAAATTTATTAAAAGTACGTAACTGTGTTTTATTCCGTCAGTGTACCAATTCTGTAAATATTAGCAGTTACTGTGATATATTCACATATTTTGACAATCTCCTGACAAATGATGAGGATAATAATTATTATATTCCACTGTATTATGTTATACTTTCTGACATGTTATTTGTCATTCGCGATGGCCAGCGGCTATTTCCGTAGCAGTACGAAAATATTTATTCGCACCAGTTACTATCCTCTCTGGAAATATCACCTGGAACTACGACCTTTAACTGGAGTCACCGAGTCAGGAACGTCTACACACACAGTTATTCCGTTACCAGCTTCCAGGTTATCTGTGGTGGTAGCCCGATAACTACCAGAGAACTAGAACTACGAGCCAATAACGATAACTGCCAGAGGAGAATACCGGTCTCTGACAGTTATTTCCATAGTCGCTGGAATTCCTAAGTAACTTTCCTTGTACTACCCGTCCAAGCTAAATTAACACGTAAGGCGGTGGCTTAAGGGAACGACCGTACTTGTTAATGCCTGTACTGCAGCTCCTATCAGCCACGGCTTGGACATTAACTTTATTTAATTGTTTATGCTAAAAGTAACGAAGGCCCACGAAATAGTACACAGTTCTTATCAACAGATGGCGCGCAGTCTCACAGTTATTCCCATGGTCTATAGAACGCCTTCCAAATGCGCAGTACAATCTTCGGTCAACAGATGGCGCGAGGCACTGTTGACACTAAACAGTTATTGAAATAACTGCCAGAATCAGAGGAACGGTTATCGCAGTAACCGTTACTTCTCAGTAACCGGTTATTTCTATCAGTTACGTTATTTTTTGCCACCTCTAACTTACACCTTCTAGAGCACGTTGGGTGGCACGGGATACATGCGGACGTGCATTGTCCTGTTGGAACAGCAAGTTCCCTTGCCGGTCTAGGAATGGTAGAACGATGGGTTCGATGACGGTTTGGATGTACCGTGCGCTATTCAGTGTCCCCTCGACGATCACCAGTGGTGTATGGCCAGTGTAGGAGATCGCTCCCCACACCATGATGCCGGGTGTTGGCCCTGTGTGCCTCGGTCGTATGCAGTCCTGATTGTGGCGCTCACCTGCACGGCGCCAAACATGCATACGACCATCATTGGCACCAAGGCAAAAGCGACTCTCATCGCTGAAGACGACACGTCTCCATTCGTCCCTCCATTCACGCCTGTCGCGACACCACTGGAGGCGGGCTGCACGATGTTGGGGCGTGAGCGGAAGACGGCCTAACGGTGTGCGGGACCGTAGCCCAGCTTCATGGAGACGGTTGCGAATGGTCCTCGCCGATACCCCAGGAGCAACAGTGTCCCTAATTTGCTGGGAAGTGGCGGTGCGGTCCCCTGCGGCACTGCGTAGGATCCTACGGTCTTGGCGTGCATCCGTGCGTCGCTGCGGTCTGGTCCCAGGTCGACGGGCACGTGCACCTTCCGCCGACCACTGGCGACAACATCGATGTACTGTGGAGACCTCACGCCGCACGTGTTGAGCAATTCGGCAGTACGTCCACCCGGCCTCCCGCATGCCCACTATACGCCCTCGCTCAAAGTCCGTCAACTGCACATACGGTTCACGTCCACGCTGTCGCGGCATGCTACCAGTGTTAAAGACTGCGATGGAGCTCCGTATGCCACGGCAAACTGGCTGACACTGACGGCGGCGGTGCACAAATGCTGCGCAGCTAGCGCCATTCGACGGCCAACACTGCGGTTCCTGGTGTGTCCGCTGTGCCGTGCGTGTGATCATTGCCTGTACAGCCCTCTCGCAGTGTCCGGAGCAAGTATGGTGGGTCTGACACACCGGTGTCAATGTGTTCTTTTTTCCATTTCCAGGAGTGTATATTTGTCCAATGAATACCCGTTTATCATCTGCATTTCTTCTTGATTTAGCAATTTTAATGGCCAGTAGTGTATTAAACCAATTACTTCAGGAATAGTATATGTCGGATATAAACAAAGACATAGATGAATAAATATATTTATAAGCGTGCTGCTACCGTTTTTTCGTGTAACCGTGCAGTACTTCTGGCCTGACGCGATATATAATAATCTGCCACTTTGACCTCCAATAACTCATGTAATGAGAACGAGATTTTCCTCAAGGGAATGATAACTGGTGATGAGACGTGGGACTACTGTTTTAATGTTGAGACCAAGGTTTGATTTTCACAGTGAGTACGGAAAGGATCTCCAAGATCGGAAAAAGTTCCTCAGATCAATTCAAAAGCCAAAGCCACGGTGATAGTTTTCTTTGACTTTGAAGGATTAGTTCGTGTATTCGGACACAAGGGAAAACTATTCATCGATGTTACTATCGAGACGTGTTGCGACTCCTGCCAGAAGATGTCAGAAGGAAACAGCCTGAAATGTGGCGAGACAATTCATGGCTCTTGCTTCACGATAACGCACCCGCACACTCAGCCAAGCTGGTGCGTGACTACCGCACAGAAAACGAAATCCCTGTGCTGCCTCAACCTCCGTACCCTCCAGATCTCGCCCCTGTGGACTTTTTTTATTTCCAAAATTTTGAAAACCCTTTTGAAAGGGTAAAGATTTGGAACGATTGAAGAGACAAAAGAAAATTCACTGTCGGCGCTTGGCTTGATCCAGCAAGAGGCGTACCAAGACTGCCTCCGGAAGTCTCGTTGAGAGGGGTGTATCACCTATGGAGGAGAGTATTTCGAAGCAGACCATGCACAGTAAGTAAAAGGTAAGGATGGGAAAATTTTGTGGAGAAAGATACGGAATTTTTTGAACATAGCACGTAAATATTTTCTTGTCCGGCACTTCCGCTCCGGCCGGCCGGAGTGGCCGAGCGGTTAAAGGCGCTACAGTCTGGAACCGCACGACCGCTACGGTCTCAGGTTCGAATCCTGCCTCGGGCATGGATGTGTGTGATGTCCTTAGGTTGGTTAGGTTTAAGTAGTTCTAAGTTCTAGGGCACTTATGACCACAGCAGTTGAGTCCCATAGTGCTCAGAGCCATTTGAACCATTTTTGAACTTCCGCTCCTAGCTCCTCGCCCTCAACCTTTGAACTAGCTTCAGTTCTTTTATTAACTCATGATAATGTCATTAACGGGAAGCTCTCGATATTTAAAATTAGTTTTTTTTTTTTTTTGAGTCGCCGGTCTTCTGAGTGGTTTCATGCGGCCCGCCACGATATTCACTCCTGTGGCAACCTCTCCATCTCAGAGTAGCACGCCGGCCGCGGTGGTCTCGCGGTTAAGGCGCTCAGTCCGGAACCGCGCGACTGCTACGGTCGCAGGTTCGAATCCTGCCTCGGGCATGGATGTGTGTGATGTCCTTAGGTTAGTTAGGTTTAAGTAGTTCTAAGTTCTAGGGGACTGATGACCACAGAAGTTAAGTCCCATAGTGCTCAGAGCCATTTTTCAGAGTAGCACTTGCAACCTACGCCTAAATTACTTGCTGGATTTATTCCAATCTCTGTATTCCTCTACAGTTTTTACCCTCTACATCTCCCTCTAGCACCATTGAAGTTATTCCGTGATGTCTTAACAGGTATCCTATCGTCATATTCCTTCTCTTTATCAGTGTTTCCCACATATTCCTTTCCTCTCCGATTCTGCGCAGAACCTCAACATTCCTTACCATATCTGTAGCACCACATCTCAAATGCTTCGATTGTTTTCTGCTCTTGTTTTCAAACAGTCCATGTTTCGCATCCATACAATGCTGTGCTTCAAACGAGCATTCTCAGAAATTTCTTCCTCAAATCAAGTCCTATGTTTGATACTAGAATACTTCTCTTGGCCAGGAATATCCTTTTTGCCAGTGCTAGTCTACTTTTGATGTCTTCCTTGCTTTTTCCGTCATTGGTTACTTTGCTGCCTAATTAGAATAATTCCTTAACGTCACCCACTTCGTGACCATCAATCCTAACGTTTTCTCGCGGCTCTCATTTCTACTACTTTTCATTACTTCCGCCTTTCTTCTATTTACTCTAAATCCATTTTCTGTACTCATCAGACTGTTCATTCCATTCGACAGATTCTGTAATTCTCCTTCACGTTCACTTAGGACAGCAATGCCATCAGCGAATCGTATCATTGTTATCCTTTCACCTTGAATTTTGATTGCACTCCTGAACCTATCTTTTATTTGCTTCATTGCTTCTTCGATGCACAGATTGGGGCGAAATACTACATCCCTGTCTTAGACCCTTTTTAATACGAGCACTTCGTTCTTCGTCGTCCACTCTTATTGCTCGGGTCTTGGCTCTTGTAAATATTATACAGGGTGTTACAAAAAGGTACTGCCAAACTTTCAGGAAACATTCCTCACACACAGATAAAGAAAAGATGTTATGTGGACATGTGTCCGGAAACGCCTAATTTCCATGTTAGAGCTCATTTTAGTTTCGTCAGTATGTACTGTACTTCCTCGATTCATCGCCAGTTGGCCCAATTGAAGGAAGGTAATGTTGACTTCGTTGCTTGTGTTGACATGCGACTCATTGCTCTACAGAACTAGCATCAAGCACATCAGTACGTAGCATCAACAGGTTAGTGTTCATCACGAACGTCGTTTTGCAGTCAGTGCAATGTTTACAAATGCGGAGTTGGCAGATGCCCATTTGATGTATGGATTAGCACGGGGCAATAGCTTTGGCGCGTTACGTTTGTATCGAGACAGATTTCCAGAACGAAGGTGTCCCGACAGGAAGAAGTTCGAAGCAATTTATCGGAGTCTTAGGGAGCACGGAACATTCCAGCCTATGACTCGCGACTGGGGAAGACCTAGAACGACGAGGACACCTGCAATGGACGAGGCAATTCTTCGTGCTGTTGACGATAACCCTAATGTCAGCGTCAGAGAAGTTGCTGCTGTACAAGGTAACGTTGACCACGTCACTGTATGGAGAGTGCTACGGGAGAACCAGTTGTTTCCGTACCATGTACAGCGTGTGCAGGCACTACCAGCAGCTGATTGGCCTCCACGGATACACTTCCAACAATGTGTCAATCCTCATTTCAGTGCAAATGTTCTCTTTACGGACGAGGCTTCATTCCACGTGATCGAATTGTAAATTTTCACAATCAACATGTGTGGGCTGACGAGAATCCGCACGCAGTTGTGCAATCACGTCATCAACACAGATTTTCTGTGAACGTTTGGGCAGGCATTGTTGGTGATGTCTTGATTGGCCCCATGTTCTTCCACCTACGCTCAATGGAGCACGTTATCATAATTTCATACGGGATACTGCTAGAACATGTGCCTTTACAAGTACGACACAACATGTGGTTCATGCACGATGGAGCTCCTGCACATTTCAGTCGAAGTGTTCGTACGCTTCTCAACAACAGATTCGGTGACCGATGGATTGGTAGAGCCGGACCAATTCCATGGCCTCCACGCTCTCCTGACCTCAACCCTCTTGAGTTTCATTTGTGGGGGCATTTGAAAGCTCTCGTCTACGCAACCCCGGTACGAAATGTAGAGACTCTTCGTGCACGTATTGTGGACGGCTGTGGTACAAGACGCCATTCTCCAGGGCTGCATCAGCGCATCAGGGATTCCATGCGACGGAGGGTGGATGCATGTATCCTCGCTAACGGAGGACATTTTGAACATTTCCTGTAACAAAGTGTTTGAAGTCACGCTGGTACGTTCTGTTGCTGTGTGTTTCCATTCCATGATTAATGTGATTTGAAGAGAAATAATAAAATGAGCTCTAACATGGAAAGTAAGCGTTTCCGGACACATGTCCACATAACATATTTTCTTTCTTTGTGTGTGAGGAATGTTTCCTGAAAGTTTGGCCGTATCTTTTTGTAACACCCTGCATATTACCCGTTTCTCCCTATAGGTTGCCACCCATTTTTCTCAGAATTTCGAACATATTGCACCATTTTACACTGTCGAACGCTTTTTCCAGGTCGACTTGTCGTTATTTTTTTTCTTTAGTCTTGCTTCCAATATCAACCGCAACTTCAGAACTGCTTCTCTCGTGCCATTACCTTCCCTAAGTACAAACATATAATACATCCTCAGTTATATATTCCATTCTTACGCATATTATTCTTGTAAATAAATTTGAAGCATGAGCTGCTACGCTGATTGTGCGATAATTCCGGCACTTGTCAGCTCTTGCAGTCTTCTGAATTCTGTGGATAATATTTTTTCCGAAAGTCAGATGGTACTTCGCCAGACCCATACATTCTACACATCATCGTGAAAAGTCATTTTGTTGCCACTTCCCCCAATGATTTTAGGAATTCTCAAGGAATGTTATCTATTCCTTCTGCCTTTTTAGCGCTTAAGTCTTCCAAAGCTCTCTTAAATTTGGGTTCTAATACTGGATCACCTGTCTCTTCTAAATGGTCCCCTGTTTCTTCTGCTATCACAGTAGACAACTCTTTTCCCTCATAGAGGCCTTCAGTGTACTCTTCTCCATCTTCTCCACTTATCCGCTCTCTGCGTTTAACAGTGGAATTTCCGTTGCATCCTTAATTTTACCACCCTTGTTTCAGTTTTGACTTTCCTATGCGCTTAGTCAATCCTTCCGACAATCATTTCTTTTTCGCTTTCTTCACAATTTTTTGCAGCCATTTCGTCAGCTACCCTGCATTTCCTATTTATTTCATTCCTCAACCACTTGTATTTCTGTATTCCCGAAATTCCCTCAACATTCTTTCTTCCTTCTTTCATCGGTCAACTGAAGTATTTCTTCTGTTACCCATTCCTTTTTTGCAGCTACCTTCTTTGTACCTATGGTTATTTTTCTAGCTTCTGTGATTGCCCTTTGTAGCGCTGTCCATTTCTCTTCAACTTTGCTTCCTACTGACCTAATCCTTATGGCTGCATGTATAGCCTCAGAGAACTTCAAGCATGTGTTGTCATTGTTTAGTACATCTGTATCCAACTTCTTTGTGTCCTGATTCTTCCTGACAAATCTCTGAGACTTCAGCATACTCTTCATCATTACGAAATTGTGATCTGCTCGTGGGTACGCCTTACAATCCAGTATCTGATTTCGGAATCTCTGGGGGCAAGTATACGCCAGCCATGTTGCCGTTCCATAATGAAATTATGTGTAACATCTTCGCAGTGGTGTGATGATCTGCCCAGCGACTAGTGGGAACAAAGCTTTGCAGCAGGGACGATCAGAAGAGATGCTGTTCCCGTCCACTGTGCGGCCCGCCCCCCTCTCAGGAGGAGCGATGAGAGAGCTGTCAGCGCGTGGAGGAAGCGGTGGGCGCCGTGCGGCGAGCCCGATAAACAGCGGACGCAGCGGCGGCGGAGGCGGCCTGGCCTTCCGCCCTGATACATGATTCACCGCGGGCGGCCGCGCGTGCGGGGGTGCGTGGGGCGTGAGGCAGCCGGCCGGCCCGACAGCTAATTGCCGGCGGGGGCCGGGGGCGGAGGCCGTGGCGCGCTATTGATCAGCACGCTGGCTCCTCACTAGTGTCTGTGTGTGTGTGTGTGTGTGTGTGTGTGTGTGTGTGTGAGAGAGAGAGAGAGAGAGAGAGAGAGAGAGAGAGAGGCCGGCAGGCTTGGCGCTAGCCAGGCACCGTCAATGGCTGTCGTAAACAGAAGGGACAGAGTGTAACAGCGCCTAACCATGCTGCATAATGAGTCATAACATTCAACACTACGGCTGTTATCAGTTTCATATTTTGTTTCATATTTTCTACTTAACGTGAACATAGTCACAGAGTGAAACTTCACTGGTTTAGAGGGTACCTGATGGTACGTCAGTGATAACAAACTCGAGTCGAATTTACCAACTGCCCGCTTATCAGTTCGATGTAGCACGCACTCTAACATAGATGCATGCACTGATTTTGTTGGGAAGTGTTTCATAAATTCGTTTTATCCTCTTGAGATACATACTGGCCCACAACTATTGTAACTGGTCCTGCATAGAGATGCTCCTGAAACTGAATGTATTTGTATGTGCCTGCTAACATTCCAAAAAATTTTAGAAGGGTGCGTCAGTCTTTTCTTCAAAGACGTCAACTTTGTAGCAATATTGGCGGCAGGAATTTCGAACATTTGCTGTAGAAAATGTTATCTGATAAAGGAAGTCGTATATTTTACTGCAGCGCTGTTTCTACAGTCCTGATTATTAATTTAATAAATTAGTGACACTACTGTACTTTGCCGGCCGGGGAGCGGTTCTAGGCGCTACAGTCTCGAACTGCGCGACCGCAACGGTCGCAGGTTCGAATCCTGCCTCGGGTAGGTTAATTAGGTTCAAGTAGCTCTAAGTTCTAGGGAACTGACGGCCTCAGAAGTTAAGTCCCATAGTGCTCAGAGCCATTTCAAAAAAAATGGTTCAAATGGCTCTGAGCACTATGGGACTCAACTGCTGAGGTCATTAGTCCCCTAGAACTTACAACTAGTTAAACCTAACTAACCTAAGGACATCACACACATCCATGCCCGAGGCAGGATTCGAACCTGCGACCGTAGCGGTCTCGCGGTTCCAGACTGCAGCGCCAGAACCGCGCGGCCACTTCGGCCGGCAGAGCCATTTCATTTTAACTGTACTTTACCCAGTAAATAACCCTGAAACTTCGCATACAACGTTGGAATTTAAAGTTTGTTTATCCTTGACTGACCGCCTAATAGCATCAACTTCAGCCTGAATAATAATAAAAACTGCGCTCTTTGAAATGTTCAAATATGTGTGAATTCCTAAGCGACCTAACTGCTGAGGTCATCGGTCCCTAGACTTACACACTACTTAAACTAACTTATGCTAAGAACAACACACACGCCCATGCCCGAGGGAGGACTCGAACTTCTGGCGGTAGTTGTACTCTTTGACATAAAAGGTATCAGCGGGGGTCGGTTAATTTAAATGCCCACTCGTCTACAGTGTCGTTGATCACTGGCTGCCATTTATGACTGTACTTCTACAATGGTGTATTCCTACCTTACAGTTTTAAGTGGGCAGTTTAGGTTTTTATGTTGGTAACACCACGTAGCGCTCTGTATGAAAATCACTGACTGTGCTGTGTGCAGTCTGTGGCTGGTTGGCATTGTTGAAATATTCGCTATTGTACTGTTGGGCAGTTGGATGTGAACAGCGGGTAGCGTTGCGCAGTTGGAGGTGAGCCGCCAGCAATGGTGGATGTGGGGAGAGAGATGGCAGAATTTTGAGAGCGGACGATCTGAACGTGTGTCCATCAGAAAAGAGTAAATTTGTAATACTGGATATCATGAACTGATATATATCTGATGACTTTTGAACATTATTAAGTTAAATACATTGTTTGTTCTCTATCAAAGTCTTTCATTTGCTAACTATGCCTATCAGTAGTTAGTGCCTTCAGTAGTTAGAATCTTTTATTTAGCTGGCAGTACTGGCGCTCGCTGTATTGCAGTAGTTCGAGTAACGAAGATTTTTGTGAGGTAAGTGATTTGTGAAAGGTATAGTCAAGCCAATTCTTTAGTAGGGATTATTGAAAATCAGATTGCGTTGCGCTAAAAACATTGTGTCAGTTTAATGATGATCAGGATAAGTAAAGAGAGAAATGTCTGGGTATGTTCAGTTTTACTCAGCTGTTTGAAAACCAAATAACGTAATGGGATTATCAGCACAGTAATTCATAAATTTTTACAAGGGGAGGTTTCAAGTTGTTTGCGAAATTTTATTCGATTTGGTGTGCTCTGAGCTGCTCTCAACATAGTATGACGTCGTTTTTCGTCATCTTAAATGTGGTTTGTTGTTGTACGGTATTATTTTTGTTCTCTGACTTACTATGAATCTGTTAAAATTCTATTTTAGGTTGTTACTATGGACGACCTCCTCGCGTAAAGCTGTGAATGGTATGTCATTGTGTTATGCGCCTACTGAGAGGATTTTTCCACATCCATTTCTAAGTAATCACATTATTTTTAAAACACATCGTTTTCGCCATCGGCTGTACTATTTATTTCGATATTATATGTCATTTCCAGATGGTTACAGGCGCTGCAAATTAATAAAAAAAATAAAAATTGCTCGTGTCAGCCTTTGTCGCGTACGCCATCGGTATATGGTGGATGGGATAAAAAACTCATGAAACCAGATTCTTGTTTATTGCACGTGTCAGTAACAAACACTGTACTGATCAAAACTCACTCATAGAGGCTCACATTTTCATTCCTTTTGTTAATCTTCCGTTACAGAAAATCACATGTTTTTTGATTCAATTATGTTTAAAGGGGCACTCGAAAGTGAGCACATACTACTAGCGTGACAGCTGTGCTTAATACAGAACTAGTTTATATTAACAGACTGTTGGAAATGATGAGGTTCTCTGAATTTGCCGTTGGTTTGGGGCCCGCCTAGAAGGAGACCAGCGGTAATTTAGTTCGTAAATCAGTTAAAAAGGAACTGTATATCCAAACCAATCCCAGTTTAATAAAAAAACGCTCTTTATTTATGAGGTGACTTCTTGTCGCGGCGTTGTAAGCCATTTGTCGCAACCTAGGCGCCATCACTTCTCATTCAGCCACATGTTCTGCCGTAAATTTCTTTACCACAGCGTCCTCTGTTCTCCTCATTCATCTTTTCCTTGGTCTTGCTTGTTTCTTTCCGTACGCAGGGACCCAAATACAAGTTACACCTCTGCTCCCGTAGCTTCCTTGTATACTAAGTTGCTTCTCATCTACAATACAGTATAACAAATGATCGTTTTAAATTACCTGTAGCATCAAAAAGGAGCTTTCCAGTTTCCAGTTTTTCTCTTAAATCGTGCCATCCTAAGTTTATCTCGTAAGGTCACACTGCACCATGTTCCCAAGAATAATTTTCTACGCTATTTCTTCTCGCTCTCTTTTTTTTTTCTTTCACGAGGACTAAAAGTAATAATCCATAGGCGTTTGTACTGCCAACAGATGACTTTAACATGTGAATCTTCGCCAATTTCTTTGTGTAAGAATGCTGGAAGGTAGAATTTAGCTGTCTTTTTCTGGTTTTCCCTATCCCAGTTTATGAAGCACACCTTTTTCATGTATTCCTTGCGGTGTCTTCGACAGTCGATAATGGCACATTATCTGTCGACCACCGGAAAGATGCTGCACGTTCACGCGGCATTGCAGCGCGCCAGTCAAGAAGGGGAAGTCCCTACGCATCCCGAGAGCCGTGGCGAAGCTGTCTTGATATACGACCGCGTGGGACGAGAGAGGCAGTTCTGTTTTGACCGTCGTCTCAGAGTGACGATCCACTTCAGACTGCAATGGACAGCGTCTTTGTATCACCTCGCCGCCGGGCCAATGTCTCTAATGTACAGAGGGTCGAGTGGTATCAATGGAAAAACGAGTTTAACATTTTAAAGAATAGAGTTCTTATTATAGGAAACAGCGATCTATAATTATTATAAATAAACTTCCAGTTTATTTGGAAAAACAAGTGTATGCCGTATCTGCAGTAGAACATTCAGATTTAGTCATCGGCTGAGTTGTACTTTCAAGCAGCTTACTGTCTTCGGCTGCGTCTTGTTACTCGGACAGCAAGATATTCATTTGCGTAATTAATTCCACAGCGCTCCCAAGCCACATCCATTCATGTTGTGGTGGATCGTTTCGGTGGTTTGCTGTTGGGGAGGTTTTCCTGTGAGCAACACCGAGTGTGTGTACTGCTGAAATTTAGCCGCCATCCGGTGCAGTTAACTATTTTGGTTGACTACAATTCGAGTGTACCAGCGGAATTTTCTGCCTTTTGGCCGGTGGTGTTATGGTTACGTGCCCTGGCCACTAATGTAATTTCACGCAGCGTTCTTTCCTCACCTGTTGTCGCTGTCCAACATGGTGTGTAATTTTGACAGCAAATGCATACTTCATTGTGGGTTATCATGTTCGTAACCTTTTGTGTTTGAGTTCTCATGTACTGATTGATGGCAAGCTAGTCGTTGTGTCGGTCGGTCCGTGGCTGTCCCCTGGTTGGGTTCCTACGGATCAAGTGTAGCTGGGCTCACCACCTGCCTCACCTAAGTTAACGAGGGCAGACCGACCTCCCTGGAGGCTTCTGAGTGCCGTTATCTTTAGTGTCTTTCCCACCAGTGTTGAATTATCTGTTTTTAGCAACTTAAAATTTAGGGCCTATGGTTATATTTTATTAAAAGCTTCGGAAAATTAATTGTGGGCTTTCAGGCTTGCAACTTCATTCGTAAAATTATCTTTCAAGCTTAAACATTGCGGCCTTCTGCCTTTAAAAGATTATGGTATTATGTTTTAAAATTTTGAAACTTAATTGTGGCATTCAGCCATTTGTATTGCACCTTGGAGATGTTTGTTCTATCTACTTTGCAGTGATGTTTTTTCTTAAACTGTTTTATTGCTATCTTAATTGGATTATTATGTTATTGATTTATTAAGATTTCTTGTTTGGAGGCTTTCAGCCTTGAAAGGGTTGCATTCGGTAAATGTCAGGCTATGTGCCGCTTTGGTTGTAAAAGTGGTATTAAATTACAATTAGAAGATAAACTGACCCCAACCTATTCGGCCCTTTCCACAATCCTAATTACCTGTTCTGCCCAGCAGGTTTAGCGGTCATGGTGTCTGCAAGAGGCGTGCCATCCTTCATTAATTAGAAAAGTGTCCTCATGAACCATCCGAAGATGGCAAGTCTGATCACCAAAATATCTAAAAGCTTACGGCTTCACCAGAGTGGACACCCTGATTTTTACAAGTTAGAAATGCGTTGGACAAGCATGAGGCTGCACAAGAGTTGTTTACATAAGGCAAATCCACGGGGGCGCCCTTGTGTGCTCGTTCAAGTCCTAGTGCGCATTCTGCCCTTACAGGTTTACTCACTGCGCCAGTCGAGAGTTAGCCATTCGTCGCGGTTCTGCCTGGCGTGTTTTTCGGCAGCGTTTGTGTTTCAAACCACGCAGGATTCAGTTTTCGCAGCCTCTTATGATGGGTATCGACGACAATGTGTAGAATTTCGTGAATTCATTCTGGCAAAGAGAAGGAGTTAATTTCTTTTCTTGTTTAGTGCCTAGCAATGAGACTACGTTTCATT
The DNA here is from genome assembly GCF_021461385.2 of Schistocerca piceifrons. NCBI lineage: Eukaryota > Metazoa > Arthropoda > Insecta > Orthoptera > Acrididae > Schistocerca > Schistocerca piceifrons. Next base: position 1,196,367,983 of record NC_060138.1, read on the forward strand.
TAAGTTGAAAAGTGAACCCAAAAACGTAAGGCTGTGGGGAATACAGCATATTTCAGCAGCACAGAACACGAGCCACGCACGGCTCACATAGACTCCATATACGATACGCTCTATGAAGCGGAACGTCTCAGCAGAACAAAAACAGACCACATATATCCATTATCTGCTCGCATCCGTTGCTGATTGGTTACTGTGGGTGACTGCCATGCGGAAGACACGGGTTCGATTCCCAGTAGTGCCAGGGGTTTTTCCTCTGTGGGATGACTTGTATGGGATGTACACAACCCCGTGAGGTCAAAGTAGGATCAAATAGACCGAGTAGTAGCGGTTTGAAGGTCAAGAAACCCAATAACGGCCGGGAGAGTGGTGTGCTGACCACATGCCCCTCTGTGCCGCCTTCGAAGACTAAATTGACAGAGGGTGACTCGGCGGTCGGTCATGCCCTATTAGCCCGTCTAGAACCAGCCCCCATAGTATTGGTGTGGCCGAGCGGTTCTAGGCGCTTCAGTCTGGAACCGCGCGGCCGCTACGATCACAGGTTCGAATCCTGCCTTGGGCATGTCCTTAGGTTAGTTAGGTTTAAGTAGTTCTAAGTTCTAGGGGACTGATGACCTCAGATGTTAAGTCACGTAAGCAATCGGTTCCTGTTATTGCGCCCGCATCTCGTGGTCGTGCGGTAGCGTTCTCGCTTCCCACGCCCGGGTTCCCGGGTTCGATTCCCGGCGGGGTCAGGGATTTTCTCTGCCTCGTGATGGCTGGGTGTTGTGTGCTGTCCTTAGGTTAGTTAGGTTTAAGTAGTTCTAAGTTCTAGGGGACTGATGACCATAGATGTTAAGTCCCATAGTGCTCAGAGCCATTTGAACCATTTGAACCTGTTATTGCCCGCTGCGCGTATTGACATCGCGAGCGTAAATCGTAAACACATAGGCAACTGCGGCCTAAGTGGCTTCGTCATTGTAATAAACCGAGCGACGACAGTAGGCGAGTAACCTGTGCAGATGTTATTGCAACTCTGTTAACTGTTAGGATGGAAAGGAGATTTACTATAGCTGAACTATGCGATATGCATTTAATTTATGGCGAGGCAAAAGGTGTTGCGAGGGCAGCTGTACGAATTTATCGAGAACGCTTCCCACAACGACGACTTCCTGCACGAAAGACATTTACTGCTGTGCACCAAAGGTTTGTGTCATTGTAATTCTGTACTTATATGCGATTATTATGCATTTACATCTTAATAAAGTACAGTAGTTATCTGCACCTTTGTAAATTTTCGTCCGTATGCGAAACGTATCTTCTGTTCTGATATGCTTTTCGCTTTTATTACATCATGACAGAATACAAGTGACGAGTACGTATTTAATTTCCTTAGATTGAGAGATACTGGCTCTTTACTGCCCCGCGCAGAAGGCAGAGGCCCACAACGCGCCGATCGTACATTGGAAGCTGAGGAAAGAATTCTGGACCGCATCCAGGAGGATCCTTCTCAGAGTACTAGAAGCATCGGCTGTCACGTGGGTATATCGCACACTGTCGTTCATCGCACTTCGCAAGAGGAGCGTCTGCGGCCTTACCACATTCAAACGCGTACAAGCATTGGAAGAACAAGTTTTCCCTCCACGACGTGAATTCTCAGAGTGGTTTTTGTTACACAGTGCGCAGCATGATTTTGTCAACAAAATACTCGTCACAGATGAGGCGTGTTTCACTCGTGACGGAATAACTAATTTCCATAACATGCACACGTGGAGTGTACACAATCCTCGCCACGTAGTGGCAACACATTTTCGGCGACGATTTTCCGTAAATGTGTGGGCGGGTATGCTCGATAATTACATTATTGGGCCCTATGTTTTACCTGCACGTTTGACTGGTGACTATTACTGAACGTTTCTAGAGGAAACATTGGTACCAACGTCGTTAAAAGACATTCCGTTAGGCATACGTCATAACATGTGGTTCCTCCACGATGGTGCTCCACCCCACATTGGTCACAGAGTACGCAGAATTTTGGATAGTCGATTTCCAGGAAAATGGATCTGTCGTTCGGGTCCACGTCGATGGCCAGCACGCAGCCCTGATTTAAATCCACTGGATTTTTACTTTTGGGGCCATATGAATGAACTTGTTTATCCTGAGCGAGTAAATAATGTGGACGAATTGACGCAGAAGATTTTAGATGCTGCCGATACCATAAAGGCCAATGTGCATGTGTGTGACCGAATGCGATGAAACTGGGTTCGCCGTAGTGAAGCATGTGTAGAAGCGAATGGTGGTCATTTCGAACATTTATTGTAGTATTGGTGTAAGAGGAAACGAAGTAATGGGTTTTCTCTTTGTTACGATGTTGTTGTACAGAAGGAAAATAATGTGAATTTAGTATTCGTTATGGCATTGCCGTAAAAAGGTGAAACAATTGATTGTAATTAATGCACAACTATCTACTTGTTGATTGATTGAATTTGTACTAATGGAAATACATTGTGTTTGATATTAGCTTGTCATTACTACTACGACCTTCGTTATCGACTTGTTGAGAAACAGACTGGTTGTATTTCATTCACGTAAAGCGAATTACACATTCTTGACAACCCAAAAACCGTTTACATTCCTTTTTTCGGTACCACCCGATTATCACACCACGTCGTTGTACACTTCTAATGATTTCAACCCTCCGGTCGGCTCGTTGCCTTTCTCTGGCCGCCCCGTCATTGTAGACAATAAGCTCGTTACGCCGTGTACTGCCGGTTCACTACGTAAACAGAAATGCGTATACTACCAATCGTACGAACCATAGGTTTTAATAATACAAAAATAAAGTACATGTCGTTAGACTTTTTTGTCAAGCACACCGAGATGTACCATCTGTATAATTTTGGCGCCTTATACCGTTTACACTCTATATACACTCCTGGAAATGGAAAAAAGAACACATTGACACCGGTGTGTCAGACCCACCATACTTGCTCCGGACACTGCGAGAGGGCTGTACAAGCAATGATCACACGCACGGCACAGCGGACACACCAGGAACCGCGGTGTTGGCCGTCGAATGGCGCTAGCTGCGCAGCATTTGTGCACCGCCGCCGTCAGTGTCAGCCAGTTTGCCGTGGCATACGGAGCTCCATCGCAGTCTTTAACACTGGTAGCATGCCGTGACAGCGTGGACGTGAACTGTATGTGCAGTTGACGGACTTTGAGCGAGGGCGTATAGTGGGCATGCGGGAGGCCGGGTGGACGTACCGCCGAATTACTGAACATGTGGGGCGTGAGGTCTCCACAGTACATCGATGTTGTCGACAGTGGTCGGCGGAAGGTGCACGTGCCCGTCGACCTGGGACCGGACCGCAGCGACGCACGGATGCACGCCAAGACCGTAGGATCCTACGCAGTGCCGTAGGGGACCGCACCGCCACTTCCCAGCAAATTAGGGACACTGTTGCTCCTGGGGTATCGGCGAGGACCATTCGCAACCGTCTCCATGAAGCTGGGCTACGGTCCCGCACACCGTTAGGCCGTCTTCCGCTCACGCCCCAACATCGTGCAGCCAGCCTCCAGTGGTGTCGCGACAGGCGTGAATGGAGGGACGAATGGAGACGTGTCGTCTTCAGCGATGAGAGTCGCTTCTGCCTTGGTGCCAATGATGGTCGTATGCGTGTTTGGCGCCGTGCAGGTGAGCGCCACAATCAGGACTGCATACGACCGAGGCACACAGGGCCAACACCCGGCATCGTGGTGTGGGGAGCGATCTCCTACACAGGCCGTACACCACTGGTGATCGTCGAGGGGACACTGAATATTGCACGGTACATCCAAACCGTCATCGAACCCATCGTTCTACCATTCCTAGACCGGCAAGGGAACTTGCTGTTCCAACAGGACAATGCACGTCCGCATGTATCTCGTGCCACCCAACGTCCTCTAGAAGGTGTAAGTCAACTACCCTGGCCAGCAAGATCTCCGGATCTGTCCCCCATTGAGCATGTTTGGGACTGGATGAAGCGTCGTCTCACGCGGTCTGCACGTCCAGCACGAACGCTGGTCCAACTGAGGCGCCAGATGGAAATGGCATGGCAAGCCGTTCCACAGGACTACATCCAGCATCTCTACGATCGTCTCCATGGGAAAATAGCAGCCTGCATTGCTGCGAAAGGTGGATATACACTGTACTAGTGCCGACATTGTGCATGCTCTGTTGCCTGTGTCTACGTGCCTGTGGTTCTGTCAGTGTGATCATGTGATGTATCTGACCCCAGGAATGTGTCAATAAAGTTTCCCCTTCCTGGGACAATGAATTCACAGTGTTCTTATTTCAATTTCCAGGAGTGTATATATATAGGGTTATTACAAATGACTGAAGCGATTTCACAGCTCTACAATAACTTTATTATTTGAGATATTTTCACAATGCTCTGCACACACATACAAAAAATCAAAAAGTTTTTTTAGGCTTTCACAAATGTTCGATATGTGCCCCTTTAGTGATTCGGCAGACATCAAGCCGATAATCAAGTTCCTCCCACACTCGGCGCAGCATGTCCCCATCAATGAGTTCGAAAGCATCGTTGATGCGAGCTCGCAGTTGTGGCACGTTTCTTGGTAGAGGAGGTTTAAACACTGAATCTTTCACATAACTCCACAGAAAGAAATCGCATGGGGTTAAGTCGGGAGAGCGTGGAGACCATGACATGAACTGCTGATCATGATCTTCACCACGACCGATGCATCGGTTTTCCAATCTCCTGTTTAAGAAATGCCAAACATCATGATGGAAGTGCGGTGGAGCACCATCCTGTTGAAAGATGAAGTCGGCGCTGTCGGTCTCCAGTTGTGGCATGAACCAATTTTCCAGCATGTCCAGATACACGTGTCCTGTAACGTTTTTTTCGCAGAAGAAAAAGGGGCCGATAACTTTAAACCGTGAGATTGCACAAAACACGTTAACTTTTGGTGAATTGAGAATTTGCTGCACGAATGCGTGATGATTTTCTACCGCCCAGCTTCGCACATTGTGTCTGTTCTCTTCACCATTAAGAAAAAATGTTGCTTCATCACTGAAAACAAGTTTCGCACTGAACGCATCCTCTTCCATGAGCTGTTGCAACCGCGCCGAAAATTCAAAGCGTTTGACTTTGTCATCGGGTGTCAGGGCTCGTAGCAATTGTAAACGGTAAGGCTTCTGCTTCAGCCTTTTCTGTAAGATTTTCCAAACCGTCGGCTGCGGTACGTTTAGCTCCCTGCTTGCTTTATTCGGCGACTTCCGCGGGCTACGCGTGAAACTTGCCCGCACGCGTTCAACCGTTTCTTCGCTCACTACAGGCCGACCCGTTGATTTCCCCTTACAGAGGCATCCAGAAGCTTTATACTGCGCATACCATCGCCGAATGGAGTTAGCAGTTGGTGGATCTTTGTTGAACTTCGTCCTGAAATGTCGTTGCACTGTTATGACTGACTGATGTGAGTGCATTTCTAGCACGACATACGCTTTCTCGGCTCCTGTCGCCATTTTGTCTCACTGCGCTCTCGAGCGCTCTGGCGGTAGAAACCTGAGGTGCGCCTTCAGCCGAACAAAACTTTATGAGTTTTTCTACGTATCTGTAGTGTGTCGTGACCATATGTCAATGAATGGAGCTACAGTGAATTTATGAAATCGCTTCAATCATTTGTAATAGCCCTGTATATATCGCCCAAGGATACTTCAACTCAACAAAGATAACGCAATAATTACCAATCCAACACAAACTCTGGCTTGTAATTTCCAACAGATTTTATTTAACAACTGCATGGCAAAAGCAAACTGCTATTACTCCAGAATAATGTACATAATTTCCCTAGAATTTAAATCATTACTAAACATACAAGGTGTGTACGGTTATCAAAGCCCACCCCAAACAATAAATAATTTTAAATCCCTCTTAACACAGATCCTAAGAACCATACATACAATAAATGGTTTACTGAGAAAACTTCCACAGAAGCAGGACACCTTTTAAGATATTACAACAGAAACAAGTTACAATTTCTCTTTCTGAATAAGATATTAAAAACCCAGTATAGTGAAAGGCATCTTTCAGGTATTACAAAATTTCAATGACAGGTAATGGCACATCAGACGTGCGCAGAAACTACAACTCAGATCGAGCCGGAATGAAAGACGAAAGGAACGGTAAAGAGGGAAGGACGGACGCCTCGCCGTCAACAGGAACAACTAATAAAAAGCGACCGCGCTATCCAATTCAAACTGGCCGCCGCCAAGGCGTCGTCCCCCAGTTAAACGACCAACCACAACGGACGACGAGCACCGATGATTATACCACTGAAACAGCAACGTAAAACCACACAGCAACTGGGCAGTACCCAGAGTAACACAATTCTTACAACATCAGAAAAATTTCAAAACAGGAACACGGCCACCAGGCACCCACAAGCCATTCACATTCAGATTATGATTAATTATATTATATATAACCCATAAACACACACTCAATAATTACAATACGACAGGACTCTAGCATCTCCACTCCGTCTACAGGCCTCAAGTGGCCCATCGGGACCCTCCGACCGCCGTGTCATCCTCAGTGGAGGATGCGTATAGGAGGGGCGTGTGGTCAGTACACCGCTCTCCCGGTCGTTATGATGGTATTGTTGACCGAAGCCGCTTCTAGTCGGTCGAGTAGCTCCTCAATTGGGATAACGAGGCTGAGTGCACCCCGAAAAATGGCAACAGCGTATGGCGGCCTGAATGGTCACCCATCCAAGTGCCGGTCACGCCCGACAGCGCTTAACTTCGGTGATCTCACGGGAACCAGTGTATCCACTGCGGCAAGGCCGTTGCACTCTAGCATCCAGCATACAATAAATTGTTCAGCATTAAGCCCCTGCTTGTTTACCTCTGAACACATTAAATAAATACCAGGAGACAGCCACAAAACGTGTGGTTATTCTGCAGTGCACAGACACAAACTCGGATATACACTCCTTGCCCATATCTCAAGTGCTTCCAAAACAGGCAAACCTCATTCACACTAGTAACCATCGTTCAGTAAATTGTGCACCAGTGGACAATACGAAACAGATAACATGGGCGTCCAAACACTGGGAGAGCCGTTAACTGCAAACAGCACGAAATTAGAACACACATATATACAGCAGGACTTTAAGAACCTGAATAATTCCCACCGTTTGATTCTGCAGTGTATCAGGTTCCAGGCTTATCATTCCAAAGCCACTTTCACATGTTGACATCGTTTAGCAGCACAGAAGAGACCACCGCCCTCTCACTAAACGCAGTTCACACTCGCCGACCGCACGCACGTCTCCATCCACAGCCCACAGCCCACGTGACAGAAAGCGGCGGAGCGTGCGTAAAGAGGGACCGCCGACAACCATACTACACACCGGAGCGCCAACCAACTGACCTAAAACCAGTCCTCTCCCGATAGCGTCATGTGGTTAAATAGCCTAAAAGCGACCAAAGTGAAAGCCGAGCGGGATTAGCCGAGCGGTCTTAGGCGCTGCAGCCATGCACTGTGCGGTTGGTCCCGGCGGAGGTTCGAGTCCTCCCTCGGGCGTGGATGTGTGTGTGTTTGTCCTTACGATAATTTAGGTTAAGTAGTGTGTAAGCTTAGGGACTGATGACCTTAGCATTTTGAAACAAAGTGAAGAAACCGCGGGCACGCGATACAGAGTCGATTGCAGAGATCTTAAATGAATACAGAGAAGAGACTGGCACAAACGGCGCCATGTATCATCACTATCTGTGTTCGTGTGTGTATGTGTGTGTGCGTGTGGCTAAATGTTTGTCATTTATATCAAAATGCCTCTAAGCACTATGGGACTCAACATCTGAGGTCATCAGTCCCATAGACTTACAATCACTTAAACCTAAATAACCTAAGGACGTTACACACAGCCATGCCCGAGGCAGGATTTGAACCTGCGACCGTAGCAGCAGCGCGGTTCCGGACTGAAGCGCCTAGAACCGCACGGCTACAGTGGTCGGCGTCATTTATATCCTTTTTTCGTAAAAATGACTTCTTACTTATGCTCAGGAATTCTTCTGTTGTATAGGGTAGTCGTTAAGGAAAAACATTTTTAAACTACCTCTGAAAACAGTTCAGCTGTCTGTCAGGCGTTTTATTGCCATGGGTTTACTGTCAAAGCGTTTTATAGCTGCATATTTCACCCCTTTCAGTGTCAAAGTCAGATTAATCAAAGGGTAATGCAAATCACTTTTCCTCTACTGCTTTGCTTGCGAATGTACGTTACAAATGCTTCCTGCCCACGCAGTGACATGAGAAATGTCCTTGTGGGGGTAAGACTGCCGCTCTGTGAGTGGTTCAGATGGCTCTGAGCACTATGAGACGTAACATCTGAGGTCATCAGTCCCCTAGAACTTAGAACTACTTAAACCTAACTAACGTAAGGACCTCACTCACGTCCATGCCCGAGGCAGGATTCGAACCTGCGACCGTAGCCGTCGCGCGGTTCCAGACTGAAGCGCCTAGAACCGCTCGGCCACACCGGCCGGCGCCGTTTTGTGAAGAGTTACGCTACAAAACGAAACTGTGTAATATACTGCATAAAAACGACAATACAAGACTTTAAATCAAACTCAGCTGGTGTGGCAGTTGAAGATACCAAGGCAAAAGCCGAGGTTTAAAATTTCACGTTCAAGAAATCGTTCATGCAGGAGAATCGTAGAAGAATAGCGTCATTTGGCCATCGGACACACTACCCTAGGGACGACATAATAATAAGCAATTGAAAGCTTTGAAATGAAATAAGTCATCAGGTCTGCATGGAATCTCAAAAAATGGTTCAAATGGCTCTGAGCACTATGGGACTTAACTTCTGAGGTCATCAGTCCCCTAGAACTTAGAACTACTTAAACCTAACCTAAGGACATCATACACATCCATGCCCCAGGCAGGATTCGAGCCCTCGACCGTACCGGTCGCGTGGTTCCAGATTGTAGCGCCTAGAGCCGCTCGGCCACTCTGGCTGGCGACATCACACACATTCATGCCCGAGGCAGGATACAAGGCAGCGACCGTAGCGGTCGCGCTGTTCCAGACTCAAGCGCCTAGAACCGCTCGGGCACACCGGCCGGCCCGCTCTGTGAAGAGTTACGCTACAAAGCGAAACTGTGCAATACACTGAATAAAAACGACACTGCAAGAATTAAAATCAAACTCAGCTGGTGTGGCAGTTGAAGATACCAAAACGAAAGCCGAACTTTTAAATTTCACGTTCAAGAAATCGTTCATGCAGGAGAATCGTACAAGAATAGCTAACTAGCCGAACGACATCACACACATCCACGCCCGAGGCAAGATTCGAACCTGCGACCGTAGCAGCCGCGTGGCTCCGGGCTGACGCGCCTAGAACCCCTTGGCCACCGCGGCCGGCTTGGAATCCCAATTCGGAACTGGCCACTCACCTAGCTTGCATTTATCGCTAGATCTCGCCCAGCACAAAGTCCCAAAAGACTGGAAAGAAAGTGCAGTTGACTCCTGGATATAAGAAAGGTTAGAAAATACCCGTAAAATTACAGATCAATATCCCCAGCTTCTCCTTCCTCCGGAATTCTTCAGTTCGAATATAATAAATTTTCTTGAGACCGAGAAGCTTACGTCTACAAATCAGCAAGGTCTTCTAAAACATCGCTCGCGCGAAACTCAGCTTGTCCTTTTCTCACATGACGTACTGCGAACTATGGATGATGAGGAACGGGGATATTCCATATTTCTAGAATTCCCGAAAGCATTAAACACAGTTCCCATTGCGATTTGTTAATGAAGATACGAGCATATGGAATAGGTTCATATACGTGTGAATGGTTCGAAGACCTTAAAGTTAAAGAAGTCAGCATGTTGTCCTCGACGGCGAGTGTTCATCAGAGACAAAGGTATCGTTAGGAGTGCACCAGGGAAGTGTTGTTCTCTGTATACATAAGGAATTTGACGCACAGTTGTTTCCTGATGATGCTTTAGTGTACGGCAAGGTGTCGAAGTTGAGTGACTGTAGGAGGATAAAAGATGACTTAGACGAAATTTCTAGTTGATGTGATGAATGGCAGCTATTGCTAAACGTAGAAAAAAGCCGGATGAGTAGGAGAAACAAACCCGTAATGTTCAGATACCGCATTAGCGGTGTCCTGCTTGACACAGTCACTTCGTTTAAATATCCGGGCGTAACGTTGCAAAGAGTTATGAAATACAATGAGTATGTGAGGATTGTGGTAGGTTAGGCGAATGGTCGTCTTGGGTTTATTGGGAGAATTTTAAGGATGTCTGGGTCATTTGTAAAGAGGACCGCATATAGGACGCTAATGCGACTTTCCTCGTGTATTTGGGATCCGTACCAGGTCGGATTAAAAATAAACATCGAAACAATCCAGAGGCGGGCTGCTAGCTTTGTTACCGGCAGTTTCGAACAACTCGCAACTTCGGGCACTCAAATGGGAACCTCTGGAAGGAAGGCAACGCCGTTTTCCAGGAACACTACTGAGAAACTGCCACCAACACACATTTCGTGTAAGGACCACAAACAGAAGATAAGAGAAATTAGGGCTCACAGGGAAGCGCATAGACAGTCGTTTTTCCCTCTCTCTATTTGGCAGTGGAATAGGAAAGGAAATGACTAGTAGTGGTACAGGTAACCACCGCCACGTGTAGTATCGTGGCTTGTGGAGTATCTATGGAAATGTAGTTGCAGATCAATATCTCTACTACTTTCAAACTCTGGTGGATTAGTGGTAATAAATTTCGTAAGTCAGTGAATGTACTGTGATGATGTGGTTAATATTCTCCACTGCGTAATCAGGTACTTGCAAGATACACGTGTAAACCTCATACATAATTCTAATTATTTTCTTTTGTGCAGTTAATATATTTTCCTAAGTAAAGAGGTCCCATAGAATTGTATCAGCAAGACCACAGTGAATTACAGCGTGCAAAATATATTAAATTACTGACTTCTAGAATGAGATTTTCACTCTGCAGCGGAGTTTGCGCTGATATGAAACTTCCTGGCAGATTAAAACTGTGTGCCCGACCGAGACTCGAACTCGGGACCCGAGTTCGAGTCTCGGCCGGGCACACAGTTTTAATCTGTCAGGAAGTACTGACTTCTTTTTTTTTCCAAATCAACAACTATTCTTGCGGCAAAAGTATCCGAGCCTAAAAGTTTCAACACAACAAGTTTTTTCACATTTACATTCGCCGTGTTCATTTATTTTAAATCAGTTTTTATTGAACCGCAGAAAATTATTTTGAAACGAAGGTTACAGAAAAGCTGAGAACTCTACGTAAATTTGTCCACAAGTTTTTTAAGGAATCTGTGAATTTAGCAAAAGGGAGACGAAAAACTTTCTTTTCGTTTGTCTCTATTTTTAACAGTCACTTGATTAACTGTAACTAAATTCAGAATTGTTTTTAAAAACATTTACGTGAAGATAGATCAATGTAATGTAAAAACTTCAGTGGAATAAGTAGAACTCTGTTTGTCCCACAACGTACATATTTCTTATTCTCTGGCATTTATCACGGTGCACCGTCTACAGTACGACGGTTGCCTTTCTTAAAACGTAGGAGGATTTTATTGAAAGTTGTTAGATAGCCTCATATCCCGAGCGCTACAGTGTAGCCTAAATGTTAAGTTAGTTTTATAATTTGGCTCAGAATGAACCACCACATTAAGTAGCCTTGATAGAAAACCTTCCTGGAAATCAAAAAAATGGTTCAAATGGTTCTGAGCACTATGGGACTCAACTGCTGTGGTCATAAGTCCCCTAGAACTTAGAACCACTTAAACCTAACTAACCTAAGGAAATGACACACATCCATGCCCGAGGCAGGAATCGAACCTGCGACCGTAGCGGTCGTGCGGTTCCAGACTGTAGCGCCTTTAACCGCTCGGCCACTCCGGCCGGCTCCTGGAAATCATTTGACAGGTATAAATACCGCAGCTGTCGCTTAGACAAGCATCTGAGTGTCCCAAAAATGTTCCCGTGTGCATCGGCGGAATAAGTGTGTGTCGTGACTTAGAGCAACGGTATAAAAACTGCACATTGAGAAAAATTGCTGTAAAAATGGTGAGCGCATCCTCATAACAACTGTTTATTTCAATTTACCCAATGATCACTGAAGATAAAAAGTAACATTTTCTGTCAAAAATATTACCTGTAATGAACCTCGTGAAACTTCCGGTCAGCTTGAATAAAAATCAGTAGTCTGGTTGAACCTTATGAAAGTCATCCCCGGTTCGATTTCCGGCGGGATCAGGGATTTTTCCTGTCTCCAGATGACTGGGTGTTGTTGTGTCGTCTTCATCATTATCATTCATCCCCATTACGGTCGGAGGAAGGCAATGGGAAACCACCTCCGCTACGGCCTTGCCTACTCGGCGGTGCGGGTCTCCCGCATCGTCCCCTGTGCTCCTCGGAGTATGGGACCTCATCGTCATATGAACGTGAGCCCAGAACGAATGTGATCCAACGGCTGCCTACAATACAATAACACATTTTCCTGATTCTTGATTAAAGAACGACTGGTTGTCGACGTCGTCTCACTTGTTCTTGGACTACTGTTATGTCCCTCCAACGGATCCACATCAGTTTCCGATTACACCATTTCCTGGATCGAAGGTAGCTGTTGCTCGGATATTCTTTACAGTTGTAACAGGGAACAGATTTTCACACGCAAATTAATAATTTTTTTCCGTCATTCTGCAACTGTTTAATCATCGTTGTCTTCTCTTTTACGTTTAAAATTAATTCTTAAGGCAGGGGAAGTTTAAAAATAAATCATATAACTCGACCGTTATGACAGCACTACCGAGGTATAGAGGAACGGGACCCAACTTTCTCTTTAAATACCGTACGATACGTAAATGTTTCTACCAGCTGATTCACCAAATTGTGGAATAAATCGTAGAGGGAGTCGTGTACCTCTGGTCGAAAACTGAGAAATTCAGAAAGGCATCTATTTCCAGCGAAAATGTAGGAAAAGATGAAACTTTGTGCACGGACGGGGTTTCACATCCCTTGAATCTAAAGAGAAAATGTTCAAATGTGTGTGAAATCTTACGGAACTTAACTGCTAAGGTCATCAGTCCCTAAGCTTACACACTACTTAACCTAAATTATCCTAAGGACAAACACACACACCCATGCCCTAGGGAGGACACGAACCTCCGCCGAGATCAGCCGCACAGTCAATGAATGCAGCCCCCACACACCGCTCCGATAATCCCGCGCGGCAATCTAAAGAGAATCTTCAAATACTTCACCTGTCAAAACACCGTGCACTTGTAATGTGCTGTGTCCTTTTTAATAGATTACAAGAACTAATCCTATTTTGTAGAGCATGAAACATGAAATTTGTAAATATCGTTATCACAAGGATGATGTCCCCTTAAGAGGAAATAATATCCCTTAACACGCTTCATAGTAAGCTATTATTTGAGGGATACGCAGTAGTCGAAATCGTGATCATTAGTAAATAATTACATCTAATGTTAAAATCCTGCATGAATTTGGACGCAAGTAAACAGAAAACAATCATCATCGAGTAAAATGGTTTTTTTTGTTGCCTTTCCCGATGTTTTACAGTTTCAATACATAAATAGTTTTATCTAAATATGCAATAGTAATAAAGGGGGCCTCATTACGATTCGAGCGTGATTCCTCATTACGGCGTCCACAGCTCTTTAGGTGTAAACGACAGGGGGAAATGATGTCCGTGGAGAGACTCTCCCCATTTTATGTTGGCAGAGCGTAAAGTTGAAAGAGGCCATGTAATGACACTACGCGCGCGCTTTAATTCCACCATTATCGCTTAAAATGTACGATTATTTGATTTCCCACTTCAGGCTTCACTCATTTTACGATCTACTCGCGGTGCGAACGGCGCATTTTACTGCAACTCTTTCACGATCCCTCCTTTATGTTGCCTCTCACTTCTCGAAAGCTTTGTAATGATGGCGAAAGGCAGTTAAATCGGATGTGCAGTAACTCACGGTTATTACATTAAACGCCCTGTTAGGTAAAAGGAAATTACGTACCGGAGGGAAATATTACGAACACGAGAGGTTAAAATACAGGCGCAGCGCAACTTGCGTGTCCACTGCATGCAAAACGGCCCGATACAGCAAACAGGGACCTGAAATTGCTGATGGTTCCCCTGTTCTAAGATTTATCTTTTTAATAAAGGTAAATGTAGTGAAATGAGATAATTGACGCTGAACATGGACAGAAATTTTCGACTGATGACTCATTTTAAGGGAGGAAAGAGTCGTAATAAAGGCTTTGGTGGCGTTGCACATTATCGGATATAGAAGCCAACCCGTTCTCTTGACTCAAAAATTGGAAGTAATGAGAGCTAAGAACAGTTACAGGCTTCGTTATTACTTTAACTCCCGAGACGGCGCAGGGAGTGCCATCAGATATCGGTAAGAAATTGAGTTCTGTTTCAGGGGGTAAGCGTTCGCGTGATGTTTTTTAGAGACGGGAGGTTAATGTGCTATCCACAGCAAAGCCTTTAGAGACAAAGCGTTGTTAGGTGTTGATGAGAAAAGTTTTAGAGAACTACTACTGACATTCACGTGAAATCAGAATGACCATATCGGGAAATGAACTCGCCTTGCTTAGTGTTGGGTCTGTTGTAACTGAACGTTAATGTTAATTCAACTCAAACTGCCATGGTAGTAGAAACCTGCTTGCGTTCACTAACGTTAGCCATTGCACGCTATGTTTATCAAGTAAAAATCTTTCTTTGACAAGATGGCACTAGAGCAGAAGTGTGGCAAAACAATGCAAAATAACCAAAAACATTTATTAAGGGCGAGTATTTACCTTTGGGACAGTTTGGTGCATTGCATTTTACATCCCATACCTAATACAACAAATTATAAATAACTTTAATGTGTCTTGGCATTTTATTATACAGGGTGGTCCATTGATCGTAACCGGGCCAAATATCTCACGAAATAAGCGTCAAACGAAAAAACTACAAAGGACGAAACTTGTCTAGCTTCAAGGGGGAAACCAGGTGGCGCTATGGTTGGCCCGCTAGATGGCGCTGCCATACGTCAAACGGGTATCAACTGCGTTTTTTTTTAAATAGGAACCCTCATTTTTTATTACATATTCATGTAGTACGTAGAGAAATGCGAATGTTTTAGTTGGACCATTTTTTTCGCTTTGTGATAGATGGTGCTGTAATAGTCACGAACATATGGTTCACAATTTTAGACGAACAGTTGGTAACATTAAAATACAGAACGCAGGTACGTTTTAACATTTTATTTCGGTTGTTCCTATGTGATACATGTACCTTTGTGAACTTATCATTTCTGAGAACGCATCCTGTTACAGCGATTACCTGTAAATACCACGTAAATGCCATAAATGCTCAAAATGATGTCCGTCAACCTCAATGTATTTGGCAATACGTGTAACGACATTCCTCTCAACAGCGAGTAGTTCGCCTTCCGTAATGTTCGCACATGCATTGACAATGCACTGACGCATGTTGTCAGGCGCTGTCGGTGGATCACGATGGCAAATATCCTTCAACTTTCCCCACAGAATGAAATCCGGCGACGCCAGATCCGGTGAACGTGCGGGCCATGGTATGGTGCTTCGACGACCAATCCACCTGTCATGAAAATGCTATTCAATACCGCTTCAACGGCACGCGAGCTATGTGCCGGACATCCATAATGTTGGAGGTACATCGCCATTCTGTCATGCAGTTAAACATCTTGTAGTAACGTCGGTAGAACATTACGTAGGAAATCAGCATACATTGCACCATTTAGATTGCCATCGATAAAATGTGGGGGGCCAACTATCCTTCCTCCCATAATGCTGCACCATACATTAACCCGCCAAGGTCGCTGATGTTCCACTTGTCGCAGCCATCGTGGATTTTCTGTTGTCCAATAGTGTATCTCATGCCGGTTTACTTTACCGCTGTTGGTGAATGACGATTCGTCGCTAAATAGAATGCGTGCAAAAAATTTGTCATCGTACAGTAATTTCTCTTGTGCCCAGTGGCAGAACTGCACACGACGTTCAAAGTCATTGCCATGCAATTCCTCGTGTATAGAAATATGCTGCGGATGCAATCGGTGTTGATGTAGCATTCTCAACACCGACGTTTTTGAGATTCCCGATTCTCGCGCAACTTGTCTGCTACTGATGTGCGGTTTAGCCGTGACAGGAGCTAAAACACCTACTTGGGCATTATCATTTGTTGCAGGTCGTCGTTGACGTTTCACATGTGACTAAACATTTCCTGTTACGTTAAATAACGTAACTATCCGGCGAGCGCTCCGGACACTTGGATGATGTCGTCCAGGATACCGAGCAGCATACACAGCACACGCCCGTTGAGCATTTTGATCACAATAGCCATACATCAACACGATCCCGACCTTTTCCGGAATTGGTAAACGGTCCATTTTAACACAGGTAATGTATCACGAAGCAAATACCGTCCGCAATGGCGGAATGTTACGTGATACCATGTACTTATTAGTTTGTGACTATTACAGCGCCATCTATCACAAAGCGAAAAAAGTGGTCGAAGTAAAACAATCATATTTCTTTACTACGCGAATATGTAATAAAAATGGGGGTTCCTATTTTAAAAAACGCAGTTGATAACCCTTTGATCTACGGCAACGCCATCTAGAGGACCAACCATAGCGCCATCTGGTTTCCCCCTTCGAGCTAGACAAGTTTCGTTCTTTGTAGTTTTTTCGTTTGATTCTTATTTCGTGAGATATTTGGCCCGGTCTCTACCAATGGACCACCCTGTATATTTACTTTAACTCATAGCATTATCGCAGACACACTTGGCTGTCCTACCAATTCGTGAATAGTGATTGCTAAATGGGAAGGTAGTCTTGCAGAAAAGAGTACTGAGTTGGCTGCAGTTGCTGAGCCGGACTGGCTAACATCAGGTTCGTGGCTGTGTCCGCGGGCCGTCGAGGTTCTTAACTGTTTTCATGTCCGCCAGTACAAGTGGGAGGCAATATAATTTCATGACTGACAACGCTCTTAGCGTTTGCACACACAATCGGCGGACGACTGCGCCTTGCATATACCTGGTGTTTATAATTAAACTTTCCCTATTGAACTTGGGTAGCATTAATGTGAAGGACGTGGGGAAGAGAAATATTGCCGAATCAGTTCAATGGAAACACTTTTAACGTGCTGCTACGGTACCTCATACCATTACATATCAGTACCAATACTGCTGCACAAGGGACTCAATATGGCGCGCGTCAGTGTCTGAAAGCGCGGGATTGCATTCTGCACAGCAGATAGTCCTTGGTAAACTGGCTACCTCTCTCGACATGCTGCGCTTCAGATCAGCGTATGTGTGAATGTTCCCCTTACAAACCCTGTAGCCCCACAGCCAGAAATCACAGGGAGTGAGATCAGGTGATGGTGCCAGCCAACATTTCGAAACGATCGGCTGATAATTCTATCGTTTCCACATGTTTTTAGGAGAAACAGGTGAACTTCACGAGCGATGTGCGGTGGGACCCCATCCTACATGAAAACTGTTGAGTTCAAACCGTCTCTCCGTTGAGTTCAACCCGTAGGGCAAGTGTGACATGCTGGCGAAGCATATCCCAGTAACGCTGGCCATTTAAACTGCAGAACTTTAGTCCTTGAGCGCCAACTGTTCAAAAACGAATGGAGCAGTGATGAACGTGGCCTTGACGTCACACCATACGGTGACACGTTCACCATGCAGAGGAACTTCATGCACAGTGACTGGAGGTGAAGATCTCCACACTCGGCAATTCTGTGTGTTCACCTCACCCGTCACAGAAAAATGAGCTTTGTCTGTCCATTGGATGGTCCAGGGCCAGTCATCGTCAACTTCAGTCCTTGCGAGAGAGTCATTTTGGTTCAAATGGCTCTGAGCACTATGGGACTTAACATCTGAGGTCATCGTCCCCTAGAACTTAGAACTACTTAAACCTAACTAACCTAAGGACATCACACACATCCATGCCCGAGGCAGGATTCGAACCTGCGACCGTAGTGGTCGCGCGGTTCCAGACTGAAGCGCCTAGAACCGCTCGGTCACGCCAACCGGCACGACATTTTGCGTTTTGTGGTGCAAGCTGATGTACGATATGGATCTTGTACGGATACCATCTGAGTATGGTACGAAGCGCCTTCCGTACAGCGGACCTCGGGATGTTCAACTGTAGCGACACAGCACGCACACTGCCTGAGGATCGGGAATTGGGCCCTGCGTTGTCTGCCATAGCAATAGCGATTTCATCAACCGCCTGTGGTGCAGCCGGTAGTCGGCCTCTTCCCTCAGCGACGCCCAGTTCTCCAGTCGACTCGAACATCTTCATCATGCACCGCGCAGCAGGTGGAGAAAGAGGACCCTTCTGTAATCCTTTCAGCCTGCGACATTCTCGAAGTGCAGCCGCAGCATTACTGTTGTTTTGATAATAGAGCTTCACCAGTAATGCCCTGCTCCTTTTGTCCAAGCTCATGTTGACACGTCAACAAGTGCACTGCGACAGGTCAGGTGTGTGAGACTATGAGTCAATCACGATGACTGATCACGGCATCTGGTGGCCATAGTTGGAACTGGACGGTGGCGTTGTGACGCATGGAAATCGTTAATCCCATACTCTTGACGTTAATGCTACAAAATTTGGTACTCGTACGGTAATTAGTTCCCGTGTTATAAAATGTTAAATAGGGAAAATTTGATTATAACTACCCGGTAGATGTTGTGCGCAAGCAGAAACTGGTCCGAATTTGTGAGCGCCATCTGGAAGCTGATCTAGGCGCAAGGAGACTGATTATGCCTGTCTGGTGTCGGTCTCTCACTGTATTTGTTGTGTACATGAAAGCATCATATTCAATTCTTAGCAGCCAAGGAAGTATTGACAAAAAATTATTGACAATGTATCACTACGAATGATTACGGAATCCAATCATACGGAATCTATTGTCTTGCTAACTCTTCCTCCTATGTTTGTTATTATCTAGTCCAATGGTGTTTGTGTTGTAGAAAGGAATAACTACAGGGTGTCCCAAAAGATTCGTCCTATCCGACTGTATCTTCTACATGAATGAAGATAGAAACTTGGATTAAATAACGACATACACTTGGGACTGCAGCAAACATGTGGCTTTACAAGCGAATATTTCTTACATGGCACATTTTTGACAATTACGCTTAGGATCAAAATTTTTATTTACTTTTCGTAATAGTTCAATCTACCTTTAACTAAACGCTGGACAAGCATCGTCACATACTTTTTCGAGCATGCCTAAAGTTACTGCATTCTCTGCTGTTGACGTGCAGCGTCGTAGTTAACCAAAATTTGTAGGAAGGGGAGGCACACATACCCCTTTCAAAAATCCCGAAAAAATGGCCTAGGGAGACAATGATGCAATTCCAGGCCCTGTAACACCTCCGTTTATTTATCCCGACCTGATCTGATCGAATAGCAGCCCAATATTTATTATTAATATGACCGTGAACCTAATGGGGCTGGTAATCGGAATTGACTGCTACGGAAGTTGTTACTTTCCAGTTCGTCCTGTTCAATACTGCAATAATGAAATGTCTGGTAACAAGAAAAACACCAACACAGTTTCACTAATTACGAACCTATATTCTTCTCAAAAACACAAGAGACAGCCACTGCTTTCGTCATACATATCTAATTACGGCTAATCTCAGCACAGGCTTTTTCATTTTACATTATCGTCACACGCTAATCCATCACTGCATCCAACACTGTAATCCAACACTGCAATCCAAGGTGATGCCGGCGCGGTAGACGCGAAACCAAATATCGGCCCTAGAAATGTCACTGATCACTTTCGTAATAATACTTCTTCTCTTTCCCGGTATTATTTCTAGTACAAAGGGGTCTAACCACGGCGATGGTGACTCCCTTCTCCGTTAAAGCCTTGCATTACAACAACTGGCCTCCACACACCTCTACCCGCAACATGGCACTCGCCCAACTCCACACTCGCTCTCGCAACAAGACACAATCGATTGTTCGCCCTATCGACCTGTGCCGAGTGCAAATTTATAGTAAGGGCCTACGGACCCCTTACATCCCGTACTCCCTTATGGCCAATCTATTGTTGAGGCATATCACTTGAGTGTGGACTACCTTCTTGGCTGGTCGTAGGTCGGTCGTCTTGTCGCACGACGTGTATGTTGGCCGGCGGTCGCTTATGGGTTGCCTGCGTGTGCCGACTCGTGATTCGTCCTTGTTATTGCACAGTCGCTGCCGTCAGTATTGTCTAGTCCTTCTGCAAGTCTTCGTAAAACTGTTGACGACACCTTTCCTCACAAGCGACTTCTAATCAAGCTGCGGGCCTATGGGGTAGCGTCTCAGTTGTGCGACTGGATTCGTGATTTCCTGTCAGGAAGGTCGCAGTTCGTAGTAATAGACGGAAAAAAATGGTTCAAATGGCTCTGAGCACTATGTGACTTAACAGCTGTGGTCAGCCGGCCGAAGTGGCCGTGCGGTTAAAGGCGCTGCAGTCTGGAACCGCAAGACCGCTACGGTCGCAGGTTCGAATCCTGCCTCGGGCATGGATGTTTGTGATGTCCTTAGGTTAGTTAGGTTTAACTAGTTCTAAGTTCTAGGGGACTAATGACCTCAGCAGTTGAGTCCCATAGTGCTCAGAGCCATTTGAAACATTTTTTGAACAGCTGTGGTCATCAGTCCCCTAGAACTTAGAACTACTTAAACCTAACTAACCTAAGGACATCACACACATCCGTGCCCGAGGCAGGATTCGAACCTGCGACCGTAGCAGTCGCGCGGTTCCGGACTGCGCGCCTAGAACCGCGAGACAACCGCGGCCGGCAATAGACGGAAAATCATCGAGTAAAACTGAAGTGATATCAGGTGTTCCCCACCGAAGCGTCCTGGGACCTCTGCTGCTCCTGATCTATATAAATGACCTGGGTGACAATCTGAGCTGTTCTCTTAGGTTGTTCGCAGATGATGCTGTAATTTACCGTCTAGTAAGGTCATCCGAAGACCAGTATCAGTTACAAAGCGATTTAGAAAAGATTGCTGTATTGTGTGGCAGGTGGCACTTGACCCTAAGTAACGAAAAGTGTGGGGTGGTCCACATGAGTTCCAAAAGAAATCCGTTGGAATTCGACTACTCGATAAATAGTACAATTCTCAAGGCTGTCAATTCAACTAAGTACCTGGGTGTTAAAATTACGCACAACTTCAGCTGGAAAGACCACGTAGATAATATTGTGGGGAAGGCGAGCCAAAGGTTGCGTTTCATTGGCAGGACACTTAGAAGATGCAACAAGTCCACTAAAGAGACAGCTTACACTACACTCGTTCGTGCTCTGTTAGAATATTGCTGCGCGGTGTGGGATCCCTACCAGGTGGGATTGACGGAGGACATCGAAAGGGTGCAAAAAAGGGCAGCTCGTTTTGTATTATCACGCAATAGGGGAGAGAGTGTGGCAGATATGATACACGAGTTGGGATGGAAGTCATTAAAGCAAAGACGTTTTTCGTCGCGGCGAGATCTATTTACGAAATTTCAGTCCACCAACTTTCTCTTACGAATGCGAAAATATTTTGTTGAGCCCAACCTACATTGGTGGGAATGATCATCAAAGTAAAATAAGAGAAATCAGAGCTCGAACAGAAACGTTTAGGTGTTCGTTTTTCCCAAGCGCTGTTCGGGAGTGGAATGGTAGGGAGATGATTGTGGTTCGATGAACCCTCTGCCAAGCAGTTAAATGTTAATTGCAGAGTAATCATGTAGATGGAGATGTAGATGTGTAGCTTGTGATGTCGACTGCTCACTTATTTTGGTGCTGGCTCCGTGCTGATGTACGGCAGTCGGTCGGTTGGAGTGGATCAGCCAGGAAATCTCCGCGCGGCGCAGTGGGCCGGGCCCACTGGCGGTATCTATGCAGTGTCGGAGTGTGTGGGAGCTGTTCTGATTGCTGCGAGGTTCGTGGCTCACTGACCCAGGACATCAAAGTTGAGTGGTGATTTAATTACCGAAGCCAGTCCATTCACATTGTGCCGTTGGTTGGTTTTCATGGTTGGCTGTTAGGGGTATTCCTGTGAGCAACAGCGAGTGTTCGAATTGGCGGACGTTCGGCCGCCATCCGGTGGAGTTTAACTGTATTTTAGTTATTTGAAGTCCAAGTACACCAGTGGAATTTTCTGCCTTGTGACCATTAACGTTCCGGTTACCTGCCCCGGCCGCTGACGTAGAATTCAGGCAGTATCCTTTCCTCACCGTGTTGTCGCTGTCCAACACGTGTGTTTAGTTTTGACAGCTTATGCATACTTGGTTGTGGGCGGCTACGCCTTTTACTTTTGGCTTTGGTGTTCCTTGTGCACTGGTCTTGCGGAAAGCAAGTCGTCTTGTCGGTGGGTCCGTTGACTGGCTCTTTGTTGGGTTGCCGGCGGATCGGATATAGTTGGGCCGACTACCTGTCTCCCCCAAAGTGAACGTTAGTATTTCAAGTGCAGAACGACCCCGGAAACTTCTGAGCGCCGCTGGCTGTACTGTCTTTTCTTATTGGTGTTTGATTGTATATTTTAATGGCTTATAGCCGATGGTTTGAATTTGTATGCTTTTAGTTGGGTATTAATTAATGAGCCTTCAGCCGCTTTAAAACTGAAAGTTCCATACTTGTCAAGTCTTGCATTGTCTGGGCCTTCAGCCTCATTTAAAATCCTTTTTTTTCGTAAATCCTTGGGTCTTTTGCCTTTTGAAAATTTATTGTAGTTGTGTTTTTCAATAATCGGCCTTTAGCCGTTTTTAAATTAAAGTTCTTGTCTTTCAAGTATCAGAGTGTGTGGGCCTAATTGAAGATAAGGCCTTCTGTCTTGTGCTTTTTTTTTTTTTTAAATTGATTTTACCTTCAGTCTTAAATCATGGGCCTTCAACTGTTTTTAAATTAAACTTGTTTGCTTTCCAAGTGTTTGATTGGTTGGGCCTTCAGCTATAGAACTTACATGAGACCTTCTCCCTTCTGAATATTCTATTTTGAGTCTGAATTTTAAGTTAATGGCTTTCAGCCGTTCTTAAATTGAAGTGGTTCTGCCCTTAAGGCTTAAGATAGTGTGGCCTATTCAGCCGATAACTAAGTTCAGAAATTTTGCTTTATTGTTTGGACAACTAAATAAAGTTATGTGTTTGAGGGTAACTGACAGCCCCCTTTTGGCCCCTTTCCACAATTCCAACAACCTGTTCTGTCCTGCGGACTTAAGCGGGGCGTTTCACTATGGATTAAGAAACTAACTTAAATAACAATATAATTGTATGTTGACAAATTTATTTAACTTCGCCAGATGTGTAGTGGTATTGGAAAAGTTGAGGAAACGGTTTATCGTGCCTTTAGCTAGACTGGAAGTTCGTCTTCGTAACGTTATGTTTGTGATACAGGCAAAGAGTTAATCTACATTTTCATTCCCAAATTTGCTTTTACTGTATATCAATGTAATGAATTAAAATACTAATTAACGAGGGTAGTAGCACGACGAAGCTGCGTTTGTTTTAAGGTCTTTTAGTCTTGTTTTTATACAGCATGTAACACAGCTTCGCTTTGTAGTCTGACTCTTCACCGAGTAGCAATGTTATCCCCACGGGTGCGCTTCACGCGTCACTGCCTGGCCAGAAAGCACTCTGTCACATATATTGAGCTCTAGAATTCGCGTATTACTCAACGTCTTTGTATTGGGCCAGCGGAGTGCGACAGCGGGCATTAATCAACGTCTTGTGTCATCGGACAGGTACGAATTAGCACCAGGAGAGGCAGCCGGTGTCATAGGTCAGCGTCCGCCAATAAATCTCTTCACTGCTGCAGTGACGTCACCACCAGGCACATCGCGGGTTACAGCGTCTCAATTGACGGTATTGTGATGCAACCAGACGCGGAGCTGAGCTCTGATTACGCGACAGACAGACCAGTGAAAGCGTGAACAGACCGACAACCACACAGGGCGTGCTAGGTTTTCCAATTAATGTGCAAACGATTCTGTGCATCCTTGCTTATTCATCAGATAACACGGCTGGTAAAACACAACAGCGAAGTATGTTCTCTCTTCCATTTGTTCGTTTCCATGGCAGCTTCTGTAGCCGGCCTGTTCCTGACCGTTCGATAACCTGCCTGTTCCTGACCCAAAAATCCTACCAGCTATGATGCCCATATCATTTCCTTAAACAAAGGCTCCAATAAGAGCTCAATGACCCAACCTGTCTACTTTCTGTTCCCGTCTCCGCTTTTACATCCCACTTCCAAGATCGACTTTATCACTTCATCTCTTCTCCCCCTTTTCAGACAAAGTGATCCATTTATCTGAACTGATTGTCCCGCATTCCTTCCTTCCTACCCACATGACATTTACTTGGAGCCATCCTCGAAGGTACTTACTGGATACATCGTCTTCATTGCTTTAGAACAACCACTACTACTGTAGGAAATCATTCAAAGTAAAAATTTTTGTTATATTCCAATGTTATTACCTTAATCCTCTAACTCTAAAAAAATGCCTCTATACGTTTGACATTTGACAGAAGAGCAGCGATATAGTTACTGCCAGTGCCCCCTTTGATACTTAGCTTAACCCAGATTATTTCACATTCGCATTCGCTAATAACTTCACTGGATATTATTGAATTCTTTACTGCTATAAATACTCCTCCACCATTGGCGTTTATCCTATCCTTGCGGTATATATTCCATTCTGTGTCTAGGATTTCGTTACTGTTCACTTCAGGTTTTAACCAACTTTCCGTTCCTAATACTATATGCGCACTATTTCCTTCAATAAGAGATACTAATTCAGGAACCTTGCCCTGGATACTCCTGCAGTTTACCAATATTACGTTAACTTTTCCTGTTTTCGGTCTCTGAGGACGGACGTTCTTTATCAACGATGATAATGTCCTCTCTGGTAAGCCGTCAGGTATTTTATCGTTTCGCCCAAGGGGGGGTCCCTCTAACCTAAAAAACCCCCGTGTGCACGCCACACGTACTCTGCTACCCTAGTAGCTGCTTCCGGTGTGTAGTGCACGCCTGACCTGTCTAGGGGGGCCCTACAGTTCTCCACCCAATAACGGAGGTCGATGAATTTGCAACCATTATAGTCGCAGAGTCGTCTCAGCCTCTGGTTTAGACCCTCCACACGGCTCCAAACCAGAGGACCACGATCGACTCTGGGCACTATGCTGCAGATATTAAGCTCAGCTTGCACTCCGCGTGCGATGCTGGTTGTCTTCACCAAATCAGCCAGCCGCCGGAAGGAACCAAGGATGGCCTCAGAACCCAAGCGGCGGGCGTCATTCGTTCCGACATGTGCTACTATCTGCAGCCGGTCACACCCAGTGCGTTCAATAGCTGCCGGAAGGGCCTCCTCCACATTACGGACGAGACCCCCCGGCAAGCACACCGAGTGCACACTGGCATTCTTCCCCGACCTACCCGCTATTTTCCTGAGGGGCTCCATAACCCGCCTAACGTTGGAGCTCCCTATAACTAATAGGCCCGCCCTCTGTGACTGTCGGGACCTTGCCGGAGAATCGGCCACTGGCCCAACAGGCGAGGCATCCTGTGGTGGCTCGGAAACGATGTCATCACCACTAGGAAGCACCCCGTACCTGTTGGAAAGGGGTAAGGCAGCTGCCACGCGGCCAGATCCCACCTTCGCCTTTCGGCCAGGCACGCGCGAGCCCACCACTGTCCGCCATTCACCCTGGAGTGATGGCTGACCGGTAAGATGCTCACTGCCGGAAGACGCAGCGACATCAGGGGTTCCATGTGATTCCAAGGCCACCGAAGTAGGCATAGGTCTCACCACAGTTGCCCCAACGCCACTACGAGCCGACGCCTGCGCCTCGAGCTCGATGAGCCTAACAGACAAAGCCTCCACCTGCCCCCGAAGAGTGGCCAATTCTCCTTGCGTCCGCTCACAACAACCACAGTCCCTACACATGACTATGTTTACCCTACTCTATACGGTGACAAATTCCCAAGATAATCTTCTGATGAGCTACTCTGATAATCAAGGAACACTCACTGAAATACGAGACGCGAAAACTACGCTAGGTTTTCCCAGAAAAACTATTTAAAAGCTAAGCGCAGCAAATAAGTACAAAAACGCTTTATACAAACAGTACTTGCTGCTGCTGGTGCTCTCGCTCTGGCTGTCACAAGACAACTGCTGATTCAAGTGACTAGTGGCTAACGGCCGCGAAACAAACAAAAGACGGTTTTAGGGCGCTTTCTGTTCTAAACGATCAAGAAAATACTAAGAAATCTAACACGAAAACTACGTAAAGTTTTATCAAGAACTGTTAGTTACTATGCAGAGCAGATAAACACAAATAGAATCCCTTCCTTAGTGGAAGGTCGTAAACAAAATGCAAAATAAACGCTTTATACAAACAGTACTCGCTGCTGCTGGTGCTCTCGCTCTGGCTGTCACAAGACAACTGCTGATTCAAGTGACTAGTGGCTAACGGCCGCGAAACAAACAAAAGACGGTTTTAGGGCGCTTTCTGTTCTAAACGATCAAGAAAATACTAAGAAATCTAACACGAAAACTACCCCCCTTACTGTGCAAACCACCGTGAAGTACTTGCCATTTTACCACTATTACGGTTTCTTCCCGTTCATTTTGCGTGTGCATTGCGAAAAGAATGACTGCTTAAACGCTTCTGCTTCCTCTATAAGCAGTCTAATTTTGCCTTCTCCGTCCCTGTAGTAGCGATTCGCAGGAAGCTGCAGAGAATTCCTAGATACTCCCGTTACTTCTTGAAATATAGTAAGTACTCGTTCGTGGGTAATTGGCATCTGCTAGCTCAGGATTTTCACCGTTTCCGTTGCACTCTCATATAGGTCAAACAAACCTATGACCATTGGTGCGTCCTTCTTTGTATTGTAATGTTCATTAAAAAATATAACTTCGTGTTAGCCAAATTTGTTGTGTGTGTTATTGAGCAAATGGTGTGCTTAATCACATTTACTGTAATCCAAAAAAAAAAATCTAACAACTTAATGTGGAAAACCAGTATGTAATGCCTGTAATGGAATCAATCCCTCTGAAATTCACTCAGTATCGTGAACACCGAGTTCTATGATCCTGTGCAATAAACTGATAAAATTTCCTATGCAAATAAACAATGAAATACATTTTTCGTAGCTCTTGAGTCGCAATGGATGTAATCTTGGTATTCTGTGCTCTACGCAGTAGGCATACAAAATATTGCCGGCCGATGTGGCCGAGCGGTTCTAGGCGCTTCAGTCTGCAACCGCGCGGCCGCTACGATCGCAGGTTCGAATCCTGCCTCGGGCATGGCTGTGTGTGATGTCCTTAGGTTAGTTAGGTTTAAGTAGTTCTAAGTCCTAGGGGACTGATGACCTCAGACATTAAGTCCCATAGAGCTCAGAGCCATTGAACCATCAAAATATTCAATCTTGGCTCAGCGAAGTTCAATGCCGGCCGTAAAATAGCTTCATACAAATAATGTCACACGACATGGTAGAGGATGAGGTACTCGTAATAGGATATGCTAAGACTGAATGGTTCAGTCTCAACCTTGTAATCAAAATAAAGTTTCTCCTTCACAAATTCTAACATGAAACATTTTACATTAACTTCAAAATCAGTGAACTTCTCAACTGTTCTACAATTCTCTCTTATTGACGTAGTTAAAGACACTTCGATTGTTACATGACAAAGTCTAACATCGTTTAACAAAATAAATTCCAAAACTTAGCTTGTCTGTATCAGGATTACAAAACACACAAAATATTACAAATCAGGCGTATCTAATCATCTATACATTAAATCTGATGGAAGATACTTGGTTCGTATATTCAAGGGATAGTACTGCCAAAATTAGCAAAATCCTCATAAGGTTGCTGCATGCTTAAAATCATATATAAAAAATTTCATTGCCTTACAAAGCTGTATTACGCTGCGTCTATAGGCCAACAGCTAAATTCTCACAGCTACCCACTGGCTTAAAGTCTTACATCGTACCTTTAACAGAGCGAAACGGCAACTGCTACTGCTCTTCGCGCTCTCCTACTTGCAATCGATTCTGCCCCTCAGGCACATCTTGGTTCAGTGGTGTCAATCTCTTCTACATGTGATAACCATTACATGTCATTTTTCATGAAATGTTACAAAATCGGGCTCCACGTGCAAGTGGACCCCTCACAGTATACGTTTAATATCCCTTGTTGACCACCGTTGGAATGGTTCCCCCACACTTGAGCAATATTTTAGAAATAGTAGCACAAGTGACTTGTACGCTTCTTTCGCAGACTGATTGCATTCTACAAGGGTCCTGCAAAGGAATTAAACTCTGCCACCAGCTTTACGTACATTAGTTCAGTGTCACTATTTAGGAATCTCTGTAAGGTTCGATGTAATATTCCTTCGGACGTGAATACCTGCGTGTCCGAAGGAACATTCCGTCGAACCTTACAGACACTGTCAAAGACAGACATTGCACTACAGTCTTTCATGTAAAACCAGGGGCAACCTGACGGGAAAACTAACTTTCTCCCTGCGTGAGATTCACATAATTGCACATGTGGCAAACAGACTCTCATATTGAAGTTTGGATCTATCCCTGAAGTATGCTCGTATAGCCGAAACCATTAAGGCTAGTGCTCGAGTGAAGTTGTAAATTCGGGTTAGAATCCCGGTCGTGCACAGAGTTTCATTTGTTTCGCAGTTCGTGAATACATTTCATGATTCGATAAGGCTATAAACGGTCACGTTTCTCTGTTCATTCAGACATGCATGCATCTCCGAAGAAACATTGCATCGAACTTTCACAGACACACTCAAATAGAAACACTGCTCTAACGTATTTAATGCCAAAGCCAAGCAAAACTGACGAGAAAACTAAATAAGTCCGTTCCGGTGCGGAAATCACACAGCTGTAGGAGAAATATGGGAAATAGACAATGGATCAAATGGAAGTTTGAGTGAGTCCATGAAGCGTACTCGGATAGACAGAGGGGTTAAGGCGACCTCTTAAGTAAAGCGCGAAATACAGTTTCGAGTCCGGATCCAGCACAAATTTCTGTTTGTTTCCATTAAACTGCATCTACATCTACATCTAAAACTATATGGATATTCTGCAAATCACATTTAATTGCCTCGAAGAGGGTTCATCGAACCACCTTCGCAATTCTCTATTATTCCAATCTCGTATAGCGCGCGGAAAGAATGAACACCAATACCTTTCTGTACGAGCTCTGATTTCCCTTATTTTATCGTGGTGATCGTTCCTCCCTATGTAGGTCGGTGTCAACAAAATGTTTCCGCATTCGGTGGAGAAAGTTGGTAATTGGAATTTCGTGAGAAGATTCCGTCGCCACGAAAAACGCCTTTCTTTTAATGATGTCCAGCCCAAATCCTGTATCATTTTTGTGACACTCTCTCCCATATTTCGCGATAATACAAAACCTGCTGCCTTTCTTTGAACTTTTTTGATGTACTCCGTCACTCCTATCTGGTAAGGATCCCACACCGCGCAGCAGTATTCTAAAAGAGGACGGACAAGCGTAGTGTAGACAATCTCCTTAGTAGGTCTGTAACATTTTCTAAGTGTCCTGCCAATAAAACGTAGTCTTTCGTTAGCCTTCCCCCACAACATTTTCTACGTGTTCCAATTTAAGTTGTTCGTAATTGTGATACTTAGGTATTTAGCTTAATTTATGGCTTTTAGATTAGACCGATTTATCGTGTAACCGAAGTTTAACGAGTTAATTATTTTTATAACTTTATTAGTCGATAAACGACAGCGTCATCTGCAAATAACCGAAACGGCTGCCGAGATTGCCTCCCAAATCGTTTATATAGATAAGGAACAGGAAAGGGCCTGTAACACTACATTGGAGAACGCCAGAAATATGTTTTACTCGATGTCTTTCCGTCAGTTACTACGAACTGTGACCTCTCTGACAGAAAATCAGAAATCCAGTCACATAACTGAGACGATATTGCATAAGCACGCAATTTCACTACGAGCCGCTTGTGTGGTAACGTGTTAAAAGCCTTCCGGAAATCCAGAAATACAGAATCGATCTGAAATCCCTTGTCAATAGCACTCAGCACTTTATGTGAATAAAGAGCTAGTTGTTTCACAGGAACGATGTTTTCTAAACCCATGTTGACCGTGTGTCAATAGACCGTTTTCTTCGAGGTAATCCATAATGTTCGAACACAATATATGTTCCAAAATCCTGCTGTATATCGACATTAACGATATGGGCCTGTAATTTAGTGCATTACGCCTGTGCAACTTTCCAGTCTTTGGGCACGGATCTTTCGTCGAGCGAACGGTTGTATACGATTGTTAAGTATGGAGCTAATGCATCAGCATACTCCGAAAGGGACCTAATTGGTATACAGTATGGACCAGAAGACTTGCTTTTATTAAGTAATTTAAGTTGCTTCACTACTCAGAGGTATCGGCCTGGTGGACCATATCCGCGGTTTGCGAATACATTTCATGCTTTCACAATTAACAAAATGTTCCGCACTATTATGACGTGACCAAATAGACGGCACATTAAAAACCAAAGTTTTGTCCCCATCTGCACAGGACGTTTTCAGTGGGGCTCGTAGCTTCTCTGAATGTCCGATTCACACACTGGATCACTTCTAACTTAAGGCAAAATTCCGCATCTGTTGCTTCCGCGTGCTTCCGTGCAGTTGCGTAACGTCATATGTCCTGAGTAGCAGATCGCAATTGACCACTGTCTACTGCCGTCGTCCGCTGTTGCTATCACCCATGGTGGAAGACTGGAACACATCTTCTTCAGCACTGGAATCGACACCTCATACAGTTACACGTCCTCCTCCTTCCTATTGAAATTTCTGTGGTGTTTTACAATCTCTATGGCCTCCCTATATAGCCTTTCATGGTCTCCACTTGTGGCTGTCAGTACTTGAGTCCTATCAAAATGAATGTGGTTGTTTCCTGATTGCAAAGCATGTTCCGCAGTAGCTGATCTGTCAGTATCACCTCATCTGCAATTGCTCTTCCTTAATGAAAGGCAAAAAAAAATTCCGATTTCACCGGCGCTTGAGCATCGCTGCGATTTCTAAGCTGTGTCAGCTAATGAGAAACCACTCTTCAGCAATTCATTGGAGAGCAGTTTCAATTCTACGTGAAGCAGCTGTTTCACAG
Organism: Schistocerca piceifrons; assembly: GCF_021461385.2. NCBI lineage: Eukaryota > Metazoa > Arthropoda > Insecta > Orthoptera > Acrididae > Schistocerca > Schistocerca piceifrons. The sequence goes on from NC_060138.1 coordinate 1,196,399,226, forward strand.
ATGTTCGTTGCTTTATCCGTGAACGCTTTCATGATGCCGCGCATTTCTTGTGGGTGGTGGTTCGAATCCCGGTCTAAGTGACGGTCGCTGTGTGTGCGTTTTCTGTGAACCGTGTGGCCAGGCTACCATCTTCTGTCTTGAAAACCAGCACATCAAGAATATTTCATCTTCCGCCCGCCTCTTCCTCCACAGTAAACTGAATCTTCGGATTGATCCCACTGAGATATTTGTGAAAACGACCTAGTTTGTCGCAGCCGCGCAGCCACAAAACAGAAGTCTCGGCCACGTACCGCAACTAGATATTCGGTTTCTCGTTCGCAGGTTCCAATGCCTGCTCCTCAAATTTTTCCATAAGGAAGTTCGCTGTAACTGGACTTAAGGGGCTCCACACAGCGACAGCATCTGTCTGTTCATAGAAATCATCATTCCATTTGAAATTCGTGGTTGTGAGGCAATATTTAAACAGTTCTGCAATATCCGGAAGAAAAGTCCAATTCATCTGTTGTAACACCTCATTGAGCGGAACCATAGTAAATAACGATACCACATCAAATATATCTAATATATCCTCCGGCTGGACCACTAAGCCGTGTAATTTGCTGATACAATGTGCCGGATTCTTGATATACGAATCCGATCGGAGCACATACGGTGGTAATAATGTTGTCAAGAACTTTGCAATCGGTTACGTGAGCGAACCAATACAATCTTACTTTGATAGTCGGTGACATTCAAAACGACTGTTTCCCTTGTCAGCGCGGGGAATGGTAGTACTATCGTCCTCATGCAGACGTTTTATGGCATTCCTCTCCCCGCACAGTAAAATTACTTTCCGGTGGCTATACAGGAGACAGTACTCCTACAGCGTCTATATGGATTTCATCAGCTGTAACCGTGTCCACACTAGGAATGCCTGCTTCTACACCGGCTATTATTTCTTCCGTAGGCACAACTCGCAGGCTGATGACAAAATATCCACCCTTGCCGAGCACGGATCATTCATCATGGGATACCGAATGTTGGGCTAAATTGATAATCGTGTGGGAAGCTTATAAATGGTGGATCATTTCATTAGGTTGCAAATTATAAAATTTCTTTTTCTCTCTATTAGACGTTGTCAACAAACGCTTCCTAATGATACTGTGCAATAGTCTGTCAATTCTGTCCTAATCGCACAATACACAATTTATGCTGATAGTGCTATGGAGAGACATTAACTCACAGATTGTGCTTGGCAGGTTCCGGCGGGTCTGTTGAATCCATTCTCCTAGTATGGCCTCTTCCGTCCGTTTTTGAAAATCTGCTGCACCTCGGTCACCCTGCATAGTCAGTTAATCCTCAATCACACTGACCGCACTATAACGAGACAGAAGTGTGAGCTGTACGCTCCTCATCTGGAGACTTTCCATGAGTCGCACATTTCGTGACATCTCCTAACCGTAGAGGCGCATAGTTGTAAAACGTAAACTCGCAATTACTAAAATATCCCGGGTTATTATGCCGGAATGGATTACATAGTATAATTCAACGATTCGTCCCCATCAGCGAAGGATATTTCCAAGGGAGATCGTAGCTTCTTTAAATGTTCGAGTAAGAAACCGAATATTATGTTCTGGTACGTGGATGATACGTTTGTTTTTGGTGGCATGGCAGAGAGGAACAAGGTAGTTTGCACGAACATCTCAACGGGAACAATCCGTATATTCAGTTTGCCATGGTGGAGGTGGCTGGTGAAAGACTAAATTTTCTTGAGGTGTAGTTTTCAAGAAAGAAGATTGTAGCTTGGCCACACGGTTTACTGAAAACCCACGTGCACCGACGGGGATTCGAACCACCACCCATAACAAAAGCGCGACATCATAAAATCGTCTGCGGATAGAGTATACAAAAAAAGTGAACCAGCTGCTCGACCCAGAATAAAAACGTCTCACCCATGCATTGCTCAATAGTGGTTATGCGTTCCCTGGCGTAAAAAGAGCGTTAACACACAGCGCCGGTGAAATCGAAAGTTTTCCTGCCTTTCATTAAAGACGTTACTGATCGCGTACGAGAAACCTCTAAAAAGCGGGACATCGCGGTATTCTACAAATCTACCCGGAAGGTACATCAGCCAAGAAGGCTTGTTAACCGTTGGAGGAAGGATGAATTCATAGGATTCTTTGTAAATGTGAGGAAGTGTATATAGGTACTGCCAAAAGAACGGTCAAAAAACGAGTAGAAGATCACTAGAGAAGGTACAGAATCGGGGAGACTAACAGATCAGCTGTTGCGGAACTGCTTTGCTGCCAGGCGACCAACACATTTATTGTCATATGACTCACGTACTGACAGCCACATGCGGAGACAATGAAAGGCTACACAGAGAGGCCATAGAGATTCTAAAACACCCCAGGAATTACAGTAGGAACGAGGAGGGCATGTAATTGAACTACATCTGTATTCCGGTGCTGAAGAACACGTGTACCGGTCTTTCCCCCTAGAGATAGAAACAGCCGACGACGGCAGTCGACAACGGCCAATTACGCTCGGGTACTCAGAACATGTGACGTCACGCCACTGCGCGGAAGCACACGGAAGCTGAATTTTGCTGCAGTCAGTAGCGAGACACGGACATTCAAAGAAGCTGTGATCCTCCTTGAAAATGTCCTCGGCAGATGGCGACGTAACTTTGGATGTTAAAGTAAAATCCATTGGACGACGGCATAATAGCTCGGAAAGTTTTATTACCTGTTTCATTCCCGGCCGTGATGGTCTATGTTTTACAGTTCCATGGTTTACTTACGTGATCACACAATTTCATTACCTCACAAACAGTTGCACCCAAGCTTTTGCATGAGCTGATTGATTCTAACTATGACTTATTGACGTTGTAATCATAGTATCGTATGTATGTCTGTTCTGAAGTGTGCAGTTGTACGTAATTGAACATTGAAGCAAACTGCCAGGTTTCGCAGCTGGTGGCAATGTTATCCAGTTGTGGCTTTTTTTTTTTTTTGTAGATAATATATCCTTATAGGGAACTGCATCGTACGCCAAAAATCTGAGTAAGGCGTTTTTTTATTTTGTCTGCCAGGTCATTCACATACAATATGAACAGAAAGGGTCGGATGGCACTTTCCTGGGACACGTCTGAAGATACTTCTACATTCGATCACAGCCCAATACTACATGCTGTGTCCTCCCTACCAAGAAGTCCTCGTCTAGTCACAAATTTCGTTTGATATCACCACCCTACCGTCATTAAGCGTTAGGCTGATGCTGAATCAAATTCTTCTCGGAAGTGAAAATAATGTATCTGCCTCATTGCTTTGATCCATAACCTTCACGAAGTATGGCAAGGTGAGTTTCACAAGAACAGTGTTCAGATAAAGCATGATGGTTAGCACAAAGGAGTTCATTTGGCTCGAGGTAACTCATGAAGTTACGATCTCCGACTATCTTCTAGGATTCTGCAGTAAATGGATGTCAGTCACATTGTTCCACAACTTTTATAGTTTCAAGTGAGAAAAGTGCGAGTTTGGTTTCAGTTTACCACTCTGAATATATTATGGTTGACACGGGGGAGATCATTCTGTTGTAATAACTCATTGCTTTTGATCTGAGATTATAGTCTACCGTTCCACAACATAGAGATTATAACGACGTATCCGTATTTTTCTTGTTTTTCTTGTGCTAGTAAAATTACTTTAACTAAACATAAAACATTAATTATGCACTAAGCCATTAATAACAAACAAACGAGTCTTATTTACAAAATATGAATCAATAGTGTTTCAAAACCTGCTTCTTCCGTCACTTCCTTCGTTACTTTCCTTCCTCCTGGCCTTGATCTGTTAAGATGTATGTACCACAGTAAACATATGTAAGTGCGAATAATTATTTAATTCGTTCAGGTAATAACTTTTTTATTATTTCTTCGGCTTTGGCGAATGTTTTTTTAGCATCCATTGTGGAGATCTTGCAGAGACAAATACTAATAGCAAAATTGCTTAAAACCTTGGCTACACTGAGCCACAGCGCCAGAGATTGCGCCAAAGAGTTTTATTTCGCCGCCTCCACTGGCAGTTCTTGTCGAGAAGTCGTGGTGGGCAGTGCTTATTGAGAAGTAGCAGTAGGCAGTGCTTATTGAGATGTAGCAGTGGTGAGTCGTTGTTGAGAAGTTGCGGTAGTGAGTACTTGTTCAGAACTTGTAGTACTGTTTTGATGGGCTAGACACCAGATGTTGTTGGATTGGGGATGCTGTATTGATCAGAGTGTGCTTTTCGTCAATATATATGAAGGTAAAAAAAAATTCCTTTTTTTTTATTATTTCAATGTCTTAAACAATAATGCCTCTTGGTCACAGGTTCAGTCAACAAAGCATCTGGCACGATCTGGTGTCTAGCCCATCAAAACAATATGACAACATCTGAACAAGCACTATAAATGGTATTTAAAATATCTTGTCTTATTGGCAGAAGTTACAAGAGAGGCTTTGTGCATCATGGGGAGATATACTACTCAAATTTCGAGAGAGCACTTTTCGGGAAGAGTAAGCCAACATATTACATCCCCCCCCCCCCCCCCCACATACGTCTCGCTTAATTACCACGAGAATAAAAATTTGATAAATTAGAGCCAATGTGGAGGCTTACCGCCAGTGATTCTGCCCATGTACTTTTAATGAGTGGAACGGGGTTAGAGGGCTCAGTTAGTGGTACAAAAGTACCATCCGATACACACCATTAGGTGGATTGCGCAGTATGATGTAGATGTCCATTCCGGCAAAAGTATTTTTCCATCGTTCCCCTTTCTTCCAAATATTCTTGTCGTAATTTGAACAATTGGTAATCATATTTTTCTTATCCTATCCAGGCTAAAAATCGCTTCACTTATAACAAATACTTATCTCTTCCATTATGATTTTATTTATGCCCTAAACGCAACAGAAGAGTAAATTTAACTAATGGCGAAGGAGCGAATAACTAGAGAAAAACGGAGAAGGCATCTAGCAGAAGGCATTTAGGAGAATGGACTGATAAAACTGCAAAATTTCACTGAATACAAAAAAGCAGATGTAAAACGCTAGTTCAAAATTTCTTTGCTTTTCTCGGTACCTTACACGCGATCTATTCTTCAATGGAGAACCAGTTACATAGATCATTGCGGTACTTCGTGTCTAGTGAGGCTATTCATTAGCAGAACGCTCTGATTCAATAACCGGAAGCTTCACGGAAATTCGGAAAGAAAAGACTGTATACATTTCAGTACTAATTCGCGCACGACGCCTGTTCCCTACCAAAACTGCGCCTGTCCCTTCTTTATTGCCGGGCGAATTATTTAACTCGACGTTCGCTTTATCAGAATATCGCTGCTAACGCTCGAAATAACGGGCCATTAATTAGTCGGTTATTAATATTTTATTCGCGATCGTTAAAGCCTAATTAAATTTCAAACCAGATTGTTCAGTTATAAAAACATTCCTCCCCTCTCGATGCGCCGGCGCTGAATAAATGCAAATACCGCTCTTTGTAGACGCCAAATTCGCGGTTATGCGCACACTTTTCCCTCTTTCTCGTAAGTAAATTACCGGAACAGCAGACTCGCTCGCACTGGCACTGTTACGCGGAATAATTAAATTGCTCGCCGGCAGCGGGCATAAAAAAAAAGGAAAACCGCGCAGGATACGTTCTGGCGACGTTCGCTTGTGCGGACGACTCGCATCTGCCTCTAAGTTTTTAGCGCTCGTCTGCCCGCCTGGTATGTAAATCGCTATCCACAATACCGCCAGAGTAACGTCTCTAGCCTGTTGTAATTTTAAGCGTGTTTTATGTCAGAAGGAGGAGAGAGGGCTTTCGTATGAGAAATCTGTTCAATTTGCTAGGAACGCCCTTTATCTCTTCTTCGTTCTTTGTGTTGTACGTGCCGAGTGGGAAGACTTGTTCCCTCTTTAACTGTCCATCGTTGTGTGGAGAACAGTGACGTACCTGTAGCATCACACAGACGAGTGGAAGATGTCCTCAAAGGTCTTTTTTTGTTGCTCTGCGGGACATAAAATATTTCAACAGCAAAAAGCAATTCCTATGACGGTTACAACTTGCAACAAAGAAAATGGTTTCGCTGTGTAATGAGTTAATTAAGGTTTCCGGCAGAGTTGCAAATAAGATTTTTCTTAGTGACCGGTTTCAAATATTATCGTTTGTTATTAAATCTTTACCGACATTAGAAGCTACAACGTTATTAACAAAACATGAAATACAAATTTTCAAACATTTTTTGTGCGCAGATAACAGCAGCGCAATATATCTTGTAATATTTTGCTGTCATAATACATTTGTTTTACATCAGATCAATATAACAGATGTTATTTGATTTTATTATGATTGTCTTGATATGTTCAAAATGCGACAGGCATCTTTATTTGTTTGATATGTTCCTTCACTTGTTTATTATTCGTCCATATGGTTTCTCTCTCAGAGATCATAATGTTACAACTAAGTATCGTACATAGATACTTTATTGATTAAGGTCTCAAGTATTGTCTCACTATTTTATAAATTACTCATATATTATAAGCTGACAGCTTCACTGAATCATGAAACGTTTTTAGAAACAGCCACAAAATTATTGTATTTACGTTCGGGCTGTTTGTTCCTAAATTTGTGCACCTCCTTCATCTTCCGTTTGTACGCAGTGATTCAGCTGTCCCTACCTGCGGGTTTTATGCAACCCACAATGCCTTCAAAACCACGTGCATAAATTTCATATTCTCTCGCTCCTACGCGCAAGCTACCACACCCAAAAAGAAAATAAAACTAAGCAGGACCTTCTTGCAGAAAATTTAATTAAAATTTTACACTAGGATACATTTTCGCTGGAGGTTTTCGGGTTATTCTAGAAAAACGCTCTTGAGGATCCCATTTGTATGTTTTTCTTGAATAATTCGAAAACTACAGTCTCTAGTGAAAATGTTTCCCAGGACAAATTTTAACTATATTTCCTACAAAAATACCCTGTTCATTTTCTTTTTATTGGGACCAATAATTTTTGAAGGCGTTGCAGGTTGCGTAAAACACATAGGCAGGGGCAGTTGAATCACGCTCTACATTTACACTTCAAATATGTTTAACTCCATTCCTTTAGGTCCCACATGCAAAATTTTCATATTGCTGTCAGTACTACCTGCTGCATGTTTTGTGCTACGCAGATTACGTAAGTAATCACTTTGTTGATGATCTACCGATATAATTTATTTCCAGTTTATTAAATTACATTTTTCGGCCTCAGGCTAAACAATATTTGCATTTACAAACAAATACTGCATACCACAGTAATGTCTTTGATGGAGGACACTTAACATTGTACCACTCGTTAGGGTTTCTACCCGTCACATTCGTGTAGAAGGCGAGGGAAAAAGTCTACCTTAAGGGCTTTGTGCACGTAGTAATTAATCTGTTCTTGTCTTCATAGTCCTTACAATTCACGGGGGGGGGGGGGGGGGCTGAAGAAGATCTGTAGATCCTTCACTTAAAACAGTCTCTTGATATTTTGAAAGTAGGCCTCTGTGGAATATCTGAAGATCATGGCTGTACACAGTGGTAAGGTGCAAGTAGGTTTTTTCAAGAAATTGCACAATAAAGACTCACACTCTCGTATATAAGATACTTCAAGTGAAAACATTGTGATTCACTATTCAGAGAAGTCGTAATTTTCAAATATGTCTAGGGTATCGACTTCTCAAAAAACTGGAATTCTATTCAAGATTTTATTTTTAAAAATATGTCAGTGGTTGCTTAACATTGTTTACTTGCAAACTGAGAGCACTCAATATGAAATACGATCAACTTGCCAGTGTTTAAATGCTGAACGAAATAATGAAACATTATGGTGAAACCTAACAAAATAAAAATATAAAAGGTCCGGATTGTTTCAGTTTACAGTACTAAGATTTGGATTGCCAATTTTGGAAATAATGCAGTACAGCAATCTCAAAAATTAATCTATAATTCAGCATCTCAACGTTTCTGCCATCACAGCTGTCATGAAAATTCACATGAACAATTGTAAAAGTCGTAAGTTAAAATTGTTTACTTGCTTAACGTATTATTCACATTCACCTGGTTTGCAACAACTTTTGAAGCACATTTGCGCTTAGAAAAATATTCAGGATCATTATATGAGTCATGGTTATCACTTCATCGTCAGATTTGAAGGAATCGTCCCTGAAAATCGTATTTATGGCACGAACATCGCACATGTTATTGCTAGTAGCAACCATGTTTTTGGCATTTACCACTGTTTACATGCACACATCTTGACAAACTTACCATTAGTGAGAATATGAAATTAGAGCTAGAACTGCCATTTCTCGCTCCAACTTCGTATATCTGCCAATATAGCCTTTTCACCATTTCAGTACCTCTGTCACCCGAGTCACAAAAACTTGTGGCCATTTGTGTTGCCCTCCTTTGAAAGTGTTCACTGTTCCCTGTTACTCCTGTTTGGTACAGATCGCACACACTTAACCAATATCCTAAACGGTGGTAAAGTAAGTGTGGCCCAGCAAATGTTTCATGCACCTAAAGATAGGCAACCTAACTCACATCATCTGCCCCAGATGAGAAGTTGGGTTGCCTATCTTAAGGTGAATGAAATATTTCTGGGCCAGACTTTTTTCTCCCACCCTGTAAGACAGGACGCATAAGCTACGGTCGAAGCTGTGTGATCATTCCTTTTAGAATGCATACAAATTGTTACACTCAGATATTTGTATATGTTGACCGATTCCAAATATAACCTATTCGTGTTGTATTTACAATTGTGATGTGCACAGTTCTACAGTTCCTTGTGTTTAAAGCAAGCTGCCAAAACTACCACTTCGAAATCTTACCAAGATACGGCTGGATTTTGTGCAACTTTTCTAGACTGTACTTCATTATGGAAAATAATATTATCTGCTGTATCATTTCCAGTTTCGCCTTGTTACGAAATTATCAACAGATGACTTTAGTACTCGCCAAAGTGCAACAAAACTGGTTAAGACTGGTGCTCATAATTTTGATACAAAATTTATTCTGCTTCTCTGTCTTTCACTTGAGTTTACTCTGAAAAGAGCATAGGAAACGCGTTGAAAATAACTGGAATAAGATAGTTCTGCTTTGGTCGGAATATATACTTCTGTCATTTAGTAGTGCAAATTGTGTGTTACTAGAAGCATTCAGATGCAAACCATGCTGTGTGTGATGAGTCAGAGTGAAATCGATGCATCAGTCTCGTCCATGAGTAAACTTCCTTCTTCCCTTAGAGTTTCCAAATCTGCATTAGCACGTTCCACATAACCAATGTCCAGGGCTTAACACACTATTCAAGGAGTGACGCGATCTTCACATTGGTTTCTGGAGCATCGTCAGCTACTTCAGCTACTTGCCTCATGTCATCCTCCTTTGGACAGTTGCGACTGGGCTCCAAACTTTCTTAAGGTTACAGCCCAGGCTAGTTAAATTGCCAGCCCCAATTAGCTTCCGCGTATTGTGAGGACTTGAATGCAGGTTTGTATCCTCGCACGAAAGAACGCTACGATGATGCACGAACGTTATCGATAAAAACCGAAACTTTCACTAACGCTTCTGCTTTCATGCGCAACCGAAATTCAAGAGTATTTTCACCTACGTTTCAAAGCTTCCGCGCCACGTAGACGAAGCGATTCGAGCGAAAAGAAGGCAGCGTGGTCCAGCGAGCACCTGGGTGTTTTTTATTGAACAGTATGAGCACAAGCCGTTGCTTTTTGTCATCAGAAATGACGAACAGGCGGATACATGAAACAGCACTGAATGAAATATTCAGTGTTCTAAAAGACTGTAGGCCACATATAACCGTGGGACAAATTGCGAAGAAAATAAAAACTTCGCGTTCTCGGTACCAATCAGAAAAACATGCCACTGTAACCTCGTCGGCATCAATGTGTTTCTTTTCTCACATGGAAGAACTTTATAAAATTTTATGGGCCGCATCTCTTGTGAGAACAATATATTGAAATACACGAATAACTGACACTAATTGAGGACAGTTTTAACAAAACTCAACAAACGACACTAACAAAATTTTACAAAATATGTATTTTTTTTAGTTGTACTCAATAAAGCTGATTCAAAAAAAATTCAGATAAATAATGCTGGTCATCCACGTAGATAGGGATTGATTAAGTAATAATGGAAGTTCGTCATGAACAGCATTTATTGAGCAAAAATGTTAGAAATTACAGATTTCTGCAAACCTCAAGGTAGCTAGTTTTTCGTGCAAGTTTCCTCGCTGTGTTATTAAGCTAGGTGTTACAAACATACATTCTAAGCATTTAAATTCAGTAGGCACTCTAAACATGGCCGAAACGCTGCTTTCTCTAGTTTAGCTTTTTTTAAATATATATTGTGACGCGTACCGTACTCAGTGAACTTCTGTGTCTAATGAGCAGATCTGCATTTATCCTAAACTCTATCTTTCGTAATGAACTGTGTCTGCGCTTAATGAATTGTTGTGTGAGCTTGTCCCAGCTTGATTCTTCAGCTTTCATCTTTTGGCAATACGCCTGAGTCACTCTCCGGACGCTTCTGAAAATATATATGAAGAAATATAACGTGTTCAGGCAATTATTTTCATTCTACAACTTTTTTCTTTGAGCTATAAAAAAATTAGATTTACTTGACACTGTCCTGAAGGTTCAGGCACATACAGGAATCTCTGGCGTCTACTTTTCTCATACAGTGTGAGGTTGACACACATGGTTCTTTGTTTACTTTTATCGTCTTCCTACCCGCTGCGTCTTTTAGGCAAGTTCACCCTCATACGTTGTAGTAATTAATTATCCTGTTCAGGTTCTGTCTTATTCATATACAAGATATTATAAAAACGTATAAGATCACTGAAACAAAAGCGTTATATTTTGTATGTTGTTTCAGTACGATAACAGTCTGTATTCTGATCTTCATATGAGGCTGCAATCGTGCACTTGTTAATCTTTTCAAGGTGGCGAGTCTCGCTATGTCTTCCACTTTTCGCGATGTGGACTGATTCAGAATATCCCGAGTCTTCTAACGCCTTAGTAACAATGTTCAGACAAGTACGTTCTACAACAGCTACTAATCTTATAGTGAAACAATGACTGAAAACGAAAGAGAATTACTCATATGCATTGTTATCTGAAAGTCGCTTAGCAAACAAAAAGTTAGTTTATCCTGTAGGATTTGTGATTCCCCGACAGTAAACACATGCGAATGTGGATATTATTACATTTCACTTTTAAATTTTATGTTCAAAGTTTAGAGCACGCAATATAAAAGAAGGATTAGCAGAGTTTTGTGGAATCTTGAAAACTTCAGTTTTGTGAAAGTTTGCTATATTCAGGCACCTTTTGTAACAGCAAATATCGGCTTTTGTCGTATTTTCTGTTATCTATTGCATGAGTCTCTTATTAAAGCATCGGAATCTCTTAAAAACACAATCCGAAAAAAATGACGTGTGTTGAGTTCTGTTAAAACAGTCCTCAGTTACAAGTACAACGTCTCAGCATTAAAACAGACAAAGGAAAAGAGAAAAGGGAATACGTTTAACGATATTTCATTTCTGACAAATCTTATAGCGCAAGATTATATTTTACTACACACTCCACAGTCGTACGGAGGAACGAAAGCAAGGTCCTAACGTATCGTCGATGCCTATCTCATCGTGTATCCTATGTAAATGATGTGCTGAAAAGAGATAAAGCTGCAGGGACAAGTTTCATTACTGGCTGGAACGGCAGTCAACTAAACACGTCGCGTTGCCCATCATGAATCTGAGTCAGATTAAACCAGCGACACGAATCATATGAAGCAGTCCCCTTAGGGAGCGTGCAGTGACAATACCATTGGGGTAATAGGGGAGTGACATAGTTGCAGACGTATCTGCAGAGAATGCAGTCGATTACTAATTCATCATAGTAGTAAACGAGTGTTACCCATCCATTTTAAATGAGATTTTCACATGGAGTATCACTGCACGATTTAATCATTTAGCTTGCAAATGTTGAATGATGGCCTATTATCGTCAGCAACAGCGGCCGAATACTTCCGATATGAGTCATCCACATTCTGCCAACGACTTTATGTAAAGTAGGCCGAGGAGCCCTCTTGCCCTTCTGGTTGGAAACTGCCTGTAACACCGAACGAATTAGTAATGGTCAACGAGGGAGGAAGCAGAAAACAATGGAAACCACTGCATTAACGTACACAATGTGTAGCCAGAAGATGTTTTCTCCACTGCCAAAAGACTCTGGAGTAGCCCTCAATCCATATATCCGCGAGGTAATTGCGAAAGGGAATATGACGATGTGGTAGGGATTCAAAGGCCAACGAAAGGGTGTCTACGCGTATGAAGTGTACGATTGTAGCAGGGTAGCCAGAAAATCTGAAAATGGAAATGCAAAGGCTGCATCTAGATGCGTGGGAGCCAGTGAAGGAAACAGAAATATATCGTCATGGTAATGTGGGATAATCAATAGCATCAGAAAATGTTTCATAGGAGTTAGGACTCGTAGTGTAACGGAAGACAACAAAGAGTGAGTTACTGCAACCAGTCTTGTTAGGAGATGCTGTTGGCATACAAATACAGGAAAGGTAAAGAAAATAAAATAAATTGTACAAAAGTGTAGCGTTTTTGAATGTTTTGTATCACATGGACACTAGGCCTATCTACTGACGTTGAAATAATACTGAGCTTTTCAACTGTTTTCTTTCATTGCGTATGCGCATCACGTACGTCCGTGTTAGTTAATGCACTTCTGGCCATGTAAGCCAAGTACGTACACCACACCTCATACTGACGTAACCAGTGTCATTCATTGATTTTGAGATCGCTTACGAACGGGTAAAGTTACCTGTGACTTCTTTTAAATTACAAAGCAGGAAAGAATATCCTAATTTCGATTTCTGCATTACAAAAATTTTTGAGCGACATCGTAGAACGGTTACTTGTTGTGTAAATTGTTGGACGGTAAACGACTGTGTTGTTGGGTGCTATTTATGTACAGACTTAATGCATTCATCGTGTTCGTAGATCCATCATCAAGAAGAACTTCCAAGAATATGGAATCAGAGAAAGTATAAAGAAAAGCAGTTGTCAGAAGCTGCGTTAAGAACTAACTACGAGATGCATTGAAAAACGCTACGCCTTGTGGTTTCTCGGCTAATTTCGCTTGAAAAAATGTGGAATTTTTTAAGGCACATCGCGAAATATTCCCGCTTAACTCCTACAGTTTTATGAAGTTCTGACAGGTGGCGGTGCTATTCGTCGCATTCAGAGTGGCGTCTACAATGGAGGTGCGTTCAAAGCAGAGAGCAATCAGTGAGTTTCTTTTGGCGGAACACGCCGCTGCTCAACTGGGCGTCTCTGCAGGTAGCGCTGACACGCTAGTCCACCAGTTGGGGTGCTCAAAGGCCACTCAGCTCCTGGACGCCTAACAGAAGACCATAGAGAGCAACGAAGGACCATCTGTGCAGAAATTGTTGAGCGTTACTTCGAACCGGAAACAAAACGTCAACCTGTAGAGTGGTGCCACACTATCTCTCCTCCGAAAGACAAGTGTAAAAGCCGCACCTTTAGCAGATAAAGTCATGGCGATGGTCTCCTGGGATTCTGAAGAGCTAATTCTGCATGATATTCTCCATGTTAGTGGAGCCTGGATCTCCCACCTTCCGACTTCCATCTGTTTGGCCCAATGAAGGATGCGCTCCGAAGGAAGTAGGAAGAGAGGGGGGGGGGGTTATTGATGCAGCAGGGCGTTGACTCCGACTTCGACCTGAAGGGTGGTACTCTGATGACGAGATCCCATACTCCGAAGAGCATAGGGAACGATGCGGAAGATCCGCACCGCCGTACTAGGCAGGGTCCTAGCGGAGGTGGTTTACCATTGTCTTCCTCCGACCGTAATGAGGATGAATGATGATAATGAAGAAGACGGCACAACAACACCCAGTCATCTCTAGGCAGGAAAAATCCCTGACCCCGCCGGGAATCGAACCCAGGACCCCGTGCGAGGGAAGCGAGAACGCTACCGCAAGACCACGAGCTGCGGACTAGAGTGGTACCCTGCGGGCCTACAGGCCCTCCCTATGAGGCGGCGTAAGTCCGTTGCATTGAACCGAGATTATGTTGAAAAATACGATTTTGTAGACAAACGATTAGGGAATAACATGATGTATTGGAATCCTGCATAAAACCCACCTCCTTTCAAAATAAATGTGTTGCATTACTAATTGAACGCTCCTCGTATTTGGAAACAACTGTAAATTATCTATATACACTCCAGCTAAATTTAACGCAGCAGAGTTAACAGACGGGAAACTAATTTACAAGTAACCAGGTAACTGCTCAGTTCAGTCGTACACCTAAATAACTACATTATATCCCCTGCTACTTTAACATCTGCGTGGCCTCATTTATATATTGGAGCAACATTGCCCACATCCAGCGAGAGTACAAGCTTTGTAAGATGAACATTGCTATATGTCCTGTATTCCACACTAATGATCCAATTCCTGTGTCTAGGTAATTAACAAACATGTAGGTGGCATGGGCAGTAAAGTTCGTTTTTAGACTGCTTTTGGATACATCTTCAGTTATGTCATGCACAGCCTGTTGAGGACGTGAGAACCTGGACAAGCAACTTTAAAGAAGAGGAGGAAAAGCCTGGTGGGGATATACAGGGTGATTCAAAAAGAATACCACAACATTAGGAATTTAAAACTCTGCAACGACAAAAGGCAGAGCTAAGCACTATCTGTCGGCGAATTAAGGGAGCTATAAAGTTTCATTTAGTTGTACATTTGTTCGCTTGAGGCGCTGTTGACTAGGCGTCAGCGTCAGTTGATGCTAAGATGGCGACCGCTCAACAGAAAGCTTTTTGTGTTATTGAGTACGGCAGAAGTGAATCGACGACAGTTGTTCAGCGTGAATTTCGAACGAAGTATGGTGTTAAACCTCCTGATAGGTGGTGTATTAAACTTTGATATAAACAGTTTACAGAGAATGGGTGTTTGTGCAAAGGGAAAAGTTCTGGACGGCCGAGAACGAGTGATGAAAATGTAGCACGCATCCAGCAAGCATTTGTTCGCAGCCCAGGAAAATCGACTCGCAGAGCTAGCAGAGAGCTGCAAATTCCACAATCAACTGTATGGAGAGTCCTACGAAAAAGGTTAGTTATGAAACCTTATCGTCTGAAATTGGTTCAAGCGCTGTCTGCAGCTGATAAGATTAAAAGAATCGATTTCTGTGAGTTTATCCTTGCTCAAATGGAAACAGATGAATCTTTCGTTCCAAAGATTGTGTTTAGTGATGAAGCAACTTTCCACACTAACGGGAAAGTCAACCGTCACAATGTCTGTATATGGGGCACTGAGAATCCGCGGGAAACAACTCAGTATGAACGTGACTCGCCTAAGGTGAACGTTTTCTGTGCCATTTCAGCCAATAAAGTTTTTGGTCCCTTTTTCTTCGAAGGTGCTACTGTAACTGGACTACAGTATCTGGAGATGTTAGAGAATTGGCTGTTCCCTCAGCTCGAACAACAAGCACAACAATTCATATTTCAGCAGGATGGAGCGCCACCACATTGGCACTTATCTGTCCGTAACTACCTGAACGTCAACTACCCGAGGCGATGGATCGGCCGCCAGGCAGCCCGTGACAGAGCACTTCATCACTGGCCTCCAAGAATCCCTGATCTTACCCCCTGCGATTTTTTCTTATGGGGGTATGTTAAGGATATGGTGTTTCGGCCACCTCTCCCAGCCACCATTGATGATTTGAAACGAGAAATAACAGCAGCTATCCAAACTGTTACGCCTGATATGCTACAGAGAGTGTGGAACGAGTTGGAGTATCGGGTTGATATTACTCGTGTGTCTGGAGGGGGCCATATTGAACATCTCTGAACTTGTTTTTGAGTGAAAAAAAACCTTTCTAAATACTCTTTGTAATGATGTATAACAGAAGGTTATATTATGTTTCTTTCATTAAATACACATTTTTAAAGTTGTGGTATTCTTTTTGAATCACCCTGTATTTTTAAATCTTATATTGTGCTTGTCAAAAAAAAAAAACAGTTATGTTAAGAGCGCACAGTGTTAAACACCGAAAGTGATCATAATGAAAGATTGATGTTAGGTGTTCTATCGCATTTTCAGTCTTTTCTAAAGTTTGTTGAAGGTTGCGCATAAATCGTTATGTTTGATGATGACAGCTGTTTGTTACCTGCGGCACGCTTTGTAAGCCTTAAGTGTGATATTACTGTATAAATACTGCGGTCGAGTATTTACAATTAATTTGTTTATTGTTCAACTTAAAGCTTCTCAAAGATTGTAGGAATGCTTGAAAAAAAATGTGAAGACGTTTCGGTGGCAAGGACTGTAGATTCACCCGATCTTGTGTGGTTTTAATTAAATTGCAGCTAGTCACAGAGGTCCAATGTGGGCTGTATTTACAGTATGGCAGTGAAATTTCTTAGATATGCTAATGCGTTAATTCGCAACCGATTAACATAATAAAAAAAAATCAGTTTTGGCGTACTGAATGCAAGAAAGACGTACGGAAACGTTTCCGTATCCAGTGGATCAGAAACAGCGTGAGCAGACAAGGTCAAACAAGTGAGAAAGCTATAACGCTGATTTCATCATTAACCTTCGCTTACACAATTTCATCAATGTGAGCACCGGAAACGTCGCCGAGATGCTGCATCCGTAAAACGAAGTGCTCCACAGTTGCTTGCCGCAGTTCATGTAGAATCTGAGCAAAGTGTTACTGTATACCAGCCTTCAGATCAAGTAGGCACAGAATGCGTCCCTCGTAAACGCTTTCTTTTATACATCCCATTAACCAAAAGTCACGTGAATTCGGATCAGGTGACCTTGCAGGCCATGCATCTGAAAAACTCCAGAGAAAACTCGATCATGGAAGCTTGCATTTAGCCGACCTTTCACTGGGCGAGTGACGTGACATGTTGCCCCATCTTGCATGACAACAAGAGTTTCCACACAGTTGCGCTCTTTCAAAGCAGATATCAGATGCTGAACGAGGAGGTCTCGGCAACGTGCAGACGTCACTGTACACATGACGTGCCCTCTGGGTACACTGTCTTTAAAGAAGAATAAACCGAAAACAAAGGTGTTTGTCAATCCACAACACACATGTCCGTAGGGGACTGCAATGGCACTTCGTGCACAACAAGTAGTTTAACAGTACGGCAAATTCGACAAGTCTTTGTAATAACTGCACCTTCCATTGTAAAATGTCCCTCGTTACTCCAGAGAATATTTCCCTGCGACAAGTCCTCAATTTCGATCTGTACCAGAACCCGAAGAGGAAATTCAGAATATTGCTAAGGGTCATGACGTTTCAGTTGGTGCACCGCTAGGCCTTACATGGGTGCCAGCGTAAAAAAGACGGCGAAAGTTTCCGTTCCGTTGACCACGAGATGGACAATTCTCGTGACACTGCTAGAACTGCTAGAGGTCTCGCATTACTCGGGGCACGTGCTGCATGGCCAGTTACAGCAAATAGCGATCTCGTCAATAACTTCCAACGAGATATGATGCCTTCCTCTCCCAGGTGCCACACCAAGCTCACTTGTGTTTTCGAATTTCATGATCATCTTCTTTAAACCATTTAATGACATCGGGGCTCCTCGTCAGAGTTTTCAGTCGGCGATAGTCTGGACCTCCGAGAGTAGTTGCACTTTAATTATAACCGCCCAGAACTTGGCCACTGTACACACTGACACAAGAAAGCACAGCTTGGTAGCATTCCTGTGCATTTATTTTTTAATGAGTAGCCTAACTAGGAAAGTTGTAGGACAAGTTTAAGGTCTTCAAAACGAAGTCAAGCCTGCTATTAACAGAGTTTTATTTACTTCCACAAACATGGGTACCGTTCTCGATGGAGCATGTAACGCCGGAAATGCATATCCTCCTATTTCTATCTATTGTACTATAATTTTTTTTCCTTATTATGTTACCTGAAGATATGACATTTCTGTGTCTTTATATATTGTAATTGTTTGCATTTATGTCGATGTGTAATTGGTTTGTTTTGTAAATACTATTTGTATTTTTACGCTGGGTCTGGCCTAGGGAAAACTATGCTATCGAACGACTACATCGATAGGTCGTGTGGCGAACCAAAGTGTTTAGGATCTTTGGTAGTGTTAACTCTGCCGCGTGGAGCGCGGGCAGAGAGGGTCTGGCTGGAATAGAGCGGCGGAGCAGGTGTGTTGTGTGACGCTCCCGCGAGTTGCCGCGCTTTCGGGGTTTGGCAGCATGTAATTGCGCTCGACTTGCTATGATAGTTTCTGACACGGTGTCGCGGACGGGAAGCATTAGCTGGCGCACATCAAGAGCCCGTTACGCCTGGTGACCGTGTCGAGAAGAAGGCGCGCCAACATCCAGCTTCTGCAACAGCGACGGCCGACAATGAATGACTGTCGCCACCTCCTCGACCGACGACTTCAAACCTTCAATCAACCAACAAGGAAGACTAAAAGCACGTAAAGTTTTAGAACTGTATGGCAGACCTCAGCTTTTCAAACTGTTGCATCAAAAAATACAGCAACTTAGCATGAACCTTTGTTGCTCATTGTCCCAATTGCATTACCAAGTAGGGTCCCTTCTTTTTCTGGAATGAACCCGAGTGCCGTTGAAATTCAAACGCCAGCATTAAAGTAATATCATTCCATTTCACTGCTTTAATTTCAAAGTTCAGTTAAGGTATTCATAGCTGGCTACAATATTTAGATTACACAAGCACAAATTAAGAGTGCGAGTTTTGTTAGCATATTTTATCTTACCTGTGACTGCAGCTCAGCTTGGTACGTACTAAATGTTACTATTGTTAATTGTTCAGAATCATTTAATTCACGTTCAAAGTTAGATCTCTTATTTCTAAATTGCGTAGATTCAAGTAGCTTTTGAAGTGATTGTTGAGGTAGCCCAAGACTAACCTTATTTTACTGAATTTCGTAGTGCTTCAGAAACAAATCTCACTATTAATTTCAGTCACTAAATTAACTTTCAATTTTCCGGTTTTATTAATTCTTTTGCTAAATTAAGTCAGAGTGTAGCGAAATTTATTACTTCTGACAAACTTTGTTTTCACACAACACGTGTCAACCTTCAGTTGCCACGCTTTTAGTGCTAATTATATGTGCAACAACCTTTCTTTTTCAGTTATTATAGTAGTTGTCCATAGGACTGGCGACCGTAATTTTCCCCAAATCTCAAATATCTAATCAACGCCAATTAATTGTTAACGTGACGACCGCACATTTACTTTCTTTATTAATTTTACACTTTTCTCAAAATTGATTTCCACCAATTTCATTTGCATTTTTCCTTTCATTTAGACGCAACCCTTTCCTCCCTCTTTACCGACAGATTAACTTCGGTGACGATTGCTTTTCTCAAATTTCCTTTAGGTACACACGGTTTAATTTTTCACTGTCATTGAAGTCGATAAGTGAGGGGGAGGTTACAAGATCTTATACGGGTACCAGTGTAAAATAGACCGCGAAAGTTTCCGTTCCGTTGACCACGAGATGGACAATTCTCGTGACACTGCTAGCACTGCTAGAGGTCTCGCATTACTCGGGGCACGTGCTACATAGTTACAGCAAATAGCGATCTCGTCAATAACTTCCAACGAGATATGATGCCTTCCTCTCCCAGGTGCCACACCAAGCACACTTGTGTTTTCGAATTTCATTATCATCTTCTTTAAACCATTTAATGACATCGGGGCTCCTCGTCAGAGTTTTCAGTCGGCGATAGTCTGGACCTCCGAGAGTAGTTGCACTTTAATTATAACCACCCAGAACTTGTCCACTGTACACACAGACACAAGAAAGCACAGCTTGGTAGCATTCCTGTGCATTTCTTTTTTAATGAGTAGCCTAACTAGGAAAGCTGCAGGAAAAGTTTAAGGTCATCAAAACAAGGTCAAGCCTGCTTTTAACAGAATTTCATTTACTTCCACAAACATGGATACCGTTCTCGATGGAGCACTATCACCCAGGCTGTAGTGCCGTTTAGTATCCCTGCCGAAGCAGGACAGCTAGAGTGGTAGTGTCCTCGCCCAAGAACCGTTACCAGATATGGAAAAGCCTAAACAGACTACGAATGGGACATGGAATACATTCACACAATCTCCACAAGTGGCGAAAGCTACCCAGCCCAAGCTGTGGGGTTCCAAACCGTCCAACACACCGTCGGGGCCATAAGGACCGATCAGGTTAGCCTGGCTCACTTCTTCAACGCCACACTTTCCCTTCTCGAATGGATCGAAAATATGAAGATACAAGTTCTACAGAGCATCTGCAGTGATGTTATGTTTTTTAGCCTTATTATATTTTACACTACATTATTCTACACTACATTGCGACACCTGCTTAACAGCTTGCTTGTCCGTCTTTGGAACGAAATACATCACTGATTTCATGTATCAGCGACTTGACAGTTTGTTGGTAGGTTTTTGGAGGCATACGGCTTTAGATGTCTACGCCCAGGTCACGTACTTCGTGTAAACAGTGAGCCGCTGACTTGCGTACGCGGCGATGGCACTCCATAGTGATCCAGACGGGTTGCATAGGATTTACATCAGGCGAATTTGGTCGCCGAGACATCAACGTGAGCTCAGTATATGTTGTTGTTGTTGTTGTTGTTGTGGTCTTCAGTCCAGAGACTGGTTTGGTGCAGCTTTCCATGCTACTCTATCCTGTGCAAGCTTCTTCATCTCCCAGTACCTACTGCAACCTACATCGTTCTGAATCTGTTTAGTGTATTCATCTCTTGGTCTCCCTCTACGATTTTTACCCTCCACGCTGCCCTCCAATGCTAAATTTGTGATCCCTTGATGCCTCAAAACATGTCCTACCAACCGATCCCTACTTCTAGTCAAGTTGTGCCACAAACTTCTCTTCTCCCCAATCCCATTCAATACCTCCTCATTAGTTACGTGATCTACCCACCTTATCTTCAGCATTCTTCTGTAGCACCACATTTCGAAAGCTTCTATTCTCTTCTTGTCCAAACTGGTTATCGTCCATGTTTCACTTCCATACATGGCTACACGCCATACAAATACTTTCAGAAACGACTTCCTGACACTTAAATCTATACTCGATGTTAACAAATTTCTCTTCTTCAGAAACGATTTCCTTGCTGTTGCCAGTCTACATTTTATATCCTCTCTACTTCGACCATCATCAGTTATTTTGCTCCCCAAATAGCTAAACTCCTTTACTACTTTAAGTGTCTCATTTCCTGATCTAATCCCCTCAGCATCACCCGACCTAATTAGACTACATTCCATTATCCTCGTTTCGCTTTTGTTGATGTTCATCTTATATCCTCCTTTCAAGACACTGTCCATTCCATTCGCCTGCTCTTCCAAGTCCTTTGCCGTCTCTGACAGAATTACAATGTCATCGGCGAACCTCAAAGTTTTTATTTCTGCTCCATGGATTTTAATACCTACTCCGTATTTTTCTTTTGTTTCCTTTACTGCTTGCTCAATATACAGACTGAACAACATCGGGGAGAGGCTACTACCCTGTGTCACTCCTTTCCCAACCACTGCTTCCCTTTCATGCCCCTCGACTCTTATAACTGCCATCTGGTTTCGGCACAAATTGTAAATAGCCTTTCGCTCCTTGTATTTTACCCCTGCCACCTTCAGAATTTGAAAGAGAGTATTCCAGTTAACGTTGTCAAAAGCTTTCTCTAAGTCTACAAATGCTAGAAACGTAGGTTTGTCTTTTCTTAATCTTTCTTCTAAGATAAGTCGTCAGGTTAGTATTGCCTCACGTGTTCCAACATTTCTATGGAATCCAAACTGATCTTCCCTGAGGTCCGCTTCTACCAGTTTTTCCATTCGTCTGTAAATAATTCGTGTTAGTATTTTGCAGCTGTGACTTATTAAACTGATAGTTCGGTAATTTTCACATCTGTCAACACCTGCTTTCTTTGGGATTGGAATTATTGTATTCTTCTTGAAGTCTGTGGGTATTTCGCCTGTCTCATACATCTTGCTCACCAGATGGTAGAGTTTTGTCATGACTGTCTCTCCCAAGGCCATCAGTAGTTCTAATGGAATATTGTCTACTCCCGGGGCCTTGTTTCGACTCAGGTGTTTCAGTGCTCTGTCAAACTCTTCACGCAGTATCTTATCTCCCATTTCATCTTCATCTACATCCTCTTCCATTTCCATAGTATTGTCCTCAAGTACATCGCCCTTGTATTGACCCTCTATATACTCCTTCCACCTTTCTGCCTTCCCTTCTTTGCTTAGAACTGGGTTGCCATCTGAGCTCTTAATATTCATACAAGTGGCTCTCTTTTCTCCAAAGGTCTCTTTAATTTTCCTGTAGGCAGTATCTATCTTATCCCTAGTGTGAAACAAGCCTCTACATCCTTACAATTGTCCTCTAGCCATCCCTGCTTAGCCATTTTGCACTTCCTGTCGATCTCATTTTTGAGACGTTTGTATTCCTTTTTGCCTGCTCAGTATAATGCTCCTCAAACCACTTCCTGCACGGTTTTGCCTCTGAGACAGGGACTATTTATACTGCTGAAAGATGACATCGCTTTCGAGGAAGACATCAAGCATGAGAGTATGCAGGTGGTTCGCAGCAGCCAGTGAGTCTTCGATTACTACTTATGTAAGCTGAAGAGAATGTCTCCCATAGCATAATACTGGTCCAATCAGCCTGCGTCGGTGGCGCGCTGCACGTTTCGAGACGTTTTTCGCCTCGATGTCGGCGTTGTGGCGACGACCATCGACCTAGTGTAACAAAAATAAGATTCCCTCGAAGAATCCACACGTTTCCATTGATCAATGGTTGAATCCCGAAGATCCCATGCCCACTTCAGTCGTTGCGTCATGTGAACACATAGGGGTGGTATGGTGCGGGACTCTATGTTCAACATGTATGATGAACGATGAGCTTCGAAACATTTGTTCATGCATAAAAAATGTGCTCTTTCTGCAGAGAACCCTCTGAACCCCACATTCTGTGAAGAGCCGTGGATGTCCAACCATCTAGCGCCTAATTGTAATTTCACTGTCCTTCTACCTCTTTCGGTAGATACTCACGACAGTAGCACGTGAACATTCGACCAGCTTCACCGTTTGGAGATTCTGGTTCACAGGCTCTGTACAATAATAATCCGCCATCCATCGAAGCTGCTTGTCACGATGTATTTCCCCATCTGCAGCTCTTACCTTAGCTGGACTGATCTACCTTCATGTCTGCGCCGCTTACATACTTTCGTTACAGCGTCACGTGCCCGCAAAGCTACCAGGCAGCTTCCAGCGTCGCGGTTGCCAATGGTAGTGACGTTTTGGTTTATCAGCGTACACCCTATCTTATTTTATCTTGTTTTAGTCGTATCCTTCATTGATATATCTTACATTTTGATCTCATAACCAGTGTGAACCACGTGTGTAATAGCATTCGCTAAATAAACAAATAAATCAACTTCCTGGCAGATTTAAACTGTGTGCCGTACCGAGACTCGAACTCGGGTTCGAGGAAGAAGTTCTGTGAAATTTGGAATGTAGCAGACGAGGTACTGACAGAACTGAAGCTGTGAGGACGGGTCGTGAGTCGTGCTTGGGTTGCTCAGGTGGTAGAGCACGAGCCCGTGATAGGCAAAGGTCCCGAGTTCATGTCTCGGTGCTGTAGACAGTTTTAATGTGCCAGAAAGTTTCATATCAGCGCACACTCCGCTGCAGAGTGAAAATATCATTCTGAAATCAACGAAAGCTAATCAGAAGTCACCAAGGAAACAAAATTGACGTAATTATAAATTCGGTTAACGAAAAGTGACGCTAAGACTGTAGCAAATGAAAGGAGTGTTGCATGGAGTAAGAAGCTCCAATATACGCTTGTCCGTGCACCTCGCGTATACTAGATGGTTCAAATGGCTCTGAGCACTATGGGACTCAACTGCTGAGGTCATTAGTCCCCTAGAACTTAGAACTAGTTAAACCTAACTAACCTAAGGACATCACAAACATCCATGCCCCAAGCAGGATTCGAACCTGCGACCGTAGCCGTATACTAGAGTAGCGGAACATAGTACAAACTGGAGTTAAATCAGCAGCACAAGCTATATATCATAAACTTACGAGAGACGAGCTGCTCAGATTACAGATCATGCCACCGTGGATAACAGAATGTTAAGTCTCAACAAGATCAGCAAAGAGGGACCTAGCAGCTTCACATGGCACTCAGCTTCCATCTCGTACACCCCCGAATACCCAAAAAGCCTTTTCCTCTTGCCCAACTTTCAACCTTGCGAAAATTCATCGTGG
Organism: Schistocerca piceifrons; assembly: GCF_021461385.2. NCBI lineage: Eukaryota > Metazoa > Arthropoda > Insecta > Orthoptera > Acrididae > Schistocerca > Schistocerca piceifrons. The sequence goes on from NC_060138.1 coordinate 1,196,423,598, forward strand.
AGGAGACGACTTAAAGCTGTTGTCCACATATGTAAGAGAAAGAAACAAAATCTACAAAAAGTATGGGAGAGGACAGTGAATGTCACACTTTTTGTGTATACGACACAGATTTTTCGATCACGATGTTGGCACTGGAATGAAGCAGCATTACTTTGACTGGTCAGCCCGTGCACGCCATTCGGAGCTAAGGTGACAGATTGTCATTGGATGAGCTAAATTTCTGGAGCGAAATGCAACCAACGTTCTCGCTATATATACAGGGTGATTCAAAAGAATACCACAACTTTAGGAATTTAAAACTCTGCAACGACAAAAGGCAGAGCTAAGCACTATCTGTCGGCGAATTAAGGGAGCTATAAAGTTTCATTTAGTTGTACATTTGTTCGCTTGAGGCGCTGTTGACTAGGCGTCAGCGTCAGTTGATGCTAAGATGGCGACCGCTCAACAGAAAGCTTTTTGTGTTATTGAGTACGGCAGGAAAATCGACTCGCAGAGCTAGCAGAGAGCTGCAAATTCCACAATCAACTGAATGGAGAGTCCTACGAAAAAGGTTAGTTATGAAACCTTATCGTCTGAATTTGGTACCTGAACGTCAACTACTCGAGGCGATGGATCGGCCGCCAGGCAGCCTGTGACAGAGCACTTCATCACTGGCCTCCAAGAAGCCCTGATCTTACCCCTTGTGATTTTTTCTTGTGGGGGTATTTTAAGGATATGGTGTTTCGGCCACCTCTGCCAGCCACCATTGATGATTTGAAACGAGAAATAACAGCAGCTATCCAAACTGTTACGCTTGATATGCTACAGAGAGTGTGGAACGAGTTGGAGTATCGGGTTGATATTGCTCGAGTGTCTGGAGGGGGCCTTATTGAACATCTCTGAACTTGTTTTTGAGTGAAAAAAAAACCTTTTTAAATACTCTTTGTAATGATGTATAACAGAAGGTTATATTATGTTTCTTTCATTAAATACACATTTTTAAAGTTGTGGTATTCTTTTTGAATCACCCTGTATATATACTAAGATGGTATCTGTTGTTTCGGACATGTCCGAAAGAACAGATACCATCTTAGTATATATATAGTTAAGGCTCACCGGCCACTTGACCATCTTCTTCTTCTGTGCGGATGCACAAACAGTGTCCGAACTCTTACTGGAATGGGCAACGCGCCGCGAGTAATGAGTATAATGGGCGGGGGCGCTACGAATGTAGTGCGGGACAATACGTTGAGAATGTGGGTTTCGCGGGAGGCGTGCGAGAGACAAATCCCTGCAGTCGCGCTATCCTCTGTGTCCTCGGTGGCTCAGATGGATAGAGCGTCTGCCATGTAAGCAGGAGATCCCGGGTTCGAGTCCCGGTCGGAGCACACATTTTCTTCCGCCCCTGCTGACGTACGTCAACGCCTGTAAGCAGCTAAGGGTGTTCATTTCATTGTAACGTTCTCACGTCAGCTGAGTGGCACTTCAGTGTTTGTGCCTTTGAAGTAGCACAGAAAAGCAAAATTGCCGTGCTCATTATCTCCAGGCGGTGGCAATGTCGTTGCGGCGTTCACCGTCCAGCACGCGGACTACCAGCCGTGTTCACGCAGTGGGAGCGGAGTGCGCCTCAGCCTGCCTTCTGCCGAAGTTGCTCGGCACCCCAGGGAGGCCCGCTGGACGTAACGAGATTTACCGACTACTCTCTGTCGACAAAGGAGGCCGGGGAGCATACCGGGCTCACCTACACAAGTAGCAGGGCGTGGGCTCTCCGCTCCGAGTGCCCGCTAAGGCGACTGTAAAATAGTGGGCGAGAAGTGAAATAATATCACATAGCGATATGAGACGGTAATGTTGGACTGTGCTCAGTACGTGTATCCAAATATAATTACGACAGGAAATGTAGCTTCTTAGTAATAAAATAAAGTCTATTTTAATGCTTTTGTGCCTCTTCTTTATCAACGGCGACTCTTCAGATCCGTTCATATATGCTTCATATCCCATTTGAATGAGAAGTAGTGGAACTGAGAACAGCGAGAAACTTAACATCAGGATTGATCATCATGAAGTAGATGAAGTTCATAGGCTTTGGCGACCTGGAAAAAGCATTCAACAATGTGTTTTTTTTGTGGGACTTAACAGCTGTGGTCATCAGTCCCCTAGAACTTAGAACTACTTAAACCTAACTAACCTAAGGACATCACACACATCCATGCCCGAGGCAGGATTCGAACCTGCGACCGTAGTAGTCGCGCGGTTCCGGACTGCGCGCCTAGAACCGCGAGACCACCGCGGCCAGCTTCAACAATGTTAAATGGTGCAAGATGTTCTAAACTCTGAAAAAGGTAGGGGTAAGCCATGGGGAGAGACGGGTCATATGCAAGATGCACAAAAGCCAAGAGGGAACAAAAAGAGTGGACAACAAAAACGAAGTGCTCGTATTAAAAAGTGTGTAAGACAAGGATGTAGCCTTTCGCCCCTAGTGTCCAATCTGTACATCGAGGAAGCAATGACGGAAATAAAAGAGAGGTTCAGGAGTGGAATTAAAATTCAAGGTGAAAGGATATCAATGATACGATTCGCTGATGACAGTGCTACCCTGAGTGAAAGTGAAGAAGAGTTAAATGATCTGCTGAACGGAATGAACAGTCTAATGAGTACACAGTATGGACTGAGAGTAAATCGAAGGAATACGAAGGTAATGAGAAGTAGTAGAAATGAGAATAGCGAGAAACTTAACATCAGGATTGATGGTCACGAAATTAAGGAATTCTGCTACCTAGGCAGTAATATAACCAATGACGGACGGAGCAAGGATGACATCAAAAGTAGACTAGCAATGGCAAAAAGCGCATTCCTGGCGAAGAGAAATCTACTAATATCAAATTTCGGCCTTAATTTGAGGAAGAAATATCTGAGATTGGACGTCTGGAGTACAGTAATTTATGGTAGTGAAACATGGACGGTGAGAAAACCGGATCAGAAGGGAATCGAAGCATTTGAGATATGGTGCTACAGACAAATGTTGAAAATTAAGTCGACTGATAAAGTAAGGAATGAGGAGGTTCTGTACAGAATCGGAGAGGAAAGCAACATGTGGAAAACACTGATAAGGGACATGAAGGAACGACTTCCATGGTACTAGAGGCACCTGTAGAGGGTAAAAACTGTAGAGGAAGACAGAGATTGGAATACATCCAGCAAATAGTTGAGGGCGTTGGTTGGAAGTGCTACTCTGAGATGATTTTACACAGAATACAAATACTTTCAACGATTAATGTTTTATGTGATTTTAATGTTACATTCTTACAAGCTATTACCAATGGGTTTCAGAGGGTTCTTGCGTCGGACAGGATTAGTACGTAGACCTTTTGAATGTGTTGGTTGTCTACAAATTTCAATAAATTACGAGAAAACACATCCACAGTTCTCTTATTATATTTTCAAATCATCGCATTTATTTTTGAAAAGAACGTGTCTTTCGCAATAAGATTCACGAGGGAAAGCAGTTTCCAGACGTTTCTCAATCGTTATTCCGTGCTTAAATCCATAGTAATTTGTACTTGATATGGTTACAGAAAATTATTCTGTCTGAAAGAAGAACACTCTAAGGCACAAACAAACGACGCACCACGAAGGAATCATCCTAATGGAACGGAAAGCAGTAGACGTTATGTAAAAGAAAAGATTGCAATTTCACAAAAATTGGATGATTTTTCAAGAAAAGGAGCTTCACAAACTGAACAAGTCAATAAAGCTTTGGTGTATCTCTGGTCTTTATGCAAGCAGTTATTCGGCTTGTCATTGGGTGACAGAGTTGTTGTTTGGTCTCCTGAGCGATATCGGGCCTAATTCTGTCCAACTGGCGCATTGCATCGTCAATTAGTGATGAGTAGTGCTTCGAACTGAGCCTCGATGACCACCGAAGACGTGTCTAGAGACGCCATGGACAGCGATGTTATGCCAACCCGACTGCTGGCGGCCATAAAGTCCGAAAACCAGGAGGGAGAGCCTGGCTGCCTTTTGTTTTCATGAAGCACGTATGTGGTTGTCCCTCTTTTTTTTCTTTTCTTTTTAAAAAAAAAGAAAACTCATTTTGTTCGCTTTCGTTCGCTGCATCTGCTCGTGGCGGACGTCGTAAGACATCCGTTTAAGTTCGTTGCTGATCGATTAACTCAGTTTTTTTTTATTACAGAGGGCAGCTAACCCTCTGACCAAACACGCTGAGGTAGCGCGCCGGCTAATTCCTCTGGGCACCCTTACAGCACAGATTTGTCTCTCGTGGCGCCCTTATAGCACAGCTGTACATCCACTATATCCTATACACCGTTTTGTTGTCCTTCATGACAAGCCACCCTGGTATTACATTTGAGCATGAGAAAGGACACCGCTTGACAACAAGAGTTTCCACTGTTTGTCTTCGTGATTGCCAAACCAAACCTTGGTCAGCAAAGTCACCGGAAAGCGTTTGGAATGAAAGCATTTGGAACATTAATGGGGAGGGCCCTCCAACTAGTTCGGGATTTTGACAATCTAAAGTGTCATTTGGGCAGAACTTGGCAAGATATCCCTAAGGAGGACATTTAACAATTCTGTTAATTGATGCCAAGCCGAATAACTGTTTGGATAAGAGCCAGAAGCAGACCAACGCTTTCCTGACTTGCTCAATTTGTGAAGCTCTTTCTGTGGAATACATCGTTCAATTTTTCTGAAAGCATTATCATTGTTTGTCCATACAGTTACATCACATCTACCAACCTCCATCCCATTCGGGCAATTGTTTCGTGGTGCGCCGTTTTTTCTTTTTCTTTTTTTGTGGTAATCATTATTTATTTCTAGCAGAAACTTTCAGTTACGTGCCGGCCGAAGTGGCCGTGCGGTTAAAGGCGCTGCAGTCTGGAACCGCAAGACCGCTACGGTCGCAGGTTCGAATCCTGCCTCGGGCATGGATGTTTGTGATGTCCTTAGGTTAGTTAGGTTTAACTAGTTCTAAGTTCTAGGGGACTAATGACCTCAGCAGTTGAGTCCCATAGTGCTCAGAGCCATTTGAACCATTTTTTAAGTTACGTTAGTACAATGATAAACGTATTTGGAATATTTTAACATCATTTGTGTCATTTGTCTGGAATGTAATTTCTCTCCGTTGCTGACGTCATCTGGAATCCTCTTCACACATGATAGTTAACAGTTACGTGAAAATGAAACAGTAGAATCTTTCAGTTTGTGCTATGTTCTCGCTGTAACAATCTATTGCAGTTTGCAGTTAGTAGTGGGGAGGTTTGCGTGTCTCAGCAATTCAGGTCGAATAATGTGGGAGGGATATCTGTAGGGAGGGAGAGGGGGGGGGGGGGGGACGGACAGACTACCTGGCGTATGTCTTCTGGAAAGTGGCAGCTGCCTTCTCAATAGTTACAGAGTAAACAGTCTGGATGATTTATCAGGTCTTGTTACTTTGATACTGTGGAACGATTGAAAGCAATGGGGAACTATAGCTGTAACATTCCCTGAAGCCATGTGGCTCTCCTTCATACTTAAGGATAAGAAATGAATGGGTTCAGAATAAAATGTCCAGGGTCTTCGTCTAGGGTCGGCAGTTGACTGAAACAATGGATAGACTGATTAGTTTTCTGGGTATGGTACCTTGCCGTATTGTAGAAAGTTACTGCTGGAGGAAAGCAACGTTTCGGCCACGGTTGCAGCGGCCTTCTACTGGGACTACTGGTGCGTTCTAGCTGTGCAGTGTCCCTTATATTTTGTTATTACTGTTCACTTTGCAAGCCATTACGTCATAATTTTAAAAAAGATAGTTTGTTTCAATGGTCACTTAAGGAAGAAGGAGACGGAACTTTATTTTAATAGTTACTGCGGTGGAGGGAGAGCGTAACCTCTGTCGTCTGTTGGCTCTTGTATTACGTGCTATGGCTGGTGGTCACCGGCGAATGAGACGTTGGCTGCTGTTTACCAAATGCTGGACGTCGGCCGCGCGGCAGCAGTTACTTGCCGGTATTGCTCGCGCCTCGTGTTGACAGTGCGGTCTGTTGAGCTGTGATTATTGCTCAGTTTAATCAAATGCGTGATTGCTTTTCAGCATAAATATATACCTATTTAATATTTATTGTTAAAGCTAACTGCTAGAAGTTCTAGCTCCGAATGACGCAGTATAGAGTGTTATGTGGGCGGCCTCTTTATCTGAAATTACAGTCCTGTGTTTTTAATGTTCTCGTTTTAGTGGCATATGATACGAAAAATCTGTTTATGTACTGCATATTTATGTTGTATTATACACCTTGTTTTCTCATTTTAAATTTACCGCCTTCATTTATATTTTACTTCGTCAAAATTTCAGGATAAGTTATGAACAGGTGTTGCCCCTCTTAATTCCATCTTATCAATGTATTATGTGCAATACATTTATAAAGTTTTAGTGGGTATGTATATCCAGTTTACGATCTCTCATTTTTATCACTGCTGCGTCGCAGCGCCACCTCTTGAGGTGATTCTGTATTAGAGGCTTCAGTACTGGCACACCATGCTATGGCGCATTATGCTTACTACCTGAGCCCCCATCTTGCTCCTGTGAACGGGAACGCGTTATGCAGATCTTGGTGCTTCTCGCGTCCATATAGAAAAGGTAATAATTTTACTATTTTATATTTCTAGTTTTTACTGAGTTTAACGAAGGCGATGTTGGCCTGATGCATTTGACGACGCTCTTTGGCTACACTGACTAAAGGATTCTTCTAAGAAACACCAAATTAAGGCATTTGCTCTTTCAATAGGTGATCTGTTTATACATGCTTATAGGTTATCCAAGTCTGCACAACGCGATCGCGTTTCTTATATAGATGTATTTGTTCTCTGTTTTCTATGTAGATAATCTGAAGATGCCTAAATAAAGCGAAACGCGTCGTTGAAGAATAAAAAACTAAAATTGCAACCAAGACTATTTTTAATCAATACTAATTAATATCGTTTTTTAACACTTATACTGCTGCAGTGAATATGCATACAAACACTAAAATTTTCAGGAACTGAGGACCACTAATTTACGTAATATTTCTCCATGAGTCTCGAACGGCGAGCTAGTTTCCTGCCATAGAAAACAGTCTTTCAGAGGTAGCAGAGAAAACATTATCCTAGACATACTTCACAGAATAGGATATGTTGTCTCATTGCATTCCCAGGATTTCAGAAGAGATGACATCCGTTTGATTACAGGCTGGCGTTGTTACGGCGTAAAGTCAACGCCGGCACGCCAGTAGAGAACGAAAGGGGTCAGCCAATTGCACGCTCACTGACCTCCGTCCAGGAAGACAACGCAACAGCATCGGGCCTAGGTGAGGACGACGTAAGCGCCGCGTCCGGTTGGTGGCAGACCACTTCGATAACACCTTAAACGTTAGCCACTTCGTTAGCTGACGCAATTTAGCCTCTTTATTCGCAGTCTCCACTTAGCTCAATTAGATATCAGCAATTCCTGCAGTTTAGTTTATTTTGTATGTAGCCCTTTGCTTGCGACACATCTGTATAATCAAAACTAAGTATCAGTATTTGTATAGTTGTAATAAAACTCATTAATACGAGCTGTTTGATTGTTCCTCTAGCGAACCGAGTATGCAGGATTCCTAGACACAACAGGCGTGATAGAGTCGAACTTCCGGGACTAAACTCTTGCTATTTGCTGTTCCTGTAATAGAAATTTGCTTCTACTGTATTGAAGCTGTTCAAAACATACTCCAGAAATCATCTTCTGCAGCGGACAGTAACTGTCTTGTGAGCCTTTGACTTCGTCTATTTTTTGTGTCTGGTTCTTCTGAACAGTGGAATTTAACATGCCATCGACAGTAATTACTTCTAAGGAATTCTGAAAATGAACCCGCTTGAAGCGATGATCTAGAATCGGGTACAAAGGCAACAGTTTGAACTTCTTAACGTTCTGAAAGCGTCTTTGATACTGTTCGAGCAGATTCTCGTTGTTCCATTTGCATTCTGGTGTCCAAATATTTGTGTTCAGGCGTTAAAACAGGAAAGGAAAGATTGAATTAATGAATCATAAGAATATTTGGCTTTTGACAACGTTGACTGGTATATTGTCTTTCAAATTCTAAAGGTGCAGGGGTAAAATACAGGGAGCAAAAGGCTATTTACTGTTTGCACAGAAACCAGAGGGCAATTATTAGAGTCGAGGGGCATGAAAGGGAAGTAGTTGTTGAGAAGGGAGTGAGACAGGGTTGCAGTCAATCCTCAGTGTTATTCAGTCTGTATGTAAAGCAGTAAAGGAAACAAAAGCAAAATTTGGAGTAGAAATTAAAGTCCAGGGAGAACAAATAGAAACTTTGAGTTTTGCCGATGACATTGCAGTTTTGGCAGAGAAAGCAAAAGACTTGTAAGGGCAGTTGAACGGATTGGACAGTAATCTTGAAAGGAGGTTATAAGATGAAGATAAAAAAAAACGAGGATAATGGAATGCAGTCGAATTAAACCAAGTGAGGTTGAGGTAATTGCGTTAACAAACGAGACACTTAAAGAAGTAAATGGGTTTTCCTGTTTGGGAAGCAAAATAACTGATGATGTTCGGAGTAGGGAGGATATAAAGTGCAGACTACCAGTGGCAAGAAAAGCGTTTCTGAAGAAGAGAAATTTTTTAACATCGAGAATAGATTTGTCAGGAAGTCCTTTCCGAAAGTATTTGTATGCAGTGTAGCCTTGTATGGAAGTGAAACATGGGCGATACATAATTTAGACAAGAAGAGAATAGAAGCTTTTCAAATGTAAAAATGGTTCAAATGGCTCTGAGCACTATGGGACTTAACATCTATGGTCATCAGTCCCCTAGAACTTAGAACTACTTAAAACTAACTAACCTAAGGACATCACACAACACCCAGCCATCACGAGGCAGAGAAAATCCCTGACCCCGCTGGGAATCGAACCCGGGAACACGGGCGTGGGAAGCGAGAACTTTTGAAATGTAGTGCTACAGAAAAAATGCTGAAGATTAGATGGGTATATCACTAACTAATGAGGAGGTACTGAATAGAAGTGGGGAAAAGAGAAATTTGTGGTGCGAGCTACCAAAAGGAGGGATCGGTTGGTAGGACAGGTTTTGAGACATCAAGGGATCGCCAATGTAGTACTGAGGGAAGCGTGTGGAGTAAAAATCGTACAGGGAGACCAAGAGATGAATACAGTAAGCAGATTTAGAGGGACGTAGCTTGCAGTAGTCACTCGGAGATGAAGAGGCTTGCACAGGATAGAGTAGCATGGAGAGCTGCATCAAACCAGTCTTCGGAATGAAGACCACAACAACAACAACAACAACAACTAGAGTAATTGCTCACATTTAATTAATTGACGGTAAAGAAGCATCGGTATATCCATAACTGGTCACCGTAATAATTCCAGTTAATCGATTAATTGTAATAAATCACCCTTCTTTAGGAGAGAGTCCTCGTTAAGGTTTCAAGCATAAAGGTCTCTTATGGTAACAAAAATTGTATTAATTAATCGTAAGGATATCAGATTATACGAAATTAACTGAGGAGAAATAAATAGCGGTACACACATATTAGATGCCATAATAGTTTCGATTAATTGAAATTAATTGCCAATCCTTAGGAAAGATTCGTTATTATGATTTCGCGCGAAATGGTGCGTATAGTAGCTACTCACCAAAGTTATCTGAACAGTTTGCCAAAATGATAAACAATGCGTCTCGAAGTATTACGTCTATTGACTCGGTAATAGTGAGTAATTATTCGGTTTACTCGCGGACGGAGAGGATAATTACCCATTCAGTCTGTGAACGAAACAGCATCGTCGTTCTCAGCGAGTAGCTACCGTGGACAGTTATAACGAGAGACATTAATTTGGTAAAAAAATATAGAAACGGTAAATTTCAGTGTTAAAGGGGAATACATTTAATTGTTAATACGAGAATACATGGGCCCTGGCGTTATTAGGCAGTGTGTTAAGGTTTTCCCCAAAGTAAATAATGTTCTGTTATCCTTTAAAAGCAGAAGTTTTTCAAGTAAATTTCTGAGGAACTACAATATTCTTTTATTAATGTTACTGCACAACCTAGGTTTCGGGTTGATGCCCATTTTCAAGTACATTATTAAAAATGGGCTTATAACCCGAAACCTAGATTGTGCAGTAAAATTAAAAATAAAACTGTGAAACAAGGCAAAAAACAGTGTTTGTTTAGTAAATTTACAATGTTAGCACCAAGAACCACAGCTGATTCAATTATAAATATTTTTTATCTAGTTTCAGCATCAACTATCGACGTCAACCTCAAGAAGTGTCTTCATATGGCTTTTGCTCCACATTTTCGCAATCCCATATGTTGTAGAGGGAAATAAAAGTCAAAAAAACTTATACTTGTTTTACATGTTAGTTTATATGTTTTCTGAAGAACAGGGAGTGACCAAGACGAAAAACGAGGGCAAAACCCCTCAATGTCAGCACCGGTATATGAGTGCACTCCATGATCTTTGCTTTCCTTATAGGCACTCCTAATTCGTCGCGGCGTTTAATATCGTATTAGTATATTTCACGAGCAGTCATTACAATCATTTTAAGATGACTAACAAATGCGCTGTCGAAATATTTGGGTACGCTCTGGGACACCATTTGACGCAACGCCTAAGAGCCTCACAAACATTTCCTTTAACACCACTTTTTAGGACTATAATTCATATTCCTCTTACTTCTGACCAACCGAGTGACAATGGCGAACACTATTAAAGGAGGATTTACAGCAACGACTTCCACGTTGCGTACATACAACTTTGATTAAATACGAAAGCATACTTTTGTGTAATCCTGAGATTACAAGAACAGTCTCAAAGAGGAATGCATGTCTGAGAAAGGAGTATGAAGGGAGAGTAACAACAGAGATGCTGATCGAAGTGGGATATATCACAGATGTTAGAATGTTGGTGCTCATAACAACAATAAAAGCAAACATTAACAATTGATGACGTTAACTGAACTACAGTTATTGGAATGAACGAATTACTGAGCAAAGAATTTGGGATGAAGAACCAAACTGAACGGACTAATTTCTTAGTGCAGAATCTGGATTAAAATTAAAGCATAGCTGTAAGTGATCAAAAAAGTCAACAGAATGAAGAGCAGAGAAAAGACAGAACAGAAATAGTTGAAAAAACTTGGTATAAGAGAAGTAAAGTCATTTAAAAGTTGGGAAAATAAAGGAAGACCTCATAAGCACGTAGTCGGTGGGGAAGAACGATTTCTTTATCAAAAGAAATAGACAGACATGAGATATTGATGTATAATTGAGGACGAAATTCCTAAAACAAGTACGTAGGTTGCAGCATTGCACGGCAGTGATAACTGGATCCTGAGAAAACCATTGAACAATAAACTGGAATAATTTGGAATGTGCTAGCACAGAAGAGTGGTAAGTCTTACGCGAACCAAAGAGGCAGAAGAAAGGAAAGGCGAGGAAAGAAGTCTATGAAAGATACAACAAGACAGGTAAGTCACCAGGGACATTAAGGGAGACTAAGACCAGGGTGTAGTTATTTACCCGCTTTTAAGAAATACAGAGACGAAGGTTTCAGCGAAGCCCAAATATTTTAATATCTAAACCACGTTATTGAAGAAGTTGGGATTGTAAGTGAGAGTGAAAGGATTAGTACTAGAAAGAGTGAAACAGAGAATGGTAACAGACCTTTTGAAACAGTGATAACTAAAAGGAAAGTGAGAGCAAGGACAAGGATCGACATTAATTTAAGGAAAACACGTGTAAGGGTGGCCAACTTGATGCCTCATTTATTATTCCTGGACAAATATTTTTATTTAATATCAATTCAATCATGAGTTAAATGACAGTTACCAAGATTCTTGCGAAAAACATACAAATAGTTAAGATTTTCAGATTAAATTCACAGGAATGTCAACTGTGCAATACAGTGGCGACTCGACTGCAAACAGTTAATTAATTAAATAAACCTGCTGCTGCATTCTGTCCCCGCAGCTAGTTCACAACTGTAGGCTAACCCACATATAAGTTCAAGAAACATTAAATAAAAAACATTAAAATAGATATATCTCCACTGGTTAATCATCTCTCATCTATGGCCAAGCGGCCCAAATGCTACCAACATGTAAAACCGAAACAACAGTAGTGATTCACTGATTGGTCACCAGCCTGTTCCACATAAATCACGTTAAGTACTTAAATAAACTACCGGGCCCCTAAGACACAATTAAAATGATAATGAAAATTTAAAAATTTATTTATTTTTAGTAAAATGAGAAACTCAATCCTCAATTTGTCCAAAGACTTTGTTATACGCCCACAAAGACCTTACAATAACATAAATGCTGAGTCAGTTGCTTCCTAATCCTGTGACACACCCGCCGTGACACGACGCCAAAAGTATAACAAGGAACTTCTCAGCTTGAAGCTGGAACGAGAGATCCCCAGAATCACGTGTCACCTGCGAACAATTAGGCCTGGTGCGATGACGAGAAGGCCGTCGAAACGGAAAACGTGTCCCTGCCCCGGATTAGCAGAACAGCAACGCGTCAACCGCTGCGGATGCAATGTTGTCAACATGTACCAAACAACAAACAACAAAAGAAGTTTGATAAAACTTTAATATACACACTAATGCTTAAACGGGCAGTTGTAAATTCAAGGTTAACTTGGAATGTTATGAGCGGGCTGCTACCATACCGAAGTTTTTTAACAGTTTAATTTTCAACTGCCCGTTTAAGTATTAGTGTGTATATTAATTTTTATCAAACTTCTTTGTTATTTGATGCTTTTTCTACTTTAAGAAATTTAAAAAGCTTGATAAAAATGAATATACACACTAATACTTAAACGGGCAGTCGAAAATTCAACTGTTAAAGAACTTCAGTATGGGAGCAGCACGCTCATAACATTGCAAGTTAACCTTCCCAGTAATAACAAGAAGCAATATACAAGTTCATTTAAAAGAATACTTTCATAATAATTCAAACAAGATTTTAAAAAACATGGCGTACCTAGAAACGACGGAGAGACTCCGTCCCCGCCGCAGCCGCAGTGGTCCACAACCCCACGACGGCTACCGCAGTCCACTTCACCCCTCCGCCGCCCCACACCGAACCCAGGGTTACGGTTCCGCCCCCGGTGGACCCCCCACGGAACGTCTCACACCAGACGAGTGTAACCCCTATGTTTGCGTGGTAGAGTAATGGTGGTGTACGCGTACTTGGAGAACTTGTTTGCGCAGCAATCGCCGACATAGTGTAGCTGAGGCGGAATAAGGGGAACCAGCCCGCATTCGCCGTGGCAGATGGAAAACCATCAAAAATCTATCCACAGGCTGGGCGGCTAACCGGAACTCGACACAGGTCCGTCTGGTGGATTCGTGCCGGGGACCAGGCGCTCCTTCCCGCCAGGAAAGCTGTGCGGCAAGGCATACCTTACTGGAGCTTCTTACGGGTAATAGACACTGTACAACTAGAACCTGAAGGGCTCATCAGCACGGAGTTAGAGAGTGTGCAGATACAAGCACGCACACACACACGACCCACATGTGTGCGCCTTTAGGCTGCGCGCACATAACTTTAGTTACAGTCCATACCCGATAACCTACAACAAAAGGAAATTACCATCAGAAGTATCATATACCCAATAATAACAAACCACGATTTCAAGCACAAGATTAACATTGCAAAATACTAGCTTGGCTTGGCTCATACAGAAACCTCCAGATTGAGACACACATAGCCTTAAAGGGGGTCACCGAAAGGCATAAACAGACTCGATTCCTGGCCAGCTCACACTGTGCAGAATTATCAGTACTTAAGAGGAGTTAGAACGGATTTTGTTTTCACTATAAATTTATATGGGAAGTATTTTATGTTGTTGTTATTGTGGTCTTCAGTCCTGAGACTGGTTTGACGCAGCTCTCCATGCTACTCTACCCTGTGCAAGCTTCTTCATCTCATCTTATTTTTTTAAATATAGTCTACACCGATAGAAAATGTTAAAATTTTTACGTACATTACTTCAAGATCTAATAAAATCGGTAATTTTTTTATGTAGAAGGCTGTGGATTGCTGTGTTACAAAGGTTAAATTACGTGTCTGTATTGGTAGCACTGTCAAAAACAGTATCGTGTCGTTTCATGGTATAAACACGCATTGTGTGTCGAAGTTCTTACGTTTTTCCGAGGAAAAGTGACGAGTAGATTGGTAAATCTCTCAAAAAGTAAAGTATGAGGCCAAAACGAAGTGTTTTGAACAAACGCGGGTTCCATGGTAATAGATTTTCGACTAAAGGGAACGTTGTGTTTAACATGTTGCGTGTGAACTTACAGACAGTGAAATACAGGCAAACTCGTCAGTATCCAGAGAAACACCCATTAGTGCTTCGAAGATTAAAATAAAACGTTGTGATATACAGGTTTCTCAAAACGAAAGTGATGTAAATGGTAGGTTAGGTCGTATTCTGATAGATTTACGCATCCTAACAAGGATGTTAGCTGAATGTGTGTGCTGTAAATATGTGGAGGGCCAGTTAGTTCACATGAAGACAGTGAGGTATCAATGCACTAGCCAGGAAACTTATCATTAATTGTACCAATTGTAAATATATTAATTCATTTTGGAATTCTGATAAGTGTAAAGATAATTATTTTGAAGTAAATATTAGGTGGTTTTATGGACTGAGAGCTATTGGCAAAGGACACACTGCAGCAGAAACGATGTGTGCCGTGATGAAAATTCCACGCCCACCTTATAAAAGCGACAAGTATGCAGGATTTATTGGAGATGCTGTGGAATCTGTTGCATGTGAGTCAATGAAGAGTGCTGCAAACGGAACTGTTGAAGTAAATGATGGTATGGCTGACAAACCAGTAGTTTTGACGGCACTTGACAGGAGCGTGGCTACAGTTCTAAAAATCCTGTTGCTACGGTGACCAGTGTGGATACTAGAAAGGTAATAGATTAACAGATTTTAACCAAACATTGTTATAAGTGTAAATCAGGGAATGAAGAAGGCCATATCTATGACGGAAATTACGAAGGAAGAAGTAGTGGTATAGAGGCCTCTGCAACTATTGAAATTTTTAGTCGCTCTGTGAACGAAAGGAGAGTGTGTTACACTAAGTCCTTAGGTGATGGAGACTTAAAAGCATATAACAGTGTAGTAGGCGCTGAGCCTTATGGTGAGAAGATTATCACAGAACTGGAATGTGTTGGTCAAGTCCAGAAGAGGATGGGCACCAGGTTGAGGAAGTTGAAACAAAGCTTTCGAGACAAGACTCTTTCTGATGGTAAAACCATAAGAGGCAGGCTGACCGACAAAATATGAAGTACAGCAGTATTATGAGATAGCCATTAGAAATAATACTGAGGATTTGTTGAAAATGAAGCAGGCAGTATGAGCTACCTTCTTCCACAGACTGTCAACTGATGAAAAGCCAGTACACCACCTTCACTCTCTAGGACCTGATTCATGGTGCATTTGCCGCAATACCCAGTACTCAAACAGTTCATACAGCCATAAACATTCCATCCCAGCAGCAGTTATGGATATCATAAAACCTGTTTACAGAGATATGGCAAATCCTGAATTACCGAAGAAGTGTCTGCATGGTCAGAGTCAAAATCCCAATAAGTCGTTCAATAATCTTATATGGACTCGCTTACCAGAAAATGTTTTTGTTAGAATGAAGACACTAAAGGGGGCGAGGGTCACTGATGCTGTTGTCGCTTTTAATGTTGGCAACATTGGTAGGGTGAAAGTGCTACAGCATTTGGGAATTAATCCTGGCGCAAATTGCATCAGAGGAGTTGAACGGGTGGACAATTTTCGCATTGATAAAGCAGAGTATGCACTAAGGAGTCCAGAAAGAAGAAAAGAAGAAAAAACTTGGAAAAAGATGAAGAGGATGATGTACAGTATGGTGCAGGGTACTTCTGAGTGACTAAAAACAAAAAAATAAGCAGATACTGAGACGTGCGCGGCTCGTATTTGTGCCGTTTATTACTTGACATCTTGTCTTTCCGGTACTGCGATCCCGTTTCTTATTCGATTTACTGACATCACTAAGTTGCTGGCTTGTCTGCCCGTGAGTGGCAGCAGCAGCGCATATAGATAAGAGCACTGTCGTACTACCTTTGGAGAGACCGCCAGTATTTCCGGGTCGTCGTGTATCGAGAGTTGAGTCGGGATGAAGCTCCAGCAACGTCCGCACAGCCGGTACTCGCCCAACGCTGGCGACACACATGTACTGCCCGGCGGAAGGAGACTTGAGCGGCGACGACCGTTGGTTGGTCGTTCGGTCGGTCGCCTCATCGGGCGACGTGTATTTGGTCTTCTAACCGCTTCTGGCCCCCTTAAATTGGTCATCTTCGGGCCTTGCGTCGGTTCCTTCCTTGTCCAGAGATGTCAGGTGGCCAATGGACCGGTGTTCCCTCTGCATGGTAGGGTCCGAGCCAGTGTGCCCGGGTCGCCGTGTCTCCGAGTTCCAAACGGACATCGAGCAGAGGCGAGTTGGAGCTGTAGTGAGCTCCGGACAGCCAAGACTCGCTCGACCGTTCCCGACACTCATAACTTGAGTGGGGACGACTTTGGTTGGTCGTTCGGTCGGTCGTCTCATCGGACGATGTGTATTTGGTCGCCGACCGCTTACGTAAACTCTGTGTGTGTCGACTTGTCATTTCTCCCCGATGTTCCATGGTGATTGGTTTTAGAATTGTCGGAGT
Organism: Schistocerca piceifrons; assembly: GCF_021461385.2. Taxonomy (NCBI): domain Eukaryota; kingdom Metazoa; phylum Arthropoda; class Insecta; order Orthoptera; family Acrididae; genus Schistocerca; species Schistocerca piceifrons. The sequence goes on from NC_060138.1 coordinate 1,196,440,317, forward strand.
TCTTGGTGCAAGTGTTTACGAGGAACGGGTGTAGCTTCTGTGATTTCCACTCAGCAGACGAATGCTGTCTGCGTAATGGAGTAGCCAGTCGGTTGGTTGCGACACAGCTGGGAGTGTGTGTTTCCTCGCTGTGTTTACGCTGTCCGGCACGGTGTGTAGTTAGACAGCCTTTGTGTTTGTTCACATATTTTGAGTGGTTATTGTCCCTTGGCTGTATTTAGACGCCAATATTTGATGACATAGTGCTGCTGGTATCTTCGTCCTCGCCGGTATTTTTCGTTGTCGTGCAGTTGGTCGGGTGAGGGGAATTGATGAGGTCCTTCAGCCGATCATAGGTCGTGTTTCCATCCGATTATTTAGTATGACGCTTGGCAGCTTGTTTCACCTAAACTTACGTTGGAGTTTCCACCCCAGGCCGACCCCTGGAACTCTTCTGAGCACGACTGTTCTGTTGTTTGTGATTGTGATTTTCTTTTGTCGCAAGTACTGTGCCAGGCCTTCAGCCGAGTATTGATTTTGTCTGTTCTATGTTCAGTATATGGCCTTCAGCCGAACTTTATGTGAAGTATTTTAAGATTAGGCCTTCAGCCAAGTTTTATTTAAAATTTTTGTTTGCTTTGTATTTAGGCCTTCAGCCACATTTTTTTTTAAATTTTTGGCTTTCAGCCGTAATGTGTAAATGCTTATCTTAAGGTTTGTCTTTAACTATCTTGAATAATTGTTTGGGCTTTCAGCCGTGAAGATATTTCAAGTTTTCTTAAGATGGCTTTCTGTTGTACTGTGTAAATTCTCGTCTTTATAGGCTGCTATTTATTATTTTGAAATATTGTTGGGCCTTGAGGCGTGGAATTATTTAAAATTTTCCTTAATATGACTTTTAGCCGAAATTTGCAAATGCTTGCCTTTTAAAGAATTTCCTTTGGTTATCTAGAATATTATTTGGGACTTCAGCGGAGAAGATATTTTAATTTTACCTAAGTAAGGGCTTCAGCCGTTTGTCTAAATCTTTGTGTTTTAGAATGAATTATTTATTGAGAAGTTACTTGGGCCTTCTGCCGTGAATTGATCCTTGTTGTTTTAAGGAGGAATGTGTTTGTGCTTTAAAAGGAATAAAGTTGTGTGTTCCTGTGTGACTAACAGTAACCAGTCTTGGTCCCTTTCCGCAACCTGATCCGCTCTGTCCTGTGAAAGCAGATTTCATATATTAAGTGAGTAACAGTTTTTTGAAGCTTCAGAAGCCGTTCCTGAAAATTTACATTTTCTGTTGCATTTTTCACTAAATCTTAGAAACCACTTCGAGTAGAGTATTCAAATTTTCTGGGAGGAATAACATACATATCCTGAGTCTACTGAACTTTAATGTTATGTATAATTAAAATTATGTAGGACAACGTACAAAAAAGGTACACAAAATTTTAACCGTGTAATTAAAAAATCGTGTTTCCGAAATCAGTGTCCGAAATGCAATTATTGTAGTTCAGTAGACTTAGAACATACAGTTCAATGTCCTGTAAAAGTTTCATGTCAATGCGTAAAGTGGTTCCTGAAATGCAGGAAAGCCAAGTCACTAAATTTAACATTGTCGGGATAAGTCGTTCCAACTCCCCTTATGTACAGTACTTACTAAACGGTCTTCATAGATAATTTCAAACAAATACCGAGGAAGACAGTAGCTTCAGGATTCCAGGTGATCACCGGATAACACTGCCCTGCTGCTCGTGACTGCTAACAAATTGTTCAGCACTTCTCGGCGTACTGAATGAGGCGCGTCGTCGCCTGGCTGCAGTCGACGAGAGTCGCTCCTTGCCCACTAAACTTGACGATAGCAACAGTCACCGCTGCAGGAAAACGTGGGCCTACACAGCCTGATGGGCAACGGTGTTCACACGCTGCAGTCGCCAGGACGCCGAGTACTCGCTGGCTGGAGTGGCCGCGCGGTTCTAGGCGCTTCAGTCTGGAACCGCGCGACCGCTACGGTCACAGGCTCGAATCCTGCCTCGGGCATGGATGTGTGTGATGTCCTTAGGTTAGTTAGGTTCAAGTAGTTCTAAGTTCTAGGGGACTGATGACCTAAGATGTTGAGTCCCATAGTGCTCAGAGCCATTTGAACCATTTGTCGAGTACTGACCCGTCCAGCTCAGGTTCCGACACGCCAGTCGCCACCACACAGCCCCAGAGAAAAACAATATAACCCCAAGCAAAGACGATACGACGAGGGCCGGAGTGAATGGAATGAGAGCACAAGTGCTGCCCAGAAGAATCACGCACGCGCCATCACGGAAGCCGTGACGGCTCAGGAAGAAACGGATATAGGCATGCGCATTCAAACACAGAGATATGTAAACAGGCAGAATAAGGCGCTGTGGTCGGCAACACGTACATAAGACAACAAGTGTCTGGCGCAGTTGTTAGATCGGTTGCTACTGCAGCAGTGCAAGATTATCACGACTTAAGTGAGTTTGAAAGGGTTGGCCGGCGCAGGAGCAATGGGACACAGCATCTCCGACGTAGCGATGAAGTGGGGTTTTTCCCGTGCTACCATTTCGCAAGTGTACCGTGAACATCAGGAATCCGGTAAAACATCGAATCTCCGACTTAGCTCTGGCCGGAAAAAGATACTGCAAAAACGGGACCAATGACGACTGGAGACATCCGTTCAACGAGACAGAAGTACAACTCTTCCACAAATTGCTGCAAATATCAGTGCTCGGCCATCAACAAGTGTCAGCGTCGGAACCATTCAATGAAACATCATTGAAAAAAAAAAAAGTTTCTGAGCACTACGGGACTTAACTTCTGAGGTCATCAGTCCCCTAAGACTTAGAACTACTTAAACCTAACTAACCTAAAGGAATGACACACATCCATGCCCGAGACAGGATCGAACCTGCGACCATAGCGGTCGCGCGGTTCCAGACTGTAGCGCCTAGAACCGATCGGCCACTAAGGTTGGCAGCTCGTGTATCCTTGATCACTGCACGACACAAAGCTTTACTCCTCGTCTGGGCCCGTCAACACCGACTTTGGACTGTTGTTGACTGGAAACATGTTGGCTGGTCGGACGAATTCCGTTTCAAATTGTATCGAGCGGATGGACGTGTGCGGATATAGAGACGACAACCTCATGAATCCATGTGTTCGTATAGTGTGCTATAACGTTTGTACTGTACTAAAACTAAAAGAAGGGGGCGGGTGAAACCTGAAAACGGCATGTAGACTTCTCCTGTGAAACATCAAGAGAGAAAACATTTTTTTTAACGTTCTTAGCTAATGGATGGATCCCCATGAACAGCGTCACACGTGCTTTCTTTCATAAGACACGAGATGAGGTTTGGAATTTACGCTACTGGCCATTAAAAGTGCTACACCACGAAGATGACGTGCTAAGCGAAATTTAACCGACAGGAAGAAGATGCTGTGATATGCAAATGATTAGCTTTTCAGAGCATCCACACAAGGTTGGCGCCGGTGGCGACACCTACAACGTGCTGAAATGAGGCAAGTTTCTAAACGATATCTCATACACAAACGGCAGTTGACCGGCGTTGCCTGGTGAAACGTTGTTGTGATGCCTCGTGTAAGGAGGAGAAATGCGTACCATCACGTTTCAGACTTTGATAAAGGTCGGGTTGTAGCCTATAGCGATTGCGGTTTATCGTATCGCAACATTGCTGCTCGCGTTGGCCGAGATCCAATTACTGTTAGCAGAATATGGAATCGGTGGGTTCAGGAGGGTAATACTGAACGCCGTGCTGGATCCCAACGGCCTCGTATCACTAGCAGTAGACATAACAGGCATCTTATCCGCATGGCTTTAACGGATTGTGCAGCCACGTCTCGATCCCTGAGTCAACAGATGGTGGGGACGTTTGCAAGACAACAATCATCTGCACGAACAGTTCGACTACGTTTGCAGCAGCATGGACTGTCAGCTCGGAGACCAGGGCTGCGATTACACTTGACGCTGCATCACAGACAGGAGCGCCTGAGATGGTGTACTCAACGACGAACTTGGGTGCACGAATGGCAAAACGTCATTTTAATCGGATGAATCCAGGTTCTGTTTACAGCTTCGTGATGGTCGCATCCGTGTTTGGCTACATCGCGGTGAACGCACATTGGAAGCGTGTATTCGTCATCGCCGTACTGGCGTATCACCCGGCGTGATGGTATGGGGTTTCATTGGTTACATGTCTCGGTCACCTCTTGTACGCACTGACGGCACTTTGAACTGTGGACGTTACATTTCAGATGTGCTACGACCCGTGGCTCTACTCTTCATTCGATCCTTGCGAAACCCTACGTTTGAGCAGGATAATGCAGGACCGCATGTTGCAGGTCCTGTACGGGCCTTTCTGGATACAGAAAATGTTCGACTGCTGCCCTGGCCAGCACATTCTCCAGATCTCTCACCAACTGAAATGGTGGCCGAGCAACTGGCTCGTCACAATACGCCAGTCAGTACTGTTGATGAACTGTGGTATCGTGTTGAAGCTGCGTGGGCAGCTGTACCTGCACATGCCATCCAAGCTCTGTTTGACTCAATGCCCAGGCATATCAAGGCCATTATTACGGCCAGGTGTGGTTGTTTTGGGTACTGATTTCTCAGGATGTATGCACCCAAATCGAGTGAAAATGTAATCACATGTCAGTTCTAGTATAATATATTTGCCCAATGAATACCTGTTTATCATCTGCATTTCTTCTTGGTGTAGCAATTTTAATGGCCAGTAGTGTAATTCAGGACACTGGCGGCATGACTGGTGTTCAGGAACTTTACGCCGCCTTCTTGCCGACTAAACACTGGTGGTAGCAATTTCTTCCACAGCCAGGATTCGAGCCCACTAACCCGGGGTATGTTAGTCACATTGGATACCTTGGCATGTAATTGTTATAAATTACGATCGACTCAGAATACTACACAGAACTGAAACAAGTTTCCCGAATAAGAAAAAATATGAATAACAAGCATGACTCGAAAATGGTTCAAATGGCTCTGAGCACTATGGGACTTAACATCTGAGGTCATCAGTCCCCTAGAACTTAGAACTGCAGCGCCTAGAACCGCTCTTCCGCTCTGGCCGGCATGACTCGGATGCCGCTTAAATATTATAAGTTTATTATTACGTTTTGTCCGAAAAAGACAAACTATATAATTGGACGTAGATCTTGAAAAATACCTGTGATGAGAAAAAGAATAAAGTAAAAAACTACGAAACACACATTTTCGAAAGATATATTTTACTCTCTGCTACAACGGCGCAACACTGCGTATCGAAGTGGAATTGCATGCAGACTGTTGTTAAAAATTCCTGAAACGCTTTTTTCCTGGCCGTTGAATCCTGTTCTTCCGCGAGCTTCAAAGAACGCCCCCGGCAGGCAAAAACTGCGAACTTTTATTCTGGGGCACCACCACTCCCACAAATGCGGCGTGCGGCTGCGCAAACAGCGGCAGCTTTATCGCGTATTAAAAAGGCAAAAATAAAAGAAAGTTAAAGAGTCAGTCAACGTGTCGAGTGACACAGGCTGTATAAAGAGAGCAGACCGACTGTGGAGCTATCATTTAAGCTGTCATTTTCCTCTGAAACATATGCGTGTCCCTTCATTATACTTAGCAGCAGGTAATTAAATAATGAAAGAGGAAAACAAACGATTATCAGGCACAGTTTCTCAAATGTTTACTGGATCACGAAGCGTTTCGGATCGTATATTCTGTCATCAGTATATGCACACGCAATAAAGCTCTTTTAAGCAATTTACTTGCTTCAGTTTGTGAGTGTGTGAGTTTTATTTTGTCAAATTGTGGAATGGATTGATCCAAGAAGTATCCTTTGGCTCCTGCGTGAAACAATTTCCGCGTCACACTACTACAGAAGTCAGACAGACGCCCCTAGTGTACCAACAAGAACCGCTTGAAAAACATTCCGCAACAAATATCTTCTGGAGTCATCCGCTGTAAGGAAAAGACACACAAATATTCTATATTCTTACGTAACTAGTGGAATACTTGGGTACTGGAGTATTGCTAGTTAGTGTAAGAAAAACATTAAACGAACGAAAAATATTATTTATTGCAAAAAATTCTGAGAAATGAAGTGAAACTTTTTCTTATGAGATAATAAATTTCCAGATTCTTTTCGGAACAGTAGATTGCCTCTTATGGATAGAAATGCTATTATCTTACAAAGTATGGAAAGGTTCTTTTCTCTCTTTTCTTTAAGAATGTTATTTACTCTTCAGAATGGTTGAGAGCCGTGCCTACACAACTTGAATAACTTTCCTAGGTACGGTCAAGGCTGTCACATGAGAAATGTAATGGAGTGTACCGTTATGGAGGACAGATGGAGCTCGCATACACTGTAGCACACAATACCGTGAGCTGCGATGACTGCTGCCTATGTCGCTCGATGCTGACAAATAACACAACTATCTCTTTCTATCTGGATTGACCTTCGCCAATCAAACTCTCCCTATGCCTTGATGAAGTCAAGGACTCCTATCCGCCCCTAGTCTAACTATTGGCGTGGTACAGCGGTCAGATAACCAGTCCACCGCGATGCCACTCAATATTCCCTCACAGGCATTTAACTAGTATTCTGTCCATGTTCACACCGCACAATAAGTATGACCGACACAGTGAACAACGCTTAATCGCGAGTGACTCAATATAGAGTGTCACTCCAATTCGCTAACGACAGAGGTGCTCTCCCAGTGAAGTACTGAGGAGAGACTTTGTTCCTCGCTCTTTGCATACATGTACTAGTGCACTCGTTCTCATTACTTGTTCCCGGTCCAAGAGCGACAACGGAACGGCTCCTTTTCTGGAAAAATTGCAAGGGTATATCATTCGCTGTCTTCCCTCACTCCTTTGGTTCTTTGCGTCAGAAATATTTCGCCAATCAGTGTTGCTCTTTTAAATGGGAGAATGACGTTTCATTTAAGTCGACAAATGTGGAAATATGTAGCATCTCTGTTAGGCATGTACTGTCCTCCTGTGAGAACTCCGTAACTATGCAGTCAGTCCATCAAAAAATGCATCTTCTGGGCACTCCCACACAATGTAGCGTAATTTGCTTTTAAGTCGAACATGGGGGTCGTTATCCCTTCGCTCTGGCAAAAGCTGTCGTCTCTCCCTGCGCGCTGGTTGTATCTTTAGAATGAAAATTCCTGTGGCCGTCATGTTGTGTACGCCAGCCACAACTTTTTCAGCCTCAGTGCGCACTTGTGATTTACTTATTAGATTTGCATATCACTCACATGAATTCATGCAAAAATGACCCTACCTTATCGAGTTTGGGTTCGAATGAAGCGTCTTGAAGTGCAGAATACGATTGTGAGGACGGAATATGTAAGAAATGAAGGTCAGGAGACCACAGTGTAATATTAGAAATTTTCGCCTCACAAACATTAATATATGCTCAATAGTAAACGCCTGATGGACTAAAGTTATCGAACAATTGTAAAGTAAAAGAAATGAATCATCGCATAGCAGCGACAGAATCTATTATTCTTTATCTTTGCCGTTCTTGCGCGGTGCCCGTAAATCTCTATGTACATGTATCGATTAATGGTATCAAAAAGAATTCTGTTGTTTCAAGACAAATGAGTAGTGATGGGCTAAACTGCGATTTTCCGATATCAGTGATTTCTGTGAATGCTACTTTTCAGTATCTGTTATTCTTAACTGTGATTTGTCGCAGTTAAGAGTCGCAGTTAAGGAACCTAGGTCGTGTATCCCTCCGCCACTGCTATTTCTGCGATTTCTGCTACTTCCGCGATTTCTGTGACTCCTGCGATTTCTGCGACTTCTGCGATTTCTGCGACTTCTGCGACTTCTGCGATTTCTGCGACTTCTGCGATTTCTGCGACTTCTGCGACTTCTGCTACTTCTGCGATTTCTGTGACTCCTGCGATTTCTGCGACTTACCACCGTATGAAAAAGTTACATCTGTCCACACAGAAAATTGCATCTCAACAAACCTGTCATTGGTAAGTATGTTTTACGTTTGTTCTTCCATTGTATTCAAGAAACAACTGTGAAAATATTAATAGTGTAATTAATATGTAAGTAGCCATACAGTAGCGTAATAGTTCGTGTTTATAAAATGAATTCTAACATATTGTTATGTTCACAGGTACGCGAACTACATTTTAGCCACTCAGTAAAGTGATAACTCAAAATATCATTGTCAACAGATCTGGAGAAATTGCCACTGCGTCTTTAGACCGTTTTCGTCAGACGAGAGGTTAGTTTCTAAGTGTTTCGATGGACTTAATTACTTCAGTGAGATCGTTCTTGCAAATGTGAAATATACCCCATTGAGTGGTTTTCATTAGAGCAAATTTTAGCAATCTACTCTGTCAATCATATTACTTGTAATTAGTGACAGCAAAAATTGTTTAATAATCCTTGTGATTTTGCAGACACAGTTCTGACTCTGATTACTGGTTGCTGTACGTATCTATCCACATCAAGGCTGTTAGACTCGTGAAGATTCAAGACAGCTCTTAGACGATTTTGCAGTTTAAAAGTGACATAATTGTGAAATAAGTGTGCAGATGAGTGATTAAACTGTGTTTTATTGAAGTTGTTGTGCGATTTTAAAGGAATAATAAATGTTAAATACAGTGAGTGAATAATGAAAAATCTCATTTTCCACATGTTTAAGCCGTCCTATAACCGTAATTTTCCACCACTTATTTACTGGTAAACACTAGTTGGAGAGTGACATGCCGCCCCCCCCCCCCCCCCCCCCCTCCCCGTCTCCACAATCTTGGTGTGGCACTGATCTGTAACATATCCCAAAGTCTACAATATGCATTTTGAGGCTGTTGATATGAAAGTGGGAAGTACAGATCTTCCATTTAAATCAGGAATAGCTTAAGTGCATTACTTGAAAGTAACACAGGAAAAGCTTACTTATGTAGGTGGTAGTAGTGTCGACAAAAAGTTCTTGCGTGTGAAGTTGCCATATAGAACACCAGGTGTAAAACTTTTATCCCGAGTCTAGAACTGTGTCGGAACAAAAGTGAGGCATTCATATGACCCAATAATACTGTTTTCATTTCACTACACTTATACAGATGTCTGAGTTCCTCTGTGTTAACATTGCAAAGTCTTGTAGGCATGTGGAGTATTAAGCAAAACTGTCATACTGGAAGCAGAATCAAACACATTTGTTACGTTACTTGATATTTTCAGGAGAAAAAGGCAATGTTGCTTCTTATTAATATAATACTTTCAGAGTCACAGCTGTGTTTGACCAACCATAACTGATGCTGAATGTGCATGTCGTCATATAATGTGAAGGGCTTATTTAAATAGTGGTACAAGTCCATTACCTCCACTTTTCTGTCTATAATGCTTCTGAAATTAATGATCCAAACAAACATAAATAAAGGTTCATCTCTAGCAAGAAGCCATATGCTTGAATATTTCTGGTATTCCAACTGCAGATTTTTCAGCGCTCATTTAACTTTACGACTCTGTATCTCAAAATGAACAAAAATGGACTTGTACCACTAATGAAATAAGTCCTTCATATGCACACACAGCACACCGATCTCGTGAGGCACAAGGCTCTCATAACGAAGTACGTACGTCGGTCAACAGATGGCACTAGGAAAAGAATGTTAACTGCGCTTTTTAGTTGCTACTTGCGACTCTTAGTTGCGATTTGTCACGGAAATGGCAGTTAGACTCGATATCGTATCGCAGAGATGGACGTAGTACGAACTTTCGCCAACGGATGGTACTGTTGACTGCGCTTTTTAGTTGCTACTTGCGACTCATAGTCGCGACTTGTCACGAAAATCGCAGTTGGACTCGACTGCGAATCACAGAGACGAGCGTAGTACAAACTTTGGCCAACAGATGCCACTGTTAACCGCGCTTTTTAGTTGCTACTTGCGACTCTTAGTTGCGACTTGTCACTGAAATCGCAGAAAGCAGTGCTAAATTCGACCAATAGATGGCTCACGTCTTTGAATGTGAAATACTACCTGCGACTGCTAACTGTGACTGAAATCGCAGTTAGATTCTGTAAAGATGTTATTGTGATATCTGCGACTTCTCAGTCACTGTGATTTCTAACAGATACGCGATTTCCTGCCCACCACTACAAATGAGGCTTTTGGCGCCTCACCTTTTACCGTTTGTATTCTATGAAAGGCGGACACGGACTTGCTGCGTTCCGCAACTGTATTTTATATTCTATGTGAAAATATTGAGTGAAAATGATAAATGTTATGAGGCAGAAGGAACATTATCGTTTTCCTATTATTTCTGAACCAACTTTTGTGTAGTGTTGCATTTCTTTTAAAGTCTATAAATCTTCTGGTCCCTTAGTGTTGATCCAGGTATGACTACATCGCGACTATAGAAATGCACAGAAATGATAATGTTTCTTCCGAACGATCTCAAATATATATATATCAATATGCTGCTCTTATTCAGGTATTTAACGCTCAACGTATGTTATTATAATAGTGTAATCAATCCCTGATTCTGTTGCCAAGTGACCCACCAAAATATTCACTTTTTCGACATTTTAAAAAAAAAAAATAACAATTCTTTTTCTTTTCGTCCCCCAAGAGCAACGCTACAATAGGCAGCATACACTGTCTACTCTATGTCAAGCAAAACGTGCTTGCAACGTTTGTTTTTGGAGTATTACAGAATCTAAAAGTATCTCTTTGACAATTGTTACAAATAACTGTCAGTGAACAGGAAATCACTTGCACAGTACTGTTTGATACTGCATATTGTGGTACGAGTGTGAACCATTTTTCACTTGAGGTAAGTGATAACATCAAGGTGCTACAGAAAACCTTCAGGAACTATAGACATACATTATAGTATCTTAAAAGTTGTTCTTCATAGTGGCAATTACGCAGGAGCTAATACTCATACCAAATTGCTAAACAGCAGATGCAGTTTGTACACTTAATCAACATTTCGACTGTTTTACGTTTTACACTAAAAAAATACACTGGTCACCCATAACATTATAACCACCGACCTACTATGGACATAAACCAGTCAAGACGAGAGCATCGGCACCTGGCGAGCAATGACTGCTAATTGGACCCATGCACGGTGCATGTAGTACCAGTGAGCGTGCTGTGCGTGTGTAGAGTGGGGAAGGGCGAGATCTGTCCGAGCTTGACCGAGGGCAGAGTCTGATGGCCCGGAGGCTCGACACGAGCATTTCCGAAACTGCAGGACTTGTCGGCTGTTCGAGGAGTGCAGTGGTGAGTGTCTTCAGCACGTGGCGAAACCTAGGTGAGGAGTTGGGCAGCCACCCCTCATTACAGGTGTCGGACGCCGTGGCGCGGGCAGACTGGTAAAGCACGGCAAGCGTCGAACTGTGGTGGAATTAGCATCAGACTTTAATGCTGGGTAGGGAACATGTGTGTCTGAACACACAGTGCAGCGAACACTCCTAACGATGCGCCTCCTGCAGCCAACGATCCATGCATGTGCCGATGTTAACACCACGACGTTGGCAACTACGACTGAAATGGACACGTGACCATTGGCAGTGGACGTTGCCGCATTGATAGAGCGTCGCATGGTCTGATGAATCCCGATAGCTTCTTTATCATGCCGAAGGAGGGCGCGAATCCGTCATCTTCCAGGCGAACAGCTCCTTGATACCTGTTTGTCCTATGGAGACAAGTTGGCGACTGCTCTATTATGCTCTGGTGAGCATCCACGTGGACATCTATGGGTCCAGTGGAGCTCGTGCAAGACACCATCACCCCAGGGAGTATCGTACACTGGTTGCAGACCACGCATACTCTTCATGACGACCATGTTTCCCAATGGCTGTGGCATTCTTCAGCAAGATAATGCGCCGTGTCACAGGGTCAGGAGTGTGATGTAGTGGTTCGAGGAACACAGTGGCGAGTTACAGTTTGCCTCCCCCCCCCAGGGTATGTATGTAAACATAGTGTATTTCACGAGTGGACATCATAGAAGTGTAATATGGAGCTATACCTGATATATGGACGTGAAATTGACCATAAGTATGTAACTAAGTGACAAAACTATCATCACAGCATAACTGTAATAATGGTGCTTCATCTTTTTTGATCTCCAACAGCACACACATGTAAATTAATGTATAAACACGCGAAGATGGGCGCAATCCGGAAACCGGTCGTGTGACGAATAAACAACCTTTTATTGTGACTGGTAGCGGAAATCTTTCTACAACCCCATAAAGGAACAGTCACGGAGTTCGACAGCATCCATTATGGATAAAATTCATTTTTCACTCATGTTCAGCTCTCGGCGTTTATGAGTTCCGAGGTGTAAGGATTGATATTCTGTGACTGTACGAGCCCTGTGCTGCGATTGGCTGACAAAAGCGAAGATCGCAGACAGCTTATGCCCGTCTGCACATGACGAGACTTTTTACTGCTTATCTTCGTGCTTATCAAACCCTACCAAGATCGCCGGATCTCTCCCCAGTTTAGAACCTTTGGGGTGTTACGGGCAGGGCCCACAAACCATCTCGGAATTTTGTCGATCTAAAGCGCCAGTTGGGCAGAATTTGGTACGATAACCCTCAAGCTGACACCCAACAACTCTATCAAGCAATGCCAAGCCAAATCACTGCTTTCATAAGGACCAAATGTCGACCAATGTGTTATTGAGTTCCTCAGTTTTTGAAGCCCTTTCTCTTGAGTAAATAATCCAACTTTTGAGAAAAATGGTGCAAATGGCTCTGAGCACTATGGGATTTATCTTCTGAGGTCATCAGTCCCCCTAGACCTTAGAACTACTTAAACCTCACTAACCTAAGGACATCACACACATCCAGGATTCGAACCTGCGATCGTAGCGGTCGCGCGGTTCCAGACTGTAGCGCCTAGAACCGCTCGGCCACTCCGGCCGCCAACTTTTGAGAAACCGTAATCATATGTTTGTCTGTACGTGTACATAAAACTCAGTTTCCGTTCCTTCGTTGAGCATCGTTTTATTTTTTATCTTGGAGTGTACTTTGCAATCATTGAAGCATTTCTCGTTATGCGGACTGCTGTCTGTTCCGCATGGTATTTGTAGTTCATATTCAAGATTTTCAAACATACAAGTTTTCCGTTTAAAAACAGTGTCGATCGCAACGATCGAATAGCCAGTTAAGCCTAATGACAAAGTTGCAGATGTTGTGTAACACGTTGTTTGCATGGCTGTGAACAGTACAGTATCACATCCAGCGACGAATAAATCACTCGGCCACGCGTGAGAAGTGGAAATAAAGCACAGGCCAGACCGATGGCTGGGCCGCGATATCAACAGCGGATCGAGCAAACTCTGCGAGGGCGCCCTCAAACGGTGTCACGAGCACGCGATCCCAAAATATGCGGCGAGCCGAGCCGAGCCGAGCCGACCTTGTTATTTCGGCCGCCTTGTTTACCCTGGACGCACACAAACCGGGCCGCGGCTCCGACTGATGGGCCGGCTCACACCTGCCACGTCTCCCCTCGCGGGGCGCAGAGGCACTCAGAAGAAAAATACACGCCGGCCGCACAGTCATGAGAGGATGTCGGCACGCTCCGTATCTGTCGCAGAGTCGTGTTTGTTTACACTGGAGATTTATACGCAGCTCAGGTGGAACGAATCCGTCGATACTGTCAGAACTAAGTCCTCTATCTGCGACTGTCTATTTTGTTCATAAACGTAAGTTAGAGAACCGAATCGCGGCGATAACATATTAGACCTTCTGGTGACAAACAGACCCGAACTATTAGAAACAGTTAACGCAGAACAGGGAATCAGCGATCATAAAGCGGTTACTGCATCGATGATTTTAGCAGCAAATAGAAATATTAAAAAAGGTAGGAAGATTTTTCTGTTTATCAAAAGTGACAAAAAGCGGATTACAGAGTACCTGACGGCCCAACACAAAAGTTTTGTCTCAAGTACAGATAGTGTTGAGGATCAGTGGACAAAGTTCAAAACCATCGTACAGTATGCGTTAGATGAGTATGTGCCGAGCAAGATCGTAAAAGATGGAAAAGAGCCACCGTGGTACAACAACCGAGTTAGGAAACTGCTGCGGAAGCAAAGGGAACTTCGCAGCAAACATAAACATAGTCAAAACCTTGCAGACAAACAAAAATTACGCGAGGCGAAATGTAGTGTGAGGAGGGCTATGCGAGAGACGTTCAATGAATTCGAAAGTAGAGTTCTGTGTACTGACTTGGTAGAAAATCCTAAGAAATTTTGGTCTTATGTCAAAGCGGTAGGTGGATCAAAACAAAATGTCCAGACACTCTGTGACCAAAATGGTACTGAAACAGAGGATGACAGTCTAAAGGCCGAAATACTAAATGTCTTTTTCCAAAGCTGTTTGACAGAGGAAGACTGCACTCTAGTTCCTTCTCTAAATTGTAGCACAGATGACAAAATGGTAGTACCGAAATAGACGACAGAGGGATAGAGAAACAATTAAAATCGCTCAAAAGAGGAAAGGCCGCTGGACCTGATGGGATACCAGTTCGATTTTACACAGAGTACGCGAAGGAACTTGCCCCCCTTCTTGCATCGGTGTACCGTAGGTCTCTAGAAGAGCGTAGCGTTCCAAAGGATTGGAAAAGGGCACAGGTCATCCCCGTTTTCAAGAAGGGACGTCGAACAGATGTGCAAAACTATAGACCTATATCTCTAACGTCGATCAGTTGTAGAATTTTGGAACACGTATTATGTTCGAGTAAATGACTTTTCTGGAATCTAGAAACCTACTCTGTAGGAATCAGCGTGTGTTTCGAAAAAGTCGGTCATGTCAAACCCCGCTCGCGCTATTCATTCACGAGACTCAGAGGGCCAAAGACACGGGTTCACAGGTAGATGCCGTGTTTCTTGACTTCCGCAAGGCGTTCGATACAGTTCCCCACAGTCGTTTAATGAACAAAGTAAGAGCATATGGACTATCAGACCAATTGTGTGATTGGATTAGGAGATCCTAGATAAGAGAACGCAGTATGTCATTCTCAATGGAGAGAAGTCTTCCGAAGTAAGAGTGATTTCAGATGTGCCGCAGGGGAGTGTCATAGGACCGTTGCTATTCACAATATACATAAATGACCTGGTGGATGACATCGGAAGTTCACTGAGGCTTTTTGCAGATGATGCTGTGGTGTATCGAGAGGTTGTAACAATGGAAAATTGTACTGAAATGCAGGAGGGTCTGCAGCGAATTGACGCATGGTGTAGGGAATGGCAATTGAATCTCAATGTAGACAGGTCAGCAACTGGAAGCAATTAATTCCATAAATTATCTGGGAGTACGCATTAGGAGTGATTTAAAATGAAATGATCATATAAAGTTGATCGTCGGTACAGCAGATGCCGGACTGAGATTCATTGGAAGAATCCTAAGGAAATGCAATCCGAAAACAAAGGAAGTAGGTTACAGTACGCTTGTTCGCCCACTGCTTGAACACTGCTCAGCAGTGTGGGATCCGTCCGTACCAGATAGGGTCGATAGAAGAGATAGAGAAGATCCAACGGAGAGCAGCGCGTTTCGTTACAGGATCATTGAGTAATCGCGAAAGCGTTACGGAGATGATAGATAAACTCCAGTGGAAGACTCTGCAAGAGAGACGCTCAGTAGCTCGGTACGGGCTTTTGTTAAAGTTTCGAGAACAAACCTTCATCGAAGTGTCAAGCAGTATATTGTTCCGTCCTACGTATATCTCGCGAAGAGACCATGAGGATAAAATCAGAGAGATTAGAGCCCACACAGAAGCATACCGACAATCCTTCTTTCCACGAACAATACGAGACTGGAACAGAAGGGAGAACCGATAGAGGTACTCAGGGTACCCTCCGCCACACACCATCAGGTGGCTTGCGGAGTATGGATGTAGATGTAGTGTCGGAGACCAGTTATAAGCATTTAAGGTGTTCCAAACCGTATGGATATTTCTAATGAAGGGAAATTTGTCACAAATGGATAGTTGTACAGGTATCCATAGAAGTTGCCAAATGGTAAACTCTGGCGACCGATGGATGAATGTGTGACGCTGCAACGCAATTTCACCGTGCAGCTGGCACTGTCTTTGCGAATTTCATACTGCGCATAACAAGTAGGCCCCGTGAGCCGTGCTGTGTCTCGCGTTGGTGCTGTTTGTAGTTTTCCACCCTCTGTTGGAGGCCAGACGGTATCGTTTACTTGGCATGGTTGCTGTTGTTTGTATTCTCCTCGTGATGACTGGGGCCACTCGGTTTCGCAAGCGTTGCCTGTCCGCTAGTGGTAGCAGCGGCGGTTATCGATATGTAGTAACTGTTGCCCTGTCTTTGAGACGACTTCGTTGTTTTCCCGGGTCGTGTGAGAAGGCGAGTTCGGTTGGGGACTGAGGATGTAAGACGTCGTGGTCTCCTGACCTTCATTGCGCACACATTCCGCCCTCACAATCATATTCCGCACATCAAGACGCTTCGTTTGGACCCAAACTCCATAAGATAAAGTCAATGTTGTGTGAATTCATGTAAACGATATGGAAAGAACTAGTAAATCGCAAATGCGCACGAGATTGAAATACTCGATGCTGGCGTACACACTCACATTCTAGACACGACGGTCGCAGGGGCTTTTAGTTCGAGAGAGGCAGACCACACGCCGGGAGGCCGGTCCCTTCAGAGGACAAGTCAAGTCAACCTATCTATGTCGGCCGGTGACCGCCTGTAGAGCAGACAATGTTTGCCTGAGTGAAAGGGATAACGACCCCGTGTGTGGCTTAACAGTAAATTCCGCTACCCAGCCTATGCATTCTTTACAAACATAGCATGCAGTTTCAGAGGTTTTCACAGGGAGACAGCAAACACCAAACGGCGAGGCTACAGATTTCCAGATCGGTTGTCTTAAATGAAACGTCATTCTCCTGTTTTAGAAGAGCATTGTTGATTGGCATACGATATTCCTGACGCCTTGAGCTGAAGGAGTAATGGAAAAGGCCAAAAGATATACCCCTTAAAGTCTGGCATGGAGAGAGCCCGTTCCGTTGTTGCTCTTGGAGCGAGAACACGTAACGAGAGTGTGTGCGCTTATACGTGTACTCAAAGAGCGAGGAACAAGTCTCTCCTCAGTACTTCACTGGGAGAGCACCTCTGTCGAGAGCGAATCGGAGTGCGACTTAATATAGAGTCCTTGTGATTAAGTGTTGTTCACTGTGTTGGCTGTGACACTTATTGTGCGGTGTGAACGGACAGACTTATAGTTAAACGCCTGCAAGCGAATTTTCGAGTGGCATCGTGGTGGACTGGTTATCTGACCATTGTACCATGCCAATAGTTAGACTAGGAGCGAATAGGAGTCCTAGACTTCAAGGTGTAGGGAGAGTTTGATTGGCGAAGGTCAATCCATATAGAATGAGAGTTGTCTTATTTGTCAGCAGCGAGCGGTGCACACAGCCCTCATCACAGATTACGGTATTGTATTCTACAGTTCTTGCAAGCCCCATATTTCCTCCACAACAGTACACTTCACTGCATTTCACACGCGACAGCCATGACTGTACCCAGCAACATTCTAATGTATAATTATTCAAATTGAGTAGGTGCGGCTCTCAGCCATTCTGCCAAGTCAATAACAGTCTTAAACTTTGTATAGAAATTTCTTTAGCGAATCCTATCCTGTGATCTCTCAGAATTTTTGCAAAATAAATAATAATTTTCGTTAGTTTCATGTTTTTCTTACACTAAGTAGCACTACTCCAGTACCCAAGTATCCCACTAGTTACGTATGAAATTTTGTGAATTTTTGTGTCATTTCCTTACAGCGGACGACTCCATAAGATATTTATTGCTGAAAGTTTTTCGGGCATTTTTCTTTAGAACGTTAGGAGCGTCTGTCTGACTTCTGTAGTAGTGTGGGGGTGGAAATTGCATCTTGCAAGAGCCACAGGGTAAAGGGTACATCTCAGATTAATCCGTTGCGTAGAATGACAGAATAGCAGATCAACCCCACACACTCACAAGGAGAAGCCAGGTCCACGCAGTGCGGGAACATGCCAGGACTGCTGGTGGCTTGCATGGACTGCCAGGTGGAAGGGCTGTGGTCACGAGGGTGCACGACCTCATCGTAAACTTTATCCAGCAAGCTCTTTGAAGGCTATGACGTTAACGACAACAGATTTTTAGTTTCAACTTGACGTGGCACGTGTTGTTAATTCTTGGCTTTAGGGATGCACAATTGTTAAAGAATAAGTACTGTGTAACAGTATTTATGGAATACAAGTTTGATTTTATGGCTTCGGCGTGTTGTTCCATCATTGGATTTGGTTTATCGGACGTCAGGCAGCTTCAGCAAGATTATCGTTAGTCATTCGTTAGACTTACACTAGTCTGAGTTATCATCTTGTGAAGTGAATGCAAGTCTTGGCTGCCTATCTCACCGCTCACGAAAGTGTTTGTTGCCGGACCTTCTCCGAGGTTGATTCCTGGAGCACTGTCTGTGGCCCCTTGGTTCTTGTAAGACATGTGTGTTCTAAAAGGAGGTATGATGGCCAGTAGTTCAGTGTAATGCTCCTTCAGTCCGCACCTGCCGACTTACCTATAATATTTAATACGTCTAAGTTGTGAATTGCAGCGAGTTCTTAAACAGTTCTTAATTTATTGCCATTCCTGGAATGTAAGGCCTTCTACCCAGATCACAGTGGCTTGCTTTTAAAACATTATCTGCTGTGTCTGTATTTAATGGTGATTTGCTAAATTGTAACTCACTGAAAACACTATTATTTACACAGTTGTTTATTCCTTCATTAATGCCCTGTGGTTTTTAATTTATTGTTGAGTCTGGAATTACTGGTTTAAAATAAATTGTGTGTAACTGTAAAAGGCAACCAATAGAAAGTGATTACGGCCCCGTCCACAATCGTAACCGAAAACTGCCTTCCCTTGACTACCAGGTTTCACCCTGGAGACAAGTGCTTTAACAATATACGCAGATATCTATGGTTAAGGTAGGACGTGTAGCTGTCCTCAGAGAAGTTGATTGGAGTAATCGGCGAATCGCTCCACATTTGAACAGGAGAGATACCACTGTTCGACGATATTTGTAGGAATGGATGCTCATGGTCGAACACAGCGTCAAGAAGGAGCCTGTTGACCTAGAGAGATGACAGACCGTGAGAACCTAGCAATCGTCAGAGAGGCACCCAGAGCCTATTAACATCGATCCGACATGATATCGCTGCTTCAGTGACTATAAGGACCATTAAAACCGTCTCACTGAAAGGGGCCTGTTCTCAGGGTGTCCCTTGAGCCAAAAAGCACATTTGCAGAGGTCTCAGGTGCATATGGCCTGGAATCTAATTTACTCGAGCGGAATTATCGCATGCCGCTTCGATCTAAGCCGCGATGGCGTGCGAATACGTGTCTATAGACGCCCCGGACAGGGGTGGGACACCGAACTGACTATCGATAACTGTATGGTACGCCAATCAGGAATGGAAATGGAAATGAGCGTTTGGCGTCATTGGCCGGGATGGGGCAGGTCTGGCCGCCTTGCTGCAGGCTTATTACATTCGACGCCACATTGGGGGACCTGCGCGCCGGATGGGGATGAAAAGATGATGAAGACAACACCCAGTCCCTGGGGGGAGAAAATCTCCGATCCAGCCGGGAGTCGAACCCGGGCCCCTTAAGACGGCAATCCGTCACGCTGACCGTTCATCTATCGGGGCGGACGCCAATCAGGAATGATGGTCAGGGATTCCATTTACCATTTCGTTGTAGGATCCCTTTGGTTGTCATCCACGTCACTCTTACTGCACGGTGGAAACTCAACATTATTCCACATCCCGTTTTATTGATCTTCATGGAAAGACTTACATTTTACCATGATAATGCGTCCGCACACAGTGAAAGTTTCTGTCGTTTGTCTACATGTTTCTCAAGCCCTACTACTGATCATCAAGGTCGCCGGATCTTTCCCAAATTGAGAGAGTTGGAGCATTATGGGCAGGGTCCTCTAAACAGCTTGAGATTTTGGCGACCTTAGGCGACAATTGGACAGGATATGGAACGATATCCCTCGAGAGGATATCCAACAGCTGTATCAATCAATGCCATGCCGAATAAGAGCTTCCATAAGGGCCAGAGGTGGACCAACGTGTTACTAATTTGCTCAATTTGTGAAGCTCTTTCTCTTCAATAAATCAAGGTTATTCTCAAATTGTAATCATTTCTTTGTCTGTACAGGAACGTTGCATCTAGCACTCTCCGTCCAACTCGGATAATTTCTTCATGGTGTGCTGTTTTCTCTTTTATCACTAACCCACTGATGCAATCATCACCACTGACTTAATTCCGCGTTTAAATTCAGCCGGAACAGACGCTTTTCCATTTCAATTTTATCTTGTTTGATCACTTCCGCTAATTATTTTGCCTGTGATCCACTGTTATTACAGATTTTAGATGAATACCTAAACTCATTTTCTCCAAGCAAGGTATTTGTGTCAGTACAAGTTTTGATTATTACCTGAAATTCGTAATCAATAAATGTACATGACTCGGGAACTTTGTTTCAGTGCAGTACTCAATAGCCCCCGTCACTACTCACAAAGGAAACTCCCCATCGCGTTTCCTCAGATTTAGTGGTGAGGTGGCCCCGTGGATGGACTATCAAAAACTGAACACAGACCAAACATGAAAACAAGAAGAAGGTGTACTGAACAGCAAAATAAATAAATAAATAAAATATAGAAATAGTGGGCGGTCCAAGCTCAAGATGAGCAACATCGAGGGAAGTTGAACAGTGCCGTCGTGGTTACATGGCCACGGTGTTGGACTGTATTGAAGAAGATCCATGTTCGAATCCACCTCGTGTCTTTCCTTTTTTGTCACAAAATTAAGAACTCTCCGTCCGTTCATCGACGTGTCTGTTTGTTGTATCCAAATCCGTATCTGCGTCAGGGTGTAACATCCGTTTGCAACAGCGAGATGTAAGGAAGGGACCTCCAGACGTAGGTACCTCTTTTTCTTTTTTTTGTTTTGCATAAGCAGCATATTTAATGACTCTTGCGTTCAGCTTTGGAAGTTTTGACTCTTGAATTTCTTTGTTGTAACACAGTTCACACAATTTAATCTGTTGTTTTCATTTCTGTGAGAAGTCTATGCGACATCTCGGCTGCCCTCATAATTCATCGCATTTACTTGCAACGGTTCATGTTCTATAACTAGTGTATAGTATGACAACTGACAAGTCAACAGAAGGAGAACAGACATGTCAGTGACCAGACGGACAGTTCATAACTTCATCGGAAAAAAAAAATCGGGCACTGAGAGAGGATTTGATCACCGATGTTCCACTTTGCGGTTCAACACCGTGGCCACACAACCACAGCAACGGTCCTACCAACTCTCTCCAGGTTGCACATTGAAACCTGGTACTCAACGGAAGGCAGGATTCGGTTACGATTGTGGACGGGGCCATAATAATTTACTATTGGTTGCCTTTTACAATTACACACAATTTATTTTAAACCAGTAATTCCAGACTCAACAATAAATAAAAAATACCACGCGTTATTAATGAAGGAATAAATAACAGTGTAAATAATAGTGTTTTCAGTTAGTTACAATTTAGCAAATCACATTAAATACACATACTACAGCCACTATGATCTGGGCAGAAGGCCTTACACACCAGGAATGGCAATAAATTAAGAACTGTTCAAAACTCGCTGCAATTTACAACTTACAGGTACTGAAATATTAAAGGGAAGTCGCCACAAACACCGCAGAAGGCGTGGACTGAAGGAGCGTTACACTGAACTACTGGCCGTCATACCTCCTTTTAGAACGCACATGTCTTACAAGAACCAAGGGGCCACAGACGGCGCTCCAGGAATCGACCTCTGAGAAGGTCCGGCAACAAACACTTTCGCGAGCGATGACACTGGCAGCCAAGAGTTGCATTCACTTCACAAGATGGTAACTCAGACTAGTGGCAGCACAACGAATGACTAATGATGAGCCGGCAGGTGTGGCCGTGCGGTTCTAGGCGCTTCAGTCTGGAACCGCGTGACCGCTGCGGTCGCAGGTTCCAATCCTGCCTCGGACATGGATTTGTGTGATGTCCTTAGGTTAGTTAGGCTTTAGTAGTTCTAAGTTCTAGGGGACTGATGACCACAGATGTTAAGTCCCATGGTGCTCAGAGCCATTTGAACCATTTGAACTAATGATAATCTTACTGAAGCTACCTGACGTCCGATAAACCAAATACAACGATGGAACAATACGCCAAAGCCGGAACCGGCGGTCTGCACTACGCCCCCAGAATATTGTGCTTTGATCGCCCGGAAGAAGAAAGAAATCACTGCCGCTAGAGTAGAAGAATCACCAACCGGCCTAAAGTCGAGAAAGCTGTCGAAACTACACGCCGTACCGGACAGCAGCGGCAAGGCGAGGAAATGTACACTGCTGTTACATACACCTACCAACAGAGCAGGTAACTGGGGCGTTAGCGGTCACCAGGCAAGAAAAATTTCCGCTGATTGAACTTAACAAATTGTAACTAGTTGAACGCAGTAATTAGCAATAACAAGTCGAGAAAAGCTAATCACATCCGCCTTCCCCAAGCACTCCAGTCGCTGCTCTTTGCCTCGGCGATACTACGAGCAGCAACACAAACCCAAGTCACTGGAGAATCGTGAGATATCACATTTGTGGAGGTTTCTCTACTTGGATTGAAATGAACTAATCTTACAGCTTGCTGGATCCGGTTTACGAGGAGGTCGTGCACCCTCGTGACCACAGCCCTTCCATCCGGCAGTCCATGCGTGCCGCCAGCGGTCTCGACGTGTTGTCGCTCTGCACGGACCTGGCTCCTCCTCAGTCCGCAACCGAACTCGCTCACTCGCACGATCCGGAGAAACAACGACGTCGCCCCAAAGATAGGCTGGTTCAAATGGCTCTGAGCACTACTTAAACCTAACTAACCTAAGGACATCACACACATCCATGCCCGAGGCAGGATTCGAACCTGCGACTGTAGCAGTCCAACGGTTCCGGACTGCAGCGCCTAGAACCGCACGGCCATGGCGGCCGGCCCAAAGATAGGGCAACAGTTACTATACAGGGTCAGTCACATAACGTTACCGCTGGATATATTTCGTAAACCACATCAAATACTGACGAATCGATTCCACAGACCGAACGTGAGGAGAGGGGCTAGTGTAACTGGTTAATACAAACCATAAAAAATGCACGGAAGTATGTTTTTTAACACAAACCTACGTTTTTTTAAATGGAACCACGTTAGTTTTGTTAGCACATTTGAACATATAAACAAATACGTAATCAGTGCCGTTTGTTGCATTGTAAAATGTTAATTACATCCGGAGATATTGTAACCTAAAGTTGACGCTTGAGTACCACTCCTCCGCTGTTCGATCGTGTGTATCGGAGAGCACCGAATCACGTAGGGATCCAAAGGGAACGGTGATGGACCTTAGGTACAGAAGAGACTGGAACAGCACATTACGTCCACATGCTAACACCTTTTTATTGGTCTTTTCCACCGACGCACATGTACATTACCATGAGGGGTGAGGTACACGTTCGACGGGCGTTTTATAGAACGTGGAGGACGCATAAATTGGCCAGCCCGTTCTCCTGATCTTACACCTCTGGACTTCCTTCTGTGGGGTACGTTAAAGGAGAATGTGTACCGTGATGTGCCTACAACCCCAGAGGATATGAAACAACGTATTGTGGCAGCCTGCGGCGACATTACACCAGATGTACTGCGGCGTGTACGACATTCATTACGCCAGAGATTACAATTGTGTGCAGCAAATGATGGCCACCACACTGAACATCTATTGGCCTGACATGTCGGGACACACTCTATTCCATTCCGTAATTGAAAACGGAAACCACGTGTGTACTTGGACCTCACCCCTCATGGTAATGTACATGTGCGTCAGTGAAAAAAAACCAGTAAAAAGGTGTTAGCATGTGGACGTAATGTGCTGTTCCAGTCTCTTCTGTACCTAAGGTCCATCACCGTTCCCTTTGGATCCCTACGTAATTCGGTGCTCTCCGATACACACGATCGAACAGCGGAGGAGTGGTACTCAAGCGTCAACTTTAGGTTACAGTATCTCCGGATGTAACTAACATTTTACAAAGCAACAAACGGCACTGATTACGTATTTGTTTATATGTTCAGATGTGCTAACAAAACTAACGGGGTTCCATTTAAAAAAACGTAGGTTTGTGATAAAAAACAGACTTGCGTGCATTTTTTTATGGTTTGTATTAACAAATTACATTAGCCCCTCTCCTCACGTTCGGTCTGTGGAATCGATTCGTCAGTATTTGATGTGGTTTACGAAATATATATGCAGCGGTAATGTTAGGTGACTCACCCTGTATATGGATAACCGCCGCTGCGGACAGGCAACGCTTGCCAAACCGAGTGGCGCCAGTCAACACGAGAAGAAAACAACTGCAATCATGCCAACTAAACGATACCGCCTGGCCTCCAACAGAGGGCGGAAACCTACAAACAGCACCAACGCGAACTGCAGCACAGCTCACACGTCTTGAGATTGGACCATTCATTGTTACTACTCGTATTTTGCTTCTTTTTTCGTAATTTAGTATACCTTCTTCCCGTTTTCATGCTTGATGTGTGTTCAGTTTTTGATGGTGTGTCCAAGTGGTGATCTTACCATTAAATCTGGGGAGGGGGAGAGAGGGGACGGCGTTGGAGAGTTTCCCTTGTCAGCAGTTTATTAATGTTCATCAGGGCATACAGCTATGGTTCACATGTCAGGGCCATCCTTAGCTTCCGTTTCCTTGCTCACAGAACGTTTCCATTCATCTCGACTTTGGTGGGGAATATGCACGTTGAGAGGGGAAATTTGGTACATTTTAGTGGCAAGGTGACAGGGTATAGCCTACCCCAGTGGCTTCTTGCAACAATAACGACAACAACAATAACAGATTTCCCTTTCTTCAAACTATCTTCTGGGAGAAGTCACAGAGGTAGTACTGCCTCACATACTAGAAGTCGGTTACCTCAATCTTTTCATTTTTATATAATTAATTCTTCTTCTTCTCTTTCTTTCCCTGTGGCATTGCAGCCCTTGATGGGCCTTGACCTTCTCAACAACCTTACTCCATACATACTTCACAAAAGAAGACGAAGTGAATATTCCAGAATTCGAATCGAGAACAGCTGCCAACATGACTAACACAGAAGTAAATATCCTCGGAGTAGTGAAGCAACTTAAATCACTTAATAAAAGCAAGTCTTCTGGTCCAGACTGTATACAAATTAGGTTCCTTTCGGAGTATGCTGATGCATCAGCTCCATACTTAACAATCATATACAACCGTTCGCTCGACGAAAGATCCATACCCAAAGACTGGAAAGTTGCACAGGTCACACTAATATTCAAGAAAGGTAGCAGGAATAATCCACTAAATTACAGGCCCATATCGTTAACGTCGATATGTAGCAGAATTTTAGAATATTTATTGTGTTCGAACATTATAAATTACCTCGAAGAGAACGGTCTATTGACACACAGTCAAAATGGGTTTAGAAAACATTATTCTTGTGAAACACAGCTATCTCTTTATTCACATGAAGTGTTGAGTGCTGTTAACAAGGGATTCCGATCGATTCCGTATTTCTGGATTTCCGGAAGGCTTTTGACTCTGTACCACACAAGCGGCTCGTAGTGAAATTGCGTGCTTATGGAATATCGTCTCAGTTATGTGACTGGATTTGTGATTTCCTGTCAGAGAGATTTCTGGTTATGGTGTCACCTCAAAAGTATCATGTATACATAGCCCATTCCAGATGGGAGGCACTGGAGCAGTGTATTCATGCTGTCTTCGACAATGATCGGATGAGGCCTGGCCGATATGTGAACGTGGGAGACAGAACATGCTATGGCGCGTTCACTCCTGCGTAGAGGCACATGGAAATCGTTTTCAACACATGCTGTAACCTTGGCTGCATGGAACAGCGCATATTAGACTGCAGTCTCTGTAACAATGCATCATTGATTGAAACCCAGCGTTTCCGGACATAAGTTCATTACACGTTTTTTGTTCCCGTATCCTCTCATCGATTAATTCATGGAATTTATACGCGGTGGGAAAAATCACCCTGTATGGGGAATATTATTTCAGTTTTCCAGTCCTGAGGTACGCTTTCATTTTTCCATATGTTTTTTATTAGTGAACACGTTTCACGTGTTAGAGGATGACCACCTGGCGGTATCAAATGGTTCAAATGGCTCTGAGCACTATGGGACTTAACATCTGAGTTCATCAGTCCCCTAGAACTTAGAACTACTTAAACCTATCTAACCTAAGGACATCACACACATCCATGCCCGAGGCAGGATTCGAACCTGCGACCGTAGCGGTCACGCGGTTCCAGACTGAAGCGCCTAGAACCGCACGGCCACACCGGCCGGCCCTGGTGGTATCCTGGCAGGGGTATAACTAGTTCATGTTAGTGTTTTGCAACCGTTGTTGCCTAATGTTCAAGTTTGTACAGTTGCTGACCGACGGTTATCATACGCGCTTATCATTCGCGATGAAACAGGATAACAGGATAGGGAGGAAATGACAGTGCTACCTGAAGCGCCGACCGCCGCACACGGTAAGTCTGTTAGTGGGGTACATATTATGCAGATGCAGAAGTCTGAGTACAAGAGACGGGCCGTCAGCTTAGATTAGCAGGCTGACGGATCGGACTGGCAGTATTATAATGTGCTGCTCACGGCGGAATCCGGCTAAGTGCGTGGGGAGCGGCGCTGCGGCTGTCAGTTAAGCGGGGCGCGGCATTGATTGCATTAGGCTGGCTGCGGCTGCCGCCGTCTGGGGAGGCGGCGGGGCGTGGTGTCTGGGAGATCAAAGGCGCCGCCAGCCGCCGGCGCTACTTGTTACCGCGGACGCGCCGCGCAGATTGCATTCCTGCTCAGCCGGCGATATTGGCCCGCGCTCTACTGTATATTGCTTAATGTCGAGGGTAAACAAACTGCGGCATATTGTGACGCAAATTGGCGGCAACCCTGTCACTCACCCGTCTACTCATGTCGCTCCTCCTAACCTTTCTGGGAGCAGACTGTTCTCCCACTGCCGCAGCGCGGCCGCGACGTGAATTTGTGGCTACAGTTACTTGAGAGTTGCGTTGCTCGTTCTTCTTTGCTCGTTCTTCTCCATCGATGCAGTTGCTTCACGATTGGCTATCGATTCAACAGTGTTTTAAGGATAGAAGCTGAAACCATGAACACGTAATTCCATCTGATCAACCGCGTTTGTTTTCTCAGTCTGCACTGCAGTGGCAAGCCACGCTGTTCGTGAATTTCTCGTTGCGTATTGGTACTTGAGGAAACTTCAAAGGAAGTGGAAAATTATTATTTATCTTTCTGTTCGCGAAAACCAGACACGGTCAGATTACGTATTAGCGCGATAACTTAAAACAAACGAAGTAAGGTTCAAGAGAATTTATAGTAATGTCGAGAAAACTGTTCGGGAAGCTGGTTGAAAATCGCAAAAATTCCGGTATCTACGAGTGGGACTCGCACGCCGAGGGTTCTGTATAAACTAAGTTATGTATATAGCTAGTTCATCTATCCTGGGAATTGAGAATCTCGACACTTTTTGCCTGTTATCAATACTTATGCTGGAAAGGTAACGGTCTCTGGAATTCTAAGACTTTCTAGATCAGGTCGAAGATAACTTTTGGATCTCTTTCCCTTAATTGTACTGCGAAACGTTGCTTCTTGTCATACTTCATCATTCTAAGTCAACGATACGTACCTTATATGTTTAGATTAGTGAACATGCGAATATCAAAGAATGTGAGGAAATTTTCGTACATTTTGATCTCTGTCGCTTCGAAGCTTCTACTTTCGACACCGCCAAGGGACCGTAGACCTTAGTATGTGCTATAAATTTGAACTTGATACCTCACAGAGTTCATGACAAGAGGGGGTCTTAACAGACGTACAAGCGGACAGACGAATAACAAACGACAAAATAATACTTTTTCGTGTGATATAATTACAAATGATAATTTTCGGATCTTTTTCCTTTACTTGTAGTGCGAGAACTTGCTTCTTGCCAAATTTCATGACTCTAGGTCAACGGGAAGTACCTACACGTTTTGATGAGTAAGCTTCCGAGTGACACAGTTGGCCTTATCTTTTGGTTTCATTGACATAGAAGCTTCAGTTTTTTACACCGGTAAGGCACCGTAGACCTTAGCATGTGACATAAATTTGAACTTAATACATCTACGTGTTCCTGAGAAAGAGGGGTCTAAATAGTCAGACAGACAGACCGACAACAAAGTAATGCTATAACGATTCCGTTTTTACCGATCGAGGTACAGAACAACAATAAGGACACAGGCTGGAGGAAAACTTCGTGAAATACTACTGCTTACACTGAAGTAAGACGTGTTTTGTTAATCATTGCTTTGTATAAAAGAAATAGTGTAGAAAACATAAAGCAAAGCCTTTTACTGTGAAACAAATCCATGTAGCCTACTTATCATTCTAAACCTGTTACATACGACACAGTTCCACTGTATTTCTACAACTTTTTTAATACAAAAAAGAAAAAGAACGATGAGAATTCTGAGAAATAAATACTTACGTTGCCAGCATTACATAGTCACCAATTACCTGATGGATTCTGTTGATCTTGGAAGGTTGATTGTTGGCGGGATGTTGCATCCGTAGTTATTTCCATGTGTGAGGTAATGCGTATGAAGTCACTTGTGGGCATCGTGATGGTGACTGTGATGGGTCGGAGAAGTCTAGAATACGTTCACTCTATGGAAGTACTTTTCCTGTGAACCAATGATATTGTTTATCTGTTATACTTTACACGTCTAGTACCAGATCCAGTAAAATGTTTTCTCTGTCTAATGTGACAATATTTCGCTCACTACAGAAGTCTACAAAAGCTTTGCTGGCTGCAGATCTCCATATTCATCTATATTCCACAAGGCACCTTCCGGTGTGTGGCGAAGGGTACACTGTGTACCATTCTCACTTCCCTGTTCCAGTGGCGAATGGTACTCTGGAAGAATGATTGGTGGTTAGCCTCCGATTACTAAATGAACCTTTAACAAACTGCGCTGCTCTTCTTTTGATCTTCTCTATTTCATCCATCAATCCTGGTATGGATCCCAGATTGACCGGCAATAATCAAGTGTTGGTCGAACAAGGGTTTTGTAAGCTACTTCCTTTGCCGGTGAACTAGACTTCTTGAGGAGTCTTCCAGTGAACCTCAGCCTGGTATCTGCCGCAGCTTCGAATGGTTTTATTCCATAGACCATAGATATTTTATGAATAAGACTACTTCTACTGATTCCTCTGCATTCGAGCTATCATACAGTAATGAATCTTTCCGTCTGTCTATCCACACACATTTGGTTATGTTGAGAGTCGACTGACAATCCCTGCAGCAAGCGTTGATCCTTTGCAAGTCTTCCTGAATTTCACTACACTTTTGTGGCACTATGACTTCTCTGTATACAACAGCATCATCCGCGAAAAACCTTATTAAACTTTTACAATTAGGCACTTGGTCATTTATATGCAAAAATTCGTTCGCTTGGATGCTACAGCGCGATTCCTTGTATACTAAAAATACAAGAAAGTCTGTGACAAAATTTCCTCCAGTGCATGTGAACAGAAAGCAATAGAAATGAACATCGAAGAAAGACAATGTGGCAACAATGTCATCACATGTATGCCATGTATCTTTATCAGTACCTTGTACACATACTGCTCAGTTAGTGCAGCGGGTAGAGTTCGATTTCCAGTCTATGTGTCTTTTTTCTCTCTGTCTTTTTTCTCTCTACTGAATAAAATTGTAGTATACGCTGTTTCTTAAACGATACATACCATACAACTACAGCTTTTAATAACATTGAAGATAGCGATTACGATCAGACATGTCCGAAATATTCGTGAAGAGCAATGATAAGTTAAAAATAAATTATTTTATTGCCTTTCATAGTGGTAAGCAATGTGATTCACATATGCAGACTGAAGCGAAAATTTGTACCAAGACTCTGCTATTCGAACATGGATTTACTGCTCACTAGGCAGATGCACTAACCATTATGCCACCATAAGCCAGTGGCTTTGTACAACATCACAGACTAGCATAGCATACCTATCTCCTCAATCCAAATTCCCGTTTATGCCTCCAACCGCTTGGTACATTTGAGACTTGAAAAAGGTCTCTGGAACCATATAGTTTCATTTGATTAAAACACTTAACCCCTGGGTTTGAGGCAGAGGCTGATACCCTGTTTTGTTCGATGCTGAGCTTCTGTTCCAGTACAGTTAGAGACCCTCTGCAATTAGTTGCTGTTCGGGGAAAGGGAGGGGGAGGGGAGGGGAAATACCAAGTGGGCTGAGGCGTCAGTAGGAGTTTGGAACGAGGAGGGAGGGGTTCTAGGGTAGCTTGTGCCGTTGTGTAGAGCCACTATGTCAGGGTGGTGTAGTGGTTGGTGCATCTGCCTGGCGATCAGGGGTCCCAGACTCGAATCCTGTCTTTGGCATAAATTTTCATACGTCGCTTCAGTCTGCATACATACAAGATGGTTGTTTGAGACTTGAAAAGTGTCTCCGGAACCATATAGTTTCATTTGAACGTAATCTGCGTGCTTGCAGGGCAGCTATCTAGAATAAAAGAAGCGTGGATAGATGAAGAAGTAGACCAACGGTTGTAACTAAAGGAAAGGGAGGCAATGCCGACAACGGGACAAAAACCAAGAAGGGGTATTGTGCGCTGAAGACAACAGAGTAGTACATTTAAAGGTAAAATAATTTTGACACTGAAATTTTATGGAAAGATCTCACTACAGCGAAAAACCTCATTGTTTTAATGATTGCCATCCCAGCTCCCTTATCATACCCGTGAAACTCCAGCACCCATTTCGCGGTAATACACTCCTGGAAATGGAAAAAAGAACACATTGACACCGGTGTGTCAGACCCACCATTCTTGCTCCGGACACTGCGAGAGGGCTGTACAAGCAATGATCACACGCACGGCACAGCGGACACACCAGGAACCGCGGTGTTGGCCGTCGAATGGCGCTAGCTGCGCAGCATTTGTGCACCGCCGCCGTCAGTGTCAGCCAGTTTGCCGTGGCATACGGAGCTCCATCGCAGTCTTTAACACTGGTAGCATGCCGCGACAGCGTGGACGTGAACCGTATGTGCAGTTGACGGACTTTGAGCGAGGGCGTATAGTGGGCATGCGGGAGGCCGGGTGGACGTACCGCCGAATTGCTCAACACGTGGGGCGTGAGGTCTCCACAGTACATCGATGTTGTCGCCAGTGGTCGGCGGAAGGTGCACGTGCCCGTCGACCTGGGACCGGACCGCAGCGACGCACGGATGCACGCCAAGACCGTAGGATCCTACGCAGTGCCGTAGGGGACCGCACCGCCACTTCCCAGCAAATTAGGGACACTGTTGCTCCTGGGGTATCGGCGAGGACCATTCGCAACCGTCTCCATGAAGCTGGGCTACGGTCCCGCACACCATTAGGCCGTCTTCCGCTCACGCCCCAACATCGTGCAGCCCGCCTCCAGTGGTGTCGCGACAGGCGTGAATGGAGGGACGAATGGAGACGTGTCGTCTTCAGCGATGAGAGTCGCTTCTGCCTTGGTGCCAATGATGGTCGTATGCGTGTTTGGCGCCGTGCAGGTGAGCGCCACAATCATGACTGCATACGACCGAGGCACACAGGGCCAACACCCGTCATCATGGTGTGGGGAGCGATCTCCTACACTGGCCGTACACCACTGGTGATCGTCGAGGGGACACTGAATAGTGCACGGTACATCCAAACCGTCATCGAACCCATCGTTCTACCATTCCTAGACCGGCAAGGGAACTTGCTGTTCCAACAGGACAATGCACGTCCGCATGTATCCCGTGCCACCCAACGTGCTCTAGAAGGTGTAAGTCAACTACCCTGGCCAGCAAAATCTCCGGATCTGTCCCCCATTGAGCATGTTTGGGACTGGATGAAGCGTCGTCTCACGCGGTCTGCACGTCCAGCGCGAACGCTGGTCCAACTGAGGCGCCAGGTGGAAATGGCATGGCAAGCCGTTCCACAGGACTACATCCAGCATCTCTACGATCGTCTCCATGGGAGAATAGCAGCCTGCATTGCTGCGAAAGGTGGATATACACTGTACTAGTGCCGACATTGTGCATGCTCTGTTGCCTGTGTCTATGTGCCTGTGGTTCTGTCAGTGTGATCATGTGATGTATCTGACCCCAGGAATGTGTCAATAAAGTTTCCCCTTCCTGGGACAATGAATTCGAGGTGTTCTTATTTCAATTTCCAGGAGTGTACGAAACGAGTTGCCCTTCCTTGAAATATTTCGATGTCCTCCATGAATCAAACATGGTAAGGAACCCATATCGTGCAGCAGTATTACAGAACAGGACAGATAAGCGTGATTTAGGCACTCTTTAGTATGGCAGATCTGTTGTATATCCTAAGCGTTCCGCCAATAAAAGGCAATCTTTGGTTCGCTCTCCCCGCAAGATATCATATGTGATGATTTCAATTCAAACTGTTTGGAACTGAGTAACCCTAGGAATTTAATGATTTCACAACCTTTCTATTTGTGTGATTTACCGTGTAATCGAAATTTAACGGAATTTCGATAGTACTTATGTAAAGGATGTCACACTTGTTATTGTTTAGAGTAAATACCACTTCCTTCACCATGCAGATACCAGGTCTAAATAATTTTACAATTCGTTTTGGTCTTCTGAGAAATTTACTAGGGGGTAAGCGGCAGTCTCATCTGCGAACAATGTGGGAGGGCAGCTCAGATTGTCTTCTAAACCGTTTACTAGTAAGAACGCAGAGGGCCTAAAACACTTCCTTAGGTGACCCAAGTTATCGCTTTTGTTTCACGGCTTCTCGTCAGCTAGCACGGTGTGCGACCTTTCTAACAGGAAATCACGAATCCACTCGCAAACCAGAGACGATACTCCATAGGCACGCAATTTGATTAGAGGAATGGTGTCAAAAGCATCCGGAAATCAAGGACTATGGAATCAACCAGAGATCCCCTTTCGAGAGCACTCTTTACTTTGTGTGAACAAAGAGCTGTGTTTCGTAAGAACAATATTTTTATTTGAAGTAATACGTAATGTTGGAATCACTATGGGTCTGCAGTAAACTGCTTTTGTTTCCTTTCTTGTGTATTGGTGTGACCTTCCAGTCTTTAGTTATGAATCTTTCGTCGAGCGAGTTTTCAAGACAAAAGACGGAGCCAACTGTAGCACCAGATTAGCGCACAATTCAGCAATCACCCAGCCACTCCCATGTTAAGGCGTATGTTGCTGTGTGAAAGTAAAATCCAGAACACATTCACAAAACATGGACGGCTCATCTTGAACAAACTGAGCTCCTACATTGTTACTCGTAGTAACTTCTGTATCATCAACAGCCTTATACAGCGTCAGGCGAGAACGCTATTTGCAAGTTCTCGCAAAAACTGAAAGCTATAAAATTGTTGATGCGTGATTTTCAGGCAAAGCGGAGAGCAAAAGTATCTCCTATACCGTTGTTGGCAACCGTGCATTTGTGATTCTTGGGCGTCGGAAATTGTCGAATGGTAAAATGCGATAGATCTTAAGAAAGAGGTAAGGAAAAAGCAATTGTACTTATACATCAATCCGTATATTGAGCAAGCAGTAAAGGAAACAAAAGAAAAATTCGGAGTAGGTATTAAAATCCACGGAGAAGAAATAAAAACTTTGAGGTTTGCCGATGACATTGTAATTCTGTCAGAGAAAGCAAAGGACTTGGAAGAGCAGTTGAATGGACTGGACATTGTCTTGAAAGGAGGATATAAGATGAACGTCAACAAAAGCAAAACGAGGACAATGGAATGTAGTCGAATTAAGTCGGGTGATGCTGAGGGAATTAGATTAGGAAATGAGACACTTAAAGTAGTAAAGGAGTTTTGCTATTTGGGGAGCAAAATAACTGTTGATGGTCGAAGTAGAAAGGATATAAAATGTAGACTGGCAATAGCAATAAAAGCGTTTCTGAAGAAGAGAAATTTGTTAACATCGAGTATAGATTTAAGTGTCAGGAAGTCGTTTCTGAAAGTATTTGTATGGAGTGTAGCCATGTATGGAAGTGAAACATGGACGATAAATACTTTGGACAAGAAGAGAATAGAAGCTTTCGAAATGTGGTGCTACAGAAGAATGCTGAAGATTAGATGGGTAGATCGCATAACTAATGAGGAGGTATTGAATAGAATTGGGGAGAAGAGGAGTTTGTGGCACAACTTGATAAGAAGAAGGGACCGGTTGGTAGGACATGTTCTGAGGCATCAAGGGATCACAAATTTAGCATTGGACGGCAGTGTGGAGGGTAAAAATCATAGAGGGAGGCCAAGAGATGAATACGCTAAGCAGATTCAGAAGGACGTAGGTTGCAGTAAGTACGGGGAGATGAAGCAGCTTGCACAGGATAGAGTAGCATGGAGACCTGCATCAAACCAGTCTCAGGACTGAAGACCACAACTACAACAACAACAACTTATATAGTGATACCAGTATTGGTAAATCTAGCTTAAACGAGATCTTAACTGGTAAGGCTGATGTTTGCATGCCTTTGGCTGATCAGTTTGGATTTCAATCGTACGAGCCGGAAGTCACGAAAGCTATATTTTTCGAAGAGTATATGATTCCTGAAAATGGATGATTTTCTTCAGCAAACTCCGAAAGAAACGTAACTGGTACACAGTCCCCGCTGGAATACTTACTTGTTTCGTAAATAATAGATTTCAGTTATCAGCCGTCCTTTTTAAATTTTATTGGCAGATCTAGATTTCAGCCAGAAACTAGCCATTCTCAAAGCACTATCATTCTTGATCAATGCGTGTAGTGCCTGTTGGTCGGGCTTCATCCACAGTTAATTGAATATTCATTGAGAGCGGATGATCTGGAGGTGTGTCCATCAGAAAGAGTAAATTTGTATTTTGGATATCATGGACTGATATATATTTTAATATATACATCTTACAACTACATCATTGCACTATTTTTCTACATAGTCTCCATAGCGATTGAGGCAGTTATCGTATCTCTTCACAAGCTTTGAAATTCCTTCTGCATAAAAATCACCCGCTTGTGCCTGGAGCCAGCCTGTGACCGCATCTTTGAGCTCTTCGTCGTCATCAAACCGCTGTGACCCGAGCCATTTCTTCAAATGCATGAAGAGGTGATAATCACTTGGCGCCAGGTCTGGGCTGTAAGGTGGATGGTTGATAACGTCCCACTTGAAGGACTCAAGAAGGGCCGTTGTTCTGCGAGCAGAGTGAGGACGGGCGTTATCGTGCAAAAAAACGATACCGGAAGTCAGCATACCACGGCGTTTGTTCTGTATAGCCCGTCGTAACTTTTTTATTGTTTCACAGTACACGTCTTGATTAATGGTCGTACCACGTTCCATGAATTCAACCAACAACACCCCTTTGGCATCCCAAAACACCGTTGCCATCAGTTTTCTGGCAGAAAAATCTTGCGAGGCTTTTCTTGGTTTGGTAGGCGAATTTGAATGTGCCCACATCTTTGATTGTTCTTTTGTCTCAGGGTTCACGTACTTAATCCAGGTTTCGTCACCGGTCACGATTCTGTTTAACAATGGTTCTCCTTCGTCCTCATAACGTGACAGAAAGTCTAATGCAGAGGCCATTCTTTGAGTTTTGTGGTGGTCGGTAAGAATTTTGGGCACCCATCGTGCACAGAACTTACGGTAACCCAATTTTGCTGTCACTATCTCGTACAAGAGAGTCTTAGAAATCTGTGGAAAACCAGTAGACAACTCCGACATTGAGAAACGTCGATTTTCACGAACTTTTGCATCAACTGTCTGAACGAGTTCGTCAGTCACCAATGATGGTCTACCACTCCTCTCTTCATCATGAACGTTTTCTCGTCCACTTTTAAATAAACGTACCCATTCACGGACAACTCCTTCACTTATAACTCTTGGTCCGTACACGGCACAAAGCTCACGATGAATAGCTGCTGCAGAATATCCTTTGGCTGTAAAAAACCTTATGACAGCACGCACTTCACATTTGGCGGGGTTTTCTATTGCAGCACACATTTCAAACTGCCACAAAAACTAAACTAGCGCAGGTACGACGTTCACTCGACCACGGCTTGATGCCGACTGACCTGTTAAGTGCGTGAACGCACAGATGGCGTCGCTACTCCCCCCACAACCCGCACTGTGACCAATCGGAGGTTACTTTCTGAACCGCCCTCGTATAATCACTTTTGAACACTATTAAGGTAAATACATTGTTTGTTCTCTATCAAAATCTATCATTTGCTAACTATGTCTATCAGTAGTTAGTGCCTTCAGTAGTTTGAATCTTTTATTTAGCTGTCAGTAGTGGCGCTCGCTGTATTGCAGTAGTTCGAGTAACGAAGATTTTTTGTGAGGTAAGTGATTTGTGAA
Organism: Schistocerca piceifrons; assembly: GCF_021461385.2. Classification (NCBI taxonomy): domain Eukaryota; kingdom Metazoa; phylum Arthropoda; class Insecta; order Orthoptera; family Acrididae; genus Schistocerca; species Schistocerca piceifrons. The sequence continues at coordinate 1,196,476,852 of NC_060138.1, forward strand.
ACGTATAGGTTAATGTTAGTCAGGGCCATTCTTTTGTAGGGATTATTGAAAGTCAGATTGCGTTGCTCCAAAAATATTGTGGGTCAGTTTAGTGTTGATCAGAATAGGTAAAGAGCGAAATGTCTGAGTACGTTCAGTTTTGCTCAGCTGTTTGAAAATCAAATAATGTAAGAGGTTTATCAGCACAGTAATTCATTAATTTTTCTAAGGGGACGCTTCAAGCCTTCTGAATGGAAGGTAATATGATGAAGACTCACTTGTATTGCATTAAGTTGCTTCGCTACACCGGGGATATCTGCGTCTAAGTTCCCATGTTGGTAGCAATTCTTGATTCAAATTGTGGAATGTTTCTGCATCTTCTCTGATGAAGGGATTTAGGGAAACTTTATTTAGTAACTCTACTTTCTCCTGTCGCTGTTACTTATGACCAGAATATCTTGGAATTTGTTGTCAGATTTCGGGAGAACATATCTTGATAGGCAAGCCATTATGAGGTCCTTAGAATGGCAGTAAGTTCTGCCGTCATAATGGTGCCATGCTGACACGCTTGATGGAATCTGCTGAAGCTTGCTATAGCTGCTCACTAACATTCCGCTACAAAAAATAGTATACCTCAAAAATGCGGGCACCTTAATGTTTCATTGCCTGCCGTCCCTCGTCAATCGGAAACACGCTATTTTTGGTGTTGTCAAATAGTGTAATCGTGGTGGCTGCAGCGTTATTCGTTATCTGCTTCACGATAGCTGCCGATATAGAACTTAACGACGGCGCCTGCCATAAACATGCCTATTTGTCCATGGCGCGCTGAATGACTTGGTCGTCAGACGGCCGTACTTGCAATTATGACGATGTGTTTCGAGACGCCTTTGCTTCGTTAACGGGCGCGGGACTGTGGATCTAAAGCAAATGAATCGCGATTTATGGGGTAGTCGTTTCACAGGAACTCCCGTGGCTCAATCCGATTCGAGAAATGACTAAGCCCTGCAGTTACACCTATACCGTATACTAGACCCCCATTCGCTTGTGCCTACATCCAATTTACGCCCTGTGAAAAATAATTTGGCAGTCTGTAACCGGACGAAGCTGCCCAACACTGAAATCATAATCTTAATTTGATGTGAAGACGTCGAAAGATGAAGAACCTCATTATTGCTGAGCCTAATACAAACATTCTGAAGCACAAGAACACACCTTCAGGTTAATTCCGCCACAGAGCGGTTCTATCTTTAATCAACGGCTATCGGACTGATTGCAGTCAAAAGTTGGAAGATGTCTCCTTCCTGCATTGTGCTCACACACATACACACACAACATTTAATGTTTGGGTGGGGCAATCCGCAACATTACCCCAGAAGAAAATGAAAATAATCCCAACCCCCAAATTCTGACCAAGGTTTCCAAAAGGTTTTCCTTGGTTACCAGGCGATCTTTGGAACCGGAAATCCCGCCTCAGTAGTTCCCATTTGTGACTTACTTTTCTCTATATCTAGCCTATCGGAGTAGTTGACTGGAAAATGAAATGTTCAATAATTGCACGCCCTGTACGTAGTAGAAGAGAATGAAAGATGGAGGGAACAAAATACAGCAAATAAAACAGCAACCTTTAACAACAGGTGCACAGGACACGAAGAACAAGTTACTAACTTTATTCTGTTTGTAATACACACTAATATTTAAGTCTACATACAGTGGGCTTCCATATTTTTTGTTGGTATTTATTGTCTTAGAAAAGAATTAAATTTCACTGTAAAAATACAGCAATCAGTGGCTGGTTGCTGTATTTTTACAGTGAAATATCATTATCCACGGCCACGGAGCTCAACAGTCCAAATACGTATAATGGACAAATTGTTAGAATTAAATTTTTTTTCTAAACCCCCTGTTGCGAGATTTCCTTTGGTTCAAGGCCAGAACTGCAACTGTAAATAACGCCCCTCCCCCCCCCCCCCCATTTGGACTGCCTTGTTTTCTCTGCAATGAGTCTGACGTTGTATACACCCACATCCAACCTGCCAGTAGAAAATGAGTATTACCTAAAAGTAATGCTCTGTGAAAACTGTTCCACAGTTTTAAACGCTCACACTCAATTGTCCTAGAATTAAAGTGGCAACAGCTCCGTTCTCCAATTCTGAGGAAAGTTTTTGGTAGGTTTCTTTACGTCAGTTATCAGAAGTACGTCAGAACTGGAACCCTCTCTCTCTCTCTCTCTCTCCCCGCCCCCATTCTCCCTCCCCCTTCAAATATAACGGCTTAGGATATCCGCTATCCTACTACCACCTGGCTTGGTATTTGCCTGAAATAATTTATAGCAAGGCTCAGAAGAACAGCAGCAACTCTGAAAATGTCCAACGCAGCTTCCCATGAACGGTGATGAACGAAAAAGTTTCTTCGACCTCTACCGTACAACCTGGTAGATTCGTGAGCAACTGAGACAACCAGTTGGGAAAGCATTCATTGAACAAATTGTTTTATTGTTTCTCAAAATATTCGCCTTCATGCAGTCTTGCATGCATACGAGCCAACTTTGCAAACACGTTTTCATTTCTGTTGTTGGAACCTACAACACACTGTTTTGAAAGGATTCAACAGCTACTCGAGGGGATGGAGATTACTGTCCTCCCTTTTTTGTTGAAGGTAACGGAACAAGTAAGTCTGGGATCTATACGATCTCCTGTCATTGTGGTATGACGTATGTACTTGTATAACAGATGGCGCGCACTCTCGAAGATCGTTCCCGTGAACGTTAACGTCACACTAGACGGCAGCATCCTAACAAGTCGGTATTTGCAGTTGCAACCAAAAGGTATTACATGCATTGGCTCGCGAACATAGTGTGGTTCTTACACAGGTGCCTAAATGCTGGTACTGTGTCATTAAAGAATCTATCGAGATTCGAATAAGGGAACCTGCACTTCGTTTGATTTACCGGGAGGAGATATAGCACAATGAACTCACATCGGGGGCAAACAGAGTAACAATGAAGACGTCGCCCTCAAATGTCCCTGGGCACGAACTGCAGACGGAACGACAAGGACTCTGTCCGAGGATTTGGGGGGAGGGGGGGGGGGGGAGGCGCCACCTCAGTCGGTGCGAAAGGTGCACGGCGAGGTTGGTTAGAGGAAGGGGGCAACTGATAAAATCCCCATGCCAGCTCCTAGGCCGTCAGCTTACCAGCGCACCCCAAGATGGCAGTGTCGTCGCTCGCCTTAATATTGTCCCCTTTGGGTAATGACATCGTGCTGGTCACCTGTGACCCATTTCGTCAAATAAGCAATTGTCTGAAGTGCTGTGTTACAGTTGGCTTTTTGATGATGAAGAATGAGGCGATTTTTGAATTTTTTTCTTGATTTCATCGATGATTTGCGGCAAAATGTTGTTGCATACCACTCATCCTTAACTGTTATTTGGTCATCGAATGCAACATGTCCACTGTAATCAAAGAAACATTTGATATTGTGTTTTGTTCTTTGTGTTCTTGCTTTTGAATCTCCTTGAAACACCGAAGCATTTAATCTGTACAGGATGGGGCGTATGGGCTGGCGGTGGGCGTTATGGAATAATAGTGTAAATTTTAGAGAATGGCCATTTATTGGCTAAAGCATGTTGAAAAGGGGCTACATAGGCCTAGGGAGGTGAGGGTGAGCCAGAGCTTACAATTTGGCGAACATTGTTCGCGAAGCTACCGAAAGTGGTCGTCTGCCAAAACTAAGTCCACAGTGCCGCAGCACCGGGAGAAGCGGGAGATGTTCAATGCTGCAGGGCGCGCATCCGACTCGCGGGTGAGCAAGAATACAAGAGCGCGGGCCCGGCGACGGGCGGCCGGGTATATTCGACGCACCACGCGGCTTCCTCCACCGTGATTGGTCAGGACCGAGCAAACCGTGCGGGCGGCATGGAACTTTCCAGAGCGTTGCCTGCTAAGCGACGCCTGGGACGGCGTTACCTCGTCAGCACATGAGAGAGGCGCGTGAACAAGGTGCCCTTCATCGGTGCTGACTTCCTGTTACTAGACCGCGGGACGAAAGAATTTACAGGCAGCTAACGCTGCCGGCCGTGGCTTGGCCGTAATGGAAAAATGAAGTTATTGGTTGGAGGCTCATATAATAAAGTAAAATCTCCTATTGTCTGGCTCATCCTTTACAAATCGCTGCTTTCTTTCAGGATCGTCCAAATATATTTGATGCATTTAATAAACTCGCAATTGCGAATAATGAAAACCATCAACAGTAGAATAGAATGACGACAATGAAACTTTGTGCCGTACCGGGATTCGAACCAGGATTTCCCTCCTTAAAATTTGACTATCTGTGCACAACACACGGCTTGTCCCAAATTTCCATTCGTCGTCAACCATGCGTGTACAACTTGGACTCATGCATCCATTATATACACTGTAACCCCAAAGAGACTGGTATATGCATGCGTATTCAAATACAGAGATCTGTAAACAGGCAGAATATGGCGCTGCGGTCTGCAACGCCTACATAGACAACAAGTGTCAAGACAACAACTCAGTTACAGCAGCTACAATGGAAGGTTATCAAGATTTAAGTGAGTTTGAACGTGTGTTATAGTCGACGCACGAGAGATGGGACATAGCACCTCCGAGGTAGCGATGTAATGGGTATTTCCCATATGACCATTTCACGAGTGTACCGTGAATATCAGAAATCTGGTAAAACATCAAATCTCTGACATCGCTGCGGCCTAAATAAGAACGGGACCAAAGACGACTGAAGAGAATTGTTCAACGTGACAGAAGTGCAACCATTCCGCAAATTGCTGCAGGTTTCAATGCTGAGCCATCAACAAGTGTCTGCGTGGGAACCATTCAACAAAACATAATCGATATGGGCTTTCGGAGCCGCAGGCCCACTCGTGTCCTCTTGATGAATGCACGACTCAAAGCCTTACGCCTCCCCTGGGTCCGTCAATACCGACATTGGACTGTTGATGTCTGGAAACAGGTTGTTAATCGGACGAGTCTCGTTTCAAATTATATCGAGCGGATGGAAGTGCACAGGTATGGAGAAAACTCATGAATCTATGGACACAACACGTCAGCAGAGGACTGTTAAAGCTGGTGGAGGCTCTGTAATGGTGTGGGGCGGGCGCAGTTGGACTGATACGGGAAGCCTGACACGTCTAGCTATGATTCTGGCAGGTGACACGTACGTAAGCACCCTGTGTGATCACCTGCATCCATTCACGTCCATTGTCCGTTCCGACGGTCCCGTGCCATTCCAGCAGGACAAAAAAATATTCAAATGTGTGTGAAATCTTATGGGACTTAACTGCTAAGATCATCAGTCCATAAGCTTACACACTACGTAACCTAAATTATTCTTAGGACAAACACACACACCCATGCCCGAGGGAGGACTCGAACCTCCGCCGGGACCAGCCGCACAGTCCATGACTGCAGCGCCAGCCGGACAATGCGGCACTCTCGCGTCCAGAATAGCTACAGAGGGACTTCAGAAACACTCTTCTGAGTTTAAACATTTCCTCTGGACGCCAAACTCTACAGACGTGAACATTATTGAGCATATCTAGTATGCCTTGCAACATGCTATTGAGAAGAGATCCCCCTGCCTTCGTACTCTTACGGATTTATGGACAGCCTTGCAGGGGTGTCAATTCCCTCCAGCACTACTTCAGACAGCTGAGTCTATGCCACGTCGTATTGCGGCACTCCTGCGTGCTCGTGTGGGCGTTACACGTTATTAGACAGATGTACCAGTTTTTTTTCCCATCAGTGTATATTCTCTCACAGGTCAGATGTTGTTCTTGAAAGTCGCTTGCCCGGTACGGCCATAGAGATACGATATTGCAGTGCCTGTGTTATTCTGACTGCAACGCAAAGTTCCTCTGGACATGCATGCAACAAAATATTCTCGTCGACCTCCACCAAAGTCATCTGAAACGAAGTTGCAATTTCTGTAGGCGACAGTTTACCAAAATTTGACAAACCGACTCGAGGACATGTTGTGCAGTTAGGCTTTCAGGAAAATTGTGAGAATTCATCCAAAGAAACCCTTCACATGAAACACACATTTTTACATATTGCTGTTTCCTTACGCGCTCACCATGAACAATTTATTCAGACAATTTCTACTCTGCAGTTGTTTTGTCAACTGAAACACTTGTGTCCATTTTCAAAAACAAAATGCAAATGGTGCACAAGAATTAAGACGAAATTGCTATGGCCGGCGTATGTGTTACTTCCTGTCTAGGAGAGGTGTTGGATCAGTGGGACATACAGGAATATTTCAAACATAGGCGTATTTAACAATCATGTGAACTGCGTTGTAAGATTCATGCCCTGCAGCCAATAGAAAGTATTTTAATGACACCATCCTCAGACAACTATGACTGCACCATATATATTCATTCCTGTCATTGAACAGTTTTTAACAGACGTCATAATAAAATAAAAGTATTTCATCTCAACAGCAGCTAAAAAATGGGCCATGGTAAAGTATGTAAGAACATTTCACAGCAACCTCACAGCGTGGATAGGAGAAGTGGAAATTACCATCTACAGTCTGTATAGAACTAAAAGTTACTCAGTGCTTTTCTAATTCAGAAATTACATTTGATTGTTGGCTGCTTGCGAAAAGACACTGATATGCCTCATGCAACAAGGAGGCACATCTATTTGGCTGTGTTAAAATCTGGCAGCGTATAAACTCCCTTCAGCCATATTTTTTGCTCACGCTTCATTGTAATAGTCTAGTTTGCAGAGTTCGAAGATGGGTAAGGTACAATTAACAGGGAGAACGCACCTGACCGTGTTGCTTTAAAAGTAACCGTGTCTCTTAATTTAACAAATAATAAAATTTCTGAAATTCAAAGATAAAATTGGTTTGAAAGGATAACAGTGTAATCCAATTTTTTATTTCATTCTCTCAATTTTCAAGTAAAGTTCTTTCTAACACTACCTAGAATCAACCATACTGGTATAATAGTTAAATTTTAGTTCTATCTTAACACAAGTTTGTCATTGCCCTACTGCACATCGAGGGTACTCGGTCACGCTATAATTGCCCACAATCACCTTTAAAATGATCAAATAATTTCAAGGTGTGACATGTGGTTGTTCTGGGAAACGCTCTTCTTGCTTCTCTGGACACTAAAAACTTATGTACCAATATCCTCATAGACCAGACAATAAAATAATATTTTCATAGTTGTCTGCAAGCTTTCTGCCTCTTTACAGGCACCTATGACAAATATGCATTGTTATTTCCATTTTAATTTGATGATGCCATATTTTAGTCTTAGTATTACTACATATTTTATATATAACACAGTTTTGTTTTTAAATATGTTTTACACTTATTTACCTTGTTGCTGTCATCTCTTTAATAATTTGCGATCTGAAGATTTCCCGGCGTATTCCCAATTTGAACAGTTCTCGGGTATCCGACCAGGTAGCGTCGTAATTTCTCCACAATACTTCGGCAGACGTACACGCTGCCATCTTCAGGTGGTTCCTGGCGAAAGCTGTGCTGTTGCAAGAGATGGGGCCCCTCTACGCCCACACCAACGTGGTGACCAAACCAAAAGTTCTACTGTCACCTCCGTAAACATGTTAGTTTTCTAGTGCGGCTTTTCGCGGATGATGCTGTAGTATACAGAGAAGTTGCAGCATTAGAAAATTGTAGCGAAATGCAGGAAGATCTGCAGCGGATAGGCACTTCGTGCAGGGAGTGGCAACTGACCCTTAACATAGACAAATGTAATGTATTGCGAATACATAGAAAGAAGGATCCTTTATTGTATGATTATATGATAGCGGAACAAACACTGGTAGCAGTTACTTCTGTAAAATATCTGGGAGTATGCGTGCGGAACGATTTGAAGTGGAATGATCATATAAAATTAATTGTTGGTAAGGCGGGTACCAGGTTGAGATTCATTGGGAGAGTGCTTAGAAAATGTAGTCCATCAACAAAGGAGGTGGCTTACAAAACACTCGTTCGACCTATACTTGAGTATTGCTCATCAGTGTGGGATCCGTACCAGATCGGTCTGACGGAGGAGATAGAGAAAATCCAAAGAAGAGCGGTGCGTTTCGTCTTAGGGTTATTTGGTAACCGTGATAGCGTTACGGAGATGTTTAATAAACTCAAGTGGCAGACCCTGCAAGAGAGGCGCTCTGCATCGCGGTGTAGCTTGCTCGCCAGGTTTCGAGAGGGTGCGTTTCTGGATGAGGTATCGAATATATTGCTTCCCCCTACTTATACCTCCCGAGGAGATCACGAATGTAAAATTAGAGAGATTAGAGCGCGCACGGAGGCTTTCAGACAGTCGTTCTTCCCGCGAACCATACGCGACTGGAACAGGAAAGGGAGGTAATGACAGTGGCACGTAAAGTGCCCTCCGCCACACACCGTTGGGTGGCTTGCGGAGTACAAATGCAGATGTAGATGTAGATGTAGAAGTGGATCACAGGATGCTGGGCTGTGATGTTCTCCGTGCGTCTGGGTAAGACTACGCATTAACACGGTCTAACAGGTGATAGATAGTGGACGAAACGAGAGTGAGGGTAGCGATTTGAAGAGCAGAGGGAAAAAAGTGCCATGTTCCTTTCGGCGCCGTATATATACTAGCCATTACCCCCTCCACCGTTCCTCTCCTGGTGTCTTTGGTGTAGCCGGCGCGGCGGCTACTGGAGGTGGTGGGGCAAGCGGCGCCTGGGTCTGAACTGGGGTCTACAGTCTCCCTGCTGCCGCCGTCGGGGGCGGTCCTCGATCTCTGGGACCGCATCTTTCTCTCCAGGCTGAGTGCAGGGTTCCAAGTCTGACTAAGTTGAAGGCAGCTGTCTTTATTGATTAGATCCTCCTGTAGTCGAATTTCGATGGATTCTTTAGTAACGCAGTCCCAGAAGTAGGAGGATTGACAGAGTATTTTTGTTTTCTCATAGTCCATAGTATGGCCAGTCTTTATACAATGGTCAGCCACGGCTGATTTAGTGGCCTGGCGTAATTCGGTATGGCGCTTGTGTTCGCGGCACCTCTCTTCTATAGTGCGGATTGTCTCCCCAATGTATGCTTTTCCGTACTGACAGGGAATTTGATAAACGCCTTGTTTTCGAAGGTCTAGGACTGAAGACCACAACAACAACAGGTCATCTTTCACTGAACCCTAGTAGAGCCAAGGTTTTTGCAGGGGATCGGAATACACATTTCACATTGTGTTTCCCTAGGAACCTACCGATTTTTCTTGAGGTGTTTCCGGCAAACGGAATGCACGCCAATGACTTGTGTTCTTCTGTTTCTTCTTCTTGTTCGCTTGGCGCAGTCTGTCTGAGTGCGTGTCTTATTTGCTTCTGGTTGTACTCATTTTTCCGAAATGTTGCATCGATTTGGTACAGTTCTGCTCGAAGGTTCTCTTGATCGCAGATCGATCGTGCTCTGTGAACAAGTGTGCGCAAAACGCCTTCACGCTGGGGGTTGTGGTGGCAACTGAAAGCATTCAGGTACAAATCGGTTTGTATAGGTTTTCTGTGTACACTGTGTCCCAGCTTGCCGTCAGGTTTCCGTTTCATCAGGACGTCAAGAAACGATAGGGCACCATCCTGCTCCACCTCCATCGTGAACTGTGTGTTGGAGTGCAGCGAGTTGATGCGTTCGAGAAATTCATTTAATAAAATTCATTTAACAAATTTATCCTTCCTCACTCATGGCTCGTCCCATTACTTTCTCCTCCCCTTCTCCTCCCGTATCTATAGTATCTATATTTTCAGTTACATAGTGTCTATTGTTTTAGCAACATTGTTTGAGCAATGTCCTTTTCGTTATATATTTAATTTCCTTTATGTTCAAAATGGTTCAAATGACTCTGAGCACTATGGGACTCAACATCTTAGGTCATAAGTCCCCTAGAACTTACAACTACTTAAACCTAACTAACCTAAGGACATCACACACACCCATGCCTGAGGCAGGATTCGAACCTGCAACTGTAGCAGTCCCGCGGTTCCGGACTGCAGCGCCAGAACCGCACGACAACCACGGCCGGCACCTTTATGTTGCTATGGTTGATTGTATGTACGACCATTGTTTTACGTCTTCCATGTACTTTAAATCATATTCTTCTCATGCGTTCAACGCTATGATATGATACCACTAACGCCACGTATTGGCAGCTTTGTTATTTTAGGCGTTATGCCATGCCTTGTGCACTCCGTTCTGTTCTGGATTGTGTCACCCCTACTGCCCATCTGAAGTTCTTCTCCCTGACGTGGTATATACTTTTCATGCATTACATATAACATTTTCTCGATTGTCTTTTAGCTACTACCATTATGCTACTCTTCATGGTTATAGCCTTTTCCAGATATTGTTGAGAGGTGTCATGAGCCCCCTCCCATATTTCTATCTTACGATTTTCCTCTCTAATTGCATGCAGTGAAAAGTCGCTATTCCTTCACACGCGGACTTCCCACACAGCGTCTCTCGTCACCCGGGTGGTCCGGTGACAGGTGGGTTCTGCTGATCTGGAAAGGGTTAAGCCGACGGGTGTGAGGAAGTCGAGTGAATGCTTTGCAGATGCCGACATTGTCAAAAGACACGCCCGGAGGGGCCTGAAGTAGCGGCTGGGCTAGAGGTTCCGTTACTTTCCAGAAACTTAGCGACAACCCTTTCTGGCGGGCTACCAGCGAGGCGTGGGAATGACTTGTGTACCCAGGCAGTTCTGGCGGGAAAATTCCCGCGCTTTCTGCAAAATAGTAACTGTGATTGGCTTGCTCAGGGCATAGCTCCATGACGTAGCAAAATCAGTGCAGAAATTGGCGCCAAGAATCTCCATTGGTGGTATGGTAGTGCTCCGGCAATAGAGTGGAATTTTCCACCGGTTTTCGAGTTGCTGATTGGAACGTTTAACCATGGCCACTGTCGTGGGGGCAGGAATGTTGTGTGTTCGGGCTGTACGGGTGCTCTAAGTAGTCGGCTCTCGCCTTTCGGTCGAGGACGTCGAAGCAACCAGCCATCGCCTCCGGTATGCCAAATCGTGTTCTTGCAGTTAAGAAGACAGATTGGTAATGTATGTCCGCAGCACCAGCAGACAGGGATTTTTCTAGGTGATAATCTGAGCTCAGCAGAGCGCGCCTGTTCGTCTTTTTCTAACTTTGTTCTGTCTTGGGTAGCAGCAATTAATGTTGGGTTGGCTATGTGTTTTCTCTTAAGATTTGAGTTGCAAGGAATTGGCTCCACATACCACTTCGTCATAATCCTCACAATCTAGTTTAGGGACAACTTCACATTCACAGCGTTTGTTTGAGTATCCAATTTGAGCCAATTTGATGTATTGTAAATGTTTCATGTGTTTTTATTATTTTGTGTTTAGTCTTAATAAATCATATTGTTATTTTGGACAGAACTTTCATTCTGTTAATCGGTAGAGCAACCCTATCATTCCTCACTATGTTAATGAAACCTTCGTTTATTTAACTTATTTATCAAATTAAATTATTGCAGGTGCCAAACTCTCTTCTACTCCACTGGCAGGGTTCATTAGCGTCAGTTCGCGTATTTTTTTTTATCCTTGTGCAACAGCAAAAGTCGGAGCTAGAATAGGGGGGGGGGGGGCCTTAGAGCATCATTTACATATGTAGATTCTAGAAGAATTTAGTGTTAAATACACTGCTAGCCCTGGCACCTCGCATTGTGAAAATGGGTGTATTCGAAAAGCGTCAATGAAGCAGCTGCATTGCATCTAGTGACTATTAAATATTTATCCAGCGTCCATATCAAAACTGTTTAACACTTTAATTTTGATCAATTAATTGTATGTTCCACCAACAGGTGCCCCTTACTAATAATGACTGTACTATTAGCTCCACAGATTTTATGTGTAACTACACTGATCTTCCAAGAGTAAACTGAATTGTTACTTAATCTTGCCACAACAATCGGCGGAAAACTTCCAAACTCATATTTTATCAACATCTGGAAACTGTTCAAACAATATATGGCGAGACTGAACTGCACGCAACTGTTGCTAACGACACCCGAAGGACGAGTCTACCTTCGCATTCTGGCGCCTGACTAGTAGCACTTGGGCATTCTTGAACTTATCAGAAATACAACACCCCTGCCAGAAAAATACGCGCTCGAGTCGGGGAAGTTCCAGGCATGTGAAAAGGGTATGATTTACTAAGTCGTACCACTATCGACGGAAGCAGCCTATCAAGATTATGAAAGTAGCTTCTTCATTTGCAATTTCATTTTTGTTCTCTATTGTTTGTTTTTCTTAAATCACGATACTTTTATAATGCTGTGTGTGCTTCAGCTCTAATCAACTTCGATTAGTCGAAAAAAGCTCTTTAATTAATCTCATTTTGTACTCAATGATGCATTTTGCATCTTTGGCGGTCGATTTTGCCACTAGCCAGTGGGAAGCGTTCGCGATTTTGGAATCACGAGGCGCTCTTGGTTCGAATGAACATTCGCCATTCTGTGTCCTCTTTCCGCTCGGCTTGGAGTTCTCGTCTGTTTTGTTCGATCTGGGAGAAATTCTGTCGTGATCTGCTACTGACCTGAGCCGGTTCGCAGTTTCTACAACGACGAAGAAAACTGGAGAGATCTATTCAATTACTTAACGAGAGTGCATAGATGCTTCGTGGACTCAGGTGGGAATGCCTGCAGGGAAGATAGGTGTAACAGACGCATAGACTAAGCTTAACGAGAGTACATGTTTCCCACTATACGTTTGCTGTACAGAAGCTGTCCGTGCGTTTTGGCACCATACTCAATGAATAACTACGGTTAATAGCGTGGAGTGTGGTTTGAGAATGCGCGTGTTAGCCGGAAACCGGTGACCACTTAAAGATGAATTTTACATCAATGCAACTGCGACGGACGAAATAAAAAATTATCCAATATCCTCAGTACTGAACAGCTGCAGACATACCGCCTCGTGGCAGCATGCCTCCAATTAGCAAATATACTCATTTTTCCCTCGCTGTATGTGCAAATGGAACACGAATGCGAAGGAGTGGTAGTCGTACGAAGTACCCTCTGCTACCCACCGTAAGTGGTTTGCGGAGTATGTATGTGGATATGGATGCAGAAGTACATTCTCAGTATCCACACAGTTAACTTGCGATCAGTCCACATACAGACTTGTGATATACTCTACTGCACAGTGGATTGGAAGTTCGTAGGTTGCTTACTTTTTGTTTGATGGAGGCTTATTATAGGAGCGAATGTTGTTTTTTCAATCCATTACGCCCTTCAAAATTACCATTCTCTCCTGCATCAAAAGGAGGTGTTGCTCTGTGGAAACTTGCGTATCCAGAGAGTATTGTTCCGATTACTCTTTTCTCGCTTCCCGCACCCGGGTTCCCGGGTTCGATTCCCGGCGGGGTCAGGGATTTTCTCTGCCTCGTGATGACTGGGTGTTGTGTGATGTCCTTAGGTTAGTTAGGTTTAAGTAGTTCTAAGTTCTAGGGGACTGATGACCATAGATGTTAAGTCCCATAGTGCTCAGAGTCATTTGAACCATTGTTTGAACCGATTACTCTTTGGAAGAAACTTTCTTGTGTTAGTCACTCTGACACCCCAAGTGGCCTTTTAAATCACCCAAATTCTCTCACAAATAATACATAAATATAAACCAACTCACTACATTTCCTAGATTTGTTCAGTGCTGATACATGGTGCCACACCAACACATTGTGGACATACGTTGGCGCCACTGAGGTAAGGTAATGCTGTGAGATGGCACAAAAAGTTTACTGAACTAATTATGTTCTGCACTTCCGTACCACTAGCAATAAATATTATTTTTCCACATGAAACTAGGTTCCACAAGGGCGAGGGTGAGTCGTCGGCTGATGTTAACGGAGGACCGCTGTTTTCTATATGTACTGCAGAGAGACCTGCTGTATTAGTGAGATATACATTGTGGAATAAATGTTAGCAGGGACTTCGTAACTACAATATTAGATGTAAATCTTACTCTGAACTTGTGCTCTGATTTTATTGGTTCAAGTAGGTATTGGTTTAATTATTCTTTCCTATCTAAAATCAGGGATTACATATCAGACGGATCATCCTCAATTGTACTGTTTGGAGCTCTAAGCCGAAATCAAACACGCTGTTGAGTTTTCTGACAGTTTCTTGATATGTCGTTACTCCTTATTTAATATTTGTTACGCAAAATCCATTTCGGCTGCATCTAGTTTGTCTGTGATTATTTCATTACATATTTGCAGTCAGATGATTCCAGCTTGTTTTCTGGTGCATAAAGGTTCATACACTGACCAGTCAAAAGATTTTGACCATCTACCCAATAGGCGGTATGTCCACCTTTAGCAAGGATAACAGCGGCGAAGCTTCGTGACTTGGAAGCAGTGAGACCTTGGTACGTCGCTAGTGGGATTTGGTACCACATCTGCACACACAAGTGACCGTATTTCCGTACATACCCGGGGAGGCCCGAAGAACTCTGACGCCACGTTTAATCACATCCCAGATGTGTTCGATTGGGTTCAGATCTGGCGAGTTGAGTGCCCAGCACATCAACTGGATCTCGCCACTGTCTTCCCGAACCACTCCATCACACTTCTGGTCCTATGACATGGTGCATTATCTTTTTGAAAAATGCCACTGCTGTCGGGAAACACGATCGTCATGAAGGGGCGAACGTCATCCACAACCAGAGTATGATAGCCCTTGGTCGTCATGGTCACTTACACGAGCTCCACTGGACCATGGATGCCTACGTGAATGTTCCCCAGAGAATAATGGAGGTGCCACCAGCTTGTCTCCGTCAGTGGAGGTGTCAAGGAGCTGTTCTCCTGGAAGACGACGGATTCGTGCCATCCCATCGACATGATGAAGAAGCCATCGGGATTCATCAGCCCACGCAACGCTCTGCCACTGCACCAACGTCCAGTGCTGATGGTCAGGTGCCCATTTCAGTCATACATGCTGATGTTGTGGTGTTAACATTGCCACATGCTTGGGTCGTCGGCTGCGGAGCCCACGTTACTATTGTTCGGTGCACCATGTATTCAGACACACTTGTACTCCGCCCAACATTAAAGTCTGTTAATTCCTCCACAGTTCGTCCTCTGTCCTGCTTTACCAGTCTGCCCAGACTAAGATGTCCGACATCTGTGGCAGGGATGGCCGCCCAACCGCAGTGAGTCTGGACGTGGTTTCACCTTGATTTCACCATGTATTGAAGACACTTGCTACAGCACTCCTCGAACACCCGGCAAGTCGTGAAGTTTCCGAAATGCTCCTGCTGAGCCTCCAGGCCATCACAGTCTGCCCTCGGGCACACTCAGATAGATCGCAGGCTCCTCCACGATTCTACATACGGACAGCACGATCACTGATACTACATGCACCGTGCGTGTGTCTGACTAGCAGTCATTCCTCGCCAGTGACGCTGCTATAGTCTGGGCGTGTTTATATCGATAGTAGGTCGGTGGTCATAATGTACTGGCATATCAGTGTAAATCACTACATAGATTAATGGCTCACGGCTTTATTGACCACTCATGGTAGTAGTTAACTTTTAACACACACACACACACACACACACACACACACACACTGAAACGTCCCCTTAGAAAAATTATAAATGACTGTGCTTAAACTGACACACAATATTTTTAGCGCAACTCAATCTGACTTTCAATAATCCCTACAAAAGAATGGCCCTGACTAACAATAACCTATACCTTTCATGAATCACTTACCTCACAAAAATCTTCGTTACTCAAACTACTGCAATACAGCGTGCTCCAATACTGCCAGCTGAATAAAAGATTCTAACTACTGAAGGCACTAACTACTGATAGGCATAGTTAGCAAATGAAAGATTTTGATAGAGAACAAACAATGTATTTACTTTAATAGTGTTCAAAAGTCATTATATATATATATATATATCAGTTCATGATATCCAGTATTACAAACTTACTCTTTCTGGCGGACACACGTCCAGATCATCCGCTCTCAAAACTCCGCCATCTCTCTCCCCACATCCACCACTGCTGGCGGCTCACCTCAAACTGCGCAACGCTACGCGCTGTTAACAGCCAACTGCCCAAAACTACAATAGCAAATATTGCAACAATGCCGACCAGCCTCAGACTGCACGCAGCACAGTCAGTGATTTTCGTACAGAGCGCTATGTGGCGTTACCAATATAAATACCTAAACAACCTACTTATAACACACACACACACACACACACACACACACACACACACACACACACACACACATACACGTCTCCTCCGACCCCCCTCCTCCTCCCCCCCCCCCCCCACACACACACACTCCTTAAAATCTGGCGACACCTGCCAAATTCTGGGTTTTTATCTTTCTCGTCAATTTATGGTTTTATGTCAGTGGCTTCCAACTTACATCTGGTCGAATCTGCCGTAATACAGAAGATGGTTTTCTAGCTGTTTTACAGTGCAGTTTCTTTTATTTAACTGCAATGTTTATCAGTCTTTTGCATTAACATTTTCATTCCATCGTGTCACTACCTATGAGGAGAGTACAAAACATGCTCCGTTAATTCACATTCTTTGCAAGTAACTTTACTATTCTTTAATTATCTGTACACTTTGTAGGACTTAGTTGAATCTGAATGCGTAGCTCTGAAAGTAACTTACAGTAATGATAAGTGAGCTTATGAAAGTTGGACGCTTTTTGCTTAGTTTTTAAGCTTCTTCGTCAGTTGAAGGAAATTCAAAATACACAAGCATGTTTTAAGCAATTACAACAAATTATATCAGTGAACTATGATAAAGAATAGTAAAAAAGGTATTTTCAGTCATATGAATGTTTGTGGTAAGTAATTACATTTCGAAAACAAGTTTGTGTTGATTGGTGTTATCTGCTCATCATTACTTTAGGACGGATGTTCATTTAAATCGGGTGAAGAAATAGTCTTATATTTTCATTTGTACTTGAAGTGTGAAATATTTATGCTTAGGTTGCGCTGACTTCGTGATTTAGTGTGAGCGCTGTTCATTTCCATATGTGTTTTGAAACAGGAGAGCAGGCTATTAGTGATCATCTACTGATATAATTTTGTGGACTTAAGCAGTAGAGTGTGGACAACTAGTAAAATAATTCAGCATTGGTGTGTGATCAACATTTTCTGTTCACAGTGGAAAATAACTTTATTTCAAAAGTGAAGTGCTTAACGACTAGGAGATTACTGTCAGACCATTACAGAAAGAAACACTATAACTTACTTACTAAGCTTCTCGTAATGATGTAATAAATATTTTGCAGTGTGCTGAAGTAGTAACCTTACGCTTTGAGATGTGGAACATTTTTTTTTTTTTTAAATGTTCTGTTTCGTCTTGTTGTGTTTGTAATATACCTTTGCAACATTACGCCTTCCAACGCCACAACACCTCTATCAGTAAAACGAGCCTGTTCGACAATGCTGGATGTAGCCTCGTACGCTTAGAGATTGAAACATCAGCGCCCAGAAACATCGCCGAACATGCTCATTTTGGTGGTCCAGGTGTTATGGTATGGAGAGAGACGGATGTTCTCACCTCCAAAACTTTTTTAGTACGGTATACTCATCGGTCAACGTTCTAGTGACAATGTACTCTTTGCCCATGTACGTATTTCGTGGGTGCATTCGGCTCTCGTGACCGCATTGAATAGCCCAGGTAGAGAGGAGCTCTCGGAATGACAGGATATTCGGCGAATGGACTGGCCTGCACGTGGCCCCGGCGTCAGTCCCATCGGACACGTGTGGAATGCGTTGGGGAGACGTATGCATCCACCAGTTACCATCCGGCAGTAGTCAGCCCAGTTGGTGGAGAATTGGAACGCCCTGCTACCTTATCAGTACTGTGGCCAACACGGTGATGTATGTCATGTATAATTTTGGTTTCTGAATCGATTGTGAGCGAGCAGAGATGTTGTAAAACTGTATCGCAGAAGATAAGTTAGTATCTCTGGGGTGCGCGAGGGCGCAGTTGGGCAGACCAAGTTAAGCTGTGTTAGAGTGAGGAAGTAACAGCAATATCAGTTTTAAATGTAAAGTCTAAATCTATCAATGTGTTTAAACAACATTATTATATCAAGATTATAACGGAAACTGATAAGTGAAGGAAGAAGTCTAATGGAATATCAGAGGTGAATATTGTAATGATTTCATTTTATCTTCACTATTGCTGCGTCATCGGACTAACTTGGTTATTGTACTGAAAGTTGCTAGATTTGAGAGATAGGAAAGTGAATTGTTTGGATGATACGACATTCGTTAAATTTAAATCAGCCAAGAGCACTTTTTCACAGTATACAAAAAAACTTAGTGTTTTCATTTATGCGCGTATCTCATTTTTCTACCAATCTCTCTCTTACAATTTCTAATGGATCATGGAACCAAGTGTGTTCGGAAAATTAGTTCGATTTGCTTCTAACAGGGAACTCATTGCACCTCTCGATTGTCTCTGTGTAGATACAGTAATTTGCAGCTTTAGCATAGGTGCGTGTAAGACAGAGCAGTACTGTAACTCGTTATCCAGCTTTGCGCAGAATAGAGGTAAGGACAAAATATTTTGTTTTTTTATTTATTCAATCAGAGCCACTTTATGTCATTAGAGACAGTTTTTGTGATCAGTTTTGCGAAACCAATTACTATAGGGTTCATGTCAAATTTCATTATTCAGGCAGATTATACTGATCAAAATTCTTACAGTCAGATTGCTAACTTTTACAGTATAAAATAATTCCCTTTTCTTTACGACTTTGTATATTAAATATATTAGACTTACCAAATATTACCAGTAACCAATTCATGTAACTAACACCTAGTACAATTAATGTAACTCACAATCAACTGGTTATCCTTCCTTTCTTCTCCTCGTCTTCATCCTCCTCTTCCCCTCTTTCTCTTTCAATATACACTCCTGGAAATTGAAATAATAACACCGTGAATTCATTGTCCCAGGAAGGGGAAACTTTATTGACACATTCCTGGGGTCAGATACATCACATGATCACACTGACAGAACCACAGGCACATAGACACAGGCAACAGAGCATGCACAATGTCGGCACTAGTACAGTGTATATCCACCTTTCGCAGCAATGCAGGCTGCTATTCTCCCATGGAGACGATCATAGAGATGCTGGATGTAGTCCTGTGGAACGGCTTGCCATGCCATTTCCACCTGGCGCCTCAGTTGGACCAGCGTTCGTGCTGGACGTGCAGACCGCGTGAGACGACGCTTCATCCAGTCCCAAACATGCTCAATGGGGGACAGATCCGGAGATCTTGCTGGCCAGGGTAGTTGACTTACACCTTCTAGAGCACGTTGGGTGGCACGGGATACATGCAGACGTGCATTGTCCTGTTGGAACAGCAAGTTCCCTTGCCGGTCTAGGAATGGTAGAACGATGGGTTCGATGACGGTTTGGATGTACCGTGCACTATTCAGTGTCCCCTCGACGATCACCAGTGGTGTACGGCCAGTGTAGGAGATCGCTCCCCACACCATGATGCCGGGTGTTGGCCCTGTGTGCCTCGGTCGTATGTAGTCCTGATTGTGGCGCTCACCTGCACGGCGCCAAACACGCATACGACCATCATTGGCACCAAGGCAGAAGCGACTCTCATCGCTGAAGACGACACGTCTCCATTCGCCCCTCCATTCACGCCTGTCGCGACGCCACTGGAGGCGGGCTGCACGATGTTGGGGCGTGAGCGGAAGACGGCCTAACGGTGTGCGGGACCGTAGCCCAGCTTCATGGAGACGGTTGCGAATGGTCCTCGCCGATACCCCAGGAGCAACAGTGTCCCTAATTTGCTGGGAAGTGGCGGTGCGGTCCCCTACGGCACTGCGTAGGATCCTACGGTCTTGGCGTGCATCCGTGCGTCGCTGCGGTCCGGTCCCAGGTCGACGGGCACGTGCACCTTCCGCCGACCACTGGCGACAACATCGATGTACTGTGGAGACCTCACGCCCCACGTGTTGAGCAATTCGGCGGTACGTCCACCCGGCCTCCCGCATGCCCACTATACGCCCTCGCTCGAAGTCCGTCAACTGCACATACGGTTCACGTCCACGCTGTCGCGGCATGCTACCAGTGTTAAAGACTGCGATGGAGCTCCGTATGCCACGGCAAACTGGCTGACACTGACGGCGGCGGTGCACAAATGCTGCGCAGCTAGCGCCATTCGACGGCCAACACCGCGGTTCCTGGTGTGTCCGCTGTGCCGTGCGTGTGATCATTGCTTGTACAGCCCTCTCGCAGTGTTAGGAGCAAGTATGGTGGGTCTGACACACCGGTGTCAATGTGTTCTTTTTTCCATTTCCAGGAGTGTAGTATAACTAGATAATGCGAAATAAGTAACTTTGTAAATATAAAATTAAAATTGTAAGCATAAAATTGATAAACAAACTAGCATGTAAAATCGTAAAATTAATAATGACAAATTTGCACTGATGCAACAAATAAAATGTAACAGACTAAAAACATGTATCCTGATACATCCAAAAAGGGTATTGCAGGCCCTCAAACAGCCCGCCCTTCCCCCTCAGGGAAGGCAACGAAAAAAAAAAATTACAACTGTTTGTTCTTATTGTAGTGCATCTTTGCTTGCAAGTTACGACATTTCAAGTTTCATTACGACAGTTTATTTGTTATTACATCCCACAGCTTACTATTTAGTGTACCGAGCGAGGTGGCGCAGTGGTTAGACACTCGACTTGCATTCGGGAGGATGACGGTTCAATCCCCCGTGCGGCCATCCTGATTTAGGTTTTCCGTGATTTCCCTAAATCGCTCCAGGCGAATGCCGGGATGGTTCTTTTGAAAGGGCACGGCCGACTTCCTTCCCCATCCTTCCCTCATCCGATGAAACCGATGACCTCGCTGTCTGGTCTCCTTCCCCAAACAACCCAACCCCAACCCAACCCAACTATTTAGTGTAATCATCGTCCCAGAGCTTACTATTTAGTGTAATCATTGTCTTTGAATAAAAGTGTCATTTCTGTTTTCTGATACCACATTCCTATTAGTTCCCCTCTGTACAAATACTGTAGCAGTTCTTTGCATGTATGCTTCAACTTCATCGAACTGCGTTATTTGGCAGTGTCCTATGACAAAGTTACTTTCATTGTTGAGTTTTGGATACCAATGTATTACTGAGGAACATCAGTTTTGGAGAAGGCAACAAAGGGACTTAGCTGAGAGGAGATATTGCGAAGATGAAAAACAAAAAAATCCCAGAAGATAAGAATACACGAAGCAACGCACGAGACGAGTCTGAGGACTGTCGACAGAAAACAAAAGAAAAAAGAAGCTCTCTGGTTTTTAAACACTTTTCACTGTGTCCCCTTATCTACGGTTATTTCGCTCAGTAGGTAGAAAAGATGCTTAGAGAACTACAGAGCGAGTAATTTCTCCTTTAGTTCGTCCTTTTTTTAAGTCTTTCTTTGTAAAGTGGCATCTCATTAACCGCATGAAACGGCTGCTACATAAATCCCGCGAAATGGCGCCTCCTTCTTGCCTGAAGTCGACCGCCAAGCTGTTTAAGCCGCTTTCGCGGCAAGGAGTAACAATAAAGAAGGAGATTACAAGACAGCGGGCAGCGATCCCAGACAAGAACTTCTACGGCGCTTTCTCAGCACACACACACACACACACACACACACACACACACACACACACACACACATCCAAATATACGCAGAGGAAACAGAGGGAGACCGGTAAAAGTGGGGAAGGCGTTTCTCAGAGCTCAAAATGCGTCGAGCACTTCTCTCTGCCCACACACGAATTCCCGTGGTGTGAGTGCAATAAGAACGAAAACCGACGGGGAAAACAGCGATATCGCAGGAGCGAGAGACGAGGGGGAGAAAAAAAAAGTGACTTCGACAAAGTGAACTTCTAACACACATAGCCGAGTGTTAGTGGAATAGCTCTTATAAGGATTTAAAGTACAAACCAAAACTACTGTGATACTTTCCCCAACTACAGCTCTGCGCCTACTTCGCTGAAATTATGATGCTTCAGTTAACATGAATGAATGAAAATATCTTTTACATACAGTGCATCGATAACTACGGAAAAGCTTTGTCTATGCAAAATACGATTTCGGATTTGTACTCTGCAAATAAAATACAATTACTTGGTACACACAATAACATTTTGTTCGCTTTGTAATTTGACATTTTTGTAAGGATTTTTGTGAACCCTGCATCCTTGTGTTAACCTAGTTCCCAGTATGTTTGAGATGACGTATTTCCTTACGAAAGTTACAAAATAACAACTGAAAGGAAAATTTATTTAATCAAAATATCCACGGGTATGCTGCCGGTCTATAGTGTCCAACGGGCACAATATTTCGGCGATCATACATGTCGCCATCATCAGGTGAACTGACGGACTGAGCTCCTGTGAACGTGCCGGCACGGAGATCCGTACGCTATGGCTGCTCAGAGGGAACTGGGTTCGGTCGCGGCGGCGGCCGATTTAAATACCCTCCGCCCGCGGCGCGCTCCCTCCGCCGTCCGCGCCCCGCGCCGCGGTCGCGCGGTGGAATAGGTTGCGACGGCGTCTGAGATGACGTCGGTGTGATGGCTCTGTCCGCCGTGGCCGTCACAACTACACGTTTGCTCGATTTACTCTTGATTAACCCGATCGCTGGTTCCCAAGCGTTGCTAAGATTATAGCCACAGTCACGGTTTATGAGGTCGTCATTGGTGCGAATTTCGATGGCCTCTCTAACAACGCTGTCCCAGTATCTCGACGTCTGTACCAGAATCCTCGTGCGGTCATACTCCATGGCGTGATTTTCCGACAAACAATGTCAGCGACCGCCGACTTGCTCGGATACATCAGTCGAGTGTGCCTCTGGTGTTCACGGCATCGATCCTCGACGGTACGCATCGTCTGACCAATATACGACTTGCCACATTGACACGGAATCTGGTATACGCCGGCCTTCCTCAAACCCAGGTCATCTTTGGCGCTCCCCACCAGTGCACGAGTTTTATTTGGAGGACAAAACACAGTTCCGACCCGGTGTTTCTTCAGAATGCGGGCGATTTTCCCCGAGAGTGCACCTGTGTATGGAATAAATGCAGTGCCTACCTCTTCCATCGTGACTTCATCCATCTCAACAGGTTGTGCTGCAGTGGTTGGGCGGAGAGCACGTTGAATCTGTCACTCTGAGTACCCATTTTTTTGAAATACAGTTCTCAGATGTTCCAATTCCTGGGGTAGACTCTCTGCGTCAGAGATAGTGCGCGCCCCATGTACTAGAGTTTTAAGTACCCCATTCCTCTGTGAAGGGTGGTGGCAGCTGTCTGCGTGCAAATACAGATCAGTGTGCGTTGTCTTCCGATACACCCCATGACCTAGGGTGCCGTCGGCCCTTCTCTTGACCAAGACGTCAAGGAAAGGTAATTTACCCTCCGTTTCAGTCTCCATAGTGAATTTGATGTTGGGGTGTATGGAGTTTAGATGTGTAAGGAAGTCAAGGAGTTTATCCATACCATGTGGCCAGATGACGAACGTGTCGTCCACGTAACGGAAAAAGCAAGTAGGTTTCCATACGGATGACGACAGGGCTTCCTCCTCGAAGTTCTCCATGTACAAATTCGCTGTATCCGATGTATCCGATTTTTATCAAATACGCCGGGAGAAACTCAAGAATCACAAAATTTATTTAGGTAGATAAACATAAGAAAAGTTACCCTTCCTGAGAAGTTGTCAACATAGTTTATTTAGGTAATATATAATTTTTTGAATGGAACATCATGTTTTCTGTTATACAGCTGTTGCATTTAAACCAACTCAGTACAAATTAATTTAAATCGAAATTGTATCAGTTTTAGTTTATGAGATATAAATCTTCAGAATTTTAGAGGTCGATGCAAAATGTACGTGACTAGCTGTGTTCAGATTAGGACAGTTGATATTTTTAAAAATATCGCGAATCCGATGTATCGATATTTAAAATGGATATCATTATTGTCTCTCGATATATCAAAAAAAAGGTATCGATGCATCGGAGGAAGAAATTATGACGTACCGGCCTACAAAAATATCGGCCGCACATTGTAAATATACTGCCAGTTGTAGGTTTAAATATTGATTTATTATTAGGTATTCTATGTATCAACAAGCTAGCAGCCTGCTTATCCCCCTTAGCGCAAGAACTGAAAGAAAAACACTTAATTTGAAAATCTATAAGCTATTAATGGGACTTTGTGCAGATGAAAAGCTTGTATTACAATACTTTTTGTTCGACTGTTGTGTTATTTATTAGCAATTGTGTACATGGTGCACTGCCATGCAATATTTCATTCCAGTTAATCACTCACACCTTATTTTCTTAATTGATCATTGGCTGCACGTCGAAATAAATCTTTTTCCATGCTGATGTAGGAAAATTACGTGCTGAAGCTAAACGTCGTAGTTTCTGTTCGTAGCGCCAAGCCCGATTGCGTCAGAATTTCACCTCACACGTCTCCACCCACAGCAAAGACCAATCCTTTCTGTTAAATTTTTGTTCATCATTTTAGCAACTGTTTATGAAAAACGCCAGTATAAAGAAATAGCACACTATTTACTCACATCGGAATTCTTGTAATGCCACTCACACTACCACCTCTTTTGTGAGCACTGCACTTGCTCAACACACACATAAAGAAAGACTGGGCGTGACGAAAGATCAAGAAATAGCAAGACTCCGTCACACAGCGAAAGTAAAATTATATTCTGTTACAATTTAACAAGAACAATTCAAATATTACCGAAAATTGCAAAAAAAAAAAAAATGTCTAATGGTGTTCCCAGCTATGCATACGTGGCGAAGGCTACAACGTTATATTTTACTTTTGACAGGAGCGGAGCTGCTCCAAATTCTGACTATTGCTTTCTAACAATGTAATTTTACGGTTTAGCAACATTTATTGTTGTCAGTACAGCCCTAGTAGGTGTCGAAACCTAGGTCAACGTACCTACTGTTTATGTGCAACCAATTGGCTGTTTAATACTATGTTGTTAGCAGTATGCGGTTGCTGAATAACAGCCTTGTTCAAAATAGTAAACACAATATAAAATAAAAATATCGGCTTTCGATATTGTCCTTTGGGTACTGACATATCGATATATCGGTGGAGGATACGTCGCCGATATACAGGGTGTTACAAAAAGGTACGGCCAAACTTTCAGGAAACATTCCTCACACAGAAATAAAGAAAAGATGTTATGTAGACATGTGTCCGGAAACGCTTGATTTCCATGTTAGAGCTCATTTTAGTTTCGTCAGTATGTACTGTACTTCCTCGCTTCACCGCCAGTTGGCCCAATTGAAGGAAGGTAATGTTGACTTCGGTGCTTGTGTTGACATGCGACTCATTGCTCTACAGTACTAGCATCAAGCACATCAGTACGTAGCATCAACAGGCTAGTGTTCATCACGAACGTGGTTTTGCAGTCAGTGCAATGTTTACAAATGCGGAGTTGGCAGATGCCCATTTGATGTATGGATTAGCACTGGGCAATAGCCGTGGCGCG
This sequence comes from Schistocerca piceifrons, assembly GCF_021461385.2. Lineage (NCBI taxonomy): Eukaryota > Metazoa > Arthropoda > Insecta > Orthoptera > Acrididae > Schistocerca > Schistocerca piceifrons. The sequence continues at coordinate 1,196,502,396 of NC_060138.1, forward strand.
GTATGTTTGTATCGAGACAGATTTCCAGAACGAAAGTGTCCCGACAGGAAACGTTCGAAGCAATTGATCGGCATCTTAGGGAGCACGGAACATTCCAGCCTATGACTCGCGACGGGGGAAGACCTAGAACGACGACGACACCTGCAATGGACGAGGCAATTCTTCGTGTAGTTGACGATAACCCTAATGTCAGCGTCAGAGAAGTTGCTGCTGTTCAAGGTAACCTTGACCACGTCACTGTATGGAGAGTGCTACGGAACAACCAGTTGTTTCCGTACCATGTACAGCATGTGCAGGCCCTACCAGCAGCTGATTGGCCTCCACGGGTACACTACTGCGAATGGTTCATCCAACAATGTGTCAATCCTCATTTCAGTGCAAATGTTCTCTTTACGGATGAGGCTTCATTCCACGTGATCAAATTGTAAATTTTCACTATCAACATGTATGGGCTGACGAGAATCCGCACGCAATTGAGCAATCACGTCATCAACACAGATTTTCTGTGAACATTTGGGCAGGCATTGTTGGTGATGTCTTGATTGGGCCCCATGTTCTTCCACCTACCCTCAATGGAGCACGTTATCATGATTTCATACGGGATACTCTACCTGTGCTGCTAGAACATGTGCCTTTACAAGTACGACACAACATGTGGTTCATGCACGATGGAGCTCCTGCACATTTCAGTCGAAGTGTTCGTACGCTTCTGAACAACAGATTCGGTGACCGATGGATTGGTAGAGGCGGACCAATTCCATGGTCTCCACGGTCTCCTGACCTCAACCCTCTTGACTTTCATTTATGGGGGCATTTGAGAGCTCTTGTCTACGCAATTCCGGTACCAAATGTAGAGACTCTTCGTGCTAGTATTGTGAACGGCTGTGAAACAATACGCCATTCTCCAGGGCTGCATCAGCGCATCAGTGATTCCATGCGACGGAGAGTGGATGCATGTACCCTCGCTAACGTAGGACATTTTGAACATTTCCTGTAACAAAGTGTTTGAAGTCACGCTGGTACGTTCTGTTGCTGTGTGTTTCCATTCCATGATTAATGTGATTTGAAGAGAAGTAATAAAATGAGGTCTAACATGGAAAGTAAGCGTTTCCGGACACATGTCCACATAACATATTTTCTTTCTTTGTGTGTGAGGAATGTTTCCTGAAAGTTTGGCCGTACCTTCTTGTAACACCCTGTATATTGACGTGTCCCATGGGAAACACCAATACATAGATATATCGATATTTGTCAACAGCCCTAGTTCAGATGGGTATTCTGCTGGTGCAATGTTCATATAGGTTATGTGTTGAAACGAGAAGCCATTTTTCTAAGTGCGACTCCTAAACTAACTGCAGACGAAATGGAATTACTGATCATAAATTTGTAAATTCTGTCGACCCACAAAAAGATATTTCACCTGAATATATTCCAGTTATTCATTAAGTTGTTGGTATAACAACCATCCTCGGCGCGCTGTTTGGAATCATCTTCGGTTAGACTCTATAGTGTAATATGACACTACAGTGTACAAGGCAGTTCGAAATGCACAAACATACGAGGTTCGCTCACACACGGTTACTGGCGTGAATTAAAGATACCCCAGATGACTTCAGACAGCGCATTGAGGAAGTCTGTCGTTCCATGGCGGCAGCAGCTTTACATCTCGTCCGTACGTCCTTTAGAAGGCACATCGAATTCTGCATTCAGCAAAATCGGGACCAACTTGAACACCTAACTTGAATGAGCACTCTACAAACAAAACTTCCATCTGAACACTGTCAATTATTTACATCATATTGTGTCAGCCCCAAAAAAAATTTGAACGTTTCTAGCTCCTAGCTAAAACTGATAAAAACTTAATTTAAACTGATGCCTAATCAGTTGGCTTAATTATATCAGTTATATGATAGAAGAAACTACGCTCTGTTTAAAAACTTTATACTCATTGCTGTAATTCTCTGTAAAATAACTATAAAATATGTACATAAATACACAGAGACAATAACGTTTCATACTTTCACCTGTCTAAATACATATTCCTTTCACTTTTTTTAGTCTTTCTATTGCCCAACTAGGCTCACGAAAGAACTTCAGTTCCCCTTCTTTTTTTGTTGTTTCCTATTTTTTCAGCGTGCCATCTTCTCCCCGCATTGTCTTTTTCTATTTTGTGCCCACGATGTTCCCGATTCCTGATTTCTTCTGCCTTGACAACCTTCTAAACTTAGTAGGTCATTCTTGGAAAAGTTTCTTTAGGTTATTTCCGATTCTTTAACGCTGTTTCTTTCTAATTATTTTTTTTTTACTTCTGTAATCCATGGTATTTTAGATTTCTTTTTCCTTAAAGGCAAGAATATTTGTTTCGTTACCCTTTTGATATTCATTTGGTAGAGGTGTCCAAAGAAGAACAATCTTAATTTTGCCATTACGTCTGATATTTTCTCTGTATTTTCATAGATCTACTCGTTACTTCCAATTTTCGAACTATCTTTAGTTTGTATTACATCCATTAATTACTTAATAATCTGCCTTTCAACGGTTCACTGTGCGATGGGGAGGAAGATAAGTGGTGCAGTTGAAGAGTTCACACGAATGTCCATATATAAATGTTCATTAAAAATTTTAGTGCAAATTCTGGCTCTCACGTAAGTCTCAGGGGATGGTTTCCACACTTGGTGCATTAGTACACTGTTCCACACCCACGCATTAGTTATAGTTTTTGAATTAGTATTCACTCAGACATAAGTACAGTTTATGCTAGGGAACAGAAATTATGCGATTATTATAGTAAAATCATTTCTGATGACACAGTTCAATTAAGTTTTTATTACCACTATTTATTGGCGTCGTCCTTTTCTTTCACACAATGAAATTAGCGCTGGTTAGACGGTTTACAGTTTTATTTTACTAATAATTTGACTCCGAGCCCCAAATAACGGTAATGTAGGCTGGTATAATCGAAAATTGCTCAATCAACTCGAACAGAACCACAGGTCTCACTGTCCTCTTTGTTCTAGCAGTTTTGGCGCGAAATTACAGATCGCCACATGTTCACTTACGCCGATGTATACCTCGTAATTCGTACTCACACAAATAATCGTTGCACTTACAGTTCACCAGAAATATGCTTGCACACTTGCACTATTAAACAATACTATTTGACGAAATAAATCGGCGCGAAAAATTCTTCAAAAATTCTTACTCAAACGACCACATTAGCCACCCACAAGTGGGGCTCACTCGCCACCCACTGGCTAACTCCGCCACCCACACGCTCACCGACTGTCGAACGACTCCCTGACGACTGACCAACGACCGCCCAACGACTTTTTTTTTCATCTTTCATCCCCTTTTATAAGGTTGGGCTGTATCTAGAGCTTACATCTTTTCAGCCATAGGTGCTTTAATACTGTTAGGACTCCATTTATTTTTATTATTTGGGAAAAATTGTTATTTCCTATTTTACTTATAATATTAATTATCCAATTCAATAACAATAATTCTTAAATAATTAATTATATGTCTTCTATTCCTAACCATCAATACTTTCTTTCTTTTTCCTACTTAATCTACTTCTTCCTCTTTTCTTCTGGTTCCTTGTTCCTGAGAGGAAAAATGTCATATCCCGGCATTAGCCTAATGGGTAGGGAAAACCACTCTAAAACCCCCAATGGGATAATGTATGTTATATAATGTTTTACTTTATTTCGTATTTTTCTCTAGACTATCACTTAATTTATTTAATTTTTTTTACTGTGTGACTGATATTTACACTTCAGCTTTCATTAACTAAATGGGTACTATTATTAGAAGGTCCAAGAGGAATTTTCCTATCCCATTCTTCATTAGTCTACCTAATACATTGTGCTACAGTATGTGATAGAAATGTATACTGGTAGCGTGGAAAATTGAAATGCATAAGTTCTTCTTTTAATGTTTTAATTGTTAGCTTATCAGAGTGAATATTCATTCCTATATTGCTGACAATCTCAATCAATCGGCGCTGTAGCAGTAATATATTTACTGAATTATATATATCTTGATTTGTAGTGTAGAGACTTGATCTAGTAGTGATTCATAAGATTCTTCATTCTGTGTTTAAAACTCTTTCTGTTTGCTGTTTACTTGTAGTCCACACTGGTGCCCTATTTTCCAAGACCGAACTTATAAACATTTTGTAAGTATAAATCAATGTACTGGTGGGTGCTCCTCTTTTACGTCCTCTAATTAACTTTAAAAGTCCGGTTCTTCTCCTTGCCTTTACTAGGATATTATCTATGTGCGGCTTCCATGACAGTGTTGTGTCCATTGTAAGAACTAAATAATTTGCTTTTGGTTTTGGTAAAATTTCTTCTCCCAAGAGTTTTAACTTCACTTTATCCGGTGTTTGCAATTTATTAGTGGTAAAATTTCTGTTTATGAATATCACCAATTGACTCTTCTGCCCATTAGGTTTAATGCGCCAGGTGCTGAGCCATTTTTCTAATTTTATGAGGTATTGTGTATTTGTATTATTCAATTCTTCAGACGTTCTCTCATGACACCAATAAACGGTATCATCTGCATAAAGTGCCAAGCCTTCATTCCAATGGGTAGGCTGTGGAATGTCAGCTGTATATAAGGTGTACAGCAAAGATGAAAGAATAGCACCCTGTGGCACCCCAGCTTCTGGAATGAACAGACTAGACAGTTTGTTATTAATCGATACATATGTAGGTCTATTAGCAATAATAGAGATAAGGAGTGAGATAAATTGAATTGGGATACGAAACGTCATAAGCTTATAATATAATCCTAGTCGCCACACTCTGTCAAAAGATCTTTCTATATCCAAATATAAGGTTGATGCACAATATGTAATATTTAAGGCCTTAGTAATATTAGTACATATCCTAATAAACGGATCTATAGTTGAATGTTGTTGCCTAAAATCTGCTTGTATGTCAGGTATAAGCCTTTGGTCTTCTGCAAATTTATGTAATCGTCTGTTTAATATGGACTCAAAAGATTTTCCAAGAGTTGATAAAAGTGTTATGGGGCGATAGGATGTTGGATTATTTAATGGTTTTCCAGGTTTTGGTATCATAATTAGTTTTGCTGCTTTCCATTGTTGTGGTATTTGTTTTAATTTTAAAACATTGTTGTACAAACAGTGTAATGTTGTAATTATGTTCTCCCTTGGAGTTGCTCTAAGATGTTGTCTGCTAATTCCACCCATTCCAGGTGATGTGTTTTTGCCATTATTCATTGCTTTATCTATTTCCTCTTCTGTAATATCTTGAATCAGTGCTAATTTCTCTTCATTTAAAACTTCTGGGGATGTTAAAATCATTGACATTTATTCTTCAGCTTTTTTGTGCATATTATTAAAAAGTGGATCCTTAGGTATTTTATGAGTTTCTATTAAAATTTCTCTAAAAATTTGTGCTTTTTCTTGACTATCTGTTATTATATTCCCATTATATTATAGTTGAGGCTCAATGTTTATTTTATCCCCTATAATACGTTCAAAAGTCTTCCATAACATGTTTGATTGTTTGTGATCTAACAGAACACACATTTTTGCCCATCTTTGCCAAAAAAAATCTGCTAATTGTCTTTTAACAAGCATATTCAACCTGTTCCATTTTATTCTCAATTCTTCAAACTCAAATCTTTTTAGCTGTATTAAAATCTGTAAGGTTAGACTCTAGTATTCTGCCATTTGTTGCAGAATCTCCAAAAGTATTACATCTTACTCTTAGATCACCCATTATAATGAAAGGGCCCATATTTGTCATCTATTCAAAAAATTCTATAGGTAATCTGACCTTTGGAGGGATATTTTGTAGTTAAAAAGATAAATTTCTTAGTTCTTGTTTGTGTCTTCAATATCACAGCTTGTACATTTTTCAAATTTTCTGGCAAATCAATCCTAACTGGTGGAAAATTTTTGCTATATAATGTTGTTACTCCTCTACTAATATTCCTTCCACTTGTATTAGTATGATATCTATGGTATATAAAATCCTTGATCTCTACTTGCCACTCAGATACCTTTGTCTCTGCAATACCAATCACACCGACATTTTCTGACTCTATACAATGTTCTGTTAAATTAATTTTCGATCGTATACCATTTGTATTGACAAAGGCAATAATGGTTTCTCTAACAATTACATTATTTTCTCGAGGATCCATTTTTGTATGCTACCTTCAAAATTAGAACTGGTTTCTACTCTTTAAAATATTTGTTTTAAGTACTGTCAAGTTTTGGTATTTCTTCTACTTGTATATTTTCTGTGGACTATTCTTTTTTAAAGGTGGCCATTGCTTTTGTGCCAACTGTAGTGGTTCTTGTATTGTATGTAATCGGTCCTGAAGAATGTTTATGTGGATATGCATGGAGCTTAAATTCTGCATTGTAGCAGTCTTCCTGTTGAAAAATTTCTTTGCTACATCTGTAATGGCTGTTTGTATTTTATTCTTCCTATCAGGTAGTATATTGATCAGAGTTGTAGTAACTGCTCTAAGCAGATCATCTACTTGAACATAATTTTCGTCAATGTCAGCTTCGTTTGTAACTGGTGTATTGATACTGTGCACTTTGGCAGTTGTGTCAATCGTTGCGGCCTCTCTTAGTCTCTTAGGACATCTAACATCAGTTGCTAGGTGGTCTTCTCCACATGTCTGAAATTTTGGTTTTACGTTTTTAGCTGTGCAGCTACTTGTAAAATGTTGACCTGCACATTTACCACATTTTGGTGGTTTTGTGCAGTTGTTAGCAGAATGTTCGAGGTTATAGCATTTCACACATTGTACTGGTTGTGGAGGAGGAAGCTTCAAAGTTTCTACTGTATGTACCTTACAAAACATCTTCAAAAGATTTTTTTTAAAAGATAATCTACTGTATGTTGTTCACGCGTAATCACGCGCATTTTTGCAATTATCTTTCCTGTTTCTTTGGATTTCATTCTAACTACCCTGACAAAATTGAGATCTAGTTCCTTGAGAACTTCTTCAACTTTATTAATTGTATCATCAAAGTCAACCTTTGTTACGACTAAACTCAAACTTGGAACAAAATTCCCGGAATTTCTTTGCTGTTGTTGTCTAGGATTGTATTTGGGTCTCATTGCTTCAACTTTCATTTCTGGTCGGAAATTTGCCTTTAGTTCCTCAATATTTGTGTTTTTACTGACAAGAATTACACTACCATTTCGACTTAATTGTATGTCCTTTATTACTTGTGCCAGATTTACTTGTGTTAATTTAGTGTACAATGCCTTTGTTGTTTCGCCTTTTTCCAAATTTGAAACGCGAACTGCATGCTCACAATTAGTCATATTTTTTGTACTTGTCTCTTTGTTGTCAGACTCAGTGTCTGTTAAATGGCTTTTTTTCTTCAGTTTCATTTGGCTAGTGTAGCCCTGTTCTTCATTACCTTGAATAACTATGTTATATGTGTGTTGATTGTCCTCTTGAATGGTGTCTGTAACATTTAAGTGTTGCTCTCCATTTTGGTCAGTATCTGTTAGATCTTGCTGTATTTTTTCATTTGACTGTTGTGGTAGTGTTTCTTCATTAGTAGTCTCATTTTTGGCTAACTTGTGTTTGCATTTTAGTTTTTGTGTGTCTGTTTTCTTTGTCATACTAGCATAAGCTGAAGTGCTATATCTGTTTGATTTTACTCGTGGATTATTCTTTGCCCTGTTCTGCGCCTTGGCCTCTGCAAACGCTGGCTGATCCTACATGAACGCGGCCCTGGCTTGTGAATACCCTAGCTAACTTCCCTATTTCTGGCTGTCCGGAAAACTCGCCTATTGAATAACAGATATAAATGCAGAACACAACAATTCTGTGTAGCAAATAAATTTGCTGATTTGCTTCAACAGACTTTGGGAGACTGCCTTGATGCCTTGACTGCCTTGACTCTGCCTTGCCCCCTGGCCAAGATGGCTGCTCGCTTACATAGCCTCGGATGTCTACCCCCTCCCCCCCCCCCCCCCTCCACCGCTTCATCCCTGGCTAAGCAAGTACCAATCTCACCAGTTAAGGTTACAAATTTTGACACATACCTCCTTCAACAGAAATAAGTACACCATCGGAACCGCGCTAAAGAGTACATCTTCTTCAGTATGTTACATTAATTTCTGGGATTATTCTATGGCCGGTAAATCAAGTTTTCGTTTTCTTCAAAATTTCGCCACTTAGCGCAAATTTCTTTGTTTACATCTGTGCTGCAAAGTTTTAACATAGGACTGCATATAGCACTGTTTCTAGACGTAATCTATAGCGATCTACACATTGCACTGTTCATAATCTTCATATCTATAATAATTAACTAATTATATGCGATAAATGTTAATAATAATTTGCAAACGATGAAAACTATTGCAAATTAATTGTATAGTATAACTTAACTAGTTTAAAATACGTGTGATGCCATCCAAAATGTTATACAGAGGCGTTCTTTACGTCATGAATTTTGTATTGAATTTTATAAATAATTTCCCATCAATTTTGTTTATTGCTCTTTATTAGCTTAATTGTTTATGAATCTTAACATATAACTACGGCACTCGATCCGCTATGACGAGACGTTTTTAATGAGAGCTCTCTGATCCCTGTAAGTTGTTATTTACTATTTTTATTAATTTTTCAGTATTCGGGATATTAAACAATTTTCAAGTTACTATAACTTTTGCATCTTGTGACTTGAAATAAAGATCGATCTTTCACAAGGTGCATATTGCTGACCACACTCCACTGCCGCATCGCTCTTCACCGCAAGTTACACTGTTTTCGCGTAATGCACGAAAAACTAAACAGTGCCCCAAGCTGCGGGCCACGTGGCCTCCCGAAGGCAAAGGCATCCCACCGACACGTTGCAAATCTCGCGCGGACGCGGCACGCGATTCCGTGAATGGCTCACCATGTTGCGCGCTCGCTTTCCACAAAGCTATCCTTGCATACTAGACCTATTCATCTAGTAACGGGGTTTTGTGCCACCACAACCGTTAGGCATTCAAATGCATATAAGCATTCTGTTCTAACCACCGTGCTGTAGTGTTTTATTTTTGTTTTCGATCAGAAGACTATAAAGCTAATCTGCCACGTGACAATCAGATTATGTAAAGAAGACATTGAGATCTGAAGTAATTTACATTCGTTTATAAAAAGGGCGATCCAATACCTGCCTTCCGAAAAACGTACTGTCCAGAATCATTATGCTAATCAGGCAAAATCGCCATGAGCATTGAGGCCATCATCCCACCGATGCACCAGGTTGAAAATACCTGTTTGGTAAAACACCACGTTTTGTCACGTGAAGAAATCTGTAATTGCCTGCTACATATCCTCATCCGACAGGAACCGTTGACCTTCAAAACCTTTTTTAAGGGACCGAAGGTGTGATAATTTCATAGCGTGGTTGCTCGAGTGCCTGCTACTGGAGATACCATGAAGGATGTGGCTGGCCTCCCAAAACAATCGGCGTCTTGTATGAAATCACGACCAGCACTGAACCTGACGCGCCATTCCACAACTGTGGTTTTCGACACACATACTGTCCCATACACATTCGTTATTCTTTGATGACTATCTACCAGTGTTTGTCCTTCGGCAGCCAAATACGTAATAACATCGCGTTGTTTGGACGCATTTGATAATGAAGTCACCGTAGTTCACATTTCCTCATTTACCGCATGCGCAACAGAAAGACACATATGCCACACTGATCCTTGCATACATGTTATGCTTATGCAGGATAATTCAGCTGTCCCTATACTGAGTATTCTACAACCAGCAACACCTTCAAATACGACAAGAAAATTTTCATATTCTCTTGCTTGTTATGAACAGACTGTTAGCCCAATACAGAAAAAATGGAAATGTCGTGTGGCTAGGGCCTCCCGCCGGGTAGACCGTTCGCCTGGTGCAGGTCTTTCGATTTGACGCCACTTCGGCGACCTGCGCGTCGATGGAGATGAAATGCTGAAGATTAGGACTACACAATAACCAGTCGCTGACCGGAGAAAAATCTCCAACCCAGCCGGGAATCAAACCCGGGCCCTTAGGATTGACAGTCTGTCACGCTGACCATTTAGCTACCGGGGCGGACGCCCAATACAGAAAATGAACAGAACCCTTGTAGGAAATATAATGTAGTTAAATTTTGTGCTGTAGTTTTAGAATTGTTAAAAACATACAAAAGTGACCCTCAAATGCATTTTTTCTTGAGTAATTGGATAACTATGGCCTCCAGCGAAAGCTATCACTGTACAAAATTTAACTACATTAAATATCTGCTAAACGATTCTCTTCACTTTTTTCTGTAGGACTAACAGTTTGGTCATTGTTAGCAATAGACTATGAAAATCTTGTGGGTGGTATTTTAAGGTATTGCTGGCTGCATAAAACCCATTGGTAAGGGCAACTGACTCGCCCTGTATGTCACACTATATGGCACATAAGCTGCAGCAACCCCCTTATACTAATGACCCAAAACACTACAGCCTGACTGGAGGCTGCCTGATGTCGTTGAGTGTATGTATAGACTGTACAGAAAGCACATAAGCGAAGCAAAGACGAAAAGGAAATCATTCTAGGTACGACACTGGCGTTGTGCTCGTCCTCTGGGAACGAGAAATATTTATTTATGATTGACATGGCATGTTTAAACTAACTGTTACTTTGTGTGCAAGAGATTGTGGCAAAAATTATTAATTATCACACTGTGCTGTACGTGAAAAGCAGAATCGATACTGCAGGATAATCCGCGGTATTAGAACAATGAAACACAGAAATAGATTTTCAGAACGTCTTTACTTTTGTTCGGATCTTCTTATGAGAAAGATGTGGATGGAGACGTATGTACTCGTATGTTGTAACGCACTTTTCGTAAAAATATGCTGCTATTTATAACCAAACCATTAGTGTAGTAGCAGTAGCATTCCTACACGTGCGAAAACTTAACTGTACGTTATTTCAGAGGTAAGTAACGTGCGGTAGAGCACGAGTTGTAATTTGTATTGTTGGCCACCATTTGCAAGACGGCAGATATTAATCCAATATTAAGTGGTGTAAATAAGAATGCAGAGGGTTTACAAGTAATTCTTGAGTAAACATATTAAAGGAAAGTTAATTTCAATCATTTTTCAATGAGTCGTATTTTGCGTTGGCGCTTCATGGCTATCAAATGTCCAAGTGACGTGATTTCCGTAGTTAAGAAAGTTATCAGTTTCGAACTAATATAAAGTGTACCACGCGAAACGTGTTCATCCACGCGAACCCACGAAAGCATAAATTATTTTTGGAATGAAAAGATATTTAATTACACCCCTGAGATATTTCCAAAGGTAAAAGATTAAGGTGCTGTACAGCCATTTGTTCCTAATTTATTTTACGTATATACCGACATTCCAAAGTGGTTTATTAATCGGGAATATAGAGAGACTTAACAGTATCAAAAATACAATACTCGCCCGTGATAAAAAGTTGTAGCGAATGTGTTGTGTGTACCCTTATGTGATGTTACGCTGTATTATTAACAGCACAAGTATACACACAGGCATACAATACACAAACACACGAAAGGGAAATCACAACATTGGCACCCATATGGCGCGGCCAGAAACACATGTATGGTACAAGATACAACATTCGTATTTTGTTCAAATTTTGGTGTCTTTTCTTTCGTGTACACCATCGCCTACACTGACGAGGGTACAAATTGATCGGCAAGACAACAAGCTAAGAAAAGTTGTAGCTAATAAGATCCTGGACAACACCATAAAACTGCATAACATCCGAGGTAATGATACGGTGGCATGCAATCCCAAGCTTGAACACTAAAAGTAATAAGTATCTATGGGGGCATGTAATAAGTTGAACTTTATTTTTGCATTTTTAACATTGTTTCTTGTAACTATTCATTTTTCAGTAACGTGTGGAAAAGTTAATTTTGTAGTCTATCGTCGTAGAGCAGGAAACAGTAGAGGGCATGATTCTTTATTTAGATGGTTTTGGTGTTTTCAGTGGTTAACACTTTTTGTGCCTTGTACTTTTTTCTTTGTATAGTGTGCTTAGTGTACTTTGGTACTAGACGTGGGTAGGCCTAAGAGAAAAGAAAAGTGACAGAGTTACAGGAAACTGATAGTATTTGCGAGTTGGCTTATTCAGAAACATAGGTTAATTGCTCGTAATTCCAGCATTTGGAAACCGAGGAAACCGAGATAGGTAATCAGATGTCTGGTTCTGGTGTGGGAACGCTGGAGCAACAGACGAGCAGCAGATCAGCTGACGCTACTACAAGTAGTACTGTACAAGCCGTAGCGACAGGCGACGAGTTGTTGCTTAAGGCGAAAGAAAACGATTTCCTTTCTCTCTTGCAACAACACAACTAGACTTGAGAGAAAGGATTAAGGAAAAGTGACGAGAAGAAAGGGAAGAGTAAGGGGAATGGAACGGGAAGAAGAAGAAGAAGAAGAAAGGATGAAGGAAAAGGACGCGAGGAAAGCGAAAAAGTAAAGGAAATGAAACGGGAAGAAAAAGAAAGCATTAAGGAAACGGAACGAGAGGAAAGGGAAAGAATTCGCGAATTCGAAAGAGATAAAGGCTGACTGAACAACTAGATAAGATGTTTAGTGGAGCATATAGAGGAGGAGATGGATAGTATACGAGCACAAATGAAAGAACTAGTTACTCAAAATAAGGATTTTCATAGTAAAGTGAGTGAACTGGACTCACAAGTATGCAGACTAGAAGGAGCTCACCAAACACATGAAGGCCAGGTAAAAGAGATTATTAGCATTGTGGACGATTTGTCCAACAATACAGACAGGAAAACAGAAACCGACGTTACCGCGACACTGCAGTGTTTGAACATCGTAGTAAATCGCGAGAAAGATGACCTTAACGCACGACTGCCACACGACGTGCGTGAAACTCAGCAACGCATGGAGGCCATGAAGTTGTCGAGAACACGATTTGAGAACTTAATGAAACGCCAAATTTTGTTATCGGTACGGTAACAGTCCGACTAAGACTCCGTGTTGCCAGATTTTAAACCGCACTCAAGCTGACAGTAACAGTCCAAGCAGTTATGGACGCATTGTTGGCGCGGCAGCCGCTGATGTTGCAGTGCCAACCTAATCTAAGGCACGAAGAGTCGCTTATAAAACATAGACAATTCCAGACGTTCTCGGAAGAGAAAAAGATTGTCCATCCCGTGTTTTTCACTAAGAGTTTTACAAATGTATTCCCTGCTTCTTGGTCAGAGAGACAAAAGGTTCAGTTTGTCGTTTCTTTCATAACTGGCGATGCACCATTGTGGGCGATGGAAATCGTCGGCAGCTGTCAGAACTTTTCGCAATTTGAAAAGCTATTTCTATTACGCTTCTGGTCAGTGTGTGTTCAAGAACGCTTAAGGATGCAGATTTATAATCCTGAACCATATAATCCTAGACAGGGAAAACTGACCAAACACTTTGAAAAGTACGTAAATAAGGCTCGATATTGGGATGAGCCAATGTCTCTAAGAGATGTACTGAGAATACTGAGAGGCAGACTACGAATTGCGATTAGGGACAAACTTTTCAGTGTCTCTGATGCGGACCTGGAAAACTTTATGACCACTGTTGACTTCATACAGGAGGATGAGAAACAAAGTGAGATAGTGAACAATAGCCTGGGCCTTAATAAATTTATCAAAAATAGAAATCAGAATGGAAACATCCCAAGGAAAAACGGACACCGAAGAGAGAATGATTTTTGTGCCTGTGTCAAAACGGGCACGGAAGTCAAGGCAATTATGGAGGCAATAATACAACAATTCCAACGGGAATTGGATTAAGAACGGGAACAACAATTTTAATAGAAGGAGGAGAAATGAAGGGCTATAATGTCTCGTTTCAACTCAAGAATATGAGGGAGATAAATGAACAAGGACAACTGATAAAAAAATGGAAATGTCGTGTGGCTAGGGCCTCCCGTCGGGTAGACCGTTCGCCTGGTGCAGGTCTTTCGATTTGACGCCACTTCGGCGACCTGCGTGTCGATGGGGATGAAATGATGACCACGCTGTTTAGCGCCCGAAAACCTGAAACCATACACAAACAAACAAAAGACAGGGCTAGTAAACTGGTATTCAAACCAAACTCCACAATGTAAGAACCATCCCGTGAACAACATTAACATTATCCCAACGCCAGTTCTTAGTCAACAATCTCCACAGAATGAGGTACCGTAACACATGCAGCACTCTCATAGCGCCAGAATAGTACAAATGGTAAATGATACACGACGCACAATAAACAAAAAATATCACTACAGCGTCAGAGTGAAATCTACCGACACAGATGAAACTGACAAAGGTAGGGTGTTATGGTCCGACGCCTAGGAACGATCATCTCAAACGACGTAGTTGGTTTGCGTACTGCTGTTGTGAGCTTCTATGGAAAGTGGTTGAAGGGAATCTAAAGCTGCATCTGCACTCAGTAAGCCACTTTGTGGTGTGCAGCGCAGGGTACTTTGGATGCAACTGACACTTCCCACCCTTCCGGCTCCAATCGCGAATGGCGAGCCGTTCGACCGAGTTTGCAAGTCCCTGAGTGTGCTCGAATCTCTCTTATTTTACCATCATTATCCTTCCACGAGATATATGTAGGAGCAAGCAATATTTTGATTTACTCTTCTCGAAAAGTGAGCTCAAGGTATTCTGATAGCGAACCACATCCTGTTGCACAACCACTGCTTTCTCGCTTCCGGTGCTGAAGGTGGATGTATTTCTCAGTGACGTTTTTACTGTTTCACAATTAGCCTGTGTCGAAACACGCGTTTTATAAGCAAACCATATGCTCGCAGAATATTCTTCCAATGAATCTCAGCCCGTAATCGGATTTTCCTGCAGTTAGTTTCACGTGATTGTTTCAATTTAAACTAACCCGTATGCATGCTGCCAGATATTTAATGGATGTGGCTACTTTCTGTGATTGTTCCGAGCCGGCCGGAGTGGCCGTGCGGTTCTAGGCGCTACAATCTGTAGCCGAGCGACCGCTACGGTCGCAGGTTCGAATCCTACCTCGGGCATGGATGTGTGTGATGTCCTTAGGTTAGTTAGGTTTAATTAGTTCTAAGTTCTAGGCGACTGATGACCTCAGAAGTTAAGTCGCATAGTGCTCAGAGCCATTTGATTGTTCTGAAATCGTTAAGTCATACAAGGATTTCCATCTATATTTGCTGTGCTTTGTACTTGTTTTTGTCGAGAGCCAACTGTTATTCCCTGTACCAAGGGTCCAGCCACGGCAGTTCTTGCTGAATTTTGCTACAATTTCCTAGTTTTGCGATATTTCCGCACATAACAGCGTCACCTGCGAACAGCCTCATGCAGATCCGACATTCACCATTACGTCATTTAACGTCTGTCTATTTCTCTTTGTTAAGAATGAAATGCTATTCGCTACCGAACTGTTCGATCCAATCTAGAAGCTGGTCTCATCTGTCCTACGTGCGTAGTTCGTTCATTGGGCAACAGTATGGAACTTTCTTTTGCAAATAAAAGAGTTCAGCATAAACCACGGTGCCCATATCTACTGTTTCTGGGTCTCACGGACAGACAAAGCGTCCTGGGTTTCACTCGAACGTGGTTTTTAGAATCCTTGTTGATTCTTTCACGGTAGATTTAGCGGCGCCATAAAAGTCTTAATAGGTGAGGACAGAGCGTGTCCTAAATTTCTACAACACACTGATGTCAGCAATAAAGGCCTACTACCCTTCTTGAAAATTACCCTGCCCGCATTTCCAGTCACCAGGAACGCTTCGGCCCTTCAGTGACCTACTGGTACACTGCTACTAGAAGAGGAGAAAGGTCTTCCGCATCATCCGTGCAGAATCTTACAGATATCCAATCTTGAGCCGTCGACTTCGTCTGTTGAGGGATTTTAGTTGACTTTCTGTCCCACGGTCACTTATTTTAATATCTGTCATTTTGACGTTACTTATGTAGGCCTGCAACTGTGTGCATCTGTTTGGCTACCCTTCATGAAAAGGGGAATGACCTGTACATTTTTGCTGTCACTAGGGACACTTTGCCCATCCAGTGACCTACGGGTAGATTTCCGCTAGTAGGAAGAAAACTCTTTCATGTAATCTTTGTATAATCTTAAGGGTATTCCATCATTTCTAGTTGCCGTTCTTCTGTTCACGATAGATTTGAAGTGATTTTCTATTCCACGGTCATTTATTTCGGTAGTCATTTCCAAGTTCACGTGATGATTGAATGGAGGAATCGCAGTATTATTTTCATCACTGAAAGTTTGGAAAATGAAGCTGTTTTATCGGTCCTCAGTAACTGTAGTTGTATAAAACGAAATAATAAGCAACCAGTTGCATACAAGAAATGCAATCTCTTTACCGGTTTAGCTCCTGTTCTGGCAAGATGTCAGCACTTACTGTTTCTCTTCGTTATGCTATTTTTGTACATACATTATGAACCACATGACCACAGCATTTTGCCACATGCTTCTGGTTGTTGACGCTCGTAAATAATGGAATAGGTACAACTAAATGGTCGAAATCGGTATGGAGGTTGACTTTCTTTAATGGAACTCGTTGGTTATTATTTCGGCATAGAATGAAGCTGCTTAATCTAAAGGAAGCACTTGGCACATGGCAAGTTCAAGCAAATAGGCAAACAACAGAGAGTATTAACCTTGGAAACTCTCAGGGGTATTGGCAAGGGGGGAGGGGGCTATAGCCCCCCCCCCCCCCCATGGAGTATCATATTACACTGGATAAAATGACTTCAGAAATCAGCTAATATATTACTCCAACAGATTCAATCTTTTTTTATAATTATGAAGCAATACAGGTTGCAGTGTATTTCAAACACATTTCAACAAAAGAATCAGAGCAGCGAATAGCTTACTGTCTAAACCAATAAATATCATTTAACTTAAAATGGGCGCCGTAGTATTTATTAATACACATTTTTTACTGTGAACTCCAAAGCAATTACTAAAAACTGCTGTAAGCAACACCAAATTTCACCAATTTGTCGGTGGAGAACCCCAAACGATATTCCATTTCCCCACACCTCCTTCCCCCCATTACCCCCCCCCCCCCTCTTGACCGACTTCTAGAATCGCCCCTGGGAACTCTGTAGTTACTCTGAGCTTGGCTGGCCACCGTGTTTTGCAAACGACTTACAGCAAGGTATACTCTTGCCTGTACATGAGCCTTGTCCGTGGCATTCTGTAAGTAGTAAGTCAAGGGCAAAGCAAACTATATGGTACAGGATAGTCATCACTTACATATTGCACTAAGAAGATTCCCACGTGGCTGTTTGTTCGAGCATCCACACGGAGCTGCCTGATCCGACGACAGTCGTTATTCCAAAAAAAAAAAAAAAAAAAAAAAATTAGGGCTCCAGTCACTGACTAAACCATTGGTCACACGGCAAAAGGGACAGGAATTTTCCACCGAAAATATTTGTTCTTAGGCGATGTTCACGTGTTTTGTGTGCTACCTAGGATGAAGATACTGATACAGGAAAGGAAACAGGCTGTATCACAGCAGTTGTAGAGGTGCTAATCACCCTTGTAATTCACCCCTACACCTCCCCCCCCCCCCCACTCGAAATACAAAATATGTATGTATGGTAGACAGCCTTCTCGCTTACTCATACGAGGCACTTCTGCGTTTTGGAAGCACAGCCCAAGTAGCTATATGACAGGAGAGAGGGACGAGCCTTTCGATCTTCTTATAAATCGAGTCAGACGAGATGTAACCTGCAACCGAAGGAAGACACGAGCCACGAAATGCGGACAAGTGGTGACACAGCGCCTCCGCGTACGAGGGGAGGGGGCAATGTAATTTATGCCGGAAGGGCCAGACATGCGGGAGGCGAGCAGAAGGAAAGAAAGGGACAGAAAGGCGGCAAGAGACCGGCGACTGCCGCAGGCGGAAGGCGTGAGTAATGTTTGCAGCAGGTTGGCAGGCCTGCCGAGGGAACAAAGGCGGGCGCGGCAGGGCAGCCGCCGCGAGAGGGCGCCGCTATCGATCGGTCGACTCGACTCGCCTCGCCGCGGGACGCGGACGTCGCCGCCGGGGGAGCGACAGCACCGCAGCGGGACGGCTG
Source organism: Schistocerca piceifrons (assembly GCF_021461385.2). NCBI lineage: Eukaryota > Metazoa > Arthropoda > Insecta > Orthoptera > Acrididae > Schistocerca > Schistocerca piceifrons. Next base: position 1,196,520,514 of record NC_060138.1, read on the forward strand.
CTGTGACGTCACGGGCACCTGCCGTCAGAGCCGTCAGCCCACAGCGGACAGCACCCGCGAACGGAAGGTCAAGGCCCCGTGCTCCAACTGACGTGAGCTGGTGCTCCAGGACGTCGCTGCTGCCGGCATCCATCACACAAGATGGGTACTCGAGTATTCGATCTTCTCTTAAGTCCTGCCACCTGAACCAACACCTTATTATAAGTCTCAAAATCTTGGTTTCAGCGGCTTCCCTAAATCGCTTGAGGCGAACGGTGAGATGGTCAGCTCAACAGGACAATGCCCGACTTATTTTCTCACTCTGCACCAAATGAACAAATGCTGAGCAAACCACCTGTTGCTCGAGCTTGGAGACTCCATAGGCCAACATCTCAAAACAAAGTTTACAATAATATTCCTGACCATACCTGTGCAAAATTTCATTACTTTTCTCAAATGGTTCAAATGGCTCTAAGCACTATGGGACTTAACATCTGAGATTATCAGTCCCCTAGACTTAGAACTACTTAGACCTATCTAGCCTAAGGACATCACACACATCCATGCCCGAGGCAGGATTGGAACCTGCGACCGTAGCAGCGGCGCGGTTGCGGACTGAAGCGCTTTGAACCGCTCGACCACACCGGCCGGCTACTTTTCTCAATCTTTTGAAATTTTATTCTTAAACCTCTAAACATTGATTGACAGGACGGTTATTTCTTAATAGATACCCAACTGAAGTACTGCTACAATGACTATTTTAGTAGCCAAGCTAGCAGCCACTAACAAAAGAGCCAAAGTGTGATTGTACTTTCGATAACTTTCACTGAATTCAACATCTTCCTCAAATTCATCAATGAAACGGATTTGCGCAGGTGCCTTACATTTCAGGTCACCGAGGGAATCTAATCTTTTGTCATTACTGATGTCATTACAAATGGTTCACTATCTTGGATTAGAGGAGAAACTGAAAATTAAACCTCTGGAGTGTCCGGCTTGAAAGTGGTCCGAGAAAACCACGGAGGCTCTAAATAACAAATTAGTGCTCCAGGCCGGTGTGTGTAGCCTAGCGGTTCTAGGCGCTTCAGTCTGGTTCGAGTCCTGCCTCGGGCATGGATGTGTGTGATGTCCTTAGGTTAGTTAGGTTTAAGTAGGTCTAAGTTCTAGGGGATTGATGACCTCTGATGTTAAGTCCCATAGTGCTCAGAGCCATTTGAACCATTAGTGCTCCAGATGACTGATAATAAACGAATTGCATAATGTTAGCGTGCGTAATAAAGTATCTGGTTTCTCCGCGGGACAGTCGTCGATATCAATAACTGTAGGAACGTAATAAATTTATGATGTTAGCTTGCGCTATGCATCTGATGCTAAAAAAGATGTCGAACTTAAGAGCAGATGCTGGAACATGAAACGAAACACATCAAGTTTAACTGTAACCATAAAGGTGGAAGGAGCTGGTATGACAAGGACTGTAATGTCTCTTAAAGTAAGAGTTTTAACTAGTGGTTTAAGGTCTAAATCCCATAATAGACACTAAAGGCTTTACTTAATATTTCCCTAGTTAACTGACAGTCGTCTCTAGCCTGTTCTTCCCCCCCTCCCCTCCCATTTTTTTTTAGAAGCAGACTGGGGTTTAAGGTCCTGTCATTAGAAAAGGAGCGTAAGTTCGAACTGGTGAAGGATGGAAAGGGATATTGGCGTCGACCTTTAGGAAATAACTATTTGGGCGTTCACTTGAAGTAATTCTGGAAATTGAGAGAAGAAACTGATGACCGTGCGGTGCTTCATGCCCTCTCACCCCATTAACAATTGCACCCCCTTACTCATTAGGTCCTAATATTCCCTGATGTTCCTTTCCACAAAGATATTAGTCATCGGCACATGCGAGCCTGTGCTGAACCGTTTTTATCATTGATACAAAGTTAAGAAACTTTGTTCCGAGTGTATCCACAAAGATTTCTGACAATGACTTTTTTCCATCAATCTTCTGACGGGTTTAATGCAGTCGACGTGATTTCCTTTCTTGCGCCAACCTCATCACTCAGTAGCATCAATTATTTGTTGGAGATATTTCTATCTTTGTCTTTCACTGCAGCTTTGCACTCTTGATCTCCTTGTAATGCCACGGAAGTTATTCCCCATTGTCCTAACAGAAGACGTATCGTATTGTACCTTCTAGTCATTGTTTCCTCACGTTTCTCCCTGGCTTATTCTGCGAAGAGCTCTTTATTTATCTTATGTTATCAGTATCTTGTTTTATCTTTTTCTGGCAACGACAACCGAAATACTTCAATTCATATCATATGAAAGGATATGAGTTCATTTAGAATACCATCTCCTCTTTACGTTTGCAGGAAGATACTGACATAGTTATCATGCAGTGCAATGATATTCCACCACAACTACTTGTTTATACATAATTTTTAGTATTTGCCGGTTTGATTGTAATACAGCGTATACTTAAAGGAAATGTGATCGGTGCTGCTCTTGTCCAGTATCGTGACAAACATACAGAATTCCAAATCCGGGTTCTAGATCGTTCTTCTGAATAACGATGGACGTCTGACAATACTATACGAAGTTTCCCGTACCATGTGCCAGTCATCTCTGAGGTCCGAAAGCGGATTTTGTTAACGAAATGACCCAGGACCATGAAGGTAACAATCAGAGAGATACCAGCTCACGTAGACACTTACCAACAATCGTTCTTCCTGCGAAATATTTACGACTGTAACTGGAATAAAGGGATGTGAAATGGTACATGGAATATACTCCGCTACACACCGTATGGTGGACTGCAGAGTATAAACGTAGAGGCAGATACAGTTCGCTAGTTCCGTTTTTTTCTTTCTCCTCTAGGTAACAGCAGTACAGTCGCCAATGCCCCTCCCCCCCCCCCCCCCCCAATACAGTCGTACTTACACTGGTGACTCATAAAATACGACCATGCGAATAGTGGCGCGCTAGTCCACATTCGGAAAGCAATACGAAGTCTGTTTAAAATTTCGTAACTTTTCCCACAAATTTTTTGTGCGTTTACCTTGTACTTATTGTGCATGGTCTCTTCCGAAATACTCCTCTCCGTAATTGATACCCGTTTCCATGAACGTGCGGGTGCGTTGTTGTGATGCAACAGCCCTGAATTGTCTCGCCACATTTCAGGCCGTTTCCTTCTCACATTTTCTCGCAGGCATCGCAACGAGCCCCGATAGCCCCATCGATTAATATTTTGTCACTGTGCCACGAACTCTTGATGAACTAATCCTTCAAAGTCAAAGAAGACTATCAGCATGGCTTTGACCTGCACTGAAAAAACTCTGCCGGCCGGAGTGGCCGTGCGGTTCTAGGCGCTGCAGTCTGGAGCCAAGCGACCACTACGGTCGCAGGTTCGAATCCTGCCTCGGGCATGGATGTGTGTGATGTCCTTAGGTTAGTTAGGTTTACTTAGTTCTAAGTTCTAGGCGACTGACGACCTCAGAAGTTGTGTCGCATAGTGCTCAGAGCCATTTGAACCATTTTGACAAACTCTTTTGATCTTGGAGAACCTTTCCCGACCCATTGTGAAGATTGAACCATGGTCTCAACGTCATAATGGTAGACCCACGCCTCATCACCAGTTATGATTGTCTAAAGGAACATCTCATTTACGCGATCCAAAGGTTCTTCACCGAGTGCGAGGCGAAGGTTTTCCTGCTCTTGACTCATGAGTCGTGGGACGAACACGGCTGCAACGCGATGCATTCCGAGATGCTGCGTCGGGATTTCATAACATAATCCGAAAATGTGACATTCACCTGCAATCTATCGGACAGTCAGTCTTCGATTGTGACGCACAATTTCGTCGGCTTTCCTGACATGCGCTGCGTCAGTAGACGCCGAAGGGCGTTCTGAACGAGGGTCATGTTTAACTTCTGTCCGGATATTTTGAAACCGTGTGAATCATTCGTAACATCGAGTACGGCTGAAGCACTCATCACCGTACGCTTCCTGCATCATTTGGCGTGTCTCTCTAAAGGTTTTCCTGAGTTTCACGCAAAATTTAACGTAGACGCGTTGCTACTCTAACTCTGCCATCTCGAAATTCGCAAACTGTGCGACACAGTGCTCTACCCAATAGAGCACTGAGCAACAACTAACAGACATGTAACAATGAAACTTTCGACAGTTACACACTAAACACTGACGTGTGCAGAGATGCCAGCCGCATTTCGCTCCAACATACACTCCTGGAAAGTGAAATAAGAACACCGTGAATTCATTGTCCCAGGAAGGGGAAACTTTATTGACACATTCCTGGGGTCAGATACATCACATGATCACACTGACAGAACCACAGGCACATAGACACAGGCAACAGAGCATGCACAATGTCGGGACTAGTACAGTGTATATCCACCTTTCGCAGTAATGCAGGTTGCTATTCTCCCATGGAGACGATCGTGGAGATGCTGGATGTAGTCCTGTGGAGCGGCTTGCCATGCCATTTCCACCTGGCGCCTCAGTTGGACCAGCGTTCGTGCTGGACGTGCAGACCGCGTGAGACGACGCTTCATCCAGTCCCAAACATGCTCAATGGGGGACAGATCCGGAGATCTTGCTGGCCAGGGTAGTTGACTTACACCTTCTAGAGCACGTTGGGTGGCACGGGATACATGCGGACGTGCATTGTCCTGTTGGAACAGCAAGTTCCCTTGCCGGTCTAGGAATGGTAGAACGATGGGTTCGATGACGGTTTGGATGTACCGTGCACTATTCAGTGTCCCCTCGACGATCACCAGTGGTGTACGGCCAGTGTAGGAGATCGCTCCCCACACCATGATGCCGGGTGTTGGCCCTGTGTGCCTCGGTCGTATGCAGTCCTGATTGTGGCGCTCACCTGCACGGCGCCAAACACGCATACGACCATCATTGGCACCAACGCAGAAGCGACTCTCATCGCTGAAGACGACACGTCTCCATTCGTCCCTCCATTCACGCCTGTCGCGACACCACTGGAGGCGGGCTGCACGATGTTGGGGCGTGAGCGGAAGACGGCCTAACGGTGTGCGGGACCGTAGCCCAGCTTCATGGAGACGGTTGCGAATGGTCCTCGCCGATACCCCAGGAGCAACAGTGTCCCTAATTTGCTGGGAAGTGGCGGTGCGGTCCCCTACGGCACTGCGTAGGATCCTACGGTCTTGGCGTGCATCCGTGCGTCGCTGCGGTCCGGTCCCAGGTCGACGGGCACGTGCACCTTCCGCCGACCACTGGCGACAACATCGATGTACTGTGGAGACCTCACGCCCCACGTGTTGAGCAATTCGGCGGTACGTCCACCCGGCCTCCCGCATGCCCACTATACGCCCTCGCTCAAAGTCCGTCAACTGCACATCCGGTTCACGTCCACGCTGTCGCGGCATGCTACCAGTGTTAAAGACTGCGATGGAGCTCCGTATGCCACCGTAAACTGGCTGACACTGACGGCGGCGGTGCACAAATGCTGCGCAGCTAGCGCCATTCGACGGCCAACACCGCGGTTCCTGGTGTGTCCGCTGTGCCGTGCGTGTGATCATTGCTTGTACAGCCCTCTCGCAGTGTCCGGAGCAAGAATGGTGGGTCTGACACACCGGTGTCAATGCGTTCTTTTTTCCATTTCCAGGAGTGTATTATTGAAATTAAGAATGTACCGAAAGTTTTTGAACAGATCTCGTATGGCAGCCACTCTGCGTGGCAATGATTCGACAAGTTCTTGGTACGTTTCCAGAGGTATCGGCACCAGATGCCAACTCTTACGTCACGCAATTCGCTTAATTTACTAGCCGGTGGCTTCTGGGTGCGATGATGGCGCTCGATAGTGTTCCAGGTGCGCTCCGTCTATTTTGGACGCAGGTGTTCGTCGTTTCGCTGGCGGGTACCACAGCTGTAATGGTGCATTCGATTACGACCACAGGTGTCGTGGAAGCCCACGCGAATATCCTCTGTTGCATTATATTGCCTCCACCATCACTCGTCAGTGGCGAAGTGTGTGTTTCGTGCAGACGTTGGCCTGGATTAATCCGTATCTAGGCACCACCATTGACCTGAAGTAATTTTTTTTTTTTCGAGTCATAAGTCTTCTGACTGGTCTGATGCGGCTCGCCACTGATTCCTCTCCTGTGCTAAGCTCTTCATCTCAGCACTTGCAACTTATGTCCTCAATTATTTGCTGCATGTATTCCAAAATCTGTCTTCTGCTACAGTTTTTGCCCTCTGCAGCTCTCTATAGTGCCATGGAAGTCGTTCCCTGATGCCTTAACAGATGTCCTATCATCATGGCCCTTCTCCCTGTCAGTGTTTTCCACATATTCCTTTCCTCAACTATTCTGTTCCGATTTACCCACAGTCCACGTTTCACTACCACACAATGCTGTGCTCTAAACGAACGTTCCCTGAAATTTCTTCCTCAGGTTAGAAACGTGATTCCCCCGACCTTTCCATTCCACTGATTCGCGGTCTAATCTCATTGAAACCAAGCCCACTGCAACCGTTACTGATGATGTCGCAACGCCAAACGGGGATAACGCAGAGGTATCCAGAATGAGAACATCCCCCAGGCTGGCAAATCCGTGTCTCCACAATATCCTTTCTTCCAGGGGAGCTTCTGTGAAGTTTGGAAGGTAGGAGACCAGGTACCGGCGAAAGTAAAGCTGTGAGGAGAGGTCGTGAGTCGTGCTGGGGTAGCTCAGATGGTAGAGCACTTACCCGTGAAAGACGAAGGTCCTGAGTTCGAGTCTCGGTCCGGCGCACAGCTTTAATCTGCCAGGAAGTTTCAGCGTAGGGGTAGTCTGTTGCGGAGCGTGTTTCTCCTTTGTCTGCGCCGCATATTCTGCTTTATTGAACGGGTAAGCCCCTGACTTCCACGTTCTGTGATGAGGAGTGGACATCCAGCACCTTTTCACCTACTCGTGGTTTCACCGCATACTCACAACAATAGCACTCATACAACTGATAACTTCATTGTTTGCGAGATTCTCGATTCCAGGCGAACGGGCCTAACAATACACCCTTTGTCAAAGGCGCTTATGTCAGCGGATTTCCCAGTGCGATCTGTATCGTGTCTGTAATGACTCTCCATTCGCCTCTGTTCCGTTTATGCACTCTGCTCACGCGCCCGCGTCATAGCAGCATTTTATTTCGGGATGGGGAGTGATCATAATGTTTTGCTGCATCAGTGTATGTAAACTATGAATAGGTAGTTGGCTCAAATGGCTCTGAGCACTATGGGACTGAACTGCTAAGGTCATCAGTCCACTAGAACTTAGAATTACTTAGACCTAACTAACCTAAGGACAGCACAAACATCCATGCCCGAGGCAGGATTCGAACCTGCGACCGTAGCGGTCGCGTGGTTCCAGACTGTAGCGCCTAGAACCGCTCGGCTACCCAGGCCGGCAAGTAGGTAGTTACCACGCTGAGTTTCTCTTAAGACGTGGTGTGGAATCCGCTGCTATTGTTCCAGTTGCCGTACTATTTTCCTCTTGCACGCGAGTGCTTCGCTTATTTTCTAGTTCTATAAATGATTATCTGGGACTAATAAGTTGCAAAATACAATGTGGGGGAATCTAAATTTTGTGCCTCAGTAAATCAGTCATTGGTTTGTACTGAACTGCCCCTTTCCAGAAAGCATGGTCTTACAAATTAGGTAACTTTATTAAAGGCGTAATAGGGAAAGCGATTCAGTTTTTAATTATGTCTTGTGGTTGAAACTTCCTAGCAGATTAAAACTGTGTGCCCGACCGAGACTCGAACTCGGGACCTTTCCCTTCCGCGGGCAAGTGCTCTACCATCTGAGCTACCGAAGCACGACTCACGGCCGGTACTCACAGCTTTACTTCTGCCAGTATCTCGTCTCCTACCTTCCAAACTTTACAGAAGCTCTCCTGCGAACCTTGCAGAACTAGCACTCCTGAAAGAAAGGATATAGCGGAGACATGGCTTAGCCAAAGCCTGGGGGATGTTTCCAGAATGAGACTTTCACTCTGCAGCGGAGTGTGTGCTGATATGAAACTTCCTGGCAGATTAAAACTGTGTGCCCGACCGAGACTCGAACTCGGGACCTTTCAGGAGTGCTAGTTCTGCAAGGTTCGCAGGAGAGCTTCTGCAAAGTTTGGAAGGTAGGAGACGAGATACTGGCAGAAGTAAAGCTGTGAGTACCGGCCGTGGTCGTGCTTCGGTAGCTCAGATGGTAGAGCACTTGCCCGCGAAAGGCAAAGGTCCCGAGTTCGAGTCTCGGTCGGGCACACAGTTTTAATCTGCCAGGAAGTTTCATATCAGCGCACACTCCGCTGTAGAGTGAAAATCTCATTCTGGATGTCTTGTGGTTATTTACATCTATGTGAGCATAATGCCAATTACAAATAGGATGAAGGCACCTTCTAGGAACAGTGATACGACCTCAGAGCTGAAATCTCGCATACAGTGCTCCGTAACTCTGAAAAGAATAGAAATGGAAAAGCATATTCTCTTAGGGAAATCTACGTGAATAAAAGTTATAAATTACTTTCTGTGCTCGCAGGCAAAACATATCCCAAATCTTGAGGAGATGTACAGTGTTGTACTTGACAATGTGCCATACAATACACTTCAAGAAAGTAACGCTTGCTGCCAACATGGATGACATTGAGGAAAACGGTATCAGTGGGAGACAAGTTCTTACGAGAGCTTTTAGAAACTGTTAAGCTGAGTTAATGTAAAGCTGTGTACATCATTAATAGAATATAATATGAAAAGGGCATTCTGTTCTACGGTTAACCTGATATCACTTCGAAATAAACCCAGTAGAACCTACTTTTTACATTGGTAAACAAACCTTTCACCAAAAAGTATTAACTAACTGTGAATGAAAATTTAGTAGAGTTTGACACAAAGCTACATGACAAAAGAAACTGTAGAAGAATATGCGAAGCATATACACACATTACGAATAACGACAGCCCAATGCTTTTGTGTCCCGAGAACTTGAGGAGGCCATAATCCTTGTTGGGCGTGAAACCGTTAACAAAGGAAGTGACCAGGACACTAACTTTTTTGTATGCAGCAGAACGGAAAAAATTCCACCCATGGACCAATGGAGTCAACTGACACTGGTGACAAATTCACTTTTTAAAGATTTACTACACAATTTTCGATTGTCTACACTACTCAATAATTAATTCGTTCAGTGTTGCACCTTACAAGCAATCTGCACGTTTACCTTTACGTTTACAATGGCTTGAAGTAGACAGCACCTGCATTTCTGCCTGTTCCAGAGGTAAATGGATTTTTGAATCAACAAACACAAGCGCTCTCCCCCGGTAAAGTCAGGTTAGATAAATAACATAAACTGTATCATAAAAAGAAGTGTCGGAACACCTATTAGTGGCTATTAATATGCGGTTGTACCCTCTTCGCCTTTATAACGTCTTGAACTCAGCTACCAACAAAGTGTCTGAATGTATGTGGATGAATGGCAGGCGCTGGGTTATAGGGTGCAGGTGACGTTCTAACTCATCCCAACGGTGTCCCATTGGAATACTTGTTTTGCAAATAAAACTGCCTTTTCTTGCTGATAGTTACTTTATTTATCCCATACGCGTTTCGCCTTCTCTTTTTCTAAGGCATCATCAGCGGGATCTATAGCGATACAGTTTTGTTAGTTATCAGTTCACTTCGCGATTTTTTGTAAAAATATTATTACTTACGATTTGCTGATCTGCAGTGGGTTCAGGTTGGGACTCTAAGAAGGTCAGTGCATTTCAATAATGTTATTGGCCACAAAACACTGTCTCACAGACGTTACTTTATAACAGGATGCACAATCATCGTTTCTTCCACTACTGTATGCAGTACACAATGCTTTAAAATGTGTTTATATCCATACACAAGCAGTGTTTCCTTAAAAGCAATAATGGGACCACATCCCGCTTCGAAACACCACCTCTTCTGCAGTTCGGCCCTACACATGAGGACAGGTAACGTTCTCCACGCTTTCGCCACATCAGAAAACTACCATCCGATTGCTACAGGGTGTATTGTCATTCATCACTCCTAATCACACGTTTCCAATCAATCCACTCTTCTTTGGCGCGGCTGTTTACGTGACGTAAGTGTGGCCGCTCGATTATTGTATACCATTCTTTTTTAACTCTCCACACACAGTGCGAGCTGGACTGTTGACAGAGCTTTGAAAGTCACTAGTGGTTGCATTAACTGATTTCATGCTGCTTTGTACAACCGCTGTCCGCAGTGTTCCACGATCCCTGTCCATCAGTGCATTACGTCTGCTTCGTCTTGATTTACTTGTGGTAGTTCCATCCCGTTTCCACCTTGTAATCACAGCACAGTCGACGTGGGCAGCTTTCGAAGAGATGAAAATTCCACGAGGGATTTGTTTCTCTAGTGACACTCATATCTAAGTTCGAAATCACTGATCTCTCCTGACCGACCAATTCTGCTGTTGCCTTTTACCTTTCCTAAAGCCAAACTGATCGTCGTCTAACACATCCTCAGTTTTCTTTTCCATTCTTGTGAACAGTATTCTTATCAGCAATTTGGATGGATGAGCTGTTTAGGTGATTGTGCGATAATTCTCGCACTTGTCAGCTCTTGCAGTCTTTGCAATCATGTGGATGTTATATTGCGAGACTCTTAACGGTCAACAGACCAACGTAAATAGTATTGTTGCCACTTCCCTTAGTGATTTTAGAATGCCGACCAACGTGAATAGTTTTGTTGCCAATTCCCTTAGTGATTTTAGAATGCCGGAATGTTATTGATCCCTTCTGCCTTATTTGATCTTAAGTCCTCCAAAGCTCTCTTAAATTCTGATTCTAATACTGGATCCCCAATCTCTTCTAAATCGACTCCTGTTTCTACTTCTAGCACGTCAGACAAATCTTCGCCCTCATACAGGCTTTCAGTGTACTCTTTCCTCCTATCCACCCTCTCCTGTGCATTTAACAGTGGAATTCCCGTTGCACTCTTAGTGTTATCACCCTTGCTTTTCATGTCACCGAGGCTGTTTTGACTTTCCTGTATGCTGACTCTGTCCTTCTGATTGTTATTTCTTTTTCGATTTCTTCACATTTCTCATGCAGCCATTTCGTCGTAACTTCCCTGCACTTCCTATTTATTTCATTCCTCAAGGACTTCTATTTCTATACTCCTGAATTTCCCTGAACAATTTTGTACCTCCTTCTTTCATTGATCAGCCGTAGTTTTTCTTGTATTATCATGGTTTCTTTGCAGTTACCTTCTTTGTATCTAAGGTTTTCTTTCTAGCTTCTATAATTGCCCTTTTTAGAGATGCCCATTCCTCTTCAAGTGCACTGCCTACGTGACCATTCCATATTGCTGTATATACAGCCTTAGAGAACTTCAAATGTATTTCGTCGTTCCTTAGTACTTCTATATCACACTTCCTTGTGAATTGATTCTTCCTGACTTATCTCTTAAACTTCAGCCTACTCTTCATCACTACTACATAGTTATCTATTTCTGCTCTGGGATATGCCTTAAAATACAGTATCTGATTTCGGAATCTCTGTCTGACCATGATATAATCTAACTGAAATCTTCTGTTATCACCCAACCTTTTCCAAGTATATCTCCTCCTCTTGTGATTCTTGAACAGAACAGTCGCTGTTACTAGCTGAAATTTATTACATAACTCAATTAGTCTTTTTCCTCTCTCTTTCCTTGTCCCAAGCCCATATTCCCCTGTAACCTTTTCTTCTACTCCTTCCCCTGCTACTTCATTCCAGTCCCCCATGACTATTAGATTTTCATCTCTCTTTGCATAATATATTACCCTTTCAGTATCCTCATATACTTTCTCTATTTCTTCATCTTAAGCTTGCGCCTTTGGCATTTATACTTGAACTATTGTTGTCAGTGTAGGTTTACTGTCGATTCTGATAAGTTCAAATGGTTCAAATGGCTCTGAGCACTACAGGACTTAACTGGTCAGGTCACCAGTCCCCTAAAACTTAGAACCACTTAAACCTAACTAACCTAAGGATATCACACGCATCCATGCCCAAGGCAGGATCACTGTAGCGGTCGCGCGGTTCCAGACTGTAGCGCCTAAAACCGCTCGGCCACTCCGGCCGGCGATTCTGTAAGTATTCACAGTAACACTCTCTCTGCCGTACCTTCCTATTCATAACGAATCCTACCTACGTTATACCATTTTTTGCTGCTGTTGATGTTACCCTATACTCATCGGACCAGAAATCCTTGTCTTCTTTCCATTTCCCTTCACTGACCCCTACTATATCTAGATTGAGACTTCGCGTTTCCCTTTTCAGATTTTCTAGCTGCCCTACTACGTTCAAGCTTCTGGCATTCGATGCCCCAACTCGTAGAACGTTGCCCTTTTGATAACTGATAATTCACTCTTTTTCTCGTGGTCACCTCTCCCTTGTCAGTCCCTTCCTGGAGATCCGAATGGGGGCTATTCCAGAATCTTTTGCAAATGGAGAGATCATTATGACACTATTTCAATTAGAGGCCACATGTCCTGTGGATACACGTCATGTGCCTTTAATGCAGTGGTTTACATTGCGTTCTGTATCCTCACGCCGTTGATTATTGCTGATTCTTCCGCCTTTCGAGGCGGTTTCCCACCCGAAGGGCTAGGGGGTGCCCTGAACCTCTGTCCGCTCCTCCGCCCTCTTTGACGAGGCCGTTGGTGGAATGAGGGTGACTTCTCACGTCGGAAGTCTTCGGTCGCCAGTGCTGATTATCAATCAAAATTTAAGCGGTGGCGGGTTTCGAACACGGGGCCGAGGTTATTTTGATTATGAATCAAAGTCGCTACCCTCTTCTTTTTTTGATCTCATTTTGTTCGGGTCGGACGTTCCATGATGCTCGTTCAAGTTCATCGTTGAGGATTAACTCAGTTTTGTTTATTACAGAGGGCATCTAAACCTCTGATCGAACACGCTGAGTTATCATGCTGGCTACCCCGAGACTACGAGTCTATTGGAGAACAACGATTTTAGAATGTAGTACATATTGGAAAGACAGAGTAAAACTTCGCGTGATCTTCACACTTGACATTGATCTGAACAATACTATGCTTTACAAAGCGGACAGTGAATTAAAAAGGGAACAAAGTTAAGAGAGAATTTCTATAAAAATCAAACAGCTGAGTCAGTTAACTAATCCATGATGCAGGGAAGAGAGGTGGTCTTTCTCTCAGCTCTGAACAAGTTAGCTAGCTGACAATAATCATTCATAGCTGCCCAATGCTGCTGTCTTACCTCAAAAGTCTTCTGTTCAGAAGCATTTACATAATTCTATACTTACATTCCTCTCACCTTTCATTGTGCACGTCATACTCATGCTTGCTGTCCTTTCTCCATCTATCAGATGTTATCACAAGTCAACACAGTACTACTAAATAAGCCCATCACCGTTCCACACTTCAACGAGGAATGTATCAGACGGCGCAGAGGCAATGATTGTACCACGGCAAGACCAAAGATTGTTTAACAGTAAAGTACCGCTCTATCTCTGACGTGCACATCGATGACATACAAAAACCAATATGATATGGCCACCTTCTAGTGCTAACAACCTTCCCCCCCCCCCCCCCCACCTCCCCACATACCCACATATACATACATTACGCATGTATATGCGTCTAGCGTTTGACCGCCCAAACATCTATATGAGTATTGTGTAAAAATCTGAAGTGAATCCGTCAAGAACTTACCGTAATGTTTACTAAAAACCTTTCCCCACTATATAATATATGTGTGTTTATATTGCATAAATATTTAAAAAATATGTAGCCAATGTCCACCGAATATTAACTAGAGTATCGTGTAAAAATTTGAAGTAGATCGGTGTAGAACCTTTCGAGATTTTTGGTAACAACATTAAACTCTACTTCTCCCTATATAGTGGTATAGATTAACAGTGATCCTCATTCTATGTTTTTGCCCCAGACAATCACTCCACTGCTTCTTGCTAGCAAAATTTGTTCTGTTTCAAGTGTACCACGATCGCATACTATATATTTCATTTGTCTGATAAAAGGTCCTGTTAAGAAAAGAAATTTTTCTGGTAGGTATCCCGATAATGTGGCAATTGATAGAACGTTGAAGGATACTTGTTATTAATTTTTAGTTTACGCTGTTGCTGTAGCGCTAATAACAAAGTGTTTGATTTCAGCGTTTGACATATGGTTCAACTTTAGAGATTTATTGACTTAATTGTTTTTGTAGCCCGTGGTAGATTCAGAATTGGGATTTCACTTTATATTTCTTTCTTATAAAATTTATACCATCTGAAACCTTTTCAGTATCCTAGACAGCAGTTTCATCGATACTATTGCGACAACTTGTTCTACTATATAACATTTGACAAGATGTAGCTCGTAACTTAAAAAGGAATCATTACTTTATTTTTTTTCACACTTATCAACGAAAACTGGTTAATACGACAAATAAATTAGTCAAAGAATGTAATTTATTTTTACCTTTGCCACAATATAACTGCAGTTGCAAATATGTTGCGACTGTGGTCAGTGTTATGAGGTTTCCCATAAGCCAAGTACACACAGCGTTCCCATAAGAGATACGAATGGCAAATGAGTAGGGTAACATGATTATTACGATTTATTTATAGTATTCATTTTTCCTTCGTTTTATACTGAAACAATGATCACCTGAAATGAAAACAACACTGCAGTACCTTCTTACTGTCAGTCACTTGTGATGCTCTGTCAGTCATCTCTCAAAGATGTAATTGAAACTGTGCTGCTCTGATTGCCGCTCATTCAACATGAAACAAAGTAACCATTGTGTAAAGACAGAATATTATTTTTCGTGGGTTCACTGTTTCGATGAATTTCTTAAGTTACATTCTCATGGTGGATTGCATTCCATGGCGAAAATATTGTCCTGTAATTGTTTTTAATGATTTGCTAGTGACAAACTCTCATTAAGTGTTTTTTAAACAAATTCCGTGGGTCCGCAATCTCCTTCCTTGCGTGGCGCATAAGCTTCACAGCACATTCATGTCTCGCCTGCACGTGTTCCGTGGACATGCAGTTATAGGGAGGATCAACAGTATTGGAAGTGCGTTGCAGCATTTATATTGTTGTCCGAGTGTAGTGGGTACACAGAGAGCGCGTTTTTGTGGAAGAGGTTTTCCGCGCAGGAGCAGACTTTACGGAGCATGTCAGGTGGCAAGTTAATTGCGTTTTCCTACTTCGAGGTGTCCACATCGTGACACTGTGAGCTATTTAATTCGCAAATTCCACCAAAAAAGGTTCAGTTTATGACGCATCACGAACTGGTAGGCTCACAATGTTAACAGAACTATAGCTTGATGACATTCGGAAATCTTGTTGCGGAATCCAACGAAATCAATGAGGAGATTATCACAAGAGGCTAAAGTCTCTAGTGCGACGCGCATAAGGCCATAGCCAAAGAACAGGGACATATCGATATAAAATTACTGCTGCGCAAGAATTATATTGTATGGACCATGCGAAACGAATAGCGTGTTATGAATGGTTTCAGCAATTTGTTAACCGACCTGGGGTTGATGTTTTAGATTGAACCTATTTCACTGAGGAGGCTTGGTCTCACCTATCTGGCTACATTAATTCCTAAATTTCACGAATTTTGTCATTAGGAAATCGGAGTTACAAGATAATATTGCTGTTCGTGCGGCACACCAGTCCCGACGACTTTTAGATGAAACCCTTAGAGACAGGAGAATGACGCAAGATCTCTGACCCCTGCAGACTATTTCCTCTGGAGTGCGACTAAAACGTTTATGTATCAAAACAACAACAAGCGAAGTGAAGACAATGCCTGTTGATTATCTGCAATGGATTACGTACGAAACTCTGGTAAAGCTGAGTTGAACTATGGTTAGTTGGTTAGTGGGGGGGTTGAAGGGATCAGACTGTGAGTTGAACTATGCCTTCAATAGAGACCAAAACATTTCTAGCATCAACTGTGATCTTGTGGAGTACAGTGTATTTAATTATAATTAATGTAATTAATTAATTTCATTGTTTTGATTGCAATAATGGTGAATCCTCTCTCCCAACATAGCTTGCAGCCACTCCCAGTGAATCCTGGCCCTAGATTACACAACGGCATGAATGTGCTGCCAACCTTACATGCCGCGCAAGGCGAGACACGTAGAGCTGTCTACTGCGTTGGTACTTTATGGACACACTGTATTTACGTTACATCACTCAAACAGTAAATACACCAGTGACCATACCTGTGTCACACTGCTGTGTGTGTGTGTGTGTGTGTGTGTGTGTGTGTGTGTGTGTGTGTGTGAGTGTGTTTGTGTGTGCATTGTGTGTGTGCATGTGCTTGTAGTAGTAGTAGTAGTAGTAGTAGTAGCTTTATTCATCTTTAGATGTCTTTTTACAACGATATAGGACATGTCAAAGTATTTACAAGTTTAGACCAATTTAAAATAAGCTAATTCGTATACACATACATTTACAGACTTAGAGACAATCATTAGATTCACCCCTGGTACACAACACTTTTTTTACAAATAACTTATTAAATAATGTAATGCCACACTGTTTACTCATACCTCACTAACAGTCACTGCACACTTTATACAAACATTGTTTCATAACACTTCACTCACTATAGACACAAACACACACACACACTTGTGATCTCTGGACCATTTTCTGTACCAAAACTTCCCATTTGCTATCCAGAAAAAACTGAGTCATCTTCCCTCTTTAATGAGTGATATGCTGAGCTCAGAAAGAGGAAGAGTTATTAGTATTGTGCAGTGCATAGCTTGGGGTAAGTTTTTCTAGAGAATGAAAAAAAGAAGGAAAAATACATAGTGTGAAGGTGTTATGTGGTGGAATGCTGTATGTTTCGTAATCATTATTATTATTATTTATTTGTATAACATTTTTTGCCAAACCCCTACTCTGTTTTATCTAAGTAATCCTTCAATGTATGAAATGTATTGCATAACAGGTACTTTTTAGCTGCCTTTTGAAACAAGTGTATTTTTGAAATTTCTTTTATCTCTTTTGGTAATTTATTGTACAGTTTTGTTCCTTGGTAGAAAATGCTGTTTTGAGTTTTATGTTTATTTTTTCTTAGTAAATGTACGTTGAGTCTATCTCTTGTTGCATGGTTATTTACAGAGCTGTCTGTGCAGTAATTACCAATGCTATTTTTGATGTGTACAGCTGACTGGTAAATGTATTCACACGGAACAGTTAAAATTCCCAGTGTTTTGAACAGATCTTTACAATGAGCTCGACTATCATTTTTGGTTATGAGTCTTATGGCTCTTTTCTGGAGTTTGAAAATTGTGTTCATATTTTGTGCATTCGTTCCCCAAAAACAAATGCAATAGCTAAGAATTGAGTGTACATATGAATAGTATGTAACTAAAAGACACTGCATGTTACACACTGATGATAGGATTCTAAGGGCATAAAATGCTGATGACACTCTGTTTACAAGTACATTTGTGTGATTACACCACTTCAACTAAGAATCAATATTCATTGCCAGAAATTTTGCATTTGTTACACAGTCTGCAGAGGTGCCATCTACACTTAATTTAACATTGTCGTTATCCCTCTTCAATCTGAAATTCATGGCATTCGTTTTCGTTATGTTCAATGTTTCAATGTCACTTTGTTGCTTATTGACCAATCGTAAACTTCCTTGAGAGCTTCATTTGCTTTCTCTGCAACGAGTTCTCTTGTTTTCTCAGTGACTATAATATTGGTGTCATTAGCGAAGAGAATTTTTTCACCATGAGTAACACTATGAGGAAAATCACTGATGTAAACCAGGAATAGTATTGGTCCTAATATGCTACCTTGCAGGACTCCTGTATTAATGTATTTTGGTTCTGGTAAGTGTTTTACTACATGTTTGGATCTATGGGTTGAGTTGATTTGGGGAGGAGACCAAACTGCGAGGTCATCAGTCTCATCGGATTAGGGAAGGATGGGGAAGGAAGTCGGCTGTGCCCTTTCAAAGGAAAAGGAACCATCCTGACATTTGTCTTAAGCGATTTAGGGAAATCACGGAAAACCTAAGTCAGGATGAATTCATCGTGGGAGTGAACAGTGATCAATGTTTTACAAATATTTACTATCAAAAACAGTCTTGATCAGAATTTATTTCTTACGGTGACTAATAGTGATTTACCACCAGAAGAAGGTTCTTACTCATTGGTCTAAAGATGACGACAGTAGTGGTCGAAACCACTCACTGTAATAAATAAAGACTGTTTTTGATAGTAAACTAAATCAGGATGGCTGGACGCAGGATTTAACTGTCGTCCTCCCGAATGCAAGTCCAGTGTGCTAACCACTGCGCCACCTCACTCGGTAGATCTATGCTTGTCCACATACATAAGCATGTGTGTCTTTAAAAGGCATCATGAGTGGAAGTCACAGTGATTCGTGCCCTCCTGCACACCATCTCTCGTCGCCGAGATGGCTTGCACCTAAGGCAGTACAGCGAGTCTCTGCAGCAGCTGGCCAATAACTCAGCGAATGGAGAGCGGAGCAGCGCTCCCTTAGCGCTCATTACGAGCCAAGTGGCTGGCTGCTGGCTGCTGGCTCCGGAGTTATTGGAAGGGCGGAGCGCGTGCCGGCCCACCGATATCCCATCCCAGCCCCGCTGCCTGCTGCCTGCTGCACTGGCGAGTGGCGACCGTGACAGGATACGCCGCGCCGCCATCTGTTATTTACAGTGGCGCTGTGTAGGTACGCGTTTCCATCACAGTTGTCTTCACACCTACAGGAACTGTACCGAATATCATGAACACTCTCTTACTCATATGAATGGCCTTTGGCACACAAACCATTCCACTTTGATTAAAGAGTATTCATCTCAAGGTTTAAAAACTCCTACTGCTTCTCATTTAGGTGTTCTGATACTAATTTATTAACCAGTTATGGTATTTAGAAGCAGTATGATGTTACCCTGTCTGAGGACTTTTGTGGATTTTACAGTGAAATGCTAAAGGGTATAACCTATCGGACACGAAATTAACTTTACGAAAAGCACACAGAAAGTAACAGATTTAATTTAGAAACTGTTTTAACTATTCAAACTGCTCAAATGATAAAGAATACAGTCGCCAGCCTAATTAGGCATAGAAATGTATAACATTTCTTTTAAAGACAAAGTAAACTGCTTTTAGTGGAAAGACACAGCCTATATTTTTCTTGTGTGAAAGTGCAATGAACCCAGTCACAAGCATATAAAAATGCTAAAGTGGGTGCTAACAGCCTTAAAAAAACAAATCTATCCTCACAAACACAACAGACGCTGTTACACGCTTAAATACTAAATTCTTTGTCAATCTGAGCAACTTCATTAACACTATAAATGCTGGTCGATACTAAACTGTAAGCTATGCATAGACTTAGTCTCATGTTAACAGATACTTTCTACACAGTTTAAATTTAAACAAAGGTCACTAGCATAGATAATCACACTACTCTTTAAAAGCAATGAAGTAACTGATTTCGTAAATAGTAATACTTCTATTAACTTTACCCTCAGTAGGAGAAAACAGTAAGTCGGTGCTCATAAACTGATATAACACCTCTTAACACACATATAATGAGCACAAAATTCTACATAAATTTCTATATCAGTTTGCATTTTCTTTTAACCAGTAACCTCGTGCATTTTGAATATTTTCAACAGTGGGGGCCTTTAATCTTTATCACAGTTGAAAGCAAACTGACACACTTTCTTAAACACTGACTCACCGTTTGTACTATTTCAACAGTCTGCACCACAAAGTTATTTACCAGGAAAAGCATTTCAAACCAATCTTTGATAACATTTAATTTGAAACCAACCTCAAAATAGTATATTTCCTTTTTGTTATCATCACAGTCTTTTAAAGTCAGTAATTAAGCAAATGATTTTAGACGTCCACAAAACTTTAAATTGATATATCTCAAATACTGGGAGGCTTTCACAAAGCTACACTTACTACCTCCCTCAACTTTACCAAATTTAAATACTCCTTTTTATTAAATTTCAAATAAACTGTTTTACTTTGTGACATTCATTTTTCACAACATGGACACTCGGAAATCATAGTTCAAAAAGGAGAGGATCCTGAGAGGTATCTTAGTGAGGAACAAATCAAGGTCGGTACATAAATTTTGGTATGAGTTACCTTGTATTTTATAAACATTGAAGTGCTGATCCTTCACTTTACACTTCTATAAATCCTCCACTTCATCACAGCGATTGCGCAATGTGGTGGGGAGTACATCAAGGAAGACGGATTTACTGCTGGAAGAGATAAGCTCTCTCATATTCTTAATAGCGACGTTCCCCGATTTTTAAGACAATTCCCAGTAACAATGCATAATAATTAATGCATCCATCCACCTGAGACTTTGGCGTGGTGGATACTGGCACAAAACACGTTTGACGCGCGCTAACACACTTTCATTACAGAGGGGAAGTACAACAGGTTTTAACTTGATATAAACCAAAATTCCTAAGTGTGGATCAACAGATACAAAGTAGCAAGTAAACATTTTGAAGTAAACATTGCATTTAACCGTATTAACAAATTTGTACAAAATTATTTAACCACGGGTCATCCATTTCCAAAATGCAATCAAACCAGTTAATCAGTAAATATAAAACATAGTATGAAACATCAAGACCACATATTAAAGCAAATACACTTTATGCAAAGCATAATTAATCAGAAGAGAAATACTGGCTATTTTACTGTAGTGTTACAGGTTGAAGTTCGAACTGCATCCTCCTTGAGCAAAAACATTTTCTTCTTATTCTGAAGCAGGCATATTTCGTTGAAGTTACACCATCACCAGTGGGTATTTAATCTTCTTTCATATTACCACATGCTTCTGTTTTTGAGGTTTGATGTACTTTTTGTTCTAAGTAGTTTTATTTCACGCTTCCTCACTTTTTCTGGTTTCTCCATAGTATTAACTGCGAAAATTGCCCGTATAAACTTTCATTGTGTCATTGTGTTTAGCGGAATTTTTTCGGGTGTGTAGCGTAGAAACTTTTCCATTGTGATAAATGCCACATCAGTTCTGGTTCAAAATCTCGTATTCAGGTTTCCTGAAGTGCAACAGTACTTTTCAGAAACTGTTCTCCTTCTGTTCGATAACATTGAAGCAATACCTCTTCAATTCTTTTGCGACCCACTTTCTGCTCTTCACTCAGATCATGCAGAACCCATCGGGTAAAAATTTTCTCATCTTTAGCTTTACAGTAATGTTTCTGTAAACTGAAGTCATAGACATTCTGACCTTATACGCGATTTCCCCACATATTTTTCGTCGATTCTCCCTCAAAAAGTTGTTAACAATGAACTGAGACGCGTAGTCTGTTGCAGTTGATGGCTTTCCACGTCTTGAGTTGTCCTTAGTGATTGCCCGACGTTCACGGAAACGAGCAAACTAAAATGAAGCTGTACTACAATACGCTACACATTCCAACACACCTCCCAGAGCACTGTCAATTTCCATTGGATTCTTTCTACGCAGTGATTCGATTCTGATGTAAGAACGGTGGTCGCTATGTGTCCGTTTCACCCTCCATTTTAAAACTGAATTACTCACGAAATACACACACGCGAACCAGCAAACACAGACAAGACCATCATGTTTAAAGTCTTGCACACAACGAACATAAATTTCAACTTGATCTTGCTGCCCCAACGGTTGAGCATGAGCAGCTTGCGGGATTATGAAATGACCTCGTACCAAAACAGACTACTTTACGCTAAGACTTTCACACAGTGTTTTGAAATCTATAATTATATACAAGTAACAGGTATAACACTCCACTCCGCTACTGCTCTACCCTAACCTCAAAACTGGAGGCAGTTTGCAAAACAGAATTATTTTGTTATAGCAGTTATGGTATAAAGCAACAGAGCAGTGTTACCCTCTGAGAGGAATTTTGTTAAGTTGACCGTATTGTTCCTAATGGAAGTGGCTTATCGGAAATGAGAGTCAGAATTACGTTAATATTGGAATAGTGACAAACAAAATTTTGCCTAGCTATACTGTTTATAGAATAAGGGAAACGGTCGCCAGCCTAATTAGGCAAGAGAAAGATTAACATTCTCGTTTATGAAAGTAGGTATAAGTAACTATAATGGACAACACGACAGACACAACCTAGACTTAGTAACACGCGAGTGCAATGAACTCTAACACACATATGTTTTAAGATTGAAGCTAACAGTTAGAGCAGCAGGCACTATTTTCAAAATTATAACAGGTACAGAAAAACACTGTCACTTTCAGGGTTTACACAAACTGAGTGGTCTTTATACTGTTAATATGCACACAAGAGAGACAAACACTTGGCATACATGAGAATGTAACGTTTCACAACTGCAGCTTTCTCACTTTTACTAC
The DNA here is from genome assembly GCF_021461385.2 of Schistocerca piceifrons. Classification (NCBI taxonomy): domain Eukaryota; kingdom Metazoa; phylum Arthropoda; class Insecta; order Orthoptera; family Acrididae; genus Schistocerca; species Schistocerca piceifrons. The sequence continues at coordinate 1,196,542,919 of NC_060138.1, forward strand.
AACGAAACACAATGTTGACAAAATTGCAAGAAACTGACTCTCCTTTTTAGAATTTACTACAGACAACAACGTGATTATTTACGGCAACAGTACTTTAAATAACAGTTTCAATAGGAAAATTATTATTGGACAATTAACATTTGCTTTAACTCACTCTGTTACAACATTAGCTTTAACTATCTTTTTAATAAGTTCAAGAGGCATTATTTAACAAAGCTCTAGGCTTCAACGTACTTTCAGTAAGGGCACTCGGTAATCACTTTACTTCAAACGGAGAGGACCCTGAGAGGTGTTATGATGAGGAGTAAAATCAAGGTAGGTAAATAAATTCCGATATGAATTACCTTATATTTTAGCACATTAACAAATCCATTAGGCTGATCCTTCACTGTACATCAATATAGTATTACATTACAGTGATTGCGCAATGTGGTGGCAACTGCATGTTGGTAGGTGGAATTGCAGGTAGAATTGCTGGACTTTATCGTATCTTCATGGCGATGATTCATACAAATTCCAGAATAGTTCCAGCCATTTATCCACCCATCCGAGGCATTGGAAAGAAGCAGGAAAAGCCTCTCTCTGAATCAGCACGATATGCACCTTTACAATGACAGTGCACAGACTCGTCGCTCCTTTCCGACTGGTGGCTCGTTTCCGACTGCTGCTCGTCTCCGACTGACTATATGTTCCACCTTTTCCACCTAGGCCAACCACAATTTGCGCGCGCTACACAGTTCCGTTCCCGAGGGGAACCAGTACACCTTTTACATACGAACTAACTAAGAGCCCTAAGTGAGGATCAGCAGCTTACATAACAGCAAACAAATGTATTAAATAAAACAGAACATTTTCACATATTGACACTTCTACAAAAATTATTCACACAAAATTACAATCATATACAGTAAGTTTTGTTCCCTCCAAATGGGTCAAAGCATTTAAACGAGAGATATGTTACACAGCATACAATCAAATCATGACATCAAAGTTTGACAAAGAAAAGAGTACGCAATTTTATGTTATCGATTCAAACACATTTACAAAAGATCAACAATGTGACATTAAATAAAGCAAAAAAATAAATAAATCCATACAGCATAAGAGCTGTGGTGTTACACATGCCCCATGTTTCGTTGAAGTTTCCTGTAAGGGATACTTCAAGGAAACATCTATAACACCTAAGTGGTGTTGGCTGCAAAAAAAAAAATAATTTATTCCATCCAACTTCAGTTGGGAAAAAAAAACACACACACACACATTACAAATATACAGTATATACACTAAGAAATTGCATGTATTTCTTCCAAAATATTTTCAAAGTAAAATATCTAAAGCAATTTTCATTTTCACACTGGTTTAAGGAAACTAATTTTGCACCATGACACAAGATATCTTTAAGCATGTTCTTTTCATACACACACAGTTCAATTAATAGGCAATCAGTACACAAACTCATCTACATATAAGTAGAATAGGAAAAGCCTTTAAATAATATGAAAAAAAAATTTAAACACATATACAATAACACAGGACATTCTAAGTTAGCAAAACAGAATTTTTTCTCTCAATAATTATAGAGGAATGTAAAATTTCACAGACACACAAGCATATTAATGATCACAGTATATTTTACAAGGTTCAGCAATTAATGAAATATTGAAAATTTCAGTTTGCATCCGGATATGCACAATTATTTATACAAACAACTATGAGAAACCTTTTCCAACTGACTCATTAAATACCAAAGTAACTTTGCAAGGTTGTTTCAAAATAATTAACTTTAAAGCTGCTCTTCATTAATAGCAGTCCAAAATATTTGTTACACATAAACACACTAACATATTCAGAGCCTGTCTTTAATCATCACTACTGTGTTTCAAAACAAGGCAGTCCAAAACTTTACGTTATTTCAAAAAACCTAGTATCAAAAACATCTACATCCATTTAAATAAGATTCCTTTTACATTTTATAATAACTTTTCACTGACTTCAATAAGAATAGTCAGTTTATAACATATTGCTCAAAACAACCTAACTTAATTCACTGCTTGCCTCAGCACTAGCAGTCCATGTTACACATTCTACCCATTATTGGTTTAGCAGTCTTTTTACATACACATTTACACACAAAAACACAATTTAGATTAAGAATACACAAAAAACACATTTTTAAATTGACACACTGCCCCATCCTCTAGGTTTGGCAGTTCATGACCACTTATCAGCTCCTTGCCCCACAATGGCAAGTCCTTTGGCTATTGCTCAACACAGCATATTTGGTAGCCCTCAACTTCAGGACCACAGCATTTTTATTGTTTTGTCTTGTTTTGCTGCCCAACAACATACTTTTGAGCAGTTTATTGTCATCATCTTTGTGTTTTTTATCATTATGTCACATCTTTGGTAACATTTGCATTAATGGTACAAAATTATGAAACCTGCAACTTTGAAACAGTAATTAGACACTGGCAACAAAACCATTTCTTTTCAAATGACAACATCAGAAAACATATACATTAATCAAGAAAATTTTAAATGACATTATTGGTGAAATGACAATGTTCAGAAGATTATAGAGAGTCCCAGATTTGTGGTTTCCGTCCCCTCTTTCTTACTCAGTAAGATCTTTTTCATAGTCAATATTCAGTTTAGTTATTTTTCCACACATTTAGGTCATCAGATATGTCAAGATCAGAACATTAATTTTACTTCCTACTGTAAGTGATTTCTGCCCACTTTTTGTGGCACTAGACATACACATCCCTCTCACATCTATCTTATACACATTGGTCAGGTTCATCTCCTTAGTTGTGACACAGAACATTTTTCATCACCGTTCTTACCCATTTCTAAACAACCATCTTTAGACATTAATCACATTTGATTATTCACTTTAAACGTTACCTTTATTTACACTTGCATCTTTCTGCATAGAACCATTTATTCATTTACTTTAACTGCATGTTCCTATTCCTTTTTTAGTGTACCCACTATACTTTCATTATTCCTGGCCATTTTCTAGTGTGCCCATATTATTTATCCATTTACTTGTACACAAACAATACACAATATCTTACATCATTGCCACATTATTCAATACACTCTGATAGAGAAGAAGGAAAGAAGATAGTAAAAGATCTGAATGATGAAGAGGAAGGTTGGCAGCACGAAAAGAAATGGAAGTAGTGCTAGCAACGACTCGGGTCCCTGGTGCTCGTCAGGCACCTGACAATGCAAAGAGTGCATTGCCCCCTGAGGGTTCAACAACCCTCATCTGAGGACATGTATCTTTAAATAAACCACATACTGCAAACATAAGCTCATTCTGATTTTTAAGTATATTAGAAATAAGATATCATCTTGTAGAGTTCTTTCCACTTTCATTAAGTGACCATAAGCATCATTATTCCTAAAGTTTTAAGGTTTGCCACACTACATGCCCATATCTTCATAATTAGGCTGGCAACAATAAGTATTCAATTAAAATTGAAACAGTTCCTAAGCAGAGTCATACAGTACAGTGCAATAAATAAGCAACCTACTGCCACAGGCCTAAAGGTCAACAAAACAATAATTCACTTTCAGATAACACTCAGATACAATAATAATACTAAAGTCATGCATTATATTAACAAAATATATACATACATCCTGCCCCCAGTCTCTTAATTAACAAGGCAGTCTTTTATGGTTCACAAAACAGTCACTTAAGTCTGGTGGCTTTTTAGGCCTCCTATATTCTACAGCCTTCACTAACTTATTCAGATCTTGCCAACGTTTTGTTTCATCAGGTGGTTTTTTAGGTTTTGGAATTTCAAAGTCCTTAGCAAGGTACATGATCTCCTGTTCTGCTATTATTTTATCAGGAGGCTCTTTTAGTTCCTGTAATTTACACTCATTTAAAACATTTGTTAAGGCTTGCCCCAGTATAGTATCATCTGGAGGTTCCTGCAAATTATGCCCCTGTGTTACATTACTTAAAAATTCATTCGGTTTTGGCCCAGTTTCACTTTCTGTATCTTGCTTTGGTAAAATGTCACTAATTTTCTCATACCCTCTTTCAGTAAAAGTGTATTCACTTTCGTTTACACCCGAAAATTCATCTTCACTAGAGTCATCACTACTCTCTTCCTCACCATCAGATTCACTTAAGACCTCGACCTTTGCACAATAGGGAAAGTTAGAATATTCAATCTCATCTGTATTCATATACCCTTCATCATCTGAACTATCACTGATTTCATTTTCGTCATCAGATTCTAGCAGGAAAGCAACTTTTAGACAGTGGAGCAGATTATCACTAGATGTTTCAGCCACTACGTTTTTCGACTCATTTTCTAAACAATGCACATCGTTTTGACATGCAGGCACTTCAGTTATATCACTTTGAACGATTTCAGCCTTAACTTCATACTTAGTATAATCGTCATATACTTCGATAACATTCATTTCATTTTCTTCCATGCTGTCATTTTCAGGTAATCGTGCGAAATTCTTACTAGACCCTTCTGCATTAGAATCATAAAACACCTTTCCATCAACAACAATTTTGTCTGCACTGCTTATAATGTCATGATTACTAACGTCCTCCTCTACCTCATTTTTGCCTATTATTAATTGTGCACACGTCTTTTGCGTGGCATATTCTACCTCCCTTTCCTCCTTATTCATCACAACCTCCCCCACATCTACGTCTTTTACCTCATACACATCATTAACAGTACAAATGTTCTCCTTTTCACTCGCCTTTTCTGGCTCCCTTTCATTCTTTAAAAAAGTCTTTTCACACGATTCCGATACCGAGTTATCATTATCATATGACATATTAACTTTATTTTCATCTCTACATTCATCTACTACTGAAACCGGCCATCGGAAGTGTCCGATCCCGCCTCTTCTGTCTCTCTCTACGGCAGCCATCTTGTTCCGACGTCTGCCATTTGTGTCTGCTGCCAAGTGCAATGTACGCTGCTTCGGCAACGGCTGGCCCGAGCACAAACCGTCACGTGACTTCGCACTGGGAACGCCACTATGTATCATTCCGCGCCCGTCTGCTATAGGCGCGCCCTTAACCTTCCTGCCCCGTAGTTCACGTCTTTCCTTCTCGAATCTAATATTTGGCATCGTTTCTTTGGGCCCAAAACCGGTTTCCGCGTGAATCCGGCCCGTAACACACGCGGTTTTCAGTTTTCCATTTCTTCTCTATTTTGGAAATTCCGCGTCATGTATCCTCTACCGCGCGTCGTATAATTTCCTCTACCTCTCGCACGATTTCTTTGAATCGCGTTTACACGATATCTTTCGTTTTCAGGTTGTTCATTTTGGTCATTACTTTCTCGCAAATAATTATTGTTATTATGGGGACGGTACTCGCGATTTCTTCGCCAGTGATCTTCATCCTCTACCCTTTCCAAGAACGCAGAAAAACTACTGTGTGTACTCCCAACATATCGTTTCGAATCCTCAGGCAGTTTCTGCCAAAGAACCCAAACGATCTCAGCTTCAGTTCTTCTAGCCTTCAAATGTATCGGTTTTCTGTACCATGATTCGCAGAATTCTTTCATGGTTTGCCTACCTCTGATGTCATACAACCTGGCCATTAAAAACTCACGCCACAACTGGTCTTGTTTTTGTTCTGACCAGTATTCGTCAATAAATTTTTGTTTGAAGGTTTCAAAAGACATCTGGTTAATATCAAGATTCAACCCCCACCTTTTTGCTTCTCCCGTTAGTGCACTAATTACAACATTAATTTTTTCCTGATCAGACAAATATTCAGGAAAATTTCTTTCGCAGTTCTTTACAAAGTCTAGGGGGTGCCAGCCGTTATGTCTCTTCGCTGGGTCGAATTTTTCCTCGCCCTCTAATATTTTACTAAGAGGCATTCTTTCAGTAAAATGTGTAGGTCCGGTTTGTATTTTCCTTTCCAAGTCATACACTTTGCCTTGGATTTGTGAAGTGTTATGTTCACACTTCTTTTCGCAAGTAAGAATCTGTTTGGTTAGAGCTCTGCTTGTTTCTGTTACAGACTGTTTAATCTGTGCAAATTCCGCGTTACATTCGGTTTGTATTTCGGATTTAATACCGAATACCTTTTCGTCAACCTTAGTACAGACTAAGGGTTCAATTTGATCTTGAATTTTAATTACTTCAGAGTCAAATCTTTCGTTAATGTCATCAATTTGTCCTTGTATGTTGGCAATATTGCCATTGATGACAGTAATTTCGCTTTTGAGGTTTTTAATTTCATTACTCACAATGTCTACTTTTACATCAACTTTCTCAATCTGTTTACTAATATCGCTACCTTGTGTGGTAATTAACTGCCCCTGTGCTGCAATTTGTGCATTAATATTGTCATTTTGTGCAGACAGTATTTTAAGCAAGTCAGTCAGATTTAATGTCTTTTCACTTTTAGGTTCTACTGCCTTTTCGTGTTCAGATCCTACACCCCTTTCTGGTTTTGGTGATTCAAACATATCCCTCGATTCATCAGCATAGCCACTTTCTTCGACAACATCGCCTACATTGTCTTGCTTAGTACGCGCTACACACATAGCTTCGATCTGTTTATTAACGTCTGCGTGATAACGTACGTAATTTAACTCGCGCGTCATGCCATCTGTTGGTGTGCTGCTTGAACTGCTCTCGGTTGCATTCTGCTCTCGCGTGTCTAGATTTATTTCTAGTTTCCTGTCCATTTTAGCTATTATTACGTACTGACACCTTTTATTTTTAATTTAAACTGAACTTTCACTACCAGTTCTGTCAGGTAATGTACAGGTTCGTGCCGCTGGACGTTTTATGTTCACTCAATGTTTGTAAAATGCTAACTACTTATAATTTTTTCCGGCTGTAGGTGCAAACTGAACAACGTCCTGTCACGCGGCGCCACGTATAACACTCCACTCCGCTACTGCTCTACCCTAACCTCAAAACTGGAGGCAGTTTGCAAAACAGAATTATTTTGTTATAGCAGTTATGGTATAAAGCAACAGAGCAGTGTTACCCTCTGAGAGGAATTTTGTTAAGTTGACCGTATTGTTCCTAATGGAAGTGGCTTATCGGAAATGAGAGTCAGAATTACGTTAATATTGGAATAGTGACAAACAAAATTTTGCCTAGCTATACTGTTTATAGAATAAGGGAAACGGTCGCCAGCCTAATTAGGCAAGAGAAAGATTAACATTCTCGTTTATGAAAGTAGGTATAAGTAACTATAATGGACAACACGACAGACACAACCTAGACTTAGTAACACGCGAGTGCAATGAACTCTAACACACATATGTTTTAAGATTGAAGCTAACAGTTAGAGCAGCAGGCACTATTTTCAAAATTATAACAGGTACAGAAAAACACTGTCACTTTCAGGGTTTACACAAACTGAGTGGTCTTTATACTGTTAATATGCACACAAGAGAGACAAACACTTGGCATACATGAGAATGTAACGTTTCACAACTGCAGCTTTCTCACTTTTACTACAACGAAACACAATGTTGACAAAATTGCAAGAAACTGACTCTCCTTTTTAGAATTTACTACAGACAACAACGTGATTATTTACGGCAACAGCACTTTAAATAACAGTTTCAATAGGAAAATTATTATTGGACAATTAACATTTGCTTTAACTCACTCTGTTACAACATTAGCTTTAACTATCTTTTTAATAAGTTCAAGAGGCATTATTTAACAAAGCTCTAGGCTTCAACGTACTTTCAGTAAGGGCACTCGGTAATCACTTTACTTCAAACGGAGAGGACCCTGAGAGGTGTTATGATGAGGAGTAAAATCAAGGTAGGTAAATAAATTCCGATATGAATTACCTTATATTTTAGCACATTAACAAATCCATTAGGCTGATCCTTCACTGTACATCAATATAGTATTACATTACAGTGATTGCGCAATGTGGCGGCAACTGCATGTTGGTAGGTGGAATTGCAGGTAGAATTGCCGGACTTTATCGTATCTTCATGGCGATGATTCATACAAATTCCAGAATAGTTCCAGCCATTTATCCACCCATCCGAGGCATTGGAAAGAAGCAGGAAAAGCCTCTCTCTGAATCAGCACGATATGCACCTTTACAATGACAGTGCACAGACTCGTCGCTCCTTTCCGACTGGTGGCTCGTTTCCGACTGCTGCTCGTCTCCGACTGACTATATGTTCCACCTTTTCCACCTAGGCCAACCACAATTTGCGCGCGCTACACAGTTCCGTTCCCAAGGGGAACCACTACACCTTTTACATACGAACTAACTAAGAGCCCTAAGTGAGGATCAGCAGCTTACATAACAGCAAACAAATGTATTAAATAAAACAGAACATTTTCACATATTGACACTTCTACAAAAATTATTCACACAAAATTACAATCATATACAGTAAGTTTTGTTCCCTCCAAATGGGTCAAAGCATTTAAACGAGAGATATGTTACACAGCATACAATCAAATCATGACATCAAAGTTTGACAAAGAAAAGAGTACACAATTTTATGTTATCGATTCAAACACATTTACAAAAGATCAACAATGTGACATTAAATAAAGCAAAAAAATAAATAAATCCATACAGCATAAGAGCTGTGGTGTTACACAGGGTTCCTGACTTCGTGGGAAGTTTTCTTTTTCACTTTACCGTCATGCTTACGTTAACATATGACTGCCATTGTTAAAGAGGAAAATACGAAACTGCACGTAAACTTATGTCTATCGTGGCATGCCATGTTAAAATAATACTCACAAGAAATTCTACGTTTAATTATTATTGTTCACAATTTCATCCGGATGAGCCTTCATTACTGCCAGTCCTAAAGAGAAAAATGGAAAGCTGTATATGAACTCACCTATTATTTATTATTGTATGTTATGTGAAAGAAACTGTTCACAAAAATTTTATCATATTACATTGTTAAGGTAAGAACTTGTAACTAAGAAAGTATAAGCTCTTCCTACACTAAGAGAAACCTTGATATGAACATGAACCCCGCACACGGAAAGATAACGTTCCTTTCCTTCCCAGTCATGAATTCACTCATTATGCCACTATCCTGGGTAATAATAACGTGAATTTTGTGTCGTTCAATGAGCAGTTTCAATTCTTTCAGTCGGTCGCCACCTTGGCGACTTGCATGTCCCCAAGCTAGCTCACTTAGTCAACAGGGGAATTGGGACTTACAGTTTAGCGTGGAATCCGAATCACGTGTTGTTCCTCGTTACTGCTCACGTCGTACAAAGATTATTCTGATACGTCCTGCTTCTTGGGTATATCTGTAATCAGTTGCCCTATATTGTCATTGTACACTGTCTAACTATGCCCTTGTTCTTTCAAGTGGTATGTTATGTCACAACTTTCAGGAAGACAGTTGGAGTCATGTTGTTAATTTTAGCGTACAGTAATACAGCAAAATATTTTATTGTACGATATTATTGCTTAATGTATGCCTGCTACTTTTCAAATCTTCTTACGTATAATTTTATTATGTATTAGGCGAATCATTAACATAATATGTCTAGTTAATCGAGTATTTTAGGTAAGGTGTCTTTTTATTTTTATATTCTATTGACTAAACAGTCAACGATTGTTCTATATTTGTTTGTTACACACGGTGTGTACTTAGACACTCGTAAATGGCTAGACAACTTGAATTAAGCTGTAGTGGAGAAACTACTATGAAAAAATATTTTTATCCAACAAACGATAACCAGTGCGGCAAACGTCATTCAGAAGAAACATAAAGCAAACGAAAAACGTCTGAAGACAGCATAAAATCATTTCTGCGTAGTGTTTATGCGATTATATATCCGTTAACAACGAAAATGTTGCAATCTGCAGAGAGTTTCCGGGGGAAAGTAGCTCTATTTTAACAGTTTTTTTTCCATTAGAGATTACTTGTTAGATATTATTTCAATCTGGAAATTGTAGAGGTTATTTTACCTTCATACTCATAATATCGATCATGAGCACTTTGTATCATGAGCGCACATGATCATGTAATTGATGTACATACATTTAATGTTAACGATTGTACAACGTGTTGTTAATGCAGGACAGGTTGAGCCCTGGTGCCAACAAAGAGAGTTTTTCGGCAATTTTTTCTTCTGCTGAGAGGGCCACTCACACTCTTATTCGCCGGCCGGTGTGGCCGTGCGGTTAAAGGCGCTTCAGTCTGGAACCGCGTGACCGCTACGGTCGCAGGTTCGAATCCTGCCTCGGGCATGGATGTGTGTGATGTCCTTAGGTTAGTTAGGTTTAATTAGTTCTAAGTTCTAGGCGACTGATGACCTCAGAAGTTAAGTCGCATAGTGCTCAGAGCCATTTTTGAACACTCTTACTCCCTTTCTCTCTCTCTCTCTCTCAGGTGCTTTCTGGTGTGCGTTAAATTTTTAATGATATAAATGCATCTAATTTTGAAGCTTGGTTTGAATAAAGCCCGATTGGAGCTGGTCTGTCGTTAGTCTGATAACCTGAGCCTGATTCGCACCCTGTAGTAAAGTCAACAAGATATTACATTGAAGATGGTGCAAGAAGCGCAATGGTGGTATTGCTATGCCTTTCAGTGGTATATTAATGCAGTGAGGGCAGTTCGAATGGCTTAAGTTATCAGTCACATATTGTCAGTCACATTTGTGGAAATTTTTCTTCCGCTATCCCACTAAAATGCATGCAAAATCAAGATAATACATAGAGGTGGTGTTTATAAAAACAGGAAGGCGCAGCCATCATTTCATCCTCAAATATGTTCGAGACACTAAAGACGTTTCAAATTTTTTTTCTCTGACAGATTGTAAGAAGGGTATCATAAAACAACTACTGTTTTAATACTGAAACCTCATAAACACCAAGAGAAAGACATAAAATTTCCTGGAAGATTAATAGCGTACCGGACCGGGGCCGAACCTACAATCTTTGTCTTCCGCGGTCAGGTGCTTAACCGACTGAGCTATCCAAGACGGACTCCGCGACAAACAGCTTCACTTCCGCCAGTGCCTCTCTTCTGGCTTCGAAACTTCAGAGTAGTTCTCCTGCTTACCTTTGGAACCAGCACTCCTGGAAGAAAGGATATAATGCTGAAATAGCTTAGCCACAGCGTTGGAGATGGTTTCCAGAATGAATTTTCACTCTGCAGAAGAGGAGTTGTGACAATCCGAAACTTGAGCTGTGTTAATCTGAACCTTCCTGACACACTACAACTCTGTGTCGAATAGGGACACAAGGATCATATGCAGAAAGGTCCCAGGCTCGAGGCCTCTTCCCACCCTCCTTCTCCCCCCCCCGCCCTCCCCCTGGCGCAGATTTTTTAATTTGCAAATGTTTCAAATGAATCCACACTCCGCTAAAGAGTTTAATTTCTTCTCCAAATGTTGCTCAATAACGAAATTACGCAGTGGAACAAATCAGTTGTATAGGTTTTTTTTATTATTATTATTATTTTTACAATCGTATTGACCAACTTAGATCACGTTAACAGCTTCAGTTCCTCTTCTTCCTTTGTTTGTTCGTATTTCTCCAGTATTCCCTCATTTTCTACCCATGGAGTCTCTTTCTTTCTTCTGTCCATGTTGTTCCGGATTTTTTTTTTATATCTTCTGCTTTGAAAGCCTTCCAAATTTAGTATTTTATTTTTAAAATGGTCTCTTTCTGCTATTTCTGATTCTTTGATGTTGTTTCTTTAATTTAACAAGAAATCAAAAATTAAAATTCAATTATAAATATTTTTCTTCTTGTTGCCCATGCTCTGCGCCTTTGTTCTACGGCCTGGTGACAATTTATCGCGCAGTAGAGCTGCTTGCCTTTGTTGGCTGAAGCAGGAATGGTTTCTTGTGAGGCATCCAGGTGAGATTTCTGCAGGTTAGGTCACCCTTGCTTCTGGGAGTTTTTCCTTAGGGAGGCCTGGAAGATTCACTTCTTATCATTTAGTCGTAGGATGTTGAAATTCGGAATCTTCGAGCTGTTTAAAATGTCAGGTGAATTTCTCAGTGGCTATAGGATGGTCTTTACTAGAGGAATGTAATGATCAGAGGTCTAGGTTAACTCTCCTTAGTATTCGTGCCTTGACAGATTGCATCTCCTAGATCCTGTAGCCTTGGGATTCAAGCACATCTTCCGGAAACAGCGATCGTGTGAGACCCAACTTGCTTTATTTGTTCATGAGACGCAGAAAATATTAAATACAGGTTCCGAGGTAGATGCTATTTTTCTTGACTTCCGAAAGGCGTTCGATACAGTTCCGCACTGTCGCCTGATAAACAAAGTAAGAGCCTACGGAATATCAGACCAGCTGTGTGGCTGGATTGAAGAGCTTTCAGCAAACAGAACACAGCATGTTGTTATCAATGGAGAGACGTCTACAGACGTTAAAGTAACCTCTGGCGTGCCTCAGGGGAGTGTTATGGGACCATTGCCTTTCACAATATATATAAATGATCTAGTAGATAGTGTCGGAAGTTCCATGCGGCTTTTCGCGGATGATGCTGTAGTATACAGAGAAGTTGCAGCATTAGAAAATTGTAGCCAAATGCAGGAAGATCTGCAGCGGATAGGCACTTGGTGCAGGGAGTGGCCACTGACCCTTAACATAGACAAATGTAATGTATTGCGAATACATAGAAAGAAGGATCCTTTATTGTATGATTATATGATAGCGGAACAAACACTGGTAGCAGTTACTTCTGTAAACTATCTGGGAGTATGCGTGCGGAACGATTTGAAGTGGAATGATCATATAAAATTAATTGTTGGTAAGGCGGGTACCAGGTTGAGATTCATTGGGAGAGTCCTTAGAAATTGTAGTCCATCAACAAAGGAGGTGGCTTACAAAACACTCGTTCGACCTATACTTTAGTATTGCTCATCAGTGTGGGATCTGTACCAGATCGGGTTGACGGAGGAGATAGGGAAGATCCAAAGAAGAGCGGCGCGTTTCGTCACAGAGTTATTTGGTAACCGTGATAGCGTTACGGAGATGTTTAACAAACTCAAGTGGCAGACTCTGCAAGAGAGGCGCTCTGCATCGCGGTGTTGCTTGCTCGCCAGGTTTCGAGAGGGTGCGTTTCTGGATGAGGTATCGAATATATTGCTTCCCCCTACTTATACCTCCCGAGGAGATCACGAATGTAAAATTAGAGAGGCTTTCAGACAGTCGTTCTTCCCGCGAACCATACGCGACTGGAACAGGAAAGGGAGGTAATGACAGTGGCACGTAAAGTGCCCTCCGCCACACACCGTTGGGTGGCTTGCGGAGTATAAAGGTAGATGTGGAATATAGATGTAGACCCGTTCGTTCGCGGACGTCCAATCTTTACGGTACACTGTGCGACTGCTCAACCAGAGACAGAGTGATCGCTAGTCAGGTACGCACTATCGCACTTTTCTTCCCTAACAGAGGTATCCTTAAAACTAAATGATGCGTTTCTGACCGTCTGCGCAGATTTACAGTTCGCAATTGACTTTCACCATGACATGACCTTTACCGTTACTTAAATTGCTTTAACATGTTAATGTTTAATTGGCTGCTGGAACACGTTTAATTCTTAATTTACATACAAAATATTGCACTATGGCACATAGTTCATTTCGTTCCCTATACAGTAGGTGCCAGACTCACTGGTCACATGACGTCCACACTATACCGGCAGCGCATTACTTACGAAAACAACAGACATTGGATACGTAGAGTTACAAGAAAAAATTTGTGCGGTAAATGTTCTAAGCACGTTACAGTTTCCTGTTTTTAATATTTTCCTTCTTTCTCATTCTCTCCATGTTTACACCATATCTCATGCAACTGTAGTCCATGGCTATGCCAACAGACAATTTCTTGAAGCCTTCTGCGATTTCGCAGTCACTTACAAAGTACTAAGAAAAGAAAGCTGATTTTAAGCAGAAGTGAAAGACAGGGAAATGTTACACTGAATTTGGTATGTTTATTGTAAGGGTAAGTTAGTTACAGACGGCGATGTCGGAAGAGACTCGATTATTACTCCATTACTACATTGCAAGATTATTGCAGATTCCGAGTGCTAAATAATACGGATAAAAGTGAATGTCAAAGGTGAGTCACACATGGTAAAAGTATACTTTCATACACCATCTATCACAGGAGAATTAGTGACAGAGCAGTTCAGAGGACTTCTGGAGAATATCATGGGTAAATTTACTGATCATGTTGTAGTAATTGGGGGGTAGGGGGCATCTTTCAACTTACATGAAACCGACCCAAGATGAAAATGCCTATTTTGGTCTGGGATCTGTGTAAGATTACTGTTATATATGCTATTATTTTCGTGTGCTCCTTGGCTCTCATGTTGGCACCACAACTCCAATTTGTGACTTTGAGTTAACTGGAAACTTTATTGTGTTCATCCAGTGACCACACAGGAGCCAACGAGCACAACACAGCTGTACATAAATATGAGTTATAGGAGGGTCGTTCAATAGGTAAAGCTTCACATTTTTTAAAAAAGGCATTAACACACACAGACAAACGTCCTTGTTGGTGCTTCACATTTGATGTTTTTTTTCTGTGCGCCGGCGAAGTTTCGAACCGTTCTGGTTGATGGCAGAGCCGTAGTACAGCGTCAAAATGACGTCCACATACGACCCACGTTACAAGCAGCGTGCTATTATTGAATTCTTGTGTGCAGAAAATGAAACCGTGGTGATCATCCATAAAAATTTGTGCGCAGTGTATGACACAGTTTATGGCTGCAGCTGATAGGAATACAGTAGGGAGATGGGTAAAGAAAGTTACAGCCTCGGGAAATGCAGAAACAGAGCTCCATGATCAGCCACGCTCGGGAGCTCCTGTCAAAAACACTGGACATCATTGACCCATCGATCCTGCAGTCCAGACCGGGCACCCTCGGACTTTCATCTCTTAGGGCGCTTGAAGATTCTCTACGGGGAACACACTTTGTAGACACCGAGTGTGTCAGTCGTGCAGTGAAAACATGGCTACACCTACAGGACAAGAGCTTTTACCGCCAGGGAATACGTGCTCTTGCACAACGTTGGCGTACGGCCACAGAACGTGATGGAGACTACGTAGAAAAACAGGACATGGACAAGACATGTTGATGTATATTGTCACCAAATTTTGACTCTTAACAATAAATATATTCTGAGAAAAAAAAATGTGGGGCATTGCTTATTGAAGGACCTTCGTAGATTACAATCATTTAAGTGTTAATAGTGTAAATTGCATAACAATATGCATATAAAGGAGTTTTGCTATTTAGGGAGTAAAATAACTGAGGATGGTCGAAGTAGAGAGGATATAAAATGTAGACTGGCAATGGCAAGGAAATCGTTTCTGAAGAAGAGAAATTTGTTAACATCGAGTATAGATTTAAGTGTCAGGACGTCGTTTCTGAAAGTATTTGTATGGGGTGTAGCCATGTATGGAAGTGAAACATGGACGATAACCAGTTTGGACAAGAAGAGAATAGAAGCTTTAGAAATGTGGTACTACAGAAGAATGCTGAAGATAAGGTGGGTAGATCACGTAACTAATGAGGAGGTATTGAATAGGATTGGGGAGAAGAGAACTTTGTGGCACAACTTGACTAGAAGAAGGGATCGGTTGGTAGGACATATTTTGAGGCATCAAGGGATCACAAATTTAGCATTGGAGGGCAGCATGGAGGGTAAAAATCGTAGACGGAGACCAAGAGATGAATACACTAAGCAGATTCAGAAGGATGTAGGTTGCAGTAGGTACTGGGAGATGAAGAAGCTTGCACAGGATAGAGTACCATGGAGAGCTGCATCAAACCAGTCTCAGGACTGAAGACCACAACAACAACAGCATGCATATAATTACCGTTCATTTTATAGACCAATGATGATGCCTTTTATGAATGGGTGAATTTTTGGTAGGAAAGGCAATCAGTTGCAAAAGACAGGTAACTTTCTTTTTCTTTCCTACGGGATAACCATAACTGATGTAATAACTAATAAAGAATTTGTGATAAAGTCTTGTGAGCCGTTAGGCTGTCTCATTTTTCCTGTTCAGACTTCCTCAATACTCGACTTTTAAATCTCTCTGCTGGGATCTTTAATATTCCACTGAATAACTATCCAACCACTAGATTCCTGAAGAAGATCCTAGAAGATAGACTCACACGTCGTATACTGAAGAAGTTTGCAGAGGAATACGACACGGCCTAACAGCTCAGAAGTCTGTCATCAATGACATCCAACACAAAAGCCTGCGATTTATATGAGGAGGAATTGTTGCAGGTATTAACGATGAAATAAAATGTTTATTTCAAATAAAAAGCGCTTACAGTGAAAAATCGTTTGTCAATTTACTGCTGTGAGTAGGCTGTTTAGGTTTTTACGTTGGTAACGCCACGTAGCGCTCTGTATGAAAATTACTGACTGTGTGTGTGCAGTCTGTGACTGGTTTGCATAGTTGGAATATTTGCTATTGTAGTGTTGGGCAGCTGGATGGGAACAGCGTGTAGCATTCCGCAGTTGGAGGTGAGCCGCCTTCAGTGGTGGATGTGGGGAGAGAGATGGCAGAATTTTGAGAGCGGACGATCTGGACGTGTGACCGTCAGAAAAAGGAAATTTGTAAGACTGGATGTCATGAACTGATGTATACATTATCACATTTGAACACTATTAAGGTAAATACAGTGTTTGTTCTCTATCAAAATCTTTCAGTTGCTAACTATGCCTATCAGTAGTTAGTGCCTTCAGTAGTTAGAATCTTTTATTTGGCTGGCAGTATTGGCGCACGCTGTTTTGCATTAGTTTGAGTAACGAAGATTTTTGTGAGGTAAGTGATTCATGAAAGGTATGGGTTATTGTTAGTCAGCGCCATTCTTTTGTAGGGATTGTTGAAAGTCAGATTGCGTTGCGCTAAAGATATTGTGTGTCAGTTTCGTGTTGATCAGAATAGGCAAAGAGCGAATGTCTGAGTACGTTAAGCTTTGCTCAACTGTTTGAAAATCAAATAACGGATAGGTTTACCAGTACAGTCATTATAAATTTTTCTAAGGGCACGTTACACTGCGACTGTGAATCCACGTTGATTGAGATTTATGTTCAGCGTGGTTTTTTAGTTTTTTTTTCTTTAAAAAGGCACACGAGATAGCCACCCCACTAGCTATTGAGTCCCAGCTTGCCAATCTTGTGACCACACTGGCGACGAGATTTTAATTTTGATTTTCTACATTCCCTGCCTCCGGTACGACGTTTGCACTTTTGCTGACGTATCCTCTTGGGGATCTTTGGCGCTACTGAACGTAAACGGCTGCGAATCCTTTTGACCGGCGGCCTTTATCATTAGATGAGCCGCGAAGCCCCTGGAGAGCGACCGAGGGGGCGTGAGTCAGCGTAATCGCCAGGGATTACGGGGCGCCGGGCGTCTGTTGCGCTCGCAGGCTGCAGCTGCGCCGTCCGCATCACGCGCAGCCTGAGTTGCAGCTCATCTGCCAGGCACAAAGGGCGCCGCTCTTCTTTGTCCACCAGAGAGCGCGGCGGGGTGGCATGTCGGGCCGCGTGCCGCGAAGGTCCACGTCGTGGCCGTGCATGTGACGTAACAGCCCCTGCATGAAGTTTATAGGGTAAGTCCAGAGGGTTGGACCACTGAGTGAGACGGACCGCCGGCCGTTGTGACCGAGCGGTTCTAGGGGCTTCAGTCCGGAACTGCGCTGCTGCTACGGTCGCAGTATCGAACCCCGCCTCGGACATGGATGTGTGTGCTGTCCTTAGGTTAGTTAGGTTCTAAGTCTATGGGACTGATGACCTCAGATGTTAGGTCCCATAGTGCTCGGAGCCATTTGAATCATTCTTGAGACGGACCAGTAGCGTATTTCACAAATGTGCCGCTACTCGTTTAGAAGCTCTTCGTGAGCATGTGTGGTGCAAAAGTGCTCCTGTCATTTTCGTGTTAATTCTGGAGAAAAATCACATTCTCCGTTCTGTAAAGTCGGAATTTTTTACCATACTGAGCGATGTGGCGTAGTGGTTAGCACACTGGACTCGCATTCGGGAGGTTCAATCGCATCTCCGGCCATTCTGATTTAGGTTTCCAGTGATTTCCCTAAACCGTTTCAGACAAATTCCGGGATGGTTCCTTTAAAAGGGCACGCCCGATTTCCTCCTCCATGCTTCCCTAATCCGTGCTAGTTCTCCGTCTCTATTGATCTCGTTGTTGACGGGACGTTAGACACTAATCTCCTCCTCCTCCTTTTACCACGTAGTTACATAATTTTAGTGTTAAGGCTTAGTTTGCAAAAAACTGATGCACTTTTTTATTGCGAGCTTGACAAATGTATAGGCATGAAAGTAAACCAAAATGGCCACCAAATTCGATACTTACAGCTAAAAGTTGGGGTCGTCCATCTCTCCAAGGCACTAGGGAGAGATGTTCCACTGTTATTTGGGAGAGACGGACAGCCTGTTTTAATATGAGAGAGGTAAAGCACAATTAAATGTTGCTTCAAAGCATATTCAATAATCCCACTTAAGATGGCCATAATCTCAGACTGGGCTTGTAAGTCGGAAGATATGTCTGTGACAGCTAAGGGGAGAGCAGAATCTCACACATACGTACTCCTTACTGTCATATTTTGTTAACAGTATTAGCTTATTCCCAAGAATAAGCAGCTCTCACTCAGTTAATACTCGGCAGAAATCAAACCTGCATTTGGATCGGACATCCTTAACTCTTGTGCAGAAAGGCGTGCAGTATACTGCTGCATCCATTTTCAGTAAGCTACCACTATAATTCAAAAGTCTTAGCAGTAGCCCGCATCTCGTGGTCGTGTGGTAGCGTTCTCGCTTCCCACGCCCGGGTTCCCGGGTTCGATTCCCGGCGGGGTCAGGGATTTTCTCTGCCTCGTGATGGCTGGGTGTTGTGTGCTGTCCTTCGGTTAGTTAGGTTTAAGTAGTTCTAAGTTCTAGGGGACCGATGACCATAGATGTTAAGTCCCATAGTGCTCACAGTCATTTGAGCCATTTTCTTAGCAGTAATCCACGAGTTTTAAAATGGAAACAAGAGTTTATTCATGGGTCACTCCTTCTATTCTGTCGAGAAGTTCCTTGGAAAATGAAGCTGGTTGTTGTTGTATTGCTGATTGCGTTTACTTAAACTTATGGCTTAACTTTTCTCGGGTTCATAAACATTTTATTTTTATCTGGTATTACATTTATTTTGTAATTTCATGGACTGACACGTTCCATGACCTTGGAGATTTGCTCCTCAATTTGGTCCTACGGAACTTCACTTGTAAATAAAAAATAAATTAAAAAAATAAAGGCCAGCCAACCATTTCGAAGCTCATCTAGAGAGCTGCTGATCGCAAGCACATCAAAAGAACAACGTTAACTGCACAATTCAAATTCGGGCTCCATTTCTACAAAACTTAAAATTTCCAAAATTACCACCTCAAAACTGACTACCACCAACTCAACATAGAAAAAACTTTAGCAAGAAATATCACCTGTTCCTTCTACTGATAAAACAAACCATTTTGAAGAGTAAGGCAGCAACAGTATCCAAAAGGCTAAAAACTGGTGGAAATTTTGAAACTGTAAATAAAAGGAAGGATGAAAAAAGGAAACAAAAAAGGCACAAAAAGATACCAAGGGGAAACACTAGTGAAGAGAGCAACAGACTGAAGAAGCTAAAAAAGAAAAATGCTGCAAATAGCCCACCGTGTTCATCAGATGCAGAGATTGTAGAAGATTACGAAAATAACCGTAATGGGTGGGATGAGGATGAATGTGTTGGATATGGTGAAAACTACTGCGAAACTAATAAAAATGCCGATTGAATTCAGCGTGATTCTTGTTCACGATGATCACATGAAAGTTGTCCAACAGTTCGTAATAAGTACAATTGCTGTGGTGAGAGGAAGAGACGCTAATGTTAGAACAAAACGAAACTCATTGCAAAAGGCAATGTTTAATTAAGATTTGTTTTGGGCTAAAATATTTAGTAGTAAAATTCTGTATTCATTACAACATATTCCAAGTAAAACGGTGAAAATGTGATTGACTCTTTTCTTCCATAGGTCCATCTCTCCCAGTACACTGGTGTGGGTGAGATGGACCAATCATCTGTATTTTCATTTAATCATGTCTATTGCAGTGCCTCAGTAATATATCGTACTTAAGCTGATATAACACTCCACGCGAACATGCTGCCAGTTGAAAAGCATACAAATTTTGTGCTCAAGAAGAAACGTTTTCCAACTTTCCGAACTTACCCTACGTGCTGTGATCTTTGTGTCACGTTATCTGGTCGCGATGGATGATTATACAGTCGCAGACCAGCTTCGGCCAGCGCAGAGAAGACGCATGGCATCCCATATACACTCCTGGAAATTGAAATAAGAACACCGTGAATTCATTGTCCCAGGAAGGGGAAACTTTATTGACACATTCCTGGGGTCAGATACATCACATGATCACACTGACAGAACCACAGGAACATAGACACAGGCAACAGAGCATGCACAATGTCGGCACTAGTACAGTGTATATCCACCTTTCGCAGCAATGCAGGCTGCTATTCTCCCATGGAGACGATCGTAGAGATGCTGGATGTAGTCCTGTGCAACGGCTTGCCATGCCATTTCCACCTGGCGCCTCAGTTGGACCAGCGTTCGTGCTGGACGTGCAGACCGCGTGAGACGACGCTTCATCCAGTCCCAAACATGCTCAATGGGGGACAGATCCGGAGATCTTGCTGGCCAGGGTACATGACTTACACCTTCTAGAGCACGTTGGGTGGCACGGGATACATGCGGACGTGCATTGTCCTGTTGGAACAGCAAGTTCCCTTGCCGGTCTAGGAATGGTAGAACGATGGGTTCGATGACGGTTTGGATGTACCGTGCACTATTCAGTGTCCCCTCGACGATCACCAGTGGTGTACGACCAGTGTAGGAGATCGCTCCCCACACCATGATGCCGGGTGTTGGCCCTGTGTGCCTCGGTCGTATGCAGTCCTGATTGTGGCGCTCACCTGCACGGCGCCAAACACGCATACGACCATCATTGGCACCAAGGCAGAAGCGACTCTCATCGCTGAAGACGACACGTCTCCATTCGTCCCTCCATTCACGCCTGTCGCGACACCACTGGAGGCGGGCTGCACGATGTTGGGGCGTGAGCGGAAGACGGCCTAACGGTGTGCGGGACCGTAGCCCAGCTTCATGGAGACGGTTGCGAATGGTCCTCGCCGATACCCCAGGA
The DNA here is from genome assembly GCF_021461385.2 of Schistocerca piceifrons. Lineage (NCBI taxonomy): Eukaryota > Metazoa > Arthropoda > Insecta > Orthoptera > Acrididae > Schistocerca > Schistocerca piceifrons. Next base: position 1,196,564,151 of record NC_060138.1, read on the forward strand.
GCAACAGTGTCCCTAATTTGCTGGGAAGTGGCGGTGCGGTCCCCTACGGCACTGCGTAGGATCCTACGGTCTTGGCGTGCATCCGTGCGTCGCTGCGGTCCGGTCCCAGGTCGACGGGCACGTGCACCTTCCGCCGACCACTGGCGACAACATCGATGTACTGTGGAGACCTCACGCCCCACGTGTTGAGCAATTCGGCGGTACGTCCACCTGGCCTCCCGCATGCCCACTATACGCCCTCGCTCAAAGTCCGTCAACTGCACATACGGTTCACGTCCACGCTGTCGCGACATGCTACCAGTGTTAAAGACTGCGATGGCCACGGCAAGCTTACTGACACTGACGGCGGCGGTGCACAAATGCTGCGCAGCTAGCGCCATTCGACGGCCAACACCGCGGTTCCTGGTGTGTCCGCTGTGCCGTGCGTGTGATCATTGCTTGTACAGCCCTCTCGCAGTGTCCGGAGCAAGTATGGTGGGTCTGACACACCGGTGTCAATGTGTTCTTTTTTCCATTTCCAGGAGTGTATATATTACTTATGTTAGTGTCGATTTCGATGTTCTATGCGCTACTTCGCAAAATAACATTTATGTCTGTCCATTTTGTATGAATAGTTGGAGCAGTGTGAGGCCAATGGAAAGGCTTTCTTACGCAGACAGTTATAGGTAACGAAACCTGGGTGCATCACTTTGAGCAAGGAACGAAAAGGATGTCACTAGTGTGGTGTCACCCGAAAAGAAAAGGCCAGGGTTTACGTCTTACGAGATAGAGATGGTGTCATCCTCGAGGATGTTTCGCCACAGAAGCATTAACTACTAATTCACAGCTATATATGAAGCCTCTGAAATAACAGAAGAACCGTTTTCGACGTGTTCCGTTATATCAAAAATCCATAACAAAATTACGAAAAAGATTGACTGCTACTCACCAAATAACGGAGATGTTGCATACAGGAACAACAAAAAGACGGCTAAATACGTAAGCTTTTCGCTAGAAGGCCTTCTGAAATAGACAAAACACACACACACACACATCAGTCCCCTAGACTTAGAACTACTTAAACCTAACCAACCTAAGGACATCACACACATCCATGCCCGAGGCAGGTTTCGAACCTGCGACCGTAGCAGCATCGCGGTTCCGGACTGAAGCGCCTAGAACCGCTCGGTCACAAGGCCGGCTTAAGGGGATCCTCAGACACAAATTGAGGTGTGTACAGGTACTGCTCCTGTATGTCTATCTTCTTTCTCAGTCGGATAATTTACAACGTTTGGTCTGGTAACTAGGTGTAAAGCGTTGACTTTTCATAAGGATGTCTTGATGAATTTGTCACCCAAATCACAATGTTTAAATGTACTCACATTTAATTTGACTCGAGCAGTCCAGTCCCATTAGTCATAATTTTTGTGATCTGATTGATTCCTATTTGAATCATTATGTGTCTTCGTCTGTTGATTCTGCTACAAGATTCAGTCTAGTGACTGTTCATTTTTGATTCAGAAGATTAAGATGACAGAACAAGGGGCAGGTACAATTAATAAATGATACCCCATCTTTTGTAAAGTCACACGAGGGACATCATTAGCGGCAGCTTGATATGTATACACATGAAGTTTTGAAAGAATTCTGAAATCCGGGTACAGAGTTTGTTTCTGAAACAGGATCGTACTTCGACATACAGAGTGGCAAGGAAAATACAAAGAGAAAAATATTTCAGTCTATTCTTGAGTTCGCAATTCAGATACAGCAAGGAGTGTAATGTTTTCCAATACGTATATCGTTTTCACCATCCAACTTGCATGATGGATCCCTTTGTAGCACGCAAAGATAGTTCGCAGTTAACTGAAAAACTATTAATGTAACTGTTTCATTTATCTTACGGCTACAAAGTAAATACGAGAGCACTTTTTGCAAAATGTTTTCAGTCAAAACACTCTCACCACTAAAAGGAGCCGTATGTTACGCCACTGTGACAGAGACTAAAGATTTAACACAAAAGCCATTCAGTATTTGTTTCATATGCAACTTCTGCCTTCTCTTTTCCGCCCTAAATTAAACGACAGAAATATGCGTAAAATTGACAGTATTAAATTAGTAGCGGTTTTTCTTTTCTCTTATTTTCAAATGCATTTTTGTGTAAAATTTATCTCTTAAGTAAATTAATACGAATTTACTGATTAGTTGATGTTCATATTCGGTTCTGTCTCGTCAGTTAATAGCTGTCTGTGCTCGCTAAGAAGTTTTCTTTCTCAAATGATCGGTGACTGGTGTCTTGCCTGTACCTTGGGACACTTGTCAGCTGCTGAATGATGAAAAAAACTGGTTATCTTTTTCAGTTGGAAAGATCCTCAAGGAATGGCGTGTGCCTATTCGTCAAGTTCTGAAAGAAAATCTTGTCTAGTTTCACTTCTTAAGTTTCGACAATCTCCAAGCATATTTATATAGTTCGTTGGTGATACAAAATCTCCCAGAACATTTATATAGTTCGTTGGTGATACAAAACCTTCTCGACATCGGTGTCGTAAGTCGTTAATTTTCCGTATAAATCTTCACTTCCTAAACAGCATGAGACTTTGATGCGTTGTCAAGTTACACACCCGCAAACTGTAAAAGGAAACTATTAATATTGGTCTGATAGAGGGTAATTAGTCCGGTTATTTTATGCTAGTAATGCCGACAGAAATGTATACAATTTTCTGTATACGAACTGAAAAACCAAGACATTGTACTTGCTACGACTTCAAACTTCCGTCGAAAGTGGGTACGATTGGGGCTGTCTGCGCCATGTCGTAAACAGGTTCCGTGTTTTGTACTTCCGTTCATCTTGCCCTGGGCTCTCTCTACCTGGCTTGCGGTCACTGGTCAGCCACATCACGCGACTAATGCGATGCGTTCTAAGAAAACATTCAGCTAAGAAAATCGAAGTAAACAACATTTCTACATTAGTTAATTTATGAATAGTTGTATGTACTTGATATTTCTTTTTAGAGAAATGTATCTAAAATCCATATAACACACAACCAAACGAAAAAGAAACGCTGAACAAGTATAAATGAACGGTTCCCAAAAAAGGAACGATCACCAGTTCCCAAGCTCCCAGTCAAGATACAGTGCAGACAATTTGCGTGTGAGTGACGACCACGAGTACTGTTAACTCTTCGGCTGATGAAGGTGCCAGAGGAACCTGCACTTGTTGCAACAACGGACTTTGCATGGTCGTTAATACCCTTGAAGGTGGCATTATCGACGCACCACCGTGATTCCAATTTGCGAACCTAGACAACTTAGAACTATAGTATTCTGACCCCCTTCACAGTCATAATATTTGAGTAATAAGTTATTCTCAGTTATCGAGGAAGCTATATTACTCTTGCCGAAAATAAGAATGCAGATGTTATGTTAAGGAGACAACTAATCAGGAAAGTACTTGGGCTCGAACAAATAGATCTGTATGAACGGTTGGTTACAGGACCATTGTGCACCTCTGAATGTGCTGGTGGGTGTCGTTTTTCTGCAAAACTCCGCAGTCATGCTCTAGGTATCACTGTAGATGTAATTGTAGATGCCATACGCAATACAGCAATCTTAACTATAAATGTAAATGCGGAATGTCAATAAAATGCTCCTAGCAATACGAACGACTGCAAAACGCACAGTGAAGAAATGCAAGTTGATCGCATGGCGTATTTGCACATTCAATAATATCAGTGTCCGTAGCTCGTGGTCTTGTGGGAGCATTCTTGCTTCCCGCGCACGGGGTATCGGGCTCGATTCCCGGCGAGGTTAGAGATTTTCCCCGCCTCTAGATGACTGGGTGTGTGTCGTCTTTATCATCATTCATCCCCATTACGGTCGGAGGAAGGCAATGGCAAAACCACCTCCGCTAGGACCTTGCCTAGTCGGCGGTGCGGGTCTCCCGCATCGTTCCCTAAGCTCCTCGGAGTATGGGACCTTATCATCATCATCATTATAATATCAGTGTTGAACGCCACGTCAGTGACACTTTTGAAGTTGTTCACTGGTTCACCAATGTCGTAGCCAGCGTTCTGCCATGCGCAACGAAGCATTGGTCTGTATACTCCCGCAGATAACTGATTATAAATGACAGAATGCATATTCATGATAAAGAATCTGTCGTGCAATTTCGGCTGCATATTACTGGAACGTAGTGTAATGAAGTCTGTTATTCTCTTGGCATATATTTTATATTACCTGAAGAAATACACATCCAGAGGCTGTGCATATTTTGTAGTTTTAGGCGGAATGATTTTTAAATCTACACGTTTTCCGCCACATGCTTCCAGTAGTGCTCGTTCATCCTTATGTCCAGACCAGGAGTCACAAAGTACTAATGACTTTCTCGACAAATGTGGATTCAAAACTGACAGAAAAAACGTCTTCAGATGTTGTTTCGTCATCTTCCCACTCACACTTGAATCGACGACGACATTTGGAGGGCACCGCGTTTCTTTTTCCCTTGACACGCGGGGTCCAAACTTTCTACTGGATTCGTGGAAGCAAATATAGAGTTTGTCTGCCAGTCGTCCGTCCATTGATATAGCAACATCGATCGTGTAACTATGTGTTGCACTGTTAACTGATTGCAAACATCGCGACAGTGTTTCTCTCCCCTTTCATGGATAGTGTACTGTCACAAGAAAGTTCATAGTTGAACTGACTCTGATCACAGTTCCATACAGAACTAATATCGATGTTTTCTCTCGTGAGATGCTCATTGACGTCAGCAACAAACGTTTGAGCTCTTTCAATCAGCTCTTCTTCGTCATCCTTATCTTTTCGTGCTTGGAGCATAGTGATACGGCGTGATGTTATCCTAAACTCCTTTTTCAAATTAGTAATAAATCCTAGTGAAGCTGTAAAGTTTGTACACCCGAGATTTCTGGCTACGTCCAATGCCCAATGTTGTGAATACCAACAATGAACGGCGGAACCGCATTCTCGCGCTTCATCGAATTTCGCCATTACACGCTCCTTGATGGTCTTGAACAGCAGGGTACGATTTCCTTTGAAAACTGTATTTCCTTCTCTTTTCTATGCCACGTAATCCAGTATGTTTTTAATATAGCTTTTAGACTTCAGTTTAGGCTATCTTTTCAGAAGCTTGTCGTATGAGTCGAAACCTCTTACGTAATAATCATCGTACATGTTCTCCAGTGTGTTGTCATCAAACGCCGTGATCATACTTGCAACTTTAACCTTCTTCTTGGGAGACGGTTGATATTCACTGCCACTGCTTCCATCGCCTCTTCCCGCACTTGCCGCAGCACTACCGTTTGCAATGAGTTGTTCCTAATTATCATCCCTGTCATGATCATTATGTGTTAGTGCTGCAACAGTATCTATTTCGAACTTATGCTTATATTTCTGCACTATAATAGATACCAGAAAACATGCGAATGATTCGTCTTCTACACCAATACCATCTTCACGAAGAAGGGTTCTTCGTAACTTCATCTCAACCAATCGCAATACATTAGCAGAATTGATTACCAATCGGCGAGCCATCTGACGCTTCAGTACACAAATAATGTCACAAAACGCAACTTCAGAGGCACACTGCACCGTCCCTACTGGTCGCGACTGGCGTACCGGCAGGTCAGTGTGCAATGTGGCATGGCATACGCAGAGGCCTCTAACGGACGACTGCAGAGTTTTGCAGATGCGGGAGTATCACTAGTGCAATAAGAGACCTTTACATTATATCTCACAAGATTTTGGTGTATATGTGATTGTTCGAGACCAAGTACTTTCCTGGTAAGTATATGTGGCACTATAAGGGATTGAACAAAAGTGGGCCGGCCGCTGTGGTCGAGAGGTTCTAGGTGCTTCAGTTTGGAACCGCGTTGCTGTTACGGTAGCAGGTTCGAATCCTTCCTCGAGCATGGATTTGTGTGATGTCCTTACGTTAGCTAGGTTTAAGTAGTTCTAAGTCTAGGGAACTGATGACCTCAGATGTCAAGTCCCATAGTGCTTAGAGCCATTTGAACCATTTTGAACAAAAATGTGGAAACATCGAGAGAAATACATCCTTGAACATAAATGCAGGCGCTAGACAAGCTTGTAGGTTGCTCTTTTGTATTTGACCTCGAACGGTAGCTGCGCAATGTCTTCAGTACGTTAAAAGTGTCAGTCTCGCTCATAACAGGGCTCTGTGTAGTTGTGAGTGCAATATGTCGGAGGTACGTGAGTTCGAACGTGGACAAATTGTTGGTGTTCTTATGATGGGTACTTCCGTAACCAACGTAGCCGAAGGATACAGTGTTTTAAGAGGCACCGACAGAAGATTTATACCGCTTACAGGGAAAATGGGAAAACATCATTCGCTAAATCACAACGTGCACTAAAGTGTGTAGGGTGATCGTGACGGAGAGTCACTGAAGAATATCGCGAGGAGCAACAGGACGACCAGAGCTATGAAAAGCGCTGCAGAATTGAATGTCGCATTTCCGAACCCCTTCAGCGCCAAAACAACACGGAGGGAGATCTATATGCAGAAAACTGCAGGGCGAGCTAGAACTCCTTAACCATCCAACACTAATGGCGGAGTGTTAACATACACAATGTGATCAAACTTTTCCGGACATCTGGCTGAAAATGACTTACAAGTTCGTGGTGCACCCCATCGGTAATGCTCTAATTCAGTATGGTGTTGGCTCGCCCTTAGCCTTGATGACAGCTTCCACTCTCGCAGTCATAAGTTCAGCCAGGTGCTTGACGGTTTCTTGAGGAATGGCAGCCCATTCTTCATGGAGTGCTGCACTGAGAAGAGGTATCGATGTAGGTCGGTGGGGGCTGGCAAGAAGTTGGCGTTCCAAAATATCTCGAAGGTGTTGTATAGGATTCAGGTCAGGACTCCGTGCATGCTAGTCCATTATAGGGCTGTTATTGTCGTGTAAGCACTCCGCCACGGGTCGTGCATTATGAAAATGTGCTCGATCGTGTTGAAAGATGCAGTCGCCATCCCCGAATTGCTCTTCAACAGTGGGAAGCAAGAAGGTGCTTAAAACATCAATGTAGGCCTGTGCTGTGATAGTGCAACGCACAACAACAAGGTGTGCAAGCCCCCTCCGTGAAAAACACGACTACACCATAACACCACCGCCGCTGAATTTTACTGTTGGCACTAGACACGCTGGTAGATGACGTTCACCGGGTATTCGCCATACAGACAGCCTGCCATCGGGTCGCCACTTTTTGTACCGCGATTCGTCACTCCGCACAGAGTTTTTCCACTGTTCAGTCGTCCAATGTTAATGCTCCTTGCACCAAGCGAGGTGTCGTTTGGCATTTACCGGCGTGATATGTGGCTTATGAGCAATCGCTCGACCATGAAATCCAAGTTTTCTCATCTCCCGCCAAACTGTCATAGTACCTGTAGTGGATCCTGATGCAGTTTAGAACTCATGTGTGATGGTCTGGAGAGATGTCTGCCTATTACACATTACGACCCTCTTCAACTGTCGGCGGTCTCTGTCAGTGGGGTCGGCCTGTCCGCTTTTGCGCCGTACATGTCCCTTCACGTTTCCACTTCATTATCACATCGGAAACAGTGGAGCTAGGAATGTTTAGGAGTGTGGAAATCTCGCGTACAGACGAATGACACAAGTGACACCCAATCGCTAGACCACGTTCAAAGTCCGTGAGTTCCGCGGAGCGCCCCATTCTGCTCTCACACGATGGCTAATGACTACTGAGGTAGCTGATATGGAGTACCTGGCAGTAGGTGGCAGCAAAACGCAACTAACATAAAAATCGTATGTTTCTGTGGGTGTCCGGATACTTATGACACTGGACTCGCATTCGGGAGGACGACGGTTGAATCCCGCGTTCGGCCATCCTGATTTAGGTTTTCCGTGATTTCCCTAAATCATTCCAGGCAAATGACGGGATGGTTCCTCTGAAAGGGCACGGCCGACTTCCTTCCCCATCCTTCCCTAATCGATGAGACCGATGACCTCGCTGTCTGGTCTCCTTTCCCAAAACAACCCTATTATTTCATTGCCTGTTGCTTAATTTGAAGCCTTATCATCGTATTAAATCTCATCCATTGGCCATGTTATTAAATATGGACCTCAGAATAGGCTCAGCTACTTGAGTTTTGTCAATGCGGTTTGCTTAAATGGACCCTTTTACAGCACTTTCTGACGCACGCCATACGTTGCACACTTTCTTCATGCGCTGTCCTGATCTACTCACACAATTTTATTGTAGTTGTCTGTACTACTTTTCATAGTATACATCACTTCCATTTGAGTCTGTATTAGACACCTCACACCCAATAGGGCTTGTATGTGAAATAGATTACTATTTCAGTAACTGCAGCTTCGCGTAGTTTTTGCGCGTTTTTTTGATGAGTGGTACGCTGCTTGAGCCCTCCATCTCAGGCCGAGTCAGCAGTCATTTTACCCTTTTTTTTCTTTACGTCTGTTATCTAGAGATCTAGGTCACCTGTTTAAATATCTCGATTATCACGATAAATTCCTCACTGTGTGGTTAGCAAAAATATGTAATGGCTATAGATTTTATATGCAGCATAAACCCAGGGTACTTGTCAATGTATACTCACTTAGCATTCCCAATTGTTATATTGAGCACTTTGAATAATTCACCTTTATTTTTGGTGCACCGCTATTCATCGCTTGTAACCACAGCGTGTGACAATTTAGCCTCACTACATACACCATCCAACGGAGAGATATGTAACTTTGTAGCGGATGTGCCGACGGTATGTTAACACTCCGTCTGCTGCGCAGTGTATTGCAGCAAGCTCGGCAGGGTCATGTTGAACGACGATGCGCATGAGTGGTAGGAGGTTGTCATCATCTGCGTGCTTTTTATCAGCCGTGTTGTTATCAAGACGTGTGCAGGCGGTGACTGCCTGGTGAGTTTATCTTCATATAATGTAACTTGGCACTTTTGTAACAAGTTCCGTAAGATACGTGATTTTTTTTGTAGAATAGCGAAATCCATTGTAATCTCTCTTTCTCTCCCCTTCCCTCCCTCCTTTCCATTATTTTCGTGTTTTCACCTTAGATCAGATGATAGCAGCTTAAGAGAGTGTAAACTGATCATCGTGAAACAGTAAAAGTTTCCGAATAACTAGTGCAACCTCTATCCTTCGGAATCTGGTTACTGTATTCATCTCTTGGTCTCCCTCTACCACCCACTACCATTTTACCCCCCCCCCCCCCCCCCCGGTCCCTCAAACACTAAATTGATCATCCCTTGAGGTCTCGGAACGTGTCCTATCAACCGATCCATCCTGTTGGTCAAGAAGTACCACAGATATCTCCTGTTCTATTCAGTACTTCCTCATTAGCTACGTGATCGACCAATCTATCTTCAGCATTCTTTTATAGCACCACATTTCCAAAGCTTGTAGCCTCTTTTTATCCAAGCTGTTTATTTTCCATGTTTCACTTCCATGCATGGCTACACTCCAGACAAATATATTCAGAGAAGACTTCAAATGGTTCAAATGGCTCTGAGCACTATGGGACTTAACATCTAGGGTCATCAGTCCCCTAGAACTTAGAACTACTTAAACTTAACTAACCTAAGGACAGCACACAACACCCAGTCATCACGAGGCAGAGAAAATCCCTGACCCCGCCGGGAATCGAACCCGGGAACCCGGGCGTGGGAAGCGAGAACACTACCGCACGACCACGAGATGCGGGCAGAGAAGACTTCCTAACACTTAAATTTATATTCGAATTTAACAGAGTTCTCTTCTTAAGAAATGTTTTTCTTTGCCATTGCCATGCTACATTTTATATCCTCTCTACTTCGGCCATCATCAATTGTTTGGGTGCCCAAATATCAAAACTCATCCACTACTTTAAGTGTCTCGTTCGCTATTATGATTTCTTCAGCATCACCTGATTTCATTCGACTACATTCCATTCTCCTTGTTTTTCTTTCGTTGATCCTTTTCATAACACTGCCCATTCCGTTCTACTGCTCTTTCAAGTCCTCTGGATCCCTGATTGAATTATAATGTCATCGGGAAACATCAAAGTTTTCATATCTTTTCCCCGAACTTTGATTCCTACTCCGAATTTATCTTTCCTTTCCTTTACTGCTTGTTCAGATTGAATAACATCGTGGATAGGCTACAACTTGCCTCACCCCCTTTTCAACCACTGCTTCCTTTTCATGCCCCTTCAGTCTTATTACTGCCGTCTGGTTTCTGTACAAGTTGTAAATAGACTTTAACTCCATGTATTTTACTCCTGCTACCTTCAGAACTTTAAAGAGGGTATTAGAGTCAACACTGTCAATAGATTTCTGTAAAGTAGTTTTGCCTTTCCTGAACCTGTCATCTAAGATAAGTCGTAGGGTCAGTATTGCCTCTCGCGTTCCTACATTTCTCTGGAATCCAAATTGATCTTCCCCCAGAAGTTTTTCCATGTTTTTTTTTCGTGTCAGTATCCTCCACCAGTGACTTATTAAACTGGAGGTACGGTAACATATTGCGGTGTAATTTGGGTGCTGTTGGAATTAAAGCGCCGAGTTACAAGGTGACCACGGGTACACAGCTCTGCGAACAGCCGGCGGTGGGACAGCGGCTGCCGGGTGCGCGGCCAGGCGGAAGACAAGCGCCCCGCCAGCAAGTTGCTCGGAGTTGGCGCCGGCTTTTGTCTGCGAGCGCTTAATGCCCCGGCTCGGCGCCAGCGGCAGCCCGCGACCACTCCGGTTACGGATCGCGACGTCCCGAGCCTCTTCCACCCCCACTTCTCTCCCACCTCTCCGCGCTGAGAGCGCCCAGAGACCGCCGGGTGGGAAAAAAGGAGAGGCCAGCCAAGTTATCGGCGAAGAAATGAAAACTGATTTGGCGCGGCGGGCGCCAGCCGGGATCCATTAGCCGGCTGGCTGGAGCACTTATTGCATCGCCAGCCGCCCTGATTAAAAAGCCGCCCACCCTGTTTCACTCCGCTCGCAGGTGGCGCCCCGAACTGCCAGAAATTTAACTATTTATGTGCTGCAGTTTTATTGCTACGTGTGGGACGTGTATACCTACCATTCCTATGTCGGCTGTTGTTTGCTGGAAATAAACCGCTGTTACTGCATAGTTCATGTGTTACAACGCGATTGTGGGGGAGGATCAGCGTCAAACAAAAATGCAGTCGATTAACTTCTCATGGTTGGGATTCACAGTCATATACAGGGTGGCCAGACGTCCGGATTAATCCGGACATTTATTTATTTTATTTGCCGACTGTCAAAAATTTTTGACAGTCGGGAACAGAAACCAAAACATTGCATTGAAACAAGCGTTCAGTGCATAGTGCTGTGGAATGTGAAAAAAACAGCAAATTGGCGCTCATAGAAAGAAGAACAACACCAAAAATGCAACAGGAGCGTAATATGTAAGAAACTGTCCACGCAACCTGCCACTGATGATGCCTTGCAGAAAATAAAGGCGAAACGCGTATGGCACTAAAATTGTGTTTTATTCAGTTGCTGTCAGACGGTCCATAAGTGAAAATTATCAATATACCGTAGTATGAATAAGAGTGCCCTGTCCTCACAATCTCCTCAGTAAAATCTCTGGACGTGGTGTACTTTTCATTAATTGAGAGGTATTTTTCCCTAGAGGCTCAGGTCATAGCTACGCCCATACCATGTGACAACTGTCGGCCAGGAGGTCGCCGAAATTGTGAAAGTTTTTCGAAATTTGTGGTAAGCTTCTATGGGACAAAACTGCTGAAGTGATCGGTCCCTAGACTTACACACTACTTAAACTAACTTAAGCTAAGGACAACACACACACACACACACACACACTCATGCCCAAGGGAGGACTCGAACCTCCAACGGGGCGTAGCCGCACGAACCGTGGTAAGACGCCCAAGACCGCGCGGCTACCCCGCGCGGTCGTAAATTGGGAAGGCTTTTTATATGCAGGTACCACACTTACCTTGTTCCATTTATGAACTTTGCGTATGATTCGAGCATATGACAGATGAGATCACAATCTGTTTCTGTTGGTAACGATGCTGGTATCGAGAAGTATGCATCAAAATTTGCTACCAAGCTTAACGTATCCGTCTCAAGGATGGATAGTCACCTGAGTAGCTCACGTCCTCATTGAAACACACGTAACAGAAGTTTGAGAATTGACCCCAGACAGCTGTCGGGTGAACAAGCACTTTGTGCCACCAAGTACCATCCACATGTTGCCCGAACATCTGCGACGAAAATTTCTCAGTCGCCATGATTCGAACTGGCTATCTCTCAGTCAAGTGCCACTTCACTCTTGTACAGTAGCAGTCTCAAATACATTGTGAGTTAGTTCGCACCATATGAAGGGTTACCAATGTTCCACGAGTTCCTGGCGGAATGACTTTAGGGCTGTGTGTCAACGTCTTGTGCCAAGTACATTACAGTGAGACAGCAGCATCGCATGCAACCCGTATGCAGTTACGTATTTATTTGTTAGGATAGACAGCACTGTAATACTGTTTACTGATGATGCTGTCTACAGCAAAGTATCGCCGTTGGACAGTTGTAATAGTGTAAGACGTGTATATTTCTATTGCCAAACCACAATTTATGAAAGATGTTTAAATTTTATTAATAGGATTAAGTAGGAATAATTAATATTTGTCATGTTGGAAATAATTGTGGTAGCAGGTAATGTCTGCACCAGAAAGCATTGTTGGCAGGAGAGACCGCACTTCAGCGTTCGTAGGAGGTCAGTAGTAAGCGAGATGTAAAGCGAGTCGGTAGCAGGTCTGAAGCGAGAGGTTGAGAAGAGCGGTGTGCCTGCCAGCCACCAGCTATGATTTATAAGAGATTATAAACGGATGTACTGAGACATCAGCTAACTATTATCATAAGGGGAATTAATATTATTGAATTATTTTTTTTGAGAAACTTAAGACTACTGAAGGTATGTTTGTGCAGTGCTAGTTGTAAGATTATTGTAAAAAGTAAGTTCCATTTGAACGTTTGTAAAATCATTTCATTACCAACAGTAAAAATTTGAAGAATCGTTTTCAGAATATAATTAATTTTTGCCAGCAGTATTGCATTACTGATTATAATCAATCCCAAAAACCAGCAACGTAAAATTTTGCAAAATTTTATTGTTGTCAAGAAAAAGTTTAACTATGAATTACGTAACTTCAGTCAAATTAATTAAAGAATAGCGTTAGGTTTGCTATTAAAGAATAACGTCAGCTTTGGTAATAAATACAAGCACTTATTATGACAGCCCACGAGCAGGTAATAGATTATAGTAAAACAGAGTAAGTATATTCATGTCGCAGTTCGATGTAGCAGTCAGATGGCGATCCAGTAACAGTAAAAAAGGTAAGGAACAGTTTTCGGTTTTTGCAGGTAACGACTGAGGGCCACGACGACGACACATTCTATGTTTCGTAGAAATAATCAGAAAATCATTTTTAATAAGCAGAATTTAAATTTGCATGCGAAGATTGAGAAAGAGAATTAATTTCAAATGGAAGATTTCATTTGTTATTATTAACCCAGAGATAGAAAGCCTAATGGAAGGTTTCATAGGTTATTGTAGAAGGGAAGGTTGCGTAACAAAAAAGATATAGAGGAGACGGGAAGGTTTCAATAGAGTGCAGAAAAACTTGCACGAAATCTCTGTTTGGCATAATAAATGGCAACTCTCTGTAGATACTGATCAATATACGATAAAACATATAACAAAGAGAATGAACTGGACATCGTCCCGTTGCAAGATTAGCCACGAACATCTCGAGTACGGGAAGCGTTGAGTCAGTAATGCAACACAGTTTCTTTTCTCGGTCGATTTCGGTTGCGAAACTGCGGAATTGGTTGTGGGACATCTTGAAATATTCCGACTTCACATCCTATAGTTTCATGATGCTGCTAAAGGTGGTGGCGCTATATATAGCCCACAAAATGACGTCTATCAGAGAGCTTTTCGCGGAATACTAGAGCGTCGCAGATGTTCAGAGACGCGTGTAGAATTGCGAGGTGCCGGGGCTAGCAGTGTATTTAACACTAAATTCTTCTAGAATCTACATATGTAAATGATGCTCTAAGCCCCCCGTATTCTAACTCCGACTTTTGCTGTTGCACAAGGATTAAAAAAAATACGTGAACTGACTCTAATCAACCCTGCCAGTGGAGTAGAAGAGAGTTTGGCACCTGCAATAATTTAATTTGATAAATAAGTTAAATAAACGATGGTTTCATTAACATAGTGAGGAATGATAGGGTTGCTCTACCGATTAACAGAATGAAAGTTCTGTCCAAAATAACAATATGATTTATTATTACAATACATCAAATTGGCTCAAATTGGATACTCAAACAAACGCTGTGAATGTGAAGTTGTCCCTAAACTAGATTGTGAGGATTATGACGAAGTGGTATGATGAGCCAATTCCTTGCAACTCAAATCTTAAGAGAAAACACATAGCCAACCCAACATTAATTGCTGCTACCCAAGACAGAACAAAGTTAGAAAAAGACGAACAGGCGCGCTCTGCTGAGCTCTGATTATCACCTAGGAAAATCCCTGTCTGCCGGTGCTGCGGACATACCTTACCAATCTGTCTTCTTAACTGCAAGAACACAATTTGGCGTACCAGAGGCGATGGCTGATTGCTTCGACGTCCTCGACCGAAAGGCGAGTGCCGACTACCTAGAGCACCCGTACAGGCCGAACGCACAACATTCCCGCCCCCACGACAGTGGCCGTGGTTAAACGTTCCAATCAGTAACTCGAAAACCGGCGGAAAATTCCACTCTATTGCCGGAGCACTACCATTCCACCAATGGAGATTCTTGGCGCCAATTTCTGCGCTGATTTTGCTACGTCACGGAGCTATGCCCTGAGCAAGCCAATCACAGTTACTATTTTGTAGAAAGCGCGGGAATTTTCCCTCCACAACTGCCTGCGTACAGAAGTCATTCCCACGCCTCGCTGATAGCCCGCCAGAAAGTGTTTCCGCTAAGTTTCTGCGAAGTAACGGAACCTCTAGCCCAGCCGCTACTTCAGACCCCTCCGGGCATGTCTTTTGACAATGTCGGCGTCTGCAAGGCATTCACTCGACTTTCTCATACCCGTCGGCTTAACCCTTTCCAGATCAGCAGAGCCTGCCTGTCACCGGACCACCCGGGTGACGAGAGACGCTGCGTGGGAAGTCCGCGTGTGAAGGAATAGCGACTTTTCACTGCATGCAATTAGAGAGGAAAATCGTAAGATAGAAATATGAGAGGGGGCTCATGCCACCTCTCAGAATGTCTAAGGATATATAGCAATGAACAAAAGCCTGCTGGGGGAGGGTTCTGACATCATCGGAGTGAGATCGCCAAACCTGTCCGATGTCCCGTGTGTGGGCCGGCCACACACAGCTGCGACTCATGCAGTCTTTGAACATGCGAGCACTCTCGTTTGAGGTGATCGACTGGTCACAGTGAAACACGTCGCTGTACAACTAGACGACTCTGTTGGTAGTGCTGAGGCACTCGTCCCACAGTTAGGGTAATCAAAGGTGTGTGTCACTGGGGTTACTACAGCCTAACAAAAGACCAAAAGAGCAATGAAGGACGAGCGGTGCGGAATTGCTTTAAGAATACAGTTCGCGAGAAGCAGTACATGGGAGCAGGAGATAGACAAAGAGCGGCAGAGAAGGAGGAGATGGAGATTTAGCAATTACGAAGCATTGCCTGGTTCGCTAGTTTTCTGCTAAGTTGTTTGCGTTGAGGAAACGGCTGCAGTATCGTCTTGAAAATTTTTCTTATGTCGTTAATGATTAGCACACTCTTACAAACACCCAAACGTGTTCGCTTACCGGATAAACGACCGCCTGCTTGTCGTCGATTGGTTGTCTTTTAATGGCCACGATGACGACAATGGCGCGTTTCCAGCGGTTCGTTATCTGGAAAATTTTGCTCATTTTGACGTCCCCTACCCGGCTTTCTTCTTCTTGTCATGTTATTTTGCTCCCACCGGTATACAGATTACGTGGTCCATTTATGACCTTATTAACGAAATGTAGAACTTCTATTCTTAAAATAGTTTATTAATGCAATGTAGAAGTTTTATTCTTCATGTAGTTTGTAGTCCATTTACTTTCTTGCTCAGTGTAGGTTATTAAAGAAATACTGAATAATTTAAATATTATGAATTAGACACAGCTACATGTAGTAATAGGGTTGTCTAAATTAAAAGTGTTGATGGGAAATGCGTCCCACAATGTCAATAACAGAAGCACCGTAGTCGTCTGTTCTTCGTGATCATGTTCTACGAGCCCTTATTGTTAGTAGCTTACGATGACATTTTACATTTTATTTTTTGAGATTCTGGCTGCACGGTGCTTTGCTCTCTACCAATTGCTCATATCCATCATTTCTCCATGGAAATACAGATTTTCAAACCACACAAAACCGCCTAGACAGAACAGACGTATGAAATAAAACCTCATGGTAATAAGTGTAAAGTATCTTATTTTCCGTAAAAATTAGCGAATGACTCAGCCTCTTTACGGCTTCAGAGTTATGAAATTCTGTCAGTTTCATTTCTATAATTAAAATAGGTCTATTCACATTTAGTAAATGAAGTTCTTACTGTTCAGCAATTCATATGACTTGTTGTGACGACATTAACAATTGCAGGTTTCGTGGCAGCCTTTGACAAGCTTGTGCCACAGTAGCTGAAAATGTCAAAGGCAAACATTGACACAAATTTCAGCAGTATGTGGCGAGCAACCGACACAGTGATATTTTCATTTTCTCGAAATACGCCGCTAAGCAGGCAAAAGCAAATATGTGCAGAAGCGCGAGATTTATGCAGCGCAAGTGCAGACGAGTATAAACTTGGTCCCCTCGGTGGCGAGCGGCAATAACTTGGCATCTCCGGCGGCTTCCTCTCCTTCTGCTGGTTTGGAGCCGCGCCAGAGCCCTCCGCCTGCCTCGCGGAAATCGTGGGGGCGGAGAACAGGTGTTCCTAATGAAACGAACGCCCCAGCCGGCCCGCGGCCTTCTGTAAACACCCAGGACGTACCACGGCAGTAGCGTAGCTGAATGCAGGAAGCACGCGTGCAGACAGGCAACAACTTTACAAATTATATTTCACATGTCTCACCACGCTGGATCAGAATACTAACAGAAATTATTTAAAAAAGCGTGGGAACACTGGTTGCAGTAGATTTCAGAAAAGACCAGTTCCGTTACGAAAAAATGTACGATAACACAAGTCAGTACTAACCCTAAGGCTTAACATTAGGCACAGAAACCTACGTTTATATTTGTAAGTACAGAGAAAGCTTAAGATAGTGTTTACTGCCACAAACAATTACAAATTTTAACGGTAGTAGAAATAAGATACAAGGAGCGAAAAGTATCTACAGCTAGTTCAGAACCTGATTCCGGTTATTAGAGTTGAAGGACATGAGTGGGAAGCCACAGTTGAGGAGGAAGTGAGATACGGTTGTAGCCTATCTCTGATGTTATTCGATCTGCACAGTGAGCAAGCAGTAAAAGTAACCAAGGAAAAATTGGGTAAGGGTATATGCGTTCAAGGAGAAGAAGCAGAAATTTTAGCTTTGTCAGTGACATTGCAACTCTGTCAGAGACGGCACAGGACTTAATAGAGCAGTCGAACAGAATTGACAGTGCCTTGAAACAGGCCATAGGATGAATATCAATAAAAGTGAAACAAGGGTAACGGAATGTTGGAACACTGAATCAGATGCTGCTAGGTGAATTAGGTAAGGAAATGAGGAGAAGTCTAACATTTGGCCAGCATTGTGGTAGAAGTAAAGAGGTTATAAAAGGCATGCTGGTAATAACAAGAAAAGCGGTTCTGAAAAAGAGAAATGTATTCACACCTAATAGTTGATGTATTAGCAATTCTCTTCTCAAAGTATTTATATGAAGTGTAGCTTTATGTGGAAGTCAAACGTGGACGATTAGCAGTATAGACAAGTGGGAATAAAAGCTTTCAAAATGGGCTGCTAAAGAAAGCTGAAGAATAGATAACTAGATGGAATAACTAATGAAGTAGTGAATCGAATTTATGAGAAAAGGGTTTTTGGGTTATCTTAACTAAAATAGCAGGCTGGTTGTAGAAAATGTCCTGAAGTACCAAGAATTAGCATTTACTATAAACCTATATGTATAATTGACGTTGAGACCTCCATCAGAATATTTTATGACCTGAAGCTAACGGTATCCGAAACGGGTAATAGCAAAGTGTAAAATTCTTGTGGTTGTTTTTGTTCTGTCGCGAAAATGCGTGTTTTTTTCACCAGACGTGTTTCGCTTTATTGAGGTAAAGCATCATCAGTGGGCTGTAATTCAGTTATTTACATTTTGATTTGCTTTTGGATCGAAAAACGGTTCGTTGAGGATAAACTGATTTGTACTTAAGGTGATTTTCGGTTGATTTCTCGCTTACAACGGGAAATCCCATCTGCTAGCACATTGTCGTTTTTCTGTGTTAGACACTGATAACTTTTAGTCTAATTTTTAGATGTTCTTCAACACTATGGATTTCTTATGTTTTTCACAATACACTTTTATGCACTTCACTGTTTTCTGTTTGTTTTTGTACTTCAAGTATGTGTTGTGGTTGGAGTTTTGTATTGTTGCCAACATAACTTTTCCACTACTTTGTCTTTCACCTACAAAATTTTTTTAAACTCAGATTATTGTATATGTGTAATTCTATTTAATTATGTTTCTGTGTCTTTATGTACTGTGTAAGAGCAGAGAAGGAACAGCGATGGGGGGATTTTTTTTGGGGGGGAGGGGAAATCCACGAAGAGAAGACATAAGTATATAGCAGTGTGATGGAGTGTGAGTTAGACGAGTAGGTGACGAGCCAGAAGTGAAATAAATGAAACTGTGAGTGGAGGGGGGGGGGGGGGGGGTGGATTGTGGCAAAGTGGGAGGGGGTGAAGGATGGAAAAAGCTCTTTTCTTTTTCAAGTAATTTCATCAATTATTCTATATGGAGTCATTGGAGTCATTACTTGGTCATTGAGCAACTGTTTATTTTGTAACTCCCTGGCAGATTAAAACTGTGTGCCGGACGGAGACTCGAACTCGGGAGCTTTGCCTTGCGTGGGCAAGTGCTCTACCAACTGAGCTACCCAGGCACGACTCACGCCCCGTCCTCACAGCTTTGCTTCTGCCAGTATCTCGTCTCCTACCTTCCAAACTTCACAGAAGCTCTCCTGCGAACCACTTGCCCGCGCAAGGCTAAGGTCCCGAGTTCGAGTCTCGGTCCGGCACACAGTTTTAATCTGCCAGGAAGTTTCATATCAGCGCACACTCCGCTGCAGAGTGAAAATCTCATTCTGGGTGTTTATTTTGTGTTAATGCTTTTTGTATGTGGATATTTTCTTGGAAAGGGAGGAGGCGTCTGTCTTCACTGCTTTTTATGATATTCATATCATTTTGAATATTTCTTGGTCTAAGGTGTTCTTGTTTTAGATGATGCACAAATGTTGAATGATTTGTACCACATTCAACTGACCTACTGTGTTCTTTATATCTTTTGTAGAATGTCCTGCCAGTTATTCCAATGTATATCTTCTCACAATCTCTGCAACTAAGCTGATAGATACCACACTGATGTTATTTGTCTGGTTGTGATTTCTGTTTTGGGATCCTCTTTTGTATGGAATTGTTTGTTTTATAAGCCTTGTTTTTTGAATATGTGTGAATTTGTTGTGGTAGGTCATTGTATGCCATTTTTGTTGTAGTGCAAGTTGTATGAGTTAGTGTGGTTTGCTTGATTTTTTTATTATTTGTCTGTTTATTTTTTTTTAGTTTGTTTACCATTGTTTCTTTCTGTCCATTTTTAATGGTATTTGTTTCATAATGGTTAATTCTTTCTGGTAATTAGAAGCGTTTAGGGGGATCCTGTCAGCCTGTTTAACATGTATCTGATTGCTCCTTGTTTGTGGTTCTGTGGATGGTATGAGGTTTCATTTACGATAATGTCACTTCTTGTGGGTTTTCTATATATGTGAAATGTGTGTTTATTATTGTCTTTTCTTATGGTTATGTCTAAAAAGTTATGTGTGTTTTCTTGTTCTTCTTCTATTATGAACTTTATAGTTTTTGGTACAGTATTAATGTCTTCGTGTAGCTTCTGTATTCTGTTTTTAGGTTCAGCTACAATGCATATTATGTTATCCATGTATCTGTACTGGTAGATGACGTTGTAGCTTTTCTTTGTTATTGTCTTCAAATATTAATTTTTCTATATGATTCACGAAAATGTTGGCTAATGTTTCTCAAACAGGTGAACCCATGAGTAAACCTTCTTCTTGTATGTAGTATTCTTGACTAAATTCAAAATAATTTTGTTCTGTTATTAACGGTAATAATTTTATTGTTTCACCTCTGTGTTCATGAGGTTGCTGATTGTGTTCAGGTTTTCTTAAATTATTTTTATGGTTTGATTAACAGGGATGCAACTGTACATACTTCCTGCATCATATGAGAGCAATGTTGCTATTCAAGGATTTTAGTGTCTAAACTAGAGAATGATAGAACTATCAGAAATACTTCTCAGCTGGTAGAACACATAATAAGTTTAGAATCCTGTCTTAAGTGTAAACTAGTGGGACTTTGAAAAGCAAGTTCGAATCACATTTAATGTTAAAACATTTACAGATGTGTGTGTCATAGGGTAGAAACAACTGCATTTTTATTTAAACCCAGGAGAGACCCAGCTTCCAACCCCACCCAGTAGCAGTAGCAGTTTGAGGTGAGGCAGCACTTTACGCTATTCTGGACAAGTATTGTGAAATCTCTTTCTTCGCACTGGACGCCATTCGCAGCTATGTGTCTTGCGCCCGCATCGGTGCCTTAGTGACTTCTAATTCGTATGAGCTTTTATAGTTCGTAATTTTTATCTCTTGGGCTGATTGATTTGAATGTACTTGTATATAGTTTGGGGATGTACCAAATTACGCCCATTTCCAACGAATGGTCAAAACACGGCCCTGTTGCAGTATCTCAGCTCGATCTGTTTCTACACGGGTTGCTGAAGGTGTTGGATATGTCTTTCTCGGACTTCTGCTCAGTGCGGACTTAAATTGGAACTAGCACTTGTGGAAAGGTGTAGAAATGGGTGCAACTGCAAGATGTGTAGGGTGTGATTAAAACCAGGTTCTAATTTTAATGTAGCAGACAGGTTCAAGGAAGGTGACTCGTTTTAGAGTCGATGAAAACATTTTCGACGCAAACACTTTTGCTTTTACGCGCCGACACATTTCCACACCACAGATGCTTCACAACTACTTCTCTGTCTTCACCTCTACGACTCGCGCCAGTGATGTTATTGTTACATTAATTATATTCTCTGTGGTTCATAGAATAAATCCGTGCCGTTGTCAGTGCGTCTACTGCAATGATTTGACATTACTAATTCTTTCTTAACCCATCAACATACATTAAATTTCTATAAACACTAACTGCTGACAAAATTCATTTATAGGTATATTTACAAAACTGGTTATAAACTCAAGATATCAAATAACTGAAACAACTTGAGAACCTGAGTTGTAATGTTAGTCTTTTCTGTTTTGGCAACCTATCTTCATTTATTGTCAATATGTTCTTTCGATTTTCTTATGTAATCGTTCACTCTTTCCCCAATTCTATAAACAAAAAGTTCTTGCACTGACCAACCTGTATCTTTTCTTAAAAATTCTGCGTCCACTGTACTTCTGCGCAGGCACCGAGGTCTCACTCCCACACACTAAAATTGGTGTTGCCGTTGCTTTATAAATTTTGATTCCCGTGTCTCTTTTATAGTACAACATACGCGTTAAAAACGTTGAATCTTTGTATATCTCCATCTTTATTGTAATCTACCTGTTCCTAGATAGCAGAAAGGAGAGATGTTTGCTGCTGGTTTCCTGTAGATAATTAACTTTGAATGGAGCGCATATTTTCTGTAAAATGTCATTACTCCAGTTTTAGATATCACAGTTTCTAAGTTATATACGTAGACAAATTGTTCGTGTCTTCACAGACCTCTGAAGACCGTCTGTTTTTTGTATAAGACCATCTGAAAACGTTTGTTGCTGTGAACTGATTTATTTCTGACCCACAGTTCAACTCAATTTTCTGTTCTTTAACGATGTGATCAACGTATGTATTAAACAACGTTAGTGAAAATTTACACCGTTGTCTTAGTTCCTGAGTTTTAAGATACTTAGTCCTTCTGGTATTGGTTAAAAAATCAGCTGTTAGGTAGTTTTTTTTTTTTTAGTATTTGAATAAAAGGGATGTGGTATCTTCCGACGCTCATAATTTTAGATAGTCTGGAGGCGCTTACTTTATCGAAGACCTTTTTTAAGTCGATAAATGGAATACGGGTTACCAAGTTGAATTCTCGACGTTCTCTTTTATTTGTTTTAGAGTGAAGATGTTATCTCTGCATAAAATTTCACCATCATAGACACAGCCCTCCTGGTGGTGTGCAACAAGTGCTGGGATTTAGATACCCTGTGTCTTCTCGACTGTTTTATTAATGACCACTGTCCCTCATATCTGTCCTCGACGTTAAGGCTCTTATCTGAACAACGCGTCAGAAACACCCGTTCCTATCAGAGCAAAATCGTTTCTGTCCCACTCTATAGTTCTTGAAGTTCTTTTCAGTAACAGAAACCCAACCCTGGAGCGACTTCACGCATTATATTACTAACGCCTCCAATTTCAGAAGACATATAATGACATACTAAAGCAACAATAAAATGACCATTGTTCTTGTACACACTCGTCAGCCTTGTACAAATCTCTTTCCAACCTGATCTTCCTCATTTTCCAGTATATTACTGTTACTAACGGCACAATGAACGTTATTGTTACTATTACTATTATTACTATAATCGGTATTAGTGGCTGCAGCTGCAAGCATTAACTTTATTAGTACATAGTATGAGTTACTCGCATTGCCACTTCAGACACTCAAATCACTTTAATACTAGTTGCCATACTAACTATGATGTAACATATACGATGATATATCTACGATTTAACAGATACTGTATGTGTGAAACCACTGTTCGATGTAAGAGAGGACCTGATGGCCCTAATCATATCAGGTTAAACACTACACAAACATTCGTTTGTTAAGTACAAGAACCAGAGTTCAAGATTCTCCCATATTTCAGTAATTTAGTGTGTTTTCTGTCTAGATCACAAGCTTCCTCATCTTTGTATTCTTTTAATGCTTGTCTTGTTTCTGATAGTCTCATTTTATGTACTGTATTTAAGAATCTGACAATATTATCTCCTACATTTTTGATCTCACTACATCATAAGCTTTCTTAGTAGATTTCCAACGTTTCATCATCAGTAATATTTACTGTGTCTTTTACTGTTGTGTTAAAGTATTTTAGAAGTTTGTAATCTAATAACTGTCTTCTATGAATATCAGGTACGATATTGTTTGACATGTCTCTCCTAGACTTGTTCATGAACTAGTAAAAGCTTTTGTTTGATTTCTCTTCCCTTTATATTCTTCATGATTTTCTGATGTAGCTGATTGTAGAGTACATTTTTGATCTCACTACGTCATAAGCTTTCTTAGTAGATTTCCGACATTTCATCATCAGTAATATTTACTGTGTCTTTTATTGTTGTATTAAAGTATTTTAGAAGTTTGTAATCTAATAACTGTCTTCTATGAATATCAGGTACGATATTGTTTGACATGTCTCTCCTAGACTTGTTCATGAACAAGTTAAAGCTTTTGTTTGATTTCTCTTCCCTTTATATTCTTCATGATTTTCTGGTGGAGCTGATTGTAGAGTTTTATAACAGACTGCTCTTTTCTCTTTGATTACTTTCTCAGTTTCTACAGTTCATATTCTCAAGCATTTTTTTTTTCTAAATGTTATTTTTTTCCCCAGACCTCGTTTGCACATTTGTTTGCACGTGACATTCTACTTTCCCATTCTTCGGTTATATCCTCTTCTTGTGGTTGCATTAACTAGATAGTATTGTAATATTCTTTCGTACAAAATTCGTACACAGTCTTTTGCATACGGTATACTTTATATACCGGTATTTCTTCACCGTTATTACATTTTGGTTCTGTTTCCTTCCATCTTCTCAGTATTATGGTTTCTCAAATAATCAAAAAGAGTTTTGATCCGATTTCTAAGCCTCTAAATACTCAAATATATTGAACCTCTCTTACTGAATTGTTGATAACAATATATTCAACAAATGACCATTACTGCATCTTGCCGCAAGAGCGAGGGTTTTCATTGTGCCAGGAGATACAACTAATAGTCTAGATAGGTGAGGGTATATCGCAGAGTCTAGATACCAATCACTCAGAGAAGTGTCTTCGTATGAAAGAGGGAGTGCAGCTAATGATTGACGAAGAATGTTCACAGTCGAGTTAGGAAACACGTTATTCTAAAAATTTACCGCAGCGACGTCAACCAGACTGCAACAGAAATTCCCCAACGTATTCAACCCCACATACAATTTCCTATCATTGCTATTTCCTTGAAGCGGAGAAAAAAATTTATCGAGGAAGCGGATTTTTCTTCTAGCAGGTACATGGTGAATTTACCAGTTCGCTCCCGAGAGATCGTGAATAAATGTAGCAGTCACTAGCACAACAGTTTCCTCCTCCTTTTTCCAGCTGAAACCGAAGCACCTCACGTATCCAATATCCCGACAGCAGCCGCACGAAGTGAGCTCCCGTTTCTCGCTCAGTGAGCTACTAGTTCAGTTTACCGTCACCTGCCCTATCAATATGTATGTTTCCAACCGCGTATTTCCATTCTTCCGTACATTACCTGAATGCAACATCCAAGCTTTTATTCTTCGCTTCTATATCCTTTTCAAAGTCGGAGGAATGTAGCTCCCAGTGGGGAGTGTTAGGAGGGTGTGTCAGTACGCTCAAGGTGTGGGTCGGGGAATGAGGAGGAGATATTTAATTCCACAAACGGCATCTGGTGCTTCCATTGAAATCACGGTGCATTGCCTTAAGCTAGGAATTGCCTGATGGTAATCGGATAGTTCACAAATCTTGAGTTACATAATTTGTGATAACATTCGATTATTAAGTTTCGATCATCAGTGGCCTGTGACGATTAGAGCAGAGCAATATTTATTTTCATCTTAGAAATGTAGCATATTAACACATACTTCTTGACAGTGATTAACTAAACTATGGATTAAACTGTTGATACACCATAGCCTACTGTTTTTCGACGTAACGCAGTCACTGTAGATGCAGTTACTTGTTATGAAACAGTTTATAAATTCGTACCTCAAATGCCACTGAAAGACCTGAGTCGAAACAAGGCCCCGGGAGTAGACAACATTCCATTAGAACTACTGATGGCCTCGGGAGAGCCAGTCATGACAAAACTCTACCATCTGGTGAGTACGATATATGAGACAGGCGAAATACCCTCAGACTTCAAGAAGATATAATAATTCCAATCCCAAAGAAAGCAGGTGTTGACAGATGTGAAAATTACCAAACTATCAGTTTAATAAGTCACAGCTGCAAAATACTAACGCGAATTCTTTACAGACGAATGGAAAAACTGGTAGAAGCCGACCTCGGATTCCGTAGAAATGTTGGAACACGACTTATCTTAGAAGAAAGATTAAGAAAAGGCAAACCTACGTTTCTAGCATTTGTAGACTTAGAGAAAGCTTTTGACAATGTTAACTGGAATACTCTCTTTCAAATTCTGAAGGTGTCAGGGGGAAAATATAGGGAGCGAAAGGCTATTTACAATTTGTACAGAAACCAGATGGCAGTTATAAGAGTCGAGGGGCATGAAAGGGAAGCAGTGGTTGGGAAAGGAGTGAGACAGGGTTGTAGCCTCTCCCCGATGTTATTCAATCTGTATATTGAGCAAGCAGTAAAGGAAACAAAAGAAAAATTCGGAGTAGGTATTAAAATTCATGGAAAAGAAGTAAAAACTTTTAGGTTCGCCGATGACATTGTAATTCTGTCAGAGACAGCAAAGGACTTGGAAGAGCAGTTGAACGGAATGGACAGTGTCTTGAAAGGAGGACATAAGATGAACATCAACAAAAGCAAAACGAGGATAATGGAATGTAGTCAAATTAAGTGGGGTGATGCTGAGGGAATTAGATTAGGAAATGAGACACTTAAAGTAGTAAAGGAGTTTTGCTATTTAGGGAGTAAAATAACTGATGATGGTCGAAGTAGAGAGGATATAAAATGTAGACTGGCAATGGCAAGGAAAGCGTTTCTCAAGAAGAGAAATTTGTTAACATCGAGTATAGATTTAAGTGTCAGGAAGTCGTTTCTGAAAGTATTAGTATGGCGTGTATCCATGTATGGAAGTGAAACATGGACGATAACTAGTTTGGACAAGAAGAGAATAGAAGCTTTCGAAATGTGGTGCTACAGATGAATGCTGAAGATAAGGTGGGTAGATCACATAACTAATGAGGAGGTATTGAATAGGATTGGGGAGAAGAGAAGTTTGTGGCACAACTTGACTAGAAGAAGGGATCGGTTGGTAGGACATGTTTTGAGGCATCAAGGGATCACAAATTTAGTACTGGAGGGCACCGTGGAGGGTATAAATCGTAGAGGGAGACCAAGAGATGAATACACTAAGCAGATTCAGAAGGATGTAGGTTGCAGTAGGTACTGGGAGATGAAGAAGCTTGCACAGGATAGAGTAGCATGGAGAGCTGCATCAAACCAGTCTCAGGACTGAAGACCACAACAACAACAACCTCAAACGCTATGCATGCAGCTATAATATTAATTTCCAATAACTGGTCGCTAATTCTAGAAAAGCTTAGGATCCTCTGCTGCCTGTTGACTTTGTTTTCTACTCTTTCGTGCAATATATGCTACGATGGCCATTGGTGACAAACTTAAGCAAAGCGCTACGTTGGTACTCGAACCTGTTCGTTGGGGTAGTGTGCTGTTGGATGCGTTACGTATCAACCCTGTATCAGGCGGCTGGCCGCAGAATTTGATAACTGGGAGGCCTCGTTCACTTAGTTTTCCTTGCGGGAAAGTACGAAATGAACTGCAGCGTTTCATCACGTTAGCAGGTCAGGCGGAAAGCAGGACATCAGGGCTTCGCGCGACCTGTGTGGTAGAAGCTTAGTAAAGTAATACGACTTAGAAGTATGACGTTACCTTGTTACGTGATGCTGAAGCCCCATCGCTTACGCTAGAACGTGTACTGAATATTGTTACGGACCATTCTGCTGGTACAACAAACGTGTTACTCAAATAGGGTGCGATATGACTCGCTGCCCTCCCATGAACCATAGACCTTGCCGTTGGTGGGGATGCTTGCGTGCCTCAGCGATACAGATAGAAGTGCACCACAACGGAGAGGTATCTTTTGAGAGACCAGATAAACGTGTGGTTCCTGAAGAGGGGCAGCAGCCTTTTCAGTAGTTGCAGGGGCAACAGTCTGGATGATCGACTGATGTGGCCTTGTAACACTAACCAAAACGGCCTTTCTGTGCTGGTTCTGTGAATGGCTGAAAGCAAGGGGAAACTACAGCCGTAATTTTTCCCGAGGGCGTGCAGCTTTACCGTATGGTTAAATGTTGATGGCGTCCTCTTCGGTAAAATATTCCGGAGGTAAAATATTCCCTCATTCGGATCTCCGGGCGGGGACTACTCAGGATGACATCCTTATCAGGAGAAAGAAATTATTCAGATAGTAAAGGGAGAAGAAAATTTAATAGTCATGGGTGACTGGAATTCGGTAGTAGGAAAAGGAAGAGAAGGAAACGTAGTAGGTGAATATGGAATAGGGGTAAGAAATGAAAGAGGAAGCTGCCTGATCGAATTTTGCACAGAGCATAACTTAATCATAGCTAAAGCGTGGTTCAAGAATCATAAAAGAAGGTTGTATACATGGAAGAACCCTGGAGATACTCGAAGGTTTCAGATAGATTATATAATGGTAAGACAGAGATTTAGGAACCAGGTTTTAAATTGTAAGACGTTTCCAGGGACAGAAGCAAACTCTGACCACAAATTATTGGTGTTGAACTGTAGATTAAAACTGAAGAAACTGCAAAAAGGTAGGAATTCAAGTAGATGGGATCTGGATAAACTGACAGAAACAGACGGTGTAGAGAGTTTCAGGCAGAGCAGTAGGGAACGATTGAGAGGAATGGGGGAAAGAAATACAGTAGAAGAAGAATGGGTAGCTTTCAGAGATGAAATAGTGAAGGCAGCAGAGGATCAAGTCGGTAAAAAGACGAGGGCTAGTAGAAATCCTTGGGTAACAGAAGATATATTGAATTTAATTGATGAAGGGAGAAAATATAATAATGCAGTAAATGAAGAAGGCAAAAAGGAATACGAACGTCTCAAAAATGAGATCGACAGGAAGTGCAAAATGGCTAAGCAGGGAAGGCTAGAGGCCAAATGTAAGGATGTAGAGGCTTATCTCACCAGGGGTAAGGTAGATACTGCCTACACGAAAATTAAAGAGACCATTGGAGAAAAGAGAACAAGTTGTATGAATATCAAGAGCTCAGATGCAAGCCCAGTTCTAAGCGAAGAAGGGAAAGCAGAAAGATGGAGGGAGTATATAGAGGGTCTATACCAGGGCGAAGTACTTGAGGACAGTATTATGGAAATGGAAGAGGATGTAGATGAAGATGAAATGGGAGATACGATACTGCATGAAGAGTTTGACAGAGCACTGAAAGATCTGAGTCGAAACAAGGCTCCGGGAACAGACAACATTCCGTTAGAACTACTGACAGCCTTGGGAGAGCCGGCTCTGACAAAACTCTGCCATCTGGTGAGCAAGATGTATGACACAGGCGAAATACTCTCAGACTTCAGGAAGAATATAATAATTCCAATCCCAAAGGAAGCAGGTGCTGACAGATGTGAAAATTACCGAACTATGAGTTTAATGTCACGGCTGCAAAATACTAACACAAATTCTTTAGCGACGAATGGAAAAACTGGTAGAAGCCGACCTCGGGGAAGATCAATTTGGATTTCGTAGAAATGTTGGAACACGTGAGGCAATACTGACCCTACGGCTTATCTTAGAAGCTAGATTAAGAAATGGCAAACCTACGTTTCTAGCATTTGTAGACTTAGAGAAAGCTTTGGACAATGTTGACTGGAACACTCTCTTTCAAATTCTGAAGGTGGCAGGGGTAAAATACAGGGAGCGAAAGGCTATTTACAATTTGTGCAGAAATCAGATGGCAGATACAAGAGTCGAGGAGCATGAAAGGGAAGCAGTGGCTGGGAAGGGAGTGAGACAGGGTTGTAGGCTATCCCCGATGATATTCAATCTGTATATTGAGCAAGCAGTAAAGGAAACAAAATAAAAATTCGGAGTAGGAATTAAAATCCATGGAGAAGAAATAAAAACTTTGAGGTCTGCCGATGACATTGTAATTCTGTCAGAGACAGCAAAGGACTTGGAAGAGCATCTGAACGGAATGGACAGTCATACAATGAAGGCTTTCACGACCGGATGGTACTGTTGTTGATAATTCTTCCGCGTTATATGACCGTGGTCCATTCAGTTCTTCTATTCCTAACGTTTCGTCCAATGCTACGTTGGACATCTTCAGAGGTATGGCTGGTCCTGCTGAGTCGTGCCGATTGGGAATCCATGGAAGGTAGGCTACGCTCTTTTTGAGAAATACTGTTGAGAAAACTTAGAGAAACGGCATTTGAAGCTTACTGCCAGACGATTCTACTATCGCCAAGATACATTGCTCGTAAGGACCACAAAGCTAAATTAGGAGAAATTAGGGCCCGTACAGAGGCGTATAGACTGTCGTTTTTCCCTCGTTATATTTGCGAGTGGAACAGGAAAGGAAATGACTAGAAGTGGTACAAGGCATCCTCCGGCACTCATCTTACGGTGGCTTGCGGAGTGCCTATGTCGATGTAGATGTAGATATCCCTTTAAAACAGTCCCACGTTTTTTCCCACCATAGAAACACTTCACGAACTCGATTTTTGGGATGAGCTGTGCGTTTTAAACCTCGTCTGTTATTGCAAAACGAAAGCCGTTTGATGTTGTCTTCATTTTTTGGAAGAGAAAAAAGTTATATCTGCCACATCTGGCGAACATGGAGGCAGGAACATTATAACTGTATTGTCTTGCTTTCTTTAACATGACTTTTAGCTGCAACTGTAAGTTACCAATTAAGAAGGCAGACAGCCAGTTAATGACCAGCAGCTGACTGGCTGTGTAATCCTTGAACTGGATTATTGTCTTGGCATAAAATTCAGGTGCAATAAGGTAATGTGAAAGCTTTCAAATGTTTCGAGACAAATTCGAGAGGGTTTTCCGGGTCACCTCAGGCAAATGGTGTCCAACGTGCAGTATCCCTCCTTACAGATTGTCTGAACTCGTGGCAACAATTTATGGTACACTGTTGTTGTTGTTGTTGTTGTGGTCTTCAGTCCTGAGACTGGTTTGATGCAGCTCTCCATGCTAGTCTATACTGTGCAAGCTTCTTCATCTCCCAGTACCTACTGCAACCTACATCCTTCTGAATCTGCTTAGTGTATTGATCTCTTGGTCTCCCTCTACGATTTTTACCCTCCACGCTGCCCTCCAATGCTAAATTTGTGATCCCTTGATGCCTCAAAACATGTCCTACCAACCGATCCCTTCTTCTAGTCAAGTTGTGCCACAAAGTTCTCTTCTCCCCAATCCTATTCAATACCTCCTCATTAGTTACGTGATCTACCCACCTTATCTTCAGCATTCTTCTGTAGCACCACATTTCGAAAGCTTCTATTCTCTTCTTGTCCAAACTATTTACTGTCCATGTTTCACTTCCATACATGGCTATACGCCATACAAATACTTTCAGAAACGACTTCCTGACACTTAAATCTATACTCGATGTTAACAAATTTCTCTTCTTCAGAAACGATTTCCTTGCCATTGCCAGTCTACATTTTATATCCTCTCTACTTCGACCATCATCAGTTATTTTACTCCCTAAATAGAAAAACTGCTTTACTACTTTAAGTGCCTCATTTCCTAATCTAATCCCCTCAGCATCACCCGATTTAATTTGACTACATTCCATTATCCTCGTTTTGCTTTTGTTGATGTTCGTCTTATGTCCTCCTTTCAAGACACTGTCCATTCCGTTCAACTGCTCTTCCAAGTCTTTTGCTGTCTCTGACAGAATTACAATGTCATGGGCGAACCTAAAAGTTTTTACTTCTTTTCCATGAATTTTAATACCTACGCCGAATTTTTCTTTTGTTTCTTTTACTGCTTGCTCAATATACAGATTGGATAACATCGGGGAGAGGCTACAACCCTGTCTTACTCCTTTCCCAATCACTGCTTCCCTTTCATGCCCCTCGACTCTTATAACTGCCATCTGGTTTCTGTACAAATTGTAAATAGCCTTTCGCTCCCTATATTTTACCCCTGCCACCTTCAGAATTTGAAAGAGAGTATTCCAGTTAACGTTGTCAAAAGCTTTCTCTAAGTCTACAAATGCTAGAAACGTAGGTTTGCCTTTTCTTAATCTTTCTTCTAAGATAAGTCGTAAGGTTAGTATTGCCTCACGTGTTCCAACATTTCTACGGAATCCAGACTGATCTTCCCCGAGGTCCGCTTCTACCAGTTTTTCCATTCGTCTGTAAAGAATTCGCGTTGGTATTTTGCAGCTGTGACTTATTAAACTACGCCGTTAAAATAGTTCACAGTAAACATAACCACATTTGTCTGTGTTTCTCTTGCTTTTTTCGGTCTTGGAACATATACTGTAGTCGAACATTATGAAGTACCTCGAAGAAAACGATTTATTGACATATAGTCAGCACGGATTCAGAAAATTTCGTTCTTGTGAAATACAACTCGCTCTTTCTCAGATTGATTCCGTATTTTTATATTTCCAGAAGGCTTTCGACACCGTTCCTCACAAGCGTCTTCTAACTAAACTGCGTGCCTACAGAGTATCGCCTCAGTTGTGCGACTGGTTTCGTGATTTCCTGTCAGAAAGGTCACAGTTCGTAGTATTAGACCGAAAGTCGTCGAGTAAAACAGAAGTAATATCCGGCGTTCCCCAAGGAAGTGATACAGGCCCTCTGTTGTTCCTGATCTATATTAACGACATAGGAGACAATCTGAGTAGCCGTCTTAGATTGTTTGCAGATGATGCTGTCATTTACCGTCTTGTAAAGTCATCAGATGATCAAAACGACTTGCAAAATGATTTAGATAAGGTATCTGTATGGTGCAAAAAGTGACAATTGACCCTAAATAAAGAAAAGTTATTCACATGAATACTGAAGGAAATCAGCTAAATTTAGACTACGCGGTAAGTTACACAAATCTGAGGGCTGCAAATTCAACTAAATACTTAGGGATTACAATTACAAATAACCTAAATTGGAACGATCACATAGATAATATCGTGGGTAGAGCAAACCAAAGAGTACGATTCATTGGCAGAACCCTTAGAAGGTGCAACAGGTCTACCAAAGAGACTGCTTACACTACGCTTGTTCACCCTATTCTGGAGTACTGCTGTGTGGTGTGGGATCCGCATCAGGTGGGACTGACGGATGACATCGAAAAAGTACAAAGAACGGCAGCTCGTTTTGTATTATCGCGAAATAGGGGAGATAGTGTCACAGACATGATACGTGAATTGGAGTGGCAATCATTAAATCAAAGGCGTTTTTCGTTGCGACGGGATCTTCTTATGAAATTTCAATCACTAGTTTTCTCCTCCAATTGCGAAAACATTCTGTTGGCACCTACCTACATACGGAGAAATGATCATCACAATAAAATAAGAGAAATCAGGGCTCGCACGGAAATATTTAAGTATTCGTTTTTCCCGCGTGCCGTTCGAGAGTGGAACGGTAGAGAGACAGCATGAAGGTGGTTCATTGAACCATCTGCCAGGCACTTTATTGTGAATAGCAGAGTAATCATGTAGATGTAGATGTAGAATGCTTCCTCTGGGACGATTAAACCTTAGTCTGGACACCACGTCCGTAATTTCACGTTTCATCTCGTTATGGTGTGTCTGGTGATCCAGTACTAAAGCCTGCAAGCCGAAAGGTCGTGGGACCGTGTCCCGGTCGGATCACGGATATTTCCAGTATACGCTTAATCTAGCCACTATCTCTCAAAGATGTTGGTGTCGCTAGGAATGAGACGCGGATCGGGCTCCACGCTACACACTAAGTTCCCTTTCCTCATTTGTAATCTGGGGTGGATTAAGTAAACACTGAGGTGGCGACCAATAGAAATAGGTGCAAACGGCCATTCAGCCAAACGTGTTTATCATTATTATCAATTTTATAACATGAGTCAGTAGTTCTGCATCATTGCAGACTTCATCCAGCAATTCCTGAGCAACTTGTATTCGCCGCTGTTTCTTGATCGAATTTCAACATTTTTTGAACAGATTTTGCTGTCACAAGTTTCACACCCGAAGCACCCGAAAATGTTTTATAACATGAACCAGTTGATATGCCAACATCATTAGTAACTTATCTGGTTGTAATGTGACTGTCTTTAATAATAGGTTGATGTGCAGGGCAGTTCAGGGCGTACATCTTCAACAACTTCACAGGCCTCTTCGAAACGGTTATAAATTATTCTGTCACAAGCTGAATCATCCGAAAAAAGTTTCATGAACTCAGTTAGTTTGTATTGTAAGATGTCGTGGTCTCCTGACCTTCATTGCTTACATATTCTGCCCTCACAATCATATTCCGCACATCAAGACGCTTCATTCGAACCCAAACTCGATAAGATAAAGTCAATGTTGTATGAATTCATGTAAATGATATGTAAATAACTAATAAATCGCAAATGTGCACCGAGATTGAAATACTCGAGGCTGTATACACACACACATTCAAGACCCGACGGCCGCAGAGGCTTTTAGTTCGGGAGACGCAAACCGCATACCGGGGGGCCGGTCCCTTCAGAGGACGACTCAGCCTATCTATGTTAGCCGGTGACCGCCCATAGAACAGACAACGTTTGCCCGAGGGAAAGGAACAATGACCCCGTGTTCAGATTAAAAGCAAATTCGCTACATTGAGTGGGAGCGCCCAGCCTATGCATTCTTTACAAATACAGCACGCAGTTTCAGAGACTTTCACAGGGAGACAGCAAACGCCAAACGCCGATGCTACAGATTTCCGGATTGGTCACCTTAAACGAAACGTCATTCTCCCGTATTAGAAGAGCAATGCTGATTCGCAGACGATATTACAGACACCTTGAGCTGAAGTAGTAATGGAAGAGACCGAAAGATATACTCCTTCACGTCTGGCATGGGGAGGGGCAATTTCGTTGTCGCTCTTGCAGCGAGAACACATAATGAGAGCATATGCACTCGTACATGTACTCAAAGAGCGAGGAACAAGTCTCTCCTCAGTACTTCACTGGGAGAGCACCACTGTCGAGAGCGAATCGCTCTACATTGAGTCCTTGCGATTAAGCATTGTTCACTGTGTTGGCCGCCACACATTGTGTGGTGTGAACGGTCAGAGTTATAGTTAAACGCCTGCGAGCGAATTTTTGAGTGGCATTGCGGTGGACTGGTTATCTGACTGGTGTACCACGCCAATAGTTATACTAGGTGCGAATAGGAGTCCTTGACTTTATCAAGGCGAGTTTTATTGGCGAAGGTCAATCCAGGTAGAACGAGAGTTATCTTATTTGTCAGCAGCGAGCGGCGCAGACAGCAGTCATTGCAGCTTATGGTATTGTGTGCTACAGCTCTTGCGAGCCCCATATTTCCTCCACAACAGTACACTTCACTGCATTTCACACGCAATGGCCTCGACCATAGCTAGCAACATTCTAGCGGATAATTATTCAAGTTGAGTAGGTGCGGCTCTCAGCCATTCTGCCAAGTCAATAACAATCTTAAACTTTGTATAGAAATTTCCTTAGCGAATCCGATGCTTGAGAGGTAACTTCACATTCCGAAAAGAGCCCGGAAATAACTTGTTCAGTTCATAAGTAAATGTACCATTGTGATTTCTCAGAATTTTAGCAAAATAAATAATAATTTTCGTTAGTTTCATGTTTTTCTTACACTAACTAGCACTACTCCAGTACCCAAGTATTCCACTAGTTATGTAAGAAATTTTGTGAATTTGTGTCATTTCCTTACAGTGGACGACTCCAGAAGATATTTATTGCTGAAAGTTTTTCAGCCATTTCTCTTTAGAACGTTAGGAGCGTCTGTCTGACTTCTGTAGTAGTGTGGGGGTGGAAATGGTATCTTGCAGGAGCCACAGGGTAAAGTGTACATCTCAGATTAATCCGTAGCGCAGAAGGACAGAATAGCACTCACACGCTCACAGTATGCTAACAACGTGAGCGATTTCTCTGGCTGTCATCTTCTCTGGTTGTCATTCAGTGATGGTTATAATCATTTTTCTTAGACATTTTCCACGATTTCATCAGTTCATGGTGTGCTGGGGGAGTCGAGGTCATACTTCACCTGCATCTTCACCACTCTTACACCTGTCTTAAACCTTAGTTTAGCCGCGCGGGATTAGCCGAGCGGCCTAGGGCCCTGCAGTCATGGACTGTGCGGCTGGTCCCGGCGGAGGTTCGAGTCCTCCCTCGGGAATGGGAGTGTGTGTTTGTCCTTAGGATAATTTTGGTTAAGTAGTGTGTAAAGCTTAGGGACTGATGACCTTAGCAGTTAAGTCCCATAAGATTTCACACAGACAAACCTTATTTTAGTCTTAGCAGATTCACAAAATATAGTAATTAATACTTCTAGGACACTGCTACATTTTAATACTTTCTTTTACGAAAATTTAACACAAATCCTCTGATCCTTGCGGACACTACCCAAACACATGAACCTTTTTTAAAGCAGAAAAGAGAAAATCTACGAAACAGCTAACAATTTACAGATTTGTTTTGAAAAATATACCGCCATTTTACTTTAAATTTCTGTATATTTCTTCTGCACGTTCTAGATTTCGGCTTTCACGCCATTATCGAGTACAGTGATCCAGGTACATTACCGCAATTTTTCTGTGTATTGTGCAGGATGACGTATTATTTCACGCCATTATAGAGTACAATGTTCTTAGGCAATTAACATATTTTTACTATGCACTGTGGAGGAGACAAAAACACGGCTCAACACATTTGCTTAACGTGATATAAATGGTACAAAATTACCGTCTTGTAAAAATGCAGCACATTATCGTACAGACACATCACATTTGGGGAAGTCAGCTCAAAGCAGATAATCACAAGACCATTACGTGCCTTCAGGACGTGATAGTCCTGTGTTCAGCTTCTTCGACTCGCGGCGGAACGGTGAACCTGCTGGCAAGCAGTGCAATCTGAGAATAGGACTACCAGCAAAAAACGTCGAGAGACCTTGATTTAAACGATGTACACATCAATAATAGGATTGTTTTCATATGAGACTGACGGAATGTTATTTCTCATGCCTGGCAGAGACTGTTTGAATGAAGTAGCTGTTAATATTGAATGAATTATTTTAAAGATAACCACGGATTAAGGGAAGAATTGCATCTACTTCGCGGAACATATGTCACAAGTTTGATTTCAAAAAAGGATTTTTACTTAAAGGATGGATGTATAAATTTGATGATTAATGTACGCATTTACACTGCAATACAGCTTTACTATACGTTTAAAGGATATTAAGCAATGGGTAGTTTTATTTACTCTGAGACTGAGCTACCACCTCTTTGATTTTGAACTTTTTACGATAGGAAAATTCGAATCTTTGGGCCACAAATTAAACAATCATCCGTTGCTCATTTTCGGGGATTTGAAGTATTCTGCCTTGTTTAGTGGACATTTCACATGAGCCAAACTATACTGTCAATCTGGTGCTCAGGAATGTGGCTATCAGCAGTTAAAACTAATATTTCCAGCCCCATTAAAAAAGAGAATCGCCAAAGATCGATCATCGAATCAGCGAGAGTCTGCGTCCGATGCAGTGTGTGGACTTCTGTCGTGAGGCTGCTCCAGGCTCCGAGCCACTGGGCATCCGACAGTGCCACACGCCGCCAGCGAGACACATATCTCAGGTTCGCACCCCGAATCCCTCCGTCGCCTCACATCAGTCTGTACACCAGTCAGTCTCACTAACGGCCTTTATCCAAACGTCGCTGCTCTCCGTCGTTAAGTGAAGGCCGTCAGCCACTGCGTTGTCTGTGGTGAGAGATAATGCTTGAAATTTGGTATTCTCGGCATGCTCTTGACCTGCGGATCTCGGAATACTAAATTCTATAACGACTTCCAAAATGGGGCGTCCCGTGAGTCTACAGTGTCAAAGTCTGTTAATTCCCGTCGTGCAGCCATAACCTTTTCACATAAATCCCATGAGTACAGATGACAGCCCCGTCAATGCACTTCCG
The DNA here is from genome assembly GCF_021461385.2 of Schistocerca piceifrons. Classification (NCBI taxonomy): domain Eukaryota; kingdom Metazoa; phylum Arthropoda; class Insecta; order Orthoptera; family Acrididae; genus Schistocerca; species Schistocerca piceifrons. Next base: position 1,196,601,555 of record NC_060138.1, read on the forward strand.
TTTCATACCTTGTGTACGCAATGCTACTGCCATTTGTGTATGATGATATCGCTACCCCATGACTTTTGTCACTTCAGTGTATTTACTTGCATACAGGGTGGTCCATTGATAGTGACCGGGCCAAATATCTCACGAAATAAGCATTAAACGATAAAACTACAAAGAACGAAACTTGCCTAACTTGAAGGGAGAAACCAATGGCGCTATGGTTGGCCCGCTAGATGGCGCTCCCATGGGTCAAACGGATATCAACAGCTTTTTTTTTTTTTTTTTTTTTTAAATAGGAACCCCCATTTTTATTACATATTCGTGTAGTACGTAAAGAAACATGAATGTTTTAGTTGGACCACTTTTTTCGCTTTGTGATAGATGGCGCTGTAATAGTCACAAACGTATAAGTACGTGGTATCACGTAACATTCCACTAGTACGGTCGGTATTTGCTTCGTGATACATTACCCGTGTTTAAACGGACCGTTTACCAATTGCGGAAAAGGTCGATATCGTGTTGATGTATGGCTATTGTGATCAAAATGCCCAACGGGCGTGTGCTATGTATGCTCCTCGGTATCCTGGACGACATCATCGAAGTGTACGAACCGTTCGCCGGATAGTTACGTTATTTAAGGAAACAGGAAGTGTTCAGCCACATGTGAAACGTCAGCCACGACCTGCAACAAATGATGATGCCCAAGTGTTTTAGCTGCTGTCGCGAATCCGTACATCAGCAGCAGTCAAATTGCGCGAGAATCGGGAATCTCAAAAACGTCGGTGTTAAGAATGCTACATCGACATCGACTGCACCCGTACAATGTTTCTATACACCAGGAATTGCATGGCGTCGAATTTGAACGTCGTGTACAGTTCTGGCACTGGGCACAAGAGAAATTACGGGACGATAACAGCTATTTTGCACGCGTTCTATTTAGCGACGAAGCGTCATCCACCAACTGCGGTAACGTAAACCGGCATAATTTGCACTACTGGGCAACGGAAAATCCACGATGGCTGCGACGAGTGGAACATCAGCGACCTTGGCGGGTTAATGTATGGTGCGGTATTATGGGACGAAGAATAATTGGCCCTCATTTTATCGATGGCAAAACACCCACCTGTTACCAACTGTTTATCTAAAATTGTGACTATTACAGCGCCATCTATCACAAATCGAAAAAAGTGGTCTAACTAAAACATTCTATTTCCTTACGTACTACACGAATATGTAATAAAAAACGGGGGTTGCTATTTAAGAAACGCAGTTGATATCTGTTTCACCAATGTCAGCGCCATCTAGCGGGCCAACCATAGCGCCATCTGGTTTCCCCCTTCAAGCTAGATGAGTTTCGTTCTTCGTAGTTTTTTCGTTTGACGCTTATTTCGTGAGATATTTGGCCCGGTCACGATCTGTGGACCACCCTGTATATGAGTGGTGTCTGGTCTGTCGGATATGTACAACACAACATACACCACTCGCGATGAAGCGACACCCCCGGGATAACAAGGCCGTCCAGCAGTGTTAGTGACGTCACACTAAGCGGCCCATAGCCGACGCAGCAGTCCACGGACACCTCCGTACAGACGCGCCTCATGCTAATGATCTTCTGTCCGTCATACAGAAAGGAGCGAACTATAATTCGAACCAAAGACCAAATTATATATATTCTTGTAAACAGCATAAAGGTTGATAACGAAATACCGATTACATATACGGGCAGGAATAAGTTTAATCGATTGAGGAACTTTGCCACTATTTTATAATTGTCAGAACACTATTTAGCTTTAAAACTCGCATACAGGTGGTGACAAATGCCAACTGACAGCAGGACTTAACATTTTCAAGCTATTACACTCAAAGTAAATTATCTTAAACACTGTCATACATATCAAAACCCTCACAACTTTCGTTTACAATAAGGTAACAAGAGTTCGCTTTATCTCATAAAACACATGACTATTGTGAATTTACTCATACGTTCATGGTGACAGCTCTTTTCAAGAATTTTTACAAGTGTATCCCCAGTAATAAAGAATGGACACAAAAGATAGATATCAAATACTCTCCTTTTAACATAGACATCACTGAACACAAGATTCTGTCTTGCACTGTGATACTAAGGGACTGCTCTTTCCTTTAAGAAAAGCCTGACAATTTGAAGTTCACTCTGCTATTGAAGATACACTTCTTGAAACAATATTAAAAATGTTATGAAAGGTAAGGAAATGAAAAACAACCAAGTGCATTACGTGTAAGAATGTGAGCAAAAGGCTGAGGCTCTCTTTACTTGCCATTTTCAATCTCTCTACAGCTTTTCCACGTAGAAATCACCAACTGCAAGTCTCATTATTGCTGTCTATTGCTAACAAAGTGCTTTTCTATTTAGAAAACCTGACAATTTGATGTTCATTCCGGTACTGAAGATAAACACTTTTCAGAGGAGTTCTAGAACCTATTCCTGCCCGTATGTGTAATCGGTATTTCGTTATGAACCTTTATGCTGTTTACAAGAATACATATAATTTGGTCTTTGGTTCGAATTATAGTTCGCTCCTTTCTGTATGACGGACAGAAGATCGTTAGCATCAGGCGCGTCTGTACGGAGGTGTCCGTGGACTGCTGCGTCGGCTATGGGCCGCTTAGTGTGACGTCACTAACACTGCTGGACGGCCTTGTTATCCCGGGGGTGTCGGATGAAGCAGCTGGGATGTAGACATAAAAAATTATGGTGAAAGGAATGAAATCGAAACGGCATGGGAAATAGGTACGGAAAACGCTGGCTCAGCATGCATGCGTTGCAAGATCTCGCTGCCGTACCGAGCGAGACAACAGTCAGCTGTCTCATCACTACGCAACGGACATCGAGGTCCGCGGCCATGACACTCGCCTGACCGGGCCACGAGTCACCAGTATACGCATTAGGGACGTAAATAAAGATAAATACTTGCGGTTAAAAATGTGCGACAGAACAGACACCATTCTTATGTATAATTCTGTGGACGCGGCTTCTGCGTGATGGAAAACTTTCAGTCCGGATATACAGGGTGATTCAAAAAGAATACCACAACTTTAAAAATGTGTATTTAATGAAAGAAACATAATATAACCTTCTGTTATACATCATTACAAAGAGTATTTAAAAAGGTTTTTTTTCACTCAAAAACAAATTCAGAGATGTTGAATATGGCCCCCTCCAGACACACGAGCAATATAAACCCGATACTCCAACTCGTTCCACACTCTCTGTAGCATATCAGGCGTAACAGTTTGGATAGCTGCTGTTATTTCTCGTTTCAAATCATCAATGGTGGCTGGGAGAGGTGGCCGAAACACCATTTCCTTAACATACCCCCATAAGAAAAAATCGTAGGGGGTAAGATCAGGGCTTCTTGGAGGCCAGTGATGAAGTGCTCTGTCACGGGCTGCCTGGCGGCCGATCCATCGCCTAGTGCCAATGTGGTGGTGCTCCATCCTGCTGAAATATGAATTGTTGTGCTTCTTGTTCGAGCTGAGGGAACAGCCAATTCTCTAACATCTCCAGATACTGTAGTCCTGTTACAGTAGCACCTTCGAAGAAAAAGGGACCAAAAACTTTATTGGCTGAAATGGCGAACAAATGTACAACTAAATGAAACTTTATAGCTCCCTTAATTCGCCGACAGATAGTGCTTAGCTCTGCCTTTTGTCGTTGCAGAGTTTTAAATTCCTAAAGTTGTGGTATTCTTTTTGAATCACCCTGTACAACCAACGTCTGAACTGCTGTAGGTATTACAAATCTGCGATTAGAGGGTTAATGGGGTAGCAGGTAGGGGAAGGGTCGATATGGTGCGGCGAGCGGGAATTTGGGAATTTGAGTCTGACAGGCAAGCTTGTCCGGATGACTGAGTTGTTTAAGGGAATCATTCTTGAGAAGTAGAGCATCTGATTTCGAGTCTCAGTCCAGCACAATCTTCCAGCTCTCGCCGTTGTATTGCTGCAGTAAACTGTGCTGCTGGAAGCCATTTTCTTCCTACCTCTTTCCCATCCCATTTCATTTCATTCCTGTTGTTGAATATACCCCAGCTGCTCCATCGCGAGTGATGTCTGTTGTGTTGTGCGTATCCGACAGGACGGACACCAATTACAGCTACAAGTAAATGCACTGAAGTTTCAAAATTCATGCGATAGCGATACGAATGTATGTGGATGACGGTAGTATTACGTACACAAGGTATAAAACGGCAGTGCACTGACTGTGTTCATGTCATTTCATGCGAAAATTTTTCCAACGTGGCTATGGCTGCACGACGGGAACTGAGATGCTTTGAACGTGGAATGGTGTTTGGAGCTAGGCGCACGGGATCAGCAGGTCAAGAATGTGTCGAGAATACCAAATTTAAGGGACCGATGACCTCAGTAGTTTGGACCCTTAGAAATTCACACACATCTGAACATCTGAACCAAATTACAAGCATTAACTCTCACCACAGACAACGCAGGGGCCGGCGGCCTTCACTTAAGGACCGACCGAGAGCAGCGGCGGATGCGTGGAGTTTTCAGTGCTAACAGACAAGGAGCACTACGTGAAATAACGGTGGAAATCAATGTGGGACGTACGACGAACGTTTCCGTTAAGGCAATGTGTCGAAATTTGAGGTTAATGGTCAATGGCAGCAAACTTCAGAAAGGAGTCCTTTTGCTAACAGCACGATATCGCCTGCAGCGCCTCTCGTGGGCTCGTGACCATATCGGTTGGATCCAAGGCGGCTGGAAAACAGTAGACTGGTCAGATGTCCCGATTTCAGTTGGTAACAAAAAAATGGTTCAAATGGCTCTGAGCACTATGGGAATTAACTTAAGGACATCACACACATCCATGCCCGAGGCAGGATCCGAACCTGCGACCGTAGCGGTCGCGCGGTTACACACTGTAGTGCCTAGAACCGCTCGGCCACCGCGGCCGGCAGTTGGTAATAGCTGATGGTAGGGTTCATGAGTGGCGCAGTTCCTATAAGCCATGAACCCATGTTGTCAGACCGAGCGAGGTGTCGCAGTGGTTAGACACTGGACTCGCATTCGGGAGGACGACGGTTCAATCCCGCGTCCGGCCATCCTGATTTAGGTTTTCCGTGATTTCGCTAAATCACTCCAGGCAAATGCCGGGATGGTTCCTCTGAAAGGGCACGGCCGACTTCCTTCCCCATCCTTCCCTAATCCGATGAGACCGATGACCACGCAGTCTGGTCTCCTTCCCCAAACCAACCAACCCAAGTTGTCAGCAAGTCACTTTGCAAGCTACTGGTGTTTCCATGATGTTTTGGGCTGTGTGTACAGGAACGGACTGGGTTCTATGATCCAACTTAACTGATTGTTGACTGAAGATGCTTATGTAGAGCTACGTCGAGACCATTTGCAGCTATTCATGGACTAAATGTACCCAAATGCTAATGGTATTTTTCTGTACGACAATGTGCCATGTAACCAAGCAACAGTTGTTCGCGTTGGGTTTAGAGGACATTTTGGAGAATTCGAGCGAATCATTTGGCCACACAGATTGCTCGACATAACTCCCATCGAACACTAATTGGACTTAATTGAGAGGTCAGTTCGTGCGCAAACTTCTGCACCCTCACTCTTTCGCAATTATGGACGGCTATAGAAGTACCGTGGCTCAGTATTTCTGCAGGCGGCTTCAAGTCACTTGTTGAGATCCTGTCGTGTCGAGCTGCTGCACTAAGCAAGACAAAAGGAGGTTCTATACGATATTAGGAGGTGTCCCATGTCTTTGTCCCCACTATGTACAGGTTTCTGCTTACACAGAGCTGTTCTTTACTTACCCCGCCCCACCAGCCTCCAGTAAAGAACACCCACACCAGTTATAGCTCTGTGTCAGACCGCGAGGTGTGCTAGAATAGTATCACTAGCAGTCCTCAAAGGCGAATAGCGAGATCGAGTTGTGGCCTGTCGTACCCAGTCGCGTTTGTTACAACATGACAGACACAATAAGAGTAGGAGCAGTTACTCGTTTGGGGCGCCGCTCCCACAACTTGCACTGTGCTCACAACCACAACGCCAGTTGTCCGTGTCGGCGCCAGCGCGGCACCTGTTAGCAGAGTGTTTCTGAGACCCGGCGCCCTGCCTTATCTGCAGTCCACAGGGCCGCTGCGCCCTCAATTAAGACTGACGCGGAACTCCACTCGGCTGCGCCGTGGGAGATCAATAGCTCACACACTGCGAGACGCGAGCTGGACTGTGTCAGGCCGCTAACTGTCGATTCTGGACATCCTATGCTTTTTTAAACACCATTACTGACTACTTTAGTTTTGGTTCCAGACGGTACGGGAGATAATAAGTGACAGAAAAGTAACCAAGCACTCCAGGATATAGGGTGATTATAATTAAACATTCACTACTTGAGAGGGCCCCGTGATAAACGAGTGATCATAGCACTATGAAACTTTGTAGAAACATTTGTAACGACATCCGAAAGACAAATAACGAATAAACAACTGACAGAAACATATTTTACACTACTGGCCCTTCAAATTCCTACACCACGAAGATGACGTGCTACAGACGTGAAATTTAACCGACAGGAAGAAGATGCTGTGATATGCAAATGATTAGCTTTTCAGAGCATTCACACAAGGTTGGCGCCGGTGGCATCACCTACAACGTGCTGATATGAGGAAAGTTTCCAACCGATTTCTCATATACAAACAGCAGTTGACCGGCTTTGCCTGGTGAAACGTTGTTGTGATGCCTCGTGCAAGGAGGAGAAATGCGTACCATCACGTTTCCGACTTTGAAAAAGTTCGGATTGTAGCCTATCGCGATTGCGGTTTATCGTATCGCAACATTGCTGCTCGCGTTCGTCGAGATCCAATGACTGTTAGCAGAATACGGAATCGGTGGGTTCAGGAGGGTAATACTGAACGCCGTGCTGGATCTCAACGGCCTCGTATCACTAGCAGTCGAGATGACAGGCATCTTATCCGCATGGCTGTAACGGATCGTGCAGCCACGTCTCGATCCCTGAGTCAACAGATGGGGACGTTTGCAAGACAACAACCATCTGCACGAACAGCTCGACGACGTTTGCAGCAGCATGGACTATCAGCTCGGAGACCATGGCTGCGGTTACCATTGACGCTGCATCACAGACAGGAGCGCCTGCGATGGTGTACTCAACGACGAACCTGGGCGCACGAATGGCAAAAAGTCATTTTCTCGGATGAATCCAGGTTCCGTCTACAGCATCATGATGGTCGCATCTGTGTTTGGCGACATCTCGGTGAACGCACATTAGAGGCGTGTATTCGTCATCGCCATACTGGCGTATCACCCGGTGTGATGGTATGGGGTGCCATTAGTTACTTGTCTCGGTCACCTCTTGTTCGCATTTGCGGCACTTTGAACAGTGAACGTTACATTTCAGATGTGTTACGACCCGTGGTTCTACCCTTCATTCGGTCCCTGCGAAACCCTACATTTCAGCAGGTTTATGCACGACCGCATGTTGCAGGTCTTGTACGGGTCTTTCTGAACAGAAAATGTTCGACTGCTGCCCTGGCCAGCACATTCTCCAGATCTCTCAGCAATTGAAAACGTCTGGTCAATGGTGGTCGAGCAACTGGCTTGTCACAATACGCCAGTCACTACTCTTGATGAACTGCGGTATCGTGTTGAAGCTGCATGGGCAGCTGTACCTGTACACGCCAGCCAAGCTTTGTTTGATTCAATGCCCAGGCGTATCAAGTCCGTTATTACGGCCAGAGGTGGTTGTTCTAGGTACTGATTTCTCAGGATCTATGCACCCAAATTGTGTGAAAATGTAATCACATGTCAGTTCTAGTATAATATATTTGTCCAATGAATACCCGTTTATCATCTGCAATTCTTCTTGGTGTAGCAGTTTTAATGTCCAGTAGTGTAATTTACACATGAGAGAGTAACAGTCGTTAGTTGGGTACCCTATTTACTTTCCAGGTCACAAACGTTGCATCCACAACAGCCTGATTTTCCTTCCCAAAACAATGGTGCACTGTGGGACGTTAAGCTGTAGTGAATCAACTCGTTCTCTTCTTGAAGATCACGCTTTGCGCCCAGCATTCTCAGCCATGGCAACAGTAAATTTTTTTCAACAATTTGTGGTGGAATTAACCATTGGTCTATCCCGGGAACAATTCCTAAATCGGCAGTTAATTAAAACTTCCGAATCATGTTCCGCAACCGCATTGCGGAAACAAGACCTCTCCGCATTACTTCAATGCATAGATACTCACGAGAAGTAGCATCATTATTGTTGTTGCTTAGATAAAATAGCTGTACAACTAAAGATCCGCTCACTTGTCCAGATCAATGCTGACTACCTGCAACTGTGATGGACACTGATATTTGTGTTTCAACCCTACGTTGCCGTACCAGTAACGGCGTCTTAAGTCAATCACGAGACTAACGTTACTAATAATGCAAATCCTGCAGCGCACAGTCTGAACAACATTTCTAAAAATTTGTGTACCCATATGGCAAATGCATTGACGTAAAAAATAACAACACCATAAAATAATAAATGCAGCGTAATGAAATTTTGTGAATACATTTATCTTAGTAACATATTGCAATGACTTACCTTGCAAGATCACAGGTTAATGTACTCGTAAGGGCAAGGTAGGGCATTGCATTAATAACCCTTGTGACCACCAAACATGCACGCATTCTGAGACTTCAGTTTCTCCCGACGTACAGAATGTTCATATAACTTACGGGAATGCATCCCAGGGATGCCTTCGGCATCTACATCTACACATACAGATATACTCCGCTAGCCACCAAGCGGTGTGTGGCGGAGGGCACAATTCGCGTCAAGGTCATGTCCCCCCCCCCCCTTCCTCTCTGTTCCACTCGCGATCTGACGCCTCAGTACGAACTCTAATTTCCCTTATCTTTGAATGGTGATCATTGCGCAATTTCAAAGTTGGTGGTAATAATATATGCTCTACATTCTCGGTGAAGATCGGGTTTCGGAATTTAGTGAGCATCCCCTTCCGTTTAGAGCGCCGTTTATCTGCAAGTGTGTCCCACTTCAAACTTTTAATGAGATTTGTAACGCTCTCGCGATGGCTAAATGTACCAGTCACAGTTTTTGCCGCTCTTCTTTGGACCCTCTCAACCCCCTGAATCAGACCCAACTGGTAAGAAGATGAACAATACTCTAGGACTGGACGAACTAACGTATTATAAGCTATTTCCTTTGTTGAAGGACTGCATGGCTTCAGGATTCTACCAATAAACCGCAATCTAGAGTTTGCCTTGTCCGTTACTTGTGTAATCTGATCATTCCAATTGAGATCATTTCGAATAGCCACACCCAGATACTTGACGGATGTTACCGCTTCCAAAGACTGGTTTTCTACTCGTACGTTAATGGGGATTTTTGCCTTGTTATACGCAGTAGGTTACACTTACTAATATTGAGAGATAACTGCCAGTCATTACAACACGCTTTTATTTTCTGCAAATCCTCATCGATTTGTTCACAACTTTCGTGTGATACTACTTTCCTGTAGACTACTGCATCATCGGCAAACAGTCTAATGCCGCTGTCAATGCCATCTACCAGATCGTTTATGTATATCGAAAATCAGAGAACTTATTACGCTGCTCTGGGCACAACTGAAGTTACGCTTGTTTCTGTTGAAGTCACCCCGTTCAGGACAACATACTGCTCCCTGTCTGTCAGAAAACTTTCTATCCAACCGCATATGTCATCGGATAGACCGTAAGCGAGCACTTTTTGGAGCAAGAGACGGTGCGGAACTGTGTCGAACGCCTTTCGAAAGGGAGAAATATGGCATCAACCAGGGAGCCGCGATCTAGAGCCTGTTGTATATCATGCGCAAAGAGGGCCAGCTATGTCTTACAGGACCGCTGTTTCCCAAAACCATGTTGGTTTCTGCAGATGAGCTTCTCAGAGTCTAGAAACGTCGTTATGTCTGAACAGAAAGTACGTTCCATGGTTCTGCAACAAATCGATGTCAGTGCAATTGACCGATAATTATGTGCATCCGATTTTCTACCATTTTTATAGATTGCTATGACTTGGGCATTCTTCCAGTCCCTTGTAACGTTCCGCTGATATTTCGACAGGAGCGCACCATTCCATCTTCAAGGCAAAACGGCCTTGAAAATGACAGGATGTGCTCCTGTCGAAATATCGACAGGTGTCGACGACCTCACCCGGATGCATCCCATTACGTTATCTGAATAATACATCCATTGTGTTGTACAGGTGCCGGATGTTAGTTTGTGGGATGAAGTTCCACGCTTGTTGCACTTGATCGGTCAATACACGGATGGTTGGTGTCTTTTTTGGATGACAGTGGGCTTGCCGAACGATAATATCCCGTATGTGCTCGACTGGAGACGTATCTGGTGATCGAGCAGGCCAAGGCAATATGTCGACATTCTGAAGAGTATTTCGAGTTACAACAGCGTATGTTGGCGAGGGTTATCTTGTTGGAAAAAAGCCCCTGGAATGCTGTTCATGAATGGCAGCACAACAGACTGAACCACTGGACTGGGGTACAATTTTGCAGTGAGGGTGCGTGGCATAGTCATGACGGTGTATCTGCTGTCACGAAATCGCATCCTAGACCATAGCTGTAGGTGATGGTCCAGAGAGTCTAGTTTGTAGACAGGTTGGTTGCAAGTGCTCAGCTGGTCTTCTAACCAACACACGGCCATTACTGGCAACGAGGTAGAATCAGCTTTCGTTAGAAATCGCAACAGGCCACTCCCTGGCCTCCCACGAACTCTCAAAATGGTTCAAATGGCTCTGAGCACTATGGGACTTAACATCGGAGATCATCAGTCCCCTAGAACTTAGAACTACTTCAACCTAACTAACGTACGGACATCACACACATCCATGCCCGAGGTAGGATTCGAACCTGCGACCGTAGCAGTCGAGCAGTCATGAGCTCTCATTTGACACAACTGAAGTCGCAAGTGGTGGTGATTTGGGGTCAGTAGAATGTACGCTACAGGACGTCTGACTCGAAGATCTCCTTGAAATAAACGATTTGTAACAGTTTATCGTGTCACTGTGGTGCCAATTGCTGCTAAAACTGCTGCCACAGATGGAGTACGACGCACCAGAGCCATACGCCACTTCCGTCTCGATAGCGCCATTTGGCAGTCCTCTGACTAGTGTAATCTAATACTGTCTTCTCCTCTCTGTGCTCTTTAGACGAGAAACGCGAACTCCCAGCCATATGGACGGAGTTGAGATAACGTCTCGACGTGAGTATAGATAGAAGAGGTGCTCTCATTCACTGAACGCTGCGTACTCAACGACGACTCCCTACCCAGAAACGAAGTCCATAATCGCATAAGTTCGCAACAGTACAATGCCTAACTGTTCACTGACTATAAAATCTGAGAGCAAAGACAGCAAGTCTGTCTGTACCAACAAAAGCTGATATTGAGCGACCGCGCTCAAACTGGAAGACCTCTTTCTCTCTAGGGCTGGCTCCCCAACAAAGCTCGACTCCCCTCCCTCGTAACGGCAGATGGTGAATCATATTCCCGAAACCATGGAATATTCTCCCTCTCTACAGATTCTTCCGAACGCCGACCAACCACATTTTAGTCTTTTGTCGCCCAGAGCGGAAAGTTTGTGAGGAAATACCTATCCCCGTTGATCAGGAATACATACGCTTCTCAGAGTAAATATCCTCGGAATTAACGCAGCCTGTGTGACTTCCGAGGTGACGCTTCCTTGTTCCTCTCTGCTGCCTCCAAGATGTTCACAATTTCTGAACTATTATCCGGTTATCCTTCCGGCTCTGCTGCAACACAGGCTGGCCGCCGCTGTATTGTGATTCAGTGCTCAGATGCCGCGATTGTCCATCTTGGGCTGCTTCCTGTGTCAAGCAGGACCAACACACCTCTGCGGGAATTTCCACCAAGGCCTGAGTTACACCTGCCGTTTCATTTCCAATGGTGTTCCAACCTCTGCTAGTATATGCAATCATACATTACTCCGTTTTGATAATAAAGACACTCCATCACCTTTCAAGCAATAAGCGTTAGCAACTATTTACCAGGTGTACGTGAAAAGTAGTAAAGGAGTTTTGCTATTTGGGGAGCAAAATAACTGATGATGGTCGAAGTAGAGAGGATATAAAATGTAGGCTGGCAATGGCAAGGAAAGCGTTTCTGAAGAAGAGAAATGTGTTAACATCCAGTATTGATTTAAGTGTCAGGAAGTCATTTCTGAAAGTATTCGTATGGAGTGTAGCCATGTATGGGAGTGAAACATGGACGATAAATAGTTTGGACAAGAAGAGAATAGAAGCTTTCGAAATGTGGTGCTACAGAAGAATGCTGAAGATTAGATGGGTAGATCACATAACTAATGAGGAAGTATTGAATAGGATTGGGGAGAAGAGAAGTTTGTGGCACAACTTGACCAGAAGAAGGGATCGGTTGGTAGGACATGTTCTGAGGCATCAAGGAATCACCAATTTAGTATTGGAGGGCAGCGTGGAGGGTAAAAATCGTAGAGGGAGACCAAGAGATGAATACACTAAGCAGATTCAGAAGGATGTAGGTTGCAGAAGGTACTGGGAGATGAAAAAGCTTGCACAGGATAGAGTATCATGGAGAGCTGCATCAAACCAGTCTCAGGACTGAAGACCACAACAACAAAACAACAACGCGAAAATTTCAGTCTTCTTTAAAGATTCATATACACGATGTACAACCTATCAAATGATACCTAATTCAGATTGTAAATCACGGCAAAGTATGTAGACGAGTGCTTCTAAGGTGCGAAATGCTAACCACGTTACAAAGGGAGACGAAAATTTATTAGCCATGGAGGACTGGAATTGGATAGTAGGAAAAGAAAGAGAAGGAAAAGTAGTAGGTGAATATGGACAGGGCTAAGGAATGAAAGAGGAAGCCGCCTTGTAGAATTTTATACAGAGCATAACTTAAGCATAGCTAACACTTGCTTTAAGAATCATGAAAGAAGTTTGTATACGTGGAAGAAGCCTTGAGACACTGGAAAGGTTCAGACAGATTATATAATGGTAAAGGAGAGATTTAGGAACAAGGTTTTAAATTGTAAGACATTTCCAGGGGTAGATGTGGACTCCAACCACAATTTATTGCTTATGAACTGGAGATTAAAACTGAAGAAACTGCAAAAAGGTGGGAATTTAAGGAGGTGGACTTTGTATAAACTGAAGGAACCAGAGGTTGTAGAGAGTTTCAGAGAGAGCATTAGGGAACGGTTGACGAGAACAAGGGAAAGAAATACAGTAGAAGATGAATGGGTAGCTTTGAGAGATGAAATAGTGAAGGCAGCAGAGGATCAAGTAGGTTAAGAGACAATGCAAGTAGAAATCCTTGGGTAACAGAAGAAATATTGAATTTAATTGATCAAAGGAGAAAACATAAAATCGCAATAAATGGAGCAGGCGAAAAGGAATACGAACATCTCTGAAATAGAATCTCTGAAATAGAATGGCTAAGCAGGGATGGCTACAGGACAAATGTAAGGATGTAGAAGCATGTGCCAGTAGCGGTAAGATAGATACTGCCTGCAGGGAAATTAAAGAGACTTTTGGACAAAAGAGAACCACCTGTATGAATACCTAGAACTCAGATGGAAAATCAGTCCTAAGCAAAGAAGGGAAAGCAGCAAGGTGGAAGGAGTATACAGAGGGTCTATACAAGGGCAGTGTACTTGACGGCAATATTATAGAAATAGAAGAGGACGTAGATGAAGATTAAATGGAATATACATTGCCTGATTTGTGGTTGAGTTTCCGTTTCCTTGTAACTTAAATTCGAAACCAGTGCTAATGTGTATAGACACTATTCGTGCGGACCAATGTAAGAACGTCGCTCTTACTTCATTTAAGTGGAATTGGTTGTTCCTCATTTGTAATTGTTCATCCTTGTTTTTAACAATTTGTTGATTTAGAATTTAGTTCAGTCCATTCGTGGGCCTATGTCACCTCCCCAATTAACCGACGAGAGCCTAGGGCAGGTTTCCGCTGTATGTTCGGCCATGGGTCTCCCACTGCTCTTTTTTTGCCGACGTACCGACCCATCAATGTGTCTCCCGAGTTCGATTCCCGGCGGGGTCAGGGATTTTCTCTGCCTCGTGATGACTGGGTGTTGTGTTAAGTCCTTAGGTTAGTTAGGTTTAAGTAGTTCTAAGTTCTAGGGGACTAATGACCATAGCTATTAAGTCCCATAGTGCTCAGAGCCATTTGAACCATTTTTAATCAATGTATCGTTGTTAGAGGAGACTGAGCCACTTGAAGTCGGTCTGCTGGGTCTGTTGACGGTTCGACACCGGAGCTATAAAACAATAATTACTTTATTGTACGTATCTCACTTTCTTAAGCACATCCGACTTTACTCTGATGGCTGTTAACAAATATGTTCGGAGCTTACTTCGCACTGATCTATTGATATTTAATTAAACATTTGTTGAGCGCCATGGTAAGTTTTGATATTAAATATCTTGTAACTAGAATTGCTATCAGTTAATGACTTAGTGAGCGTGGGGGCGCACTTTCTTAATTACAAAATTATTAATTGGAAGTTTGATAAGAACCAGGTGCACATTTTTCTAAAATTGCAATATTATTCAAATTGTTTTGAAAAGCTAAACGCGCGGGATTAGCTGAGAAGTCTGAGGCGCTGCAGTCATTGACTGTGCTGCTGGACCCGGCGGAGGTTCGACTCCTCCCTCGGGCATGGGTGTGTGTGTTTGTCCTTAGGATAATTTAGGTTAAGTAGTGTGTAAGCGTATGGACTGATGACCTTAGCAGTTAAGTCCCATAAGATTTCACACATATTTGAACATTTTTTTTGAAAAGCTATATTGGCATTGTCAGATAATTTAGTAAGGGCCAGGTGCGCATTTTTCTAAAATTACAAATTTCGTTTCAATCGTTTTCAAAAGATAAATTGTTACTGACAGTTTAGCAAGTGCTAGGTGTATATTTTTTAAAGTGTAAACTTTATTAAAATTCTTAGGCAACTCTGCTTTACTGAGTGTTGTGACGCATCTTTCTCAGCTAGGCCTATAAACTGTTTACTTTTGAAATTAGCGTTCCACTCGAGAATTTCGCACACGAAGAAATTTGCTTGATTGTGTCACTGGGTAAACTCGTACAAATAAACTGTCACCTTGTAAACTGTGAATGATGTTGGTGTGCCGGCCGAAGTGGCCGTGCGGTTCAAGGCGCTGCAGTCTGGAACCGCAAGACCGCTACGGTCGCAGGTTCGAATCCTGCCTCGGGCATGGATGTTTGTGATTTCCTTAGGTTAGTTAGATTTAACTAGTTCTAAGTTCTAGGGGACTAATGACCTCAGCAGTCGAGTCCCATAGTGCTCAGAGCCATTTGGAACATTTTTTTAATGTTGGTGTTGCTGGGCTAACCCTCACACACAACAGCCTTGGGTGCTGACCCTTGTCACCTGTCCATACGACCGTCATTTCAGAGAATTTAGTAACTGCGATTCGATACACGTTTGTCTTCCTAGTAGCTATTGTGTTTACATTCCTGCTTAATTCGAGGTAGAAAAGTGACAAAAACCTCACCTTTACAAAGAAGACGGGGAAGATATATTCATTCACGTCGCTCTTTCTTAAGAGGGGAGCTTAATGTGCATTTAGGCCGGTGAAAGTGTGACGTTTCAGTAACACGAGAGCATTTATCTGGCGATAAAGAAGAGCAGAATTTTAGTGGGGAGTAAGTAGCAGATAGTTATCTCCGGGCCATCAACTTTCACGGCTTTGTCGTAACGCCGCAGTTCACGTACCGGCAACTTGAAGCGATTACAGACCGGGCCTTAAAGTGGCCAACTAACTGAGATATACGGCGTGGTTATTACTGGCCGCACCTGGCCCTGATTTATACTCGCCAGCCCGGCGTAGCCCAGCTGAGCTGTTTGCCACCGACCGTCACAGCACACAACCAATTAAAACTTCAAAGTTGGCCTAAACCTCCGCAATAATTACGTTACCAACTTCGTACACGGGCCTCAAGAAAGGACGGCAAACTTAAATGCGAAACTCGCGCTTTGACGTCTCGTTGTGGCAACGCGCAGAAATTAGGAATAAGAAACAAATAATTAAAAGCGCACAGTGCGGGAAGGGTTAGAGATTCATTCCGTAACGGAATTTCAAAAACTCGTTTCGCGCAGGCTAATCTGTTTCACAGTTGAAACGGAAAATTTGCGCTTAGTTGACGTGTTTCAAAATAATGCGTGGTATTCATATGGTCAAAGCTCTACCATCTGGTGAGCAAGATGTATGATACAGGCGAAATAACCTCAGACTTCAAGAATAATATAACAATTCCAATCCCAAAGAAAGCAGGTGTTGACAGATGTGAAAATTACCGAACTAACAGTTCAATACCTCAGGGCTGCAAAATACTAACGCGAGTTCTTCACAGACGAATGGAAAAACTGGTAGAAGCCGACCTAGGGGAACATCAATTTGGATTCTGTAGAAATGTTGGAACACGTGAGGCAATACTGACCCTACGACTTATCTTAGAAGACAGATTACGGAAAGGCAAACCTACGTTTCTAGCATTTGTAGACTTGGAGAAAGCTTTTGACAATGTTGACTGGAATACTTTCTTTCAAATTCTGAAGGTGGCAGGGGTATAATACAGGGAGAGAAAAGCTATTTACAATTTGTAGAGAAACCAGATGGCAGTTATAAGCGTTGAGGGACATGAAAGGGAAGCAGTGGTTGGGAAGGGAGTGAGACAGGGTTGTAGCCTCTCCCCGATGTTATTCAATCTGTATATTGAGCAAGCAATGAAGGAAACAAAAGAAAAATTCGGAGTAGGTATTAAAATCCATGGAGAAGAAATAAAAACTTTGAGGTTCGCCGATGACATTGTAATTCTGTCAGAGACAGCAAAGGACTTGGAAGAGCAGTTGAACGGAATGGACAGTGTCTCGAAAGGAGGATATAAGACGAACATCAACAAAAGCAAAACAAGGATAATGGAATTTAGTTGAATTAAGTCGGGTGACGCTGAGGGAATTAGATTAGGAAATGAGACACTTAAAGTAGTAAAGGAGTTTTGCTATTTGAGGAGCAAAATAACTGATGATGGTCGAAGTAGAGTGGATATAAAATGTAGACTGGCAATGGCAAGGAAAGCGTTTCTGAAGAAGAGAAATTTGTTAACATCGAGTATAGATTTAAGTGTCAGGAAGTCGGTTCTGAAAGTATTCGTATGGAGTGTAGCCATGTATGGAAGTGAAACATGGACGATAAATAGTTTAGACAAGAAGAGAATAGAAGCTTTGGAAATGTGGTGCTACAGAAGAATGCTGAAGATTAGATGGGTAGATCACATAACTAATGAGGAGGTATTGAACAGAATTGAAGAGAAGAGAAATTTGTGGCACAACTTGAGTAGAAGAAGGGATCGGTTGGTAGGGCATATTCTGAGGCATCAAGGGATCACAAATTTAGCATTGGAGGGCAGCGTGGAGGGTAAAAATCGTAGATGGAGACCAAGAGATGAATACCCTAAAGAGATTCAGAAGGATGTAGGTTGCAGTAGGTACTGGGAGATGAAGAAGCTTGCACAGGATATAGTAGCATGGAGAGCTGCATCTAACCAGTTTCTGGACTGAAGACCACAACAACAACAATTCACATGGTGTCGACATGAAACCCTGCTGATTTTCAAATGTAGTTAAAAAATCTAGGAGACATTGCGACCTGTGGTTTCTGTTATTCTGTACTGCAATGACAGTAATTTTAAAAGAACCCACCAGTCCTCATTAAGGCTTGTACGAATAGTTCCTAGCCACTCAGAGTGTAAACGGACAGTGAAGTTGTGGTAGAAAACCTGAATCGGATGAAAATGTAGATGATATCAGCGAGACCTTAAAAAGAAGCTCATCGAAGTTAGTGCAGCTAACACGAGACTTAACAACCCCCGTTCAACAATGCACAGGTCGTTTGCTTGGCCATGATCCGCATCAGGCACGGAAATATTCGTTTTGTAAATAAAAACCGCCTTTTATTGCTGCAATGTATTTTAGCTTCTCCAGACCCGTTTCCCCTTTTAGTTTAAGACATCTATGGTGAAATAGTTTTTTGCGTGTATAGTTGCCTTTCCTCTCTTCTGGTCACATGCTGGAGGTCTCACTATAACTTTACTTACGAAACATAAGCACGCTTTCATGTTACGATTTTTTTTTCACAATTTTCATATTTTTGCGCTATTTGCTGTTTAGCACCGTCACTAGTTGTAGATATTTTACCGAAAACTGTGATTTAAAGTCGTAACTAATGTGTGCTCACTTTAAGTCTCTTCCGGTTTGGTTTGTTACAAAAGTGAACAAAAGCTACAAAATTGAACACGCAGTAGCAACAAACCAAACAGGTAGTAATACACTGAACAGGAAGAGACTTAAAATGAACACACAATAGTTACGACATTAAATCACAGTTTTTGTAAAATATCTACAACTGGTGACTGTAGAATAACAAGTGATCCAAAGCAGTTAGCGCAAACAATATGAAATTTGTGAAGAAAAATGTTCGTGACATGCTTATATTTCAGAAGTGCAGTTATAGTGCGACCTCCAGCATGGACCAGAAAAGAGGAAACGCAGATGTCAACTAAAAACGTCAAGAACAATTTCACTGAAGATGCCTTAAAGAGCGAAACGCGTCTGGATGTAATAAAATACATTGCAGCAAGAAAGACGCTATTTATTTACAATACGAATGAAGGAGATGCTGCATAAACCACTTCGGCCGCACGGGGCAGCCTCGCATGTTGCCAAGTTCGTTGCAAATGTTTCGCTGGGAAGCCCTTACGCATCATCCGTACAGTCGTGATTTCTCGCCGTGCGATTTCCATATTTTTGGAGTCTTCAAGTAAGACACACGTAGCCGTAGATTTGCTTCGGACGAAGAAGTACACGCCTGGCTACAATCAAGTTTTGTTACGCAACAGCAAACATTTTTCCATAAAGGCACTTCCTGTCTTGTCTCACAGCGGGATGAGAGTATAAACTGTCTGATGATTACTTTCGAAATAATAAACGCTTTAGTTATTTTTTTCAACTGTCTCGTTTTCATCTGGCTGATCCTTATGCAAAGGAAGTAGACCAGAGATACGTCAACCCTAATCTCTAAAAACATTGCCTATATAACAGTTTACAATACATTTGTACTTGTGTAAGGTGGCTATAATTTCACACCCTACAAGCACTCATCTACATACTTTGCCGTGATCTACAACCACAATTAGGTATCATTTGATAGTTTGTGCATCGTATATACGAATATTTAAAGAGACTGACATTGTCACGTATGCCTAGTAAATAATTGTTAATGCTTTTGCATGAAAAGTGACGGAGTGTCTTTATTATCAAAACGGCGTTATGAGCGATTGCTCATATTAGCACAGGCTGGAACGCCAGTGGAGATGAAATGGCAGGCGGAAGAATCTGCAGAGAAGGAGAACATTCCGGGGTTTCGAGAATATGATTGACCTTCTGCAGCTACGAGGGAAGGGAGATGAGTCTTGCTGGGAAGCCAGCGGTGGAGAGGTAAGGTCTTTGGTTTTGAGCGGCCATATGTGACGGTCGCTCAGTATCAGCTTTGTTAGTAGAGACAGACTTGCTATCTTTGCTCTCAGGAGAGTTATACTTAGAACGGTTAGGCACTGTACTGTTGGGAACTTATACGATTCTGGACTTCGTCTCTGGGTTGGAAGTTGTCGAGTACACAGCGTTCAGTGATTGAGATCACTTCTTCTGCCTATACTTACGCTGAGACGTTATTTGAACTCCGTCCTTGTGGCTGGGAGTTCGTGTTTCTCGTCTGTAGAACACAGAGAGGAGAAGATACTATTAGAGTATATTAGTTAGAGGACCGCCTTCTGCTGTCCTAGTGTGTGAAAGAGTTTTATTTTTGTGGCTGGAGTTCTTCCATCGTCGCAGAAGTGCACAACAACCATCACTCCGACGAACCGGACGCAGTACATCTGGTGATATTGCTAACTGCTTCGGATTATTAGGGCTCTAAAGCTAAACAAGTGTGATCACTCTAGTTTATTTCCACTGAGGTTCCACACCATCGTAAATCGTCTTTAAAAGTAGTGTCTTCTGGTGTTTGGTACGTAGCTGATGTCAGTCATTTCGCGTTATTTATGTTAGATCGCGTGGCAATAGAAAGGAGCAGAGTTGGGCAATTGATCAGAAATTTTAGTTAGGAAATACAGACATCTGTAGTAACGGGTTCTTTTTTAATCTAAAATAAATGTATAATAAGAAACAACGTCTATCATTTAGTAATATGAGTTGCCTTAATCATTCATTTAAGCTGAGGTACTTTATATGTTAAAGAGCATTAAGAGATACTAATATCTGCTTCACGGGGTAGTCAGAAAGGGCCAAATCATAATTTACCGTTGAATATTTTCCGTTGCGCACATGCATTTTACACCCGCCTGGAGCAGCATCTTGGACTTGACATGACATGTCTACTAAAGAATAATTCGAAGAGGTATTCCCTACAGAAAGTGGTACAGAGACAGCGTAAAGGCAGAACTGACAGTTGTAACAACAGACTTAATGAAGAATATAGGCAACTACAATAAAAGATTAATTAATCAGTATAAGAAAATGGAGGAATAGAAAGAAACAGTATGGGAAGTTATGAAAAACTGAGGGGATCGAGTGAAGTTTAGAAGAGGGTAAGTATTGAGCAGTGTTTGACCATTTAATGTTAAATCAGGACTGTGGGCAGACATTTGTTGCTTTCCAAGGCTCCCATCAGGTTGAGTTTTAGCCTTTGTTTACTGAGTGAAAGACATTAGACTGTGGACCACACTTAGTACATCCTCATCAAACGTGGAGTCATTATTTTGCAACTTACAGCTGCGTTCATGTTCGCCAGCCTAGTTGCTATGTCTGTGCTTTATTAACCAGTATAATACTTACCACATACAGGACAAGAAGTTGTATGTAACCCTCTATTTGATAGTAATTGGGTGTTATCTTTAGTACTGAAAAACCAATGAGCTGTAGTGTCCCTTGGAAACCCTATAGTTGCAGGATTTCCGTATTTTTGCTGCACTCTGCGATATCTGTCCTAGGTGTAGTGTTTTATACTTCTTCCAGCACACACTGAAATGAGCAGCAGAGGGGCCACAGAGGAGGGGTTTAAGTATCTGTTTCCGTTTGATAACTTCTTTGGACATGAAAACAGATACGAGACAGTACGCCGACGAGTGGGAAGCTGCATGTTTGTGGGTTACTGGATGTTGTGAGCAAGAAGGTATTACCGTATCTGTAACTGTTAGTATCTATATATCTGAACCAGTATCTAACAGTTTCACTCGAAGTTTCTTTATTCAAAAAAGTTTTCAGTATGGTCCAAGAATATTTCCTCCCAAAGTGCACTAAGAAGACTATAGGGCCTCACTTAACACCTGTCTCCCCCAGTTTTTCTTTTAATTGCATTTAGAAATCAGTGGATGCCATGGAACATCCTGTCCAAAAGTTTTAGAAATATTGCGTATGGGACAATATCGTGTTAAATAGCAATAAGAATTTTACTGAAATACATGTGTAACGAATTACTTTGACAATATTGAACGTGAAATGGAGGTGGATTATACTTGTAGCCATTACAATAGATGATAGAGGGATATTAAAAGGTCTTTACTAAATTACAAGAGATACGAAAAGACAACACACTGGAGTGTCTGATGTGAGGCACTCCCCGGCCGGATGTTTTGCTTTACGGACCACACTTTATTGTCTGCCATTGCTGTCTGACTCAAAATCGTAACGACAGTCTGCAGAACAACGGCAAATTGTGTCATGTCTTGTTCCTCATTGGCCTTCTTGGTTCCTGTTCTGCTTACTCATTTCCCATCATTGCCACCTTCCCCAATACATAGTAGGACGGGACATGTCCACTTCTGTTGATGGAGGAGAAGGGGGTGAGCGATATATTTTGCGTCATTTTTCCGCTAGGACTATTTCTTGCAGTGCCAGTAGGGCACAAAGGAAATCGTAACACATGAGAAAGATTCTCCACTGACTTTAGAACTGCATGAAACTGTAAGGTGAATACCGAAGACACTTTTGGGGCGCATGACTGAACAACCAAGGGAGTCCCCCTTCTTTGAACCATCATCGTACACAGATTCAGAAACATGATACCTAACTTAACTGCTATAAAACAGAGATATAATCTCGAGTACATTTTATTTTAAAATTTGTGAAGTCAAAATTCTTGGAATCGTTATTAGCAATCGTCGAGATCTGCTCCACCTTTGGTCTCTACCTCCAAAATCAGTCACATTCGTCTCTCAAAGGCAGTCCTTCGCGTGGATCCCACAGGTAGTAGTCTGAGCGAATATATACACTGAAGAGCCAAAGAAACTGGTACTTCTACCACGCAGAAGTGCCACATTACGACGTGGCATGGACTCGACTAATGTCTTAAGCAATTCTAGATGGAATTGACACTTTAAATCGTGAAGGGCTGTCCATAAATTAAAAGACTACGAGGGGTTGGAGATCTCTTCTAAACTGCACGTTGAAATGCATTCCAGATATGCTCAGTAATGTTCATGATTGGGGAGCTTGATGGCCAGCGGAAGTGTTCAGACTCAGAAGAGTGTTCCTGGAGCCACATTGTCGGAATGCACAATGGACATGAATGGATGCAGGTGATCAGACAGGATTCTTACTTACGTGTCACCTGTCAGAGACGTATCAGGGATCCCATATTGCTCCATCTGCACACGCCCCACACCTTTACAGAGCCTCCACCAGCTTGAACAGTACCCTACTGGCATGCAGGGTCCATGGAGTCATGCAAATAGTTCGCACGCTGACACTTGTTGATGGCCCAGCATTGAACTCTTCAGGGATTTGCGGAAGGGTTGCACTTCTGTCATGTTGAACAATTATCTTCAGTCGTTTTTGGTCCCGTTCTTGTACGATCTTTTTCCGGCCGAAGCGATGTCGAAGATTTAATATTTTATCGGATTACAGATATTCACGGAACACGCGTGAAATGGTCGTACGGAAAACTCCGCACTTTACTGTGTGCCGCATCGTTCGTGCGTCGACTGTAGCACCGCGTTCAAACTCAGTTAAATCCTGATAACCGGCCATTGTAGCATCAGTAACCGATCTAACAACTTCCCCAGACACTTGTTGTCTTATGAAGGCGTTGCCGACCGCAGCGCGGTACTGTGCCTGTTTATACAGGGTGTTACAAAAGGTACGGCCAAACTTCCAGGAAACATTCCTCACACACAAATAAAGAAAAGATGTTATGTGGACATGTGTCCGGAAACGCTTAATTTCCATGTTAGAGCTCATTTTAGTTTCGTCAGTATGTACCGTACTTCCTCGATTCACCGCCAGTTGGCCCAGTTGAAGGAAGGTAATATTGACTTCGGTGCTTGCTCTACAGTACTAGCATCAAGCACATCAGTACGTAGCATCAACAGGTTAGTGTTCATCACGAACGTGGTTTTTCTGTCAGTGCAATGTTTACAAATACGGTGTTGGCAGATGCCCATTTGATGTATGGAATAGCACGGGGCAATAGCCGTGGCGCGGTACGTTTGTATCGAGACAGATATTCAGAACGAAGGTGTCCCGATAGGAAACTTTCGAAGCAATTGATCGGCTTCTTAGGGAGCACGGAACATTCCAGCCTATGACTCGCGACTGGGGAAGACGAACGACGAGGACTCCTGCAATGGACGAGGCAATTCTTCGTGCAGTTGACGATAACCCTAATGTCAGCGTCAGTGAAGTTGCTGCTGTACAAGGTAACGTTGACCACGTCACTGTATGGAGAGTGTTACGGGAGAACCAGTTGTTTCCGTACCATGTACAGCGTGTGCAGGCACTATCAGCAGCTGAATGGCCTCCACGGGTACACTTCTGCGAATGGTTTATCCGACAATGTGTCAATCCTCATTTCAGTGCAAATGTTGTCTTTACGGATGAGGCTTCATTCCAACGTGATCAAATTGTAAATTTTCACAATCAACATGTGTGGGCTGAAGAGAATCCGCACGCAATTGTGCAATCACGTCATCAACACAGATTTTCTGTGAACGTTCGGGCAGGCATTGTTGGTGATGTCTTAATTGGGCCCAATGTTCTTCCACCTACGCTCAATGGAGCACGTTATCATGATTTCATACGGGATACTCTACCTGTGCTGCTAGAACATGTGACTTTACAAGTACGACACAACATGTGGTTCATGCACGATGGAGCTCCTGCACATTTCAGTCGAAGTGTTCGTACGCTTGTCAACAACAGATTCGGTGACCGATGGATTGTTAGAGGCGGACCAATTCCATGGCCTCCACGCTCTCCTGACCTCAACCCTCCTGACTTTCATTTATGGGGGCATTTGAAAGTTCTTGTCTACGCAACCCCGGTACCAAATGTAGAGACTCTTCGTGCTCGTATTGTTGACGGCTGTGATACAATACGCCATTCTCCAGGGCTGCATCAGCGAATCAGGGATTCCATACGACGGAGGGTGGATGCATGTATCCTCGCTAGCGGAGGACGTTTTGAACATTTCCTGTAACATAGTGTTTGAGGTCACGCTGGTACGTTGTGTTGCTGTGTGTTTCCATTCCATGATTAATGTGATTTGAAGAGAAGTAATAAAATGTGCTCTAACATGGAAAGTAAGCGTTTCCGGACACATGTCCACATAACATATTTTCTTTCTTTGTGTGTGAGGAATGTTTCCTGAAAGTTTGGCCGTACCTTTTTGTAACACCCTGTATATCTCTGTATTTCAATACGCATGCCTCTTGCCTCTCTTTGGCGATTCATTGTATGCATATGTGGTGCTGGTATCTGCCGGTGTACCTGCGTATGTTATTGCGTTACAAGTTATCGACAGTAATGACAATTTTAAGTAGTAGTTCTTACTCACACATTACGGCATACCTTTTTATTTCCAGTGTGTATTATCACGTTGCCGTGTTTCTCATATCCGTCTACTGCCTACACTTAGCAGTATCATGGAGAGGGTAAAATCGATGTCGATATCTGCAAGGGCTATGGATTGTGAGATGGCCGCATTTCTGGCTTTTGCACATTACGTGCACATCGAGCTCCCGTCGTACCAGCACCTGCCTAGCTTCTGAGACCTTCCGGTTTCCTTTACATTAACAGAGGTTCCTTACGTAATGAAGGGTCCTTCCATTCCATTCATTGAAATCTTCCCTTCAGTTTCTGGTCCCCGTTTGTTTATGACATACGACGTAAATAACGGTATAAAATTAATGATGCTTCCATACTTATCTTTAAAAAATATAACAAGTGGAAATTGTAAAGGTAGTAGATTGAAAAGTGCAGAAATTAAGCACCTCATAACATTGCACTGAACTAATGTACAATTGTATGCCTAACATTTAACAATGTGTAAGATGTGACGACAATTTCTAATGCGATTTCATTTGGCTTCCCATTGTTGACGAAATATTCTGCAAAAGTTTTCACACAGTCGGTTTCATTACTGATGGCAGCAAGCTATAACTTTGAGAGCGTACGACAAATATGACAGACTATGGTATATTGAAACGGGATGATGATTAGTATTTACGTTCTTAGTCTGTGTAAAATGAATTACAAGGTCCGACTTCAGAAGAAGAAAATCCAGACCAACCTCAAACCTACCGCCTGTACAGTAGTGAACTGGTTTACGGTATTATAATATTCACAGATGCACACGCCGATGCGAATAAAAGATTTGCGAATGCGAATTAGGGTTTCGTTGCTCGACAAGTGGTAGATGAAGTTGGAGTTAAAGGCACCTTTGCGATGAGTGAAGGGCTGAAAACGCTGGGCTGACTTCAGACAATAAGGCAAATTTGTGTATGCACACACACACACACACACACACACACACACACACACATACAAACAAACGCATACACCTCACACCAGCAGACACGCAAGTGAGTCAGAAACAGAGAAAGACCAGAAGCTGTGGGAGAAAAGAGAAAGCGAACCATTGTCAGACGCATCGCTGGATACCGCCGGTCGTCAGTAGAGACATCTGGCGCTGTCGGCCGAACACAGATTCCCTCAGCAGATATATGGCGAGCTTATTTGATTTATGAGCCCGTCTGTCTGCCCCTGCCGCAGATCCCAGCCGATATATTCCTGCCATTCAGCCGGAAGAAAAGCACAGATGAAAATTCTTTCCGTCAGCGTCGCGCAGCGAAGAAGTTTATACAGCCCGATGCTTCGCTTTTCACTGGAGAGCACAACTCCATAACAAGCGCAATGTCAATCATTTCCTTGTTGCACGACGACTGTTTTCTGTCTGTTGATTTAGGATACGATACAAGTTACGCTGCAGAAACCAAAGCAGCCTTCGGAGAGCATGTTCCGCACTACATATGTTCTGTGAACGTCTCTTTATTGGCTCACTTCTCAGGAGAAACACAGCTTTCATGTTTGCACGTCGGGTCGCAATAGGCGGTACTTAGTTTTCACAGTTTTCTGCTGGAACAGTTGATCTTGGAGAATATTTCATACGTGCAGCGTTCTACTACGAATGCTGGTATTTTTTTCACATGTTTATCGAGTTATTCTGTAAACATTTCGTCGTTATCCTAAGCACACTGATAAACACGAGTGATTAGATGATCAAGAGAAATATAAATTAGTATGCGTTTTTTGCCCCAACTTTATATTGAACAGGGGGCAATGGGTTATCTTTATTCCCTCAATTTTACACTCAGATAAAAGAAGGCACAAAAAAGTCATATTCACAACACAGTTTAAGTGAGTACCTTACGAAGCACCACTGCTCAGTTTTGAGCTTTTACTCAGTACAGTTTGTGGAGGCGGTGGTGTACACCCAGAAAAAATAAACAAAATGTGCACAAATGCATCTTATAAAAGTAGGTAAGAGCATAGATTCGTGATCTCCTAGGAAGCAGAACTAAAAATATCGTTTCTTGAGCGTAGATATAATTCAAAATATTGTTGTAGCTCACATTTATTAAATATCGTGCAGCATCACCTTCTGAAAATGGCGGTATCGTGTCGAAACATTAACTTCACGAGCCACCAGATACATTTAGCAGTAATCCTCATTTATAATTGCTTTTAAAACAAAGGAAAAAGAAAACGTCAAGGGAGATTGGTAGAAGCTAGGTCAAGGGCATATGCAAGGTGGTTTAGGAGGTTGGTTGGTTGGGTTGTTTGGGGGGAAGAGACCAAACTGCGAGGCGAGGTCATCTGTCTCATCGGATTCGGGAAGGACGGGGAAGGAAGTCGGCAGTGCCCTTTCAAAGGAACCATTCCGGCATTTGCCTGGAGCGATTTAGGGAAATCATGGAAAACCTGAGTCAGGATGGCCGGACGCGGGATTGAACCATTGTCCTTCCGAATGCGAGTCCAGTGTGCTAACCACTGCGCCACCTCGCTCGGTATGGTTTAGGAGGAATGTCACATAATTTGTGAGGTAATTCTACATGTGGAAATAAACCGATAAAGACTTATGCACATGTGTCCGATTTTCGATAATTATTGAACTGGAGCGGGTTGAAGTCTACACATATCCATGAATCATTATGAAGACAGGTGCGAATGTTACTTACAGAAATAGTAGATAGTGTCGGAAGTTCCATGCGGCTTTTCGCGGATGATGCTGTTGTATACAGAGGAGTTCCAGCATCAGAAAATTGTAGCGAAATGCAGGAAGATCTGCAGCGGATGGGCACTTGGTGCAGGGAGTGGCAACTGACCCTTAACATAGACAAATGTAATGTATTGCGAATACATAGAAAGAAGGATCCTTTATTGTATGATTATATGATAGCGGAACAAACACTGGTAGCAGTTACTTCTGTAAAATGTCTGGGAGTATGCGTGCGGAACGATTTGAAATGGAATGATCATATAAAATTATTGTTGGTAAGGCGGGTACCAGGTTGAGATTCATTGGGAGAGTCCTTAGAAAATGTAGTCCATCAACAAAGGAAGTGGCTTACAAAACACTCGTTCGACCTATACTTTAGTATTGCTCATCAGTGTGGGATCCGTACCAGATCGGTCTGACGGAGGAGATAGAGAAGATCCAAAGACGAGCGGCGCGTTTCGTCACATGGTTATTTGGTAACCGTGATAGCGTTACGGAGATGTTTAGCAAACTCAAGTGGGAGACTCTGCAAGACAGGCGCTCTGCATCGCGGTGTAGCTTGCTGTCCAGGTTTCGAGAGGGTACGTTTCTGCATGAGGTATCGAATACATTGCTTCCCCCTATTTATACCTCCCGACGAGATCACGAATGTAAAATTAGAGAGATTCGAGCGCGCACGGAGGCTTTCCGGCAGTCGCTCTTCCCGCGAACCATACGCGACTGGAACAGAAAAGGGAGGTAATGACAGTGGCACGTAAAGTGCCCTCCGCCACACACCATTGGATGCCTTGCGGAGTATAAATGTAGATGTAGATGAAGATATTCTGTGTAGGCGCTGTGGTGGACAGAATAATGGTGGGACAAATGACTGATCCATCCTACACGAAGTGTTCAGTAAGTTCTCCACCCATTTCAGTGCAGCTTGTCAATGTGTTGGAGAGTGTGTTGAGTTGCACATGGTACATCGAAAGTTATCTCGGCGGGCTTTAAGGCGGGGAACAGCGTCGGTGATATGAGCGACAAGTTCTTCACGTGTACCCACCTTCATAGCGTATACACACCCTTCAACCAGCCCCAGAAACGGAAGTCTAATGTTGCTAGATCGGGTCATTTGGCAGACCAGCTAATGAGTCCACCACAGCCAACCCACCCTTGAGGGAATTTGTTACTCAGATACTGGTCTACTTCTCTGGCACAATGAATCTCTAATCCATCATGTTGCAGGTACATTTGCCGTCGTTGCTCTGATGTCAAGTCCTCCAATAGTGCTGGTCGGTTTTCTCTCAGGAAATGTGTGTATGCTGCGGTTGTCTTATGATTTGGCAGGAACTTGCTGCCATCACCACGTCATCAATTATGCCACACCAGAAGTTCATTGAGAACCTGACTACGAATCTTGTTTCCTTAGTGTCGTGTGAGTCTTCCATCGCCCATGTACGAGAACTGCGGGTGTTCACTGCGTGTTAATGTAGCCTCATCTGTAAGTAAGTTCACTGCATGACGCCTCAGCCCACAGCCAACCACTCACAAAGATATTGTCTGCTTGCTGCGTCACCCGGATGCAAATGTTGCGCGGGCTGCACATTCACTAATGGCCCGTTAAAATTGCTACACCACGAAGATGCCGTGCTACAGACGCGAAATTTAACCGACAGAAAGAAGATGCTGTGATATGCAAATGATTAGATTTTCAAAGCATTCACACAAGGTTGGCGCCGGTGGCGACACCTATAACGGGCTGACATGAGGAAAGTTTCCAACCGATTTCTCACACACAAACGGCAGTTGACCGGCGTTGCCTGGTAAAACGTTGTTGTGATGCCTCGTGTAAGGAGGAGAAATGCGTACCATCAGGTTTCCGACTTTGACAAAGGTCGGATGTAGCCTGTCACGATTGCGGTTTATCGTAACGCGACATTGCTGCTCGCGTTGCTCGAGATCCAATGACAGTTAGCAGAATATGGAATCGGTGGGTTAGGGAGGGTAATACGGAACGCCGTGCTGGATCCCAACGGCCTCGTATCACTAGCAGTCGAGATGACAGGCATCTTATCCCCATAACTGTACGGATCGTGCAGCCACGTCTCGATCCCTGAGTCAACAGATGGGAACGTTTGCAAGACAACAACCATCTGCACGAACGGTTCGACGACGTTTGCAGCAGCATGGAATATCCGCTCGGAGACCATGGCGGTTACCCTTGACGCTGCATCACAGACAGGAGCGCCTGCGATGGTGTACTCAACGACGAACCTGGATGCACGAATGGCAAAACGTCATTTTTTCGGATGAATCCAGGTTCTGTTTACAGCTTCATGATGGTCGCACCCGTGTTTGGCGACATCGCCGTGAAAGCACATTGGAAGCGTGTATTTGTATCGCCATACTGGCGTATCACCCAGCGTTATGTTTTGGGGTGCCATTGGTTACACGTCTCGCTCACCTCTTGTTCGCATCGACGCCACTTTGAACAGTGGACGTTACATTTTAGATGTGTTACGACCCGTGGCTCTACCCTTCATTCGATCCCTGCGAAACCCTACATTTCAGCAGGATAATGCACGACCGCATGTTGCAGGTCCTGTACAGGCCTTTCTGGCTACAGATAATGTTCAACTGCTCCCCTGGCCAGCACATTCTCCATATCTCTCACCAATTGAAAACGTCTGGTCAATGGTGGCAGAGCAACTGGCTCGTCACAATACGCCAGTCACTACTCTTGATGAACTGTGGTTCGTGTTGAAGCTGCATGGGCAGCTGTACCTGTACACGCCATTCAAGCTCTGTTTGACTCAATGCCCAGGGTATCAAGGCCGTTATTACGGCCAGAGGTAGTTGTTCTGGGTACTGATTTCTTATGATCTATGCACCCAAATTGCGTGAAAATGTAATCACATGTCAGTTCTAGTATAATATATTTGTCCAATGAATACCCGTTTATCATCTGCATTTCTTCTTGGTGTAGCAATTTTAATGGCCAGTTGTGTACAATGGGTACAAGCCCTCAGAATGTGACGTAAGCCACACTCAGTTTCGTGGAATATCGAGCTGACGGCTAATGAGCTGTATACTGGTAGGGAAACTCCGTCGTATCATTGCAATAACGTAGTCCTTTTCCTCAACTGACAGTATAGTCTAATGTTCTGATGTTACGTATACACTGCCTAGTGCTTGAGACAATGCAATGTTTGGAAAACCCTGGGAAATGAGGGAAACGTCTCTGGTATACTGTCACAGCCGCAAGGGCATTGCCATTACAGTATCTGTACAGAAACACAAACAAGATGTCCGAGTGTTCTGCACGGGTGAACGTATGCGGCATGTTGTTACTCATGGACGCAAGGGACGTCCTCAATTAAAAAACACAAGTACGACATTCACGCGGCCCCAAGTCTGCTCACTGACCCAACATACACTTGCACACTGGACATACTTGCAGCTGTTGCTTCGGTCAAATGTCACAGTGCTGCCGTCTGTTGGAGAACCCCAGGCTTCTTGTAGAATGGATCAGTCATCTGCGTCACCCTTATTCCGTCCACCACAGCGCCTTCACAACATTTCGATAAGTAATATTCACACTTGTCTTCGTACCTGTCCATGGACGTGTATAGTCTTGAACTCGCTCCCGTTCCGTAACGATCGAAAATCTGACACACGTCCATAGGGTTTTTCGGTTTTCTTAGGGAGCATATTCTATAAAATAAGCAACCTATTTAAAAACACAAACATTACAATAAGCTTCCACAGAAACAACAAATTCCAGCAGTTAGCAGTCCACAACGTAAAAAATAACAACCCCCTCATACAAAACAAGTCTGGCATCTACAAACTCAGCTCTCAGAGTTGTCCCTCTTACTATATAGGACAAACTGGAAGAAGCATTGAGACACGGTTCAAAGAGCATATACATGCCATTAGTTTGAAGAAAATTTCAAAATCCACATTTTCCATGCACACAACTACCAACAGCCATGGGATAAAGAGCACTGAAGACCATGTACAAGTACTGCACCATGCTGAGAAAGGTAGCCTTATGAATTTGCTTGAGGAGACTGAAATATATGTACATAAAAACAAATCACCACAAAATATCCTCAATGAACAGACCGAGTTAGCCAATGCAGCCTTTCTTCAAATTTTCATTCATCTGCTTTCCGATTGAAAGTAAAAAATAAAAAAGCCCACTTTTGTAATATTTATATATGCACATCAATCCCAACCCATTTACTGTGCTTCCAATGTATGCCATAATATGGCCATAGTTGTAACATTTATTTATGTACGTCTCGCCCTTATCATTTGCTTTTGTTCCATAATATTTGCGTAATACCACTGCAGTAACACTGACTGCTTTATTTGTTTATCTTAATTTTAATCAGTTATCTTTGAATGTAAATAGTAAGTAACGTAACATTAGCAATTTGTAAATATCTACTGTCACATGCATGTACTTAATGAAATATCTCTGAGAGTGGAAGTCTTTGGCATTGTTATGGTAACATCGCCATCTTTGTGTGCATACCTCCATGTGATGAAACATCTAAGTGTGTGAGTGGTGCGTTACATTATATGCATATCTATACACAAAAAAGTGCGTTATACAGTTTTAGATGTTGCAAGATGATAAACAACCTGCACTGGGACGTAATGGTGCGGATTCTTCGTTGTAAGTATCCGAAACATATTCCATTTTACGATAATAATTTGTCTATATCATTTAATTCTTCGCGATGCACAATTACGATTAAAAAGACTCTGTCTCACATCTTGTTTTGGGTGCAGCGCATCTCCACCCCAAGGAAATTTCGTCAGATGGGGAAACAAAACTCAAAACGTAATGTAAAACGTGAACTAGCCGTCTAAAGATGAAACTGTCGGTTCTAAACCGGTAACGGCGCTATTTATGTAAATAAATAGCATTATAAGAAGTAGCTGGTTGCTGTAATCTTCCGTGTACGATTCAATCTATATTAGGGACTGTGTAATGTGTTGTCAAAATGTTTTCGAAAAAAGGACAATGGAGATGAAAAAAACTGAATATGCCAGAGGACGTATAGTAAGAGTGCATGATCAAGGTCTTCGTGAAGCTTTTGAGGAATTCGCGTTACCTTACAGAACAGTGCCAAGGTGGTGGTGTGCACGACTTCGTACACAGCGGTAACAGAGGTCAGTTACAGAGTGGCGTCGGCGTAGAAAATCTGGAGAGGAGCAGAAATTATTAATGAACAAGTTAACACAATAGGCAGAAGATTTACTTAACTTGTATTTCTCCAAGCGAACGAAGAGTCATTACAAATGTTGCAGAAAAAAAAGGTTCAAATGGCTCTAAGCACTGTGGAACTTAACATCTGGCGTCATCGGTCCCCTAGAACTTAGAATTACTTAAACCTAACTAACCTAAGGGCATCACACACGCATCCATGCCCGAGGCAGGATTCGAACTTGCGACCGTAGCAGCAGCGCGGTTCTGGACTGAAGCGCCTAGAACCACTCGGCCACAGTGGCCGGCTTTTGCAGCAAGAGATGAAGCCCAGCTATTAATGTCAACGAGGATGAGGCTCTCTGAACTAAAGCATGAACAATGTTGTCAGAGCCAGAGCTAGGTGGCATAGCGGCACCTTGTGAAGAGGTTCCAAGTGCGAGTGACCTGTGAGGCTACTGTCGGCTGTCCTACATGCGTACACGCATGGTCTGGTGGACCCCGTAGTGTACGCCTACAGCAGTTCCGTACCACAGAAATCTGCAGTTCCGTTGTCAACCAACTTGGATCCCCTTGGGGTGGTATCGATACATAGTAGCAGAAGCGGGTGAAAGTTTTCGACAGGGGGTGAGGCGGGAGGATCATGCAAAAAAGTGGAGCTGACATGAACTGTAATAAATACACTAAAAGAAACAGCGCACCATGAAGAATGATTACAGTGGATGGTTTACTGAAGAGAAAGCGCTTCAGAATGGTCCAAAAATGGTTCAAATGGCTCTGAGCACTGTGGGACTTAACATCTGATGTCATCAGTCCCATAGAACTTAGAACTACTTAAACCTAACTAACCTAAGGACTTCACACACATCCATGCCCGAGGCAGGATTCGAACCTGCGACCGTAGCAGCAGCGCGGTTCTAGACTGAAGCGCCTAGAACCCCTCGGCCACAGCGGCCGGCTCAGAATGGCCCAACTCTGGCCCTTATGCAAGCAGTTATTCGGATACCATTGATTGACACAATTGTCGGATGTACTCCAAATTTTATCCTAACTGGCGCGTCAGATCGTCAAACTCTTGGGCTGATATAGGCGCTCAGTCCGGAACCGCGCGACTGCTACGGTCGCAGGTTCGAATCCTGCCTCGGGCATGGACGTGTGTGATGTCCTTGTTCTAAGTTCTAGGGGACTGATGACCACAGATGTTAAATCCCATAGTGCTCAGAGCCATTTGAACCATCTTGGGCTGATTAGAGGGCTCTGCCCTTAACGCTCCAAACAGTCTGTATTGGAGAGAGATCCGGCGACCCTGTTGGACAAGGTAGGGTTTGGAAAGAACGAAGATAGGCGGTAGAAGATCTCACCGTGGGCTAATCATAATCCCAGAATGGTCTGCAATGAGAGGCAAGGAAGCGGGACCAGAATATCGTCGACGTACGGCTCACCAAACACGGAAGATAAACATCCCTACGCTCGTCATCTGGGCTCAGTTTGAATCGGAACTCATCACTGAAGACAATTCTACTCCAATGAATGACTTTCCAGGCGGAAGACGTGTCTGGAGGCTCGCCGGACAGCGGTAGGGTACTAACCGAATTGTCGCCACCATACTGTCTGACAACAAGTAGTAGCCGGTCGCTGTGGCCGAGCGGTTCTAGGCGCTTCAGTCCGGAACTGCGCTGCAGCTTCAGTCGCAGGTTCGAATCCTGCCTCGGGCATGGATGTCTGTGATGTCCCTAGGTTAGTTAGGTTTAAGTAGATCTAAGTTTAGGGGAATGATGACCTCAGATGTTAAGTCCTATAGTGCTCAGAGCCGTTTTAACCATTTGAACTACCAGTAGTGATGGTCTGAGGTGGAATTTCATTTCATAGCAGGACCCCTATGGTCGTTATCCGCGGCGCCCTGACAGCACAGCGTTGCCCTTCAAGACAAGCAATCCGGGACTTACATTTCAGCAAGATAACGCACGTCCGCAAGCGGCCTGAGTTTCTGCTACTTGTCCTCGCGCTCGCCAAACTCTGCCTTGGTCAGCAAGGTCACTGGCTCTCTCCCCAACTGAGAATGTTTGGAGCATTATGGCAGGGCATTCCAATCAGTTTGGGATTTTGATGATCAGACGCGCCTTTTGGCCAGAATTTGTCTATCCATGAGGAGGACATCCAACAACTCTATCAATGAAAATTCCTGGCAGATTAAAACTGTGTGCACGGACCGAGACTCGAACTCGTTCTGGGAACAACCCCCAGGCTGTGGCTAAGCCATGTCTCCGCAATATCCTTTCTTCTAGTAGAGCTAGTCCTGCAAGTTTCGCAGGAGAACTTCTGTGAAGTTTGGAGGGTAGGAGACGAGGTACGGGCGGAAGTAAAATTGTGAGGACTGGTCATGAGTCGTGCTTGGGTAGCTCAGTTGGTAGAGCACTTGCCCGCGAAAGGCAAAGATCCCGAGTTCGAGTCTCGGTCCGGCACACAGTTTTAATCTGCCAGGAAGTTTCAAATCAGCGCACACTCCGCTGCAGAGTGAAAATTTCATTCTGGGAACTCTATCAATCACTTCCGAGCAGAATAACTGCTTGTATAAGGTCCAGAGATGGACCAACGCAATAAATTGACTCGCTCAATTTGTGAAGCTCTTTCTCTTGCCAAAATCATCCAATTTTTCTGAAACTGTAATCATTTGTTTGCCTGTACATGTGTATCACATCTACCGATTTCCGTCTCATTCGGATAATCCCCTCGTGATGCATCGTTCTGTTACTTAGACATGTAGACAGGTATAGACACTTACACATGTAAATTACTATCATTGCCGTGTAACCGCAAGAACTCGGGTGAAGCAGCTCTATAAAAGAAAATATTATGCAGAGTTTTTCTCATTCATGTAACGCAATTTAATGTCGGTTGTGTTTGAAAAGTCTGTGTTAAGCCTTGTGTAACAAGGTGAGGTAACTACCAGCACACGTCGATATTTGACTGCGAAGAGCATTGCTACCAAGACTGATTTATATTTCGCAACATTGATGCTCCATTTGAGAGGATCCCACGAATGTATTGCGAATATAGACTCAGGACGGCCACAGGAAACGCCGCGCAGGATCTCACTGGTCCAACGCTTCAAGTGCCTATGAGGTCACCATTTAAGTTTTACTTTTAGAAAACATAATTAAGAGTTATTATGAAAAAACTATGCACTTAGCGAATTTGAAAAATAGGTGCCAAATCGGACCCCTTCTAAACATAGTCAAAACAGCACTAAGCAAATTTGGGAAAAGGTACTAAATCAGTGGAAACATATTCTAGTTTTAAAATTGATGTAACATAACATCTTACAAAAGTTTATAGAGATTTCTCTGTTTTTTTCTTTCCCGAATCCAAGAGCCCAGCTACAGGAACTGTCCTGTAGACTTTCTTTCTAGCAGCTGATTTTTGTGGCGTTTATGAAAAAGGCTAACCCACTTTCTCCCAGAAATTTCGTGTTTGAAAGGGTATGTTCCCCGCCTTTCGCACATTTGAGAATCCCACCACGTCCCATGCGAAGCGCTGTCTGTCTCTCTGACGCTCTCTGGCGGCTGTTTGCGCAACCTCGCGCGTGCACCGGCCAGGGAGTACGGCTTTTCTTGCACAAAGTGCTTCAGTACGGTGGCCCGTTTAGTATTCTGTTTGCTAGCTACGGTCAACTAGTAGTTCAGTTTTCCAGTCGTGCTTTTAACCTTACGGTATTGTTGACTTATTTTGAAATGTGTAACTACTATGTAGCTTTGGTTAGCTTCTGCCAGTTCCAGATTACAGTTGGTGACTGTGGCAGCAACTCACATGCAATTATTGGGGTGCTTTTGTAGGAAGACTAAATGGCTTATGTGTTCCTGGTCCACTTTGGTCGTGCTTTCGGGAATCGAGTATAGCTCCATGGGGAGTGGTTCCGGTGTGACGTGCGCGCAGAGGTTAGTTATACACACCGGGTGTGCGTTGGTTGTCTACCGGTCAGAATTCTTCATGCGGTTGGTTAGCACAAGCTATTGTCAGTGCCAAATAGTAGTGTCGTTGGCTTGTGCTTGTTCGTTTGTTGGGACCACACCATCGTAAATTGGTTATAGTTGGACTGCGAGTGGTTCCATTATGACGTGTGATCGGTAATGAGGCAAACACGTGTCATATGTGTTTCCTAGTTCAACTACTTGAAAGAGGGTGCCGTATAATTTGGCTGTCTGTTGTGTTGTATTAGTTTTTGTTAAGACCGTGCAGTCACTGTCTGAAATCTGGCTAATTCAGTGTATTAATGTCAGGACACGAGTAGTGACGAGGAAATAATTTGCACGTTCCCGAGAGGATGACCAAAAAGTGTCGTGTGTGTGTGAGTGTGAGTGTTTGTGTGTGTGTGTGTGTGTGTGTGTGTGTGTGTGTGTGTGTGTGTGTGAGTGTACCTGTGTATGACACAGGTTGGATTTTAGTTTGCTATGATCTCGTTGTTCCTACTTGTACGTCGGCATGTTTAAGCATGTCGCCGTCGTGGTTCTTTGTATTGGTTTCGTGTGTTCCCTTTGTAGATTTTGGATGACTTGTCTTTGTTTGACGTATGGTTTCGGAATTGTTGTACATTTTGTCTGCTTTTAAAATGCGAGGACGTTGTGGCTCGTCGTATGAACATATTCCATACTGGTCTATGTCGTATGTTGTGGTCGTGTCCATAGCTATTTAGTCGACTTCGAATTGTATTAAGGTGCAATAGAACTGTGCTAGTTGTCAGCATCGCCCTCGTCTCTTTGTGGCAGCCCTCACGTTACTTTTGTGAAGTCATACAACAAGAGAGTTGGGTTGTTTGGGGGAGGAGAACTAACAGCGAGGTCATCGGTCTCATCGGATTAGGGAAGGAGGGGGAAAGAAGTTGACCGTGCCCTTTAAAAGGAACCATTCAGGCATTTTCCTTGAGAGATTTAGGTAAATCACAGAAAACCTAAATCAGGATGGCCGGACGAGGGAGTGAACCGTCGTCCTCCCGAATGCGAGTCCAGTGTGCTAACCACTGCGCCACCTCGCTCGATAATACATCAAGAATTATATTCAAATGGTGGTGCTTGAGTATCCTAAGGTGCCCGTTTTGTACTATAGTGCGTTTGATTTTACGTTATGGCTAGCGCCCGTTCAGTTTTAAAGGGGCTAGGTCCCATGTTGAACTGAAGCCCGATTTTAAGTTGCTGATAGTGCCTGTAAGACCAGACATTGTAAATCATAAGGACCTATTAGCATAGTCGTAAGTGGTGCCAAGCTAATTAAGGTACTAATCATGAGTTCACTAGTTTGAGTAAGCTTGGGTGTGGTTTAGGGCGGTCGCTGTTTGCTTGTTATGTGTACCACTTTGGATTACTAACTGCGCATGTAGAGGAACGTTAGCTATGCTACTGTTTGATAGTGAACGCTCGTTTGTGTCCATTCTGTGTGTTGTTTAGTTTTTAATGTACAAAATTTACTGTTACCTGATTTTTATTAATGCATTTGCGGTTTACTTAAATGGCAACCCTTAATGTGATGCTGAATGATAAATATGAAGTCATACTTCAGCTTAAGTTTTATGACAGTAATGTTTTGCTCTTTGGCTTTTTTAATGTCATTGAACAATGGTGTTTTGCCCTGTAGTGTGTCCTTTTTGTAACAGAGTGTGCTAGTTTCGCTTTCTCTGCATCTTGCCCCTTCTGGAGCTGATGGGGTTCTTATCATCGTTGTCACCAATATCGAAACAGTACTGCTGATATGGGTCCTTGCTTCCAGCACATGATTCAAGGAAGGGACATCAAGCGTCTGGACGGTTACTACATCCAGCCTACTGCTGACGCACTTTAGAAAACATTAAAAGAAATAAAAGAAAGGGAAAAGGAATTTCACAATCAATATTGTCAGCGCTGAACGTCCTCAGTCGTAAACACCCGGCTCTCCTCTCTCCCGCGACTTCTGCACATTGCAGGGTGTCCAGTGTTATTTCTCTCCGCCAAATTTTACAGCCGTTCTTTTCACATCATTACGAGTAAGCCAAAGAAAGGAAGCTTCCATAGCAAGACGGTACTAACCAGACTTCCAAGAACTTTACCCATCATTGAAAATATTGCCTCTTTTCCTTTCTGCTGCTTCCTCATCTGTACCACACTTCATGCTGGACGAACTCAGCCGGCCGGGGTGGCCTAGCTGTTCTAGGAGCTACAGTCCGGAACCGCGCGACCGCTACGGTCGCAGGTTCGAATCATGCCTCGGGCATCGATGTGTGTCATGTCCTTCGGTTAGTTAGGTTTAAGTAGTTCTAAGTTCTAGAGGACTGATGACCTCAGAAGTTAAGTCCCATAGTGCTCAGAGCCATTTGAACCATTTTTGGACGAACTCAGAAGTGTTTTTATTTTATTTAATATTACTCTATCTAATGGTCTTCTACCAACCCAGCTTCTTTTTTAGAAGCAATTCACTAGAGTTAGTCATTTTATACCAGGCACGACAAAGAATTCGCCTCGTGAACCGTGCACTGGCGCAAGTGCAGTAGTGGTCAGCGTAGCTGCACTCTTACCGCACCGTCACGACGTGCTGCCTGAACGTTTTGCAGGGGGGGACTGCGAACGCACCGCATTTAAACGGCAATGCAGTAGCACTGCATATGACTTGATTTATATATCATGTTTCTCGACAACAGTGGGGCGCGCTGAAGACATAATATAACTGTTATCTGGTACAAACTGTCGGCTTGCGGACAAACGGAAGAAGACCATAGGAGTATTCCACTAAATTACAGGCCCATTTCATTAGCGTAGACATGCAGCAGGATTTTGGAATATATGTTCGAACTTTATGAATTACCTCGAAGAGAACGGTCTATTGACACACAGTCAACACGGGTTTAGAAAACAACGTTCTTGTGAAACATAACTTCCTCTTTGCTCAAACGAAGTGCTGATTGCTGTTGACAGGGATTGCAAATTGTTTACATATTTGTATATTTCCAGAAGGTTTTTGAAACTGTACCTCACAAGCGGCTTGTACCCAAATTGCGTGCCTATGGAATACCGCCTCAGTTATGTGAGTGGACTCGTGATTTCGAGTCAGAGAGCTCACAGTTGGTAGTAATTGATTGAAGTCATAGACTAGAACAGAAATGATTTCTGGCGTTCCCCAAGGTAGCGTTATAGGCTCTCTGCTTTTTCTTATCTATTAGGAGACAATCTGAGCAGCCGTCTCACGTTGTTTGCAGACGTTGCTGTCGTTTGTCGCCTATTAAAGTCATAAGAAAATCAAAACCAATTGTAAAACGATTTAGAAAAGAGATCTGAAAGTTCTAAAACTGGAACTTAACGCCAAATAATGAAAATTATGAGGTAATCCACATGAGTGATAAAAGGAATCCGTTAAATTGCGGTTCCACGAAAAATCAGTCAAATCTAAAGGCCGTAAATTCAACTAAATACGTAGACGTTACAATTAAGAACAACTTAAATTGAGATTAACACACAGAAAATGTTTTGGGGAAGGCGATCCAAAGGCTTCGTTTGTTGGCAGAACACTTAGAAGATGCAACAAATTTACTACGCTTATCCGCCCTCTTTTAGAGTACTGCTGCCAGGTGTGGGATCCATACCAGATACCATCGACGGAGTACATTCTGCATTATCGCAAAGTAGGGGAGAGGATATCGCGGGAATTATACAGGATTTGGGGTGGACATCATGTTCGCACGAAATTTCGATCACCAGCTTTCTCCTCTGAGTGCAAAAATTTGTTGACACCGGTCTACAAACGGAGAAGTGGGCATCATAATAAAAGGAAGTCAGAGTTCGCACGGAAAGATACAAGTGTTCGATTTTTCCGCGCGCTGATCAAGAGTGGAGTAATAGAGAATTATTATGAAGGTGACTCGAAGAACCCTCTGCCAGGCATTTAAGAGCGATTTGCAGAGTAGCCATATACATGTAGATGTATTTTCCATGAAAGTGACGATAGCGCCTCCTTATTATTGGGAGACTGAAGCGGACCTTAAACAAAAACGTGGGATTACATACTGGAAAAAAAACTAACAGATGGCATGTAGAGGTTTGGAGACCGGTATTATTGTCCTTATGCAGGGAAAGAATGGGTTGGAGCCTTAATATTACAAAGCAGTACGTCTCTGCTATTATTCTGAAGTCTGAGAAGGGAAGGAGATTAAAGTTACGACACGACACCGTAGTGCGTTCCATTTGCAGAAGACTATGACTCGAATTTACAGGTGTAGATGGGACTGGATAGTTTTCTGGTATTTTATAGGTGCGGGAATCAAAGGTTTCAGTTGATTCGCAGCAAACAGGACATCATCTTATAGTGGATTCGAGACTACAGGCGTGAAGTGGGAAGCTGCCTTAGTTCAGATACTCATTTTAGTTTTGTTGCAATGGCGTCACTGATACACATTCCAAAATAAGAACATTGTCTGAAAAGTAATTTACATTTACTATTGCAATGATATTTAAATAACTAACACAGCTAGCTCCAAAGAAACAAATCTTTATTTGTGGAGCAGAACATGCTCTTAAACTTGGCACGACCCAGGATAGTGTCCCCGGCAGACACTAAAAATTCGTCCGAGTTCTGTCTTCGAAGCTCTCGGAAGTTGAACAGTCTTTGTCAATGACCAGTAGACTGCCAGCTACGGAGAAATTCAGAGCGAACTGCTGCAAACACGGAAGCAGTCGCAGGACTGTGGAACGACCGAGTGCCCAAGTTGTTGGAAAGTTGTGGTAAGTTCTTATGGGACCAGACTGCTAAGGTCATCGTGAGGCGTAGCGCCGTATACCGATCCTGCCTTGGAGGCGGTTATGTGGGAGATGTGTCTCAGAGCTGGATAGTGACAGATGGTGACGCGAGACTGGACGCGCACGTAGTTTATGTATCAGCCGATAGAGGACAATATTGGATAGGGGGACTGTGATTTTAGTTTCGATTGTGCCCACTAGAGTGCACTAAAGTAATAGAATGTTTTTCATAAGCTGTTCTAGTATTTTCATAAGGTGTTATTATGTCTTTTTGTGTATGTAAAATGTTATAAATGTGTTGTAGCAGTATGAATGATGCGTGAGTGTGGTTTAAAGTTAATTTTTTTATTGTGATTTTAAACACCTTATACAAAGGCGGGCTGTCAGCAGCTGAGTACGCCGCTCTTCAGCCTTGAGTTGGACAATAAGTATTACATAGAGGTGGCACAGAGAATACAGTCAAAACGGCGGGCAAAAAATGTAGACACTAAAAAACAAAAAAAATATGGAGCCGTTCACGCTGGACGAGAAACATCACTAACATTAGTTGACACGGCGCACATAACATGGATGATGGCGACGGCACACGTGAACGGTGGTGGCGTGACGGCGAACAAACACTACACACAAACGAAGGCACACACACGAGACACTGATGGCGATGATCTCCGGCGCGCGAATGCTCACTGAGCGTGTGCGAGTCCGGGGACCTGCCAAGAGAGGAGGAGGAGGAAGGGGAATGGGAGAGGGAGAGGGGAGAGGAGAGATGCCATGGGCAGGGGAGATAGGGGGAGGGAGGAAGGGGGAGGGGAAGCCTGGGGGAAGAGGGGAGGAGGGAGGGGACGGGGGAAAAGGAAAGAGACGGGAAGGGAAGAGAAGGGAGGGAGGGTGCCTAAAGGAAAGGACACAGGAAGTGGGGGGGAGGATCAAAGTTGATAGGAGAGGTAGATGGAGGGGAGGAGGACATCATCAGGGAGGGGGAGCTGGCGGAAGCCACCTTGGGAGAGGGTAAGGAGGGTGGAGAGATGGAGACCGGGTGGGACGTGGGAATACAGGCGCGGCAGCGGGCGGGGGTGGGAGAGGATGGTTGAGACAAGCGGATGAGGAGGATCGAGTTTGCGGGCGGTGTACAGGATCCGTATCCTTTCAAGGAAAAGGAGGAGGTGGAACAAGGGGATGAGATCATACAGGATCCGCGTGTGGGAGGGGAGACGGATGCAATAGGCGAAGCGGAGAGCATGGTGTTCAAGGATTTGTAGGGATTTATAAAAGGTAGGGGGGGGCAGAGATCCAGGCCAGATGGGCGTAACAAAGGATAGGGCGGATGAGCGATTTATAGGTGTGGAGGATGATGGAGGTGTCCAGACCCCACGTACGGCTGGAAAGGAGCTTGAGGAGACGGAATCGGGAGCGTGCCTTAGCTTGGATTGTCCGGAGATGGGGAGTCCAGGAGAGGCGACGGTCGAGGGTGACGCCAAGGTACTTAAGGGTGGAAGTGAGGGCGATAGGACGGCCATAGACGGTGAGATAGAAATCGAGGAGGCGGAAGGAAGGGGTGGTTTTGTCTACAATGATCGCCTGGGTTTTGGAGGGATTGACATTGAGCAACCACTGGTTGCACCAAGCGGTGAACCGGTCAAGATGGGATTGGAGAAGGTGTTGGGAGCGCTGCAGGGTGGGGGCAAGGGCAAGGAAGGCGGTGTCATCGGCAAACTGGAGAAGGTGGACGGGAGGTGACGGCGGCGGCATGTCCGCTGTGTACAAAAGGTACAGAAGGGGGGAGAGGACGGAGCCTTGGAGTAGGAGTCTGTGTTATGGATGGTGACATAGGAAGGACGGTGGAAGAGAAAGGAGCCGATCAGATGGACGTAGTTAATGGGAAGGGCGAAGGTTTGGAGCTTGAAGAGGAGACCGGAATGCCATACGCGGTCATAAGCTCGTTCGAGGTCCAGGGAGAGGAAGATTGCGGAGCGACGGGAATTAAGCTGGTCGGAAAGGAGATGAGTGAGGCGAAGGAGAAGATCGTCGGAAGAGAAGGACGGCCGGAAGCCACACTGGGTAACGGGAAGGAAGCGGTGCTGACGGAGATGCTGGGGGATGCGGCGGGTGAGGATGGATTCCAGGACCTTGTTGAAGACCGAGGTAAGGCTGATGGGACGGTAGGAGGAGACGGCGGACGGCGGTTTGCCAGGTTTAAGGAACATCAGGATACGGGAGGTTTTCCACAGGTCGGGGTAGTAACCGG
Organism: Schistocerca piceifrons; assembly: GCF_021461385.2. Classification (NCBI taxonomy): domain Eukaryota; kingdom Metazoa; phylum Arthropoda; class Insecta; order Orthoptera; family Acrididae; genus Schistocerca; species Schistocerca piceifrons. The sequence continues at coordinate 1,196,645,474 of NC_060138.1, forward strand.
TGGACAGGACTACATTGTAGAGCCTGGCCAGGGTGGAGAGGAAAGAGACAGGAGCTTCACGAAGGTGACGGTAGGTGAAACAATCGTGACCAGGAGCGGTGTTGCGTTTTGTGCGGACTGTAGCAATGAGATCCTGTTTAGTGATAGGGGCTTAAAGTTAATATGAAGATAATTGTTTAACGAGTTATGTAGTAGGATTTAGTGTGGGAACATTTCGAAGAGGTATGGATATGGACAAAAGGGATTTTTGTACAATAGATTTGCAAAGTAAGTTTATGGTAAAGGGAAAGTTAATTCAGGTATAAATAACAATAGTAAATAACTTTATGCATAAGCAAAACTTCAGCATATTAGACAATTACGTCGGTAAAAAGTGCAGTCGTTAGTTTTACTATTTTGCGATTGGTTATTGATGAAAAGCGCCGATTGACGCGGGAGATTGTTGTTTTGCTATTGGCTGTTGAGTAAACTGACCAATGGTAAAGCAATATTCTTCGCGCGCCTTTCTCTGCTGGTAGAGAAGACTTAGAGTATTCTAAGGAGGAGTCGGAGCCTAGCCATGAAACAGATCAGACGTGTGTAGTAGTAGTTCCGATGGAAATGGTAAGTTGCCAGATCCAGCAGTGTTTCATACATCAAAAGTGTGATAAAGTGGCGGCATAATTATTCCGATGGGTGTGTAGAAATTTCGGAATTTTTAAGTGAATTTTGTGACAAGAAAAGACATAATTTCCGCGTAGCGTATTGAGCAGGTCGGTGGCTAAAAACTGTGACTGCATTAGGTACCGACAGACTTAATATTTGGCGAACATTCTCAATCAAAAACAATCCGTTTTTTTGTAGCTATTACGTTTTCGGGAAATGCAACACCATAAACTTGCTAACGTGAGTGAAAGGGATTGTGAGTGACTGTGTTAGGACTAGGTCAGGCTTGGTAGTGACACTTGTTCACCTAAGTTTCAGAATATATTAATTGAGGACAAAATTTCCAAACCTTTCATTTCGTGTGAAAACTTTCTCCCGAAACGTAGATTAGTGACTTTAATTGCAGCCTGGTTCACGTCAAAGTACAGTAGGTTTCGCTCGGCTTCCCTACTGATGATATGCTGAGACAATGTTCACAGGTAGGTGCAGGTTCGTCGTAAAGGGACGGAAAGAACCGCGCCGTCGCAATCGGTCCATAGGCTTACACACTACTTAATCTAACTTAAGCTAACACACTAACGGCGTCATACACACCCATGCCACAGGGAGGACTCTAACATCTGATAGGGGGAGCCACGCGAACCGTGGCCCGTGCCTTAGAACGCACGGGAGCGCCCAAGTCTCCAAGTGAAGCATAATGACATCAAGGAAGCCGAGAGATACTATCATACTAGTGACAAATCAGAGAGTCGTAAGCAAGGCTGGGTAAAATGCAACAGTAAGCATTCAGGTGCCGTACCAGCGGAAAAGAGCCTCTGAAAGGTGAAGCTGCGAAAGTTATCACTAGGAGAGTTGACAGCGAGGAAAAACCGGGACAGGCCGGCCGGAGTGGCCGTGCGGTTCTAGGCGCTACAGTCTGGAACCGAGCGACCGCTACGGTCGCAGGTTCGAATCCTGCCTCGGGCACGGATGTGTGTGATGTCCTTAGGTTAGTTAGATTTAAGTAGTTCTAGGTTCTAGGCGACTGATGACCTCAGAATTTAAGTCCCATAGTGCTCAGAGCCATTTGAAGCAAAACCCGGGACACATGATGTCATAGCCATACCCCCACCCGCCGTAGGGCACATAGGAAGCGCTGACCTCATCCTTCTCAATAAACGTGCTACTGTTGAGTGCTGCTTGCCTACAGCCCAGCGCATAGTCGCAGCCTTTGTGTCGGTTGCAAAATGGACTTTGCAACTTTAAAAATTCATGTATATTTTCTGAAAGAAGCTATAGATCTGTGTTTCGTTTTATTTTGTAGGGAAATACATGATTTTTTCTACCTTAAACTAAAGATGCTGTATGTGGCTTCCTTTGGTTATCCTACATACATCCCATCGGAAGTCAATTTCTTCCCAAACTCGACGTAGCATTGCAGGTGTAACTTGGTCAGTGGCGGCGTGAATTCTTGCTCCAAGTTCAGGTAGAGAAGCCGGCACAGGAGGTACAAACACGATATCCTTGATGAATCCCCATAAAAAAGTAGTCGAGTGGTGTCAGGTCTGTGGAACAAGGGGCCATGCAATTGGGCTATCACGGCCAATCCATTGACCTGGAAAGTGGTCATTGAGAAAATCCCAGGCGTCAGCCAGGTAACGGGGTGGTGCACCATCTTGCACGAAGTAAACATTTCGTTCATGATCATCCTCATAGATCTGTGGTGGTATCAAAAATTGTTGTGATATATCCAGGTACACTATCCTATTGATGGTTATCTCACGGAAAAAAGGGGGCAATACACTTTGTTCTTGGTCAGTGCACAAAAAAATTCATTTTAGGGCTATCACGAACATGTTGCAGTGTTTGATGTGGATTTTCACAGCTCCAAATACTACAGCGATGTGTGTGTTAACCTTGCCACTTAAATTCAAATGGTTCAAATGGCTCTGAGCACTATGGGACTTAACATCTATAGTCATCAGTCCCCTAGAGCTTAGAACTACTTAAACCTAACTAACCTAAGGACATCACACACATCCATGCCCGAGGCAGGATTCGAACCTGCGACCGCAGCGGTCGCGCGGTTCCAGACTGTAGCGCCTTTAACCGCTTGTCCACCCCGGCCGGCCACTTAAGTGAAAAGTCGACTCGCCAGGAAAGATGATTTCTTCCAAGAAATGTTCATCCTCATGTAATAAATTTAACATATCCGCACAGAAGTTCTTGCCAGCCATTTTATCAGTGTCTTTTATTGCTTGTACGGTTGCAAATGCAGAAGGACTGTCAACACAAGCCAAACAGTCGCATGTGGGATTTTCAGTTCGCGAGATGCACGCTGGGTCGATTTCGTAGGGCTGTTGACAAAACGTTTTCTCACTCGCTCAACGATGTCGTCAGATGTGCTTGGACGACCTCATGATTTCCCATTTATTACTGAGCGCCCTGTTTCTACAAAACAGTTACGCCACTCATAGATTTTAGGCCTGTTAGGAGGACCTTTAGCGTACCTGTCGCCGACTTCAATTCTTCAAACCAAAACACACAGCAAGCACGCTAGGGTCCAGTGAAGGCAGCCACCTCTGACACAACCGCCGCTAGCGCTCCTTACGGTGCGACTCGGCAGTAGCGAACTACGCAAGACAAAACTTGATATATTTCCGTCAAACTGACATTACAAGCACCTCTGTAAGTACTATGAATTAATTTATATGAATTTTCAAAGTTGTAAAGTCCTTTTTGAAACAACCTGTATCACTGCCCAATAAATGTGTCATCGTCGATTTTTTATTGCCGCTCTCGAGTGGAACTAGTCCTCGCCACTGTATTTTGCGTGACTCTTCCCTGACGACTGTAGGACTCTGGGACCAATAAGCTGAATTATTGGTATATTTAACCATTTTTAAATTCTGCAACTGCTAATATGGTAACTTAATCAATGAAACCACAGATCAAAACGCAAACCCATTAGCTTGGACTGCCAAAAATATATTAATAGTCTGTACCTTGAGTTCTAATTCTCAGTCTGAAAAATATCATTCTCTTGTCGCATTATTCACCCTAGTGATTAGTCCTAAGTTCCGACATTGTAGGGCAGTCGCCCAACTATTAACAGCTCACCATGAGGCTTTGTATCCCCATCCCCTGCAAACTTTATTTTATTATACCATTTGGTTACTTATTACGATATTAGAGATTATATTAAAGTACTTCGGTAACTCCAGAGTTCAACTTAGAACTGCACTGTTTTCCTGCCCTGATGTCTTTCTTCCTTTTAATTAATTACAATGTTACTTTTTTAACTATGCCGATGAGTGCTCACATAATTGTTTAATGCCTAAACCAAAAAATGGTTCAAATGGCTCTGAGCACTATGAGACTTAACTTCTAAGGTCATCAGTTCCCTAGAACTTAGAACTACTTAAACCTAACTAAGCTAAGGACATCACACACATCCAAGCCCGAGGCAGGATTCGAACCTGCGACCGTAGTGGTGGCGCGGTTCCAGAATGTAGCGCCTAGAACCGCTCGGCCACTCCGGCCGACACACCGCCTCATCTCAAGCGCTTTGATCCTCTTCTTTCCCGGTTTTCCCACAGCCTATGATTCACTTCCCTAAAATGCTATACTGCTTCTCAGAAGTTTCTTCCTTAAGCCTGATACTATTAGGCTTTTTTGCTGGGAATCCGCTCTGTGCATCTGCTGTTGTGCTTCTTATATATTCCTTGCTTCGGTCGTCGTGCTTAATTTTACTTCCAAGGTTCCCTTTACGAGAATGGAAACGAGCAACATTACACAACCTCATGAGCCACAGCTCTCACTTCGTCCAAAAACGTTGTCCAGTGTGACAGAGTAAATTTCTAATGTTTTGCATGTAAGCTATTTTATCATGTTGTCTCGTGGTACTTCACAGTCTCTTCCTTACACAGGGTGAAAATTATTTAAACCGACGAACTCTCGGAGGTTGTAGGGGACATAAAAACAAATATATTTCCCTGATGTCATTTTTTTCCTATGAGGAGTATTTAAACAAGTAGAGGAAGATGCCGGCCGGGATTACCGAGCGGTTCTAGGCGCTACAGCGTGGAACCGCGCGACCGCTACGGTCGCAGGTTCGAATCCTGCCTCGGGCATGGATGTGTGTGTTGTCCTTAGGTTAGTTAGGTTTAAGTAGTTCTAAGTTCTAGGGGACTGATGACCTCAGAAGTGAAGTTCCATAGTGCTCAGAGCCATTTGAACCATTTTTTAGAGGAAGATTTCTATGGCGGCAAATTAATTAAACCAACAAACACTTTCCCATTTTTTATGACCAAGAGACAACACATTAACACAACCCAGTTTCAGTTACAGTAGGTTTTCAGAACGGCCTCCACTGACACGTAAACAAAGGTTACACCGTCGGATCATGTTCTGTCTGACACGGGCAAAAACCCCAGGAGTATCCTGAATTGTTCCTGTTGCTGCTACTATCCGGGCAATCAGATCCTCTTCTGATGCAACACGAGTTGCGTAAACAAGGTTGCGCATCTCTCCCCACACAAAAAAATCCAGAGGGGACATATCTGGGGATCGAGCAGGCCATGGTACAGGACCACCTCTGCCAATCCACGTTCATGGGAACCGTCGGTCCAGGAATCGACGTACACGACGACGCCGGCGCCCCGTCGTGTTAGAAACACATGCGTTGTCTTGTAGGGAGCGGGACGTCTTCCAGCAATTCTGGCGATGCTCTGGCGAGAAAATTGTAATAGTGCCTGCCATTTAATGGCCTAGGTAGCAGATACGGCCGAATTGGAGTCCCCAAGAACACCGACCCATTCATTAACGAAGAACAGCACTTGACGAGCGCTAGTAACTGTGGCATGTGGGTTATCCTCACTCCAAACATGCGAATTGTGCATGTTGAAGACTCCATCACGCCCGAACGTTGCTTCATCGGTAAACAAAACAGAGGATGGAAATGTAGGATGCATTTCACACTGTTCCAGATACCACTGCGGAAACTGTGCTCTGGGTGGATAATCAACTAGTTCCAGGTTGTGGACACGCTGTAAGTGAAATGGACGTAACAGTTGCTCCCGAAGGACTTTCTGACATTCGTCTGATTCGTCCCCATGTTATGTGCAATTGCACGAGTGCTTATTGAAGGCTCCAGTTCCACATGCTGCAAGACAGCTTCCTCAAATTGCAGCGTTCTTACCGTGCGACGGCGTCCCTGTCCAGGTAATCTGCTAAATGACCCGGTCTCACGCAGACGTTGGTACACAGCAGCAGAGGTCGTATGATGCGGGATACGGCGATTAGGATACTGTTGTTGATAAACCCACTGTGCAGGTCGTCCGTTGTGGTGCGCTATGTATTACGCGCCAACCATATCAGTGTACTCACTCCAGGTGTATCGCTCCATTAGTAAACAGAGACAATGCACTACTACACTGGTAGACAGCAGTTGCCTACAAGTGAACAGCGTAATACGGCCTCTAACAACTGAAGAGCGTAATACGGTCTCCACCGGTTTAAATAATCCTCAAAGGAAAAAATGTTTTACTGTCCCTTACAACCTCCCAGAGTTTGTCGGTTTAAATACTTTTCGCCCTGTATATTCAAATTTCCGTAGCAAAGTTACGATAAATGGGTCGTTTTTCTGTTAAAGTACATCGTGAGGGCATCTATGCTGTACGCTCGTCGTAGACGACGTACAACCCCATGTTTCCGCTTTGCTGCCGCCCTCGCAGTCAATAACAGCGCCCTCTTGAGGTGGACAAAGGAAACAACTCGACGCAGGGAACTGCGGCCTCGCGACTGCAGTGGGCGTGTTCCCGCAGACACTTGCTGGCGCGTCCAACCATCCAGCGTATTTCTTGAGCGACGACTCGTAACCCGTCGGACCGCCTCCGCTGTTCTGTTCCCTCAGCAGTGTCCGCCGGGCCATTATACCTCCACACCGGCGTATTAAGTTGCAGCCTGGGTGATTTTCTCCGCGGCATCTCCACATCTCTCTCTCTCTCTCTCTCTCTCTCTCTCTCTCGTGTGTGTGCGTGTGTGTGTGTGTGTGTGTGTGTCTGTGTCTGTGTCTCACTCTCTTCCTCTCGTCTTCTTTTTTACATTGTAATGGGGTTCGGTAATATCTTCAAAGAACGTAATCGCCGTATATCGCATTATCTATTCATTGTGAACGCATTCAATGAAACGACTTTTAAGCGGCGAGGTATTATTTGTCCGCGTCCACACACTTCTTATGCTAATGGCCGTAATAATTCGGGGAAGAGCTAACCGGCGGCGGTGACTACACGCCGCTGCAGGCCGTCTGACAAGTGGAACGTGGCGCCCGCAGTTCACGACGCCGAGGCAGCGGAGTGTCTGCGAGCAGACTATTAACGCTGATGACGCTGCGTACTTTACACATTCTTGCACTTGTTGTGTAGCTCTGCAGTAAAACACATTACCTAATGACTCCCTTCACGGTTATGTGTCCAACACGGAACAAGAAAATTATTCTTGTGTCAATAACAGTTCATTTTGCCTCTTGGACGATAACGAGGATGCGTGCGTGCGTGTGTGTTTCTGTACCAGCTACGCAACAAGCATCATCTGTCACTCTTTCTCTCCGTAGACGTAGAAAAGAACAACCACGACCGCGTATAGCATCGCGGTCTCTTGTTCGAATGGTACGCGTGTGATGTTGAGAGACGATGTTCAAAACTACCGTGTGACGAATAATGTTTTGAAGATTATTCTGTCAGGGATGTCACTGTACACGTACTCCGTTCACATTTAGGCTCAACTGGCATATTCGTGTTAATGATTCTCTGACACTTTAAAAATAACTATGTCTTCCGCGAATAATGATTGCAGCTTCAGTCTCACGGGTAATCAGCTCTTCTGGAGTTTCTGTCGGCGCGTGGTACATCAAACGCTTCAACTTCCCCAACTATAAAAATCCACGGGTCAACAATACCTCTAAAACCATATTCATAAAATGTCAGTTTGAACACTGTCTCTGAACAATACTAACGTGAAGATCTTCATGGACCCCTAGTGCTCGTTTTCACCGCGTGCCGTTCGAGAGTGGAACGGTAGAGAGACAACATGAAGGTGGTTCATTGAACCCTCTGCCAGGCAATTTATTGTCAATAGCAGAGTAATCACGTAGATGTAGAGGTAAAACTGGCACTTACGACATTTCTGTCACATTAAAAGTAGTTTCTCTCTCCTATAAATACACTCATGCTCATAAACTAAGGATAATGCTGATACATGGTGAAACAACGCTCTGGTGGGCGGTTAGCGGGTTCAAATCACCTCGAGGTATGACCATGCGGTGCATTTGACCTGCGGTCGTCGCACATTGGCGCTGGCAGCAGTCCACATACGCAGAGGTATGTTGGTACATGTCAGACTACAGTGCAGCGAGTAAGTGTGCAGACGTTTTCAGACGTTCTAATGGTGACTGTGTGTTGAAAATGGCTCAAAGAACACATACTGATGACGTTATGAGGGGTAGAATACTAGGGCGACTGGAGGCTGGTGAAACACAGCAGGTCGTAGCACGGGCCCTCTGTGTGCCACAAAGTGAGATCTCAAGATTATGGCAACGATGCCAGCAGGCAGGAAAAGTGTCCAGGCGCTACAGTACGGGGTATAAGTATTAGAACCTCAGTTGAATAAAAAGAAAGTCCAGAATGAAATTTTCACTCTGCAGCGGAGTGTGCGCTGATGTGAAACTTCCTCAGAGGTTAAAACTGTGTGCCGGACCGAGACTCGAACTCGGCACATTTGCCTTTCGCAGGCAAGTGCTCTACCAATTTCACTCTGGAAACATCCCCCAGGCTGTGGCAAAGGCATGTCTCCGCAATATCCTTTCTTCCAGGAGTGCTAGTTCTGCAAGTTTCGCAGGAGAGCTTCTGTGAAGTTTGGAAGGTAGGAGACGAGGTACTGGCGGAAGTAAAGCTATGAGGACGGGGCGTGAGTCGTGCTTGGGTAGCTCAGTTGGTAAAGCAGTTGCCCACGAAAGGCAAACGTCTTGAGTTCGAGTCTCGGTCCGCTATACAGTTTTAATCTGCGAGGAAGTTTGAAAAAGAATGTCGTTCTCAGACGTACAGCTATAGGTCATCCGAAAGAATTGCCTCGTGGGCACAGAGGGATCCAACATTATAGGGTGAAATGCAGAGGCTGCATTCAGTCGATTAAAGGAGGAAAGAATTAGGAATATGTAAATGTGAGTCAACAGGATATTCCTCAGGAGAATATCCAAAAACACTTTCAATGAATGCCAAGCGGAATAACTGCTTGCGTAAGGTCCGAGGTGGACCAACGCCTTATTGACCTGCTCAATTTGGGAAGCTCTTTCTCTTGAATGAAACGAGAATTTTTTTCTGGAATTGCTATCTTTTGCTTATCTCTACACGTACATCAACCAATTTCCGTTCCATTCGGATAGTTCCTTTGTGGTGCTGCGTTTGTTTTTTTTTTCTTTTTTTCTCTTTTTCTTTCCCTTGCATGGTATAAGGACTAATTCCTATTGGTAGTCCTCCTGGTACTGGCTGAATACAATTGCGACTTCGGTCAATAATGAAATCCCACTTTGGAAGCAAATGAAATGCACCGGAAGTAAGTCCAGTTCGAGTCTTGAGAGATAAGCGGGCCAAAGTAAGGAATTGCCTGTAGGGAGGAAGTAGAGTTTAGACAGTGTAAGATGTGTTTATTTCTATTGTCTATTGTCAAACCACAATTGATGAAAGATGTTTATGTTTTATTAATAGGATTAAGTAGGAATAATTAATATTTGTCGTGTTGGAAATAACTGTGGTAGCAGATAATGTCTGCACCAAAGTATTGTTGGCAAGAGAGACCGCACATTGATATAATTTTAAAAAAGGGCGGGAGAGACCGCGTATGGATACATTTTAAGAAAAGAGCGGGAAAGACCGCGCATTGATACATTTTGTAATGGTAGCAGGGATTGTCTGCACCAGGAAGCATTCATTGTTGGCAGAAGAGACCGCACTTTAGCGTTCGTAAGAAGTCAGTAATAAGCGAGATGGGAAGAGAGTTGGTAGCAGGTCTGAAGCGAGAGGTTGAGAGGAGCGGTGTGCCTGCCAGCCACCAGCTATGATTTACATGAGATTATAAACGGATGTACAGAGACATCAGCTAACTATTATCTTAAGAGGAACTAATATTATTGAATTAATTTTTTGAGAAACTCGAGACTACTGAAGGTATGTTTGCGCATTGCTAGTTGTAAGATTATGGTGAAAAGTAAGTCCCATTTGAACGTTTGTAAAATCATTTAATTCAGAATATAATTAATTTTTGCCAGCAATATTGCATTACTGATTATAATCCATCTAAAAAACCATCAACGCAAAACTTCGCAAAATTTTATTGCTGTCAAGGAAAAGTTTAACTATGAATTACATAACTTCAGTCAAATTAATTAAAGAATAACGTCAGCTTTGCTATTCAAGAACAACGTCAGCTTTGGTAATAAATATAGCCACTTATTATGACAGCCCACCAGCAGCTAATAGAGTATAGCAAAACAGAGAAGTATATTCATGCCGCAGTTCGATGTAGCAGTAAGATGGCGATCCAGTAACAGTAAAAAAAGGTAAGGAACAGTTTTGGGTCATTGCAGGTAACGACTGAGGTCCACGAAGACGACACATTCTATGTTTCGTCGAAATAATCAGAAAATCACTTTTAATAAGCAGCATTTAAATTTGTATACGAAGATTGAGAAAGAGTATTAATTTCAAAGGGAAGATTTCATTTGCTATTATTAAGCAAGAGATAGAAATCCTAAGGGAAGGTTTCATAGGTTATTGTAAAAGGGAAGGTTTCATAAAATTTGTAGAAGGGAAGGTTGCGTAACAAAAGAGATATAGAGGAGATGGGAAGGTTTCAACAGCTACCGGAAGCCTGAAATGTGACGGCTAATGGGAATCTCGGGAGAAGATGGTCTGAAGCTACTGTACTTCGACAGTCTGTTGCCTATTCACTAGTGGCCCATGTTAATGCTCGACATAGGTGGCAGTGTCAGAGAACAGCGACTTCCACACAGGGTCACAGCATTCCGTGCCGGTGACTGCTGGGCTTCGCCTCTCAGTAGTGGCAGCAGGTAAGCCCCGCCGTGTCCAGGAACGCCCCCCGCCGTAATGCCATCAATCAAAGCGGCGCCGCTCGCATCGGCTTTGTCATACGTACGGCTCCCTCGCTCGACATACTGGGCTGCACTGTAACGGATGTTCTGCTGCCTGGTGGGACACATTTAGGGGCCACGAGGCGAAATACGATATTTTGTTGCTCCTGCGGCTTTCAATAGCCATGATCTGTTCCTGTTGCTCATTCGTGCCGAAAGCAGTTTGGTTATGATGCAATAAAGTGGCAGTTCCAGTTTGGGATGAGAAGAACTGTTCTAATTGATCAGCCCTGGTCGTAGTTACAAATGTTGGTTTTAATCTGCCGAAGAAGCTCGCTGAGAATATTCCGTAGTGGTATTAACGAATGTTGACGTAAGAAACGATAACTTTTGTTATCCTTATTCCTCCTTATACTTGATTTCTTGTTGTAGCATTTATTTTGCTTCAGGGCCAATCGCAAGCAGCCATCCTTTCTTCCCTATTGTGGGCTACATCTAAATCTGTAATTAAACTCCGATACACTTCGTGGTGGAGGGTTCGTCAGACAATTATTAAACAATTAACTGTAAGGTGGCCATATCCGTAGTAACCTCCGACGTCACTGCCGTTTCATTTAGTGACAAACAAATAAATTCTTTTTATGTAGAGAACATGTTAATGAACATGGAACTCAAACCCCGGAGTATACAATGTTATGATTAGAAGAAAGCACCACCCAGGAAACGAAATTATAGAAAGAGTTTGGCATTCATCATTAAATTATGTGAAGACATGTGTTGTAATACGTGTGAATCATCACATACTGCTGGCCGCAGTGGCCGAGCGGTTCTATGCGCTACAGTCTGGAGCCGCGCGACCGCTACGGTCGCAGGTTCGAATCCTGCCTCGGGCATGGATGTATGTGATGTCCTTAGGTTAGTTAGGTTCAATAGTTCTAAGTTCTAGGGGACTGATGACCTCAGAAGTTAAGTCCCATAGTGCTCAGAGCCATTTGAACCATTTTTGAATCATCACATACTACGTAAGAACGCTACCTACTGCCGATAGTCGGGAAGATATATCCCTGAAGAGTGACTGTAAATGGGTGGAGAGGAACTGTGGACAGTTGGGGGCCGACATGTGTAGTGGACACACTAGTGCCAAATGTCTTGAGTAAACATTTATGAGTTAGATTAACAGTTCTGAGAGAGAATGACGTAGGCGGAAGATAGTGTTGACTACTGAATACAGAAGTACTTGAACAATTTTATTTTTGAGACAGTGCAGCTTAATGAAAACATGCAATAATAATAATATGGTATGTTACAGTTTGTGCAATAACAAAACAGAAAACAATACATGTGATGATGCAAAAGGAATGATTGTAGATCTTTCTTATTTCAGTAAATAATTTGCCTCAGAGGTACCTCAAGATGGGATCGAACGCACTCCATCACATCTCAACTCACCTCATTGTAACGAAGAACTGATTCGTATTGCAGGGGCTGCAGCATAGTTCTTTTGTCGAGGTGGATGAAATGCGAGTGCCAGTATTTGCAGTCAGATTTCTTTCATAAACGCAGAAAGATTTAATAATGGGAAAACTCCGTTGTGCATAAACTTTAACACTTAACAGACAAATAACAGTAGGTATATTATATGCAGTCATATTCAGTAATAGGGATGGACATAAAAATTCCATCGTGTACAAATATTAACAGTTAACACATAGCACTAGGCGTATTATACACAGGCAGATTCAATAATAGTTCCAGACATATAAATCCCTTTGTGCATGAACATCAACACTCAATAGATACATAACTGCAGAGATATTACACTTGCTGGCCTGTGCAAAAATAAGACACGAATTTTATACTTGGCTTACTATACCAGAGTAAACTGTCATAAGAGCAGGACACGTTATAAAACTATATTTCGAGTTTGTGCAGAATTTTTCTTGCCTACCTTTGGTCCTTCAGCTAGTGCTATTGATCATCTTCTTCCCAAAACCAGATTTTGCAATATGATCGTTCCGAAACTTATGGAACTGCATTTCCATTAAGTTACCTGAGTTCATTTCCATATCCACATTACAGGTGACTAGCCTCTGCCTAGGTAGTCAGATGATGTTTTAAGATTTCTCAGCATGCTCCCTTGTGTTGTTTCCGTTATTCTTTGAATATTCTTCTTCCTCACATGGAGTGTTAGGACTGTGAACATAGGTGCAACTGTAATATATCATTATTTGTTACCCTCGCAGAACACTATCTCATGTTGTGGTTAATTTTGCTAGCCCATTCTTGGCCACCATTTAATGTTATGATTAATTATTTTATTGTTAGCCTAATGTTGAGAAGATATTTTATGCAGTGACTCTTTGTTGGACCCTATGTTATTATGTTATGAAACTAATTTATGTGGTTATCAGTATGTTAGTACCACTTTGAAGTCAAAATAGTGTAGCGCTGGAATTATTATACAATCCATCTTCTAATTCAGATGTATTACATTTATTTCTTACTCAGATAACAGTTCCGACATCGACTGTACGATTGAAGACAGAAATTTTCTCATTTCACAAAATTTTGTAAATTGTAGTGTTCACCTGAAGGAAAATAATTTAATGCGCTTTTTGAGACTTTCCCGGCATAATAATTGCTTCCTTGGTTCACGGATGTAGAGTCGGATAATGTTGTGAAAGCTGTACAGTATTTCTACGAGACAGCTGCTCGTTATCTTCAGGTGACGTGTTGTTGCAGTGGCTCGCCAGTATATGCGCTGCTTCACTAGAAAAGCGCAGGCGCCAAGAGCTGTGGTAAAACGTCGTCGTAGACGAATCATAGAGCACGGCGACATCCAGTGCCCCCAACCGGAGAAACGGGCCAAGGTCTTCACATTCGCGACGCGGGAAAAGCGCGGCGGAAAGCTGTGTATAACCACAACATAATAAATACGCATTTCCGACCATTGCTTCCCTGTCTCAGTCTAATCAGTTGTGGACCCAGTATCACCTGCTCCAGTTTGTTCTAAAAGGGTTCAGGCACCCTGGACACTTTAACTTATTAATGACGGTGTGTGAGACAAACTAAGTCCTGTTGAGCGCACAGCATATTTGAGGCTAAACTACGTAAAGGATAATGTGGTGAAGAATTAGTTTTTATTTCATTTTTATTTTAGCAGCCATCAGACTTGTTTGTTGCGGTCTGCCACGAATTCCTCTCCTGTGCCCACCTCTTCATCTCCTAATAGCACTTGCAATCTACGTCCTCAATTCTATGTTGGATGTATCCCAATCTCTGCCTTCCTCTGCAGTATTTACCCTCTGCAGCTCCCACTAGTACTTTGGAAATTGTTCCCTGATGCCCTACCATCCTGCCCCTTCTTCTTGTCAATTTTTTTCCACATATGAGGTCTGTTGAAAATTAAGGAACTTTTTCCTCAGTTTTTCTATGCTTACCTTTTAGTTATTGCGCATGGTCTCGTTCGAAATACTCTCCTCCACAACTGATACACCGCACCCAACCCCGTTTCCACTTCCAGAAGCAGTCATGGTACACCTCTTGCTTGATCACTCGAAGCGCCGCCTGCGAATTTTCTTTTGTCTATCGTTGCCGGTAGTACCATCGATTAACAATTTTTGGGAGGAATTCATTATGAACTAATCCTTCCAAGTCAAAGAAAACCATCAACACAGCTTTTACATTTGAATGATCTGACGAACTGTTTTTAGTCTTCGAGAACCTTTCCTGACCGATTGTGAAAACCGGACCTTGGTCTCAAAAACAACCGTGGGCTCAAGTCTCATCACGAGTCATGATTCTCTTACGGAATATTCGTTCTCATTTGCGCGATCCAAAAGCTCTTCACAGTTTGCGAGCGAAGGTCTTTCTGGTCTCGACCCATGAGCTGTGGTACGAACTAGGCGGCGACACGATGAATTCCAAGGCGCTGTGTCAGGATTTCATGACATTATCCAAGTGAAATGGTGTACTCTTCTGCAATCTCTCGGACAGGCAGTCTTCGACTGGGACGCACGATTTCGTTGACGTTCCTGGCATGAGCGTCGTCGGTAGACGTCGAAGGGCGTTCTGAACGATGGTCATCTTTCACTTCCGTCCGGTCATTTTTAAACCGTGTCAACTATTCGTAATACCGAGTACGGCTTAAGCGCTCATCGCCGTAGGCTTCCTGCATCTTTTGGCGTTGGCGCGTCTCTGTAAGGTTTTCCTCAGTTCCACGCAAAATTACAGCAGACGCGTTCCTCCTCTAACACTGCCATCTCGAAATTCACACACTGTGCGACACAACATTCTACTCAATACGGAACTGAACAATAACTAAGAGGCGTACAATGATGAAACTTCCGGCAGTTACGCATTAAAGACAAGCGTGTGCAGGGTGCCAGCCGCATCTCGCTCCAACACACCATTGGCGCGAAATTACGAATGTTCCGGAATTTTTTGAACAAACCTCTTGGTACTTTCCTCGCCGATCCTGCTGAGAACCTCCTCATTCCTCATAGCAGAAAGATGAAAAATTACTGATTAGCTTATGCCACTGTATCACTCTCAGGTATACCACAGTATCCAACCAAGACGTATGTAGACCAGTCACTTGGTGAGTTTGCATTTAGGCCCTGCAGCGCACGGGTCGTAGTGGCTGCTGCTGCAAACGTACAGCGTGGTCAGAAACAGTCTGAAAAGCTGTTGCAAGGTGGATTTTGCTGAGAAACAATTGTTTAGGGGAAAAAAAAAATTCTATGCGTTGCGCCGTTTCCGAGTTTATTAGCGTTGAACTTGGATAATCAGGCTGCTGGGTTCTCAAATAAGCGCAATTTGTGTCAGCTTTTCTCGTAGCATAGATGATAGCCCACGAGACTGTTCATCCCTTTACTCGGCTTCGATTTTTACAAACGTCTAACATCCAGTTGTTGTTTAACTGTCTTAGTCGGTATTAGGAAACCAAACGAAAACCACCTTTGGCGGCAACGCCACTGGGGGGCGCTCGAATTTCCGCGCTCAACAGCCTTATTGGCTAACTTCAATGCTAATCAACACGGAATCAGTGTACTATGCCGAATTTTTTATTAACATTTATTTTTCAACGCAACCAACCCTGCAACATCTTTAAAAAAAATTTCAGACTGTTTCTGACCACCCGTGTAACATGAACGAAAAAATGCAACTATATTAAAAGAAATGGAATGACCGTCTAGAACCGATGAGTGAAAGAAGGCTACAAAAAGCAGCAAGTGGATACAAGCCAGTCGGTAGAGGACGTGTGGGAAGACTAATAAAAAGATGAGAATAAATGCTATAAAGCCGGAATAGGTCACTGAGCCGCTATGTCGTCTAAGACAAAAAACAGTTTTAATTGATTTTATATCTCATTGTGCAATTTGTAATGTTTTCATTACAATAGATAAATATTTGTTTAGATAATGAACAGTGTGGACCTTAGCACGCACTGCTACTAGGTTCCTGGCACTTAAGCTTGTAACTGTTGGTATTTTCGAGCATCATTTTCTTCTGTACATTGCAGCATAGTTTGTTTACTGTGTGTTCAGCTATCTGTACTGCTATTCTGGTTTGTCTATTGTGCCTATTGTAAGGAGTGTGTCAGAACTCTTCATTACATAAAACAATGTAGTCAACTTTACGCTATTCTTTGCATTGTGTAAACACTCAGATATCGATAGTAACAATCTGAGGGCGAAACATGGGAGCGTGATTCTAAGCATTGTTGTAAGACGAGCGCAGTGTTAGACTCATGATTGTTAGACCGAATTTGTAATAATCCCATGTCTTGCTTGCCAGTGAAAGAAGCCTCCTTATTCCCCAAATAATAATTATTATTCTCCGCATCTAAATAATATGCTGTGATTACTAAATCTTAATGTAACTTTGAAAAAAGAAATAATTTGTTAATCTGGCACTCAGGCATTAGTGACACACATGTCATTTGTCATTGTCATTATTAATACTTGTTCATGATGATTCTGAAGTTTGAAATAGACTTAATTAATGAAATCCCTTCTCAAACATTATTTGGTAATTAACAGGATCCAAGCAGACTTCATTCTTAGTAATAATAAGCTTTAGCCGCTGATGCTGCTGAAACGTCCCCTCAGAAAAATTTATGAATTACAGTGCTGATAAACCTCTTACGTCATTTGATTTTCAAACAGCTGAGCAGAACTGAACGTACTCAGACATTTATCTCTTTACTTATTCTGATCAACACTAAACTGACACACAATATTTTTAGCGCAAGGCAATCTTGACTTTCAATAATCCCTACAAAAGAATGGCCCTGACTAACAATAACCTATACTTTTCATGAATCACTTACCTCACGAAAATCTTCGTTACTCGAACTACTGCAATACAGCGAGCGCCAAAACCGCCAGCTAAATAAAAGATTCTAACTACTGAAGGCACTAACTACTGATAGACATAGTTAGCAAATGAAAGATTCTGATAGAGAACAAACAATGTATTTACCTTAATTCAGATCGTCCGCTCTCAAAATTCTGCTATCTCTCTCCCCACATCCACCACTGCTGGCGGTTCACCCCCAACTGCGCAACGCTACGCACCGTTCACATCCAACTGCCCAACACTACAATGCAAATATTCCAACAATGCAAACCAGCCACAGACTTCACACAGCACAGTCAGTGATTTTCATACAGAGCGCTACGTGGCGTTACCAGAGTACGCGAAAGAACTTGCCCCCCTTCTAACAGCCGTGTACCGCAAGTCTCTAGAGGAACGGAGGGTTCCAAATGATTGGAAAAGAGCACAGATAGTCCCAGTCTTCTAGAAGGGTCGTCGAGCAGATGCGCAAAACTATAGACATATATCTCTGACGTCGATCTGTTGTAGAATTTTAGAACATGTATTTTGCTCGAGTATCATGTCGTTTTTGGAAACCCAGAATCTACTATGTAGGAATCAACATGGATTCCGGAAACAGCGATCGTGTGAGACCCAACTCGCTTTATTTGTTCATGAGACCCAGAAAATATTAGATACAGGCTCCCAGGTAGATGCTATTTTTCTTGACTTCCGGAAGGCGTTCGATACAGTTCCGCACTGTCGCCTGATAAACAAAGTAAGAGCCTACGGAATATCAGACCAGCTGTGTGGCTGGATTGAAGAGTTTTTAGCAAACAGAACACAGCATGTTGTTATCAATGGAGAGACGTCTACAGACGTTAAAGTAACCTCTGGCGTGCCACAGGGGAGTGTTATGGGACCATTGCTTTTCACAATATATATAAATGACCTAGTAGACAGTGTCGGAAGTCCCATGCGGCTTTTCGCGGATGATGCTGTAGTATACAGAGAAGTTGCAGCATTAGAAAATTGTAGCGAAATGCAGGAAGATCTGCAGCGGATAGGCACTTGGTGCAGGGAGTGGCAACTGACCCTTAACATAGACAAATGTAATGTATTGCGATTACATAGAAAGAAGGATCCTTTATTGTATGATTATATGATAGCGGAACAAACACTGGTAGCAGTTACTTCTGTAAAATATCTGGGAGTATGCGTGCGGAACGATTTGAAGTGGAATGATCATATAAAATTCATTGTTGGTAAGGCGGGTACCAGGTTGAGATTCATTGGGAGAGTGCTTAGAAAATGTAGTCCATCAACAAAGGAGGTGGCTTACAAAACACTCGTTCGACCTATACTTGAGTATTGTTCATCAGTGTGGGATCCGTACCAGATCGGGTTGACGGAGGAGATCCAAAGAAGAGCGGCGCGTTTCGTCACAGGGTTATTTGGTAACCGTGATAGCGTTACGGAGATGTTTAATAAACTCAAGTGGCAGACTCTGCAAGAGAGGCGCTCTGCATCGCGGTGTAGCTTGCTCGCCAGGTTTCGAGAGGGTGCGTTTCTGGATGAGGTATCGAATATATTGCTTCCCCCTACTTATACCTCCCGAGGAGATCACGAATGTAAAATTAGAGAGATCAGAGCGCGCACGGAGGCTTTCAGACAGTCGTTCTTCCCGCGAACCATACGCGACTGGAACAGGAAAGGGAGGTAATGACAGTGGCACGTAAAGTGCCCTCCGCCACACACCGTTGGGTGGCTTGCGGAGTATAAATGTAGATGTAGATGTAGATGTACCAACATAAAAACCTAAACAGCCTACTTACACTGCATGCTGCTGTGCATTGCCGTAAACCACATGGAAAAAGGCAGTCATCTAAACAGGTGAGTGCGAAACGTACTGCTAAAACAGAGACACTGACACACCACCACATGTCATACACTAACCCAGTAAATTCCATTGCACAAGTCATATTCTGTAACACTGGAAATCCTTGTTCAAATACACAGTCAGATAGCTTATACATATGTTAGCTTTAAGTTTTTCATGTAACGATCTGTTGAGGGTTTAAATGACAGTGAAACTGACACTCATACAACACGCACACCGAGTTATGCAGGTTAAATTCCGTTTACTGATACCTCAGGTTGCTTATCGAGTCCGTTTTCACAGACAAACATAAGCAATATTGGCTGTAGCTACTTTACATATTTGTTGCATTTACGTTACGCTATTCCACGCTTTCTATTTGTATTTTGATTACTTACGAAGACTGAATGTAACCTTTCATGTAACATTTCGTACAACAGAAACTAGTGCCTACATTCATGCCTAATTTATATAATTACTGTAACATTTACTGTAATTTTGATTTCATGGTAATTTGAAAATTACAAAATTGTCCGAAACTAGTTACCACCAATAAATGAAGGATACTTCGTAATGAATTTAGGCGGAACTCCAACTATTTATTTCAACACGTCACTAAGGCCCAATCGTTATTGGGAAGAAGAAAAAATATTAGTCTCATATGCGGCTTCATCACATCTTGACATTTGTGATCGTTCTACCCTAAATCACTCCAGATTGTAGCAACAGATTGCTTGTGATATAATGATGGACCTTGTCGTTCGTGGGGAGGCTTGCGTGCCTCAGCGATACAGATGGCCATACCGTAGGTGCAACCACAACTGGGGGATATCTCTTGAGAGGCCAGACAAACGTGTGGTTCCTGAAGAGAGGCAGCAGCCTTTTCAGTAATTGCAGGGGCAACAGTCTGGATGATTGACTGATCTGGCCCTGTAACACTGACCAAAACGGCCTAGCTGTGCTGGTACTGCAAACAGATGAAAGCAAGGGGAAACTACAGCCGTAATTTTTCCCGAGGGCATGCAGCTTTACTGTATGGCATGGAGAGTTGCATCAAACCAGACTCAGGACTGAAGACCACAACAACAACATAATAAAAAGGTATAGAATTTTCCATCTACGACACCAAGAACTGCTAATCTGTCAGCAATTTTGAATTTCATAAGAATTTTCTCATATGTTTCCTCCCAGCACACAAGCGATTCGTCAGAGGATGGCTTCAGAAAATAAATAGCAATTCGAATATCTGTCTTCAAAAGTACGGATGAAAACGAATGAACTACAGGGTGATTCAAAAAGAATACCACAACTTTAAAAATGTGTATTTAATGAAAGAAACATAATATAACCTTCTGTTGTACATCATTACAAAGAGTATTTAAAAAGGTTTTTTTCACTCAAAAACAAGTTCAGAGATGTTCAATATGGCTCCCTCCAGACACTCGAGCAATATAAACCCGATACTCCAACTCGTTCCACACTCTCTGTAGCATATCAGGCGTAACAGTTTGGATAGCTGCTGTTATTTCTCGTTTCAAATCATCAATGGTGGCTGGGAGAGGTGGCCGAAACACCATATCCTTAACATACCCCCATAAGAAAAAATCGCAGGGGGTAAGATCAGGGCTTCTTGGAGGCCAGTGATGAAGTGCTCTGTCACGGGCTGCCTGGCGGCCGATCCATCGCCTCGGGAAGTTGACGTTCAGGTAGTTACGGACAGATAAGTGCCAATGTGGTGGCGCTCCATCCTGCTGAAATACGAATTCTTGTGCTTCTTGTTCGAGCTGAGGGAACAGCCAATTCTCTAACATCTCCAGAGAGTGTGGAACGAGTTGGAGTATCGGGTTGATATTGCTCGAGTACCTGGAGGGGGCCATATTGAACATCTTTGAACTTGTTTTTGAGTGAAAAAAAACCTTTTTAAAAACTCTTTGTAATGATGTATAACAGAAGGTTATATTATGTTTCTTTCATTAAATACACATTTTTGAAGTTGTGGTATTCTTTTTGAATCACCCTGTATTTTCTACAAACAATTTTAAAATTATAAATGATAGCATCGTAAGTTCTTAAACAAGATACAACATATAAGTGTATAGCAGCCCAGTAATAGACGTCCTGTGGTTCGTATACAACAACATATTTTCTCGGACCGCGCTAAATGCTTGCACAGCTGTTGCTGGCGAGTAATCGCTTCGGTTGTCTGCGAATTACCAACCCTCTTTATATGGCGGGACAGGACCTTAAATACTGTTACGTGTTCCTGTCCGAGGAACCTGTCTCTTCGACCACTTCATTTAATTACGTTCTACTGAATATTTTTTAGGTCTTCTTATACGCGGCAAGCAATAGGTTGTCTTGACTGAGACGAGAACATTTAAATGCGTCGTGACACGCACTTAACACCGTTCAGCGCCATTAATAAATCGGCGCTGTTCGTTATTGGAGGTGTTTATGTCACTGCGCAGAGCCTCCGTGTGCTGGAGAAACATTTGCTACTTACCTCTTGCGAGTCCAGATGCTATCATCAGTCAGCAATCCTCGGGCTATAAACTACGTAACAGCTGCCATTAGTTCCCGGTAGGTAATGTTTGTTGCTGTAACTACCAATATCTCTCCTGCTATGAGGTGTCTCATTACCTTCGTCATGATGAATAGAAATACATTTGTTTCAATCCCGCTCATTCTATAGCTTTAAGATTATTGAATTTTCTTGGAAGGCGCTATATGTCTGTCAGGATGAAATTCGGGGAACATGAAAATTGGTTTTCTGTTACTATGGCTTGGAACATGTATAGCTACCATTCAAGAGAAAAATGTACATTGTTGTTCTAGAATCAAGCAACAAAATGGTATGGAGTATTAGAGTACTGGATGGCAATAGAAGCTCGCAGTACCATTTGTAGACACAGGTTTAATAACAAATTTTCTGTTCCTCTTGGTCTATCTGAATGATTTATTTACCATTTTGTTTAAATTATGTGTGTCTTACAAGACTGATGTTAATCGCAGTAAATAAACTACAACAGAGAAATCAGTTAAACGCATTACTATGATAGTTGCTAACTACTTTATCAAAGTCATTATCTTTTGTTAAAATTAAACGCAGGTTTCGACTTCGCAGCCATCGTAAGACCTGAAAATTTACTAGAGTCATGTAGGCGCGTACTGATTTTGAATACAAGAAAAATCCGAAAGCTGATACTTTTAGTAAATATGATCAAATATTCGAGCACTCTCAGTTTAGGATGTACTGCCATACAGGGGCGATTGTGTAACAAGCCATCAAATCTCTAGTTTTACAACTAAACAAAAAATAATTAGAATCACATATGGATATCGTTAGCCACGTGAACCCATGTTTCTAAACCTAGCACGAAGGAATGCTGTGGTCCATTATAATTTATACAATAACACGACTCGAGAATTTATTTCGCCTGAACGTGCCTCAGAGTCACAATACATCCTGAAAGAAACACAATAGAAACTAGAGCGGAAATGAAACTTCCTGGCAGATTAAAACTGTGTGCCCGACCGAGACTCGAACTCGGGACCTTTGCCTTCCGCGGGCAAGTGCTCTACCATCTGAGCTACCGAAGCACGACTCACGGCAGGTACTCGCAGCTTTACTTCTGACAGTATCTCGTCTCCTACCTTCCAAACTTTACAGAAGCTCTTCTGCGAACCTTGCAGAACTAGCACTCCTGAAAGAGCGGAAATGTCCTCTGAAATTCGCGGTAAGACTTCAGACTGGTTCACGGAAGGCAAACTCCCTGGTTTTAGATTAGATTAGATTTACTTTCATTCCAATTGATCCGTAGTGAGGAGGTCCTACAGGATGTAAAACATGTCAGAAAAATAACAATACATGACAAATACGCTAATTACCATTCCACAGGTCCCAAGTGGCATGGTCGTCATTTTTTAATGAACGCTATGTGAAAGAATCATTTTACAAATACTAATGCACTGAATTTAAAATAAAAATGTTTTTATTTATTTATAAGGTAATAAACGTGTAATACAACTACTAACTACTAAATACTTACTTAAAATGAACACATTACTGCGCCGAACTGGTGCAGAAGTTAGATTGTACTTACACACACACGCACACACACACACACACACACACACACACACATTTATTTACAATGAACACATTAATGCACTGAAATTGAGCAGAAGTTATATTGTACTTATATACATACACGCACAAATCAGTTGGTTCTACTGAGAAATTCATCAGTGGAGTAGAAGGAGTTGACCACCAATAAATCCTTTAGACTTCTCTTAAACTGAATTTCATTGGTTGTTAAGCTTTTTATGGCTGCCTGCAAGTTATTGAAAATGTGTGTTCCTCAATAATGCACACCTTTTTGTACAAGACTAAGTGACTTTAAATCCTTGTGAAGATTATTCTTATTTCTAGTATTGATTCCATGAATTGAGCTGTTGGTTTGAAAAAGTGATATATTTTTAATGACAAATTTCATTAAGGAATAAATATATTGGGAAGCAGTAGTTAGTATCCCTAGTTCCCTAAACAGGCGTCTGTAGGATGTTCTTGAGTTCACACCACATATAACTTTTACTGCACGTTTTTGTGCCTGGAAAACTTTAGCTTGGCTAAATGAATTGCCCCAAAAAATAATCCCATATGACATTATGGAATGAAAGTAAGCGTAGTATGTCAGCTTTTTCATTTTTATATCTCCTATGTCTGACACAATTCGCATTGCAAATAGAGATTTGTTAAGACGCTTCAGCACTTGTGTGGTGTGCTCCTCCCAGTTGAATTTATTATCAAGCTGTAATCCCAAGAATTTGACACTGTCCACTTCTTCTATCTGCTTGTCATTGTATGTTAGGCATATACTTGTGGGGCAATCCTTACAAGTTCCGAACTGAATGTAGTGTGTTTTTTCAAAGTTTTGTGACAAATAATTGGCTAGGAACCAGTGATTAAGGTCCACAAATATTTTATTAGCTGATCTTTGTAAGACTACACTTGATTTGCTATTTATTGCAATGTTTGAATCATCGGCAAACAAAACGAACTTGACTTCAGGTAATGTTACTGATGAAAGGTCATTGATATACACAAGAAAAAGTAAGGGCCCTAAAATGGAACCTTGTGGGACCCCACATGCAATTAGTTCCCAGTTTCCTGCCAGAGACATAAGATTTGAACCATTTTGCAGCATTTCCTGTTACACTACAATATTCTAATTTACTTAAAGGGATATTGTGATTTACATAGTCAAATGCCTTTGACAAATCACAAAATATACCATTTGCCCGCAATTTTTCGTCTACACTGTAAGTGTAGATAGCCTTCTCAATATCAGAACTCATTAGAAATCCAAACTGTGACTTTGCCAGTATGTTATTTGAGGTAAGATGGTTATAAAGCTGATTGTACATTACTTTTTCTAAAATTTTTGAGAATGCTGGCAAAAGTGAAATTGGACGGAAATTTGATGCTATTTCTTTATCTACCTTCTTAAACAGTGGCTTAACTTCAGCAAATTTCAACCATTAAGGAAATATTCCACTGATAAATGACTGGTTACACAGATAGCTTAATATGTTACTTAACTCAGAATCACTTTCTTTAATTAACTTTGTTGGTATTTCATCATACCCACTAGATGCTTTTGATTTTAAAGATTTTATGATGGATATTATTTCTGCTGGGGTAGTGAGGTTCAAATTCATATTATGGAACTTACTTGAAATGTCTGGTCTGAGGTATTCCATAGCAGCATCTACAGAACCTGACAACCCCATCTTGACAGTAATAGTTATAAAATGTTTGTTAAAAAGTTCTGCAACACTGGTTCTACCGGTCTCCTCCTTCACCATAACCCATACAGTCTTTATTTTGTTATCTGATATGACTAACTTTTCATTGTAATATATTTGCTTTGATGTCCGTATTACAGTCTTTAGTATTTTTCAGTATTTCTTGTAATGTGCTATAGCATCAACATCGGAACTGTTTCAGATTGACAGATACAGTTTTCTTTTTGTTTTACAAGATACCCCTATTCCTCGAGTAATCCATGGCTTCTTAGTAGACTTTGCTCTAAACTTGGTAAGTTTTGGGGGAAAACAGTGTTTGAATAAGATAAGCATTTTATTAGCAAATGTGTTATATTTCTCATTCATGCTATGAGCACTGTAAACATTAGTCTAGTGAATGTCTCTGAGGAGTGTCCCAAAATAATCAATTTTTAGCTTATTGATTACCCTCTTGAGCTCAGATTTAACAGATTTTATATCCTGTTCAATATTAACATTTAACAGAAGGAACTGCATGTCATGGTCTGAGAGGCCATTGACTATTGGTTTTGTAATATAATTTTGTTCATTGGACTTTTCTACAAAGATATTATCAATGGCTGTCTGTGAGCAATTGGGTACCATAGTGGGGAACTTTACAGTGGGAATTAAGTTGGACGATAGTGTTACTAACTCAAATAAGTTCTTATTGGGAGAGTCTACATTGAAATCACCAGCAACCACTATTTCTTTGTTTTTGGTTGTTAAATGGGCCAATACAGCTACAAAGTGGTTTATGAACAGATTAAAGTTACCTGCAGGTGCTCGATATACACTTAATATTATGAAGGATTTTTTGTGAAATTGGACTTCTGTTGCACATGCTTCCATATGCTGTTCAAGGCAAAATTTATGAATGTCTGAGAGGTGGCATGAACCTCCTCTCATATTTCTATCTTACGATTCTCCTCTCTAATTGCATGCGGTGGAAAGTTGCTATTCGTTCACACGCGGACTTCCCACGCAGCGTCTCTCGTCACCCGGGTGGTCCAGTGACAGGCGGGCTCGGTCTGACTTTGAAAGGATAAGCCGACAGGTGTGAGGGGGTCGAGTGAATGCTTTCCAGACGCCGACATTGTCAAGAGGCACACCCACAGGGCCAGAAGTAGCGGCTGGGCTAGTGGTTCCGTTACTTCGCAGAAACTTAGCGAAATCACTTTCTGGCGGGCTACCAGCGAGGTGTGGGAATGACTTGTGTACCCAGGCAGCTGTGGCGGGAAAATTCCCGCGCTTTCTGCAAAATAGTAACTGTGATTGGCTTGCTCAGGGCATAGCTCTGTGATGTAGCAAGATCGGCGCAGAAATTGGCGCCAAGAATCTCCATTGGTGGAATGGTAGCATTCCGGCAATGGAGTGGAATTTTCCGCCGGTTTTCGAGTTGCTGATTGGAACGTTTAACCACGGCCACTGTCGTGGGGGCGGGAATGTTCTGTGTTCGGTTTTGTACGGGTGCTCTGGTGAGTAGTTGGCTCTCGCCTTTCGGTCGAGGACGTCGAAGCAACCAGCCAACGGCTCCGGTACGGCAGATCGTGTCCTGGGAGTCAAGAAGTCGGTTTGGTAATGTATGTCCGCAGCACCGGCAGATAGGGATTTTCCTAGGTGACAATCAGAGCTCAGCAGAGCGTGCCTGTTCGTCTTTTTCTAACTTTGTTCTGTCTTGGGTAGCAGAAATTAATGTTGGGTTGGCTATGTGTTTTCTCTAAGAATTGAGTTGCTAGGAATTGGCTGCACATATCACTTCGTCATAATCCTCACAATCTAATTTTAGGGACAACTTCACTTTCACAGCGTTTGTTTAAGTATCCAATTAGAGCCAATTTGATGTATTGTTAATGTTTCATGTGTTGTTGTTTATTATTTTGTGTTTAGTCTTAATAAATCATATTGTTATTTTGGACAGAACTTTAATTCTGTTAATAGGTAGAGCAACCACATCATTCCTCACTATGTTAATGAAACCTTCGCTTAATTAACTTATTTATCAAATTAAATTATTGCAGGTGCCAAACTCTCTTCTACTCCACTGGCAGGGTTGATTAGAGTCAGTTCGCGTATTTTTTTTATCCTTGTGCAACAGCAAAAGTTGGAGCTAGAATAGGGGGGGCTCAGAGCATTATGAACATATGTAGATTCTAGAAGAATTGAATGTTAAATACACTGCTAGCCCCGGCACCTCGCATAAAATGGCGACCCTTAGCCTCGGATCTTTCCTGTGAATCTCTGATAATCAAACGGGATTCTGAGTAGGAACATTCAATTTTTTCCCTACTTTTTTTTTTAATGATTAATACCCAACTTGTTTTTCTGATAGTTTCGCGTTTAGTTTTAAGTAGCGGCGCATGATTACAGTTTTTGTTTTCAGTGTATATATTTTTGTTTGTTCATTGTTTTTGTGTTTCGTTGATGTGGTGTCCGTACCACATCGCACTTTGTCCGATTTGTGTGCGATTTCTGTACCACTTCAAATTGTGTTTGTGATTACAGCGTTGGAACAGCGTTGTTGAATTTTTATGTCTATGTGTAAAAATACAGGGAGTAGATTATTTTTACTGTGTATTTTAGAAAAATTTGTTTCTCATGAATGATCACGAGAAGTAAGGCACGACTATTATCGAGCGAAGCTAAAACAAAAGAGGATAGCATAATGGATAAGGGGCAGTTTACTGACGGGAATAGGTTCGGAGATGAGATGGGCACATTTTTAGCAGGACAGGACGCCAGGGGCATTGATGAGGAAGGTGATTTGGACGCGATCTCAGAGCAGCGTTGCGGCCGTGATTATGATAGTGAAGTAGAGGATGAAACAGAGACAGGCACACAGGTCGAGACGGTAGCAGAAGTTTATAATCAGACGAACGAGAGCAGACAGGGGCTAGCTCGGCCACGTCAGAGCTCTAGCGCCCAGGTGTCCAGAGTTACATCTCCCACGTTTGAAGAGGATCAAAAAGATGACGTAAACCCAATACTGAGCTTCCTACGATCAATGAAAGAAGAAGATGAGAAACAGCGTAAGAAGGACACTCAGACTATAATTTCGCATATAGGGGAAATTCGTGGGGAATTACTAACAATAAAGAAAGAATGTGGAGAAGCAAAACAAATGTCAATGGCTGCACAAAAAGTAGCAGGCCTGGCCAAAACGGCAGCAATAGGGGCAATGAAAGTCGCGGAAGCAACTTCTAAACTCGCAGGGCGCTTGCGACGTACAACACAATCCCATTCAAAATCCCTAGCATTCTTAAAAACTCAAGGTAATATCGCGGTTGCGAACACCACGAAACGAATGGAAGAAGTAGAGAGTCGGATAGCAAAACTAGAGCAAAACGGGCACACGAGCACTGCGCGTTCGGATACCAATGATGGAATACACAGAATTGTGTCTCCGAGGAAAAGCCCGCCGTGCTCTAGCCCAGTGACAGAGTGCGGAACTAACAATGCACACGCAGAAACAGCGAGTAATAGCTCCAATAATTATAGACCACCTAGGAGAGTGAATTCTGAGAGCCACTTCCACTGTGATACAGAGGTAGCACATCACAGTTATCAGCAAGATAGAGCAGGACACTCAGCAGATGTGCAAGTATCGGAAACGAGTGACAACACCAGTGCGAGAATCAGACAGGATTTTGATCACAATCACTTCCTGTCGATACTAAAATTCCAGAAGTTCAAAGAAAATGGAGGGTCGATGCATCCGAAGAGCTGGGTGATGCAGTTTACCAATTCATTGCCGGCATCATGGCCAACCCAGGCAAAATTAGAATTCATGTGTGGACACATCGAAGGCCAAGCCGCGGAAAAGATGCGGGGTGTGGCAGTGACGTGTCGGACTTATCAGGAATTTGTTGGTGCATTCCTGCGGACCTACTGGTCAAAGGAAACGCAAGACAGGATTAAAGAGGAAATAATATTTTGTCCTGAACTGGAAGTATCCGGGCATAGGAGCGCAACCAAATTTCTTGATGATTTACTCAAGAAGAATCAATTTTTAGATAGTCCATATAGCAACGGAGAAATCATTAAATTTTGCTTTTCCAAATTGCCAGTTAGGTACCAACAGACACTTGTCGGCAAGTGTGGATCTGACATAGAAGCATTCAAGAGTCTATTGCGCGAACTCGAAGTAGTCTTTGATAAACAAGACGCAAAGGACAGGAAGAAGGGGCAAAGTAACAAATACCACGGGCCAGGAAGGGAAGACGACAACAGATCGCATAATCGCACTGGTCAGTTTGGAAACCAGGGTTACGGAAGTCAAGGTTACGCTATTCAAGGTTATGGAAACCAAAGACACGGAAACCAGAACGTCAGGGAGCAGGGTCAATCTAGACAAGGAATCTGGGATAGGAGGAGTAACGAACGGCAAAGCGACCGTAATTGGAGAGAGCGAAACCAAGGACAACAGTGGAACCAGGAGAGTGAAACAAGACCCGCAAATCCTAATGCACGTCAGAGGAGGGGGAGCTTAACAAGGGATTGACGCCAGACTAGTGCGAACACAGGCCGCCAGAATTTCGCACGTAATCTCGGACCTGGCCAACTACGGATGATACATTACGAAGATTTATCAGAAATCCTGCTCGAGGAACATAAAGCAACTCCTCGACAAGATCGGCAGCCTCTTATCACAGTAGCAATAGCTGAAAAGAGTATGAATGCGATAATAGATAGTGGAAGCTACATAACAGCAATATCTGAGGCAGCATACAAGAGGTGCTCTCAGGAGATGGACTGGCCTGTTCTATCGGTTAAGAAAACCAAAATAAAAGGGGCATTAGCGGGTAAATGTACGGAGGTCACCCAACAAACAAGACTGGAATTCTCCTGCCAAGGACACAAAATAGAGTCTAACTTCTGGATCGTGCCAAATCTGGCGATCGACATGATAATAGGAACGGACTTCCTAAATGAACATGAAGCAATAGTTGATCTAGGACGAGGTGAAGTGGTTCTGAGGAAAGGGAATCCCGTCCACATTAAGTTCGACGACCAGCTGATCCCAGCTCAACTACCGTCTAACTGTGTACGGATAAACTATGCGTGTCTGAAAGACAGAAAGGAAGAACAGGGCGATGTTGTGGGTAGGGGAGAGGAAACGGATGAGAATGAAGTCGGAATAATGGGAGAAATAAAGGAGAAAATAGGAGGAAAAGTGGAAGCAATACAGAACATAAGGTGCGACCACCGCAAAGAACTTCATAGATTACTAGTAGAACATGCGGAGGTCTTCATTCCCAAGACAGGATCAATAAAGAACTTCCAATATGAATTTCGTGTACGTCCGCACAACCAGTTTCGTGTGCCACCCTATCCAATCCCCTTGGCATATCGACAGAAAGTAGCAGCTGAAATTACGCGAATGCTGAGTGAAGGAATAATAGAACCTACGGCTTCAGCCTATAATAACCCGTTAAGAGTAGTCGAGAAGGCAGATGGTAGTATTCGTTTAGTCTTGGACTCGCGACAAATTAATACCATAATAGAACCCGAAACAGACAGACCGGAACGATTAGAGGAACTCTTACAAAACTTCCATGGAATATCAATCTTCTCATCAGTTGATCTAAAATCGAGTTTCTGGCAGATCGAGCTCCACCCAAATTGCAGACAGTACACAGCCTTTTTAGCATTTGGAAGATGTTACCGGTTTCGTCGTCTACCATTTGGTTTGAACGTTTCATCTGCCGCATTCATTCGGGGGCTGGACGGCATACTAAGCGATAATTTGAAACGTCATGTCACCAGCTATGTGGACGATTTGCTGATCGCGGAGAAATCTTGGGGAGAGCACAATGCGGTCCTCGGTGAACTCCTAGCGACATTCAAGGAATACGGTGTGACTATCAATATCGAAAAATCGAATTTTGGGACGTCCTCTGTGAAATTTCTAGGACATATCATCACGGGTGAGGGCATTGCGCCAAATCCCGAAAAGATCGAAGCGATTGAAAAGTTTCCCATTCCTACGACAAAGAAGCAGTTAAGGGGGTTCTTGGGGATCATAAATTTTTACAACCGCTTTATACATGTCAAAACTCAGAGCAGTCCTCGGTTGCATCAACTTACAGGAAAGAAGATTCCTTGGGAATGGGATGAGGCGGCCGAATCCGAATGGAAAACATTAAAATTCGCATTATTACAAGCACCCATCCTATCACACCCTAATTTAGCTGAAGAGCTTTGCATAGTAACGGACAGTTCATACTCCGGTCTGGGTGTCATGGTGTTCCAAGACTATGTACATGAAGGAAACAGGGTGTGGAAGACAATTGCGTTTGCTAGCAGAGTACTAGCCAAGAGTGAGAGGAATTACTCAGTAACCGAGTTAGAGGCGCTGGCTATTGTATGGGCGTTTGAAAAATTCAGATACCTTCTGTTTGGTCGCAAGACGAAAGTCTACACAGACCACAAGGCACTCGAGTTCTTAATGACTGCAAAGCTTAATCACAGGCGGCTCATTAGGTGGGCATCATATCTACAGCAGTACAACTTTTCGATAGAATATATCCCCGGCAGTCAGAACATTATTGCAGACGCCTTATCACGGTCACCGATCGGATTTGAGCACAACATGGAAGAAGATCTAGAGGAAAATCACTACTGCCTTTACTATATGCAGAAAGTAGCCTTTGAGAATTTTATTACCTGTAGTATGCAGGACATCAAGAAGGAGCAAGACAAGGACCCTGCCCTAGTGTTATTGAAACAGAAATGGATAGACAGAAGACACGCCACCATCAGGCAGTTCTACCTCTTGCGTAAAGGCATAATTTTCCACCGAAATTATACCAATGACACTGAATGGGGGGTATGCATCCCTGAACACCTAATAAACAAGGTTATATGGCATACTCACCTCAGCTATGGACACTTCGGACCACGCAAGTGCAATCTCAAGCTAAGGACCATGTGTTA
The DNA here is from genome assembly GCF_021461385.2 of Schistocerca piceifrons. NCBI lineage: Eukaryota > Metazoa > Arthropoda > Insecta > Orthoptera > Acrididae > Schistocerca > Schistocerca piceifrons. Next base: position 1,196,677,204 of record NC_060138.1, read on the forward strand.
CTTTCGAAACATGGAGCGTCGAATTCGGAGGGTACTGTCGGTGTGTAAAGACTGCCAAAAGGCTAAGCACACCACTGTGAGCATGCAGGCACCATTATACCCAATCGTACCGACCAAATTAAGACAATTAGCAGCAACAGATTTGATGGGACCTTTGCCAAGAACAAGAAGAGGATATACTTACGTATTAGTGTTTGTTGAACTAACGTCCAAATACGTTACCTTTACGCCACTGAAGAGGGCGACGGGACGAACTGTATCACGAGCCCTAATCCGGGATTTCCTACCACAGGTTGGTCATGTGAGTAGAATCATTTCTGATAACGGGCCACAGTTTAAGTCAAAAACATGGAAGGAGACGTTGCGTCGATGTAAAATTGATCCCATTTTTATATCTTCACACCATCCGAGCTCGAATGCTGCAGAACGGGCTATTAAAGAACTCGGAAACTTGTGCCGGTTGTACTGTAACAAACAGCACACGACATGGGACGTGTTCCTTAAAGACTTCCAGGAGGTGATCAATGAGGCACCCCATGGGATAACAAAATTGGCACCCATTACAGTACTGAAAAACCGGATTCCTAAGGACTTGATAACCAAGGTCGTAAACTTCCCACCAAGGGCGCGAACGCAGCACCAAGCCATAGTGGATTTGGCTCTCAAGAGGATACGGGCTGCAGCAGAGGTCAGGAAGAGACGTGCCGACAGGGGAGCTCGTCTACGACACTTCCAAATTGGACAAAAGGTGCTCGTTAAGTCTCTCCGACTTTCGAACAAACAAAAAATGAAATGCCAAAAATTCTATTCTGTTTACAACGGCCCGTACCGTATAAGGAGAGCAGCTCACCACAATGCTTATGAATTGGAGACGCTGAAAGGAAAGAAGTCCATAGGACTCCACCACATCTCTCACATAAAGGAGTTCGTAGAATAGTAGTAGTGTAAGAAGTGTACATAGTAGAATAGGCAAATATATGAACCTTTGTTCGGGGAACAATAATCGTTACTTTAATAGATTAAGATTGCTAAAGTATTAACACGCTGCGTTGTCCCGCATAAGAATTTTCTGCTGCTATCCTCTTTGTGTTTATGTTCGCGATCTCCAATGTCGATGGAGTAGGAGACACTACCTTTTCATGAGCAATGTTTTTGTCCTTTCCTATCTGGTGTCCATGTTGAGGGATAATGATGAGTGACGAGATGTTGCACAAACGGGCGCATACAAGAACGTGCTCTTAGAAGCGTTCTGAGAAGTCGTGATACGCTCCACAGCGGCCACAACCAGTTCGTGAGACGTTCATACCAATGCTTGCAGGCACGCGTCAGTGCACTGCAAGATTGTGGTATATTGCGTGATTTCGAGGATGAATATGGGCAGTATAGTTTTTGCAGAGCTGCGCCAGCATCGTTGTCTTGCAAGTCGGGGTGAACCTGTGAGCATTTTACTCTAATGGTGCCCTAGACGAGAGAAATGCGGGCATAAAAGCCTACCATGCCAATGTGCTGGTTGGGGATTTAGCGTGCTGCTCGTGACTGTCACAGATGAGTAACCAGGGACTTATACTTGGATATTCGTGACATACTGTGTAGCTGGCGTGTGTTGGGCGACTGAATCCTCAACAGGAACCAGACTTGGCTGGGTCAAGTTACATTGCCTCTGGAAAGGTGCGCTTTCATTGCTAAGACTGCACCACATACAAAATTAAGTTCAACTATAAATTTATTGTCTTGTATAGCCATGGCTAACCCAGTCTCCGGAGTTTCAGTGAGGCGTAACGAAAACTTGGATGTCATGTCGTACGGCGCCCACATCACTGTCGTCAATAGCGGCGAGCAGCGAGACATCTCAACGTAACAGGAATTATGTAAGAGTTTTGTATAAGGTAAACAAAAAAAATATAAATAAATAAAATAAATAAATAAATAAATAAAAGGGAAAGTACGTTATATTAGGATAAGTTAAACTGTAGGATTTAACTATAACTAGATTAATATTGTGGGGGTTTTCTACCACAAGTGTGGCGCGCGCCTGTTGGGATGCTATTTTTCAGGTCATCAAACCACACACCCGAGATGGAGGGAAGACTGGCGAGCGAAAGTAGCATAGTTGCATGTTCTTTATAGCTCAGTAAAACTTAGACCTGCGTAACAACATAATTTAATTAAAAGACACTGAATGTAGATCGTTGGCAAATGGTAGTTAATTCTTGAGCATGTCTACTGTCGATCTATATAATTAATAGTAATATTAGTGCGGGCCCGCACATTTAGTTGTTCATCCATTACATAGCATCAGTTATCACACACCATGTACAATACTGAGATCGGTCTCTACACAAATATCAAGATAAATTATTTCCATGTCTAGATTAGATACACCAAGATAGCTACAGATAAATAACTATAAAATTAAAAAATTAGAGTGTCTGAAATGACAGACCATCAATGTATCGTTATGTAAATTTATTATAACATAGAAGGTCATGGGGAAAAGTGAGGCATAAGATTTTTGTAAGAATTGTGCAGATGACGGGGATCGTGGCAATGCAGAGGCCAGCCGGAGCAAAAACAAGAGGTCATCGGCTACCTGCAGAAGAGAGCGTCAGCGCGCCACCTGACGTGAAGGGGGCGAGAGCATCCGGTCCTACAAGCTGACAGTCACTGGGCTCTATACCTGAGGGATTTGGCGGCAGACAGCCCTCGCCGGGCCACAAGTGAAAGTGAGGCTGGTCGTTGACACTGACACGCGACCCACACGCGACAGCCAACTAGCTCTCCGGACGCGGCAGCCGTTTGGAGGGATTCCCTGCGGCAGACCACGTTGTCGTGAGTACACGAAGAAGATCACATATGGTGTCATAACCGGCGTCTCATGTGCCTCAGGACAGAAAGGGACGCTATATACTCACCTGTTTGGGTTTTTACAACTCACTAGCATTGGCCGATCTGCATGCACAAAGCAGTATCGTGCCACACTAACAAATGTATGGTCTCATTTCTAACTTCTCCTCTCTATTAGAGAGCAGTTTTGGCAATCGTCGCTTCTAGTTCGATCCTGTATGGATGACCTCACACACTTGTGGAGTCACTCCACGTGCCATCATCCCTCGTCGAACTGCAATATTGGGAAACGTAAAGTACTGTCCAGCGAGAGAAGAGACCTAGACTAGAGATGTATCCCAACAAGTAGACCTCAGAGACAATTAATCGACGTGAGGAGGGCCTATCACTGTGTCTTCCTACCGTACTGCCGTGATCATATGCGTGGGTCTGACTTCAATCTCAACAGCGTACTGCAGACGCTCCAGCACTCCCTATTGCTGTTGCAACAACGTAGCAACAACACCCGACGTTTAGCCCTATGTGATGTCAGTACTGTGGCCCCATCCCAAAAGTCCCCCTCCAATGCTCAAGACATGGAACCACGTGCATCAATGCATATGACTCAACACACCCCAGAGAAACTAATGAATTTGTGAAGTACTTCGAACATTTCTAACAATGTGATTTAGTGCCTCATTCTCAGCACAGTCGTGAACAGTGTGCAATGTGCACGCACAACTTAATGTCCCATGAACCTTGTTTTTTTTCTTAAATTTCTTTCTCAAGTGTTGTTTTTGTAATGTATGTGATACCTTGTATGTGTTTGTTTTACAATGTAATTCTTATTACAAATTACTGTATTGTTCTCCACACCATGTTTTTTTTTTGTATCTTGTATTTATGGTTGTGTGTATGCAAACAGTGTGCCTGAAGTCCCCATAAACTGAAGCAGATACCACCACTGTCATTGTGAATGGACCATCAGTTCAGGGAACATTTTGTAAAGGTTATTCTTGCTGCAGGGAGACAGAATGAATCGGAGGTTGTAATTAGATTCTGAAAGCTCACAAAGAGATTGTTAACTTAAATAATATCATGTGTGAGTGAGTTCAGGTTAGTTTAATGATTAAAATTGTTGTAACATCTTGGTCATTTAATTGCGGAGCACTCCAACTCTGATTGTAAAGAATAAATTGCTCCATATTTGGCTCACATGTCCGGGCCATATTTAGAGTGTGAATGTCTGTGTGAATCGGTGTTTGGAAGGGGCTCCCTGGGTATGGATGTGTGATGTGAGTGTTAGTGTTCCATATTAAGAAGGTGATGTTGGCTCCATCATAAACAATCCTCCCTCTATGAGCTGCATTTTTCAGTTGCAGTGATTTTCTTTATAGAGTGCGGTATGTGCAGCCAGTTTGCGAGATTGTTCTTGGGCGATTGACTCTCTACCTTGCTCCTAAGTGAGCCAACCGCTCACCAATTACAATCTAAAATGGCGTAGGGGCTATGAGAGGTGGCATGAACCTCCTCTCATATTTCTATCTTACGATTCTCCTCTCTAATTGCATGCGGTGGAAAGTTGCTATTCGTTCACACGCGGACTTCCCACGCAGCGTCTCTCGTCACCCGGGTGGTCCAGTGACAGGCGGGCTCGGTCTGACTTTGAAAGGATAAGCCGACAGGTGTGAGGGGGTCGAGTGAATGCTTTCCAGACGCCGACATTGTCAAGAGGCACACCCACAGGGCCAGAAGTAGCGGCTGGGCTAGAGGTTCCGTTACTTCGCAGAAACTTAGCGAAATCACTTTCTGGCGGGCTACCAGCGAGGCGTGGGAATGACTTGTGTACCCAGGCAGCTGTGGCGGGAAAATTCCCGCGCTTTCTGCAAAATAGTAACTGTGATTGGCTTGCTCAGGGCATAGCTCTGTGATGTAGCAAGATCGGCGCAGAAATTGGCGCCAAGAATCTCCATTGGTGGAATGGTAGCATTCCGGCAATGGAGTGGAATTTTCCGCCGGTTTTCGAGTTGCTGATTGGAACGTTTAACCACGGCCACTGTCGTGGGGGCGGGAATGTTCTGTGTTCGGTTTTGTACGGGTGCTCTGGTGAGTAGTTGGCTCTCGCCTTTCGGTCGAGGACGTCGAAGCAACCAGCCAACGGCTCCGGTACGGCAGATCGTGTCCTGGGAGTCAAGAAGTCGGTTTGGTAATGTATGTCCGCAGCACCGGCAGATAGGGATTTTCCTAGGTGACAATCAGAGCTCAGCAGAGCGTGCCTGTTCGTCTTTTTCTAACTTTGTTCTGTCTTGGGTAGCAGCAATTAATGTTGGGTTGGCTATGTGTTTTCTCTAAGAATTGAGTTGCTAGGAATTGGCTGCACATATCACTTCGTCATAATCCTCACAATCTAGTTTTAGGGACAACTTCACTTTCACAGCGTTTGTTTAAGTATCCAATTAGAGCCAATTTGATGTATTGTTAATGTTTCATGTGTTGTTGTTTATTATTTTGTGTTTAGTCTTAATAAATCATATTGTTATTTTGGACAGAACTTTAATTCTGTTAATAGGTAGAGCAACCACATCATTCCTCACTATGTTAATGAAACCTTCGCTTAATTAACTTATTTATCAAATTAAATTATTGCAGGTGCCAAACTCTCTTCTACTCCACTGGCAGGGTTGATTAGAGTCAGTTCGCGTATTTTTTTTATCCTTGTGCAACAGCAAAAGTTGGAGCTAGAATAGGGGGGGCTCAGAGCATTATGAACATATGTAGATTCTAGAAGAATTGAATGTTAAATACACTGCTAGCCCCGGCACCTCGCATGTCTATGTTCTTAAATTTATGACAGTTCCTGATGAATGCGGCAACTCCTCCTTTCTCCATTTCTGATTTACAAAAGTGAGACGCTAACCTAAACCCTGTAACACTTAAAAGTTCTATACCAGTGGTCACATGATGTTCAGAGAGGCAGATTATGACAGCTGGGTTTGAAGACTCTAATTCATCTATGCAGATAATTAATTCATTAATTTTATTTCTCAGTCCTCCAATATTTTGATGCAATAAAGATAGCTGATATTTCACATTGACTGAGTTAAAATTGGGTAGAGTTAAAATATCTACTGACTGTTGAAAATTCTTAACCAATAGCTGTTTATGCTGATGTAATAAGCTAGAATTATGTTTTTTGGTTTCTTTTTCAAACTGAAGGTTTGTCTCAGTCCTAACCTCTCTTAAAATTTGGTTTCTTTCTGTCCTCGCTACCCTAAAAAAAGGTCTTTTCTGAGCCCTATAACCACTGGTATTTTATCACTCATGACAGTGCCTCCCCCCCCTTTAACTTCCCAGCCAGTTTACCCTTCCCTTTCCTGTTGAGGTGAAGGCTATGTCTAGTATAATACCACCTGGCCTACATGAGGTTTTCCACGCGTGTGTACTTAGAGATAACGTGCCAGCCAGCCAAGCATTTTATGTGGTCATAAATGTGGTACTTCCGAAAAACAGGGGACTGACGAACAGGGAGCTTGAACGCTTATGGAACCAGTCGGCGCGAGCAGATTATGTGTTTCAACAACAACAACAAAAGGTGCTAAAAATATGTTTGGCTGCAGTCACTTTCGTCACTTTACATCATCTGGTAGACTTTAAAGCTTCTGTATGTAACTAACACTGATGAACCAAAGCATTACTGCGATACAGAATGCAAATAAGCTTGGCAGTTTCATTGAAAATAAGATTGTATCTGTAATTAGAGGACGATATCGGACCAGGTCCCATAGGGAATGTCTTTATTTGAATATTCAGGATAACAATGACTATAAATTCTGAACGCTGTGTAGGCTTATTTCCTTCCATTTAAGGTGGTGCTAGACTCACTTATTTCTGGCTAATTTTGTGCGCGTGGGAGGACACAACATGTTGGATCTGAGACAGGACAGACAGAGTGTGCAAAGAACAAACGGGTCTTTGGCGTAGACCAGGCCGGGGCCTCAGATTTTAACGGAAGGGAAGGTGTCCAGCCAGGGGTAGCAAATGTAGTGTATACATTGCCTCACCTTGCCCTGTATCCGAAATGGGTTTGCGGCGAGGACGCTAGCAGCAGGTGTGTGCAGCTTTCTCGTCTTTCTCGGAGGGCCTTTGCAGATAGCCATCTGACGCTCTTGGGAAGAAAACACGACCTAGCCTCATGAGGCTGTTCTTAGAATTTCGGGGGACTTCTGATGCAAGGATATTCGCTGGTCACAGAAAAGCATCCTTGGTACGCTAGTCAATGACATCATGGAGATACCACTGAAGCAGCCGCCGTATAGTAATGGGGGGGGGGGGGGGCGTTTTGTGGTGTGACTGGCATCTGATCGCGACACATTGCTTTTGGCAGGATTCCGTATCTAGAAAGGGCCTCACTATTGGACCGCTGGCTTTTGCATTTTCTGCTATTGGCAGGCAGATACAGTTCAGCAGGAGGAGATAGCAGGGCGTTAGAAACCCCGAGAAATTGAGAAACTTCTTGGGGAGTAGATACAGTTCAGCAGGAGGAGATAGCAGGGCGTTAGAAACCCCGAGAAATTGGGAAACTTCTTGGGAAGTCGTAATGAAGGGGTGTGTAACTGAATGCAACTAGTGCATATCTGCCACGGAGATTTAAGATGGAAATTGTGCATTTTAGCAGACGAGCATGGAGCAGATTTTAGGGCAGTAGCAACATCGTCTTCAATCGAGAGCCGTCCACACGACGGCAGCATTCACCAAGGCAACTCCGTATAATTACAGTGAGCACAAGCGGCAATAACAGTGTCATAGACTCACAGGCCATTCTCCATCCGCGCTTGTGAAGTTCTGCACGAGTGTCAGTGTCGGATTCAGCATTGGTGTGTAGAATGTGTGAGCACAGCAATTAGTCACCATATTTACATTTACTGTTATTCGTGTTGGAGTAACATGCCTTGCAATTGAGTTTCTAATCAGCAGGTCATACATCCTCACCCAGTTTAGTAACACTCCTAATCAGTTGTTGTTGTTGTGGTGGTCTTCAGTCCTGAGACTGGTTTGATGCAGCTCTCCATGCTGTTCTATCCTGTGCAAGCTTCTTCATCTCCCAGTACCTACTGCAGCCTACATCCTTCTGAATCTGCTTAGTGTATTCATCTCTTGGTCTCCCTCTACGATTTTTACCCTCCACGCTGCCCTACAGTACTAAATTGGTGATCCCTTGATGCCTCAGAACATGTCCTACCAACCGGTCCCTTCTTCCAGTCACGTTGTGCCACAAACTCCTCTTCTCCCCAATTCTATTCAATACCTTCTCATTAGTTATGTGATCTACCCATCTAATCTTCAGCATTCTTCTGTAGCACCACATTTCGAAAGTTTCTATTCTCTTCTTGTCCAAACTATTTATTGTCCATGTTTCACTTCCATACATGGCTACACGCCATACAAATACTTTCAGAAGCGACTTCCTGACACTTCAATCAATACTCGATATTAACAAATTTCTCTTCTTCGGAAACGTTTTCCTTGCCATTGCCAATCTACATTTTATATCCTCTCCACTTCGACCATCATCAGTTATTTTGCTCCTCAAATAGCGAGATTCCTTTACTACTTTAAGTGTCTCATTTCCTAATCTAATTCCCTCAGCATCACGACTTAATTCGACTACATTTCATTATCATCGTTTTGCTTTTGTTGATGTTCATCTTATACCCTCCTTTCAAGACACTGTCCATTCCGTTCAACTGCTCTTCCAAGTCCTTTGCTGTCTCTGACAGAAATACAGTGTCATCGGCGAACCTCAAAGTTTTTATTTCTTCTCCATGGATTTTAATACCTACTCCGAATTTTTCTTTTGTTTCCTTTACTGCTTGCTCAATAAACAGATCGAATAACATCGGGGATAGGCTACAACCCTGTTTCACTCCCTTCCCAACCACTGCTTCCCTTTCATGCCCCTCGACTCTTATAACTGCTATCTGGTTTCTGCACAAATTGTAAATAGCCTTTCGCTCCCTGTATTTTACCCCTGCCACCTTCAGCATTTGAAAGACAGTATTCCAGTCAACATTGTCAAAAGCTTTCTCTAAGTCTACAAATGCTACAAACGTAGGTTTGCCTTTCCTTAACCTTTCTTCTAAGATAAGTCGTAGGGTTAATATTGCCTCACGTGTTCCATCATTTCTACGAAATCCAAACTGATCTTCCCCAAGGTCAGCTTCTACCAGTTTTTCCATTCGTCTGTAAAGAATTCGCGTTAGTATTTTGCAGCCGTGACTTTTTAAACTGATAGGTCGGTAATTTTCGCATCTGTCAACACCTGTTTTCTTTGGGATTGGAATTATTATATTCTTCTTGAAGTCTGAGGGAATTTCGCCTGTCTCATACATCTTGCTCACCGGATGGTAGAATTTTGTCAGGACTGGCACTAACTAGAATTTGTAAAATTTGTGTTGTAAACCATTCTACACTTCCTCACAGTTTACGCATACGATGGCTGTTTTTAGTGAATAAATCAACGTGTTAAAACGAATATTTTGAACATGGCTACACTACAGAAAAAGCCAACGGCCTTGCCGCAGTGGCAACACCGGTTCCCGTCAGATCACCGAAGTTAAGCGCTGTCGGGCAGAGCTGGCACTCGGATGGGTGACCATCCGCTCTGCCGAGGGCTGTTGGCCAGCGGGGTGCACTCAGCCCTTGTGAGGCAAACTGAGGAGCAACTTGATTGGGAAGCAGCGGCTCCTTCCGGAAGAGAGGTGTGCTGACCACATGCCCCTCAATATCCGCATCCAGTGTGCTGAGGATGTCACGGTGGCCGGTCGGCACCGTTGGCCCTTCCAAGGCGTGTTCGGGCGGAGTTTAGTTTTAGAGTTTTGCACTACAGCAACGGTTACAAAAACGCTATAGAGCAATATTACACGTCAAACAGAAGCTACTCTCTACAATAAATGTAGGAATATCATAAACAACATGCTATTTGTCAACATAGGGCAAATAGTACTCACAAACTAGACATTAGAAATTCATTCAGTATAGCTGTCTCCACATGATATGTGGAACTACATGACGACGGACGGAGAGTGGAGAGCGTGGGTACCAGGAAAATAACTCCTCAGGCGCATGCGAAGATAAACATGTACTTTGACGGTCTTAACAGCCAATACGCGTAAGCACATTGAAATTACTAACTGGAATACACCAAGCGAATCAACTGGTATAGAATAATATGTTGAAAAAGACAAACACATAAATATACTGGCGTAAGTTAAGAGCCTTATATGACTATTAGCACACTACCATACGAAAATAGTGATGTTGTTCATAAGTAGGTACGTTATTTCAAGCATAATGACAGCAATGAAATTAACAGCACGTCGAGTACATCGTCGTACTAGAAATAAAACTGCCAGTGCATAAGCATGCTCTTAAACATAGTGACACTAAACAGCAAAAATTCATGCGTCTCCGAATAGCGTCAAACGTGACAAAAGTGGGTGGCATCATTATCTTAGTACAATATAAACTGACAGCTGAAACTGTATGCATAAAAATTATAAAATCGGATTCTGAAAAAATGAACCACTCGCAAAGACTACACGCAGTCGTTTGAAGATCTTTAGTATCTGTTTGACTGATGGGGCTGCTAAGTGCTGTACCACCTACTGCACTCCCCTGACTTAAGCCCTCGTGAGTTCAACTCGATTTCTAAACTGAAGGCAACACTTCACAGAATTCGCTTCAGAATTGCTGCAAATTTTCCGGACAATAGACCGCGCTGCTTCAACTGTCAACACAACTGGCATTGATAAGAGTATCCCACGACTTCCAGATCGATGGCAACGGGTTATACACAATGCTGGCGACTACTCTGAAGGTCAGTAAAACTTTGAAACACGTATCAGTTTTGTACGAGCTGTAAATAAATAGTTGCCACTATTAACTTTCCAACCCTCATATGAACAGTTTGGCATGCTGAGCTTGTTTGAGATGGTGACATCGTCGTTAGGACCTCCAGACGAAACGTTAGGTGTAGACGACTGCCTTATTTCCACAAACCTGCAATTGTCAGTGTGTGGTATAGACTGCCACTTGATGATACTATAACGGAAAGGACGAAAGAAGAGAGAACACTGCTCGTAAAGAGGACTACAGCAAGTGAAACAGGAAGGAGGCCTCCTGCCAGTGGTGCAAAGTACCGACCGCCACTGGCTTCCGGAGAATGTATGAAGATGGGGATGTAGATGTTTACCGAGAAGAGCTTTCCCCAGAGTCGCCCTCACATTTTCACGACAGGCCTTAGGCTGCAGCAGAGAGAGCGTCTGACACGGCCGTGTCTCGGGAGCATTACGTCACACTTGCGGCTTTGGAGGCCGGCGCTCCGCTTTATTGAAAAGCGGGCAGCCCGTGACAGCGCCGAGCGCCCCCCTCTGCCGCAGCCGCAGACTTTTCCGGCGCGCGGCATTTGTCAGCCGCTGTCGCATCGATCTCTGCCCTCTCTCTCTCCCTCTCTCTCTCTCTCTCTCCCCTCTCTCCTGCCGACGCACAGATTGGCCACCGTCTGCCGCACTGCTGACAGCCCAGCATACCTCCACCAGTACCTCCACTTTTCCATACGACACTAATATCAATTTCCGATCACAATCATTTCTGCATCGGAATCTACAGCTACACACACACACACACACACACACACACACACCGCAGGTAACCATACAGTGCATACTATTCCAGTAGAGAATGATCCGTGAGAAGAATGATCGTTGCAAGGTCACTGTGTGAGATCAGATCTATCTCTAATTTTGTCTTCACTGTCTCTTTGTAGGATATACGTAGAAGGAGGCAATGTACTGGTTGACTCAAGTAAGTAAAGCACATCTTGTTGAATAACTGCTACCATTTAGCGTCTTCTACTGTAGTTGAATGAGGAGCTCTGAGAGCCTTTCGAGCTTGCTAAATGAATCTGTCACGAAACGCGTTGTTCTTCTTCGGATCGTCTCTAACTTTTCTAGTAACCCTATCAGGTAAAGGTACTGAGTTGACCAACAGTAGTGAAATACAGGTCGAATATGCGTTTTGTAAGCGGCCTTGAAAGCTGTCTGCTTGTTTGTTAACTACACCGCTGGCCATTAAAATTGCTACACCATGAAGATGACGTGCTACAGACGCGAAATTTAGTCGACAGGAAGAATATGTGATATGCAAATGATTAGCTTTTTAGATCATTCACACAAGGTTGGCGCCGGTGGTGATACCTACAACGCGCTGACATGAGGAAAGTTTCCAATCGATTTCTCATACACAAACACCAGTTGACCGACGCCGCCTGGTGAAACGTTGTTGTGATGCCTCGTGTAAGGAGGAGAAATGCGTACCATCAGGTTTCCGACTTTGATAAAGGTCGGATGTAGCCTATCACGATTGCGCTTTATCGTATCGCGACATTGCTGCTCGCGTTGGTTGAGATACAATGACTGTTAGCAGAATGTGGAATCGGTGGGTACAGGAGGGTAATACGGAACACCGTGCTGGATCCCAACGGCCTCGTGTAACTAGCAGTCGAGATGACAGGCATCTTATCCGCATGGCTGGAACGGGTCGTGCAGCCACGTCTCGATCCCTGAGTCAACAGATGGGGATGTTTGCAAGACAATAACCATCTGCACGAACAGTTCGACGACGTTTGCAGCAGCATAGACTATCAGCTCGGAGACCATGGCTGCGGTTACCCTTGACGCTGCATCACAGACAGGAGCGCCTGCGATGGTGTACTCAACGACGAACCTGGATGCACGAATGGCAGAACGTCATTTTTTCGAATGAATCCAGGTTCTGTTTACAGCTTCATGATGGTCGCATCCGTGTTTGGCGACATCCCGGTGAACGCACATTGGAAGCGTGTATTCGTCATCGCCATACTGGCGTATCACCCGGCGTGATGGTATGGAGTGCCATTGGTTACACATCTCGGTCACCTCTTGTTCCCATTGGCGGCACTTTGCACAGTGAACGTTACATTTCAGATGTGTTACGACCCGTGGCTCTACCCTTCATTCGATCCCTGCGAAATCCTACATTTCTGCAGGATAATGCACGACCGCATGTTGCAGGTTCTGTACGGGACTTTCTGGATACAGAAAATGTTCGACTGCTGCCCTGACCAGCACATTCTCCAGATCTCTCGCCAATTGAAAACGTCTCGTCAATGGTGGCCGAGCGAGCAACTGGCCCGTCACAATACGCCAGTCACTACTCTTGATGAACTGTGTTATCGTGTTGAAGCTGCATGGGCAGCTGTACCTGTACACGCCATCCAAGCTCTGTTTGACTCAATGCCCAGGCGTATCAAGGCCGTTATTACGGCCAGAGGAGGTTGTTCTGGGTACTGATTTCTCAGGATCTAAGCACCCAAATTGCATGAAAATGTAATCACATGTCAGTTCTAGTATAATATATTTGTCCAATGAATACCCGTTCATCATCTGCATTTCTTCTTGGTGTAGCAATTTTAATGGCCAGTAGTGTATTCTGTGTGTGACTGCCTACGTGGTTTAAGTTCACATTCATATGTAGTTGCAAGTAACCATTCGTGATCTAGCAGTGCCATAACTATGCTACTTCTGAATATATGAGATGTAATCTCCCTAAATTGAAAAAAGTCTGTAAATATTTAATAATTGATTATAAAGCGTAACTACCTTTGATTTACTGAAGAACTTGATCATCAACAATCAGTGGTTAAAATTGCTTACTCTCGCTTGTTTAATCTGTTCTACTTTCCTAAAAGGCAACTTCTGCATTGTATAGAAAAATTACTGATAAACACTGTTCTGTGGACTACACTGCTCTGCTCTTCTTTAATGTTTGAAATAAAACGCTGAGCTACAAGTTTCTGAAAGAAATGGCTGCGCGGCTGATAACCTTAAGATTTACTTTAGTTGCTTGCCAGTAAGCATTGATACGTTCTCAATAAAGCAACTAGCTGATCACGAAATACTGCATGGCGTGTCAGCAAAGTGATAGGAAAGCTGAAGGAGTTGTTGACAGATAAATGAAAAGATTGTTTCAAATAGAAATTGTATTGCTGTTTTTAATCACACACACGCCGAACCACATTACATTAGAACTGCAATCTTCCTTAGGTACTGTTAAAAACGATGAAGCTGATTCACAATGTAACAAAAACGGTCAGAATTTGAGGTACATCATATTTCTGTTTTTTTTTCTTCTTTTCTTTATAAATGCATTAAACTGAAAGGGGAGGGAGAAGGACAGTTACCACAACTCTTATCACATGCTTGATAATTTTGAAATGGATACCAAAATATTCACTGTTGATCGGAAATTTGTCTTTACATAATAACAACTGGTGGAAGGCTAAATTTGCCGTAAGGATATTGTATTAGTATTACCATTAGAACTTGCAATAAATAAGAACTCTGACCATATTATCTCATTTTATATGTGCAGTCACACCAGGAAACATCTCAAAAGCATCCTCTATCTGCTGTTTCCGCCATCTGGGCCGCTCACTCCCTGATCACCTACAACAGAGGTTTGCTCGTTGCAGAACGATAATGACTTCTTCTGCTGCTAACACAACCTCTGGTAACCAAAGTGTTGCATATAATACATGTGTAAAAAGACGCTCTTTGTGGCAAATGTAAAAAACAAAAATCTTTAAATTTTTTCTGGATCCATTTCGCCTTGGCTTCCGTAAACTTCATTAATCTCTCTCCCAAGTGACTTACATTGCTGGCAAGTTTCCTTCTATTAGGAACGTGGATGTACTCAACAACTGTGACACAACTTTCAAAATAATGGAACACAGCGATCACTCATATTTTCTTTCAGGTTTTATTAAAGCAAATCTAGATTTCAGGTAGTGCCTAGCCATTATCAGTGGGCTATTTCATAGTTTCAATATACGCCCTAGTACGTCGGTGGCCTGTTGTTCGAGCTTCTGTCACAGTTCATTCATGATTATTCCAGTTTCGTATTAATTGTGACAAAGGCCCGAACAACAGGGGACTGATATACTAGGACATGTCTTGAAACTAAGAAAAAGATCTAGATTTGGTTTAATTTGAAAGAAAAGGACGACTGATTGCTGTGCTCCATCATTTTGAAAGTTGTATTGCTGTATTCCTGTCTATTCTTGAGCGTTTTTGTTCTGCTTCCTTCGTTAGCCACTTGAAGAACGTTTCTATTAAATAGTGCGACAAGTTTCTCACTTGTCAACTTCCTTGTCCTATATTTGTCTAACATCTGTTACTGTACTTTCTATAGATGTTCATTCCTCTTGCCCTGAAATTCGCTACTGTGGTACTCATGTCGCTGTCTCTATAACCTTAGAGAACTTCAAACGCACCCTGTCGTTCCTCATTATCTATCAAATTTTCTCTCTGATTCTTCCTGACGGGCCGGCCGGGGCGGCCGAGCGGTTCTAGGCGCTACAGTCTGGAACAGCGCGACCGCTACGGCCGCAGGTTCGAATCCTGCCTCGGTCATGGATGTGTGTGATGTCCATAGGTTAGTTAGGTTTAAGTAGTTCTACGTTCTAGGGGACTGATGACCTCAGCAGCTAAGTCTCATAGCGCTCAGAGCCATTTGAACCATTTCTTCCAGACGATTCTCTTAAACTTCAGCCTAATCTTCATTGCTACTAAACTGTGGTCTGAGTCTGCATGTACTCCTCTGTAGGCATTAGAATCCAACACGATATTGGTATCTTCACGTGCGTGTCTTCAGTCCTTTCCCAAGTATACCCCCCCCCCCTCCACCCCCCTCTTGCGATTTTTGAACACTGTATTCACTATTAGTAGGTAAAGTTTACTACTGAACAATATTAGACTCTTTCGTCTCTCATTCCTGTTACCAAACACGTTATTTTCCCGTAACGCCGTCTGTAAGTTCCTTCCTCTGCCACAGTATTCCAGCCCCCCCCCCCCCCATAGTTACTAGAATGTCATCACCCTTTACATACTGAGCTACTCGTTCCGTGCGCTCGTACGCTCTCTCTTTTCATTTTCTGCTTGACAGGTCTGCACGTATACCTGAACTATTGTCGTTGGCGTTCGTTTAATATCGATACTGCTGAGAAAAATCCTGTCATTGAATTGTTCAGAGTAACTCTCTCTCTGGCATGTCTTCATATTCGCAACGAATCCCACTACTGCTATACGTTTTTCTACTGCTGTTGATTACCGTATATTCGTCTGACCAGAATCCTTAGCTTCTTTCCATTTCACTTCACTGACCCTACTATATATAGTCTTCTACATTTCCATATTCAGTTTTCTGGCTTCCCTACCACATTCTAACTTCCGACATTCCACGTTCCGACTCTTAGTATGTTACCCTTTCGTTGGTTATTCAGTTTTTTTCTCATAGTTACCTACCCCTTAGAAGCCTCCACCTGGAGATCCGAATGAAGAACTAATCCTGAATCGTTTGTCAATGGTCAGACCATCATGACGTCTGTTGTATTGCAGGCCACATGTCCTGGGGATACACATTAAGTGTTTTAATGCAGTGGTTTCCATTGCCTTCTGCTTTACGATGCCGTTGATCACTGCTGCTTCTTCCTCCTCTTCTCTGTCGTAATTTCCCATGTCAGGGAGAAGAGTGTGCTCAAAACCTCTGTCCGCTCCTCTGTCTTTTCGACAAGACTGTTGAGAAGAATCAAGGGGATTCCTTACGTTGCAAGAATTTGGCCATCATTGCTGATTATTTTTATTCAAAACTAGCTGAGGATCTCGGCATTACTCGAGTATTTATTTGTAACTGTGCCCGAGACTCATAAACGTGGAAATCATTTTTGACTTACAAAGCTTCTTTGCATACAGCTTTTGAGTAGTGTGATTGGAAAAATGAACGAAGAACTTGTTTGTTTCACTAAAACATGAGAGGACTTCGTAGGGCTGGGCATGCGAAAAGCAACTGACACTAACATAAATGCCCGCAACATGCTGCATTTGGCCTTATGCTTTGTTTATGGTCTTGGCATACCGTCAGCTCATCGTGAAGTTTGTACACGTCCAAAGCGAAATGGTAAACTGTTAGAAATAAGTGGGATTCAGCGCACAAAAACACTCTCGCCAGCTCTACTTTCCGTCAAAATTTGTGATGTTACTTTGGAAGGAAGTAACGTAAACTCTCTGCGAGTGAAGAGTCCTCATGAATATTATAACGCATGACATTTTCGATCAGAGCTTCGTCGCGCCTCGCTTTCGAAAGGGTTTTCAAAGAGGTAGTTAAAGCCAGATGTTTTCAAGCAGCAGTATGCCTCACAGTGCTCACTGGAATATTCCACAGCCTTTTAGTCGTTCTGGTGTACTGAGAAAGACTGTAACATTTCTAGGAATTTATTTTTTCATTAGTAAAACAAAATCAAAATCTAATGAGTAGGGACGCAAATCACAAGGAAAACTTAATATATTCGTTTTTCACAGAAAAGAATGTACATGAAACCTTTCGAAAGACGCAAAGCAATACCGTTAAATTTTTAATGCGTAATGTAGAATGCGTAATCTTAGAAGAAAGATTAAGGAAAGGCAAACCTACGTTTCTAGCATTTCTAGACTTAGACAAAGCTTTTGACAATGTTGACTGGAATACTCTCTTTCAAATTCTAAAGGTGGCAGGGGCAAAATACAGGGAGCGAAAGGCTATTTACAATTTGTACAGAAACCAGATGGCAGTTATAAGAGTCGAGGGACATGAAATGGAAGAAGTGGTTGGGAAGGGAGTGAGACACGGTTGTAGCCTCTCCCCGATGTTATTCAATCTGTATATTGAGCAAGCAGTAAAGGAAACAAAAGAAAAATTCGGAGTAGGTATTAAAACCCATGGAGAAGAAATAAAAACTTTGAGGTTCGCCGATGACATTGTAATTCTGTCAGAGACAGCAAAGGACTTGGAAGAGCAGTTGAATGGAATGGACAGTGTCTTGAAAGGAGGATATAACATAAACATCAACAAAAGCAAAACGAGGATAATAGAATGTAGTCGAATTAAGTCGGGTGATGCTGAGGGAATTAGATTAGGAAATGAACACTTAAAGTAGTAAAGGAGTTTTGCTATTTGGGGAGCAAAATAACTGATGATGGTCGAAGTAGAGAGGATATAAAATGTAGACTGGCAATGGCAAGGAAAGCGTTTCTGAAGAAGAGAAATTTGTTAACATCGAGTACAGATTTAAGTGTCAGGAAGTCATTTCTGAAAGTATTTGTATGGAGTGTAGCCATGTATGGAAGTGAAACATGGACGATAAATAGTTTGGAGAAGAAGAGAATAGAAGCTTTCGAAATGTGGTGCTACAGAAGAATGCTGAAGATTAGATGGGTAGATCACGTAACTAATGAGGAAGTATTCAATAGGATTGGGATGAAGAGAAGTTTGTGGCACAACTTGACCAGAAGAAGCGATCCGTTGGTAGGACATGTTCTGAGGCATCATGGGATCACCAATTTAGTATTAGAGGGCAGCGTGGAGGGTAAAAATCGTAGAGGGAGACCAAGAGATGAATACACTAAGCAGATTCAGAAGGATGTAGGTTGCAGTAGGTACTGGGAGATGAAGAAGCTTGCACAGGATAGAGTAGCATGGAGAGCTGCATCAAACCAGTCTCAGGACTCAAGACCACAACAACAACAACAACAACAATGTAGAACCTGTAAATCTAAATATACTAGCCAAGTAAATTCACTGTTGGTTTGTATTTGTAGAGATAAGATTGCCGCGCCTAATTCTGTCATTATGTGACTGATGTAAGCTCGCGAAAATACCTTTGTCACTGACGTATAGAAACTAACAGCACAGTATTTTGGCTCTTTGGTATACTACGCCATGATGATTAAACTACTATAGTGAACTGAACTGATCTCGTGGTTTCAGCTAAATTTTTAAATTACGACATATTTTTCTTCGTGTTCCAGTTTTGATGAAATAAATCCAATATGATATTCCAACATACTGTCAAGTTGTCTATGAAGACCCTATGAAAGTTCGTCTAGTAGTTTTGGAAATTAGTGTGCACGAACAGACGACAAATAGACCCATAGGTTTCACATTACTTTTTAAATTACCGTATCTTTTCTTTCCGCGATCCGATTTCGATTAATTGAAGCCTACACGATTGCCTTAGTTGCTCTCAAGTTACGTGTGAAAACACCGTGAAAGTTCGTCTAATAGTTTCGGAGATTAACTTGTTCAAACTTACATACACAGCGGTTTTACAGTTTTGGTATTGGCATAAATTTAGTAGTGCATGTAATCGAACCCGGGAGTCAGGAATCGGTACGTTTTGATAACAAGTCAGCAACACTAAGCCGTAGACTTCTTTTTTTTTAATAAGCCTTTTATTGAGCTGAAATACAACAAGTAACAAGGTATTATAAATATGCATACATCATTTAACAGTTAGCACTATATCCTTCAAATAATCAACTTTAAACATCGAATCAGTAGTAATGATTATAGTAGTATGATGATGAAAATGGCCGACTACAGCAGCGGACATTTTGTATTTCTACAGCAGTAATTTTTTAAAGACATAATTTTTTTAGTTCATTTGGACTTGGAGACTATTTTCTGTATGCTATCTTATATAGTGTTTCAACAGATTGTAGATGTAAATTCGAAAAGTTAAACAGCAAAATGGCAACAATTGCTCAAGGATTTAATTTTTCTCCTAAAATAAGAATTCTACGTGTATCACAATGAAATTAAGAAGTGATACACTCGTGTTAATCATATGAATCAGTTTTTCATTTTTTTTAGATGAATGTATTCTGTCCAATCTTTGTTAATCAAATTGGATTCATAAGAAATTAGACTACAATGACGTGTTCGCTATTAAGTAAAATTTACTTATGTCAGTGTTGTGTATGTGAAGGAGTTCCATATGTGTGTTAAGAATTCCATGTTATGTTTGAATAAGGATTAAAAGCATGACGAAAAGGAAAAACGTAGACAGATGTAGTTCCACCAAAAGCCTTTGTAATTAGCGACTGTCCAGAGATACAAAATGCAGATTTTCGCCGCGGTGGACCGCCCGTAAGACGCAGAATGAGAGAAAAGCACCTACGTGGGGTGCCATGATTCACAGATCTGCCGGAACAGACCGACCATCGCTCAGATTGACAAAAGGAGACAGCCGTTTGCGGACGAGTTGTCGCCACGACGTTCCGCCGGTCAGTAATAAAACGACTCGTCAGAGCTAGCGGCTGATCCCGACGGAGGTTCGAGTCCTCCCTCGGGCATGGGTGTGTGTGTGTTTGTCCTTAGGATAATTTAGGTTAAGTAGTGTGTAAGCTGATGACCTTAGCAGTTAAGTCCCATATGATTTCACACACATCTGATTATTTTTTTTTTTTTTTTTTTTTTTTTTTTTTTTTTTTTTTGAGCTAGCGATCCTATGACCTTGTGCCCTCACTGGCAAACCGCCGGTCTTAATTTGCGCGCTGTTTGGCATTTGTTGCAGTATACTGACATTCTGAGATGATTTGTGCAGTATATTTAAGAAGACAGGAGATTTTAAAAATATTGATGCTCGTTCAGTATATTGTGGAATACAAATATACAGTCTCAAAATGTACAGAAAACCCACAATAACAGACATGATAATACTCTTATGTTCACAACACTCAATAACACACAAACATGATGCCGTCCATTCCATGGTGCATCATCTTAGATCCATACCAATGTCAAAACAGAACTTCCAAATACACTCCTGGAAATGGAAAAAAGAACACATTGACACCGGTGTGTCAGACCCACCATACTTGCTCCGGACACTGCGAGAGGGCTGTACAAGCAATGATCACACGCACGGCACAGCGGACACTCCAGGAACCGCGGTGTTGGCCGTCGAATGGCGCTAGCTGTGCAGCATTTGTGCACCGCCGCCGTCAGTGTCAGCCAGTTTGCCGTGGCATACGGAGCTCCATCGCAGTCTTTAACACTGGTAGCATGCCGCGACAGCGTGGACGTGAACCGTATGTGCAGTTGACGGACTTTGAGCGAGGTCGTATAGTGGGCATGCGGGAGGCCGGGTGGACGTACCGCCGAATTGCTCAACACGTGGGGCGTGAGGTCTCCACAGTACAGCGATGTTGTCGCCAGTGGTCGGCGGAAGGTGCACGTGCCCGTCGACCTGGGACCAGACCGCAGCGACGCACGGATGCACGCCAAGACCGTAGGATCCTACGCAGTGCCGTAGGGGACCGCACCGCCACTTCCCAGCAAATTAGGGACACTGTTGCTCCTGGGGTATCGGCGAGGACCATTCGCAACCGTCTCCATGAAGCTGGGCTACGGTCCCGCACACCGTTAGGCCGTCTTCCGCTCACGCCCCAACATCGTGCAGCCCGCCTCCAGTGGTGTCGCGACAGGCGTGAATGGAGGGACGAATGGAGACGTGTCGTCTTCAGCGATGAGAGTCGCTTCTGCCTTGGTGCCAATGATGGTCGTATGCGTGTTTGGCGACGTGGAGGTGAGCGCCACAATCAGGACTGCATACGACCGAGGCACACAGGGCCAACACCCGGCATCATGGTGTGGGGAGCGATCTCCTACACTGGCCGTACACCACTGGTGATCGTCGAGGGGACACTGAATAGTGCACGGTACATCCAAACCGTCATCGAACCCATCGTTCTACCATTCCTAGACCGGCAAGGGAACTTGCTGTTCCAACAGGACAATGCACGTCCGCATGTATCCCGTGCCACCCAACGTGCTCTAGAAGGTGTAAGTCAACTACCCTGGCCAGCAAGATCTCCGGATCTGTCCCCCATTGAGCATGTTTGGGACTGAATGAAGCGTCGTCTCACGCGGTCTGCACGTCCAGCACAAACGCTGGTCCAACTGAGGCGCCAGGTGGAAATGGCATGGCAAGCCGTTCCACAGGACTACATCCAGCATCTCTACGATCGTCTCCATGGGAGAATAGCAGCCTGCATTGCTGCGAAAAGTGGATATACACTGTACTAGTGCCGACATTGTGCATGCTCTGTTGCCTGTGTCTATGTGCCTGTGGTTCTGTCAGTGTGATCATGTGATGTATCTGACCCCAGGAATGTGTCAATAAAGTTTCCCCTTCCTGGGACAATGAATTCACGGTGTTCTTATTTCGATTTCCAGGAGTGTATAATTAGACATATTAAATGCATTTCATCTAACAATGGCTACATCCCTGACATAATTGGCAACATTGTGCACAACAAACAAGCAAAAAGCTGCCCTACATGTACGCTCCATCTGCAGCAACGGTCATATCTAAAACCAACTGGTGTTCTATCCCGTATTTAGGAAAACTATCCGATAAATTATTAACCAAAACTCTCAAATCGTGCAATTATAAATCTTCATTTTATTTAAGAGGCACTGCAGGTCATATCTTATTCAATAAGAAGGACGAAACAGATTAATTAAGTAACACTGGTGTTTATAAAATCACTAACAATGACTGGAACAAAAGGTATATTGGTTAAAGAGGCAGGACTATAGCAACTAGACTGATTGAACACGAACGCAGCTGTAAATTACATAAGCCAGATTCCACCTTTACCTAACATGTGCTGAAGGAAGGACACAGATAACAGCTCCACACAGAAGTGCTACATACAACTAGCAAAGGAAGAAAACTACACATGTTAGAAGCACTTGAGGCTCAAAATCCACAGCTGTTTCTAAATTATCAATTACATCTGAGCACATACTCATTTTAAGCTTCACATGATGCAGTCATCAAGCTACATACACACAGACCGTCACAAAGACGCCTACTCCTATACAAAATTAAAAAGAAAATAGAATTTAATATTCGTTACCTTGCTCACTTCTCAGACATCAACACTATAACAATATAACTTGTAGTACTGTGTATCTTAATGATGTTTAATACTATCCAATGCGTAAACTGTAATTTACAAAATAAAACATGTGTGTTGCACAACATAAGTGACTAATGCTCAGTTAAGCAGTCTTCAACAAATGTCACGACCTTATACACCATAGCACCATAATCAGATAAACTGAACTGCAAGTAATATTGACTATTTTAATTATTTGTTGTGGTTAATATTGTCCGTTGCGTAAAGCGTAATTTACAATGTTAAAATATGTTTTAAGCATAACGTATATGAAGATTACTCAGTTTGACAGTTTCTCAACCAATGTCAGACCTCACAAACCCTAGCAGTATAACGATGTAACATATGATATTGTAATTTTGTGTAGCTCAATTATTTATCGCAATTTAATATTGTCCATAGCCTAAAGCGTAGTTTACAGCGTTAAAAAACAAAGTTTGGTGCACAAGATTCTGCGCATATTGATTGTATCTTTGCTTAAAATCGTTTAGTTACCTAAGTACTAGTGTCCCTTGCGGACGCTAGTCAGCTGTTTACTGAAGATGACTCGTTAAGCCGAAAAGTAGTTAGACATAAACAAAAATTAGTACAACAAAACAGTTTTCTTGTTATTCAAGATTAGATACTGTGGAATGTATTGTATCTTGTTAGGATACTATCAATAGCTCCCAGAAAACAAAGGATCCCTTATATTGATTATGTATGTTATTGGAAATCGCTAAGTGCTTTCGTTATCAAACACTGGATAAGAATAGTTTGGATAATTTGTTCCCCGATTTAAGAAAAGCTTCTTTCTCGGGCAGCAGAATGTTTATGACGTCAGATATCCCAAACTGTACGACATACAATATTATAATTTTGCGAAAACATTCGGTGGTATATGAGAATAGTATCTGAAAATATGTTACGAATAAAATTGGTAGTAAAGAAGTAGTCAAGAATCCTACGTTTGAAAACTTTTGAAATTATGTGTAAATTTTTTGGAAGTCGCCAACTGCATGAACATAGTCTACATAGTTTGCGCGCTGTGACTTATGCTGCCTCAACTTTCTACCTTTAATACTTGACTTACTCTGTTAAACATTTAATTTAAGACGATACCTCCCAATGAGCAGATTATGGCAGAATTTTAAATTAGCTCAATAATTAGATGAAGAATTGAAAATAAAATGTTTGTTGTCACTCGAAGCGGTTTGATATTGCCGAGACCCGGAGGAACAATATTCACTGCGGGCGAATTTCGTCAAACTTCTGAGGAAAGATGGAAAACTGACTTGAAAAATGTATATGAACATTGCAATTCATAACTTGTCCATAATACCAGAGGGAACATAAGTTGATGGTGTCATAACAGTATACATAATATTTTAAATGTAGCAGTTCTCAGAGTTGACAAATAAGGTCAACCCAGCTGTTCAGCGAGCATACACGTTTACTTTTCTTGCAACAGTTGTCACAGTAAACATATAAGGTCATGTAAGCTTTCCACCAGCATAACTGGTTTATTTCGTTTGATACAATGATTAACGTAGAGAAATGCTTATAAAAGAACACATACATGTGATAAAGCGTCCAGGCCACTTGTTTGAATAGATGATTTAATGAAAGAACCCTTGATCCTTTGAAATGTTCATAGAAAGCTCCTAGGACTTGTTTCACCTGTTCTGCAAAATCTTTGCCTGTGTGTTGCAGCGCAAGCAACTCACTCTCAACGCTTGCGAGTTGCAGATGGTTAAGCGCCGACGTGTTCACAGTGAAGGAAAATACTGACTGACGCGTCCCAGGCATAAATATTGCGCAGCAACATCTTGCCTTTCTTGGCCTCATACATTCAACAGTATATAGATGCAATATTATTGTCGTTTCATACAGGCACATACCAGTGGCTTAATAGAGCATTCGAATCACCAGTTCACATTTTTCATACAGCACAGACCAATGCCTTAATATAATATTCGAAATACCAGGTCACATTCCCAAAAGAAAATACGAATATGTACTCTGGTGAAACAACAAAAATTTGTTTGAAAAAGAAAATGTTCCAACGTTTCGGCTGCCATTTCAGTCGGTTTTCATCAAAGCAATAATAAAACATTACAGTTTATTAAAGACCATGATTCAAGTCATCCAGGCTTCGTTGCTTGGCGATTTAGAGATTTATCATTTCGATATGAATAACTGTTTAGTTCCACTATGGGAGACGTTACGTGTTTTTCACAATGGAGTAACAGCACTCTCCATAAAATCAAACGACTGTAATTGGAACGAAAGGAAGGAACGACAGAGTAAATTCTGCAGTGGTCTGCAGGTTTCATGGTCGGCAGTCAGTGAGTCCGCAGATGAAATTTCCGGTCTAGCGCTATCGCGCAATTGCTTGCGAAATACAAATCCAGCGACAGAGGAGCAAGTACCAAAGTCTCTCTCATGTGTAGTGGCTCTCGTATCGCCAAAATAAAGTATGGCAGGAAGAGGGAACTGTAAGGCACAAATTACCTATAAGTGATTGGCGTGATGTTTTCATAGATTTTTGAGAATTTAATAACTTTTAAGAACTCACAAAACCGCTATTATCCTTTCTCTCTGTTGTGAAGAGATGTAACACTGGTTTATGTTGCGTGAGGTCTGGGTGAATAATGTACAGAATGACAACTTCATACATTTACCAACCAAAAACAAACGTGTGATGAATAAAATAATTTTTGAATGTTATCTGGCCAGTAATCAACCAAAGTTTTACAACTAAAGAAATTAGTTAATTAATGTTTTTAAAAATGAAATAATAAAATGATTTTAAGAATCATCCAGCGGTCACAGTTAAAAAAATACTATAAGTTAATAAATTCATTCTAAAGAAACCAGATTCATTTACCCAACGAAAGCAATACAGGAACTGTACAATATCTTACTACCAAAATAGCGCTGGGAACTACTTAAATGGAGTGAGTCCATAGGACACGAGAATCAATGGATAATTTCCGCATGGCCATCATAATAGATAACATGAGTCAATAACGCTGGTCATCTAAAAAAATAACAGATATTAATATTCCCCAAACAACCAGTGTAATCGCAATCATACCAAACTGTAACTTCCTACTACATACCGTCCGACAGCACCAAAACAATAGGTACACTAAACCAATGGACATGAAAATTTCCCCCCTCCAATTACAGCGATAAATATTCAGTAATTTCTTCAGTATTATTATTATGTACCAATATGATGTGTACCAGGAAACTTAAATTTTTAATAAACCAGAGGACAAAACAACTGATAATAGTAACGGAATCACATTTATCTTCTAAAACATCTCGGCATCCGATAAAAGGAAATCACTTTATTCAAACAGTAACAACTACAAAACACCTTTTAGAATACTATCCTCAATGAATGCACTAAACATCAAGGTTAAACTGAAGTACAATTAGATTAACGTCTTATCAGACTTCACAAGTTGAACGTTATCGGCAACAACATAAACTGACAAGATGTTCATAAATACAAGCCCCAATGTCTAATTACATGAATAAATGACAACGCCAAAACGGAGGGGATGCCAGTAAACACAGTGTCAATAACTTGTTTAACCGAACGATGGAACTCGCCAGGAAAGTTCGAATGCAGTTACTCAAATCACGAAATGGAGAAGACAGCATGCTAGAACTGGCTAAATCAGGCGCTTTAAATTGCGAAGAAACGTTGGTTGTGATACTTTTAATGTTGCTCGTACTGCCGTGGCTCTATAAGGAAACAGATGTCATTCACCATCGTATCGTAGTTACACATCAGTTAATACCGTCCAGTAATGCCGACTCTGATACCAATGCTGCTCAACTACCAAATTCTGGTAGCGTATGCAGGGCCGAGCATCACCACAGCACACTTAAGCAGTCTTAGCTAACCTAGGCCCACATTAAAAGTATTCTCAGAACATACTGCCATTTCGATGCACACTCCCAACCCTGCTACGGCGTTGGTGTACCGGTGGGGCAAATGCCACGGGACAAACCTTTCCATCGTAGCTCAACTCTGCCTATACTAGGCACAGAGTAATGTTAAAGACGACCCTTACTTTACATCAACAAAAATAATATCGATACGATATTGCAATGCTTGTGGTATTCTGAATTAAGATGCAAAGTTCCTTCGGACATGAATGCATGTCCCAAGGAACAGGCACTGTGGCTGCGGCGGCGCGGTTCTTTCTGTCCCTTTACGATGGACCTGCACCTACCTGTGAACATTGTCTCAGCAGATCATCAGTAGGAAAGCCGAGTGAAACCTACTGTACTTCGACGTGAACCAGGCTGCAATTAAAGTCACTAATCCACGTTTCGGGAGAAACATGAAATGAAAGGTTGGAAATTTTGTCCTCAATTAATATCTTCTGACAGATAGGTGAACAAGTATCACTGCCAAGCCCGTGCTAGTCTCAACACAGTCACTCACAATCCCTTTCACTCAAGTTAGCATGTTTATGGTGTTGCATTTCCAAAGAACGTAATAGCTACAAAAAAAATACTGATTGTTTTAGATCGATAATGCTCGCCAAATATTAAGTCTGTAGGAACCAAATGCAGTCACTGTTTTTAGCCACCGACCTGCTCAATACGTCACGCGGAACATATGTCAGATCTCGTCACAAAATTCACTTAAAAATTCCGAAATTTCTACACACACATCAGAATAATTATGCGTTCACTTTTCAACACTTTTGATGTATGAAACACTGCTAGATCCGGCAATTTATCATTTCCATCGGAACTACTACTGCACACGTCCGATCTCTTTCATGGCTAGCCTTCGACTCTTCTCTAGAACACTCTAAGTCTTCTCTATCAGCAGAGAAAGGCGCGCGAAGAATATTGCTTTACCATTGGTTAGTTACTCAACATCCAATAGCAAAACAACATTCTCCCGCGTCAGTCCGCGCTTTTCATCAACAACCAATCGCAAAATAGTAAACCTAACGACTGCAATTTTTACCGACGTAATTATCTAATATGGTCAAGTTTTGCTTATGCATAAAGTTATTTACTGTTGTTATTTATACCTGAATTAACTTTCCCTTTACCATAAAGTTACTTTATAAATCTATTCTACAAAAATCCCCTTTGTCCATATCCATACTTCTTTGAAATGTTCCCACTCTAAATCCTACTACACAACTCGTTAAACAATTAACTTCATATTAACCTTAAACCACACTCACGCATCATTCATACTGCTAAAACAAATTTATAACATTTTACATACACAAAAAGATATAATAACACTTTATGGAAATACTAGAACAGTTTAGGAAAAACATTCTATTACTTTAGTGCACTCTAGTGGACACAAACGAAACTAAAATCACAGGCCCCCTATCCAATATTGTCCTCTATCGGCTGATACATAAACTACGTGCGCGTCCAGTCTCGCGTCATCATCTGTCACTATCCAGCTCTGAGACACATCTCCCACTTAACTGTCTCCAAGGCAGGATCGTTATACGGCCGTTCTACAGCCGTTACGAAATTCATCGAATTTATTGGCAGTTGAGAATATGTACAACCATCAGCTGTATAATGGAATGACGAAATTCTAAATTTGTGCCGGATCGGGACACGAACCCAGATTTTCTACTTATCGGGAGGGGTCGCCTTACCATGTGGCTATCCGAGAAGGACTCATGGTGAGACTCAAACTTTCACATGTGGTTGACGACATATGGAAGTTGGGGTGCTCGGATAGCCAAATGGGTAGCCGGCACGGTAGCTCAGAGTGTTCGATCAGATGGTTATCTACCCTCTTTAATAAAAAACTGAGTAAACGAAAATAAAAAACTGAATAAACGAATCAACGATTAACTTCAACAGATGTGTGGGACGTCCGCCACCGATGAATGCAATGAACAAAATGAGATCAGAAGAAGAAATGGTAAGACGACCACTTGCGGTAAGCCTTAAATCCGGGTTCGATTTCCGGTCGAACACGAAGATTCATTGTCGTCATTCCATTAAATAGCTGATGGTTGTGCGTATTCGTAACTGTGAATAAATTTCATGTGAAACTAATATCAGTCGCTATTAACTTAATTGACGAAGGCCTCACGTGAGATGTGGTCTTTCTTTCCACGTGTCGACACCTTGCAGTCTAAATCCTCGCCGAGCTCGAGGGTGACGTAGTAGGGCGCCATACTTTTAAGGCATAACAGAGGAAGATTGTAGGCATCTTCAATCCAAATTACAAACTGATAACGCGCTATGAGAAACAATTACGGGGCTAAATTTTTTGCGCAGTGTAGAATTAGATAGTGCTCTATTACAACTTCTTCTTCACTTTTAAGAATCACCACCAGGAATGTACACAATTTTCACGAAGCCTTGACGTCAGTCATTTTGGTCCATAAAAGGCGCGAAAGGATGGAGCCGCATTCTCAGCTGTGTGACTTGGAAACGAGCACCCATTAGCCTGGTCCCCGCCTTTACAGTGCCTAAATCATCGAATTTATCTCCTAGTACAGGCGTGACTCGACGCTCACAATAACAGTAGATAAAAGACAGAAGCGGGTAACACAACTATAAATTCTGTTCCAAGATGGCCGCCGAGTAAGTGACGCCAGAAACTATTTCCAGAAGCTAAGTGATTTAGACAGGAATATAATTTAGTTTAACGCCGATAACAAATTAAATACGTGCATTGATGTATCGTTTAGTCTTGCCGTTGAAGGTTTGACTTTTCTTTGCGTATTTTTTCGGAAAACACGAAAAGATCGTAACTTCGCGAAGTCGCGCTTAGGCTTAAATTTTGTCAACGTGTTTGTTTCTTGTTTCACGGTAATTTAACTAGTTTCTCGGTAACAAATAAGTAAACTACCGTAAATAATGTATAACTTCATTGTTTCAAAACAGATTTGAGAAAAACAGCGTAACTTTACACCAGAAACTTGCTTATATACATTTGTTTATAGGCTTAATTCTCGTAACGTTTTTGGAGAATCAAACTTAAAGTATCTCGTTCAATTGTCCTTTTTTTCATTCCACCAAGTGAAAAATATAGTAAATAGCGTATACCTTCATTGTTTAAATACAGATCTCAGAAAAACAGCGGAATTTTAAATCAGAAACTTGCTTATATACATTTGTGAATAGGCTTAATTCTTGTAACGTCTTTTTTTATTTTCGGTAATTTAATTGATTTATTCTAGCTAAAGTATTATTTTTGCCATGAGTGAGAAGTGCCTGACTTGCCGTAGAATTGTTGGTTCCGGGATTTGGTGTGATGGATGCAGTAGTTTTTTTCACTGGGGGGACTGCAGTGGCGTGGGTGTCGGGAAAGTGGATCAGGCTCATCAGTAGTTATGTAGGATTTGCAGCAGAGATAGGAAGATGGTGGAACAGGAGGGGAAAATTGCTGCCCTTCAGGTTGAGCTAGATCAGGCTAGGGAAGATCTGGACAGGTTAAGGAGGGAGAAGGGCAAAGAGAGGTGGGAAGTGGCAACAGTTAACAGAAGGAACCGGCCTAGAACTAAGTCTGATAGTTTTGTGGTGAATGTCAAAAATAAGTTTGACCTGTTGCTTCAGTTAGAAACTGATGAGCCTCAAGCAGAGGTAGGTGTAGACAGGACACAACCAACTTTCAATAGGAAATTGAAAAATAATGTAGGAAAGTCATCGAAAAGGAAGAAAGTTTTGTTGTTAGGCAGTTCTCATGCGAGAGGTGTAGGCCAACTTCTGCAGGAGGAATTAGGACCAGAATACCAGTTCACAAATCTTTTCAAACCAAGTGCTAGTCTGGATCAGGTGACAGAGGATTTAGGTTCACTCTGTAAAGGATTTACCAGGGAAGACACCGTGGTTATTGTGGGAGGGCCAGGGAACAGCATCGTCAGAGATCCTGGGTACAGTTTAGAGTGTGACCTGGTAAAGATTGCGTCGGCATCGAGACACACCAATGTTGAATTTCTATCTGTCCTGAGACGCCATGACCGGCCTCATTTCAACTCTTCTGTTGGGAGAGTTAACTTGGAGTTGGAACGGCTGCTTGTGTCGGGTGCGGGGGCTCATATTGGTGTGGTTCCTGTTGATTCTCTCAGTAGCTGGGACTATACCAGGCCTACATCTCAACAGGAAAAGGAAGTGGAAACTGACTGGGGTAATAGCAGGAAATTTAAGGGGGGGAGGCACTGTTATGATTGGTAAAATACCAGTGGTTACAGGTGTTGGAGCAGGACCTTTTTTAGGATAGGTAAGACAGAAAAATGTTAAGTTCTATGAGAGGCCAGGATTGAAACAAATCTTCAGTTTAGGAAAGAAATTAAACAGCACAATTCTAGCACATTGGATCACCAATCACAGCTGTCAATTATAATTTTTCACCCATCACCAGAAATTTTATCTCCACCAAGTTGTATCTCAGTCCTAGGTAATTGCATTGATGAATTAAAGTCACACAACCGAGTTGACATAATCTGCCTCTCTAAACACCATGTGACCACTGGCATAGGAACTAGGCCTAAACACAATGAGAAACTCAGACAGGAGAGTACTGCAAGTTTTAGAAAAGGAAAGGTTCTCATAAAAGTATAATTAAAAATAATGTAAGTATATTTCATCAAAATATTGGGAGTTTAAAAAATAAAATAGATGAGCTTCTGGTTTGTTTAGAAGATTTAGAAGCTGAGGATGAAACAGATATACTATGCCTGTCTGAGCATCACATTGTTACTGATATAGATAAGGTAAATGTAAGTGGATATAAGCTCTCTGCACATGTAATGAGAGAAAATATGGAGAAAGGAGGAGTTGCCGTATATGTCAAAAGTTATCATTGTGCAAAAAGTATAGAAACAAAAACGTTTTGTGTAGAGAAACATATAGAAGCATGTGCCTGTGAGCTTAAATTAAATAAAGGCACATTTATAATTGTAACTGTATATAGGTCCCCATCAGGAAATTTTCATCTATTTCTGAAAAAATTGGACTCCTTGTTGTGCTATCTGTCAGACAGGGGGAAGCAAATTATTATTTGTGGGGACTTCAATGTAGATTCTCTGAAAGAGGGTAATAGCAAAAATGACCTTGAAGTATTACTCGGTTCTTTCAATTTGACACCCGTTATTGATTTTCCTACTCGGGTGGTAAAGGATAGCAGCTCACTGATAGATAACTTCTTTATAGACCAAGATAAGTTTAACCAGATAAATGCTCAGCCTGTTGAGAATGATCTTTCTGATCATGGTGCACAGCTAGTTACAATATATGACATAGCTCCATTCAGCAATACTAAACAGTCCTCCAAAGTAGTACGTTCAGTCAACGATTTAACAATTGCAAATTTCAGGGAAAGCCTACAGCAGTTAGACTGGGATGAGGTGTACCGTGAACCTGATGCACATTTAAAATATAATTTATTTCATGACATTTTTGTAAATGCATTTGAAAACTGCTTCCCCAAGAAAATAGTTAAATATACTCGTAAGAAACCTTGTAACAAACCATGGCTTACTAAGGGTATAAAAATATCTTGTAACCGGAAAAGGGAAATGTATCTGACAGCAAGAAAGAGTAGTGACCCAGAAACTATCAGACATTATAAAAACTACTGTGTTATATTAAGAAAAGTTATTAAAAAATCCAGAAGTATGTGTATCATGTCTGAAATCAGCAACTCTGATAATAAAATTAAAACAATTTGGAATATTGTTAAGAGAGAAACAGGTCAAGCAAGAGCACAGGAAGACAGTATTACCATCAAATTGAATGAAAACTTTATGAACAAAAAGTCAGAAGTTGAAAATATTTTTAATAATCATTTTCTAAATGTTGTGGATATAGTAGGATCCAGGTGTTCATTAGAAGATGCTAGGCTGTTAATGGAAGAGGCCATAACTATGCAATTTGATACAATTGAAATCTCAACCACTTCTCCCTCTGAAATTAGGAAAATAATGAACTTGCTTAAAAGCAAAAACTCACATGGAATTGATGGCATTTCCAGCAAAATACTAAAAGCTTGTTCTCAACAGATAAGTAAGATTCTCAGCCACCTGTGTAATAGCTCTCTGGAACAGGGCATTTTCCCTGATAGACTGAAATATGCTATTGTTATACCTTTGCATAAAAAGGGGGATAGATCTGATGTCAACAATTACTGTCCAATCTCCCTTCTAACAGCTTTATCCAAAATTTTTGAGAAAGTAATGTATTCAAGAGTAGCTTCACATATCCGTAAAAATGAAAAACTAACAAAATGTCAGTTTGGTTTCCAGAAAGGGTTTTCAACATAAAATGCCATATATGCTTTCACCAATCAAAGTTTGAATGATCTGAATAACCGAACACCACCCATTGGGATTTTTTGTGAACTCTCAAAGGCTTTTGATTGTGTAAATCATGAAATTCTGCTAGACAAGCTCAAATATTGTGGCATGAGTGGGACAGTGCACAAATGGTTCAATTCGTACCTAACTGGACGAGTGCAGAAAGTTGAAATAAGCAGTTCTCATAATATGCAAAGATCAGCACATTCCTCAAACTGGGGAACTATCAAGAATGGGGTTCCACAAGGGTCAGTCTTGGGTCCTTTGTTGTTCCTAATATATATTAATGACTTGACATTCTATATTCATGAAGAGGCAAAGTTAGTTCTCTTAGATGATGATACAAGTATAGCAATCACACCTGACAAACAAGAATTAACAGATGAAATTGTCAATACTTTCTTTCAGAAAATTACTAAGTGGTTCCTTGTAAACAGACTCTCACTGAATTTTGATAAGACACAGTATATACAGTTCCGTACAGTGAATGGTATGACGCCATTAATAAATATAGACCTTAATCAGAAGCATACAGCTAAGGTAGAATATTCCAAATTTTTAGGTGTGTCCATTGATGAGAGATTAAATTGGAAGAAACACATTGATGATCTGCTGAAACGTTTGAGTTCAGCTACTTATGCAATAGGGGTCATTGCAAATTTTGGTGATAAACATCTTAGTAAATTAGCTTACTACGCCTATTTTCACTCATTGTTTTCATATGGTATCATATTTTGGGGTAATTCATCACTGAGGAATAAAGTATTTATCGTGCAAAAGCGTGTAATCAGAATAATAGCTGGAGTCCACCCAAGATCATCCTGCAGACATTTAATAAAGGATCTAGGGATATTCACAGTAGCTTCTCAGTATATATACTCTCTTATGAAATTTGTTATTAACAACCAAACCCAATTCAAAAGTAATAGCAGTGTGCATAACTACAATACTAGGAGAAAGGATGATCTTTACTATTCAAGATTAAATCTAACTGGCACAGAAAGGGGTGAATTATACTGCCACTAAAGTCTTTGGTCACTTATCAAATAGTATCAAAAGTCTGGCAGATAACCAACAAGTATTTAAGAAGAAAATAAAAGAATTTCTGAATGACAACTCCTTCTACTCCATAGAGGAATTTTTAGATATAAATTAAGAAAAAGAAACAAAAAATATTAAAAAAATAAAAACAACAAAAAAAATAAATAAGTTGTTATATTAACTTAAGTATGTTGTTAAATTAACTTAATTATGTCATGTATTGGAAAATTTGACTCATTCCACATCATTACGAAATATCGTATTCATGATCCATGGAACTAGTATTAATCTAATCTAATCTAATCTAATCAATCAAGCACAGACTCAACTAAAAATGTGTATTTTGGTAAAGACCCATAAATGTGTTAATAGAGAAGCTCACACGATTGAACGACGTCAAAAGACATTGAAATAGATGGTAAAGGGGCCTGGATGCAAGATACACTACTGACCATTAAAATTGCTACACCAAGAAGAAATGCAGGTGATAAACGGGTATTCATTGCACAAATATATTATACTAGAACTAACATGTGATTACATTTTCACGCAATTTGGGTGCATAGATCCTGAGAAATCAATACCCAGAAAAACCACCTCTGGTCATAATAACGGCCTTGATACGCCTGGGCATTGAGTCAAACAGAGCTTGGATGGCGTGTACAGGTACAGCTGCCCATGCAGCTTCAACACGATACCACAGTTCATCAAGAGTAGTGACTGGTGTATTGTGACGAGCCAGTTGCTCGGCCACCATTGACCAAACGTTTTCAATTGATGAGAGATCTGGAGAATGTGCTGGCCAGGACAGCAGTCGAACATTTTCTGTATCCAGAAAGGCCCGTACAGGACCTGCAACATGCGACCGAGCATTATCCCGCTGAAATGTACGGTTTCGCAGGGATCGAATGAAGGGTAGAGCCACGGGTCGTAACACATCTGAAATGTAACGTCCACTGTTCTAAGTGCCGTCAATGCGAACAAGAGGTGACCGAGACGTGTAACCAATGGCACCCTATACCAACACGCTAGGTGATACGCCAGTTTGGCGATGGCCAATACACACTTCCAAAGTGCGTTCACTGCGATGTCGCCAAATACGGATGCGACCATCATGATGTTGTAAACAGAACCTGGATTCATCCGAAAAAATGACATTTTGCCATTCGTGCACCCAGGTTCGTCGTTGAGTACACCATCGCAGGCGCTCCTGTCTGTGATGCAGCGTCAAGGGTAACCACAGCCACGGTCTCCGAGCTGATAGTCCATGCTGCTGCAAACGTCGTCGAACTTTTCGTGCAGATGGTTGTTGTCTTGCAAACGTCCCCATCTGTTGACCGACGGATCGAGACGTGGCTGCACGATCCGTTACAGCCATGCGGATAAGGTGCCTGTCATCTCGACTGCTAGTGATACGAGACCGTTGAGATCCAGCACGGCGTTCCGTATTACCCTCCTGAACCCACCGATTCCATATTCTGCTAACAGTCATTGGATCTCGACCAACTCGAGTAGCAACGTCGCGATACGATAAACCGCAATCGCGATAGGCTACAATCCGACTTTTATCAAAGTCGTAAACGTGATGGTACGCATTTCTCCTCCTTACACGAGGAATCACAACAACGTTCCACCAGGCAACGCCGGTCAGCTGCTGTTTGTGTATGAGCAATCGGTTGGTAACTTTCCTCATGTCAGCACGTTGTAGGAGTCGCGACCGGCGCCAACCTTGTGTGAATGCTCTGAAAAGCTAATCATTTGCATATCACAACATCTTCTTCCTGTCGATTAAATTTCGCGTCTGTAGCACGTCATATTCGTGGTGTAGCAATTTTAATATTCAGTAGTGCACCATCTATACCACTTTCTACGGACTCATCGTGAAACTGAGGAAGTTTTATGGTGGTTTAGTACCACAAGGGGATCCTGTAATCCACTATCTTCTTCACTTAAAACAGCAGTGGGCTAGTTTACCTCAGAGTACAATGACTTTAACACCGTAGCCAGACTAATCAGTGTATGCATCCAGGCCAGAGAGCGCACAATATCGTAGTGACAAGTAGATTCATACTGCCATGTACTATGTATATTTGACTCGATTTTGTAACCACTAAAATAACATCACACACCCTCTTAATTCGTGAAATATCATTTTGTTTCCTCCTCCTCTTCTAGGTTCTTCAATTTTTTTCAGGTACTAAGTTTGTAGGATAAGTAAACCCTAGTCATTAGCTCTAACTATGTACAGATTCATAGTACTGATTGTCGGAGTCGAAGGGTTTTACAAAGCCATCGATGGTGTGCAGTACAAAGTTAAATTGACATCTGACATTGTCTTCTAGATGTTTCACTTTTTTTCAGGTAGTATATTCGTTATCACCAGAAACCTGGGCTGATCATAGCTACAATCTCGTGTACTCGACTGTCTTTAATAAAACTGATACTGAGTCCAGTTCCAGTCAAAGATTACAAGTCTACAAAAAAAATGGTTCAAATGGCTCTGAGCACTATGGGACTCAACTGCTGTGGTCATAAGTCCCCTAGGACTTAGAACTACTTAAACCTAACTAACCTAAGTACAGCACACAACACCCAGCCATCACGAGGTAGAGAAAATCCGTGACCCCGCCGGGAATCGAACCCGGGAACCCGTGCGTGGGAAGCGAGAACGCTACAGCACGACCACGAGATGCGGGCCAGTCTACAAAAACTATGGACTTGACAATAGATCGTGTATCGTAACGTTATATCGAATTAGTTCTTCCGAAAAAAAAGGAGACTTACGAAAAGAACTTCACAACGTTTACAACTCGTAAACTCATGTAACAGCTCCAAAAATGAGAGACAGGTTGAAAGACGGAACAGCCTTTTCACGACGAAAGAAGATCAAGACTCTACTACCTAGGGACGAGGAAGTGAATAGGTGCGGACGATTCGACTAAATTTATCTGACGTGGTGCACAATCTGCTGACACGAGGTAACGATTTTGGCTGCAAACCTCTGCTCGTATTTGGCACGTGTTTGACCGCGTTCTCCACGAGAGCTCTCTTCAGACGTCTGGCTCTTCATCTCGCGTGCAGCTCGCTTATGGAGAGGAATTATTCCGGTCTGTTAGATGTGGGCGCCACACGGCTACACATCAGAGCACCACTAAGCGCCGTGTTGTGTCTCACGCTGTTCGGAGAATTCCCTCCTGCCGACGTGTTTATTGCCACAGCACCGCTGCAGTGCATAGCAAAGTGCTCGTTCCATTTAACAAGATGTGCACCGCACTGAGATGGAAACTTGCTCGGCATACTCGACGGATTTCATTGACACGTGCACACGCGCAGCGAGGAAATCCGACGACTGCCGTGAAAAGCGGTAAGTCCGTTGAATGTTATAATGGTTCAAATGGCTCTGAGCACTATGGGACTCAACTGCTGAGGTCATTAGTCCCCTAGAACTTAGAACTAGTTAAACCTAACCAACCTAAGGACATCACAAACATCCATGCCCGAGGCAGGATTCGAACCTGCGACCGTAGCGGTCTTGCGGTTCCAGACTGCAGCGCCTTTAACCGCACGACCACTTCGGCCGGCCTGAATGTTACACAAACAATGAACCGTGGCCTTTGCATTTTATGGCTTTGTCTTTCTAAGTTTCACTAAAATTACAGTTATGAAAGTTTTCATCGTAACAGTAATACCCAAAACTTTTTAAATTATGTGAAATTTAGTTTCTGCGAAAAAGTGAAAGGCGTAAAATTCTGTCACTTCTCTACACTCTCCACCATGAATCATGTAGTACAGGCTGATTCAAAAAGAATACCACAACTTTAAAAATGTGTATTTAATGAAAGAAACATAATATAACCTTCTGTTATGCATCATTACAAAGAGTATTTACAAAGGTATTTTTTCACTCAAAAACAAGTTCAGAGATGTTCAATATGGCCCCCTCCAGACACACGAGCAATATCAACCCGATACTCCAACTCGTTCCACACTCTCTGTAGCATATCAGGCGTAACAGTTTGGATAGCTGCTGTTATTTCTCGTTTCAAATCATCAATGGTGGCTGGGAGAGGTGGCCGAAACACCATATCCTTAACATACCCCCATAAGAAAAAATCGCAGGGGGTAAGATCAGGGCTTCTTGGAGGCCAGTGATGAAGTGCTCTGTCACGGGCTGCCTGGCGGCCGATCCATCGCCTCGGGTAGTTGACGTTCAGGTAGTTACGGACAGATAAGTGCCAATGTGGTGGCGCTCCATCCTGCTGAAATATGAATTGTTGTGCTTCTTGTTCGAGCTGAGGGAACAGCCAATTCTCTAACATCTCCAGATACTGTAGTCGCCATCTTAGCATCAACTGACGCTGACGCCTAGTCAACAGCGCCTCAAGCGAACAAATGTACAACTAAATGAAACTTATAGCTCCCTTAATTCGCCGACAGATAGTGCTTAGCTCTGCCTTTTGTCGTTGCAGAGTTTTAAATTCCTAAAGTCGTGGTATTCTTTTTGAATCACCCTGTAGTTACATTACGAAGAATTCCACAGAACGGCAGAAGTAGTATCATGCAGTTCCTGTTTCCAGACGAGTGTATGTGTGTATGTTCGTGTATGCAGTGTAGTCCAGGAGTGAAGAGGAACTGGTTGCTATTGTCATAGTTGGCTACCTCATTGTACAACAAAGATTGAGGATATGTGAGAAAGTGCATTGTAATGCGTAGATTAACACCGGCAATCATCATTTTGAAAAACTGACATGAACCTGGATGCGTGCTGTACTCTATAAGCTGCTCGCGTCAGTCATTACGTTCTTTATGCCTTAGGTTCAAAAATGTTCAAATGTGTGTGAGATCTGCTATGGTCATCAGTCCCTAAGCTTACACACTGCTTAATCTAAAGTATCCTAAGGGCAAACGCACACACCCATGCCCGAGGGAGGACTCGAACCTCCGCCGGGACCAGCCGCACAGTCCATGACTGCAGCGCCTAAGGCCGCCCGGCTAATCCCGCGCGGCATGCCTTAGGTACTACGACCTGTAGCATACTTCATATTTGGTATTTCCGACTTCTCTTTGGCCTGCTAACCCGCTAGGATCATACCCGGAGACAGAGTTCAACAAACTAAATTTCTGTTAAGACTTCTGGTCGTTGATGTACGAAATTATTTACTAACGTGCCACTTTATCTGTGAGAGACATCTTCGGATATACAAGTGACAAATGCACACCAGATGCTAGTTTTATATGAAGGTTGTATGTGGTACTCATCTTTCTTGTCTATAGCTTCTAAGTGCTCTGATAGGTCATGAGGTATTCCCAACAAATACCGTTGTTGCAAGGTTAGCTGAATGCAAACAGAAAAGTTTGTACTTATCTTCCGTTGGGTCGCTATTCTTCAATTGTGGAACTGCTTTGCGTATCTCTGATTCTGGGTTAGTGTAGATTTTTGTTTTAATGCCCTCTGTCGTCTCTTTAATAAATGTTCAAATGTGTGTGAAATCTTATGGGACTTAATTTCAAAAAATGGTTCAAATGGTTCTGAACACCATACGACTTAACTTCTGAGGTCATCAGTCGCCTAGAACTTAGAACTAATTAAACCTAACTAACCTAAGGACATCACACACATCTATGCCCGAGGCAGGATTCGAACCTGCGACCGTAGCAGTCGCTCGGCTCCAGACTGTAGCGCCTAGAACCGCAAGGCCACTCCTGCCGGCCGGGACTAACTGCTAAGGTCATCAGTCACTAAGCTTACACGCTACTTAACCTAAACTATCCTAAGGACAAACACACACAACCATGCCCGAGGGAGGACTCGAACCTCCGCCAGGACCAGCCGCAAAGTGTGGTGTCACCGCCAGACACCACACTTGCTAGGTGGTAGCTTTAAATCGGTCGCGGTCCATTAGTACATGTCGGACCCGCGTGTCGCCACTGTCAGTGATCGCAGACCGAGCGCCACCACACGGCAGGTCTAGAGAGACGTACTAGCACGCGCCCCAGTTGTACGGTCGACTTCGCTAGCGATGCACACTGACGAAGCCTCGCTCATTTGCAGAGCAGATAGTTAGAATAGCCTTCAGCTAAGTCAATGGCTACGACCTAGCAAGGCGCCATTAGTAACATTGCATGTATCTACAGAGTCTCACTTGTATCGTCAAGAGCGATGTACAACAATGATGGATTAAAGTTTAGAATTCCAGCAGCTACGTACTTTTCTTTATAGCATTCATTACGTATCCTGTTTCAGACCTATCTCTAGCCTGCGTGGGTTAACGCGTGCATATCGGCTTCCTCACTCAGGTAGTGTTGGCTAACTGCTAACACTACACAAAGTCCATGACTGCAGCGCCTAAGACCGCTCGGCTAATCCCGCGCGGCTCTCTTTAACAAATAATTAGGCCGTTGTCTATGGTAAAAGCTTCGTTTGTTCACTGTTAGGTTAAATACCTACTCAGTGTATACATAACACCACCTTAATCGGTGTTCCGCAATAATTCGGGCACTATACAAACAAATCTGCACTCTATAGAATACACTTAAAACAGTTTAAGGTCTTTGACAAACTCACAGTGTTAACAGATCTTCTACAATACAATATTGCTGTGCCTTTGTTGATAAGAAGCACAAGCACTCCGTCTTCAGGCGACAAGTGGCCCATCGGGACCATCCGACCGCCGTGTCATCCTCAGGATGCGGAT
Source organism: Schistocerca piceifrons (assembly GCF_021461385.2). Taxonomy (NCBI): domain Eukaryota; kingdom Metazoa; phylum Arthropoda; class Insecta; order Orthoptera; family Acrididae; genus Schistocerca; species Schistocerca piceifrons. The sequence continues at coordinate 1,196,717,950 of NC_060138.1, forward strand.
AGGAGGGGCGTGTGGTCAGCACACCGCTCTCCCGGTCGTTATGATGGTTTTCTTTAACCGGAGCCGCTGCTATTCGGTCGAGTAGCTACTCAATTGCCACCACGAGGCTGAGTGAACCCCGAAAAATGGCAACAGCGGATGGCAGCCCGGACGGTCACCAATCCAAGTTCCGGCCACGCCCGACAGCGCTTAACTTCGGTGATCTGACGGGAACCGGCGTATCCACTGTGGCAAGGCCGTTGCCCGTTGTTAAGAAGAGTGATGCAATATTCCATACGACATGCATGCATGTGAAAAGGTATATTGTGTCGTTATTCTTAACAACATAGGCACTGCAATATCGTATTTATCTGCCGATACCAGGCAGCGACTTTCAATTAAAGTGTTCTTCCCTCTACGGGAATTACATAATGTGGGTACGACTACAGGTTGTGAAGCAGGAACCACGATATATGGAAGTCCGGGCCTTGGCACGAAACGTGGACGGTCAGATTCTATTCCTGGTCCGGCACAAATTGTCATTCCATTAAACAGCTCATGGTTGATCGTATTTGTCGCTGTGATTAAGTTTCATGGATTTCCTACGATATTATTTTGTTGCCCAGCTGTCTGTCAAAAAAACAGCATTTCCTTTGAAAACAGAACAGATGTTAACGATTCTTTTAAATAAATGAAATACTGTTGTACCGATGCTATCTTATGGGAACGATTTTTTTTAAAGATTCGGTTGTTACCAGTCCATCTAATTTGGCTAGAGGGTGAAACTTGTTGCGTGCTCAACAAGATTACAATGTTAAGATTACTCTCTTAAGCTCTTTTTAGTGCTGCATAATAAATTTAACGGTGTAAAAATATGAGTGGAATCTTGGTATTAACATCAAGACGAATCAGTGTGTTTTGAAGACGTTATTTATGACGTAGATTAATTCTTAGTTATTTCAGTAAAATCTTAATCCAGCAAGTTTGGAGAAATGTGGAAGATTTTCCGGATTCTCTGTCGCCCGAGTTCTCTAGTAAGGCACAAATTTCAGAAAATGTAAACAATTTTTGCTGTACCAAATTTCATAAATTTTGAAACGTCCCCTTAGAAAAATTATAAATGACTATGCTGGTAAACTTCTACGTTACTGATTTACGAACAGCTGAGCAAAACTCAACGTACTCAAACAGTTTTCTCTTTACTTATTCTGATCATCACTAAACGGACACACTATATTTTTAGCGCAACGCAATCTGGCTTTCAACAATCCCTACAGAAGAATGGCCCTGACTAACAATAACCTATACCTCTCATGAATGAATTACCTCACAAAAATTTTCGTTACTCGAACCACTGCAACACAGCGAGCGCCAATACTGCCAGCTAAATAAAAGATTCTAACTACTGAAGGCACTTACTACTGATAGGCATAGTTAGCAAATGAAAGATTTTGACAGAGAACAACTGCGCAACTCTACGCACTGTTCCCATCCAACTGCCGAAGACTACACAAGTGAATATTCCAACAATGAGTCCAGCCAGCCACAGACTCCACACAGCACAGTCAGTGATTTTCATACAGAGCGCTACGTGGCGTTACCAACATAAAAACTCGAACAGCCTACTTACAATTTTGTGTTTCATAAATTTCAGTGTTGCTTCGATGTTCTGGAAACTTTGAAGGTTACTTGCGAGTTGTTCTCAGACTAGACTGCGAATCCAAACTGCCTCGCTTTTTATTAGTAGTGTTTTATTATGTAACTTCAGTCATGGTAAGAATTTTGGCTCGTTACTAAACATCAGAAATCTGACGACATTAATCCGCTTGTCATGTGGGTAAATACATGTCAGCGTTCCAGACAGCATACAGAAGATTGTTATTCCAATTACAAGTGTCATTCGTTAAGCTACAGCATAAACATATCAACGTGAGCTACTCGAGAGCCTACCCCTCCCTTCCCGTCCTCCACGAATGTGGTGCTCGATAACATACTGGTTATAAAGTGAATCTATCCGTACTAAATGCAGTGTTGCGGGGTTCCTCTCACACGTGGGGCGAAACGCTACTGTTTCGTCTTCTTGGCTTTACGGCTCTTAATGTATCTTAGTCTGCTCTAGGACATAATTCCACTCGTCCGTGTCCAGCGACTTGCGTATTCATTCTCTGATACCAATAATTCTTAGATCGTTCTGTGTGCCTTTCAAGACTCGAAGTCTTGATCTCCCCTTGCTATATAGTCTCAATGGGTCTTGTAACAGCGCTGTTTTTTGTTGATTTTCATGTTCCATACGAAAGAAGTGGCCAGCCCATTTCAGGCAGGCTATTTCTATGTAACGCCTCTTACGTTGGTATTAGCTGATGTTTTCTCTAGTGCTGTATTAAATGGCATACATGAAAATGCATCAATCCACAGTTAGTCTTAAAGATTGGTGTTAAATTTCCTTGTATCCGTATTTTACATACTATTTATTCCGTAGTCAGACTTACGACGTGTATTAACTGTTCTTTCTTGGCTTCATCAAGCTTCTTTCTTTTTATGGTGGCTTTTTTTAATGCCTTCGGACTGTTGTGATGTGACCCGCTACGAGTTCCCCTTCTGCGTTAACCTCTTCATATCATTGTAGCATTTGCACGATATATCCTCAATAATTTGTTATACGTATTCCAGTTGGTCTTCCCCTATACTTTGTGTCCTCTGTGATGCCCTCTAGCACCATGTAGGTTATTCTCTGATGTCTTAACACATCTATCATCTTGTTCCTTCTTCTTGTCAGTGTTCTCCATAGTGTTCTCCATATTTTTCTTTCTTCGCCGATACTCCGGAGAACGTCACCTTTCCGCAGTGCACCTACTTTTGGACATTCTTCTGCAACACCATAATTCAGACGCCTCGATTCTCCTCTGTTCCGGTTTTCCCACTACCCATGATTCACTACACTACAAATATGTGATCCCAACGTTCTTCGTCACAAATTTCTTCCTCAAATGAAGGCCACCACTGCTTGATACCAATAAACGTGTCTTGGCCAGGAATAGCCTCTTTGCCTGTGCTAGACTCTTTTTTACGTTCTCCTTGCTTCGTTCATCATGGTTATTTTGCTTTCAGGGTTACAGAATGCCTTAATTTGGGTAAACTTTACTATCACCAGTTTTGATGTTGGGTTTCTCATTACTTCCTTGTTTCTTCCATTTACTCTCAGTCCATATTCCGTACTAATTAGACTATTCGCTCTGTTCAACAGATCCTGTAGTACATCTTCATTTATGGTGTAATATGCTGCTTCAAAAGCTACAAATGTGTTTCGGTACTATATTTACTTGTTTTTGTTCTGTATTTGTCTCAGAATAGGTATTTGGACAATCGTTGGTTTGCCACATAAGCCTGTTGATACCTGCTGACTGCCTTTTCTGCTTAAGATTCCACACAGGTACAAAGCAGGGAGCAATATATTTTATTTTCAGTGCTCAATAATGTAATTCCTCTGTATGTGCATTTTCATAGCAGGTTTTAAACCTACGTTCTTCTGGAGGTAGGTGGACGACACATTCGTGGTAGGCCCCATGGAATGAATGAATCACATCGATTTCTTGAGCGTTTGAATTCCATCCATGCTAGCATTAAATTTACTATGGAAATAGAAAAAGACGGCTGCCTCCTCTTTTTGGATGTTGTCGTTCAACGTAAAAGTGATGGCACATTAGGACATCCCGTATATCGGAAACCAACGCACATAAATCTATATCTTCATGCCAGTAGCTGCCATCACCCTTCACAGACCATAGGTGTCCTTAAGACCTTAGTGCATAGGGCGCACTGTATATCCGATAAAGACAATTTTCAAGAAGAGTTCACATACCTCAAGAACATTTTTAAATCGAATGGATTTTCTCCGAAACATTTTCGTAGAGCGTTCGATGCAAAACCTAAAAAGTTGGTATGTGATGGGGAAGGAGATAGTAATTCCTTCAGATCTAGTGCGTTTTTGCCCTATGTGGGTGCTCTTTCCTCGAAGATAGGTCGTATTCTTAAGAAACACTGTGTTAAGGTGATCTTCTGGCCCCCAAGAAGATTGCAGCTTTACTCGGCTCTGTGAAGGACGATTTACAGCTTCGTAAAGCGGGTGTGTGTCAGATTCCTTGCGAAAATTGTGAGAAGTCATCCATAGGTCAAATTACACGCACCGTTTATGAGAGGTGTGTGGAGCATCGAAAATACACACGCTTATTACAACCAGACAAGTCAGCTATGGTCGAACATTGTATTGGTACAGGGCATTCCATAAATTACAGTGATGTGACGATTTTAACATCCGTCTCCTCCTTTTGGGATTCTGTCTTCAAGGAAGCTATAGAAATTAGATTAGCTAACAATCTAATAAATAGAGATAATGGTTTTAATTTGGACAAAGCATGGAATCCGGCTCTTGGAGTACTTAAACTGCAGAGAAGTCGTCATGGTGTCACCGCCGCCAATCATACATCGATAAGCGAATCGAATGTCTGTACGCCTTCGCCACAGGCGGCGCATGTGTAAGCGTATATCTCTGCCACCGACCAGCATGTGTGACCTGTATGCGCAGTACCGCCGCGGTGGAGCATATAAGGCCGCGCTTGTCATCAGTCTTGTGACTCACTTTGAGAACGCCAGACGATACGCGGCCGAAATATCAGTGGAGGAAATTTTATTTGCGCGGCTGGATGCCCGAAATTTAGTGGATAATTCCTCTGTACTTTGTACTTTCCATAATGTCTCCATTCTTCTGTATAGCTCATGTTATTCTCATTTTCCAATCAACTGGGATGAGTTTTTGCATCCACATATCTGAGATCTCAGACCAATAGCTTTAACATACGTGAACACTAGGCGTGAAAACGTTTAGTGATTTAGAAAACTAAATATTAATATCCGACCAAGAAGTCCTTATTTCAGTGTTCCCATTTTAAGATCTTCTACCTCTTTTTCTCTGTTAGGGCTATTAGAGACCGCATCAAGTAAATAAGGCAATTCTGGCAGCTCTTTTGTCAGCCCAAAAGCGTTTCCTTCTTCGTCCGGTCTCCTGCTTTTCTCTTCCGTTCAGCCTCTGCCTCAGTTCATCGTAGAACCCCGAAAGTGAGCGATCAGTGCTTTGTGCTTTGTGTGGTTTGACATGTCCTCCTGGTTCAGTCCAGTACACTCGAGCTCCTTTCTTACTTTCCTGGGCCATTTATCGGAAACTTTAGGTCTCTTTTTCAGTGCATTAAAAATCTGTTTCGTTAGTCTGGTTGCTTCAGTCATGAACAAATGTCGGCAGAAATTTAGAGTCAACTAGCCGATCATTATTCCCGCATAACTGTTCACCGCAGGCTGTACTGTCCATTGGCACTGCACTGTCTTGCACTCAAACTTCTCGCCTTATCGCACTCCAGCCGTCCCTGTCATTCATAGGCATTCACTTTCGTACAACATCAGGTCTTGATCACTGTGTTAGAGTTCTGGAGTTGAGCATTTATTGAGATAGCCTTTGCCTCGTACAGAACGTATATCCTACAAAACCAGCGGTCATTTTCCTTTCGCTGCTGTCAGTGGCTTCTTTTTCTCCAGTTGTCATCTGTACTGTTTTGCCAAGATATCTTGAACTGTCAGTTTTTTCTGTTTTGCCTTTATCTGTTGTCAGATGATGAGGCGCTGTTGGAATGTTGCCGGCCAGGGTGGCCGAGCGGTTCTAGGCGCTACATTCTGGACCAGCGTGACCGCTACGGTCGCCGGTTCGAATCCTGCCCCGGGCATGAATGTGTATGATGTCCTAAGGTTAGTTAGGTTTAAGTAGTTCTAAGTTCTAGGGGACTGATGACCTCAGAAGTTAAGTCCCATAGTGCTCAGAGCCATTTGAACCATTTTTTTGGAATGTTGTTAATGTACTTCCTTTTCGCGGCAGAAATCTGCAGGTAAGTTTTTTTCTGCTTCTTACTTCAAATTGTTTATCTGTTTCACAGCTGTGTTTCATCCCAATTTGTTTGGGATACATGTATACTACAAGTGCTGGACTGAATGCTGACATAATTTCTATCAAGTACCTTTTTTCCCAGATAAAACGATATTTCTTATTCCTATTTTAACTGCTCATACATTCAGTGCTTGGCGGCTGCTAAAATCCATAACCGTTTATTAAATTTGGTGCCACTGTAGAATTGTCCAAAGAGAAATGATAATTTACTCATCGAGCGAATTTGTATCGACATTATTTCACGCTTTGCGGCAGGAATATGCCAGTAAGCTGCGTAATATTATTACCTAACAGCCGCTCCTGCACCAAACTCGCTCGCACTGAGTCACATTCAGTCTGATTTAAAAAAGAAAAAAAAACACCCTTGACTGGAAGTTTTGAATAGCGGATTGCATTAACGCCGTCGCTCGCACCTGCGGCGTCCAACGTTCAGAGCGCTTATTAAATAGAAGTATCTCCACCATGAAAATTCCACACATTATTTTTGCGAAAAAACTGATTAATTGTAACGTGATTTGTGGCGTGTCGTTCTGTAATTTGTTCCCTCGCTGCCAACAGGAATCCTGTAAAGCGAGATTTCTGCTGCGGTGTAGAACTTCTGAATATGGATGAAATGTTTGTGTGCAGACGAAACCACTTGCGTGAGTTACAGGTACAACGGCTTTGTCTAACCTAAAAAAATTCAGGCTAAAATTAACGCGCTACGTATGCTTTTAGTCGGCACTGATTTGAAGTTCTGAGAAAAATTATTTTAATGTTTAATTTTCTGGAATAAAAAGAGTCTTCAGAAGGTAATGAAGTATTTTTGGAACTTAATTTTTACTTATTTTTTTAAAAAAATAACGTAGGTTGTTACTCGTCAGCAATCAAGATCTCCCTGTGATTAAAACAATAGTTTATTTTTATGTGAAACAATACAAACGTTGAAACAACCCCTTAGAAAAATTATAAATTACTGTGCTGGTAAACCTCTTACGTTATTTTATTTTCAAACAGTTGAGCAGAACTGAACGTACTCTAACATTTCTCTCTTTACATATTCTGATCATCACTAAACTGACACACAATATTTTTTTAGCGCAACGCAATCTGACTTTCAATAATCCCTACAAAAGAATGGCCCTGACTAACAATAACCTATACCTTTCATGAATCTTCGTTACTCAAACTACTGCAATACAGCGTTCGCCAATGCTGCCAGCTGAATAAAAGATTACAACTAATGAAGGCACTAACTACTGATAGGCATAGTTAGCAAATGAAAGATTTTGATAGAGAACAAACAATGTATTTACCTTAATAGTGTTCAAAAGTCATCATATACAGGGTGTTACAAAAAGGTACGGCCAAACTTTCAGGAAACATTCCTCACACACAAAGAAAGAAAATATGTTATGTGGACATGTGTCCGGAAACGCTTACTTTCCATGTTAGAGCTCATTTTATTACTTCTCTTCAAATCACATTAATCATGGAATGGAAACACACAGCAACAGAACGTACCAGCGTGACTTCAAACACTTTGCTACAGGAAATGTTCAAAATGTCCTCCGTTAGCGAGGATACATGCATCCACCCTCCGTCGCATGGAATCCCTGATGCGCTGATGCAGCCCTGGAGAATGGCGTATTGTATCACAGCCGTCCACAATACGAGCACGAAGAGTCTCTACATTTGCTACCGGGGTTGCGTAGACAAGAGCTTTCAAATGCCCTCATAAATGAAAGTCAAGAGGGTTGAGGTCAGGAGAGCGTGGAGGCCATGGAATTGGTCCGCCTCTACCAATCCATCGGTCACCGAATCTATTGTCGAGAAGCGTACGAACACTTCGACTGAAATGTGCAGGAGCTCCATCGTGCATGAACCACATGTTGTGTCGTACTTGTAAAGGCACATGTTCTAGCAGCACAGGTAGAGTATCCCGTATGAAATCATAAGAACGTGCTCCATTGAGCGTAGGTGGAAGAACAAACTAAAATGAGCTCTAAGATGGAAATTAATCGTTTCCGGACACATGTCCACATAACATGTTTTCTTTTTTTGTGTGTGAGGAATGTTTCCTGAAAGTTTGGCCGTACCTTTTTGTAACACCCTATATATATATATATATATATATATATATATCAGCTCATGATATCCAGTATTACAAATTTACTCTTTCTGATGGACACACACCCTGATCGTCCGCTCTCAAAATTCTGCCATCTCTCTCCCCACATCCACCACTGCTGGCGGCTCATCTCCAACTGCGCAACGCTACGCGCTGTTCACATCCAACTGCCCAACACTACAATAGCAAATATTCTAACAATGCAAACCAGCCACAGACTGCACACAGCACAGTCAGTGATTTTCATACAGAGCGCTACGTGGCGTTACCAACATGAAAACCTAAACAGCCTACTTACAACGTACCTAAAGACGAGGGGCGTCCAGTAAGTACTGCAACACATTTTTTTCTCGGCCGATTTCGGTTGAAAAAGTGCGAAATTTTTCGTTCGACATCGTGGAAAATTCCCTCTTCAGACGCTACCGATAGGTGGCGGCGCTGTAGATAGACTTCAAGGTAGCGTTTGTAAGCAGAGAGCTGTCACTGAATTTCTTTTGGCGAAAACCCAGAGCATCGCAGATATTCATAGGCGCTTGCAGAATGTTTACAGAGACATGGAGGTGAACAAAATCACGGTGAGCCGTTGGGCGGGGCGTCTGTCATCATAGCAGCAAAGTCGCGCAAATGTGTCCGATAACCTCCCGCGTGCCAGCCGGCCGCACACCGCTGACTCCTGCAATGCTGGATCGTGCGGACAGTCATTCGAAGTGGTCAACAGATCATAATCAAATATCTTACTGCACAACTGGACATCCCTGTTGGTAGTGCTATCACGCTCGTCCACCAGTTGGGATACTCAAAGGTGTGTTCCTGGTGGGTTCCACGCAGCATGACGAAAGACCATAAGGAGCAATGATGGACCATTTGTGCGGAATACCTTGCCCGTTACGAGGCAGTTTTTAGATGAACATCGTCGTAGGCGATCACTTCGAAACGGAAACAAAACGGCAATCCATGGAGGAGATCCACACCACTTCTCCTCCGAATAAAAAGTTCAAAACCGCGCTCTCAGCCGGTAAAGTCATGGAGACCTTCTTCTGTGGTCGTGAAGGGGTTATTTTGTTTGATGTCCACACTATTGTGCAACTGTCAACTCTCAAGCGGTTTCTGCTACTCTTAGGAAACTGAAGCGGCTGCAGCGTGTTCGGCGCCACAAAAATGCAAATGAACTGTACCTTCTCCATGACATCGCAAGGCCTAGATCACAAAACTTCTCTGGACTGTTCCTCCTTACCCACTCTACAGCCTGCGCCATGCACATTCAGACTTCCATCTGTTTGGCCTAATGAAGGATGCACTGTGCCAGAAGCAGAACGTGGGCGATGCACACGCTACTGTAGCGGCACCACAGGTTAAGATAGTAAAGGTAGATTTAGTGCAACATTCCTGGGCGCACAAGCTACAGCCAGGCACGGGCCTGTTGACAGTAAGTTACGCTGACCAGTGGTTGCAAAGTAGAATGGAGGCCACATTGAACCGCTGAAAACAGTAAATGCAGCAGTTTGCATGTCACAAGTTACAGGCAGAAGGGGCCCACTGGGGCAACCCAGGCGTTGTGCGTAGGTGACTTGGAGCAGCGCATTAGCAAAACAAAGGCGCACAGCCGAGTATAAATAGGTGCCGTTTTCTAACGAGGTTCATTCAAGTGTGGCAGCTCTCCTGGATGGCGAGGCACGTCACACCACCAACTACACGCAGCAGCAGATGGGGTACCAGCATTCCAGTCCACGGCGGGTCGTTGATTCAACCCCCTGAGGCAGACACGGGGTCCGTAGCCAGCCAGCCAGTGGTGGGCCACTCCATGGCTTGCTACTGTGGGCAGTCGTCCTGGCTTCCAACACACACCAGAGGCATCCTGAGGTGACAGCCACAGATTCGGACGCCGGATCGCGGACAATCGTAGTCACCGCATTCTTAACCAGGCCGGCAAGAAGGACGCAGCAGGCAGCCTGCAGCTCACACCGAGCAGCGCTGAGTCTGCAGGGACGCAGATCGCTGAGCCAGCTGCCGGCATCCTGAAGACGACGCAACTCCACTGGCGTACAGGGGCGGCTCGACACAGCATTGCATTGCGCAGGCCGCTGGGGTGCTTCCTCAGCATTGCGAGGCCCTGTGATGCAGACCAAGAGGAACAGGAGCACTGTAGTTGGAAACAATAAATCATTTGGAAAGTGAAACTTCCTGGCAGATTAAAACTGTGTGCCCGACCGAGACTCGAACTCGGGACCTTGCCTTTCGCGGGCAAGTGCTCTACCATCTGAGCTACCGAAGCACGACTCACGCCTGGTACTCACAGCTTTACTTCTGCCAGTATCTCGTCTCCTACCTTCCAAACTTTACAGAAGCTCTCCTGCGAACCTTGCAGAACTAGCACTCCTGAAAGAAAGAATATAGTGGAGACATGGCTTAGCCACAGCCTGGGGGATGTTTCCAGAATGAGATTTTCACTCTGCAGCGGAGTATGCGCTGATATGAAACTTCCTGGTAGATTAAAACTGTGTGCCCGACCGAGACTCTGCAAGGTTCGCAGGAGAGCTTCTGTAAAGTTTGGAAGGTAGGAGACGAGATACTGGCAGAAGTAAAGCTGTGAGTACCGGGCGTGAGTCGTGCTTCGGTAGCTCAGATGGTAGAACACTTGCCCGCGAAAGGCAAAGGTCCCGAGTTCGAGTCTCGGTCGGGCACACAGTTTTAATCTGCCAGGAAGTTTCATATCAGCGCACACTCCGCTGCAGAGTGAAAATCTCATTCTGGAAACATCCCCGAGGCTGTGGCTAAGCCATGTCTCCGCTATATCCTTTCTTTCAGGGGTGTTAGTTCTGCAAGGTTCGCAGGAGAGCTTCTGTAAAGTTTGGAAGGTAGGAGACGAGATACTGGCAGAAGTAAAGCTGTCAGTCTCGGTCGGGCACACAGTTTTAATCTGCCAGGAAGTTTCATATCAGCGCACACTCCGCTGCAGAGTGAAAATCTCATTCTCACATTTGGAAAGTTTTCACCGAGTTTTAATATGGCACCTCCTGGCACCCATCCACTACACTACTGAGGAAGCAAGATGGTACCACTAGAGGGGTACCATGCGGGAATACAGACCCTCCTGCAAATGTGGCAAACCCAAAATAATGGGGAATAATATGTTTTGTTGGAATCCTGAATAAAACCAATCTGTTTTCTGAAGAAAATATGTTGCATTACTTAATAAAATCCTCTCTTTCTTTTTATGAAAATGAACTGTTAAAGCTTGTGTGAAATTCTGATCTCACTCCCATCAAACCATCAAAACTGCTAAAGCACCTGGACAGTTACCGTGCTACCCACTGTGTACTCGCCATCTGGTGGCATAATACTGCGCCACAAACACAGGCAGCGCAAACTGTGCTTATCCAGCACATGGCCGACAGCAGAACTGCCAGTGAAAATGCATTTGGTTTCTTCGTGCTCATTCAGTGGCTATTGCATCTCAGTGTTGCTGGAAAGGACCACTGCCAATTACATAGTTTAAAGGTCATATTTTGACAGTGGACAGTTCCAATTTGCTTATTGGGAAGTATCATAAATATGCAGCGCCTCACACCTTACATAATCCTCCCACACAGCAAAAGACAGAAATATGTGATGACATAAAATTCATCACATACACCTACAATTTTGGTAAGCAGTCCATTGGAATCTGAGGACTCATTCACAGATCATTTCACATGATCCCTTTGGAATAATGGGTAGCACTGACCTCGGGTGATTTGACGGGCCAGGAAACAAGTGTTCCTTGACTAATTTCAGGTACAAGAAATTATGGCACTAGATCGTTGCAGAGATATCCACTGAAGTGAAGAGGCACTCATAAAACTGGAACACATCTTGGTACATACTGATGTCAGTATACAAAGCATTGAAAGAGTACATGACGAAAATGTTGGAGCTGGGTCGATATACGAGATCCCCTAACACGTCCCATTCTTGCTACAATTCAGCTCACTGAATTTTGTGAATTCCTTTGATGACAGAACACGAATTGTGAGTGTCGGCTTGTCATTTGTTTTTCGCAAAATATAATTTATTCTCAGCTGTGTTCTTGTGAAATGCATGTTAATGTAATCTTATCATTTTTTTGCTATGTTTCACTTATTTTTATTACAAACATGAATTTTAATTCGTAGTTCTCCCTCTCTGGACCATGCCAGATAGTGACCACTGTTGTCCTACGATTACTGAAGTGACACAAGCCACCTTGTGGCAAGCTAATATTCGCCCATTTTCCTGCGCGTGTTGGATGGTCTCGACAACCGTTAGACTCAGCGTGTTATGTTCATTCCATCCAACTGCGTAGACCAATGGCCGGCCGGTGTGGCAGTGCGGTTCCAAGCACTTCAGTTTGGAACCGCGTGACCGCTACGGTCGCAGGTTCGAATCCTGCCTCGGGCATGGATGTGTGTGACGTCCTTAGGTTAGTTAGGTTTAAGTAGTTCTAAGTTCTAGGGGACTGATGACCTCAGAAGTTAAGTCCCATAGTGCTCAGAGCAATCTGAACCATTTTCGTAGACCAATGAATGAGTCATGGAGTTCTACCGAGTTGACAAGTAACCTGCAAGCGGAAGTTATTCCGCCTTTCGCGACTGTAATATAATATTATTTGGACCAGATGTGTACTCTGTTTCTTCAAACATACTCAATTATCACTGTAAGAATTGTGATTTTTATGTAGTTCCAACATTTTTTTGGGAAAGTATCTACAGTGTTTGATTTAAATTTCTATAATTTATACTGGTGACCATTATCGAACGTAGCAGTTCATATTCAAACCAGACCTGCGCTAAAAGTGCTTACCAAAGGAAAACTCCAGTGACGTATCTACATAACGTCTGCGCAGCACATAATCCTACATCAGATACGGGGAATTCTTGTAACATACGTGCTACATTAAACAGCAGTTTCGCATATGGCCAGAATTCACTAATTCAGAGACAGAGAGCCACTCAGCTCAGGGGTATCGAAATAGTCTCCTGTCACACTTGCTCCTAGCAATGAGTGACTGACAGTCTGTACAAGAAAATTCATTGACATAAAACCTGGCCAGCGGCGGGCAGCCACAGAGTCCGCACCAAACGCGACAAGCAACAAACAACAAGGCAATACTTATAACATTCCAATTTCCGCTGTCTCTTCAATCTAGAGGTTGCGGTGTTTCCTGGAGGAAGTCTTATGTTTAAATTGCTACGCTACGTCTAGCGGTAAATAGCGTGTCGTCTAATCGAAACATCTTGCAGTCGAAATCTTTCTTTCGCTTATGCCATAGTCCCGTAGCGATCGCACGGTCGTCATGGTTACAACGGATTTGGCAAGGTTAGTTTTAGGGATGGCTGGATGCCCTTCCTGCCGCCACCCTGTACCCCCAAGGATGGAATCAGTGTACCCCAACTGTCTGCGTCTAGTGTGAATCGTGAGATAGTGTGGGCGTGTTGCAAATGTCTGCGACGCATGTATCTGAGGCGGAACGTGGGGACCAGCCCGGTATTCGCCAAGCGGGATGTGGAAAACCGCCTAAAAGCCAGATCCAGGCTGGCTGGTACACCGGCCCGCGTCGTTAATCCGCCGTGCAGATTCGAACCGGGGCCGGCGCGCCTACCCGAGTCCAGGAAGCAGCGCGATAGCGCTCTCGCCTACCCTGGCGGGTCATCTTGCAGTCGAAATCTCTCGTTGCCTAAATCTTTATAGCCCCTTTATTCTCAATGCTTTAGTTCTGACTGTAACGGTAGCACAATGTATTTCACTTTCTGACACGCCCGTTTCTGTCCAATATCATTTTTGTGACAGATTTCTTGGCAGACTGTCTGCCTTTGAATACTGCAACCGACAGATACATTGATCTGCCAGAATATTATGAGCACTGACCTACTACCGATATACACCCATCCGGGCCATAACAGCGTTACTTGGCGTGAAATGACTGCGAGTCAGACACACGGACGGCGCATGTAGTATCATTGACCGTGTTGTCCTTGTGTAGAATGGGAAAGGCGCGTGATCTGTCTGTATTTGAAAAGGGCAGACTGTGATGGCCCGCAGGCTCAGCACGAGCATTTTGGAAACTTCACAGTATTTGGGTATTGAGGAGTGCTGTGGTGTCTTCAACACATGGCAAAACCAAGGTGAAACCACGCCCAGACGTCGGGGTTGGGCAGTAACCCCTCATTACAGATATCGGACGTCGTAGGCTGGGCAGAGTAAAGTAGGATAAGTGGCGAACTGTGGCGGAACTAACATAAAACATTAATGCTGGGCAGAGTACAAGTGTGAATGAACACGCACTGCACAGGACACTCCTAACAATGGGCCTCCGCAACCGATGACCCATGCATGTGCGAACGTTAACACCACGGCATCAGCAACTACGGCTGAAAAAGACACGTGACCATCGGCACTGAACTTCGGCGTAATGACGGAGCGTTATAAAGTGTAATGAATCCCGATACCTTCTTCATCATGCATATGGGAGGACACGAATTCGTCGTCTTCCAGGCATACAGCTCGTTTGTCAGCTGTACTACGCGTCGGAGACAAGCTGACGCCGGCTGCATTGTGTAGTGAAGGAGAATCACATGGGCATCAGTGGGTCCAGTGGAGCTCGTGCAAGGCACCATGATGCCCAAGGAGTATCGTACACCGGTTGCAGACCACGTACACCCCTTCATGATGATCATGTTTCACAACGGCAGTGGCATTTTTCAGCAAGATAATGCGCCATGCCACAAGGCCAGGAGCGTGATGGAGTATTTCGAGGAACACAGTGCAAAACTGGACTGCGTAAGAGTAGGACTATTTAAAAATTGGGACTTTGCACGGCCGCTGAAGACCGGGCAGTTGAGCGCTCCACAAACGAAACGTCATCATTATCATCATCGAGGAATACAGTGGCGAGTTCGAGTTGATGAACTGCCCCCCCCCCTATCCCCTATCCCATCTCGCCAGATCTGAACCCTATCGGAACATTTAGGATGTGACTGAACGTGGAGTCAGAGCTCATCGCCCCCTTCCCAGGATTTAAGCGAATTAGGTGCAAGTGTGGAAATCCCAGCAGCGGCCTACCAAGGCTTCATTGCTTCCACACCACGATGCGTCACCGCTGTTATTCATGCCAAGTGTGGAGATACCGGCTATTAGGTAGCTGGTCATAATGTTCTGGCGTTCAGTATACATCCAAGTCCCACGTCGTGGCATCCGGCTGTAGCTGCGGGGCTCGCCCTGTCTCGAAAGTTTCAGCCACGGCTCAGAGCTCTGGAGAGTGTAAAAGTTTTACTGTTGTTAACTGATACTTCACAAAAAAGCCCTGCGGTCTGCATTTCGCGCTCGTTATCAACGGAAGCAGACAATCCATTTTTATTTGATGAGTGCTATGTTTCATTAATATGCAAGATATGACTCAAAATTAATTTTATATTTTGTGATCCGATCAGAATACGTCACTACAGTGTTTAATTTTATTATACCTCGTTTCTTTTGCCCTTAAAAAGTGATTTTCATACAGTATTTCGTCACGAGTACGAATGTGTTCCTCAAATCGTAGGGAATAGCTGTGGTGTAATGAGTTTTACTGTCGTTTTTCGATTTCTTATGGTAAATGCATGCGATAAACTGTGTGAATATCTCGAAGAGCATTCTCTATAGCAATGCAGGCACACTACACATTTTAAGGTCCACTGATGGCGACCTTCACGCATTTCAAAAGGAATATAAAAGGTATAATGGTTCAAATGCCTCTGAGCACTATAGGACTTAACATCTGAGGTCATCAGTCCCCTAAAACTTAGAACTACTTAAACCTAACTACCCTAAGGACATCACACACATCCATGCCCGAGGCAGGATTCGAACCTAGCGTTCGCGTGGTTCCAGACTGTAGCGCCTATAACCGCTAGCCACGCAGGCCGGCATAAAAGGTATAAAATCAGACTGAAACTATCAAATTGCTCACTTTTGAAGCTACGCGGAATGGAAGGAAATTGTTAACATCGTTGTTAACAAAGGTCTATAAGAGAGCCTAATTACTATGGTACAGATTTAACACAAAGGAACTATATTTAATTCATAACCATTCTCCGGTCATTCAAATTCGTGTCGTCGATGGTCGAGTCGAAGATCTTCAGAGACGTTTTTATAGTGGAGAAACTTGCTATTTACAAATCAAACGTCTATGACCATAAACATAACATACTGAGTCGAGCTTCTCAGAAGACGTAATATGTAGAGACTCCCTTCAGATTTCATCTAACAATTTGCATCTCCATTAAAGAAGACGGAACATAAGAACTTAGAGTGCTCTGATCTGCCTTCAATCAGAACTGGAAACTCACGCCACCATTGCATCACAAGTCACGTGGGGAACCAGTAAGCTAACGAGACGTTTCTGGGAGATGATGTATCACATCGCAGTATTGGTCTCTGTCTCATAATGGAACGTTAAAGATAAAAACTGTTATTAATTATGTGAAGTTGTAACCTACCCCTCACTTATCGACCTTAATGACAGTGAAAAATTTAACCGCGTGTACCTAATGGAAATTTGGGAAAAGCAATCGTCACCGAAGTTAATCCGTCGGTAAAGAGGGAGGAAAGGGTTACATCTAAATGAAAGGAAAAATGCAAATGAAACTGGTGGAAATTAATTTTGAAAAGGGGTAAAGTTAATGATGAAAGTAAATGTGCGGCCGTTACGTTAACAATTAACTAGCGGTAATTAGATATTTGAGATTTGGGGGAAATTACGGTCGCCAGTCCTAAGGACAATTACTATAGTAACTGAAAAAGAAAGGTAATTACACATATAATTAGCACTAGAAGCGTGGCAACTGAAGGTTGACACGTGTAGTGTGAAAACTGACAGTTTGTCAGAAGTAAAAACTTTCGCTGCACTCTGACTTAATTTAGCAAAAGAATTAATAAAACCGGAAAACTGAAAGTTAATTTAGTGACTGAAATTAATAAGAAGCTTTCTTTCTTAAGCACATCGAAATTCAGTAAAATACGGTTAGTCTTGGACTACCTCAACAATCATTTCAAAAGCTACTTGAATCTACGCAATTTAGAAATAAGAGATTTAGCTTTGAACTTGAATTAAATGATTCTGAACAATTATCAATAGTAAGATTTAGTACGTACCAAGCTGAGCTGCAGTCACAGGTAAGCTAAAATACGGTAACAAAACTCGCACTCTTAATTTGTGCTTGCGTAATCTAAATATTGTAGCCAGCTATGAATACTTAAACTGAACTTTGAAATTAAAGCAGTGAAATGGAATGATTGTACTTTAATGCTGGCATCTGAATTTCAACGACACTCGGGCTGATTTCGGAAAAGGAAGGGACCCTGCTTGGTAATGCAATTGGGACAATGAGCAACAAAGGTTCATGCTAAGTTGCTGTAATTTTAAAAGTTCGAAAAGCTGAGGTCTGCCATACAGTTCTAAAACTTTACGTGCTTGCAGTCGTCCTTGTTGGTTGATTGAAGGTTTGAAGCCGTCGATCGAGGAGGTGGCGGCAGTCACTCATTGTCGGCCGTCGCTGTTGCAGAAGCTGGATGTTGGCGCGCCTTCTTCTCGACACGGTCACCAGACGAAACGGGCTCTTGATGTGCGCCAGCTAATGCTTCCCGTCCGCGACACCATGTCAGAAACTATCATCGCAAGTCGAGCGCAATTACATGCTGCCAAACCCCGAAAGCGCGGCAACTCGCGGGAGCTTCACACCACACACCTGCTCCACTCGCTACTCCAGCCAGACTCCCTCTGCCCGCGCTCCACGCGGCAGAGTTAACACTACCAAAGATCCTACACACTTTGATTCTTCACACGACCTATCGATGTAATCGTTCGATAGCAGTTTTCCCTAGGCAAGACCCAGCGTAAAATACAAATAATATTTACGAAACAAACCAATTATACATCGACATAAATGCATAAATATATATATACAAATAGTAAAACAATTACAATATATAAAGAGACAGAAATGTCATATCTTGAGGTAACAAAACAAGGAAAAAAAAATAGTACAATAGATGGAAATAGGAGGATATGCATTTCCAGCGTTACAAAGTACATCAAACCAGGGTCCAAAAATTAAATTTTCTGTCTCAGTGTCTCATCTTACTTGGTGATCATGTAACATAAAGTCATGGGAATGCCAAGTAAATTTAGCGGAACAGTTCGGGAGCATATGCGGAAATAAATGCTGTCTCACAGGATTGCCAAACTATGTTAGTGCTATGGGATAGTCAGGCACGACTTAATACGAGTTTTCAGAGGGGAAGTGCGAGCGCCTTTAATTTTTAAGCAGTGCTACTCTGATAGTTTCTAACGTAGCCTTTCACGGTATCTATATTTCAAGCATTCAGCTAGATTTCATCTAAAAGTAGTAACTTTTTAGCTTTCCGGCGTGGAAAAGCGCTGTTAGCGCCGGTGTTATATGGGGCTGGTGCAAATAAAAAAGGCGCAGAGAACAGAATTTCAGGATACAAAGAATCACAGCAGAGCAAAGGAAATACATTAGTAACGTGACTAATACAGATGTTGAAAGTGACCACTATTCATCTCTTGGCGCTTTTGGGCCCTGATCAGGAAGTTGGACTGCTGGAATTGCTGCATTCTCATCGGAAATGTTCTGCTGCGGTTCTTGAAAACTAGGAGGGTTGTTGCGATGCACCTTAAACTGGATGGCTCCCCATACAAAGTAATCGCTCACTGACAGACCAGGTGACCTGGGTGGTTGTCTAGGACCGTGATCAGACTGACCTCTGCTGACTACTCTGTCACGCTTGAAGATTGTTGAATGTCCTCTAAGGTTTAACGCCCTGAACCGGTGTGGGTAACATGACGGGCGAACACGTGGTGTGCACGTCACGGGGTGTGTTTATATGCATACACTCACGTCCAATCGTGTCCACTCTTCCAGGCCACTTCTATTTGCCCCACCCCGTATAATATAAGCGTAGTAACAGCATAGCTAGTGAGTGATATTAGTTTCTGCTCACGAATTTATGGGATTTGAAATATTGAAATACATAATTTTCAATCATGATTACTGTTTCCCCATAATACAAATGAATAAAACGCTTACGACTACTCTGATACTTTACAACGAAAGCTTATTTCAGTGGAATGAAAAGTAATTGAGAATCAGTCTTCCGCACACGTCACAAAACAGTAAGATGTCAAACAATTTCCGCCTCAGAATCGATTGCGTCTACGCGCAGTCTTGTGCTGCATACAGACAGAGTTTCACGACTCTCACGTGAATGCAGAAGTATGTTGGTTGGAATGGATGCAAGAAGATTGCGAGATTCGTACGATGATTCAGAAGAAAAGAAACTGAAAATTATGTTCATTACCACAGAAGCTAAACTGTGAGTGCGGGAAGTGTACAATTCTGTGCTGTCACCTTAAAATCCGTGAATACATATAATGCATGCTAGCTCTCCCATTCATTGCTTTCGTAATGTTCCCTTCTTGTATGGTCCCTAAAACACGAAAAGAATCTACATCCACGTCAATGGTGGTTCCTTCGGATCTTTCTAGCTTTTTTTTGTGCTCTTTCTTGGTACTTGCAAAACAGACAACTGTGCCTGCTTCCACGAGATACTGGATCGAGTTTGCCAAACAGCTTACAGACTGTATTCGAAATCAAATGAAATACACTCCTGGAAATTGAAATAAGAACACCGTGAATTCATTGTCCCAGGAAGGGGAAACTTTATTGACACATTCCTGCGGTCAGATACATCACATGATCACACTGACACAACCACAGGCACATAGACACAGGCAACAGAGCATGCACAATATCGGCACTAGTACAGTGTATATCCACCTGTCGCAGCAATGCAGGCTGCTATTCTCCCATGGAGACGATCGTAGAGATGCTGGATGTAGTCCTGTGGAACGGCTTGCCATGCCATTTCCACCTGGCGCCTCAGTTGGACCAGCGTTCGTGCTGGACGTGCAGACCGCGTGAGACGACGCTTCATCCAGTCCCAAACATGCTCAATGGGGGACAGATCCGGAGATCTTGCTGGCCAGGGTAGTTGACTTACACCTTCTAGAGCACGTTGGGTGGCACGGGATACATGCGGACGTGCATTGTCCTGTTGGAACAGCAAGTTCCCTTGCCGGTCTAGGAATGGTAGAACGATGGGTTCGATGACGGTTTGGATGTACCGTGCACTATTCAGTGTCCCCTCGACGATCACCAGTGGTGTACGGCCAGTGTAGGAGATCGCTCCCCACACCATGATGCCGGGTGTTGGCCCTGTGTGCCTCGGTCGTATGCAGTCCTGATTGTGGCGCTCACCTGCACGGCGCCAAACACGCATACGACCATCATTGGCACCAAGGCAGAAGCGACTCTCATCGCTGAAGACGACACGTCTCCATTCGTCCCTCCATTCACGCCTGTCGCGACACCACTGGAGGCGGGCTGCACGATGTTGGGGCGTGAGCGGAAGACGGCCTAACGGTGTGCGGGACCGTAGCCCAGCTTCATGGAGACGGTTGCGAATGGTCCTCGCCGATACCCCAGGAGCAACAGTGTCCCTAATTTGCTGGGAAGTGGCGGTGCGGTCCCCTACAGCACTGCGTAGGATCCTACGGTCTTGGCGTGCATCCGTGCGTCGCTGCGGTCCGGTCCCAGGTCGACGGGCACGTGCACCTTCCGCCGACCACTGGCGACAACATCGATGTACTGTGGAGACCTCACGCCCCACGTGTTGAGCAATTCGGCGGTACGTCCACCCGGCCTCCCGCATGCCCACTATACGCCCTCGCTCAAAGTCCGTCAACTGCACATACGGTTCACGTCCACGCTGTCGCGGCATGCTACCAGTGTTAAAGACTGCGATGGAGCTCCGTATGCCACGGCAAACTGGCTGACACTGACGGCGGCGGTGCACAAATGCTGCGCAGCTAGCGCCATTCGACGGCGAACACCGCGGTTCCTGGTGTGTCCGCTGTGCCGTGCGTGTGGTCATTGCTTGTACAGCCCTCTCGCAGTGTCCGGAGCAAGT
Source organism: Schistocerca piceifrons (assembly GCF_021461385.2). Classification (NCBI taxonomy): domain Eukaryota; kingdom Metazoa; phylum Arthropoda; class Insecta; order Orthoptera; family Acrididae; genus Schistocerca; species Schistocerca piceifrons. Next base: position 1,196,739,069 of record NC_060138.1, read on the forward strand.
ATGGTGGGTCTGACACACCAGTGTCAATGTGTTCTTTTTTCCATTTCCAGGAGTGTATACACTTGATAAAGCGTAATTTCCATCTTGGTTTACGTATATGTGTAAATAAAAGCAAGAAGAAACCGCAATTAATCCATTGGCATAACTCATTTGAACAGTAGAAGAAAAAATTTATGAAACATAGTCATCCTTTTACAGCTGTAGCACTACAACCAGCAGCTGAACCAATTGTAAACCATAGTCATGGTAACAAATTTTGTAGGTATCTATAGCAGTGGCAGCTTCGATACTACCTGCTCGATTCTTGAGTAATATACTGTGATGTGAATTTGACTATCGTCACGGTGTAAATCAACAGACATTATTACAAAGTTCTGCCTGCATCACAGACCTCCCGTCGACGGTTTTTTTAATTGGGATTTCCCCTATTATCCTGGAAACGAGACGCCGAAGTAAATGTAGGCTACATAATCTACGCGGTGAAATATCCAACATAATCTTTTTCCAGATTTACTGGTCATGTTCATCCATATCAAATATGGTATGGAAGGTCTTAAAAGTGAAGGAATAACAATAATAATAGTAACAATAACAGAAAAATAATCAATGAAGTTTTTTGCACAACAGAAGAAGGCTGACGATAAAAGATAAAAATAAGGAAAAATAGGCTGACCGTTCAGCTGGTGCAATGCAAAAGTTTTTTTAGCATTTCGTTACTGAATTTCGTGCTGACTATTTACAGAGAAAAAAGAAAAAAAAAATGATGCAATATCCTTCCGCAGCCCCACGAGGTCTGACCAGAAACTACCCTTGTCTTAGCAGATGAGGCGAGCAAACATGGCGCAGCTTCTTTTGTCTTTCTACCATCGCTCTAGTGGTAGTTAATACAGACTAGAGGCACTACCAAAGCAGTTGAAATTTAAGCGTATAACTACCTTCCCAGGATCAAAAACTCAGATTTACTATCTCGATGTCATATAAACGTGATGACTATTCAGATTACTGCATCAGCACGAGAAGAGAATATTACGAAAATTTGGCAGGATCACCCAGCACCAATTCCAAAAGTGAGAGAACCATCATGAGGTGCCAAGCATTGTTAGCAATCAAGCCAGGTCTCACCTGCACTAGCTCTATGAAGAACTCCACGGACAGCTCACAACGCCGTCACTGCTATCCACAAACTGCTCCAACCAGCCCTCAGTGGAACTTCGCTACAAGGTGCCGACCTAAGGGACAGCTTCAGACAGACAGCCGATTACGTCACTGAAAAATACGCATGAAGTGCACACTTATCCTGTTCGGCTTGTAGCGAAAGCTTATTTTTAAAAAATCTAAAGATGTGTGCAAAATAACCGCGACCAAAATGTCAACAAATAGTTAAGATACTACGCACTGTTGCAGAGAAATGGACAATATCTGCATCCGGCCTTGTGTTGTATGCAGCCAGAATATCAGGAATGTGAAGTTATTATGGATAATAGACTAATAATTCGATATCACAATGTACTAAATGTTATTGTGCATTCACAAGGAAAAATTGAATGTATGACTGTTGCTGCAGAAAGAAAACAGAAGAAATAAGCGACTGTGCAGTTGTGCCCTTTAATATGTTTCTTACCTCCAGATCTACCATAGCTGAGGCATACTAACATGGTTATTCATTGCCTCTGCGATTCTCCCCCGCCCCCTGCCCCCTCCATCTTGGTTGATATCGAGGTGTTGAACCAAAATACAGATTTTTGTCACTCACACTTGCTTCGAATCTGTTGATGGACTTTCTCTTGTTTTGTTGGTGATGTAGGTTGTTATTCGCGACGATTGGTTTCCTGTGAGGTTGCCAGCAGGTATATGTCATGGAGGGTGACAATTAGCTGTTGAGTTGAAGTGACAACGAAATGCCGCGCGGGATTAGCCGAGCGGTCTAAGGTGCTGCAGTCATGGACTGTGCGGCTGGTCCCGGCGGAGTTTCGAGTCCTACCTCGGGCATGGGCGTGTGTGTTTGTCCTTAGGATAATTTAGGTTAAGTAGTGTGTAAGCTTAGGGACTGATGACCTTAGCAGTTAAGTCCCATAAGATTTCACACTCATTTGAACATTTTTCTTTTAAATTATGTGCCCAAGGCATTGCTGCAGTAAACACTCTCTCATTGCCGTAATCGTAGGTGAAGTACATAACTCACAACCTGAAACGTGAGAGCAGGCGTAGCTTATAAACGAAACGGCCTTTTTGGAATCAAAATAGTTTACTTTACTAACCCAGTGTTATATTTTAAGTGGGAACTATTTAGAATATTTCATCGAGCTGAGAAAATCAAGCAAAGCAGGATCAGTCACTCCCACATCCGCAAATCACTGTCATAACAGCAGAGCAACTAAACAATACCTACGACATTGCAAAGTCTTGACTACGGTAGAGGCAAGAAAAATGCGTTTTCGTAGCTGGAAACGTGCGTGACTGGATCCGTACATCCAACGCAGCACACTGTCTCGCGCGAGATTCTGTTTTCTCGTGGTGGTCATGAAATACTGTTTGTATCTGGCACAAGACTGCACATAGACACAGTCGATTTCTCTAGGCAAAGTGTTTCATACTTTACTGTTTCGTGACATGTCAGGGAAGGTTGGTTTCCAATTACTTTTTATTCCCTTGAAATAAGCTTTCGCTGTAGACTGTCAAAGTAACTGTTTTATTCCTTTGTATTTTGGGGAAATTGCAATCGTGATGGAAAATTGTGTACCTCAGTATTTCATACGTCATACGCTGCATGAACGGAAACCAATATCAGTATCTTTGCTATTACTGTGCTGAAACTATGTAACACCGGCATTAACAGCCCCCTTCCACGATGGAAAACTTCAAAAATGAGGACTTCAACATTAAATGTAATTGAACGCCTGAAAAACAGACAGCCTGAGAGGCGACTTCAGAAAGTTTCAGAGGATAACGCTGCTTAAAAACCAAAGGCTCTCACATCTCCCACCTGACACCCCGTACAAGTTGAGCACGACAAGCATTTCGCTACATAACTGCCCCTAGCACAGCTAAGGTATGGTAATATGCTTGTCAACATCTGTCCATCCTGTGACAGCGCAGTTACTTTCGCATGCGGTCCTGAATTGTTCCGCTGTGTTCACTTGGCCTTCCATTTCCACTTCGATGAATTATGCTACATAATCATCGTGTAACGTGAGACACTGAGGCAGAAAATTTAATGGTTTTACTCTAGGATTGCCGTACTTTAGGTAAGTAACAACTGCACTTAACTCAAATGTTGCTTTATGAGGCTAAACGAAAAATAATGCAATGACATACACCAGATCCCAGCAGCAACTCGTTAGCTCTGTCGTTTCACACATGTGATGCAGGGGCGGTGTAAGTTTCGAGATTTGATCGCAGTGCAGACCAATCGACTCTACGGTCCTATGATCCGTTTTCAGAATGAGATTTTCACTCTGCAGCGGAGTGCGCTCTGATATGAAAATTTCCTGCCAGATTAAAACGATGTACCGGGCCGAGACTCGAACTCAGGACCTTTGCCTTTCGCGGACAAGTGCTCTACCAACTGCGCTACTCAAGGACGACTCGTGATCCGTCCCCACAGCTTCAGCAGATGTTTTGGAAACATCCCCCAGGCAGTGGATAAGCCATGTATCCGCAATATCCTTTCTTCCAAGAGTGCTAGTTCTGCAAGGTTCGCAGAAGAGCTTCTGTGATGTTTGGAAGGTAGGAGACGAGGAACTGGCAGAATTTAAGATGTGGGGACGCGTCGTGAGTTGTGCTTGGGTAGCTCAGTTCGTAGAGCACTTGCCCGAGAAAGGCAAAGGTCCCGAGTTCTAGTCTCGGTTGGCACACAGTTTTAATCTGCCAGGAACGTTTCATGATCCGTTTTATTTAATGCAACTGTAGATTGTTAGAAGAAACTCTTTAACAAAATCTGAAGAGAACCTTTACACGCTAAGTCTTCTCACATTCTCGACACAGTACTTTGTGTTAATGGTCATAGATGTCTGTTTTGTGAATAAAAAGCTTCTTTACCATGAAAATGTCTCTGAAGAACTTCGATTCCATCGCCAACAACACGAATTTGAGTTTTATTCGTCACGGAGAACCCATATTGCTGGAGAATAGTTATCGGGTAAATATAGTTCCTCTGTGTTAAATCTGTGTAATAGCAATTCAAAAAATGGTTCAAACGGCTCTGAGCACTATGGGACTTAACATCTGAGGTCATCAGTCCCCTAGAACTTAACCTAACACACACATCCATGCCCGAAGCAGGATTCGAACCTGCGACCTGCGACAACGGCGTTAGAAACCTCCATCCACTCTGATTAGCTTGAAAACTGTTCAGTATTGTTAGTTTCAATCTAATTCAGTAACTGGAATATAAGTTAAGTCCTCCATGAATTCGTATGTGGACCTCAAAATGTGCAGTGTGCCTTGTTGCTATAGAGCATGCACTGCAAGATATTTACACGGTTTATCGTATATATTTGCCCTCAGAAATCAAACCGCAACAATAAAACTCATTACGCCACAGTAACTGACTGTGACTTGACAAAAACCGCTTCTAAAAAGAAAGAAATGAAATATAGATTAATAATAACATAAAACAAGGTAGTGAGGTATTCTGCTTGGATCACAAACTATAAAATCACAAAGAACAAAATTAATTTTCAGCCATACTCACGTCTTGCATATTTATATAACACAATGCTCATTCTATAAAAGTGGATCGTCTGATTCCACAGTTATCGATTGTGAAACGCAAATCATAGGCTTTTATTTTGGAACATCATTCAACAGCTACGCATTTTATACTCTCCAAACCGATGAGCGGTGGCTGGCACTTTAGGCACAGGGTGAATGACCCCAGCTCCGTTGCGACAGCCTCTACCGGATGCCAGCAAGTGGGACCTGGAGAGGTCTGACACATGCCACGTTCAAAGGCAGTCTGCCAAGAAATCTGTCGCAGAAGTGTTATTGGGTGCAAGTGTTGTTACCGATGTGTCAAGAAGTGTAATACGTTATAGATGTGCTACCATTACACTCAAGACTTCCATTATTAAGACGAAATGCGCTATCAAACTTCAGGCGATCAGCAGTTTCGTCTGCGAGACGTTTCATTCGATGACGTGCTGTTTACCGCTACACCACTGCTGTAGACGAAGCGTAACAACTCGAAGAGAAGATAAGACTTCCACCAGGACACTGAAAGCGAAATATGGCCTTTATTACCCATTATTAACGCTGTCAGTACGTCAGAAAGTAGTTCAATACGTAACAACAAAATTTTTGCCCATTTACCCAGTAACGTTAAACCTCTGACAGGTAACAAAGGTACTTCTAAAACTAAAAATCTAAACTCCTCCCGAACAGGCCATGAAGACCCAACGGTACCGACCGGCCGCCGTGTCATCCTCAGACCACAGGCGTCACTTGATGCGGTGTAACCTCCCCACCGTAATTTAAAAGAAATAAAGACAATACTTAATACAAATGGGAGCCAAACATAACCTCCCTGCAATTAAATTTAATGACAATAAAAGTGAGAATCGCAATCTGACTCAAGTATAAGTTCTTCATAAAGAAATTAAGGTCCATTCAGTGATAATGATTATTCAATTAAACCGAAATATCGGTCTTTGGCCCTGTGCAAAAAAATCAAAATTAAATTCTTACCTCATTGCAACACCTAGTCAAATTTCTGCTCTTGTTGTTGCGCACCGCTTGGAGGAACTGCATTGCAAATAATAATATTCCTTTTTTTTTGTAATCTAATTGAAAACTGAAACTTTTGTTTAGGGGAAGTGGAACGAAATAGTTAATTCAATAAAAAATGAAAATTTTTATGTAAAATTGCTTTTGAAATCAAAGTTATTATTGGGGGCACTTGTTGAAAATTAGTTACAATAATTAAACTTTACATTATCCGATGATTATCTTAATTAACAGTATACCTCATTCAGCATCTTGACCAGTGTTGTCGCCAGACCACATCACGCAATCCCACTGGACTGCTACCACTGACCGACCGCTCTGCATGACGACTACTAGCGTACTGCACGCGACGACTACTGACAGAGTACAGCTCTCAACTAGACAGAGCTACAGACTCGCAACGACAGACCGGCAGACTGAGAACCGCTCGCAACACTCGCGCGGTCAAGCGCATACTCTCTGGTCGCAGATGCTACAATGCCTCGCCATCGCTGCTATGTTACATACGTGTTTCATAACCCTCCACTGGGGGGGCAAAAATTTGGCAGCGATGGTGAGTCATGTGGACTTGCCAAGCGCGGCAAAATTTTTCTTTAATTAACAAAATTCTACAACTTACAGAATATTTAAATGTTGTGCACACGCACTAAGTACAAAATATATCAGACAAAGACAAAATGTGAGTACAAAACATAGTAGCAAATCAGAAAAATGTATACACAAATTATTTGACAGATAACAAAGTGCACAGGCACTGAGAAAAAAAATTCTTTAGCATATTCAGAACAAATAAACAGACTGGCAAAATATTATGTTGACAAGTGACATGAGTGCACATGCACTGCAGTTGAGAACATATCAGTAATTGATGAAATGTATGTACAATTAGTAACAAATGACATACGTGCATTCGCATTAAAGTATTGAATATACAGAATAGTAGAAATCATATTGAAAAATGAGAAATGTGTACAGGCACTGAAGTTCAGTAGAAAACATATTAACACCTAACAGAAGTGCACATGCTCTGTAGTTCAGAAAATAAAAATGTGTATACAATATAAAAGACAAAAGTGCACATATACTGTACTTCAGAACAAATCAAAAAAATGTCTTTAGCATTTTGGCAAAAATAAACATAATAGCAAAAAAATCATGTCCAAAGTGCACACGCACTGAAAAAATGTCTTTAGCATTGGCAAAAAAAAAAAAAAAAATCATGTCGACCAGTGACATAAGTGTACTCACACTGGAATTCAGCGAATCGAAAAAAAAAAATGTATAACTCACGAACATAAATGATGTTAACCAAAAAAAAATTTTTTTTTTTTTTATGTGACAAGAATCAGGATAGGAAAGGGAAGGATTGCATCATGGTTGTAGCACTTTAGATTGCACACAGTTGCTCTGAAAGTCCATAGCTTTCCACAGAAGTACAACACCAAGTGACACAACTTGAAGTTCTTTTCCCATCAGAATTTATCAGTGTAGCCAAGACACCGAACTGTCGTAGTAATGTTCCATGTTTTCATTTTGGCAGTACATTAGGTACACCAAACAGTGGGACCATAATAACGTCTTCATCGCTCACGGTAGTGGACAGCATGTCGTGTCAACACCACGCTCTTACAAGGCACACCCACGTAGAATTAGTGCAAAACCAAAGATAGTGCTCCATGATCACTAGGATAGACAGGACAAATGGACATTGCAGTAATTCAGGGTAGTTAGCTCATGAGGTGAAGGACATCAAGTCACATAATATTGACAATTACAGACTTAATTAGCAGTTTGCGGCATTCATAGCCCAGTTATTGAACATTTCTGTACCAAGTATGTAGTATTACAGAAAAATGTTCATTAATTGTTTTACATAGAATCAGTAGTCTTCTTTTCCTAGTTACAAAGTATAGCATGGTTAATTAATCATTTGTCATTCCAATAGTATTAATCATTAGCCTTTTCCTAATTATAAAGCATTATTAAACAGTCACATTCCTTTCCAGTTGCAAAGTATAATTAAGAATCATTAACCTTCTCCTAATTACAGTTAATTAATCATTTGTCGTTAATTAATCATTTGTCATTCCAATAGTAAGAATCATTAGTCTTCTCCTAATTACAAAGCATTATTAAACAGTAATTAAGATTCATTAGCCTTCTAATTACAAAGCATAGCATCATTTGTCATTTCAATATAGTAAGAATCATTAGCCTTCTCCTAATTACAAAGCATAATTAAACAGTCACATTCATTTCCAATAACAAAGTATGGCATCGTTAATTAATCATTTGTCATTTCAATAGTAATAATCATTAGCTTTTTCCTAATTACAGTTAATTAATCATTTGTCGTTAATTAATCATTTGTCATTCCAATAGTAATCATTAGCCTTTTCATAATTACAGTTAATTAATCATTTGTCATTCTAATATAGTAAGAATCATTAGCCTTCTCCTAATTACAAAGCATTATTAAACAGTAATTAAGGTTCATTAGCTTTCTAATTACAAAGCATTATTAAACAGTCACATTCATTTCCAATTACAAAGTATGAACATTGAAAACAAGAGCTAATTAATGGCATAATTAATAACAATTCATCGCCTGACATTAATTATTGGCACTCAGTGGCCAGCAAGTATTGAATGGAATAAAACATAGTTCATCATTCAGTATTACTCAGATCATTACAAAGTCAATATTAAAATCAGTTAATTACAGTCATAGCATTAATAATCACAGGCATTATAAGTAGTCTCATTACAATAAACAGTGGCAGTTATTAGCTAGTGACAAAGCATTATCTTAAATATATACTTTTTTTTTGTCTCATTAAGAAGTTATTACTCAAGCGACATACTATTCAGAGCTAATCAGTATTATTCAGAATTATCATAAACTAGTGACATTATGTGGGACTGGTAATACATTGCATTGGGATCGCTAATTAATTGCTGAGGCATAACACTATTTGCTTTTGACCTATTGCTGCAAATGAGGATAGGTAACGTCATGAGTCATGAGTCAGCTGTAGCAAGATTATGTAACAAGGCAGTATATGTGATCACATTCATAAATGATAAACACAAATGGGTAAAAAATAAAAATGCAAGTACAAGAACAGGTATAATAAGTAACAGGTTTAGTAAGTATCATGAAAACTTCTCCTGAAAAAATACAAAATGGATTATTGACCTGAAGGAAGAAACGCACACTATGCTGAAAAGTAGTGAACTTCGAATTAACAGGTAGTGAAATGTGTATAAAAATGTGTTCCATAGCTGTCCTTTCCAAAACTTTCCATCATCCTACTAAGCAATGTAACACCTGCTGTCAAAACAAACTGCAACAAATACTTAAATAACTACATAGCATAAATACATAACTTCAACATTATCCTCATCTGTAAAGAAAACTTCATTATCCATCACTTCATTATCCATATTATCATAACTTCAATATTATCATCACCTGTAAAGAAAAACTTCATTATTCATAATACCATTTCCTTCATCATTATTCATCAGTATTAATTATCATCTGCAAAAAATCACTTCATTACTCATTATACAACTATTCCTTATCTCTAGCATATTTCATCACTAAAACTAAGATGTGTAGTTCAGCCTGACAGCCTGCATCAGTCACCTTGTATTCTGAAAGAAAAAATTAGTTAAGACTGCTATTCTGTGATGAGTATTGTATATTCTTGTTAATGCCTGCCAATCCTGATCCATTTACTCTTCCTCATAAAGTTATTGCATCTCCTTTCGTTTATTCCGTAGGTGAAATTCCCATTTCTGTTGAATTTATTTCTTACATGCATCATTTCTTTCTGAAATTCATGAACAAAGATTAATGTCTTGCATTTAAATCCTATACCCACTAAATAATGACTGGTTTATGGTGACACAATTAACCATACAGCATAACATGACAGAAAACGTAATATGTCAAAGACATTGACAGTGTTCAGATGCAGAAATGTACATAGAATATCACAATGCAGCAGCAAAAAATGTAAAACAGTCACGATGTTGAGATGTCATAAGGCAAAAATATGTCAAAGTCGACTGGTGTGTGTTATATCTTAACTATTGCACAGTGCATACAAACAAAACTGAAAACAATCGTACATAAAAAGACAAAATGTGACGTTCGTTGTGTTCAGCTTGTATAGAGGCGAGAATTAAAGACTTTAATGAAAAAAAAATTGTAATGAAATTAACATGTCATTAGCTAACATTGCATAATTAGTCATAAAATACGTAAGTTCGTCTGGAAAAAATATGCACGGTCTGATGTGTAACGACAAGAAGAGCGACCTGCTAACCTTACCTTGCCGGGCACTTGCCAAGAAAAAATACGATAATCATCAGTAATTAGCCAGGTGAAATAATTGCATTAGTAAATGGCATCATAGTGTGTTGAATCGTACAGTGGTTTCACTCAATAAACGGTTTAATGTTTGAGATATGGTGATTGCCTTTCGATTTTCTGGTTCTCAAAGTTTCGACGTGTACAACATTGGGGTGAGGGATGCTGCGAATCCGATATGGACTTGCGTATAGAAGTTCAAATTTACTGCACTTACCTTTTAATTTACTGGATAAATAGTGTGTACGTACTAGTATCTTCTGTCCAACGTGAAAGTCGCGGCGTGTACAAACCTGTTTTTGCTGTCTTCTCCGGCGCTCTGCGGCACGTTTGATGTTGTTCAGCGCAATGTTAATTATTTCGTGGTGTCGTAGGCGACGACTTTTGGGAAATTTTACTAATTCTTTAATTTTGTTTGGTGGTTCAACGTTTTTTAGTATAACAGACGGAGATAGCATAGTGGATTCATTTGGTATGGAATTAATTACATCTTGGAATGAGAGTATGTATGTATCCCAATCAATATGTCTTTTGTGGCAGTATATTCGGCACAGCTTACCAATTTCTTTCATTAATCTTTCACAGGGGTTCGAAGAAGCGTGGTACTTGGATATATAAATCGGAGAAATGTTTCTGGCTCGTAACATGCGTGTCCATATGGTACTACGAAATTGAGATCCATTGTCAGAAATTACTTTCATCACATGCCCTACATGAGATAGAAAATGTTTTACAAATGCTTTCGAAACAGTTTTAGCAGTAGCTTTGCGTAATGGAGTGAAAGTAACAAATTTTGAAGTGAGCTCAACAGCGACAAAGATGTAGCAAAATATGAAACACGTATGTAACGCAGCAGCGATGGCGAGGCATTGCGAGTATGCGCTTGACCGCGCGAGTGTTGCGAGCAGTTCGCTAGTTGTCGCTATGCAGAGCAGTACTCTGTCTGTAGTCGTGGCAGTCTGTAGCTCGGTTTAGTTGCGAGCAGTCGGTCAGTAGTAGTCATGCAGTGCAGTTCGCTACTAGTCGTCATGTAGTGCAGTACGCTAATAGTCGTCATGCAGAGCGGTCGGTCAGTGGTAGCAGTCCAGTGGGATTGCGTGATGTAGGCGGTCGGCAACACTGGTCAAGATGCTGAATGAGGTATAGTGTTAATTAATATAATCATTAGATAATGTAAAAATTTATTTATTGTAATTATTCTCCAACAAATGCCCCAATAATAATTTTTATTTCAAAAGCATTTTTTCAAAAATTTTATTTTTTATTGGACTAAAGATTTCGTTGCACTTCCCATTTCACTCCACTTTTTTAAATAAAAATTTCAGTAAAATCACAAAAAAAAGGAATATTATTATTTGCAATGCAGTTCCTCCAAGCCGTGCGCACGAAAAAGAGCAGAAATTTGACATCCAGTTATTCTGAGGTAAGAGTTTAATTCTGATTGTTTTACACAGGGCCAAAGACCGATATTTCGGTTTAATTGAATTTTTTATCACTGAATTGACCTTAATTTTTTTTGAAGAATTTATATTTGAGTCAGATTGCGAATTTCACATTTTTGTTGCCATTGTCAGTACATTTCATTGTGGGCAGGTTACACTTAGAGCAATGTCCATTAGCATTTCTAAATAATATTGTCCATACGTTTCCTTTTAAATCATTGTGGGGAGGTTACACTCGGCTCCCATTTGTACTAAATAATATTGTCATTTTTCATTTAAAATTACGGTGGGGAGGTTACACTTGGCGACCCTGCCAGGATCGTATTTCGTTGAGAGTCTTTTGAAAAACAGTCAGATATCTGCTCTTATTTGCTTAGATATAATTAGAATTTGGCGCAACGCTTTTATTAATCTTGTGACTTTCTTTCCACAGATCAACGACAATTCGTTGCTCTGTTGTATTTGTGTGTTGTTTTTGCATTGTGCTTATTGTTTTGTGAATAATTGTGACTGTTGTAAAAATGCCGCGAAAGACTGTGAATAGTGTATCGCGAGGTATTGTGAATGAATTTACTGACTTAAACAACGTGACGGATAATAATTGTGACACGCAGAGTAATGATGACAATCCTGCGTTCACTGACAATCAATGCATTCCAACCACTAATGATGATTTTTATTTTAATGAGGAACAAACGAACTCAATTGTCTCGTCTGTTAACTTGACGACAATTGATGATGCGGAGCGGTCTATAGTAATGAGCGCTGCCGAGCTTAACACAGCCGATTTGGAAAACTCAAGTAACGTACAGACAAATTTGTCTAATGAAAATGAACAGGATACACAAAGTACGACGGATTTATTTAATTCCGAAATAGTGAGTGACAGTGTAGGTCCGACTGATAATCCTTTTTGTAAATTGCAGAATGACCAAATGGTCATACAAAGCGCGACAATTCCAAGTACACATTCAAACAGCACAGATAATGGAGTAGGTAATGTTACTTTGAATCAATTTATAGCAATAATGCTACAGTTTAGGAACGAACAGAACGAAAAACAAGACAACAGTAGTAAAGATCTCAAACAACTTAATGAACAAGTCAAACAACAGAGTGTAGATAACAAACAATTTAAAGAGAATTTCAAACAACTTAGTGAACAGCTCAGACAACAAAATGAAAAATTAGACGACAATTCCAGACAACTTAGTGAACAAATTAGAGCCGTTGCCGCGCAGTGCCATGACACTAAGGAACAGTTGCGCACGGAAATTGAGGCTTGTTCACAAAAAAATAGCGAAGAAATTAAGTCTGTTGCACAGGAATTAAGGGAAATGCAAACAGCCGCAACAGAAACACTTAGAGCGGAAATTAGTACAGTCGCTAAACAATGCTCTGAAAAAGCTACACAATTACGGGACGAGTTTAAAGCAATGACAGCGGAACTTTCGCGCACAATGGACGCAAAGATAGACGCGAAATTCGAACAGCAGAATACTCAGATTGACGAACGCTTTAATCTTCACATACAAAGCAGTGATACGCGCTTCCGCAAATTTATTCAAGATCAAAACAAAGTAAAACGACAAGTCATGGAAACAATCACTGCACAAAGACAAGAAGACAAACGTAAAATGTTCGCGAAAGCGAAGACGTATGTAGACAATAATATTACCACAGTGTCCGACAAAATTAATGCCATAGAACAGTTGAACGCGGAATTACGGGATGAAATTTCTGATCTTAAATCAAAAACAGATACACACACAGTAAATATTCAAACAGTGACAGACAGATTCGAACAATTAGATCTAACACAGGATTGCGATGTCATCAAAGCTGATGTTAAAAAGCTGAGCGAAACTACGCGTAAGTTGCAAAAACAGATTAATGCCACTGACACTAAAACCGATGATCAGGCAAAAATACTGACTGAAAAATATGATGAATTGGCCAGTCGTATTGATGCTATCGAAAGTGCTAATGACAATAAATCAGACGATAATTCACCGGTTTCATTTAATCAAACACCTGAATTTCAAAATTTACAGCAGACAATTAATGAGATCGATTCATCTAACAATACGTTACGTAGGAAGTTGTCAAATTTACAACAAGAAGTAACAGAGATGAAAAACATTTCAGTTAATAACATGCCACAACAGACGCCACTTTATGAACATTTGTCTGACTCACGCAGCGTGTATAATGTGAATAATTTACAGAGACTACGCGAATTAAAATCCGAAAAACCATGCGACTTAAAATATGAAAAACTACGCAACTTGAAATCCGAAATGACACAGACGAACGGATTCACACACAAACCTGAACGTGTTATCAAACTGAGTGACGAGAACGTAGATTTCGAGCAATTTGCATTTGTAAGAAAATCTAAGGAATTTAATAATGACAGAACACAGGTACACGCTTTGAGCTGTATACGACAATTTGTTTTGATGCTTTCACCGCTATTGCCTGTAATGCAGAAGCTAGCTTTGAACCAGATGCGACAATTTATTTTTGTATTTACAACAGCATTGCCTATAATGAAGAGACTAGAATTAACTTGGATACAACTATTTGCTTTTGAATTTATACCGCAATTGCCTGTAACGCAAAAGCCAAAATTTATTTGCAGTGCGTAAATGACCTCAGGGGATTCATTACGCTTTAATGAATATGTGCCGTAGCGAGCATAGGGCCCCGAGCTGTAGTAGTGCTGTTTCATCTTTAGTTTTCTGCACTGCTGCCTTCTCTTCTACTATCCTATATATCTATCAAAACAGCTCTTTAACTATTGCTCTACCTAGTATTAAGAAACGAGTAATGAAAACCCGATATGACAAATATTTTACCGAATGTGACAATTTTCAGTAGGCACTCCCGTAATGACAACTACCGCCGTATTTTTAATAACAGATAAAATCGTAATCATCAGTATGTGTAAAATTTTGAGCAATCGGAACCACATTTTTGTAACAATAGATGTTTTTCACCACAACAGCATGAAAGTAAGCCGCTTAGCATACCTAACCAACAATGCAGTCTACAAGGTAAACCAAACTTTAATGTTCCGCCGCGTGCACGTATAGTCCCAGCTCCAACAAATAGTAACGCATGGCAGCAAAGAAATAACCACGTACAGACAACACACTATTTCAACTCGTATCGCAATGCGCCGTATAGAAATTACTATCATGACAGACGTAAAAATAACGAGTACAATTTTCAGTGTACATTTAATAACAGTCGATCTTATGAGCAGCAACAACATCAGCAACAACGGATAATCATGAATGAAACAGACAATAGGTGTCATCGATAGCGTAATACGTCAGTAAGAAATAACAGGACAGTTCATATAGTGGATATGCCACAACATTCTCCCGTAAAAAATAGCACGTACGACAGAATTTGACCAGACACAGTACAGGTTTCATATTCCAGTAACGTAAGCAATAATTTTGACACGCAGAATTTTGTTCACGAGAATGTTATTTGAAACATGCTTTGTTGAATGCTCCACTTTTATCGCACCCAGATCTTACCAGAAATTTTTCCATTGCCACCGACAATTCCAACACCGCTTTAGGCGTACATATTTTCCAGGAAATTGAAGAAGATGGGTCTACAGTAATCAAAAACATCGCATTTGCAAGTCGCATTTTTGTCACCTGCTGAACGAAATTACTCCGTTACAGAATTGGAAACATTATGTGTTGTATGGGCTTTCACGAGATTTAGGCATTTTCTTTATAGCAGACATACCACAGTTTACACAGATCACAGAGCGATACAATTTTTACTTTCGGCCAAATTCACGCACGATAGATTAAGTAGATGGAAACTATATTTACAAGAATTTAATTTTACAAAAGTTCACATTCCCGGTACACAAACAGTTATAGCAGACGCACTATCGCGTTCTCTCGGCAACAATCAGCAAGACGTAGCAACCAACTTCTGCAAAACAAATTTCAGTGTCATGTACATTCAGCAAGTTGCATTTGAAAACTTTATTTCATCGTCATTACAGGACAAAGCACAAGAACAAAACAAAGACAACGTATGTAAAGAAATTAAACACCTTTGGCAAGATAGGAATAATGTTACGATTAGAAACCATTACACTGTACGCAATGACATTCTGTTTCGCCGCTCTCATCCTGACAGCAACAATTGGTTATTATGCATTCCTGACGAACTGGTTAACAAATTAATTTGGTACACTCATTTAAGCTACGCACATTACGGAGCACGAAAATGTTTTCTTATACTGAGACAGAACTGTTACTTTACCAACATGGAGAAACGTATACGACGAGTTTTAACGTCTTGTAAAATTTGCCAGAAAGCTAAATCAGCCACCACTTCACATATTCCTCCATTATATCCCATTATACCTGTTAAATTAAGACATATGGCCGCAGTAGATATTTTTGGTCCGATTCCGAGAACTAACAGAGGTTTTTGCTACATCTTTGTCGCTGTTGAACTCACTTCAAAATTTGTTACTTTCACTCCATTACGCAAAGCTACTGCTAAAACTGTTTCGAAAGCATTTGTAAAACATTTTCTATTTCATGTAGGGCATGTGATGAAAGTAATTTCTGATAATGGATCACAATTTCGATGTGGCGTATGGACACGCATGTTACGAGCCAGAAACATTTCTCCGATCTATATATCCAAGTACCACGCTTCTTCGAACCCCTGTGAAAGGTTAATGAAAGAAATTGGTAAACTGTGTAGAATATACTGCCACAAAAGACATATTGATTGGGATACACACATACTCTCATTCCAAGATGTAATTAATGCCATTCTAAATGAATCCACTATGCTACCTCCGTCTGTTATACTGAAAAACGTTGAACCACCAAATAAAATTAAAGAATTAGTAACATTCCCCCAAAATCGTCGCCTACGACACCACGAAATAATTAACATTGCGCTGAACAACATCAAACGTGCCGCAGAGCGCCGGAGAAGACAGCAAAAACAGGTTTGTACACGCCGCGACTTTCACGTTGGACAGAAGATATTAGTACGTACACACTATTTATCTAGCAAATTAAAAGGTAAGTGTAGTAAATTTGAACTTCTATACGCAGGTCCGTATCGGATTCGCAGCATTCCTCACCCCAATGTTGTACACGTCGAAACTTTGAGAACCAGAAAATCGAAAGGCAATCACCATATCTCAAACATTAAACCGTTTATTGAGTGAAACCACTGTATGATTCAACACACTATGATGCCATTTACTAATGCAATTATTTCACCTGACTAATTACTGATGATTATCGTATTTTTTCTTGGCAAGTGCCCGGCAAGGTAAGGTTAGAAGGTCGCTTTTCTTGTCGTTACACATCAGATCGTGCATATTTTTCCAGACGAACTTACGTATTTTATGAATAATTATGCAATTGTATGTAATGACGTAGTAATTTTATCAAATTCTCTCTCCATTAAAGTCTTTAATTCTCGCCTCTATTAACTACACTACATACAAGCTGAACACAACGAACGTCACATTTTGTCTTTTTATGTATGATTGTATTCCAGTTTTGTTTGTATGCACTGTGAAATAGTTAAGATATAACACGCACCAGTTGACTTTGACATTTTTTTTTTTTTTGCCTTATGACATCTCAACATCGTGACTGTTTTACATTTTTTGCTGCTGCATTGTGATATTCTCTGTACATTTTAGCTTTGAACACTGTCAATGTCTTTGACATATTACGTTTTCTGTCATGTTATGCTGTATGGTTAATTGTGTCACCATAAACCAGTCATTATTTAGTGGGTATATGATTTAAATGCAAGACGTTAATCTTTGTTCATCAATTTCAGAAAGAAATGATGATTGTAAGAAATAAATTCAACAGAAATGGGAATTTCACCTACGGAATAAACGAAAGAAGATGCAATAACTTTATGGGGAAAAGTAAATGGATCAGGATTAACAAGCATTAACAAGAATATACAATACTCATCACAGAATAGCAGTCTTAACTAATTTTTTCTTTCAGAATACAAGGTGATTGATGCAGGCTGTCAGACTGAACTACACATCTTAGTTTTAGTGATGAAATATGCTAGTGATAAGGAATAGTTATATAATGAGTAATGAAGTGATTTTTTGCAGATGATAATGAATACTGATGAATAATGATGAGGGAAATGGTATTATGAATAATGAAGTTTTTCTTTACAGGTGATGATAATAGTGAAGTTACGATGATATGGATAATGAAGTTTTTTTCTTTACAGATGAGGATAATGTTGAAGTTATGTATTTATGCTATGTAGTTATTTAAGTATTTGTTGCAGTTTGCTTTGACAGCAGGTGTTATATTGCATAGTAGGATGATGGAAAGTTTTTGAAAGGACAGCTATGGAACACATTTTTATACACATTTCACTACCTGTTAATTCGAAGTTCACTACTTTTCAGCATAGTGTGCGTTTCTTCTTTCAGGTCAATAATCCATTTTGTATATTTTTTTTTTCAGGAGAAGCTTTTCATGATACTTACTAAACCTGTTACTTATTATACCTGTTCTAGTATTTGCATTTTTTATTTTTTACCCATTTGTGTCTATCATTTATAAATGTGATCACATATACTGCCTTGTTACATAACCTTGGTACAGCTGACTCATGACGAATGACGTTACCTATCCTCATTTGCAGCAATAGGTCAAAAACAAATAGTGTTATGCCTCAGCAATCAATTATCGATCCCAACGCAATGCATTGCTAACAAAAAAAAAATGTGTTACCAGTCCCAAGTAGTGATACCAGTTTGAGAAAATTCTGAATAATACTGATTAGCTCTGAATAGTACGTCACTTGAGTAATGACTTCTTAATGAGACAAAAAAAAGTATATATTTAATAATGCTTTGTCACTAGTTAATAACTGCCACTGTTTATTGTAATGAGACTACTTATAATGCCCGTGATTATTAATGCTATGACTGTAATTAACTGATTTTAATAATGACTTCGTAGTGATCTGAATAATACTGAATGAGGAACAATGTTTTATTGTAATGAGACTACTTATAATGCCCATGATTA
Organism: Schistocerca piceifrons; assembly: GCF_021461385.2. NCBI lineage: Eukaryota > Metazoa > Arthropoda > Insecta > Orthoptera > Acrididae > Schistocerca > Schistocerca piceifrons. The sequence continues at coordinate 1,196,757,713 of NC_060138.1, forward strand.
TTAATGCTATGACTGTAATAACTGATTTTTTTAATAATGTCTTCGTAATGATCTGAATAATACTGAATGATGAACTATGTTTTTATTCTATTCAATACTTGCTGGCCAGTGAGTGCCAATAATTAATGTCAGTCGATGAATTGTTATTAATTATGCCATTAATTAGCTCTTGTTTTCAATGCTATACTTTGTAATTGGAAATGAATGTGACTGTTTAATAATGCTTTGTAATTAGGAAAAGGCTAATGATTCTTACTAGATTGGAATGACACATAATTAATTAACTATGCTATACTTTGTAACCGGAAAAGAATATGATTCTTACTAAATTGAAATGACAAATGATTAATTAACTGACACATAATTAATTAACTATGCTATACTTTGTAACCGGAAAAGAATATGATTCTTACTATATTGAAATGACAAATGATTAATTAACTGACACATAATTAATTAACTATGCTATACTTTGTAACCGGAAAAGAATATGATTCTTACTATATTGAAATGACAAATGATGCTATGCTTTGTAATTAGAAGGCTAATGAATCTTAATTACTGTTTAATAATGCTTTGTAATTAGGAGAAGGCTAATGATTAATACTATTGGAATGACAAATGATTAATTAACCATACTATACTTTGTAACTAGTAAAAGAAGGGTACTGATTCTATGTACAACAATTAATGAACATTTTTCTGTAATACTACATACTTGGTACAGAAATGTTCAATAACTGGGCTATGAATGCCACAAACTGCTAATTAAGTCTGTAATTGTCAATATTATGTGACTTGATGTCCTTCACCTCATGAGCTAACTACCCTGAATTACTGCAATGTCCATTTGTCCTGTCTATCCTAGTGATCATGGAGCACTATCTTTGGTTTTGCACTAATTCTACGTGGGTGTGCCTTGTAAGAGCGTGGTGTTGACACGACGTGCTGTCCACCACCGTGAGCGATGAAGACATTATTATGGTCCCACTGTTTGGTGTACCTAATGTACTGCCAAAATGAAAACATGGAACATTACTACGACAGTTCAGTGTCTTGGCTACACTGATAAATTCTGATGGGAAAAGAACTTCAAGTTGTGTCACTTGGTGTTGTACTTCTGTGGAAAGATATGGACTTTCAGAACAGCTGTGTGCAATCTAAAGTGCTACAACCATGATGCAATCCTTCCGTTTCCTATCCTAATTCTTGTCACATAGAGAAAATCATTTTTTGTTAACATCATTTATGTTCATAGGTTATACATTTGTTTTTTCGATTCGCTAAACTCCAGTGCGAGCACACTTATGTCACTGGTCGACATGATTTTTTTGCTATTATGTTTATTTATTGCGAAAATGCTAAAGACATTTTTTTTCGATTTGTTCTGAAGTACAGTATATGTACACTCTTGTCTTTTATATTGTATATACATTTTTATTTTAATGATATGTTCTGAACTACAGTGCATGTGCACTTATGTTAGGTGTTAATATGTTTTCTACTGAACTTCAGTGCCTGTACACTTTTCTCATTTTTCAATATGATTTGTACTCAGTCTGTATGTTCAATACTTCAATGCGTATGCACTTATGTCATTTGTTACTAATTGTATATACATTTCATCATTTACTGATATGTTCTCAACTCCAGTGCGAGTGCACTCATGTCACTTGTCAACATAATATTTTGCCAGTCTGTTTCTTTGTTCTGAATATGCTAAAGAATTTTTTCAGTGCCTGTGCACTTTGTTATCTATCAAATAATTTGTATATACATTTTTCTGATTTGTTACTATGTTTTTTACTCACATTTTGTCTTTGTCTGATATATTTTGTACTTAGTGCGTGTGCACAACATTTACTTTATGTACTACATCTAATTATTCTGTAAATTGTAGAAGTTTATTAGTTAATTAAAAATTTTGCCGCGATTGGCAAGTCCAAATGACTCACCATCGCTGCCAAATTTTTGCCCCCCCCAGTGGAGGGTTATGAAACACGTATTGAAAGGTGGCTACACTGTGCCACTGCGCCAGAGAGTGCGCCAAAGAGTACTATTAAGCCGCCTCCACAGTGGTTGTTGAGAGTTCATAGCAGTCAGTGCTACCAGAGAGCTCGTAGAGGACAGTGCGTGTTAAGAGTTCGTGGCTGTCAGTGCTACCAGAGAGCTCGTAGAGGTCAGTGGTTGTTGAGAGTTCATAGCAGTCAGTGCTACCAGAGAGCTCGTAGAGGACAGTGTGTGTTAAGAGTTCGTACTGAGATGTACTAGTGGGCACTGCTTGTCGTGAAGTCGGAGTAAGATGTTGTAGTAAAGAGTGTTGTTCCTTGTCTTATGCAGTGATTTGATGGGAGAGATAGCAGATGTTATTGTAATGAGTGCATTTCGTCAATATATGAAGGTAAAATTTATAATGTTCCTTTATTAGTTGTGTATCTGAAATAATGTGTCACTACAGGTTCAGTCAACAAAGCATCTGGCTCGTGTTCTTGTATTAGAGTGAATTTTGGTTTTCTTGCGTAATTATAGTTTTTCTAAATTTCTTTTGTCACGTCAGTATAATTGGTATCAAAATTCTTGTCTTGTTGGAAAAGAACCGTGCCAGATGTGGGCGTTGAGTCACACTCCCACATACAGAACAGTTACTCTTGTGCTCATTGGTTTCGTAGATTTTTATAGTTGCTGGGGTCTTAATTAATTAACTGTGTTTACGGAAATTTTCTTACATTGTTCTTTGCAGTCAGATAGCGTAAATATACTAGTCAGGGCCAACCGTTTACGAGACACTGCGTAAACGGATATACAAAAATTAAAAGTATTTTCAATCTTATATAAATTTAATAAAGCCCCCATGCACGTGGCGACCGCTGCTTCGGATCGTCCCTTGGATTCTTCTGATTGTGAAAATTGTAGACTGTAGTATTGTTGTAGTAATTTGTAGTATAGTAATTGTAGTCTATTTTGCATGTGTAGATTTGGTAATTGGCATTCTTCTAATGATATTTTTCAAAATTTAATTTTTATTGCCTTGTATACGCGTTTGACAATCTTGTGCAATTATTTCAATTGTTCGATTGATCGTGTTTGAGGGAGACATTGCGTGTGAATAGTATTGTTGGAGATAAGGGGTCATTGTGTGTGATTTTCGTACAGTGACGAATCTTTCGTATATTTTGTAAATGATTACGCGATCAATGAAAAAGGCAAAAATGATGAATAGTGAGAATGACGAAATTGTTCACATGGCGAACTCGCCAACAGAGGAAAACAGTATGGTGGATAATGAGGTGGAAAACAATGTGATAAGTCGGGAAAATAGTCCGGAACCATTTCAAAATTTTTCTCAATCAGAAAATTCACAGAATAAGAGATCAACGATAGAAGATTCTGGAATAGTATCGAACACGGATAGCTTTATAGCCATGCAGAAGGAAGCTGGTTTTGTGGGAAATGTGAAGGGGGAAAAGAATTTTGAAACAGTTACTATGGAGCAGTTGATGAGTGCTATATTAAATTTGGGATCACAGGTACGATCTGAATTAAAAACAGTTATGGAAACACAAATAGGAACAATTAAAACAGGTTTAGAAAGAATTAACTCGAAGATGGAAACTTTGACAATACGGTTAGGCTCACAAATAGGAACAAGTAAAACTGAGATGGAAACAATGGAAACACAGTTACGCTCACGAAGAGGGACAGGTTTCAAAAATACGAAAGACGAATCAAATAAAGAAATTAGAGAAGAAGTACAACCGATTTTGAAGGCTCACAATAATAGCTTAATTTCAACAGAAATCAGACAAGAGGAACAGGACAGAGAACAGGAAGAAAAAGATCGCGTGATAGTACAGAAATTTTCAGAGTTAAATTTACAATGTGCACAAGACAAGGAAGAAATAATTGAAAGAATCGAGGAATCCGTACCAAATGACAGAATAAATAACTTAACGCAACAGTGTGAACACTTAACTACTAAAAGTGACAACACCGAAACCCGAGTCGCGACATTTACAGAAGACGTAAATAAACAGAAAGGACAATTAAGTGACTCATCGGAAAGAGTTGAGAACATCTCAGATAAATTGACAAGTCTTAGTTTAGCAGAGGGGTTTGAAGAAAGCAATTTATTTCATTTACGGGATGCAGTAAGAGAGCGCGAGGCGCGTGAATTTAACAATAATCGACATTCGGACCGGGACAGACGCGGTAGGTCTTTGTCGCCACGAGGCGAAAACTTTGACTATAAACACTGTTTGACTGTTCGGAAATTTAAGATCTTCCGCAATTCTAAGAATGACATACATCCATGTTCATGGCTAGATCAATTTATGTACGCACTTCCGCCAAAGTTGCCATTAAGTCACAAACTAGAAATTATGTGCAGTTATTAAAGTCCTCAGGGGGTTCACTATTCTAAAGTGAATATGTGCCGTAGCGAGCATAGGGCCCCGAGCTGTAGTGGTGCTATTTCTCTTTTAGTTTTCTGCACCGCTGCCTACTCTTTCACTATTCTTTGCATCTGTCAAACCAACTCTTCGACTATCAATCTATCTAGACAGTAGATAAACAATAACCAGATATGACTATTTACCAAAAGGAGATTTCTAAAATTACTGTTTGAACTTATTAAAGTCCTCAGGGGATTCACTACTCTAAGTGAATATGTGCAGTAGCGAGCATAGGGCCCCGAGCTGTAGTGGTGCTATTTCTCTTTTAATTTTCTGGACCGCTACCTACTCTCTTACTATTCTTTGCATCTGTCAAAACAACTCTTCGACTATCAATCTATCTAGTGAGTAAGTAAACAATAACCGAATATGACTAATTGTACCTAAAAGTGATTTCGTAAATTACCATTTGGACTTATTGTACCTTCAGCAGCATTCTTTCGTAGCTTAAATGGAATTTTACCTGTTTATCTTCGTGACAATATTACTTCATGTGTTGACGACATTCTTATTGCTAAACGTTCTTGGAGTGAGCATGACAAAATTTTGGATTCATTATTACGTATTTTTGCACGAGTTGGCATGACAGTAAACTTGGAAAAATCTGAATTTGGTAGTTCTCAGGTGAAATTTCTCGGTCACATTATTTCTACAGAAGGTATTCTTCCTGATCCAGAGAAATTAGACGCTATTCGTAATTATGCTGTTCCTAGCACAAAACGTGACGTTCGTAGTTTCCTTGGTGTCTGTAATTTTCCTAGACGCTTTGTTAGTTTGGACGATTTGGCCACACCTCGTTTTTGCGATCTATCTGGAAACTTCTTTTTAAACGAAAATCGGTCGACAGCTTCGTTTGGTTAGTTTGTATTCCTGATGAGTGGGTCAATAAATTGATTTGGTATACGCATTTCAGTTATGCACACTTCGGTCCCAGAAAATGCTTTCACAAATTACGAGAAAATTGTTACTTCAGTAATATGGAAAAACGTATTCGATCTGTTCTTGCCAAATGTAAATTATGTCAAATGGCTAAGCCTCCAACGATTTCTCACAGAGCACCGTTGTTTCCCATCATTCCAGCGAAATTAAAGGAGATGGCTGCAGTCGATTTGTTCGGTCCAGTGGTTCGTTCTACTAATGGTTTTGCGTACATTTTCGTAGCAGTGGAATTGACATCAAAATATGTGTGTTTTACACCTTTACGCAAAGCAACAGCTCGTTCAGTATCTAACGCTTTTATCAAACATTTTCTTAAAGAAGTTGGTCATGTTAACAAGGTTATATCAGATAATGGATCACAGTTTCGCTCTAAAATTTGGCTTCGTACTCTACGGCGTCGTAAAATTAAACCAATCTTCATTTCACTTTTTCACCCTCAATCTAATGCTGCAGAGAGATGGATGAAGGAAATCAATAAATTGTGCCGCCTTTATTGTCATCAGAATCACAGAACTTGGGATCAGTATCTTCATATTTTTCAAAACATTCTGAATGAACTTCCTAATGACTCAACTTCTTTACCGCCTCTATTGATATTAAAAAATAAAGCACCGACAAATCGCATTTCTGAAATAGTTCCTTTTCCGCCTTCACGGAAACTGCGGCATTCTGAAGTTGTCAACCTGGCTCTACGAAATATTGCATCTGTGGCTGCTAGAAGAGAGAAATCAGCGAAACGTCCTGGTCGTTTAAAAACTTTTTCAGTTGGTCAAAAGGTATTAATTAAGTCCCACCGTTTGTCTCATAAAGGAAAAGACTTGTGTCGCAAATTTTTTCTGCTTTATAACGGTCCATATAGGGTTCGCAAAATTATTCATGATAACACTATCGAAGTAGAAACTCTTAAATCTCGACGCTCTAAGGGAATACATCATATATCAAACGTTAAAATTTTTGTGGAATGACATACTTGTGAGAAACTAACAGCTACATGTAAACACGCAGAGAGTACAAGGATACCGCGCTGTGTTTTGGCGGCGGCACATACTCAAAGCAACAGTGAAGTCTGCGCGCCGCACAAGGCAGTCGTTGACCGCAAACAATTGCTTCCTACGTCACGCGCCTACAGCTGATCGAGCGCTCAGTGCGAATGCACTGACAGCCGTAAACAAATACACAGTCTAATTTCTCCGACTAAATTCTGTATAAAGCTATAAGGATTTGTTGAATTGTGTTATTATCATTCAGTATTTTGCAGGATACGGTTGTATAAAATACGTCACGCGCCCACAGCTGATCGAGCGCTCAGTGCGAATGCACTGACAGCCGTAAACAAACACACAGTTTAATTTCTCCGACTAAATTCAGTATAAAGCTATAGTGACTTGATGAATTCTGTTATTAACATTCAGTATTTTGCAGGATACGGTTCTATAAAATATTTAAGAACTTCAGGTAAACTCTGTGTGTCTCCGACGTTAAGACGACCTGCTATCGAGAAATTTTCAGGAAGAATGTAATTTCCAAGAAGAAACTAATTAACTAAAAAAGGGTAACTATTAATTGAGTTTATTTTTCAGGTAACATATTTCCACATAGGTACGTACTTTAGACGTAATTTGCTGCTCACGATTACGTGATTCATACTTTGTGCTAATTTTATGTTCTATGGATTTACTTGTGAAGCGACGTGCTTGTGTACATTTACTGATTTTGACAATTATTGATTAATGAACTGGGTTGTAACTTGTGTATATTATGCATCGCTTGGCTGCTATGCTTTTTCACTGACTGATTTTGACAATTATTGATTAATGAACTGGGTTGTGACTTGTATAGATTATGCATCGCTTGGGTGCTATGCTTTTTCACTGATGTCATATTTTTTTATTATGTGCCTGCTGTGCTTATTTATTTGAATTATAATTGTAACCTGATTTATTGTGCTGATGAGTTTAGTTATGTAAGTTATACTTTGTGATTTATCTGCTTGTGCCTTCATGTTTGCTTATTAAGATGACATATGAATATTTATTTGCTTATGCTGATATGATGCTAATGACCTGTTTATTACGTAAGATATATGTTTACTGCTATGCGTATGGATTACATATTTACACATTTCTGTTTTGTTGCCGTAACTGCTCTTTAATTTGGTGTATAGAAATGCTGATATACTGTGTATAAACATAGAGTTTAGGTTACACTGTGGTATTAATTATAGATTGTTCGGTTGGCAGAGCCTCGTTGTAGGAATTGTGCTGCATCCACTTGTTGACATTTTGTTCTCTACTGGTATATTTACTCGCTATTGCAAGTTTTGCTTACGCTCAGTGCCTTATATTTTTAAGATAAGAAAATTCACTGCTATAATTCGTCGAACGACATTAGTACAAGAAAGTCATAGAAGTCACATGAGCTGGAGGTTTTATGGAAGCTGTATAAATTTATGCTAATAGGAAGGAGGCTAACGACATGACAGACCAAAACTAGGTTTAGACCATTAACAGTTATTACACTGCATTTTCGTGAGCAATTGAAATAGGAAGTGACACTTGACACAAAAAATACTCCACATGTTTGCTTCTGTTTGCCATAATTCTTGAAGTGGTGTACACACTGTGAAATATTATGATCATTCACACTCCGTAATCGTACTTAATTACTGAGAGTTATTCGAACTAAGTCTGTTAGAGGTCATGTATGCATTTCTTTGTTTATAATTTATAATGAGTAGAAAATTTGGGTCAGATGGATTACACAGAGGTTGTGTGTGGACACTGTGTCTTCGGATTGTATGGGATGCTGAATTGAAGTTGCATTAGGATTTTATTTGTACTTGTTCAAGGAGACTGACTAGAGGAAAGAGTTGTGTTGGAAGTGAGATGATATTGGCAATGAGGTTTATATTTATCGATGTATTATTATAGGTATTGAGAGTATATGAAGTTGTTTGTGGACAAGAGGTAAGGTGATATTGGTGCTGAGGTTTACATTTATCGACGTATTATTGAGGTATTATTGAGATTATGTGATGCTGATGATTATTGGAGTTTTGGTGGATAAGAGGTAAAGTAAGTGAGGAGCATATTTTTTTTGTTGGTCTTATGGAACAAAGAGGATGAAGAGAGCAGACTAAAACACTAAAGTAGAAAGAAGACAGTCTATACACACACTTTGTTAAATCACTAAGCAGTATATACTTTTTTTTGGAGAGAGGAAGTAATTGCATATCGTGGCTCACTGACAGTTGTTCAGCAACAGTGCATTTGATCTGGCTTGGCAAACATTGGTCTTGACATGATGACTATGACGTTGACTTAACTATTAGTGACTGTTATACATTGCTGCCAGTACTACTTGATACACATGATGAACATCAGATTTTGACAGAATTACATTTACACAATTAACACTATTCAATTACACAGTAGTACTTAAGGTGGATGAGAGATGAGTGAGTGTGTTCTGTGTGTTTTCCTTTACTAATCCTAACCACCTATCTCCTAATTATTATTTTATTTGTTTGTAGTGGCTTGCACTGACACCCATAAATATTATAGGTTTACTGGTATTTGAGTATTGTAATAGTTAATAGGACAATTATCTGATATCATTTGTGTGTTTGTTATGATTTGTATCTTACTGTAAAAGCATTTGTATGTGCATTCAAACTATTGTTCATGCCTGAACTGTCTGATTAGTGAAGATAAATATTCTGAACTGTTACCTGCACTTTTCAACATGATGTGTGACATTTGGTCGTGTTTAATTTCTGCTGATGAACTGTGTGATCAGTGCTAGTGAATTTTGTGGAACTGCTTCGGCTGAGAGATGTCACTTGTTGGTGTCTACACCTGCTCTCAACATTGCTGGGTGCAACTGATGGACTGCTTCTACTGAAATGATGTCACTTGTTGGTGTCTGCACCTGCTAAACTTTACTGGGTGCAACTGATGGACTGCTTCTACTGAAAAGATGTCCCCTGTTGCTGTGTGCACCTGATCAACATTACTGAGTGCCACTGTTAGAACTGTTTCTACTGAAATGATGTTACTTTTTGCTGTCTGCACCTACTCAACATTGCTGGGTGCCACAGATGGACTGTTTTTACTGAAACGACGTCACTTGTTGGTGTCTGCACCTGCTCTCAACATTGCTGGGTGCAACTGATGAACGGTTTCTACTGAAATGAAGTCACTTGTTGCTGTCTGCACCTGCTCAACATTGCTGGGTGCAACTGATGGACTGCTTCTACTGAAATGATGTCACTTGTTGGTGTCTGCACCTGCTCAACATTACTGGGTGCCACTGATGGACTGCTTCTACTGAAATAATGTCACTTGTTGCTGTCTGCACCTGCTCAACATTGCTGGGTGCAACTGATGGACTACTCCTACTGAAATGGTGTCACTTGTTGGTGTCTGCACCTGCACTCAACATTGCTGGGTGCAACTGATGAACTGTTTTTACTGAAATGAAGTCACTTGTTGCTGTCTGCACCTGCTCAATATTGCTGGGTGCCACTGATGGACTGCTTCTACTGAAAAGATGTCACCTGTTAGTATCTTTTTTTTGTATAAACTAATCATTGAAAGCATTTTATGTGAACATTTGTATAAACTGATTTTTTGTATATTGTGTAAACTATTATGTAAAGCCATATGTATGAAAAGAAGTTGTATTGCTTACAGTATTTCATATATTAGGTTAGTAAAAGGTCAGTGCAAAGCCAAAATTTTTAACTAGTTATGTGATGTTTAGGTATTAATATTATCTTTTATTTTTGTTTGTATTTTTCTGGACGAATTTGGTGGTATTTTCACCACCAATGCTGGCAAAAATACCATCAAATTCTGGCCTGTGGAGGAAGGGCATATGAAAGGTGGCTACACTGTGCCACTGCGCCAGAGAGTGCGCCAAAGAGTACTATTAAGCCGCCTCCACAGTGGTTGTTGAGAGTTCATAGCAGTCAGTGCTACCAGAGAGCTCGTAGAGGACAGTGCGTGTTAAGAGTTCGTGGCTGTCAGTGCTACCAGAGAGCTCGTAGAGGTCAGTGGTTGTTGAGAGTTCATAGCAGTCAGTGCTACCAGAGAGCTCGTAGAGGACAGTGTGTGTTAAGAGTTCGTACTGAGATGTACTAGTGGGCACTGCTTGTCGTGAAGTCGGAGTAAGATGTTGTAGTAAAGAGTGTTGTTCCTTGTCTTATGCAGTGATTTGATGGGAGAGATAGCAGATGTTATTGTAATGAGTGCATTTCGTCAATATATGAAGGTAAAATTTATAATGTTCCTTTATTAGTTGTGTATCTGAAATAATGTGTCACTACAGGTTCAGTCAACAAAGCATCTGGCTCGTGTTCTTGTATTAGAGTGAATTTTGGTTTTCTTGCGTAATTATAGTTTTTCTAAATTTCTTTTGTCACGTCAGTATAATTGGTATCAAAATTCTTGTCTTGTTGGAAAAGAACCGTGCCAGATGTGGGCGTTGAGTCACACTCCCACATACAGAACAGTTACTCTTGTGCTCATTGGTTTCGTAGATTTTTATAGTTGCTGGGGTCTTAATTAATTAACTGTGTTTACGGAAATTTTCTTACATTGTTCTTTGCAGTCAGATAGCGTAAATATACTAGTCAGGGCCAACCGTTTACGAGACACTGCGTAAACGGATATACAAAAATTAAAAGTATTTTCAATCTTATATAAATTTAATAAAGCCCCCATGCAGTATGTAACGCAGCAGCGATGGCGAGGCATTGCAGTGTCTCTGACCAGAGAGTATGCGCTTGACCGCGCGAGTGTTGCGAGCAGTTCGCTAGTTGTCGCTATGCAGAGCAGTACTCTGTCTGTAGTCGTGGCAGTCTGTAGCTCGGTTTAGTTGCGAGCAGTCGGTCAGTAGTTGTCGTGCAGTGCAGTTCGCTACTAGTCGTCATGTAGTGCAGTACGCTAATAGTCGTCATGCAGAGCGGTCGGTCAGTGGTAGCAGTCCAGTGGGATTGCGTGATGTAGGCGGTCGGCAACACTGGTCAAGATGCTGAATGAGGTACAGTGTTAATTAATATAATCATTAGATAATGTAAAAATTTATTTATTGTAATTATTCTCCAACAAATGCCCCAATAATAATTTTTATTTCAAAAGCATTTTTTCAAAAATTTTATTTTTTATTGGACTAAAGATTTCGTTGCACTTCCCATTTCACTCCACTTTTTTTAAAGAAAAATTTCAGTAAAATCACAAAAAAAAGGAATATTATTATTTGCAATGCAGTTCCTCCAAGCCATGCGCACGAAAAAGAGCAGAAATTTGACATCCAGTTATTCTGAGGTAAGAGTTTAATTCTGATTGTTTTACACAGGGCCAAAGACCGATATTTCGGTTTAATTGAATTTTCTTATCACTGAATGGACTTTAATTTTTTGTGAGGAATTTATATTTGAGTCAGATTGCAAATTTCACATTTTTGTTGCCATTGTCAGTACATGTCATTGTGGGCAGGCTACGCTTAGCGCAATGTCCATTAGCATTTCTATATAATTCTGTCTTTAAAATCTTTGTGGGGAGGTTACACTTGGCGACACCCAGTCCAGGATCGAATTTCGTTGAGAGTCTTTTGAACAACAGTCAGATATCTGCTCTTGTTTGCTTAGATATAATTAGGATTTGGCGCAACGCTTTTACTAATTTTGTGACTTTCTTTCTACAGGTCAACAGCAATTCGTTGCTCTGTTGTATTTGTGTGTTGTTTTTGCATTTGTGCTTATTGTTTTGTGAATATTTGTGACTATTGTGAAAATGCCGCGAAAGACTGTGAATAGTGTGTCGCGAGGTATTTCGAACGAAATTACCGGCTCAAACGACTTCACCGATAGGACATGTGACACGCAGTGTAATGATGACAATCCTGCGTTCCCTAACAATCAGTGCATTACAACCACTAATGATGACTTTTATCTTAATGAGGAACAAACGAACTCAATTGTCTCGTCTGTTAATTTGACGACAATTGATGACGCGGAGCGGTCTATAGTAATGAGCGCTGCCGAGCTTAACACACCCGATTTAGAAAATCCAAGTAATGTACAGACAAATTTTTCGAATGAAAATGGTCAGTTTAGTGAAAGTACGACAGATCTATTTAACTCCGAAATAGTGACTGACAGTGTACATTCGACTGACAAACCTTTTTGTAAATCTCAGAATAACCAAATGGTTACAGAAAGCGAGACAATTGCAGATACGCCATTAAACAGTACAGATAATAGAAATGGTAATTTTGGCTCGGATCCAATTATGGCAATACTGCTACAACTTAGGGAAGATAACAAACACTTAAATGAAAAACTTGACAATAATGACAAAAAACAAGACAAACTTAGTGAACAGGTCAAACAACAGAGTGTAGATAACAAACAAGATAACGAAAAACTCAAGCAATACTTAAATGAAAAATTAGACGACAATTCCAGACAGCTTAGTGAACAAATTAGAGCCGTTGCCGCGCAGTGTCACGACACTAAGGAACAGTTGCGCGTGGAAATTGAGGCTTGTTCAAAAAAAATAACGAAGAAATTAAGTCTGTTGCACAAGAATTAAGGGAAATGCAAATAGCCGCAACAGAAACACTCAGAGACGAAATTAGCGGAGTCGCTAAACAGTGCTCTGAAAAAGCTACACAACTACGGGACGAGTTTAAAGCAATGACAGCAGAACTTTCGCGTACAATGGATGAAAAGATCGACGCGAAATTCGAACAACAGAACACTCAGATTGACGAACGCTTTAATCTTCACATACAAAACAGTGATACGCGGTTCCGTAAATTTATTCAGGATCAAAACAAAATGAAACGACAAGTAATGGAAACAATCACAGCACATAGACAGGAAGACAAACGTAAAATGTTCGCGAAAGCGAAGACGTATGTAGACAATAGTATTACTACAGTATCCGACAAAATTAATACCATAGAACAGTTAAACGCGGAATTACGTGATGAAATTTCTGATCTTAAATCAAAAACAGATACATACACAACCGATTTTCAAACAGTGACCGACAGACTAGAACAATTAGAACTAGCACATGATTCAGATGTCGTCAAAACTGACGTTAAAAAACTGAATGAAACTACGCGTAAGTTGCAAAAACAGATTAATGCGTCTGATTCTAAAACCGATGATCAGGTTAAAATACTGAGTGAAAAATGTGATGAATTGGCCAGTCGTATTGATGTTATCGAAAATACTAATGACAATAAATCAGACGATACTTCACCGGTTTCATTTAACCAAACACCTGAATTTCAAAATTTACAGCAGACAATTAATGAGATCGATTCATCTAACAATACGTTACGTAGGAAGTTGTCAAATTTACAACAAGAAGTAACAGAGATGAAAAACATTTCAGTTAATAACATACCGCAACAGACGCCACTTTATGAACATATGTCAGACTCACGCAGCGTGTATAATGTGAAAAATTTACAGAGACTACGCGAATTAAAATCCGAAAAGATACGCGACTTAAAATATGAAAAGCTACGTAACTTGAAGTACGAAATGACACAGACAAACAGATTCACACACAAACCCGAACGTGTTTTTAAATTCAATGACGAGTACGTAGATTACGAGCAATTTTTATCCGCAAGAAAATGTAAAGAATTTAATAATGACAGAACACAGGTACACGCTTTGAGCGATATACGACAATTTCTTCTTGTACTTTCACCGCTATTGCCTGTAATGCAGAAAGTAGCTTTGAACCTGATGCGACAATTTGCTATTGCATTTTCATCAGCGTTGCATGTAATGAAGAAACTTGAATTAACGTGCTTACAACAATTTACTTTTGGAATTTTACCGCTATTGCTTGCAACGCAAAAGCTAAAATTTATTTGCAGTGCGTAATTGACCTCAGGGGATTCATTACGCTTTAATGAATATGTGCCGTAGCGAGCATAGGGCCCCGAGCTGTAGTAGTGCTGTTTCATCTTTAGTTTTCTGCACTGCTGCCTTTTCTTCTACTATCCTTTATATCTATCAAAACTGCTCTTTAACTATTGCTCTATCTAGAATTAAGAAACATTGTAATGAAAACCCGATATGACAAATGTTTTACCGAATGTGACAATTTTCTTTAGGCACTCCAGAACCAGCGTAATTTTAATAACGGATAAAATCGTAATCATCAGTATGTATAAAATTTTGAGCAATCGGAACCACATTTTTGTAACAATAGATGTTTTTTCACCACAATAGCATGAAAGTCAGCCGCTTGGCATACGTAACCAACAATGCAGTCTACAAGGTCAACCAAACTTTAATGTTTCGCCGCGTGCACGTATAGTCCCAGCTCCAACAAATAGTAACGCATGGCAGCAAAGAAATAACTACGTACAGACAACACACCATTTCAATTCCTATCGCAATGCGCCGTATAGAAATTACTATCATGACAGACGTAAAAATAACGAGCACAATTTTCAGCGTACATTTAATAACAGTCGATCTTATGAGCAGCAACAACATCAGCAACAACAAATTCTCATGAACGAACCCGACAGTAGGTATCATCCAGAGCGTAACACGTCTGGAAGAAGTAATAGAACAGTTCAAATAGTAGAAATGCCACAGAATCCTCCTAATAATAATAACACGTCAGATAGAATCTGACTAAATACTGCACAGGACGCATCTTCCAATAATACAAGCACTACCTTTGACACGCAAAATGTTGTTCGTGAAAATGTAATTACTTTTGACGACATACGAGACACTCTTTTACAGGAAAGACCAGTTGTTCAGAAAACTATTTCACATCCTGTCATCGAAATTAAAATTGGTTCATCGAAATTCTCAGCAGTAATTGATTCCGGATCACCTATGTCAGTAATAAATGAGGAGACTTTTAACGAGGGTAACAAAGAGAATACCTATCCGACATTACCTTTAGGCAAAACAAAAGTGAAAGGAGCAGTATCGAGTAAAGGTGTAGACGTTAAATTACAGACGCATTTATCATTTTGTATTGGAGGTCATACTTTCCACTCTAATTTTTGGATTGTTCCTTTATTGACAACAGACATTATTTTAGGCACGAATTTTCTGGTACAACACGACGCAGTTATTGATTTTCAGAATTCTTATTTAATGTTAAAGGATGAAAATATACAATTGGCTTTAGAATTTCAGCACTCTTTATCTGCGGAAGAACAAACAATTAACCGCACAGAGGTCATTTCCGCAACACGTAACATAGACTGTAATCCCACATTGTTCACGGATACGTACGTACACAATTATAATACTCCAGACGAAGCTGACTACGACGTTATGCAGTTGATTTCTGATAAGGTTAAAGAGAGCAGTGCAACTACAGACGACGAACGAACGCAATTACACAAAATTCTTTTACAGCAAGCTCCAGTTTTTGACAACATTCCCGGTACTATGTCCGGTTTTATGTATGAATTTCAAGTCAAACAGCACGATACATTTAAAGCAAAGCATTATCCCATTCCGTATATTCACAGAGAACAAGTTAAAAAAGAATTGCAGGATAGCTCGATCAAGGAATTATTGAACCAGCAGTTAGTCCGTACATAAACCCGCTACATATTGTTAAGAAAAAAGATGGCTCACTTCGCCTTGTACTTGATTCACGTCACATTAATGACATTATTATTAATGAAACAGATCGACCACAGACATTAGAGGAACTTCTACAGAAATTTCACGGTACAGCTATTTATTCTACACTAGATTTGAAATCGGGATTTTGGCAAATTCAACTTCATCCAAATTGCAGAAAATATACAGCTTTTCTCTGTTTCGGCGACTGTTATCAATTTCGCAAATTACCGTTCGGCTTAACTATTTCTTCTGCAGCTTTTATTCGCGGTTTGAACACAATACTTCCGACAGAACTTAAAGACAGAATTACGACGTACGTAGACGATATTCTTATCGCAGAAGCTAACTGGTCTGAACACAATCTGATTCTTGAACAACTGTTGCAAACTTTTCATGCACAAGGACTTACAGTTAATCTTAGTAAATCGCACTTTGGCAAAACTTCCATAAAATTTCTGGGACACGTAATTTCAGCAGAAGGCATTGCACCTGATCCGGAAAAACTTCAAGCTCTACGTGACATTACTGTTCCTACGACAAAAAAGCAATTACGCAGTTTTTTGGGCTTAATTAACTCTTTTCGCAAATTTATTCATCACTCTGCTTTAGATACACCCAGATTATGCCAATTAACAGGTAAAAATACTATTTGGTCTTGGGATAAGCAAGCACATTCTGAATTCATGAACCTGAAACATGCTTTGTTGAATGCTCCACTTTTATCGCACCCAGATCTTACCAGAAATTTTTCCATTGCCACCGACACTTCCAACACCGCTTTAGGCGTACACATTTTCCAGGAAATTGAAGAAGATGGTTCAATAGTAATTAAAAACATTGCAATTGCAAGTCGCATTTTGTCACCCGCTGAACGAAATTATTCCGTTACAGAACTTGAAACATTATGCGTTGTATGGGCTTTTACGAGATTTCGGTACTTTCTTTATGGCAGACATACCACCGTTTACACAGACCACAGAGCGATACAATTTTTGCTTTCAGCTAAATTTACTCACGACAGGTTAAGCAGATGGAAACTTTATTTACAAGAATTTAATTTTACAATAGTTCACATTCCTGGCACACAAAATGTTATAGCAGACGCACTATCGCGTTCTCTCGGCAACAATCAGCAAGACGTAGCAACCAACTTCTGCAAAACAAATTTCAGTGTCATGTACATTCAGCAAGTTGCATTTGAAAACTTTATTTCATCGTCATTACAGGACATAGCACAAGAACAAAACAAAGACAATGTGTGGAAAGAAATTAAACGCTTTGGCAAGATAAGAATAATGTTACGATTAGAAACCACTACACTGTACGCAATGACATTCTGTTTCGCCGCTCTCATCCTAACAGCAACAATTGGTTATTATGCATTCCTGACGAACTGGTTAACAAATTAATTTGGTACACACATTTAAGTTACGCACATTACGGAGCACGAAAATGTTTTCTTATACTGAGACAGAACTGTTACTTTACCAACATGGAGAAACGTATACGACGAGTTTTAACGTCTTGTAAAATTTGCCAGAAAGCTAAATCAGACACCACTTCACATATTCCTCCATTATATCCCATTATACCTGTTAAATTAAGACATATGGCCGCAGTAGATATTTTTGGTCCGATTCCGAGAACTAACAGAGGTTTTTGCTACATCTTTGTCGCTGTTGAGCTCACTTCAAAATTTGTTACTTTCACTCCATTACGCAAAGCTACTGCTAAAACTGTTTCGAAAGCATTTGTAAAACATTTTCTATTTCATGTAGGGCATGTGATGAAAGTAATTTCTGATAATGGATCACAATTTCGATGTGGCGTATGGACACGCATGTTACGAGCCAGAAACATTTCTCCGATCTATATATCCAAGTACCACGCTTCTTCGAACCCCTGTGAAAGGTTAATGAAAGAAATTGGTAAACTGTGTAGAATATACTGCCACAAAAGACATATTGATTGGGATACACACATACTCTCATTCCAAGATGTAATTAATTCCATTCCAAATGAATCCACTATGCTATCTCCGTCTGTTATACTGAAAAACCAAACAAAATTAAAGAATTAGTAAAATTCCCCAAAAGTCGTCGCCTACGACACCACGAAATAATTGACATTGCGCTGAACAACATCAAACGTGCCGCAGAGCGCCGGAGAAGACAGCAAAAACAGGTTTGTACACGCCGCGACTTTCACGTTGGACAGAAGATATTAATACGTACACACTATTTATCCAGCAAATTAAAAGGTAAGTGCAGTAAATTTGAACTTCTATACGCAGGTCCATATCGGATTCGCAGCATCCCTCACCCCAATGTTGTACACGTCGAAACTTTGAGAACCAGAAAATCGAAAGGCAATCACCATATCTCAAACATTAAACCGTTTATTGAATGAAGACACTTTATGATTCAACACACTATGATGCCATTTACTAATGCAATTATATTCACCTGACTAATTACTGATGATTATCGTATTTTTTCTTGGCAAGTGCCCGGCAAGGTAAGGTTAGCAGGTCGCTTTTCTTGTCGTTACACATCAGACCGTGCACATTTTTCCATTTTTTGTGTATATGATTATACTCCAGTTTTATTTGTATGCACTGTGAGGTAGTTAAGATATAACACACACCAGTCGACTTTGACATTTTTTTTGCCTTATGACATCTCAACATCGTGACTGTTTTACATTTTTTGCTGCTGCATTGTGATATTCTGTGTACATTTTTGCATCTGAACACTGTCAATGTCTTTGACATATTACGTTTTCTGTCATGTTATGCTGCATGGTTAATTATGTTACCATAAACCAGTCATTATTTAGTGGGTATATGATTTAAATGCAAGACATTAATCTTTGTTCATCAATTTCAGAAAGAAATGACGCGTGTAAGAAATAAATTCAACAGAAACGGGAATTTCACCTACGGAATAAACGAAAGAAGATGCAATAACTTTATGGGGAAAAGTAAATGGAGCAGGATTAACAAGCATTAACAAGAATATACTATACTCATCGTAGAATAGCAGTCTTAACTAATTTTTTCTTTCAGAATACAAGGTGATTGATGCAGGCTGTCACACAGAACTACACATCTTAGTTTTAGTGATGAAATATGCTAGAGATAAGGAATAGTTGTATAATGAGTAATGAAGTGATTTTTTGCAGATGATAATGAATACTGATGAATAATGATGAAGGATATGGTATTATGAATAATGAAGTTTTTCTTTACAGGTGATGATGATAGTGAAGTTATGATGATATGGATAATGAAGTTTTCTTTACAGATGAGGATAATGTTGAAGTTATGTATTTATGCTATGTAGTTATTTAAGTATTTATTGCAGTTTGTTTTGACAGCAGGTGTTATATTGCATAGTAGGATGATGGAAAGTTTTGGAAAGGACAGCTATGGAACACATTTTATACACATTTCACTACCTGTTAATTCGAAGTTCACTACTTTTCAGCATAGTGTGCGTTTCTTCTTTCAGGTCAATAATCCATTTTGTATATTTTTCCAGGAGAAGCTTTTCATGATACTTACTAAACCTGTTACTTATTATACCTGTTCTAGTACTTGCATTTTTATTTTTTTTTACCCATTTGTGTTTATCATTTATAAATGTGATCACATATACTGCCTTGTGACATAACCTTGCTACAGCTGACTCATGACGAATGACGTTACCTATCCTCATTTGCAGCAATAGGTCAAAAGCAAGTAGTCTTATGCCTCAGCAATTAATTATCGATCCCAACGCAATGCATTGCTAACAAAAAAAAAAAAAAAATTGTATTACCAGTCCCAAATAGTGATACCAGTTTGAGAAAGTTCTGAGTAATGCTGATTAGCTCTGAATAGTATGTCACTTCAGTAATGACTTCTTAATGAGACAAAAAAAAAAAAAGGAGAAGGTATATATATATAAAATAATGCTTTGTCACTAGCTAATAACTGCCACTGTTTATTGTAATGAGACTACTTATAATGCCTGTGATTATTAATGCTTTGATTGTAATTAGCTGATTTTTAATAATGACTTCGTAATGATCTGAATAATACTGAATGATGAACTATGTTTTATTCTATTCAATACTTGCTGGCCACTGAGTGCCAATAATTAATGTCACCCGATGAATTGTTATTAATTATGCCATTAATTAGTTCTTGTTTTCTATGTTCATACTTTGCGATTGGAAATGAATGTGACTGTTTAATAATGCTTTGTAATTAGAAGAAGGCTAATGATTATTACTATTGAAATGACAAATGATTAATTAACTGACACATAATTAATTAACTATGTTATACTTTGTAACCGGAAAAGAATATGATTCTTACTATATTGAAATGACAAATGATGCTATGCTTTGTAATTAGAAGGCTAATGAATCTTAATTACTGTTTAATAATGCTTTGTAATTAGGAAAAAGATAATGATTATTACTAATTAACTGATAAATAATTAATTAACTATGCTATACTTTGTAGGTGGAAAAGAATGGGATTATTTAATAATGCTTTGTAACTAGGAAAAGAAGGCTACTGATTTTATGTAAAACAATTAATGAACATTTTTCTGTAATACTACATACTTGGTACAGAAATGCTCAATAACTGGGCTATGAATGCCGCAAACTGCTAATTAAGTCTGTAATTGTCAATATTATGTGACTTGATGTCCTTCACCTCATGAGCTAACTACCCTGAATTACTGCAATGTCCATTTGTCCTGTCTATCCTAGTGATCATGGAGCACTATCTTTGGTTTTGCACTAATTCTACGTGGGTGTGCCTTGTAAGAGCGTGGTGTTGACACGACGTGCTGTCCACCACCGTGAGCGATGAAGACATTATTATGGTCCCACTGTTTGGTGTACCTAATGTACTGCCAAAATGAAAACATGGATCATTACTACGACAGTTCAGTGTCTTGGCTGCACTGATAAATTCTGATGGGAAAAGAACTTCAAGTTGTGTCACTTGGTGTTGTACTTCTGTGAAAAGATATGGACTTTCTGAGCAGCTGTGTGCAATCTAAAGTGCTACAACCATGATGCAATCCTTCCCTTTCCCATCCTAATTCTTGTCACATAGAGAAAATCATTTTTTGTTAACATCATTTATGTTCATAGGTTATACATTTGTTTTTTCGATTCGCTAAACTCCAGTGCGAGCACACTTATGTCACTGGTCGACATAATTTTTTTGCTATTATGTTTATTTATTGCGAAAATGCTAAAGACATTTTTTTTCGATTTGTTCTGAAGTACAGTATATGTACACTCTTGTCTTTTATATTGTATATACATTTTTATTTTAATGATATGTTCTGAACTACAGTGCATGTGCACTTATGTTAGGTGTTAATATGTTTTCTACTGAACTTCAGTGCCTGTACACTTTTCTCATTTTTCAATATGATTTGTACTCATTCTGTATGTTCAATACTTCAATGCGTATGCACTTATGTCATTTGTTACTAATTGTATATACATTTCATCATTTACTGATATGTTCTCAACTCCAGTGCGAGTGCACTCATGTCACTTGTCAACATAATATTTTGCCAGTCTGTTTCTTTGTTCTGAATATGCTAAAGAATTTTTTCAGTGCCTGTGCACTTTGTTATCTATCAAATAATTTGTATATACATTTTTCTGATTTGTTACTATGTTTTTTACTCACATTTTGTCTTTGTCTGATATATTTTGTACTTAGTGCGTGTGCACAACATTTACTTTATGTACTACATCTAATTATTCTGTAAATTGTAGAAGTTTATTAGTTAATTAAAAATTTTGCCGCGATTGGCAACTCCAAATGACTCACCATCGCTGCCAAATTTTTGCCCCCCCAGTGGAGGGTTATGAAACACGTATGTAACGCAGCAGCGATGGCGAGGCGTTGCAGTGTCTCTGACCAGAGAGTATGCGCTTGACCGCGCGAGTGTTGCGAGCAGTTCGCTAGTTGTCGCTATGCAGAGCAGTACTCTGTCTGTAGTCGTGGCAGTCTGTAGCTCGGTTTAGTTGCGAGCAGTCGGTCAGTAGTTGTCGTGCAGTGCAGTTCGCTACTAGTCGTCATGTAGTGCAGTACGCTAATAGTCGTCATGCAGAGCGGTCGGTCAGTGGTAGCAGTCCAGTGGGATTGCGTGATGTAGGCGGTCGGCAACACTGGTCAAGATGCTGAATGAGGTATAGTGTTAATTAATATAATCATTAGATAATGTAAAAATTTATTTATTGTAATTATTCTCCAACAAATGCCCCAATAATAATTTTTATTTCAAAAGCATTTTTTCAAAAATTTTATTTTTTATTGGACTAAAGATTTCGTTGCACTTCCCATTTCACTCCACTTTTTTTAAAGAAAAATTTCAGTAAAATCACAAAAAAAAGGAATATTATTATTTGCAATTCAGTTCCTCCAAGCCATGCGCACGAAAAAAGCAGAAATTTGACATCCAGTTATTCTGAGATAAGAGTTTAATTCTGATTGTTTTACACAGGGCCAAAGACCGATATTTCGGTTTAATTGAATTTTCTTATCACTGAATGGACTTTAACTTTTTTGTGAGGAATTTATATTTGAGTCAGATTGCAAATTTCACATTTTTGTTGCCATTGTCAGTACATGTCATTGTGGGCAGGCTACGCTTAGCGCAATGCCCATTAGCATTTCTATATAATTCTGTCTTTAAAATCTTTGTGGGGAGGTTACAAGATGGGATAATGTCCTAAAACCGGGCTGTGTTTTCCTTTTGAGAAATAAATAATTTTTTACAACTGTAGAATATTTCATCATTGATGTTGTCATTAATGTATACTTATACAGCAAACATTTAGGTAATAGAATTGTTCAAATGACCTATGGCAGGGCTTCCCAACCTTTTCAGCTGGCGGACCCCTTCTTCATTCGAAAATCCATGGCGGACCCCTAATCAGTCAAGAGCACAGTAACTTTAAATTTCAGAGCGAAACCCATGGGAACTGAAAGCTTCTTAATGCAAGTGCCATGTTCCAAATGACCCCCCCCCCCCCGAAGTATCAATAGTCGTTGGTTTAGAGATGAATGAAAACAACTCGAAATTAATGATACAATTTGAATTCCCACTGTATCCAGACACTTGCTAGTGGATTTACTCCCTTTTTTTCAACACACTATAGCCTGATTAAAATTACTTTGTAATTGACATTTCACACGTTGGAGCTGCCTTCCTCCAAGAGTAATCAACGTCACGTCCTAACTGTTCGCTGATTGGTTGACAAAGCTCGCTCCGCGCATGCGTAAAAGGTTTCAGCGCATCTAGCGCCGTGAGCCGGCGCACAAACGCCCCCTATATTGTTGCGAAACAGTCGATCAGAGAAGCCGCATTCTCCGGCACTAAACTGTGTATGCCTTCTTACTTAAGAATCGCAAAGGCTGCTTGGGAATACGACCTGAAGTAAAAGCAAACATGTTTTTCACACGAGAAAAAAAAATGGTGATGAATTTGATTTTCACATCTTTATTCAATAATTTCACTCGTTATTTTACACTATTTGGTGAAAGGTGGCCGCGGACCTCCTAGAAAGACGCTAAGGGGTCCGCGGACCACACGTTGGGAAGCCCTGATCTATGGAACAAGTACCTAACTAAATAACAAAGCGGGATGTGACACAAAGACTGTTTCGTGTGGGTCGCGGAACTGACTCGCTTTCGTGACATTGCACTGCAACGAGAGGAGAAGCGGAATGTTACATCATCTCCTCCCGGATAGGAGTACACGCGGTGTCTTTTCACACCTTTTAAAGCGAGCACGAGCTTCGCAGAGCACAAAAATGGTTCAAATGGCTCGGAGCACTATGGGACGTTAACATCTGAGGTTATCAGTCCCCTAGAACTTACAGGGTGTTTCAAAAATGACCTGTATATTTGAAACGGCAATAAAAACTAAACGAGCAGCGATAGAAATACACCGTTTGTTGCAATATGCTTGGGACAACAGTACATTTTCAGGCAGAGAAACTTTCGAAATTACAGTAGTTACAATTTTCAACAACAGATGGCGCTACAAGTGATGTGAAAATATAGAAGACAACGCAGTCTGTGGGTGCGCCATTCTGTACGTCATCTTTCTGCTGTAAGCGTGTGCTGTTCACAACTTGCAAGTGTGCTGTAGACAACATGGTTTATTCCTTAGAACAGAGGATTTTTCTGGTGTTGGAATTCCACCGCCTAGAACACAGTGTTGTTGCAACAAGACGAAGTTTTCAACGGAGGTTTAATGTAACCAAAGGACCGAAAAGCGATACAATAAAGGATCTGTTTGAAAAATTTCAACGGACTGGGAACGTGACGGATGAACGTGCTAGAAAGGTAGGGCGACCGCGTACGGCAACCACAGAGGGCAACGCGCAGCTAGTGCAGCAGGTGATCCAACAGAGGCCTCGGGTTTCCGTTCGCCGTGTTGCAGCTGCGGTCCAAATGACGCCAACGTCCACGTATCGTCTCATGCGCCAGAGTTTACACCTCTATCCATACAAAATTCAAACGCGGCAACCCCTCAGCGCCGCTACCATTGCTGCACGAGAGACATTCGCTAACGATATAGTGCACAGGATTGATGACAGCGATATGCATGTGGGCAGCATTTGGTTTACTGACGAAGCTTATTTTTACCTGGACGGCTTCGTCAATAAGCAGAACTGGCGCATATGGGGAACCGAAAAGCCCCATGTTGCAGTCCCATCGTCCCTGCATCCTCAAAAAGTACTGGTCTGGGCCGCCATTTCTTCCAAAGGAATCATTGGCCCATTTTTCAGATCCGAAACGATTACTGCATCACGCTATCTGGACATTCTTCGTGAATTTGTGGCGGTACAAACTGCCTTAGACGACGCTACGAACACCTCGTGGTTTATGCAAGATGGTGCCCGGCCACATCGCACGGCCGACGTTTTTAATTTCCTGAATGAATATTTCGATGATCGTGTGATTGCTTTGGGCTATCCGAAACATACAGGAGGCGGCGTGGATTGGCCTCCCTATTCGCCAGACATGAACCCCTGTGACTTCTTTCTGTGGGGACACTTGAAAGACCAGGTGTACCGCCAGAATCCAGAAACAATTGAACAGCTGAAGCAGTACATCTCATCTGCATGTGAAGCCATTCCGCCAGACACGTTGTCAAAGGTTTCGGGTAATTTCATTCAGAGACTACGCCATATTATTGCTACGCATGGTGGATACGTGGAAACTATCGTACTATAGAGTTTCCCAGACCGCAGCGCCATCTGTTGTTGAAAATTGTAACTACTGCAATTTCGAAAGTTTGTCTGCCTGAAAATGTACTGTTGTCCCAAGCATATTGCAACAAACGGTGTATTTCTGTCGCTGCTCGTTTAGTTTTTATTGCCGTTTCAAATATACCGGTCATTTTTGAAACACCCTGTAGAACTACTTAAACCTAACTAACCTAAGGACCTCACACACATCCATGCCCGAGGGAGGACTGTAGCGCCTAGAACCGCTCGGCCACATTGGCCGGCTCGCATAGCACAATCTCGTCCAGGATTCGCAGAACGAACGTTTAGGCAGCGGCGGTTCAGGAGCATCAGGTAGGTGGTCAAGCAGGGCTGCTAAGGTGTAGACGCCAACTCCGGTAAGCCGAGCCAGGGAGCGAGCAAGGTAACGCCGGTAATTATGAGAGCTGAACGCTGGAAGCGGCTACCCACGGCGCCTGACAAATGAGCTGGAGTCGTTCCAGCGGTCGAGACGTTTATGGCGACGCTTAGCGCCGAGGGCAGCGGCGGTAAGAAACGCGCTTTATGGACAATGGCGCTGTTAGAGTGCGCCGGCTTTACGATCCCGGTAAATGACCTGCTGGCCCGCGAGGCAGTCACTCTGCCGCGAGAGCAAGCGGCGGTAGCACGGTGCGCAACGTGAACCGACTGATCTGTTCCCGAGAGCGCCAACGTTGCCCATTCTGAGAAAATACGATGGTCTGGTCTTGGTCTGTAACGTGTTTTCTCTTTCTTTGTTTCTCGTGAAGTCGTACTAAAACACGGTATGTGGGCGCAAAGAATTACCTGGAGTAATGTTACACGTATTTTGTCTTAGCGTCTCTGGGGTCAGTTGGTACATTGCACTAGGAGACAACGTAAAGGTCAGACCAGACGTAAAGGGATTTTCATCCATCATCCACCGCTATACCCACCTAGGGTGGCTGCTAACTTTGTTGTGTATTCATCAAATGTACTTGGCGTTAAACATATGAACCTCAACGTCGAACGTAGCTGCCGCTACGACGTGGCTTTCATGCAAAAAGCAAAGACAGTCCCCTCTCGTCCGGTTTCGGGTGGTCCGCCCTTCCAGTTGATAGGACCGTGCTCGAGCCGAACTTGTCCTGACACGTGGCGGCGACTCACTGCTCGTCTCGCCATTGTTGTCTACTGTATTGCTGTTTACAGGTAATTGTTGTTAACGCTTGTCCGTTTCAGTGCTCCGTCATCTCTCACATGGTTTTTGTCGTTTTCCGTGTTTTGTACAGTAGTGGACTGTGGAGTTTTTAATGCTTATTGTTCAGTGGTTTTACGACACAGTTCTGTCTTTGTTACAGCACTGCGAGTATTTGTTTTACATCGTGTGTACTGTAGAGCTGTGGGTGTTTTCTCAACACGTGAGGAATGAAACGTAAACACGCTACTCTCTCATTAAATGAAAAATGAGCACTTCTATGAAGACTGGACAAAGGGAAATTACTCCAAAAAACCGCCAAGAAACTCAACGTCGGCGTTACGACAGTAAAAGATTTAGAGAAGAAACTGGAAAGACATTGAACCGTGTCCATTGGCAATACATGGTGAAAACGCTCTTAAGAGTCGCAAAAGTTTGAAAAAGCTTTCACTTGAAATGCTTGGCAACGCATTGCGGATCTGGTTCCACCAAGCAAGAAGGAAAGGAACCCCGATATCCGGGCAAATTGTAAAAGAAAAGGCAACACCTATGTACAAAAAACTAAAAGCTGGAAGTGAGTTTGCTGCTACTGAAGGCTGGATTCCTCGCTGGAAAACCCGTCATGGCGTTCGGTTTCCATCAATCGAAGAAAACCGAATGCAATGATGATGCCGAGGCGGCTTAGGAGTTTTCTGTGAAGTTTCAAAAACTGTGGAAGAAAATGAACTGTTACCTAGCCAAGTCTATAACACAGACGAGATATGCCTAAACTGCAAAATGCTGCAAAGCAAAACGCTAGCTACATAAAATGAAACCGTGACAGGAATCAAACTTATAAAAAGGGAAAAAAGCTAACCGTTGCTCTCTTCTGAAACGCTCATGGTACACACTAGCTTCCCCTGCTCGTCATTGGCAAGTGTGAGAATCCTAGGGTGTTCAAAAACGTTATTAACTTATCTTACTTCCCAGCTTAAATGGCTCTGAGCACTACGGCACTTAACATCTGAGGTCATCAGTCACCTAGAACTTAGAACTACTTAAACCTAAGGACACCACACACATCCATGCCCGAGGCAGGATTCGAACCTGCGACCGTAGCGGTCGCGCGGTTCCAGACTGAAGCGCCTAGAACCGCTCGGCTACACCGGCCGGCTTTCCCAGCTTATTACGGCAGTGAAAACTCTGCTCAGATGGGCATCACTTATCCAACCAACGGATCAGGGTGACAGAATAGTTAAAGAGGTGGTATGGCAGAAAGATCATCAGCTCAATTTTAGAAAAGTTTCAAGAAAGTTTTAACGCACATGACGCTACGAAATTCCTCAACGTCAAAGACGCTATCTATACGATCGCTGAGTCATGGGAGGAGCTAAAACCTGACCCGGTGCGAAAATCTTGCTGTAAGCTTTAACCGGAAATTACGACCGAAAGTGACCAGATGGAAGGCGAGCAAAACAAAATCGATAAAGATCTACAAACGGTATAACCGAAAGTCCCTGCCAGTGAAGTTGAGGAGTCGACTGCCCAATGTGACAAAGCCTGTGAAACTACTGCAGACCTCGATGACAGCCAGATTATTGCCGCTGTTTTTAGAAAAAAAAAAAAAGGTGAAGATAATGTGAACGAGGGCGCAGATGGTGATGATGACGAAGTCCCTATCCGGATTCCACTCACCGACACCAAGAACACTTTTCATATTGCCCTTCAGTATACCGAGTAGAACTCAACCGCAACATCTATGGACGTTTTGTGGATCAAGAAATGGAGAAACACTGCAGCTAATCTAGAATTTTATCTGGTGCACAAAAATCTATAACTGACTTTCTTTCTAGGTATTTCTGTTTCACTTCTATAAAGGCTACCTTCAGTTTTTACAGTACTGTACATATACACCGTATGATCAGTACAGTGCAGTAAATACACTCCTGGAAATTGAAATAAGAACACCGTGAATTCATTGTCCCAGGAAGGGGAAACTTTATTGACACATTCCTGGGGTCAGATACATCACATGATCACACTGACAGAACCACAGGCACATAGACACAGGCAACAGAGCATGCACAATGTCGGCACTAGTACAGTGTATATCCACCTGTCGCAGCAATGCAGGCTGCTATTCTCCCATGGAGACGATCGTAGAGATGTTGGATGTAGTCCTGTGGAACGGCTTGCCATGCCATTTCCACCTGGCGCCTCAGTTGGACCAGCGTTCGTGCTGGACGTGCAGACCGCGTGAGACGACGCTTCATCCAGTCCCAAACATGCTCAATGGGGGACAGATCCGAAGATCTTGCTGGCCAGGATAGTTGACTTACACCTTCTAGAGCACGTTGGGTGGCACGGGATACATGCGGACGTGCATTGTCCTGTTGGAACAGCAAGTTCCCTTGCCGGTCTAGGAATGGTAGAACGATGGGTTCGATGACGGTTTGGATGTACCGTGCACTATTCAGTGTCCCCTCGACGATCACCAGTGGTGTACGGCCAGTGTAGGAGATCGCTCCCCACACCATGATGCCGGGTGTTGGCCCTGTGTGCCTCGGTCGTATGCAGTCCTGATTGTGGCGCTCACCTGCACGGCGCCAAACACGCATACGACCATAATTGGGACCAAGGCAGAAGCGACTCTCATCGCTGAAGACGCCACGTCTCCATTCGTCCCTCCATTCACGCCTGTCGCGACACCACTGGAGGCGGGCTGCACGATGTTGGGGCGTGAGCGGAAGACGGCCTAACGGTGTGCGGGACCGTAGCCCAGCTTCATGGAGACGGTTGCGAATGGTCCTCGCCGATACCCCAGGAGCAACAGTGTTCCTAATTTGCTGGGAAGTGGCGGTGCGGTCCCCTACGGCACTGCGTAGGATCCTACGGTCTTGGTGTGCATCCGTGCGTCGCTGCGGTCCAGTCCCAGGTCGACGGGCTCATGCACCTTCCGCCGACCACTGGCGACAACATCGATGTACTGTGGAGACCTCACGCCCCACGTGTTGAGCAATTCGGCGGTACGTCCACCCGGCCTCCCGCATGCCCACTATACGCCCTCGCTCAAAGTCCGTCAACTGCACATACGGTTCACGTCCACGCTGTCGCGGCATGCTACCAGTGTTAAAGACTGCGATGGAGCTCCGTATGCCACGGCAAACTGGCTGACACTGACGGGGGCGGTGCACAAATGCTGCGCAGCTAGCGCCATTCGACGGCCAACACCGCGGTTCCTGGTGTGTCCGCTGTGCCGTGCGTGTGATCATTGCTTGTACAGCCCTCTCGCAGTGTCCGGAGCAAGTATGGTGGGTCTGACACACCGGTGTCAATGTGTTCTTTTTTCCATTTCCAGGAGTGTACATACTGTTCAGTATAGCTCTTTTTCAGTGTGTAATAATAACACCTTTTGTGCGCTTTATAGCAATTTTTGGAGAATAATATACTTACTTACAGAAATTATTTATTTTAATGTAAATCCGTTTTTCTGCACTCTCTGAGCCGAATTTTTTGCGAGCGGACACATACACCAGTGACGAGGGTGACAGGCTAGAGAGATTGTACTGTATATAATCTGCAGTATGAAGATAGTGTGCGGCAATAGTTGTTCACTTGCACCGATCTGTCTTCAGCTATGGTGTAGTCTTGAATCCTATGAACAGCAGGTGATGATTGACATATGACAGGTAACTATGTAGGTGTCGTACGGCGATTGCGAAAAATGGCCCTTGCGGTTTGACGCCCACACTGGAAGCTAGCTTCAACGCAATTCTACCTCAGACTAGGCAACTACGCACTTTTCTAAATATGGTTCCTGTTAAATGCTTCCTAGTCGTCGAAGACTGGGTGTCTAGGAAACTTGCTTTCTCGGATCGCTACACACCATTCAAACAAATCGTATTAATGAGTTTTATTACAAAATGACCAATTACAATACTTAACTATGTGTTGCACAGATATGTCGCAAGCAAAGGGCGACATACGGAATAGTCAAGTTTCTTCAGTAATAACGATTGCAAAATCTGATACATATAGGGTTCAAGCGAAGTGATGAGTTTTGAAGCTTCTATGCAGCTCGCTAGTCTTGAGGCTGCTGTTCAATTGGGCCGCGACCAGTCGGGGGCGCCGGTTGTGTTGTCTTCGCATATGGGCCGCTGTTGTCGCGTTGTCGTCCTGAAGAGGGGTCGGTGAGCGTGCAATTGGCTGACGTCTTGTCACAGCCGTCTCTGCTCTACCGTGCCAGACTGGCGTGTCTGCGCTTGACTTTACGCCGTAACACTTCCGTTCCCTACCTTTTGGGGTGGTTCAAATGGCTCTGAGCACTATGGGACTTAATATCTGAGGTCATCAGTCCCCTAGAACTTAGAACTACTTAAACCTAACTAACCTAAGGACATCACACACATCCATGCCCGAGGCAGGATTCGAACCTGCGACCGGAGCGGTCGTGCGGTTCCAGACTGAAGAGCCTAGAACCGCTCGGCCAGGATATGTGAGAAAGTGTATCGGAATGCGTAGACTGCACGGCGTTCCGTATTACCCTCCTGAACCCACCGATTCCATATTCTGCTAACAGTCATTGGATCTCGACCAACGCGAACAGCAGTGTCGCGATACGATAAACCGCAATCGCGATATGCTACAATCCGACCTTTATAAAAGTCGGAAACGTGATGGTACGCATTTCTCCTCCTTACACGAGGCATCACAACATCGTTTCACCGGGCAACGCCTGTCAACTGCTGTTTGTGTATGAGAAATCGGTTGGAAAGTTTCCTCACATCAGCACGTTGTAGGTGTCGCCACCGGCGCCAACCTTGTGTGAATGCTCTGAAAAGCTAATCACTTGCGCATGACAGCATCTTCTTCCTGTCGGTTAAATTTCGCGTCTGTAGCACGTCACCTTCGTCGAGTAGCAATTTTAATGGCCAGTAGTGTAATAAACAGTGAACTATCGTGGAGAGACTAAGACCTAACATCAATATATATCTCGTAGAAACCATTTGCTTGCCTGTTTTCAGGATCTAAAATACACAGCAGACGTAAAGGATCACTTTTTAGAAACCACGTATATGTCTCCCATTTCAAAGCATAAATATGAAATATGACTCAAAGAACCCTACAGTATACTTCGGTAACGGTGCAAAAGCGTGGCTCCCTGCGATTTCACCCTCGGCTCTGCTTCAGACAGCAAGGAGTCGTCACATGCGAAAAAAAGACCTCAGCTCGGAAATTTGTGTGGCCCGCAAAATCGTTTAATAATGTCACATTGGCACCAAATTTCACCAAAATTCTACCCCACGCCGCCGTGCACATGGCGCACAATGGGAAGCTCGTCACAGCCACACTTGCACACATGTCACTCCTTCTTTTGCCACTTCGGCGGTGGAGGCCCATTGTTGAAATCGCACAGTTTTCTTGTCGAGGGAAACATTTTAGAGACACCGGCGCTCAGAATGAAAAGAAAAGGCCGCTGGGGATGGCATAAAGGGCGTCATTGAAACCACCTCTTTCCTTGGGCTGTGGATTTTATAACACTGCAACTGCATTTACGTAGCGTGTGCAATCAAATACTAAATTTGGTTTATTACATAATATGCCCGAAAAGAACAAATAGTCGTGTCACGGAAAAGCCACGTATAACACCACCGTTCGGTGCTACTGCTATACCATAACCTTAAAGTTGGAGGTAGATGGTATAATGAAACTGTTTTGTTAAAGCAATTATGGTATAAAACAACAGTGCAGTGTTACCCTCTGAAAGGAATTTAGTTGTGTGATATATCTTACGAAGGTGGCTTATCGGAAGTGAAAGTCAGAATTATGTAAATATTTAAACGGTAACAAACAATAATTTACCTATCTACAGTGTCCAAATGGTCATAAAAACGGTCGCCAGCCTAATTAGGCATAAGAATGAGTAACATTCTTGTTCAAGAAACTGAAAATCAGTAACTTCAATGGGCAAACACAGCCTATACTTTGTCACACGAGAGCGCAATGAACTCTGGCACCTGTATATTTTAACGTTAAGGTTGGACCTGACAGTTAGAGCAGAACAAGCTATTTGCATAAATATAACAGGTAACGATACACACTGTTACCTTCAGGGCTTACTCAAACTGAATGGTCTCAATAACATTACTAGTAATATCCACTGTACAATCATGAAGTGCACATAGGTTCAGTATTACTTTTCAAACATTCTTCTATCTGACAGAAAAATTGTAAATGTGGTTCACTGCAAAATTATTAACTGGGCATAGGTTAAGTCTCTCTCAGCTATATACACTCCTGGAAATGGAAAAAAGAACACATTGACACCGGTGTGTCAGACCCACCATACTTGCTCCGGACACTGCGAGAGGGCTGTACAAGCAATGATCACACGCACGGCACAGCGGACACACCAGGAACCGCGGTGTTGGCCGTCGAATGGCGCTAGCTGCGCAGCATTTGTGCACAGCCGCCGTCAGTGTCAGCCAGTTTGCCGTGGCATACGGAGCTCTATCGCAGTCTTTAACACTGGTAGCATGCCGCGACAGCGTTGACGTGAACCGTATGTGCAGTTGACGGACTTTGAGCGAGGGCGTATAGTGGGCATGCGGGAGGCCGGGTGAACGTACCGCCGAATTGCTCAACATGTGGGGCGTGAGGTCTCCACAGTACATCGATGTTGTCGCCAGTGGTCGGCGGAAGGTGCACGTGCCCGTCGACCTGGGACCGGACCGCAGCGACGCACGGATGCACGCCAATACCGTAGGATCCTACGCAGTGCCGTAGGGGACCGCACCGCCACTTCCCAGCAAATTAGGGACACCGTTGCTCCTGGGGTATCGGCGAGGACCATTCGCAACCGTCTCCATGAAGCTGGGCTACGGTCCCGCACACCGTTAGGCCGTCTTCCGCTCACGCCCCAACATCGTGCAGCCCGCCTCCAGTGGTGTCGCGACAGGCGTGAATGGAGGGACGAATGGAGACGTGTCGTCTTCAGCGATGAGAGTCGCTTCTGCCTTGGTGCCAATGATGGTCGTATGCGTGTTTGGCGCCGTGCAGGTGAGCGCCACAATCAGGACTGCATACGACCGAGGCACACAGGGCCAACACCCGGCATCATGGTGTGGGGAGCGATCTCCTACACTGGCCGTACACCACTGGTGATCGTCGAGGGGACACTGAATAGTGCACGGTACATCCAAACCGTCATCGAACCCATCGTTCTACCATTCCTAGACCGGCAAGGGAACTTGCTGTTCCAACAGGGCAATGCACGTCCGCATGTATCCCGTGCCACCCAACGTGCTCTAGAAGGTGTAAGTCAACTACCCTGGCCAGCAAGAGCTCCGGATCTGTCCCCCATTGAGCATGTTTGGGACTGGATGAAGCGTCGTCTCACGCGGTCTGCACGTCCAGCACGAACGCTGGTCCAACTGAGGCGCCAGGTGGAAATGGCATGGCAAGCCGTTCCACAGGACTACATCCAGCATCTCTACGATCGTCTCCATGGGAGAATAGCAGCCTGCATTGCTGCGAAAGGTGGATATACACTGTACTAGTGCCGACATTGTGCATGGTCTGTTGCCTGTGTCTATGTGCCTGTGGTTCTGTCAGTGTGATCATGTGATGTATCTGACCCCAGGAATGTGTCAATAAAGTTTCCCCTTCCTGGGACAATGAATTCACGGTGTTCTTATTTCAATTTCCAGGAGTGTACTTTTCTATTTAGAATGAAAGTTAAATGTATCTCACTAACAAACAATTCCTCACTGACCTGTGAATAAAACAAGTTACTGTTTTCATAGATAGTGGTCATTCTATTAATTGTTATTTATCATGAGCATAAAGGATAAACTGTGGATGCTGCTACACTATTAATATGCGCTTTCAATACAGAAGAGAAACAGGTGCTTAGCAAGCATGAGTAAATAACTTTCCACAATTGCAGTTTTCAACTTTTGTTACAGTGAGACACAAAATAGACATATTTGTAAAATACTGACTCACCTTTTGCGATTTTCAACAGGCAGCAATGTGATCATTTACTAAGCAAAACTTTATAAGCCTCAGTTTTAAGAACCTTTTAATTTTGAAGTTGACAGCAAACTGTTATAATACTTGTTTGTACTACTTTGTTACTTTATATTCTATTTTTCACTTTAGTTTTTTTAGCAAGCCCACAAACTTTTAACACGCAGGTTTAACTGAAAAATTACTTTCAGCAAACATTATTTACTTTAGCTCACTCTCTTGCCACATTAACTATAACTTCCTTTTTTACTATGTTCAAGAGGCATTAATGTTCTTTCAGTAAGGACACTCGGTCATCACTTTAGCATGGGAAGGATCCTAAGCGTAAATGTGACAGAGGATAGATCAAGGTAAGTTATCATAAATAATCTTTTGGTTTACCTTATAATTGAAAACAAATAAATCATCCACATGAGCTGAACCGTCACTGTACATTTGTACAATTTGTTGGCTCCTTTTCAGTGAATGCGCAACGTGGTGGCGAGTGCATGTTTGTAGGTGGATTCGCAGGCGGAAATGCTGGACTCTGTCATTTCTTGGTGGCGATGATAGATATCAATTCCAACACAATTCCAGCTAATTACTGCATCCATCCGAGGCTTTGGCACATTGGAAAACGGCACAAAAAGCCCCTCTCTGCACCAGCACAATTCACATCCTTTTGGTGAGCGGTTGGTGGTTCAGTAGCTCATCCCCGACTGATTCTTAATCCACCTCTTCTACCTATGCCAACCACAATTTGCGAGCGCTACTAAGTTCCGTTCCGGAGGGGCACCACACCATCTTTTACATACAAAATAACTAAGAACCCTGAGTGAAGGTCAGCAGTTTACATAACAGTAAACAATCACTTTAAACAAAACATATCGTTTGCACATATTGGTAGTTCTACACAAAATTATTTAAATAAAATTATTCAAATGGTTCAAATGGCTCTGAGCACTATGGGACTCAACTGCTGTGGTCATCAGTCCCCTAGAACTTAGAACTACTTAAACCTAACTAACCTAAGGACATCACACACATCCATGCCCGAGGCAGGATTCGAACCTGCGACAGTAGCAGTCGCACGGTTCCGGACTGCGCGCCTAGAACCGCGAGACCACCGCGGCCGGCAAATTATTCAATTTTAAAGATAACCAAAGAGACTGTATGAGAAAGACAAAACACATAATTTGTTCATATTGTACATATTACAGAGATTACACTTCCTCCACTCTAAAAAGACATCAAAGTTTTTAATAGAGATAAGAATAAACAATCTGATGGTATCGATTCAATCCAACAACATTTACAGAAACTCAACGTTATAACATTAAACAAAACAAAAGGCAAAATAAATCAGTACAACATTAGAACTATGGTGTTACAATTTCCGCACATTTCGGTGTAGAAAACGATGGTTCGCATTGCGATGAGCAAAAGGACGACGTTCTTGACAACCTTTGGCATTGTTGACACCTCCTGGGCGATTCCACATTTGTCGACGGAAATCACAGTGCTGAACATGATCTCACCCCTTTGTAGTGCTCCGCAACCGTGATTTTTGCTCTGGTGTATGGGGTGGAGCTACGAGCGACCATCCAAAAGCATCCGACGAAAGTTGAACGCGATCCGAAGCAGAAAATGATCCTTATGCTTCTGCTTCTTCGGTGCTCGTACTTCACACCCTCCTGTGGCGTGATGGTTCTCCTGTGGCGTGATGGTTTCACTGGCGCCCTTTATGCCACCACCTGAGACCTTTCTTTCCAATTCCGGGCGGCAGGTCATTAAACTACTTTAAACGTCACGTGAAGTTCTGAGGTCTGGCCATTTTTTTCGCAAGTTTCGAGACCTTGTTCTTTGAAGCGTCGTCGAACCCAAGGCTGAAGCCGCTGGACTCCATGCTTTTGTACCGTTACACACGAAGGTAGTAGGCTACTTTGAATCAAATTTTAAACTTACGCGTTGGAGAGGGAGACAATTACGCAGCTTCGAAAAAGTGCTCCTTTAATTCTGTAGAAATAAGCTGTGCAATGCAACTTTCTACCAGATTAAAACTGTGGGTCCGACCGGGACTCAAGGCAGTGACCTTTGCGATTCACGGGCAACAGCAGTAATGACTGAGATATGCAAGCGTGACTGATGACGACCCGCCACAAAGCTTCATTTTTGCTAGGTCTTCTTCTACCTTCTACATATACATCTACAGTTATACTCCGCAAACCACCCAACGGTGTGTGGCGGAGGGTACTTTACGTGCGCGCTCGAATCTCTCTAATTTTACACTCGTGATCTCCTCGGGAGATATAAGTAGGGGGAAGCAATATATTCGATACCTCATCCAGAAACGCACCCTCTCGAAAGCTGGACAGCAAGCTACACCGCGATGCAGAGCGCCTCTCTTGCAGAGTCTGCCACTTGAGTTTGCTAAACATCTCCGTAACGCTATCACGCTTACCAAATAACCCTGTGGCGAAACGCGCCGCTCTTCTTTGGACGGTTGCATCTCCCGAAATGCGTGAAAGTACTGTTGGAAAAAAGGGTTGAAACACGTATGTTGTGTGGCGGCGATGGCGAGGCATTGCAGAGTCTCTGACCAGAGAGCCTTTTATCGTGGCTAGTCTGCGCTTGACCGCGCGAGAGTTGCGAGCGGTACTCTGTCAGTAGTAGTCGTGCAGTACAGTTGCGAGCAGTAGTCAGTGGGCAGTCTGTCAGTAGCAGTAGGGCAGAGCAGTATGTCGGTAGTAGCAGCCCAGTGCAGTTGTGTGTGAGGAGTCGGCGGGCGTCGACATGGCACTCTGGTCAAGATTCAGGATGAGGTATATTATTTTTAAATGCGCTCAGCTAATAATGTAAATTAACTGTAACTAATTTGTGCAACAATCGCCCCAATAATAATTTTGGTTTCCAAAGCAATTTTTAACAAAGAATCCTTTAATGAAAAAAAATATTCCCTTGATATTCCTTAAAGAAAAGTTTCCCTTAAATTCAAAATTTTTGCAATCAATTTCCTCCAAGCTATGGCAAAAACAATAAGAGCAGAAATTGACATGCTGTTTCAATGAGGTAAGAAATTAATTATGATTTTTTTTTGCACAGGGCCAAAGACCGATATTTTGGTTTAATTGAGTTTACATTGTCACTGAAGCCTCATTAGCATTGAATTGTTTTTCATTATTTTCGTGACAGCTCACACCTTGAGTCAGATTGCGATTCTCATTTTTATTGTCATTAAATTTATTTGCTGGGAGCTTACGTTAGGTTGTATTCTTGTTAACATTCAACTATTGTGTTTCAAAATTTCTCTGGGGAGCTTACACTTAGCACAATGAGCATTGGCCGCTAGGGAGGTTACGCTTGGCTCCCATTCATTTATTATTTTTTGTCTACTTTACACTTAGCTCAATGTCCATTAGCATTTAAAAATAATATCATTTAAATTTTTGTGGGGAGGTTACACTTGGCGACACCCAGTCCAGGATCGTATTTCGTTGAGAATCTTTTGAAAAACAGTCAGATATCTGCTCTTATTTGCTTAGATATAATTAGAATTTGGCGCAACGCTTTTACTAATCTTGTGACTTTCTTTCTACAGGTCAACGGCAATTCGTTGCTCTGTTGTATTTCTGTGTTGCTTTTGCATTGTGCTTATTTGTTTTGTGAATAATTGTGACTATTGCAAAAATGCCGCGAAAGACTGTGAATAGTGTATCGTGAGGTATTTTGAATGAAATTACCGACTTAAACAACGTGACCGATAGTAATTGTGACAATCCTGCGTTCACTGACAATCAGTGCGTTCCAACCATTAATAATGATGTAGACCTTAATGATGAACAAACGAACTCGATTGTGTCTTCTGTTGATTTGACGACAATTGATGACGCGGGGCGCACTATTGAAATGAGCGCTGCCCAGCTTAATACACCCAATTTGGAAAATTCAAATAATGTACAGACAAATTTTTCTAATGAAAATGGACAATGTACTGAAAGTACGACGGATCCATTTAATTCCGAAATAGTGTCTGACAGTGTACATCCGACTGATAAAACTTTTTGTAAATTACAGAATGACCAAATGGTCACACAAAACGAGACAATTCTAGGTCCACCATTAATTAGCACAGAGAATAGAAATGCTAATTTTGGCTCGGATCAAATTATGGCACTATTGCTGCAACGAGTTAACCAAATTATTGAAAAACAAGACAACCAGAGTAAAGATAACAAACAATTGAAAAAAAACTTGACAATAATGACGAAAATCTCAAACAACTTAGTGAACAGGTCAGACAACAGAGTGTAGATAACAAACAAGATAACGAAAAACTCAAACAATACTTTAATGAAAAATTAGACGACAATTCCAGACAGCTTAGTGAACAAATTAGAGCCGTTGCCCCGCAGTGCCATGACACTAAGGAACAGTTGCGCGTGGAAATTGAGGCTTGTTCAAAAAAAAGTAGCGAAGAAATTAGGTCTGTTGCTCAGGAATTAAAGGAAATGCAAACAGCCGCACCAGAAACACTTACAGACGAAATTAACGAGTCGCTAAACAATGCTCTGAAAAAGCTACACAATTACGCGACGAGTTTAAAGCAATGACAGCAGAAATTTCGCGCACAATGGATGAAAAGACTGACGCGAAATTTGAACAGCAGAACACTCAAATTGACGAGCGATTTAGTCACCACATACAAAACAGTGATACGCGTTTCCGCAAATTTATTCAGGATCAAAATAAAGTCAAACGTCAAGTCATGGAAACAATCACTGCTCAAAGACAAGAAGACAAACGTAAAATGTTTGCGAAGGCAAAAACGTATGTAGACAATAATATTATTACAGTGTCCGACAAAATTAATACCATCGAACAGTTGAACGCGGAATTACGTGATGAAATTTCTGATCTTAAATCAAAAACAGATACACACACAGTAGATATTCAAACAGTGACAGACAGATTCGAACAATTAGAACTAACACAGGATTGCGATGTCATCGAAGGTGATGTTAAAAAACTGTGCGAAACTACACGTAAGTTGCAAAAACAGATTAATGCGTCCGATTCTAAAACCGATGATCAGGCAAAAATACTGACTGAAAAATATGATGAATTAGCCAGTCGTATTGATGCTATTGAAAGTAATAATGATAATAAATCAGACGATACTGCACCGATTTCATTTAACCAAACACCTGAATTTCAAAATTTACAGCAGACAATTAATGAGATCGATTCGTCTAATAACACGTTGCGTAGAAAATTGTCAAGTTTACAACAAGAAGTAACAGAGATGAAAAACATTTCAGTTAATAACATACCACAACAGACGCCACTTTATGAACATTTGTCAGACTCACGCAGTGCGTGTAATTTGGGTAATCTACAGAGAGTACGGGAATAGATTCCGAACAACCACAGTTCAATAGATTCTCTTACAATCCTGAACCTGTTCCATCACACAGAGACGATAATTTCGATTACAAACATTTTCTGTCGATAAGAAAATTTAAAGTGTTTAAGAATGACAGAACACAGATTCACCCACTGGATTGGATTCAACAATTTAGCTTTGCTTTTCCACCGACTTGACCCGTAACACACAAACTTGAATTTATTTGCAGCTTCTTGGAAGGCGAACCGGCAACTCGTATGAGACCGATCGCGAGGCAATGTTACTCGGTAGAAGAATTTCAGAATGCCTTTCTGTCAGCGTACTGGTCGAAGACGACACAGCGCGGAATTAAAGATCAATTAATTAGTTTACCAAATTATGAAAACACAAATTTTCCCAATGTGACGCAATTTTTTGAGCACATGGTCCAGCAAAATCAGTATTTAAGTGAACCGTACAGTGAATCTGCACTTATACAATTATGCATTTCCAAACTACCACGATCATTAAGAGTGTCACTTTTAACAGGTCAGCAAAAAGAAAATATTTCAGCATTCAGAGATTTGTTACAGCTCTTGGAAGTACAACAATCTGATTATTCTTTTGTAAACAAAAACTTTTCGTATAATAACCAAGGTCAACAAACTTACAGTAATTATGATCAGGGACGTAATTTCAATAGGAAAAGTAACAGACGGTTTAGGAACGACAACTACCAGAACTTAAATCACAGACAGAATTCTGATTATCAATATCGTCAAAATTTTCAGCGACAGGAACCACCTTATAGAAACAATAGACGTTTTCCACCACAACAGCATGAAAGTCAGTCGGTTAGCATACCTAACCAACAATGGAATGCACAAGGTCGACCAAACTTTAATGTTCCGCCGCGTGCACGTATAGTCCCAGATCCAACAAATAGTAACGCACGACAGCAAGGAAACAACTACGTACAAAGAAGACAGTATTTCAATTTCTATCGCAATGCACCGTATAGGAATGACTATCACGACAGACGTAAAAACGATGAGCACAATTATCAGCGTACATATAATAACAGTCGGTCTCACCAACAGCAAAATCATACGCAAGAGCATATTCTCATGAATGAACCCGACAGTAGGTACCATCCAGAACGTAATACGTCTGGAAGAAGTAATAGAACAGTTCAAATAGTAGAAATGCCACAACATCCTCCTGATAATAGTAACACGTCAGATAGAATCTGACTAGATACTGTACAGATCGCATCTTCCAGTAACACAAGCACTACTTTAGACACGCAAAATGTTGTTCACGAAAATGTAATTACTTTTGACGATATCAGAGACACTCTCTTGCAGGAAAGACCATTTGTTCAGAAAACTATTTCACATCCTGTTATCGAAATTAAAATTGGTTCATCGAAATTTTCAGCAGTAATCGATTCCGGATCACCTATATCAGTAATAAATGAAGAAACTTTTAACGAGTGTAACAAAGAGAATACCTATCCGACATTACCTTTAGGCAAAACAAAAGTGAAGGGAGCAGTATCGAGTAAAGGAGTAGACGGTAAATTACAGACGCATTTATCATTTTGTATTGGAGGTCATACTTTCCACTCAAATTTTTGGATTGTTCCTTTATTGACAACAGACGTTATTTTAGGTACGAATTTTCTGGTGCAACACGACGCAGTCATTGATTTTCAGAATTCTTATTTAATGTTGAAGGATGAAAATATACAATTTGCTATAGAATTTCAGCACTCACTATCTGCGGAAGAGCAAACAATTAATCGCACAGAGGTCATTTCCGCAACACGTAACGTAGACTGTAATCCCACATTGTTCACGGATACGTAAGTACACAACTATAACACTCCAGACGAAGCTGACTACGACGTAATACAGATGGTTTCTGATAAAGTTAAGGAGAGCAGTGCAAATACAGACGACGAACGCACGCAGCTACACTAAATTCTTTTACAGCAAGCTCCAGTTTTCGACAACATTCCTGGTACTATGTCCGGCTTTATGTATGAATTTCAAGTGAAACAGCACGACACATTTAAAACAAAGCACTATCCCATTCCATATATCCACAGAGAACAGGTTAAAAAAGAATTGCATGATATGCTTGATCAAGGAATTATAGAACCGGCAGTTAGTCCGTACATAAACCCGCTATATATTGTTAAGAAAAAAGATGGCTCACTTCGCCTTGTACTTGATTCACGTCACATTAATGACATTATTATTAATGAAACAGATCGACCACAGACTTTAGAGGAACTTTTACAGAAATTTCATGGTACTGCTATTTATTCTACACTAGATTTGAAATCGGGATTTTGGCAAATTCAACTTCATCCGAATTGCAGAAAATATACAGCTTTTCTCTGTTTTGGCGACTGTTATCAATTTTGTAAATTACCGTTCGGCTTAACTATTTATTCTGCAGCTTTTATTCGCGGTTTAAACACTATAGTTCCGACAGAACTTAAAGACAGAATTACGACGTACGTAGACGATATTCTTATCGCAGAAGCTAACTGGTCTGAGCACAATCTGATTCTTGAACAACTGTTACAAACTTTTCGTGCACAAGGACTTACAGTTAACCTCAGTAAATCGCACTTTGGCAAAACTTCTATAAAATTTCTTGGACACGTAATTTCAGCAGAAGACATTGCGCCTGATCCGGAAAAACTTCAAGCTCTACGTGACATTACTATTCCTACGACAAAAAAGCAATTACGCAGTTTTTTGGGCTCAATTAACTTTTTTCGTAAATTTATTCATCACTCTGCTTTAGATACGCCTAGATTATGCCAATTAATAGGTAAAAACACTATTTGGTCATGGGATAAGCAAGCACATTCTGAATTTGTGAACCTGAAACATGCTTTGTTGAATGCTCCACTTTTATCGCACCCAGATCTTACCAGAAATTTTTCCATTGCCACCGACAGTTCTAACACCGCTTTAGGCGTACATATTTTTCAGGAAATAGAAGAAGATGGCTCTACAGTAATTAAAAACATCGCATTTGCAAGCCGCACTCTGTCACCTGCTGAACGAAATTATTCTGTTACAGAACTGGAAACACTATGTGTTGTATGGGCTTTCACGAGATTTAGGCACTTTCTTTATGGCAGACATACCACCGTTTACACAGATCACAGAGCTATACATTTTTTACTTTCGGCTAAATTCACACACGATAGATTAAGTAGATGGAAACTTTATTTACAAGAATTTAATTTTACGATTGTTCACATTTCCGGCACACAAAATGTTATAGCAGACGCACTATCGCGTTCTCTGAGCAACAA
The DNA here is from genome assembly GCF_021461385.2 of Schistocerca piceifrons. Classification (NCBI taxonomy): domain Eukaryota; kingdom Metazoa; phylum Arthropoda; class Insecta; order Orthoptera; family Acrididae; genus Schistocerca; species Schistocerca piceifrons. The sequence continues at coordinate 1,196,800,919 of NC_060138.1, forward strand.
TCAGCAAGACGTAGCAACCAACTTCTGCAAAGCAAATTTCAGTGTCATGTACATTCAACAAGTTGCATTTGAAAATTTTATTTCGTCGTCATTACAGGACATAGCACAAGAACAAAATAAAGACAACGTGTGGAAAGAAATTAAACACCTTTGGCAAGATAGGAATAATGTTACGATTAGAAACCATTAAACTGTACGCAATGACATTCTGTTTCGCCGCTCTCATCCTGACAGCAACAATTGGTTATTATGCATTCCTGACGAACTGGTTAACAAATTAATCTGGTACACTCATTTAAGTTACGCACATTACGGAGCACGAAAATGTTTTCTTATACTGAGACAGAACTGTTATTTTTCCAATATGGAGAAACGTATACGACGAGTTTTAGCGCCTTGTAAAATTTGCCAGAAAGCTAAGTCAGACACCACTTCACATATTCCTCCATTATATCCCATTATACCTGTTAAATTAAGACATATGGCCGCTGTAGACATTTTTGGTCCGATTCCGAGAACTAACAGAGGTTTTTGCTACATATTTGTCGCTGTTGAGCTCACTTCAAAATTTGTTACTTCCACTCCGTTACGCAAAGCTACTGCTAAAGCCGTTTCGAAAGCATTTGTAAAACATTTTCTATTTCATGTAGGGCATGTGATGAAAGTAATTTCTGACAATGGATCACAATTTCGTTCTGCTATATGGACACGCATGTTACGAGCTAGAAACATTTCTCCGATTTATGTATCCAAGTACCATGCTTCTTCGAACCCCTGTGAAAGATTAATGAAAGAAATTGGTAAGCTGTGCCGAATATACTGCCACAAAAGACATATTGATTGGGATACACACATACTCTCATTCCAAGATGTAATTAATTCCATTCCAAATGAATCCACTATGCTAACTCCGTCTGTTATACTGAAAAACGTTGAACCACTAAACAAAATTAAAGAATTAGTAAACTTCCCTAAATGTCGTCGCCTACGTCACCATGAAATAATTAACATTGCGCTGAACAACATCAAACGTGCCGCAGAGCGCCGGAGAAGACAGCAAAAACAGGTTTGTACACGCCGCGACTTTCACATTGGACAGAAAATATTAGTACGTACACACTATTTATCCAGCAGAACAAAAGGTAAGTGTAGTAAATTTGAACTTCTATACGCAGGTCCATATCGGATTCGCAGCATTCCTCATCCCAATGTGGTACACGTCGAAACTTTGAGAACCAGAAAATCGAAAGGCAACCACCATTGGTCAAATATTAAACCCTTTATTGAATGAAGGCACTGTATGATTCAACACACTATGATGCCATTTACTAATGCAATTATATTCACATGACTAATTATTGATGATTATCGTATTTTTCTTGGCAAGTGCCCGACAAGGTAAGGTTAGCAGGTCGCTTTTCTTGTCGTTACACATCAGACCGTGCATATTTTTCCAGATGAACTTACGTATTTTATGAATAATTATGCAATTCTATGTAATGACGTATTAATTTTATCAAATTCTCTCTCCATTAAAGTCCTTAATTCTCGCCTCTATTAACTACACTACATACAAGCTGAACACAACGAACGTCACATTTTGTCTTTTTATGTACGATTGTTTTCATGTTTTGTTTATATGCACTGTGAAATAGTTAAGGTATAACACACCAGTTGGTTTTGACATTCTTTTTGCCCTATGACATCTCAAGATCGTGACTGCTTTACGTTTTTTGCTGCTGCATTGTATTATTCTGTGTACATTTTTGCATCTGAACACTGTCAACGTCTTTGACATATTACGTTTTCTGTCATGTTATGCTGTACGGTTAATTATCTCACCATAAACCAGTCATTATTTAGTGGGTATATGATTTAAATGCGAGACATTAATCTTTGTTCATCAATTTCAGAAAGAAATGATGCGTGTAAGAAATAAATTCAACAGAAATGGGAATTTCACCTACGGAATAAACGAAAGAAGATGCAATAACTTTATGAGGAAGGGTAAATGGATCAGGATTAACAAGCATTAACAAGAATATACTATACTCATCGTAGAATAGCAGTCTTAACTAATTTTTTCTTTCAGAATACAAGGTGATTGATGCAGGCTGTCAGACAGAACTACACATCTTAGTTTTAGTGTTGAAATATGCTAGAGATAAGGAATAATTGTGTAATGAGTAATGAAGTGATTTTTTGCAGATGATAATGAATGCTGATGAATAATGATGAAGAATATGCTGCTATGAATAATGAAGTTTTTCTTTACAGGTGATGATGATATTGGAGTTTTTGATGATATGGATAATGAAGTTTTCTTTGCAGCTGAGGATAATGTTGAAGTTATATTTAGGCTATGTAGTTATTTAAGTATTTGTTGCAGTTCGTTTTGACAGGAAGTGTTATATTGCACAGTATAATGACTGAAGGTTTTGGAAAGGACAGCTATGGAACACATTTTTATACACATTTCACTACCTGTTAATTCGAAGTTCACTACTTTTCAGCATAAAATGCATTTCTCTTTTCAGCTTAATAATCCATTTTTATAGATATTTTGCAGGAGAAATTATTTATGAGATTAATGTGTTATGAGCAGTTGTTCATTAAATCTATGAATGTGGTTACATATACTCTACTTGTTTCATAATCTTGCCACAGCTGACTTATGACAAATGACGTTACACATTTTTCATTTATACCAATAACCCAGAAGCAAATTCTTCTCTCTTGCTTTCCCCTATAATTACCCTAAGCAATGCATTGCTAACAAAAAAATGTATTACCAGTCCCAAATAATGTTACTAGTTTAAGAGAATTCTGCATAATACTGATCAGCTCTGAATAGTATGTCACTTCAGTAATGACTTCTTAATGATACAAAAAATATATATATAAAATAATGCTTTGTAACGGGCAAATAACTGCCATTGTTTATTGTAATGAGACTACTTATAATGCCCATGATTATTAATGCTATGACTGTAATTAACTGATTTTTAATCATGACTTCTTAATGGTGTGTATCACCAGTTTCAAATAATGCTACTCGTTTAAGAAAGTTCTGAATAATACAGAATGATGAACAATGTTTTATACTATTCAATACTTACTGGCCACTGAGTGCCAATAATTAATGTCACTAAATGAATTATGTTATTAATTATGCCATTAATTAGCTCCTGTTTTCAATGATGATTTTTCATGTTTTGGTACCTGGCGAATGAGTGCCAATAATTTGTATCACTCAATGTATTATGTGAATGCTAGGCCAATAATTGACTCTTGTTTTTTCAATGAAGACTTCTGATGAATATTATTCTGTCATACTAAATATTCTTTGTAACTGGCCAAGGACTGCCACTGTTTATTGTAATACGATTACCCATGATGCCAATAATTTAATTTTATGAACATTATTCTGTAATACTACGTACTTGGTACAGAAATGTTCAATAACTGGGCTATGAATGCCGCAAACTACTACTGTAATTCTCAATGAAGCCTATTATGTGACTTAATGTCCTTCACCTTATGAGCTAACTACTCTGAATTACTGCAATGTCCATTTGTCCTGTCCATCCTCATGATCATGGAGCACTATATTTGGTTTTTGCACTAATTCTACATTGGTGTGCCTTGTAAGAGCGTGGTGTTGACACGACATGCTGTCCACCACCGTGAGCGATGAAGACGTTATTATGGTCCCACTGTTTGGTGTACCTAATGCACTGCCAACATGAAAACATGGAACATTACTACGACAGTTCAGTGTCTTGGCTACGCTGATAAATTCTGATGGGAAAAGAACTTCAAATTGTGTCACTTGGTGTTGTACTTCTGTGGAAAGATATGGACTTTCAGAACAGCTGTGTGCAATCTAAAGTGCTACAACCATGATGCAATCCTTCCCTTTCCTATCCTAATAGTGAAAATCATTTTTTTGCTAACATCATTTATGTTCATGGTCTATACATTTTTTTTTCGATTTGCTGGACTCCAGTGCGAGTACACTTATGTCACTTGTCGACATGATTTTTTTTTTGCCATTATGTTTATTTGTTGTGAAAATGCTAAAGATATTTTTTCGATTTGTCCTGAAGTACAGTATATGTGCACTCTTGCCTTTTATATTGTATATACATTTTTATTTTGATGATATGTTCTGAACTACAGTGCATGTGCACTTATGTTATGTGTTAATATGTTTTCTACTGAACTTCAGTGCCTGTGCACTTTTCTCATTTTTCAATATGATTTGTACTCATTCTGTATGTTCAATACTTCAGTGTGTATGCACTTATGTCATTTGTTACTCATTGTATATACATTTTGTCATTTGCTGATATGTTCTCAACTGCAGTGCATGTGCACTCATGTCACTTGTCAACATGATTTTTTGCCATTCTGTTTATTTGTTCTGAAAATGCTAAAGAATTTTTTCAGTGCGTGTGCACTTTGTTATCTGTCAAATAATTTGTATATACATTTTTCTGATCTGCGAATATGTTTTGTACTCATATCTTGTCTTTGTCTGAAATGTTTTGCACTCGGTGCATGTGCACAACATTTAATTCATGTACTACATCTAAATATTCTGTAAATTGTACAAGTTTATTAATTAAAGAAAAAATTTTGCCGCGCTTGGCAATTCCAAATGACTCACCATCGCTGCCAAATTTTTGCCCCCCCAGTGGAGGGTTATGAAACACGTATGTTGTGTGGCGGCGATGGCGAGGCATTGCAGAGTCTCTGACCAGAGAGCCTTTTATCGTGGCTAGTCTGCGCTTGACCGCGCGAGAGTTGCGAGCGATACTCTGGCAGTAGTAGTCGTGCAGTACAGTTGCGAGCAGTAGTCAGTGGGCAGTCTGTCAGTAGCAGTAGGGCAGAGCAGTATGACGGTAGTAGCAGCCCAGTGCAGTTGTGTGTGAGGAGTCGGCGGGCGTCGACATGGCACTCTGGTCAAGATTCAGGATGAGGTATATTATTTTTAAATGCGCTCAGCTGATAATGTAAATTAACTGTAACTAATTTGTGCAACAATCGCCCCAATAATAATTTTGGTTTCCAGAACAATTTTTAACAAAGAATCCTTTAATGAAAAAAAATATTCCCTTGATATTCCTTAAAGAAAATTTTCCCTTAAATTCAAAATTTTTGCAATCAATTTCCTCCAAGCTATGGCAAAAACAATAAGAGCAGAAATTTGACATGCAATTTCAATGAGGTAAGAAATTAATTATGATTTTTTTTTGCACAGGGCCAAAGACCGATATTTTGGTTTAATTGAGTTTACATTGTCACTGAAGCCTCATTAGCATTGAATTGTTTTTCATTATTTTCGTGACAGCTTACACCTTGAGTCAGATTGCGATTCTCATTTTTATTGTCATTAAATTTATTTGCTGGGAGCTTACGTTAGGTTGTATTCTTGTTAACATTCAACTATTGTGTTTCAAAATTTCTCTGGGGAGCTTACACTTAGCACAATGAGCATTGGCCGCTAGGGAGGTTACGCTTGGCTCCCATTCATTTATTATTTTTTGTCTACTTTACACTTAGCTCAATGTGCAGTAGCATTTTTAAATAATATAACATTCAAAATTTCTCTGGGGAGCTTACACTTAGCTCAATGTGCAGTAGCATTGATAAATAATATCATTAAAAAAATTACGGTGGGGAGGTTACAGGGTGCTGCGTAGAAACGGCTTAGGCACTGCCTGGGATATTGTTTTCAGAATGAATTTTCACACCACTGCGAGGCATCAGTCGATAATTTTGTAAAGTATGTAGTGACTCGTTCCATGATCAAGTAGCTCTGACTGACTTGGTATGACGAAACATATTATACAAGGTGTATCATTAGGACGAATGATGTAAGTGCTACACTGAGTTGAAGAGTTAACACAAGAGAGGAATTCGTGGCGGGCCGCACCAAACCAGTCAGAAGACTGGTGACAAAAAAAATAATAATTAACGGCGTACACACTTCCAGTTGGAAGTACACGATACCAGAAGCAAAAAAGTTTCAAGATACGAATCGCTTGCGAGATAATTGCTACTTCGTGGTAACCAGCGACTACTGACGTGATTCTGTGTAAACACTGTATGCCGGTCCATGGTGTAGTCTTTGTTCACATATTGGAGTCGTGAAGTTGTAAACAAAACAACAGAGTACGACAGTACAGTACACATTAGAGTGTCACTCTGGTCAGCTGTTTGCGGAGCGTCATTTGTATTGTACCAGTGTTGCTGGTAACACGGAACATTATAGTAACGAGGAGTACGCGGATATTCATTTCTTGTTTGGCAGAGCTAACAGTAGTGCACGGGAGGCTACACACTTGCACCAAGAAGCATATGCTGCCCGAAGGTGCCCCGCGAGCCAAACTTTACAAGGGTGCATCAACGCTGCCGAGAAACAGTGAGCATTTCACATGATGAGGGGAGTGGGTAGGTGCGTACGAATTAAATGGTTGAAATGGCTCGAAGCATTGTGGGACTTAACATCTGAGGTCATCAGTCCCCGAGACGTAACTAGCCTGTCACACACATTCATGCCCGAGGCAGGATTCGAATCTGCGACCGTAGCAGCAGAGCCGTTCCGGACTGAAGGGCGTAGAACCGCACGCCCACAGCGGCCGGCTGTGTACGAATTATACCTGTGCTTGAAGATGTGATGCCTTAAACAGTCTAACAATGACACAGAAAACTAGGCATGGAGACTTACCACACAACATGCTGGAATGGCTCACACTAGTGTCTGTTGAATACAGGTATTTTTGGAGAATACACGTAACGCACCATAATGCAATAAACACGACGTACCCCAACGAATTTAGTGCGTTAGTTAGGCGGACTTTCGTCCTAGCCTATCGCTCTGTCAGTGGATACAACAACAGGTTGTAGGTAATCTTAATTTGACAATAACATTTCATTTACAGACGAAGCAGGGTTCAATCGTAATGTTGAGTTTAGTTATCAAAATTCTCACGTTTGAAGTCATATACCCCGTCCGAACAGGCCTTGGAAAGCCCAACAATACCGACTGGCCGCCGTGTCATCCATAGCCCACAGGCGTCACTGGATGCGGAGATGGAGGGGCAAGTGGCCAGCTTACCGCTCTCCCGGCCGTATGTTTACGAGACCGAAGCCGCTACTTCTCAATCAAGTAGCTCCTCAGTTTGCCTCATAAGCGCTGAGGGCACCCCGCTTGTCAACAGCGCTTGGCAAACCGGAAGGTCACCCATCCAAGTACTAGCCCAGCCCGAGAGCGCTTAACTTTGGTGATCTGATGGGAACCGGTGTTACCACTGCGGCAAGGCCGTTGGTTTTTGAAGTCATAAGCTATTCTTGAACCTGAAAATCAGCGATCTTTCTCACTGAGTGTGGGGTAAGAGGTACTAGGTGATCCCCTGACTGAGCTGTACATATTACCAAACATACTCAATGGACTCTCTCCGTTTTTTCGTGTTCTATTAATTCTTTAATTATTTTGTTTATAAATTTTGTAACCAACATTGTAAACTGCGCGCGGTTTCTGCAGAGGAATCTTGCAGGATTACTTGAGAATGTTCCCTCAGAGCGATGTCAGAGGATGTGGTAGACGCATAATGGAGCAGTGGTAGAGTTTGCTGCTGTGGTGAGACGACATGTAACGTGCTGAAATGACAAAGGGTACACTGGGCAAAGAGAACCTGTACTGTGGCCTCCAAGATCACGTGATCTGAACCCCAAATTTAAGTTACAGCGTACGGCACTCCCGTTAACAAGACTGAAGAATTGGAGCAGAGGCTTTTCAATGCTAGTCAAGAATTTCGAAATGGTAGCGTACGGCACTCCCGTTAACAAGACTGAAGAATTGGAGCAGAGGCTTTTCAATGCTAGTCAAGAATTTCGAAATGGTCCAGACGGTGTTTGAAAGGATTAGAAAGTCATTACGGCGATGGGTACAGTCCTACATCCGGGTACAAGGCCCACACTTTCAACACATCCTTTAACTGTGAGAACAGTTGAAACATCCCCTTAGAAAAATTAATGAATTACTGTGCTGATAAACTTCTTACGTTATTTGATTTCCAAACAGCTGAGCAGAACTGAACCTAATCAGACATTTCTCTCTTTACTTATTCTGATCAACACTAAACTGACATACTATATTTTTAGCGCAACGCAATCTGACTTTCAATAATCCCAACAAAAGAATAGTCCTGACTAACAATAACCTATACCTTTCATCAATCACTTACCTCACAAAAATCTTCGTTACTCGAACTACTGCAATACAGCGAGCGCCAATACTACCAGCTAAATAAAAGATTCTAACTACTAAAGGCACTAATTACTGAAAGGCAAAGTTAGCAAATGAAAGATTTCGATAGAGAACAAACAATGTATTTCTACATCTACATCTACATTTATACTCCGCAAGCCACCCAACGGTGTGTGGCGGAGGGCACTTTACGTGCCAGTGTCATTACCTCGCTTTCCTGTTCCAGTCGCGTATGGTTCGCGGGAAGAACGACTGTCTGAAAGCCTCCGTGCGCGCTCTAATCTCTTTAATTTTACATTCGTGATCTCCTCGGGAGGTATAAGTAGGGGGAAGCAATATATTCGATACCTCATCCAGAAACGCACCCTCTCGAAACCTGGCGAGCAAGCTACACCGCGATGCAGAGCGCCTCTCTTGCAGAGTCTGCCACTTGAGTTTCTTAAACATCTCCGTAACGCTATCACGGTTACCAAATAACCCTGTGACGAAACGCGCCGCTCTTCTTTGGATCTTCTCTATCTCCTCCGTCAACCCGATCTGGTACAGATCCCACACTGATGAGCAATACTCAAGTATAGGTCGAACGAGTGTTTTGTACGCCACCTCCTTTGTTGATGGACTACATTTTCTAAGCACTCTCCCATTGAATCTCAACCTGGTACCCGCCTTACCAACAATTAATTTTATATGATCATTCCACTTCAAATCGTTCCGCACGCATACTCCCAGATATTTTACAGAAGTAACTGCTACCAGTGTTTGTTCCGCTATCATATAATCATACAATAAAGGATCCTTCTTTCTATGTACTCGCAATACATTACATTTGTCTATGTTACGGATCAGTTGCCACTCCCTGCACCAAGTGCCTATCCGCTGCAGATCTTCCTGCATTTCGCTACAATTTTCTAATGCTGCAACTTCTCTGTATACTACAGCATCATCCGCGAAAAGCCGCATGGGACTTCCGACACTGTCTACTAGGTCATTTATATATATTGTGAAAAGCAATGGTCTCATAACACTCCCCTGTGGCACGCCAGAGGTTACTTTAACGTCTGTAGACGTCTCTCCATTGATAACAACATGCTGTGTTCTGTTTGCTAAAAACTTTTCAATCCAGCCACACAGCTGGTCTGATGTTCCGTAGGCTCTTACTTTGTTTATCAGGCGACAGTGCGGAACTGTATCGAACGCCTTCCGGAAGTCAAGAAAAATAGCATCTACCTGGGAGCCTGTATCTAATATTTTCTGGGTCTCATGAACAAATAAAGCGAGTTGGGTCTCACACGATCGCTGTTTCCGGAATCCATGTTCATTCTTACATAGTAGTTTCTGGGTTTCCAAAAACGACATGATACTCGAGCAAAAAACATGTTCTAAAATTCTACAACAGATCGACGTCAGAGATATAGGTCTATAGTTTTGCGCATCTGCTCGACGACCCTTCTTGAAGACTGGGACTACCTGTGCTCTTTTCCAATCATTTGGAACCTTCCGTTCCTCTAGAGACTTGCGGTACACGGCTGTTAGAAGGGGGACAAGTTCTTTCGCGTACTCTGTGTAGAATCGAATTGGTATCCCGTCAGGTCCAGTGGACTTTCCTCTGTTGAGTGATTCCAGTTGCTTTTCTATTCCTTGGACACTTATTTCGATGTCAGCCATTTTTTCGTTTGTGCGAGGATTTAGAGAAGGAACTGCGGTACGGTCTTCCTCTGTGAAACAGCTTTGGAAAAAGGTGTTTAGTATTTCAGCTTTACGCGTGTCATCCTCTGTTTCAATGCCATCATCATCCCGGAGTGTCTGGATATGCTGTTTCGAGCCACTTACTGATTTAACGTAAGACCAGAACTTCCTAGGATTTTCTGTCAAGTCGGTACATAGAATTTTGCTTTCGAATTCACTGAACGCTTCACGCATAGCCCTCCTTACGCTAACTTTGACATCGTTTAGCTTCTGTTTGTCTGAGAGGTTTTGGCTGCGTTTAAACTTAAGAGTGAAGCTCTCTTTGCTTTCGCAGTAGTTTCTTAACTTTGTTGTTGTACCACGGCGGGTTTTTCCCGTCCCTCACAGTTTTACTCGGCACGTACCTGTCTAAAACGCATTTTACGATTGCCTTGAACTTTTTCCATAAACACTCAACATTGTCAGTGTCGGAACAGAAATTTTCATTTTGATCTGTTAGGTAGTCTGAAATCTGCCTTCTAGTACTCTTGCTAAACACATAAACCTTCCTCCCTTTTTTTATATTCCTACTAACTTCCATATTCATGGATGCTGCAACTGCCTTATGATCACTGATTCCCTGTTCTGTACATATAGAGTCGAAAAGTTCGGGTCTGTTTGTTATCAGTAGGTCCAAGATGTTATCTCCACGAGTCGGTTCTCTGTTTAATTGCTCGAGGTAATTTTCGGATAGTGCACTCAGTATAATGTCACTCGATGCTCTGTCCCTACCACCCGTCCTAAACATCTGAGTGTCCCAGTCTATATCTGGTAAATTGAAATCTCCACCTAAGACTATAACATGCTGAGAAAATTTATGTGAAATGTATTCCAAATTTTCTCTCAGTTGTTCTGCCACTAATGCTGCTGAGTCGGGTGGTCGGTAAAAGGAGCCAATTATTAACCTAGCTCGGTTGTTGAGTGTAACCTCCACCCATAATAATTCACAGGAACTATCCACTTCTATTTCACTACGGGATAAACTACTACTAACAGCGACGAACACTCCACCACCGGTTGCATGCAATCTATCCTTTCTAAACACCGTCTGTACCTTTATAAAAATTTCGGCAGAATTTATACGTTAATAGTGTTCAAAAGTCATTATATATATATATATATATATATATATATATATATATGTATACAGGGTGAGCCACCTAACATTACCGCTGGATATATTTCGTAAACCACATCAAATACTGACGAATCGATTCCACAGACCGAACGTGAGGAGAGGGGCTAGTGTAATTGGTTAATACAAACCATACAAAAATGCACGGAAGTATGTTTTTTAACACAAACCTACGTTTTTTTAAATGGAACCCCGTTAGTTTTGTTAGCACATCTGAACATATAAACAAATACGTAATCAGTGCTGTTTGTTGCATTGTCAAATGTTAATTGCATCCGGAGATATTGTAACCTAAAGTTGACGCTTGAGTACCACTCCTCCGCTGTTGGATCGTGTGTATCGGAGAGCACCGAATTACATAGGGATCCAAAGGGAACGGTGATGGACCTTAGGTACAGAAGAGACTGGAACAGCACATTACGTCCATATGCTAACACCCTTTTATTGGTCTTTTTTACTGTCGCTGTACATTACCATGAGGGGTGAGGTACACGTACACACGTGGTTTCCGTTTTCAATTACGGAGTGGAATAGACTGTGTCTCGACATGTCAGGACAATAGATGTTCAATGTGGTGGCCATCATTTGCTGCACACAATTGCAATCTCTGGCGTAATGAATGTCGTACACGCCGCAGTACATCTGGTGTAATGTCGCCACAGGCTGCCACAATACGTTGTTTCATATCTTCTGGGGTTGTAAGCACGTCACGGTACACACGGTACATGATAGCCACCACATTGAACATCTATTGGCCTGACATGTCGGGACACACTCTATTCCACTCCGTAATTGAAAACGGAAACCACGTGTGTACGTGTACCTCACCCCTCATGGTAATGTACATGTGCGTCAGTGAAAAAGACCAATAAAAGGGTGTTAGCATGTGGACGTAATGTGCTGTTCCAGTCTCTTCTGTACCTAAGGTCCATCACCCTTCCCTTTGGATCCCTACGTAATTCGGTGCTCTCCGATACACACGATCCAACAGCGGAGGAGTGGTACTCAAGCGGCAAATTTAGGTTACAATATCTCCGGGTGTAATTAACGTTTTACAATGCAACAAACGGCACTGATTGCGTATTTGTTTATATGTTCAAATGTGCTAACAAAACTAACGTGGTTCCATTTAAAAAAACGTAGGTTTGTGTTAAAGAACATATTTCCGTGCATTTTTGTATGGTTTGTATTAAACAATTACACTAGCCCCTCTCCTCACGTTCGGTCTGTGGAATCGGTTCGTCAGTATTTGATGTGGTTTACGAAATATATCCAGCGGTAACGTTAGGTGACTCACCATATATATATCAATTCATGAATCCAGTCTTACAAATTTACTCTTTCCGATGTACACTCTCAAAACTCCGCCATCTCCCCACATCCACCACTGCTGGCGGCTCACCTTCCACTGCGCAACGCTACGCACTGTTCACATCCAACAGCCCAACACTACAATAGCAAATATTCCAACAATGCAGACCAGCCACAGACTGCACACAGCACAGTCAGTGATTTTCATACAGAGTGCTAAGTGGCGTTACTAACATAAAAACATAAACAGCCTACTTACACATTGATGTAACTGTTGTCGTGTTCATTCAAAACACCTGCTCTTCTAGAAAGGTGTGTCTTACAACTTTTCTTAATATTGTGCAATATTGTTACTTTTCCTGACAGTGAGGACGTTTCCACAGAATCGGTTCCGTGGTGGCAGGTAACCGCAAATTCACAGTTACCTCCCTTTGCGGACTTATCTTTACTGAGACTTTTTTGATTTTAGTGTGTATTCTTTCAACTCTAAGTGTTTACGCCGTTAGTTACAACACAGTATAAGTAAATACATAAATATCACGGAAAGAATAGATAACTAACCGTATAAATATTTGACAGCTGAGAACTGCCTAGAACCTACCGAGTATAGAATGCTCCTACCTTGTACTATGATTCATTTTCCATGAAAGACTGACGAAACTGAAATGTCATTTACGCGTAGTTTGTACGTAATTCTATCTCTTAGAAACGTACTTTTATAAGTCGAACATGTTGGTTGGTTGGTTGTTTTGGGGGAGGAGACCTGACACCGAGATCATCGGTCTCATCGGATTAGGGAAGATGCGGAAGGAAGTCTGCCGTGCCCTTTCAAAGGAACCATGCCGGAATTTGCCTGGAGCGATTTAGGGAAATCACGGAAAACCTAAATCAAGATGGTCGGACGCGGGATTGAACCGTCGTCCTCCCGAATACTAGTCCAGTGTGCTAACCACTGCGCCACCTCGCTCGGTCATGTTGAACGTGTGCGCCTGCCTAAGTGGTATTGTAAATTTAAAAGTACCATCAGCACTCCTTAATAGTTGCTTGAGTAAGAAGTACACTGTTTTCGTTCTACTGAATTCTGTTGATTTCGAGCTAGTTTTCGGTTTATTAGGTCATGTTCAGGAAACAACTGACTAGCGTCTGGAAGGGGCACTGGTTCTTAAGTGACCAAACATTATAGGCGAAGATACAATCACTTGCAAAGAATGTTGTATATCAAACTTGTCTCTTCATGCTGAAATTACACTTTACACAATGGACAATGTTAAGCACAATAAATAATTTAACTATACAGTACTACAGGTTAAATGCATTTATTCTAAGATGCTGTTAAACTTAGTACTTGTCATTTATGTTGTGCAACAAACATTTTTTTTTGTATTGTAAGCTAAACTCTAGGCAATGGACACATTATGTACAGCAAATAAAATAAATAATCTTACATTATTACAAGATGTATAGTTATGGTGCCATAGCTGAGCACTTGGAAATTATATTGAGAAACAGACATGTTTTAAATTGTAAATAACATTATTATGCAATGGGAAATATTGAACGTAGTACGTGGTTAAGATATACAGTATTTAAATATTAAAGTTATATTGTTTTTTTGAAAGAACTGTGGCAGAAGCCCGAACAAAAGAGGACGGAACGTGCATTGATACTATGAAATGGAGAGCTGATAATGGCTAGGCACTAGCCAAAATCTAGATTTGCCAAATAAAACCTGCAAGGAAAGAATGACTGATTGCTGCGCTTTATCATTTGAAAGCCATTAACATATATTGCAGAACATCAAGCTCAAAATTGGCCATAAATTAAGAAAAATATTGGCTCTCCACGAAATGCCAGATTTAAAATCACCATCTTTTAAAAAAGTCATTAAATAATAATGGGAGCAAGTACACCCGTTTTACTAAATATGAAGTACTCCCACCATTATTTAATGCTAGTACACCTGTTTTACTAAATGTGACGTACTCCCACTATTATTTAATGGAAGTAGACCTGTTGCACAAAATATGACGTAATCCCACTATTATTTAACGATCTTTTAACAAGATGGTGATTTTAAATTTGGCATTGGGTGGGGAGCCAACATTTCTCTTAATTTATGGTCAGTTTTGAGCTTTATGTACTGAAATATATGTTAATTACATAAACTCATGCGGCCTCTGTGACAGAGCGGTTCTAGGCGCTTCAGTCCGGAACCACGCGGCTGCTACGGTCGCAGGTTCGAATCCTACCTCGGGCATGGATGTGTGTGATGTCCGTAAGTTAGTTGGGTTTACGTAGTTCTAAGTCTAGGGGACTGCTGACCTCAGATGTTAAGTCCCATAGTGCTTAGAATCATTTGAACATAAACTCAATCGCTTTAAAATTGCATAATAGACCGAAACCTGGGCCGTAATACATAAACAACAATACAGTTAAATGGCGGTGGGTTCCTATTAAAAAAATTTCTTCCTTTGATGGCTACATGTAGTCTTCTGTGTGGATTTGGTATTTGATTTCAGCATATGTTCGGCAAAGGTGGAGTCTGACTTTTGCAGTCTCTAGCTGCGTTTATATTCAATCAACCTCGTTGTTATGGCTCTGCCTGTCTGGCCAGTATACAGTTTGTTGCAGTCATAGCAAGTGATACTGTAAACTTACACTGCTGCCCATTAAAATTGCTACACCACGAAGATGACATGCTATAGACGCGAAATTTAACAGACAGGAAGAAGATGCTGTGATTAGCAAATGATTAGCTTTTCAGATCATTCGCACAAGGTTGGTGCCGGTGGCGACACCTACAACGTGCTGACACGAGGAAAGTTTCCAACCGATTTCTCATACACAAACAGCAGTTGACCGGCGTTGCCTGGTGAAACGTTGTGATGCCTCGTGTCAGGAGAAGAAATGCGTACCATCACGTTTCCGACTTTGATAAAGGTCGGATTGTAGCCTATCGCGATTGTGGTTTAACGTATCGCGACACTGCTGCTCGCTTTGGTCGAGATCCAATGACTGTTAGCAGAATATGGAATCGGTGGGTTCAGGAGGGTAATACGGGACGCCGTACCGGATCCCAACGGCCTCGTATACTTGCAGTCTAGATGACAGGCATCTTATCCGCATGGCTGTAACGGATCGTGCAGCCACGTCTCGATCCCTGAGTCAACAGATGGGGACGTTTGCAAGACAATAACCATCTGCACCAACAGTTCGACGACGTTTGCGGCAGCGTCGACTATCAGCTCGGAGACCGTGGCTGGGGTTACCCTTGACGCTGCATCACAGAAAGGAGCGCCTGCGATGGTGTACTCAACAACGAACCTAGGTGCACGAATGGCAAAACGTCTTTTTTTCGGATGAATCCAGGTTCTGTTTACAGCATCGTGATGGTTGCATCCGTGATTGGCAAAATCGCGGTGAACGCACATTGGAAGCGTGCATTCGTCATCGTCATACTGGCGTATCACCCGGCGTGATGGTGTGGGGTGCAATTGGTTACACGTCTCGGTCACCTCTTGTTCACATTGACGGCACTTTGAACAGTGGACGTTACATTTCAGATGTGTTACGACCCGTGGCCCTACCCTTCATTCGATCCCTGCGAAACCCTACATTTCAGCAGGATAGTGCACGACCGCATGTTGCAGGTCCTGCACAGGCCTTTCTCGATACAGAAAATGTTCGACTGCTGCCCTGGTGAGCACATTTTCCAGATCTCTCACCAATTGAAAAAGTCTGGTCAATGGTGGCCGGCGGTCTAAGGCGCTACTGTCATGGACTGTGAGGCTCCTCCTGGCGGAGGTTCGAGTCCTCCCTTGGGCATGGGTGTTTGTGTTTGTCCTTAGGATAGTTCAGGTTACGTAGTGTGTAAGCTTAGGGACTGATGACATTAACAGTTAAGTTCCATAAGATTTCACACACATTTGAACAATGGTGGGCGAGCAAGTGGCTCGTCACAATACGCCAGTCACTACTCTTGACGAACTGTGCTATCGTGTTGAAGCTGCATGGGCAGCTGTACCTGTACACGCCATCCAAGCTCTGTTTGACTCAATGCCCAGGCGTATCAAGGCCGTTATTACGGCCACAGGTGGTTGTTCTGGATACTGATTTCTCAGGATCTATGCACCCAAATTGCGTGGAAATGTAATGACATGTCAGTTCTAGTATAATATATTTGTCCAATGAATACCATTTTATCATCTGCATTTCTTCTTGGTGTAGCAGTTTTAATGGCCAGTAGTGTATTAATGCAAGTAGAACTGTTTCACAAAATATGACGTACTCCCACTATTATTTAATGATGTTTTTACACGATGGTGATTTTACATCTGGCATTGTGTGGGGAGCCAATATTTTTCTTAATTTATGGCCAAATGTGAGCTTGATGTCCTGCAATATATGTTAATTACCTGAACTCAATCACTTTAAAATGGCATAAAAGACCGTGACCTGGGCCGTAATAAATGAACAAGAATACAGTTAAAAGGCGGTGTGTTCCTTTAAAAAAATTTCATCCTTTGTTGGCTACATGTAGTCTTCTGTATGGATTTGGTATTTGTGTCTTTCCTTCAGCACGTGTTCGGCAAAAGTGAGGTCAGACTTTTGCAATCTCGAGCTGCGTTTATATTTAATCAGCCTAGTTGTTATGGCTCTGCCTGTCTGGCCACTATACAGTTTGTTGCAGTCATAGCGAGTGATACTGTAAACTTAATAGCTTCCGCCTGGAATCGTTCAAGAGAGTGGTGCTCGGCTACCAGACCATTTGCCACACTGCCTACTCGGATGACATCCGCAGGCGTGGCGCGCGTGAGACCGACCTGCGTTAACACGCACGCACACGCACGCACGCACACGCACGCACACGCGTGGTGTGCGGTGACGCGGCGGGCCGCCCTGCGGCCGAATCTGAGCCGGCCGGTGTGCCGCTGTCGGCCCGTGCTGTCCCGCGCCGGCGCTGCCCCTAATGTAATTGAGTGGAGAGCTCTCGGCGGTCTGTCAGCGCCGCGCGGTCGATCTATCGATCGGCGCTCCACCGGCGAGCGGCCGGGCTGAGTGATTGCCGCTGCAGCCAATAACAACCCGCGCCTGGACCGCGCCGTCCAAAGATTCCTGTCCGACGAGGAAAAGGAAAAAAGAGGAAACCGGCTCTGTCCCTTCACAGCTGGCTGCCCTCGCAGGACGTCACCCCCCTCACGACAGATCCGCGATAATCTGCTTCCCCCCAAGCGGAATTAATGCCTCCTAAAGAGTGTCCCGGCACGTGTGTTACTGTGTAATGCGCAGGCAGTGACTTTATCCTCACAGTCTGTTTAGTTTCTTTAGAAGTCAGTTTGGCGTACATACACTACAGGCCATTAAAATTGCTACAACAAGAAGAAATGAAGATGATAAACGGGTATTCATTGGACAAATACACTCCTGGAAATTGAAATAAGAACACCGTGAATTCATTGTCCCAGGAAGGGGAAACTTTATTCACACATTCCTGGGGTCAGATACATCACATGATCACACTGACAGAACCACAGGCACATAGACACAGGCAACAGAGCATGCACAATGTCGGCACTAGTACAGTGTATATCCACCTTTCGCAGCAATGCAGGCTGCTATTCTCCCATGGAGACGATCGTAGAGATGCTGGATGTAGTCCTGTGGAACGGCTTGCCATGCCATTTCCACCTGGCGCCTCAGTTGGACCAGCGTTCGTGCTGGACGTGCAGACCGCGTGAGACGACGCTTCATCCAGTCCCAAACATGCTCAATGGGGGACAGATCCGGAGATCTTGCTGGCCAGGGTAGTTGAGTTACACCTTCTAGAGCACGTTGGGTGGCACTGGATACATGCGGACGTGCATTGTCCTGTTGGAACAGCAAGTTCCCTTGCCGGTCTAGGAATGGTAGAACGATGGGTTCGATGACGGTTTGGATGTACCGTGCACTATTCAGTGTCCCCTCGACGATCACCAGTGGTGTACGGCCAGTGTAGGAGATCGCTCCCCACACCATGATGCCGGGTGTTGGCCCTGTGTGCCTCGGTCGTATGCAGTCCTGATTGTGGCGCTCACCTGCACAGCGCCAAACACGCATACGACCATCATTGGCACCAAGGCAGAAGCGACTCTCATCGCTGAAGACGACACGTCTCCATTCGTCCCTCCATTCACGCCTGTCGCGACACCACTGGAGGCGGGCTGCACGATGTTGGGGCGTGTGCGGGACCGTAGCCCAGCTTCATGGAGACGGTTGCGAATGGTCCTCGCCGATACCCCAGGAGCAACAGTGTCCCTAATTTGCTGGGAAGTGGCGGTGCGGTCCCCTACGGCACTGCGTAGGATCCTACGGTCTTGGCGTGCATCCGTGCGTCGCTGCGGTCCGGTCCCAGGTCGACGGGCACGTGCAGCTTCCGCCGACCACTGGCGACAACATCGATGTACTGTGGAGACCTCACGCCCCACGTGTTGAGCAATTCGGCGGTACGTCCACCCGGCCTCCCGCATGCCCACTATACGCCCTCGCTCAAAGTCCGTCAACTGCACATACGGTTCACGTCCACGCTGTCGCGGCATGCTACCAGTGTTAAAGACTGCGATGGAGCTCCGTATGCCACGGCAAACTGGCTGACACTGACGGCGGCGGTGCACAAATGCTGCGCACCTAGCGCCATTCGACGGCCAACACCGCAATTCCGGTGTGTCCGCTGTGCCGTGCGTGTGATCATTGCTTGTACAGCCCTCTCGCAGTGTCCGGAGCAAGTATGGTGGGTCTGACACACCGGTGTCAATGTGTTCTTTTTTCCATTTCCAGGAGTGTATATTATACTAGAACTGACATGTGATTACATTTCCACGCAATTTGCGTGCACAAATCCTGAGGTATCAGTACCCAGAACAACCACCTCTGGCCGTAATAACGGCATTGACACGCCTGGGCATTGAGTCAAACAGAGCTTGTATGGCGTGTACAGGTACAGTTGCCCATGCAGCTTCAACACGATACCACAGTTCATCAAGAGTAGCGACTCGCGTATTGTGAAGAGCCAGTTGCTCAGCCTCCATTGACCAGACGTTTTCAATTGGTGAGAGATCTGGAGAATGTGCTGGCCAGGGCAGCAGTCGAACATTTTCTGTATCCAGAAAGGCCCGTGCAGGACCTGCAAAACGCGGTCGTGCATTGTCCTGCTGAGATGTAGGGTTTCGCAGGGATCGAATGAAGGGTAGAGCCACGGGTCGTAACACATCTGAAAAGTAACGTCCATTTTTCAAAGTGCCATCAATGCGAACAAGAGGTGACCGAGACGTGTATCACGCCGGGTGATACGCGAGTTTGGCGGTGACGAATACACGCTTGCAATGTGCGTTCACCGCGATGTCGCCAAACACGGATGCGACCATCATGTTGCTGTAAACAGAACCTGGATTCATCCGAAAAGGTGCCGTTTTGCCATTCGTGCACCTAGGTTCGTCGTTGAGTACACCATCGCAGGCGCTCCTGTCTGTGATGCAGCGTCGAGGGTAACCGCAGCCATGGTCTCCGAACTACTGCAAACGTCGTCGAATTGTTCGTGCAGAGCGTTGTTGTCTTGCAAAGGTCCCCATCTGTTGACTCAGTGATCGAGACGTGGCTGCACGATCCGTTACAGCCATACGGAGAAGATGCCTGTCATCTCAACTGCTAGTGATACGAGGCCGTTGAGATCCAGCACGGCGTTCCGTATTACCCTCCTGAACCCATAGATTCCGTATTCCGCTAACAGTCATTGGATCTCGACCAACGCGAGCAGCAATGTCGCGATACGATAAACCGCGATCGCGATAGGCTACAATCCGAACTTTATCAAAGTCGGAAACGTGATGGTACGCATTTCTCCTCCTTACACGAGGCATCACAACAATGTTTCACCACGCAGCGCCGGTCAACTGCTGTTTGTGTATGAGAAATCGGTCGAAACATTTCTCATGTCAGTACGTTGTATATGTCGCCACCGGCGCCAACCTAGTGTGAATGCTCTGAAAAGCTAATCATTTGCATATCACAGCATCTTCTTCCCGTCGGTTAAATTTCGCGTCTGTAGCACGTCATCTTCGTGGTGTAGCGATTTTAATGACCAGTAGTGTATTGTATTGTAATAAAGAACATTAATGTGATTTGCTTGAGTTGTCGTATAGCTATCCGAGAAAGCAGCATCCTTTCGGCGTCCTATAGGAGACGAGTGGACAGAACACCACATAAAGGAGTTGCTGGACGTCTTCCTGAGGCATATTCATGCCAACGTCTGTTCAATTGGAGCGATAGATCGTCAAAATCCTGAATGGTTGTAGGGCCCTGTTCGTAATGCTCCCTGCATTCTCAGTTGGGAAGAGAACAGGCGACCTTGCTGACCAAGGGAGGGTTTGGCAAGAAAGAAAACAAGCAGGATAAACTCTCGTCGTGTGCGGGCGGGAATTATCCTGCTGAAACTTATGCCCATGATGGCTTGCCATGAAGAGGAACAAAACGAGGCGTAGAGTGTCGTCGAAGGTACTTCTGTGCATTAAGGGTGCCACGGATGACAACCAAAGGGGTCCTGCTATGAAAAGAAATGACACCCTACTCCGCAGACCTGGTAGTCGGGTAGTACGATAGGCGACGACCAGACACGTATTCGGCCTGTAATCTCACTGACTGGAGTATCATTGCCACCAGTGACGAGTCCCGCTTTGAAGTGGGACCCAGTGACTAGCGCAGACGTGTCTGGAGACTCCCTGGACAGTGCTGGGGTGCCCTGATTGTTGCCCGCCCTACCACCTGACAGCCAATAGTAGCGATCTGGGGTGCCGTTTCTTTTTAGAGCAGGACCACTTTGGTTGTCATCTGCGGCACCCTTACAGCACAGTACGTCGACGATATTATACGTCTTGCTTTGTTGCCCCTTTTGGAAAACCATTCTGGGCTTACACTGCAGCGAGATAATGCCAGCCTGTACACGACGAGAGATTCTGTATTTGCTTTTTGGTTGCCGAACGCTACATTGCCCAACAAGGGCGCCAAATCTCTTCCGGGTGGAGAAAGTTAGGAGCATCATGGGCGAGGGCCCTAAAACTAATCTAATGCTCCGGTTGGACGGAATTTGGCACTATATCCCTCAGGAGGATATCCAACAACTCTATCTATCAATGCCAAGCCGAATAACTGTTTGCGTAAGTTATCTTAATGTGTGGTGTCCGTTCTTTCGGAGAATGGAAAGGAAAAGAAAGGGAGGGAAATACTGGTGTCATCTGCATACGGACATTACGAGGGTTGGGTTCGTTAAGTTCGTTATTGTTCATAATATTCATTACGAAACAGTATTTTTTTTCCGATAATTTCTGATAAGAAAACTACCTCTAAAAGAGAGGGGAAGTACCTAGCGGATATTTCAGAGCTATTGGTAACAAGATGTGGTGTCGATGCTCACTGTCGGGCGGCGGGTAGAAAAATTACTGTTGTATAAATGTTTGAATGTTGAAACACTTCATTTCCCGGCCGATTAACCATATGTGGGGTGGCGGGTGAATTAATTGTTATGTAAGTGTTCCTATT
The DNA here is from genome assembly GCF_021461385.2 of Schistocerca piceifrons. Taxonomy (NCBI): domain Eukaryota; kingdom Metazoa; phylum Arthropoda; class Insecta; order Orthoptera; family Acrididae; genus Schistocerca; species Schistocerca piceifrons. The sequence continues at coordinate 1,196,822,935 of NC_060138.1, forward strand.
ATTTATGCTGTTGTTTTGCCGTTCTCAACACTGGCTCTCTAACTACAATATTGGCAACCAGAAAGTGATTAGCAAAACGTGAAGCCTGTAATTAGAATTCCTAGTGCCCACTTCATCTGAGAAACACACTTATAGCTGCAGCTTATAGCTCTGAGAAATTAGGAGATTGTCTGGGATTCATAATCAAAAACGATTTTCTAAAAATAGTTCAGTATATTCTGAAAGCCACAGATGAAAAAAAAAAGAAGAATCCACATAATCTTTCTAACAGAGCAGTTCAGAGTCTAATGCGCTGATGCAACTATAACTGTCCAAATTAAATGTTGAAGTGAATGCTCACCATAATTTGATGATAATGTACATCAAACGCCACACTAAATAATGGTAGAATGTCTGTCCCACGGCGGCGTGAAAATACGACATACGCAAACTGAAGATAGATAATTAAAGTCAACCCAGAATTAACACTTCACTCGAAAACGATTTCATGGTTACGCGTATCCCGAGTAACTTATTACGGCATCCGAGGCTGTTTATAGCAATAATACCGACGCGGCGCGACTCCCGACACAGATGGTGTGCTGGTTGGTTGTTTTTGGGGAAGGAGACCAGACAGCGTGGTCATCGGTCTCATCGGATTAGGGAAGGATGGGGAAGGAAGTCAGCCGTGCCCTTTTTTTAGAGGAACCATCCCAGCATTTGCCTGGAGTGATTTAGGGAAATCACGGGAAACCTAAATCAGGATGGCCGGACCCGGGATTGAACCGTTGTCCTCCCGAATGCGAGTCCAGTGTTTACCCACTGCGCCACCTCGCTCGATAGTGTGCTATTCAGCGTCTTGGAGAGAACTGGGGCCTTGCTTCCTCGCGCAGCGTTCATATATATAAAGCCGCGGTGCGGACGGCTAAGGGAACGCCTGATCAAATCGGCTCTCCCGACTAGCCGCTGGGCTAGTAATGCACCACTTTAAGTTATTGAATAAATCATCGCTTCCTCTGCTGATGGCCGATGAAGCTCTCAATTTAAATGTGCAATCAGCACACACGTAAGTAATCATAATAAAAGTTTGACGTGGCTAAGTTAAATATTTTGGCCGAGAGAATTAATTTAATTACACTACACGCAGTAGACGAGCTCTGAACTTGCCCTTTGGAGATACACTATCGCTATAGTTTTATAGTTATTCAAATGAAATTTATCACATCTTTATGGTTATAGCGGATCTCCATTCTACTTAAATATAAACATCCTAGCCTTATTTATTAACCTACTTAATCTATCTTGCTTCCTTAATTTTTAAGACAAAAACCAGAAAATCATGTATTTCAACTAAAATCTTAATTTGTGAGATCCAAAGTACTGTTTCTATTAAATTATTATGAAAAGGAATCTAAATATAAATTTTTAAGTCTCTAGCTCTTTTCTGTTGCGCCAATGATTTTTACAGAAAAACATCCAAATTTCGAAATGGTTAAAGTTATCGAACTGATATTCAACACATATTAATTTAGTATTACTCCTGACATGCTAGAAACATTTTAGGTTATTTACTTGATTTTTGAAGTATTGCGCAACATTTATGACGTCAGAGCTAGTTACAGCGGACTGGTTGGCACACAATGGAAAGATTGATGTGAATTTACTACGGCGTGAGTAGGCTGCTTCCCTACATCACCACATTTAGCAACACTAAAAACGTGGTCGGCAATACACATACATTCAACTTGGATTTTAATGTTTGGAGTTTATTACTTAACTTTTTGTTCAGTGGGAAATCAACTGAAAATGAAACCTGTTGAATAGGTTGAGACGCCCTGCTAATTCCGCAGGACAGGACGGATGGTATAAATTGTGGAAAGGGGCCAAAATAAGGGGCTGTCAGTTACACTCGAACATACAACTTTATTATTTGATAAAATATTACAAGAGCCCAAAAATATTTTTAAGCCACACAGCTTAAATCTTTGGGACTCAATTACTGGCTGAAAGCCAACTTAATTTAAAAATGGCTGAAGGCCAATAACTTAAAACGCAAGCATAATCAGAAATTTAAAGGTAAGCATTATCTAAAAACAGTTCTTTAGTTAGGCTCAAGTAAGCAAGTTAAATTCAAATCGGCTAAAGGCCTAACACTTAAAACTCCATAACATTAATTTTTAGAAATACCAAAGGCCTTACTTGAAACAGTTCTTTAATTTACGCTGAATGCCTTAAGAGAAAACAACTCAAACACAAAATTGGCTCAAGACCCAACACTTAAAATTCAACAATATTAAAATTTTTAAAATGCCAAAGGGCTTACGTGAAACAGTACTAGGCTGAAGGCATTAAGAGCAAAACAACTCTAATTTTTAAAAAAATCGACTAGAAGCCACACAAGTTCAAACAACAAGAATAAATTTTTTAAAAATGGGGCAGTACACCCAAGGGCTCTCAAATGTTCGAGGATTGGCCTAGAATTCAAATACTAACGCTCACTTAGGTGAGACAGGCAGTTCAGGCCAACCATTCACGATCCGACGACAACCCAACTGACCAACAGCCAACAGACCCACCAACAAGATAACTTCCACTTCACCCGACCAGGGCACAACAGGGAGGTCAACAGAGCAACATAGAAGATACTGACGCTCACAAACACTCACACATGGAGCTGTCAAACTACACACCATGCTGGACAGGAACAACGTGGCGTGGAAACTATACTGCCTGAAATTTACGTCAACGGCCAGGGCAGGTAACTGGAACGTTAACGACCACAAGGCAGAAGATTCCGCTGGTGCACTTCAATTCAAATAGCCAAATACAGTGAAACTCCACTGGAGGGTGGCTAGAATTTTCCAACTTGAAAACCACGTTGTTGCTCGCGGGAATATCGCAACAGCTGACAGTGAACTCCAGATGACACAATGTGAACAGTCTTGACTTGCCGGTCAGTTAAATCAAAACCCAACCTTCGTGTCCAGGGTCGGTGAGCCACGGACCTCGTAGCAATGGGAACAGCCGCACACACTTCGACCGCGTAGAGACCGCCTGTGGGCCCGGCCAAACCACGCCCCATTGAGAATTCCTTTCTGCTCTACGCCAAGCGTTCGACTGCTTGCACACCGCCCAGCTGGAAACAAAAGGTGACGGGTCAAAGATAGTCCAAAGTGCGAATATCGATGCACACCACTGCTGCCATCCATGGAAGGAGAGGATAACAACATAATCACAACCAAGGTCTAATCCAACGTATAACATGAGCGAGCTATGGCTCATAGGTTTTTTCTTGATAGAATGAATTTTCATTCCTTGTTAGAAACTACATGCATTGTTTTTTGTTGCAATTAAGCATTGGTCTATTCTTTGAACCTCTCTTGCTGATGTTACTTAATACCCTGTTAGCTACGCCATATATGCTACATTCCACATCTTTGACAATATTTTATAAAATGCATTTTAACCATCAGCTGTTTATTGTCCCATTAGTCATCTACCGGTTTCGGTTATTAACCATTATCCACGATGTATGGTACAACAAATTAGTTAAAAACATACCATGCTATTTTGAAGCTGAACCGTATCGAAAATATCCACAACTGTATAACCAATTTGTCTTAGAATACCGACAGTCATATTTTACGTCAAACATACAGACATCACAGGAGAAACAAGGCGAACAATTGTTTATCAGTTTTATGAATGGTCTGATGCGGCCCACAAGGAAATCCTCTCCTGTGCCAACCTGTTAATCTCAGAGTAGCAATTGCAACTTACGTCCTCAATTACTTGCTGGACGTATTCCAATCTCTGATGTCATAACAGATGTCCTAATCATCCCGTCCCTTCTCCTTGTGAGCGTTCTCCAAACATTTCTTTCCTCTCCGGTTCTACGCTGAACCTCCTCATTCCTTACACTATCAGTCCACCTAATTTTTAACAATCGTCTGTAGCACCACATCTCAGATGCTTCGATTCTCTTCTATTCCGGTTTTCCCACAGCCCATGTTGCACTACCATACAATGCTATGCTCCAAATGTACACTGCTGGCCACCGTAAATGCAACACCAAGAAAGACAAGAGGTAGCACAACAAAATTTATTTTGTAGATAACATGTTGACCAAGTATCAAATGATTACGTTTACAGACGACAGATGCTTCGATTCTCTTCTATTCCGGTTTTCCCACAGCCCATGTTGCACTACCATACAATGCTATGCTCCAAATGTACACTGTTGGCCACCGTAAATGCAACACCAAGAAAGACAAGAGGTAGCACAACAAAATTTATTTTGTAGATAACATGTTGACCAAGTATCAAATGATTACGTTTACAGACGTCTGTGACATGTGGTTCCTGCCAGAATCAGTAGCCAGAGTAGCCGCCATTGTTGGAGATCACCGCTGCCACACGTCTCGGCATTGAGTCAAAGAGACGATGGATGTGTTCCTGGGGTACAGCAGCCCAAGCAGCTTCCACACGTTGCCACAGATCATCTGGTGTGGCAGCTGGGGATGTAATCTGGGTCACTCGTTGAGCAACCATGGACCACACGTTTTCTGTCGGCTAAAGATCCGGAGAGCGAGCCGGCCAGGGAAGCACTTCAATCTGGTTATTGACGAAGAACCTTTGGGCAATGCGTGCCACGTGTGGTCGCGCATTATCCTGTTGAAATATGGCTGTGGCCGAGCCCTGAAGGTAAGGAAGGACAACTGGCTTCAGCACCTCGGATATGTAGCGCCGGCTATTTAAAGTACCGGCAATGCGTACTAGAGGCGTGCGAGAGTAATATCCAATACCGCCCCATACCATAATACCCGGTGCAAGACCAGTGTGGCGGTGCATAATGCAGCTGTCCAGCATCCTCTCTCCACGGTGTCTCCACACTCGAATCCGACCATCGTGGTGCTGCAGACAGAAGCGTGCCTCGTCAGTAAAGACAACGTCATTCCATTCTGCCGTCCACATCCGTCTGTCATCACACCATTGGCGACGGAGACGTCTGTGGTCTGCGTCAATGGTAGACGAAGCAATCGACGTCTTGCGGACAGACCACTCTGCTGTAAACGGCGTCGAATGGTACCTGCAGACACTGGATGATGCGTTACACACGCAATGTGCTTTGCTACTGTTCGGGATGTCACTGAGCGATCCGTCACTACCATGCGCACAATTTGCCTATCAGCACGTGCAGTGGTGCACCGAGGTGAATGCGATCGACCACGTCGGTCCGTCGTACCCTCCTGCATCCAACGCTCACATATCCGCATTACAGTTGTTTGGTTTCGTCCAACACTACTAGCGATTTCTCTGTATGATAATCCACAATCTCGGTAAGCCACTATCCTTCCTCTGTCGAACTCGGATACTTGATCAAACGATGTTCGCTGTTGTCTACGAGGCATAACTGATCGTCTTGCGAAACAACCACAAGGTAAACACACGTGCCGAACGTACACTCGTCGAAATCGCCAAGCCTTAAATGGCGCTATGAGGTGGCGCCACAGGCGCGCGTGATGTGCGTCTGCGCTGAAATTCTAATCAGTTGCATATCTCATCGCTGCAAACCCATGGTGCAAATTACACTTGATTCGGATGCTTCCTTCAGGGTGTTGCATTTACGGTGGCCAGCAGTGTACATTCTCAGAAATTTCATCCTCAAATTAAGGCCTATCTTTGATACTAGTAGACTTCTCTTGGCCAAGAATGCCCTTTTTGTCAGTGCTAGTCTGCTTTTTATGTATTCCTTGCTCTGTCCGTCACATGTTATTTTGCTGCCTAGGTAGCAGAACTTCTTAATTTCGTCTGCTTCATGATCACCAATTCTGATGTTAAGTTTCTCACTGTTCTCGTTTCTACTACTTCTCATCACTTTCGTCTTTCTTTGATTTACTATCAGTCCGTATTCTGTACTCATTAGACTGCCCATTCCCTTCAGCAGATCCTGTAATACTTTTTCACATCTACTGAGGACAGCAATTCATATCCTTTCACTTTAAATTTTAATTCTACCCTTGAACCTTTCTTTTATTTCCATCACTGCTTCGTCCATGTACAGATTGAACAATAGGAGCGAAAAAAAAAATGGTTCAAATGGCTCTGAGCACTATGGGACTTAACATCTGAGGTCATCAGTCCCCTAGAACTTAGAACTACTTAAACCTAACTAACCTAAGGACATCACACACATCCATGCCCGAAACAGGATTCGAACCTGCGACCGTAGCAGTCGCGCGGTTCCGGACTGCGCGCCTAGAACCACTAGACCACCGCGGCCGGCTAGTAGCGAAAGGCTACATCCTTGTCTTACACCCTTTTTAATCAGATCACTTGGTTTTGGCCTTCTATTATTCCCTCTTGGCTGTTGTACATGCTGTGTTCTACCCGTCTCTCACTATAGCTTACTCCTATTTTCCTCAGAATTTCGGACATATTGCACCATTCGACATTTTCGAACGCTCTTTTCCTGTTGACAGATCCTATTAAAGTGTTCTGGTTTTTCTTTAGTCTTGCTCCCGTTGTCAACCGCAACCTCTCTGGTGCCTTTACCTTTCCTAAAACCAAATTAATCATCTAAGACATCATCAGTCTCCTTTTCAGTCTTCTGTGGCAGATATTGATATTTATCGAGAAAAGAAAAGGACCAAGAACAACATCTGGAGGCACTCACCCCCTCCTCACCCCTCTCTTCTTCACCCGCTTACAAGACTCCAGTCAGATTCGAACGTCTACCCTGTTCGTTAACATTGGGGTACAATCTTATGCTTCCTACGTGGTGGTAACTTGAAATATATTTTTTTTTCTTGTTTCTCTCATGATTCACGTCGATCAGCGATCAGTCAGATTAAAATATTCGGCGTGGCTTCGTGTAACATCTGATACAGAAATCATCTACTGCGGTACTGAGCCGCATTTCAGTTTTCTTTTCTTCATAGCCGGCCGGTGTGGCCAAGCGGTTCTAGGCGCTTCAGTCTGGAACCACGCGACCGCTACGGTCGCAGGTTCGAATCCTGCCTCGGGCATGGATGTGTGTGATGTCCTTAGGTTAGTTAGGTTTAAGTAGTTCTAAGTTCTAGGGGACTGATGACCTCAGATGTTAAGTCCTATAGTGCTCAGAGTCATTTTTTTTTCTTCATACGACCCAAGCAAATACGGTTGCAGTGTCAGTCAGGGTCGAAAATTCACCAATATCTACTCACTTGGAAACTCTTTCACCATGCTGTATCTTGCCGTTTTGAGGTGAAAACTCCACTCTTCAAAATAACTTTTACTTCAGTCTGGAATTTACCCCAGCCGAGCGGGGTAGTCGCGTCGTCTCAGGCACCTTGCCACGGTTCGCTCGGCTAACCCCGCCCCCGGAGGTTCGAGTCCTCCCTCGTACGTGTGTGTGTGTGTTGTCCTTGGAGTTAATAAGTTTAAGTTAGATCAAGTAGTTGTATGGGGTCTTAATTAAATAAATATGAAATGCAAATACTTTTTAAATTTTTTAGTCGCTGTATGTCCGATTACGAAGTCTCGTAAACGGTTGACCCTGACTAGTTTGAGTACGCAATCTGACTGCATAGAATAACAACAAAGAATGGAATGAAATTTTCCGTTAACACAATTAATTAATTAAGTCCCCAGCAGCTATAAAACCAACGCAACAACAAAGCACAAGTGTAACTGTTCTGTGTGTGGAAGTGTGATTCAACGTACACATCTGGCACGGTTCTTCTTCAGTAAGACAAGAAATTTTAAATATCATTTATACTGAAGTAATTAAAAAAAATATAAATACTATAATTGCGTAAGGAAACCAGAATTACACTCTAATACAAGAACACGAGCCAGATGCTTTGTTGACTGAACCTGTAATGACGCATTATGTAAGACACTGAAATAATGAAAAAACAGGAAATATTTTACCTTTATATATATTTACGAAAAGCACTCTGATCATTACAATATCTCCATTCGAACAACATCTGCTATCTAGCCCATCAAACAACTGCATAAACCATGGAACAAGCACTCTCCACTACGACTTCTCGACAAGAACTTTTCACTACGACATCTCAGCAAGCACTGACTACTACGAGTTCTCGACAAGCACTGCCAGTGGAGGCGGCTGAATAATACTCTTTGGCGCAATCTCTGGCGCTGTGGCTCAGTGTAGCCACCTTTCATAGTGTGTAAGCGTAGGGACCGATGAGCTTGGTAATTTGGTCCCACAGGAACTTACCACCACCATCATGTTGCTGCATGGTTATTAGGATGGGAAAGAACACCCAACACACACAAGCTGGTAGTGACGATCTGCGGAATTCTGGTATGTGTCATCGTTGTAGATAATCATATATGAGGAAAGAAACTGAAGGGTAACCATTTTGAAATTTTTAAAGTGGCATACTTCTTACAACCGCGTTTCTTGTATGTTACGCTTGCTGTTACGAAATTTCCAATAAGTATTTTTTACTTTACTGCAAAAGGGTAGGTAATACTAGAAAAATTAATATTTACAGGTGAGGCTATAGTCTCCAATTTCTTTCTCAGTTTCTACAAAAATAAATGTCACGGGAGCGCACTTGGTGATTCATGCTTCCATGCTTAACAGAAAAATTAATTTCGCGGATGTCGCTTATACAAAAATTACAAATGTAAGATCGAAAATCTTTCCTTAAACAGGATGAGTCACGAACTATTTCCACCAAGAGTAACTCCGAAAGTATGACATGAGCTGAAAAATTTGTGGGACAAAAGTTGCATGTGGCAACGGGGGCCATAATATGACGTTGGTTGTTTGTTGCTAGGTGGGGTCACTTCAGAGATATGATGGTAAATTTTGTTTTTTAAAAATGGGATGCTGTAGTTTGGTACTTATTATTTGATAGCGGTTATCGAAACGAATCCAATGATGTTTAGGGTCTTTGTAGGTCAACGAAGGTCACAAAGGTGGCATGAACATTTGTTTGCAAAAGGTGTTCGAAGTGATGACCATTGGTATCAATGCAATGCTGCAAACTTCTTATCATGGACTGAGTGGCATTCCTTATCACTTCGGCACTTATCGAAGCACATGTTCAGGCAATTCTCTCTCGCATATCTTCAGATTTATTTGGAACGGCTTTATAAACAATGCCTTTCACGAATCCCCACAAGAAAAAATCCAGAGGCGAACGAGCCGGCCGCGACACATCTCCTCCGCGTCCAATCCAACGATTTAGGAATTGTCTCTGCAACTCATTTCCTGCCATCAGCGAAAAATGTGCCGGGCTTCCATCGTGTTGATACCACATACTGTTCATTGTTCCTAAAGGTATTTCTTCCAATAACAGACCTAACGTTTCTTGCAGGGATGTGGTGTACTTCCTACCATTAAGATTTCCTCCGATGAAATAGGGACCTATAATTCTGTCCTCCAGAATCCTACACCATACATTCACCGACCACCGTTTTTGGAGTGCAACTTGCCGCAGCCAAAATGAATTTTGAGTTGGCCAATAAAGCATGTTATGCAGATTAATATTTCCATGGTTCGTGAATGTAGCCTCGTCAGTAAATAAAATCAAATTAATGAATGTGCCAACCCTCTGAATTTGAAGTTGAGCCCATCGGCAGAATTCAATGCGACGCATACAACCCGTACCAGTTAATTCTTGGTGGAGACTCACATGGTAAGGATGATATTTATGGCGATGCAGAACACGAACAACACTACTCTGGCTCATGCCAGATCCCCTTGCGATTTGACGCGAACTAACACAAGGACCTTGAACCACAAGGGCAATAGTACCAATATCCGTTTCCTCATTAGTAACTTTCCTTTGCCCATATGTTTCCGATGAGTTAAATGTCCAGTTGTTCTCAATTTATGTTTAAATGTACGACGTGTCAGGTGAGCACGTTGAGGATATTTTCCAGCGTATAAGACTCTAGCTCTCACTGAATTTCTTTGGCGTTCTCCTTAAATGAGAAGCATATCAACTTGTTCTTCGAAGGAATGCATCATTCAAATTCGCTTGATTCGGCGATAATAGTCTTACCGTTCCTGTTAGTGTTGTATTGCGAAAGCGTCGAATGGTTTTTACCTCTCAATGGCACGTTAGATGGATACGTCCCATTCGGCGAATATTTACTATTTGCACGATATACACTACTGGCCATTAAAATTGCTACAAGAAGAAGAGATACAGATGATAAACGGTTATTCATTGGACAAATGTACTATACTAGAACTGGCATGTGATTACGTTTTCACGCAATTTGAGTGCATAGACCATGAGAAATCAGTACCCAGAACAACCACCTCTGGCCGTAATAACGGCCTTGATACGCCTGGGCATTGAGTCAAATAGAGCTTGGATGGCGTGTACAGGTACAGCTGCCCATGCAACTTCAACACGATACCACAGTTCATCAAGAGTAGTGACCGGCGTATTGTGACGAGCCAGGTGCTCGGCCACCACTGACCAGACGTTTTAAATTGGTGAGAGATCTGGAGAATGCGCTGGCCAGAGCAGCAGTCGAACATTTTCTGTATCCAGAAAGGCCCGTACAGGACCTGCAACATGCGGTCGTACATTACCCTGCTGAAATGTACGGTTCTGCAAGGACCGAATGAAGGGTCGAGACATAGGTCGTAACACATCTCAAATGTAACGTCCACTGTTCAAAGTGCCGTCAATGTGAACAAGAGGTGGCCAAGACGTGTAACCAATGGCACCCCATACCATCACACCGGGTGATACGCCAGTATGGCGATGAAGAATACACGCTTCCAATGTGCGTTCACCGCGATGTCACCAAACACGGATGCGATCATCATGATGCTGTACATAGGACCTGGATTCATCCGAAAAAATGACGTTTTGCCATTCTTGCACCCAGGTTCGTCGTTGAGTACACCATCGCAGGCGCTCCTGTCTGTGATGCAGCGTCAAGGGTAACCGCAGCCATGGTCTCCGAGCTGATAGTCCATGCTGCTGCAAACGTCGTCGAACTTTTCGTGCAGGTGGTGGTTGTCTTGCAAACATCCCCATCTGTTGACTCAGGGATCGAGACGTGGCTGCTCGATCCGTTACAGCCATCTGGAAAGATGCCTGTCATCTCGACTGCTAGTCATCTCGACTGCTAGTAATACGAGGCCGTTGAGGTCCAGCACGGCGTTCCGCATTACCCTCCTGCATCCACCGATTCCATATTCTGCTAAAAAAAATTTTCAAATGTCTGTGAGATCCTGTGGGACATAACTGGTAAGGTCATCAGTCCCTAAGCTTACACACTACTTAACCCAAATTATCCTAAGGACAAACGCACACACCCATGCCCGAGGGAGGACTCGAACCTCCGCCGGGATCAGCCGCACTATTCTGCTAAGAGTCATTGGATCTCGACTAATGCGAGCAGCAATGTTGCGATACGATAAACCGCAATCGCGAGAGGCTACAATCCGACCTTTATCAAAGTCGGAAACGTGATGGTACGCATTTCTCCTCCTTACACGAGGCATCACAACAACGTTTTACCAGGCAACGCCGGTCAACTGCTGTTTGTGTATGAGAAATCTGTTGGAAACTTTCCTCATGTCAGCACGTTGTAGGTGTCGCCACAGGCGCCAACCTTGTGTGAATGCTCTGAAAAGCTTATCATTTGCATATTACAGCATCTTCTTCCAGTCGGTTAAATTTCGCGTCTGTAGCACGTCGTCTTCGTGGTGTAGCAATTTTAATGGCCAGTAGTGCACAGGAGAGAATTGTCAGAGGATGTGCTTCGATGAGTGCCGAAGTGATAAGGAATACCACTCAATCCATGATAAGAAGATTGCAGCACTGCACTGATACCGGTGGCCCTAACTTCGAACACCTTCTGTAAGTGGAAGATCATGCCACCTTTGTGACCTTCGTTGATCTTCAAAAACCTTACTGTTACACATCACTGGATTCGTCTTGATAGGCGCTACCAGAAAATAAGTACCAAACTACAGCATCCCACTGAAAAAAAAAGTTGACTTTCATATCTCTGACTCGATCCCACCCAGCAACGTCATATTATGGGCCCCGTTGTCCCATGTAACATTTGTCCACAAACATTTCAACTACTATCATACTTAGGGAGTTATCCTAGGTGGCAATAGTTGTGACTCACCGTGTATGATCTAACAAAATATTATTATTGGGTTTAAAGTTGAACAATTATAGAATTAGAAACTGTAATATATTAATAATACGATGGTAGTCATTCTGGCTGCTAATAGAATGCAGCCAAGTGCTTACGCAAGGTTTGGGTTATCCAAGTTAGGATGGTCAGCAAAAGGTGGAATGCAAATGCACTTTTTGACAGGACATTATTTCACTGAGCCTTGTAATTTCGTAATATATTACAAAAAAATTTTACAAAAATATATGCGCTACTAGGCAGAGTGCTGTACGTACCAAATTTGTTGTCGGATTAAAAGATACCAAGAAATGTTTCTTGCAATTTCAGAGAGATGTAGAAGAGTCCATAATCAAAGCAGAGCATGGAGTGTCGATACAGAATTGATGTCTTAAAATTTCAGAAGAAACGGCCAAGGACTAGATGTTAGATAATATTAGAAAAAAAAGATGAGTGGTGATGTAATGAGAAAGTTTAGGAAGGGGGAAAGATATGCCAGAAAGGTTTAAGTTGAACACGATCAACACAGACGGTCAAAATCGATAAGAGGAGAGGGAATTAGACTCAAGTATATGGCAGCAATTTGTCAGACAGCGAAACGAACTTCGCCTTGTCACGTAAACAGCTTTTTTCTACCCAAAGCGCGTCGGCAAGGATTTAGCGGCAGAGCTCTGCCAGGTCACAGTTGACAATGGTTATTTCTGAAGTTGCCTCGCGGGCGAAAAATAGCGAGAACGAATTTCCGTGCAGCACGGCGGTTCTTGCGCGAATCGGCTACGCTACTTCGCTCTCGGAAAACATGCAAACCTAAACAGCTTCCAGCGGTCTCAAGTTCGCCGACAGGAAAGCAGAGTTTCCGCATGCAAACAAAGGAAATTAATGGCTTACTGTAACGGAATTTCTGAGTTACTCCCTGGAGTGCGCCTTCCGTAACAGCTGCGGTCACGAACTCTCACCAGCAACATAGTACGTTTTACTTATAGATTCTTATTTTTTGAGAAGCACTCTTTTCTCTCCGGCTGATGCATTATTCATGCCTATCATCCCTCTTTACGTCCTCATCTTTTCTCACCTTCCGTGAAATAAAGCAGAACAAGTTGACCTTACAGAACGTGAGTCTGTGCCCAAGCGTCATAGTTTTTACTTCTACTGGCTGTTTTTCCAATTCATTGACCACCTGTAGCATGTTCCTACTATTTATGCTCCTCCTCTGAAAGCTTAGCGGGAACTTTCTCCGAGCGCAAAGTTTTAAGTTCTGCGGGAAGTCAGTTCAGCACTGCTTTCGTTTCTCCTTGAGAAGGAAGTCGTTAATCTCCACTTCTGTGTCCCGCGGTGACTGCTTCTTTCGTGGTGAAATAACTTTGGGTTTCCATAAGTAATGTACACTACATATAGGCTTTCGTGGCCGTTAGTGATGTTTATTCATAGGGAAAAGGTTGTGTTTTATGTCGATGTGCAAATGGTAACAGTAGGGAAAAAAGTCATAACCAATATAAACCAAAAATAAGAGGGGCGTAGCTTGAAGGAAATAAAAATTTATAGGAGTTTAGTTAAATCATCGTTTGATGTGAAAAAGAGACATGCTGAGCTGCTGAGCAATAGGTGAGTCAGTACTGTCGTGTCTTAACAGTACTTAGGAACTACTGTTACACTGAATATGTGCTATTTGCCTGTTATGTGAATGTAATAGCGTCTTATAATATGGCATGATGTTTTTGGAGAACGCAAGTTTTGCATAACACTGTAGAAAATTAATGTAAGGGGATTACCGAGGGAATCGTGCAATAATATTTTTAAAGAATTAAAAATTTTATTCGTCCAGCATTGTGTACGGGATTACTCAGTCGCAGGCTTTCAGGGATGATGGAGAAGGATGGATATGTCAATTTGAGGTAATGGACCCTGGTGTGGAAACAGCCCAGACGATAGCTAAAAGCGTAATGCCTCTGACAGTGGGCCTCTTCTACTTCAAGCTCTTTGCTTTCCATATTTTGTGAGAAGTTAATGTTAACCAAAACAAAAGAAAAGAAAAAAATTGTCTACTAAACATGGGCTCTGAAATGCATGCCTGAGGAGCTATGAGCAGTGGTTCAGTAGGGGGGGAGGGGGGGGGGTTGTAGAAGAGATGTGTTTCACACTAGCAAAGATGGGGAAGTGCTCATATTTCTTTAAATCCCAAATTACTGGACATTTTCTCTTGTTTCAGTCCATACTACCCCCCCGCAAAACACTGAACGCAAAGAGCTTGCAGTAGAAGAGATCCAGTAGCAGAGGTATAGGAACGATTTTCTCTTTTGACTTTCGGCTTGGCCGCTTCTAAACCAGAGTCCCTCACGGCGTATTGGTACATTTACCCTTCCCCATTGTCCCTGACAGACTATAATACAATCACAGAATCACCTTTACGTGTTACCTTGAAGTAAATGGGGAATTTTCAGCATCAGTCCATTTCACAATTATGAAACTAGGAGGGTAGCCCAATTTTTCTCGGCCAGTTTTGGTTGAAAAACTCGGAATTTGCTGTGGAACATCGTGGAATATTCACACTTCAATCCTTATAGTTTCATGAAGTTCCCATAGGTGGCGGCAGTGTACGTAACGTTGAAAATAGTGTCTTTAACACAGGGGCGTTCCAAGCAGATAGTCCTTTTTGGTGGAAAACGAGATCATCGTACATGTTCATAGGCATTTAAACAATCTCTTCGGAGACATGACAGTGAACAAAAGCACGGTGAGTCGTTGGGCGAGGCGTCTGTCACCAGTGCAACCAGGTCTACATCTACATCCATACTCCGCAAGCCACCTGACGGTGTGTGGCGGAGGGTACTTTGAGTACCTATATCGGTTCTCCCTTCTACTCCAGTGTCGTATTGTTAGTGGAAATCATCTCTCATCTATCATCTGTCATCTATCATCTATCATCTCCGTAACGCTTTCGCGATTACTAAATGATCCTGTAACGAAGCGCGCTGCTCTCCGTTGGATCTTCTCTATCTCTTCTATCAATCCTATCTGGTACGGATCCCACACTGCTGAGCAGTATTCAAGCAGTGGGAGAACAAGCGTACTGTAACCTACTTCCTTTGTTTTCGGATTGCATTTCCTTGGGATTCTTCCAATGAATCTCAGTCTGGCATCTGCTTTACCGACGATTAATTTTATATGGTCATTCCATTTTAAATCACTCCTAATGCCTACTCCCAGATAATTTATGGAATTAACTTCTTCCAGTTGCTGACCTGCTATATTGTAGCTAAATGATAAAGGATCTTTCTTTCTATGTATTCGCAGCACATTACACTTGTCTACACTGAGATTCAATTGCCATTCCCTGCACCATGCGTCAATTCGTTGCAGATCCTCCTGCATTTCAGTACAATTTTCCATTGTTACAGTCTCTCGATATACTACAGCATCATCCGCAGAAAGCCTCAGTGAACCTCCGACGTTATCCACAAGGTCATTTATATATATTGTGAATAGCAACGGTCCTACGACGCTCCCCTGCGGCACACCTGCAATCACTCTTACTTCTCTCCATTGAGAATGACATGCTGCGTTCTGTTATCTAGGAACTCTTCAATCCAATCACACAATTGGTGTGATAGTCCATATGCTCTTACTTTGTTCATTAAACGGCTGTGGGGAACTGTATCAAACGCCTTGCGGAAATCAAGAAACACGGCATCTACCTGGGAACCCGTGTCTATGGCCCTCTGAGTCTCGTGGACGAATAGCGCGAACTCGCTTTCACACGATCGTCTTTTTCGAAACCCACGCTAATTCCTACAGAGTAGATTTCTAGTCTCCAGAAAAGTCATTATATTCGAAACGTAATACGTGTTCCAAAATTCTACAACTGATCGACGTTAGCCGGCCGAAGTGGCCGTGTGGTTAAAGGCGCTGCAGTGTGGAACAGCGAGACCGCTACGGTCGCAGGTTCGAATCCTGTCTCGGGCATGGATGTTTGTGATGTCCTTAGGTTAGTTAGGTTTAACTAGTCTTAAGTTCTAGGGGACTAATTACCTCAGCAGTTGAATCCCATAGTGCTCAGAGCCATTTGAACCATTTGATCGACGTTAGAGATATAAGTCTATGGTTGTGCACATCTGTTCGACGTCCCATCTTGAAAACGGGGATGATCTGTGCCCCTTTCCAATCTTTTGGAACGCTACGCTCTTCTAGAGACCGTACGGTACACCGCTGCAAGAAGGGAGGCAAGTTCCTTCGCGTACTCTGTGTAAAATCGAACTGGTATCCCATCAGGTCCAGCAGCCCTTCCTCTTTTGAGGAATTTTAATTGGTTTTCTATCCCTCTGTCATCTATTTCGATACCTAACGTTTTTTTTATCTGTGCGACAATCTGCCCGATCACTCTCGTGCAGCCGATTGCACACAGCCGTGACTCCTGCAGAGTTGGAACGGTACGTACGGACACTCTCATTCGAGGTGATGGTCGTATCACGATCAAACCCATCACTGCTCAGCTGGACATCTCTGTATGAGGTGCTGACACACTCGTCCACCAGCTGGTGTGCTCATAGGTGTGTGCCCGCGGTGTTTCTCGCGTCCGAGCAGAAGACCATATAAAACAAAGAACCACATGTGCAGAAGCGGTAGTGGATAAATACGAGTTTACCGATGCAGCAAGGTGTTGGCTCCGACGTCAACCTGTAAAGTGCTGCCATACGGGCATACAGAATCTCCCAGTAAAATAAAGTAACACTGTCGTCCTGAACGTAGTTTATATTGATAAATAGGGCCTTGTAGCCAGAAGAGTGGGGAATAACACGGTGTACTAGGATCCTGAATATTGCCAACCTCCTTTCACAAAAAATGTGTTGCGTTACTTATTGAATGCCCCCCCCCCCCCCCCCCCCCGCAAGTAGGAACGGTAATCTTACATAAGTAGATAGCTATATAAACCTGTCGTGTGTTTCAATGTGTCTTCATATAATCCATGTTGTAAGAGTGAAACGTCCCCTTTGAACAATTGTGCAAGACTGTCCTTAAACTGACACACAATATTTTTAACGCAACGCAATCTGACTTTCAAAAATCCCTACAAAAGAATGGCCCTGACTAACACTAAACTATACCTTTCAGAAATCACTTACCTCACAAAAATCTTCATTACTCGAACTACTGCAATACAGCGAGCGCCACTACTGCCAGCTAAATAAAAGATTCAAACTACGGAAGGCACTAACTACTGATAGGGATAGTTAGCAAATGAAAGATATTAATAGAGAACAAACAATGTATTTACCTTAATAGTCATAATATATATAGCAGTTCATGACAAATTACAAAACTCCGCCATCTCTCTCCCCACATCCACCACTGCTGGCGGCTCACCTCCAACTGCGCAACGCTACGCGCTGTTCACATCCAACTGCCGCTGCCCAACACTACAATGGCAGACAACAACGCAAACTAGCCACAGACTGCACACAGCACAGCCAGTGATTTTCATATAGAGCGCTGCGTGGCGTTACCAATAAGAAAACATAAACAGCCTACTTACATAGCCCCCATGCTCCCCACAAAAATTTTTACAAATGGTGTTGGGCACTGGCCAATACAGATTTGACAAAAATTTTTCACAATTACAGTGACAAAGATATAAAATGCACACACTTATTGATACAGTGTTGGTCAAAAGCTAAAATTTTCTCACAGTCCATAAAGACAGTCCTGATCGTTCATCACAGGAAAATAGCAGTGTTTTTCTCAAAGTCTGAGCAGTAAAAGAAAATGCACACGGAAGTAGTGGATTTCCATGCTGTCTTGAAGAAGTAGTGTTGTCCTTCCAACGGAAAGACAGTGCTGACTCTTGACATGCTGACAGGTAATGGGCCACATCAGAGCAAACCCACAGCAGAGTCATTCGACGTTTTGAAGAATACTGGTAGGTAGGTCATCACAGAGCAGACCCACTGTAGTCCTGGTAGAGATTACGATATTGGTGGGCCACCAGAGGTGCAGACCCACTGTAGTCCTTGTAGAAATAATGGTATTGGTGGGTCATCAAAGATGCAGACCCACTGTAGTCCGTGTAGAGATGGCCAGCAGCCATCTATTGTGACTGTGCAGGTGCACAATCACCATTGAAGAGTCTTGCGGAGAATATAGAAAGGCCATAAACCACCACTTGTGCACTCACAAAGTTTTTGGAATTGTCCTTAGAACCAGCAATGCTGTTATCCAGTCCCTTGCTGAATTATTAACACACGTGCAAACACTAACAGTCCCTACTTCTCACATATTGTCCATATACTATGACCAACAGAAACGTGTGCAGTGAAATGGAACTTACAAGTTAATAATATGATGAACTGGTGTCAATTACAATTTTATAACATGAGAATACAATAACAAAGGTACAAAATATATCATTAAAGAACATAACAAAACAGATAACATTTGTAGTACAGGCTTTACAAAAAAATCGAAATAACATATACATCAGTGTTACAGGAATTATGACATCAGTACATACATAAAAGCTGTTCACATCCAGCTGCCGCTGCCCAACACTACAATGGCAGACAACAATGCAAACTAGCCACAGACTGCACACAGCACAGCCAATGATTTTCATATAGAGCGCTACGTTACCAATAAGAAAACATAAACAGCCTACTTACAAGAGGTCCGAGCAGATGTAATTTCGATGTATTGCTCATGCGCTGCCTGCAATAGGCAAGGTATAAGAGAATCTCTGACCAGAGAGCAGTGTTGACTGCAGTAGGAACTGTGTAGCTGTAGCAGTTTAAGTTGTTGCTAGTCTGGAGTCTGCTCTGGTCTGGTATGGTGTATCGTGTTGGCTGGTCCGGTCGCGGTGCAGTGATGCCGGATCCTGAGTATTATTGTATAAGGTAAAAAGCAGCATCGCGCATACGTAGTAATGTTGTCTCAAGTCGCATGTAAATGTTTTAAAACTCTCGTAATAATAATCTTCCTCATAAAAAGTAACTTTTAACAACCATTCATTTCAGTTTAAAGAATTTACTATTTTCTCCCATCCATGATGATCCCGATTATTGCAATAGAAAAATCAGTTGCTTCCTTTCATAAATGACAGATAGGTCGGCCAGCATTGCACAGAGCAGTGCCGGAAAAATTTATTATAAGAGCAGATATATCCGGCGACTTCATTGAGGTAAGAATTTTTCCTTTTTTTATTCAGAATGATCTTTCAGGGCCATGACGCAGCACTGCTGTGGTCCAAAATTTACCAGGTTAAATTCACAGTGAATTATTGAAAAGTCATAAGTGAGCGACAATTTAATTGAGAGGTTAGTTACGTTGTTTTGTTACCAGGTTACTGAATTTATTTTTTTCTGTTGTGAGGTTACGCTAAATGTGAATGAATTTTGAGCTTAGATTAAATCAGAAAGAATTTTGTGTGGAGGTTAATGTGAAAAGAATTTTGTAGGGAGGTTACAAAAGAGAAAGAATTTTGTGGGGAGGTTACAATGTGTCTACGGCTGATTCATATATTACTTTAGATAGGGTTATATATATGGATTATTAGATAGATTTTTCATGGGTAGTGCACACATTAAAACGGAGTTTCTTTTCCACATTATATTGCGGTATATACTTTCTGCAGATTATATGTTTCTTTCTAAGGGATTTATTCGCGTTTTCGCATAAAATGATCCAAAGAATTATAAATAGTTACCATTCTTATTAATATTGTCTCTTGTTACATTAAAACACAGAGAAATCAATTTTATGATCAAGTTTACCCAAAATTACATTTTGAAGTTGGCGTTTATGTTACGCAGTTTCTTGAAAGTAATATGTGCCCTGCGTTGTCTGTCATTCATTTCCGTTTTATTTTTGTGTTATGTACTGCGAAATATCACCTATGTAATTATTTCCAAGCAAAATTTTAACCCTTTAACGAAGTATGTTTCGGGTTACTGTAATATAATTTCCTGAGCAGTCCTTGGTTGCAGGTGTATCAGAGTTGTCGCCTTGGTATTCGTTACAGTACAAACTGTGACACACAGCCAGCTGTGCCATTTATTACAGTGAGGGAGCACTGGACTGTGTGGAACGATACCCCTTCGCAAACAAATCTTCGGTGAAATTGAAACAATGGTTTCAACATTAAAGGTGCAGGAGCAACTGCACCCAAACGTGGAGGAGAGGCGAGATAGGAGGAAAGTAATACAATATCGCAGTCCAAAGGAATAGGGACTGCGGCGACTACAGCTTTTATGAAGTACATGAAATGTGTTCGTAGATGTATAATGGAAAAATTAAAAATTTGTGCCCGACCGGGACTCTAATCTTGATTTCCCACTTGTCACGAGCGGTCACACTAACCACTATGGCTATCCCAGCACGCGTCGCGGCTAGACCCAAATTTTCGTATGTCGTACTCCATGTGTCTACGACCTGCACTCGTATACAGAGTGAGTCACCTAGCGTTACCGCTGGATATATTTCGTAAACCACATCAAATACTGACGAACCGATTCCACAGACCGAACGTGAGGAGAGGGGCTAGTGTAATAGGTTAATACAAACCATAAAAAAATGCACCGAAGTATGTTTTTTAACACAAACCTACGTTTTTTTAAATGGAACCCCGTTAGTTTTGTTAGCACATCTGAACATATAAACAAATACGTAATCAGTGCCGTTTGTTGCATTGTAAAATGTTAATTACATCCGGAGATATTGTAACCTGAAGTTGACGCTTGAGTACCACTCCTCTGCTGTTCGATCGTGTGTATCGGAGAGCACTGCAACATACATCGCGTTTCTACAGAATGATCTGCCAACGTTGCTCGAAAATGTCCCACTGGAAACGCGTCGACGTACGTGGTATCAGCATGATGGTGCACCCGCACATTAACACTAGGCTGACCCTTGACAGGATGTTCGACGGGCGTTTCATAGGACGTGGAGGACGCATAAATTGGCCAGCCCGTTCACCTGATCTTACACCTCTCGACTTCTTTCTGTAGGGTACGTTAAAGGAGAATGTGTACCTTGATGTGCCTACAACCCCAGAGAATATGAAACAACGTATTGTGGCAGCCTGCGGCGGCATTAAACCAGATGTACTGCAGCGTGTACGACATTCATTACGCCAGAGACTGCAATTGTGTGCAGCAAATGATGGCCACCACATTGAACATCTATTGGCCTGGCATGTCAGGACACACTCTATTCCACTCCGTAATTTAAAACCGAAACCCCGTGTGTACGTGTACCTCACCCCTCATGGTAATGTACATGTGCGTCAGTGAAAAAGACCAATAAAAAGGTGTTATCATGTGGACGTAATGTGCTGTTCCAGTCTCTTCTGTACCTAAGGTCCATCACCGTTTCCTTTGGATCCCTACGTAATTCGGTGCTCTCCGATACACACGATCCAACAGCGGAGGAGTGGTACTCAAGCGTCAACTTTAGGTTACAATATCTCCGGATGTAATTAACATTTTACAATGCAACAAACGGCACTGATTACGTATTTGTTTATATGTTCAGATGTGCTAACAAAACTAACGGGGTTCCATTTAAAAAAAACGTAAGTTTGTGTTAAAAAACATACTTCCGTGCATTTTTGTATGGTTTGTATTAAACAATTACACTAGCCCCTCTCCTCACGTTCGGTCTGTGGAATCGGTTCGTCAGTATTTGATGTGGTTTACGAAATATATCCAGCGGTAACGTTAGGTGACTCACCCTGTATATACACTGATCTTCCAGAATGTTGTGACCACCGACCTACTATCGATATAAACCTGTCTGCGCAATAGCAGCGTCACCTGGTGAGAAATGACTGCTAGACAGACAGACGCACGGTGCATGTAGTATCGGTGAGCGTGCTGTCCGTTTGTAGAAAGGAAGACGCGCGATCCATCTAAGTTTGACCGAGGCCAGATTATGATGGCTCGGAGGCTCGGCACGAGTATTCCAAAACTGCACATCTGGTCGCGTGTTCGAGGAGTTCTCTGGTGAGTGTTTTCAACACGTGGCGAACCCAAGGTGAAATCACATCGTGACGTCGTGGGGTGTGGCGGCCACTTCTCATCACAGATTTCGGACGTCGTAGGCTGCACAGACTGGTAACACAGGACAGGCGGTGAACTGTGCTGTAACTAACATCAGACTTTAATGCTGATCAGAGTACAAGTCTGTCTGAACACACAGTACACCGACCACCCGTAACGATGGTCTTCCGCAATCGACATGCATGTGCCAGTGTTAATACCACGACATCTGAATCTACAACTGAAATGGGCACGTGACCATCGGCACTGGACGTTGGTGCAGCGGCAGAGTATTGCTTGGTCTGATGAATCCCGACACCTTCTTCATCATGTTGATGGCAAGGCGCGAAACGGTTATCTTCCAGGGAACAGTTCTTCACACCTGTATTGTGGGACGGAGACAGCTGACGGCTACTCCATTATGCTATGGGGCATACACGTGGGCATCCGTGGGTACAGTGGAGCTCTCGCACCATGATCGCCAAGGAGTGTCGTACACTGGTTGCAGACCACGTGCATGCCTTCATGACGATCATGTTTCCCGACGGCACTGTAATTTTTCAAGAAGATAATGCGTCATGTCACGAGGCCGGGAGTGGCGAGTTTGAATTGATGTGCTGGACCCCCCCCCCCCCCCAACTCACCAAATCAAATCCCGATCAAACACAACTGGGATATGATTGAACATGGCTCAGAGCTCATCGTCCCCTCCCAGGAATTTACGGAATTAGATGACCTGTGTGTGCAAAAGTGGTACCAACTCCCTCCACGCTACGACGCGTCGCCGCTGTTATCCATGACAACGGTGGATATACCGGCTATTAGGTGGTTGGTCATAATGTTCTGGCTGATCACTGTATAGTCTCATACAGGGCAGATATTTTCATTGAAAGTCGTTTCTCTGGTATCAGGGATGAATAAGATATTACAGTCCATGCATGCTGCACTTTTGAAGGTTGTTAATTTGGTTCAAATGGCTCTGAGCACTATGGGACTTAACTTCTGAGATCATCGGTCCCCTAGAACTTAGACCTACTTAAACCTAACTAACCTAAGGACATCACACACATCCATGCCCGAGGCAGGATTCGAACCTGCGACCGTAGCGGTCACGCGGTTCCAAACTGAAGCGCTTAGAACCGCACGGCCAACCCGGCCGGTTGGTTGTTAATTTTCACAACTCAGAGTACATATCATGAAAAGTAATACATTGAATGCTTCTACGAGTGGGAAGAACTATGTGATGATATGATACGACGATTGAAAGCTAATTTAGAAGACAGCGGGGATACAGTATTACAATCAGAGTTCGACACAACTTTTGGATACTTGCGATCACAAAACGCAGAAACCTGCTGGGCTCCTGCTAGGTTCTGAAAATGGATAAGTTGTGAAAGTAAGTTCGGATACGCCCTGAATTAAAATGTGTGCTCTCTTATACATCTCATATAACGCCATATGACTGAAAACAATTTGTAGAACATTACCTAGCCAGTGAACGCTTACTTTCTTGCGCAACGATTTTCAAGGGGCATAGCAAAATGGAGGTTGAATCCACATTAACCAGAATAATAGCAACAAGCAGCTCACCATGCATGAAAGATTAATAAAGCAACGCGGCCTACAGTTGCTTGCAGTGCTGTGTGAATGTCGGTCCATTCTGTTATAACAACGCCGGCCGGAGTGGCCGAGCGGTTCTAGGCGCTACAGTCTGGAACTGCGCGACCGCTACTGTCGCAGGTTCTAATCCTGCCTCAGGCATGGATGTGTGATGTCCTTAGGTTAGTTAGGTTTAAGTAGTTCTAAGTTCTAGGGGACTGATGACCTCAGAAGTTGAGTCCCATAGTGCTCAGAGCCATTTGAACCATGTTGTTAAAACAACTCACAATTACAAGACGTCAAATAATCGCTGTTTATGTACCAATGTTGCCCAGAAAGTAATGCACAGCATTTTTTCTGTAACAGTTCTTTATTGAACGTAATGAGAAGTACACACCCTATTGTGTCACGTAATCTTCATCCTTTTCTATGGCCTTCCTCCTGAGCGAAACAAGGGCGTGTTGGCCCTGTCGATACCAATCCTTGTCCTGGTGGCGGAGCCAGTGCTTCACTGTGCGAATCACCTCCCCGTCGTCCTCAAAATGTCTTCCACGAATAGCATCCTTTAATGGCCTGAACAGGTGGAAGTCCGAGGGGGCTAGGTCAGGGCTGTCAGGTGTGACAGCCGTGGATGGTCTCCCCGACCGCTGCAAATCCTGGAGCTCCGACGAACCGCCTTCTTATGACCTCACTCTCCGTGCCCAGCGACTAACTGTACTTCTGTCGATAGCAGATGCTCCATAGACTTTGCACAATCATTTGTGAATGTTCCCCACAGTTTCTTGCACTGCAGTGAGAAATTCAATGACGGCGCCTTGCTTGTAACGTACATCACCTGCAGACACCATTTTGAAAAAGTCCTGCAGCTATGCTATCTATCGGAAGAGACGGAAACTTGGCGCGCTAACTCAGGAGACTTCAGATAATACGTACGTAACGTTTCTTCTCATTCGTAGCGTTGTTTTCGGTTGAGAAAAAAAATGCGACGCATTACTTTCTCGCCAACTCAAGTACAAATAAGGATTGCGGTTCTGGCTGCTGCTCAGCACGAACATGTAACTTTTCTGCTGAAAGATTAAGCAAAGGACACAAGAACTGATGCAAGTTTTGAAGTTGATGGCTGTAAGTAATCCATAAATTTCCTCTCAATTGCTAAGGATAAATGGTATGTTAGGCTAACTTCTGAGAGTAAGTCGGCATAAACTCGTCTAAATAGCAATATGATTGGAAAGGAAAAGTCGGCTTGAAACAATAATTGACTGTTAATTCCTCTAATTGACAGCCAGAAGTAATTTAATCATAATAGCTTGTGTAATATTAGTGCTCTGATATATATGATAGAGCTCCAACGCGTGAGAAAATCAAACAATTTAAGATCTATACGAGTCGTAAAACGTGGACAAATATTCAAATGGTTCAAATGGCTCTAAGCACTATGGGACTTAACAGCGGAGGTCACCAGACCCCTAAACTTAGAACTACTTAAAGCTAACTAACCTAAGGACATCACACACATCCATGCCCGAGGCAGGATTCGAACGTGCGACCGTAGCAGCTGCGTGATTCCGGACTGAAGCGTCTAGAACCGCTCGACCACCGCGGATGGCGATAAATATCCACTGATAAATAGTGTGACGAGCCTGACTGTTCCAGCCTTCGGACAAATTAATGGGAAACAGAATTTGTATCGAGCCTCGAAACATATCCTCCTCACAAACGCACAAAGACTGGATCTCCACATGTGAGACATGTATCCAAATCATGAAAGTTTCACTAACGGTGAATCAAGAAAGTAACTACACATGAACCATACTCTCGCTGTAAATAATTGCACTGCAAGCATGCTCTTCCTACACATAGAAAAACTACATCTTACCACCACGCTGCGTAGAAAACAGCAACCAACGCCCTTAGAATCCAAAACAAGACTTACTTTAAATATGCTATGGCGCAGAGTGCTTATTCAGGCTCGCGACCCAGCGTTCCCGGCAAGGCAGTATATGACCTGATTTGCTGCCTCACTCTGGAACTGAAAGTATACTTCCTAAACACTTCACAGACTTACCCAAAGTTGTGCACAGTCGCTAACTAGGTACAGAACTGCATCTTTCAGGAAGACCTGCATTAATTAATACGTGCAATAACAAACAAAAGAAAGTAGCAAATTAAATATTGAAATAGAATCTGAACGTAACAGTCAACGTTAAAGGCATGGATAACATTCTTTCTGAATTTCTAAGATCACTGGGGGGCAATACCAGCCGGACTACTATTCTAGTTGGTGTGTAAAATCTGTAAAACTGGTGATACTCCGTGAGATTTTAAGAAAAACATCGCCTAGACAATTATGATGATACCAAGGAAAGGTAAATGGGAGAACTATTGCACAATCTGCATTACAGTACTTGCATTCAGTTTTCTAAACAGTGTAATAATATGCCTAAATACGGAAGAGGATATTGAGGATCACATAAGTGACGATCAGATAAGGGCATCAAACAGGCACTTCTGACGTAGGGCCTGATTGTAAATGCAAGACTTTAGAAAATTTAAGACACCTTTACTGTATAAGTAGACTTTTAAAAAAGTCTTGAGAACTGGAAAAGGTGTAAGATGTTCGAAATTCTCAGAGAAGTGTGTTTTATGATGATAATTTTTTTGATAGACTGTACGTTATCACGATGATGACCATTTTATTGTTATTTGTGTAATTTGTACCTTTGTCGTAGATCATAGAATAGATATTTTAGGTTTTTTTCTTATCTTTTATATTTTGATTAGATGCAGAGCTCGCATAGCAGCTCAGCAGAAAAGTCTTAGCAACTGACGCGAAATGACAGACACACGTGGCAGTAAGGAAAGCCTATTGGCTGACCGCAAGATAGATTTCCGAACAGATATCAGAGCTGGTGAGGAGGATATCGATGAAATCGAATTCTGTAGAAACAGATTACAGACTTTATTACACTTAAAAGTAAATTAGAGTCCTGAAACTGTACAATTTTTGTAGGAGTGTGTTGTCACGTTGAATTAGCCAAAAAACGGGACCTCAAATTTATAAACAAATTGATAAAATATTGATTTAAATTTTGTTTCATGCTTCATACATGTATGTCATCATATACACTGAAGCGCCAAAGAAACTGGTATAGCCATGCGTATTCAGAGATATGTAAACAGCAACAGCCAGAATAGGGCGCTGCGGTCGGCAACGCCCATGTAAGACAAGTGTCTGGCACAGTTGTTAGGTCGGTTACTGCTCCTGCAATGGCAGGTTATCAAAATTTAAGTGATTTTGGAGATGGTGTTATGGTCGGCGCACGAGCGATGGGACACAGCATCTCCGAGGTAGTGATGAAGTGGGGATTTTCCAGTACGACCATTCCACGAATGTATCATGAACGTCATAAATCCGGTAAAACATCAAATCGACATCGCTGTGGCCGGAAAAAGATTCTTTATGAACGGGACCACCGACGACTGAAGAGAATCGCTCAATGTGGCAGAAGTGCAACTCTTCCACAAACTGTTGAAGATTTCAACCCTGGGCCATCGACAAGTGTCAGCGTGCGAACCATTCAACGAAACATCATCGATATGGGGTTTCGGAGCCGAAAGCCAACTCATGTAGTCTTGATGACTGCACAACACAATGCTTTAGGCCTCGCCTGGGTCCGTACCACGGACATTGGAAACATATTGCCTGATCGGAAGAGTCTCGTTTCAAAGTCTATAAAGCGGAAAGACGTGTACGGGTATGGAGACAACCTTATGCCTCCATGGACCTTGCATGTCAGCAGAGGACTGTTGAAGCTGGTGGAGGCTCTGTTATGGTGTACGGCGCATGCAGTTGGAATGATTGGGTCCCCTGATACATCTACATACGACTGTGACAGGTGACATGTACATAAGCATCCTGTCCGATCACCTACATCCATTCATGTCCATTGTGAATCCCGACGGATCTGGGCGATTCCAGCAGGACAATGTGACACTCCACACATCAAGAATTGCTACAGAGTAGCTCCAGAAACACACTTCTGAGTTTAAACACTTTCGCTGGCCACCAAACTCTCCAGACATGAAACATTTTTTAGCATATCTGGAATACCTTACAACGTTCTGTCCAGAAGTGATCTCCACCTCCTAGTACTCTTACTGATTTATGGACAGCCCTGCAGCATTCATAGTGTCAGTTCCTTCCAGCACTACTTCAGACATTAGTCGAGTCCATGCCACTTCGTGTTGCGGCACTTCCGCGCACTCGCGCGGGCCCTTTACGATATTAGGCAGGTGTACCAGTTTCTTTGGTTCTTCAGTGTAGCTTGAACGTGTATCAGTCGATGAAATTTGTTTATATTAGTAAGTCCAGGTCACGAAGGGCAGTACTCTGGCACGAGAGAGGCACAAGGTGCCTTAAAGACACGCACACACACTCAAGCAGATGGAACATGACTTTGGGCGAGGCCGCAGCTGAGCGAATGGAACTGAATGGTACGGCTGGGCTAGTGATAAAACAGGTCAATGACTGAGCTTCTCAGAGAGCTGGTCCTTCGCGGGGTGATAAGAAAAGGCCGGCCTTCAAGTATTACGCTAGCCGTGGAACCAGCGCGTGGGCAGCTAAGAGGAAGTGGTTTGACAGGCACGACACGTGCTGGGCCAGCTGACGGAGACGGTACGCGAGAGGGGACTGCAAGTAAGAAACTTTTCTCAACAGCTCTACCATAGTACCGAGACAGAAAAATTTTCTGCGCTAGTGAGGACAGTCAATAGGCAAGCCATGTCTAGGCTGAGCAATGGCTCTCTTCCCAAAAAAACAATCCTGTCCAAAAACAATCCTGTCCAAAAACAATCCAATAAATGCGCAAAAACGAACCTACCATATTGGAACAACCCTCGCCCTATTTCAGTCAAAACAGGTAACGAATCAAGAAGTTAATTACAAAAAGAAAAGAACAGTTGGTACATAAGGACTGAAGAACATGAAGATTAGGAACATATACACATATATCCCTAGTTTTCTCAGAAGAGATTGTAGGCCCACCAGTATCATACCTGATTATCATTTGCCTAAACGCTATGTGCAGCCCAAGCTTCAACGTCCAAAAGAACTGTCTCAGGAAATACACAGTTGCTGTTGAGAAAGTCAGGCGAGCAGTTCACCCTCTAAACTTCCCGCATGTTCTGAGGGTCCTGGTCATCGTCCAAGGGTCGTGGTACGTGCTGTGGTTCCTTGGTTGGATCGCTAATGAGCTGTGAGTCATTCATCCCCACGTGCACGTGTTCTTCATCGCCACATTCATGGATCGTCCTGCACTATAGTGCACCTCAAATGTACTCTGTAAATCCGGTCCCACCTACAAACTTCATCCAGAAATGTGCTTTTTAGTGTGTTGTGCTTAATGATTCATTCTTCACATGAACAAGTGTGAAGTTTCCTGTGTTCTCATGAGAATTCTGTTAGTACCAGTGAAAATGTCGGCCGTTGCACGTTTATAGGTCCATATTTTGTAATTTTGTTCATTCTTTATAAAATCATTGTATGTTGTGTCCATTTTGATGTGCATATGTAATCCATTTATGTCTTGGTGATACCAACTCTTTTGTACGTGCTTTGTTGATGTGCCCATGAATGAACTAAAATTTAGTGGCCCCTTCCAATGTCTCCAACTTAATAATTGTAAATGTAATTGTAAATATAAATCGTCCTATAGGCAATACTATCATGAAATCGAACGTCGTTGGAATTGTTACCAGTAGCTCACCATAGAAAAGCGCAGTTTTGAAACTGATGTGGCAGTTAACACACTGACGGAAAAAGAACAAGGAAACTTCTAGACGTAGCTGCACTATAATCCTCAATACAACAACTTATTTCATTTCATATACTAACAGCTATTTAGCCGTAAGTTGACAAATCTGCTTGCCTTGCATTTTTAATTTTGAAAATAATTAATTACATATCATGGATTACCACTCTCAAGCTATTGGCTAATTTTTATACAAATCGTCGTGTTCATTTATTGTATGTATTTATTATATTTAAATAGTTGCGTGTTTCTCAATACAGGTTGTACTAAAGTAGACTATAGTTAGGGACGATTGAATAAAGAACGAATGGACCTTACGACAAAATAAGGGCGCTGCGATTTTCAGTTACAATGGATGCACTTAAGATGACATGCGTTCCGCAAGACTGGTTTTACAGGGTTGATTAACGTTAGAATCTCGTAAAACACTGTTTATACCTATTTAGCCATAAGTTGAAGAATCTGCTTGCCTTGCATTTTTAAATTAAACACATAACACGTCAGCTTCAGTTGCAAACAGAAACCAATCTTTACCTAGGTTTCAGCCAAAATAATTTGGCCTTCTTCAGAAGCTATTGACACTAAACTACTGCATGCCAAAGTTTCGCCATGTCAAGTATAAAACTATAGCACCGTAGTACCCAGTCATAAATCTACATTACTTAGCCGAAGAGAAACAGCAGGCCCCAATCCGCGGACGAGGTCGGTAGGCCGCGGGAACTGCGCCGAAACTAATCGCGGCTAGGAGCTATGTACAGAGAACCGCTGATGGTCGTGGGCACGCGAGCGTGGAAATATACATTACTACTCTACTAAAAAAAGTGGAGTCAGGCGTCGGCGACTGCAAAGACAACGTAACATCAGGGCCGGTGAAGCAAAGGTTGAAAACCTTCGAAAAAGTTCTAATTTCTCAATTGTACCTGGTCATTAAGTGGGTTTTCTTCATCAAGCAGCTGGTGTTTAAAGATTTGCAACTCCTCAAGGATATGAAGCCTAGTGCCTTTTACCTCGCAATTTAATAGCTCTGTGTTATTTGTTATGTTAGGAGCGTGGGCCAATTGCACAAGGTGCTCGGCAAAAGTCGAGCCACGCGTTCCATCACCACTTTTCGTGGATATATGTTCTTTATATCTAGCTGCTGACGGCCTTGGGAGAGCCAGTCCTGACAAAACTCTACCATCTGGTGAGCAAGACGTATGAAACAGGCGAAATACCCTCAGACTTCAAGAAGAATATAATAATTCCAATCCCAAAGAAAGCAGGTGCTGACAGATGTGAAAATTACCGAACTATCAGTTTAATAAGTCACAGCTGCAAATACTAACGCGAATTCTTTACAGACGAATGGAAAAACGGGTAGAAGCCGACCTCGGGGAAGATCAGTTTGGATTCCGTAGAAATATTGGAACACGTGAGGCAATACTGACCCTAAGACTTATCTTAGAAGCTAGATTAAGGAAAGGCAAACCTACGTTTCTAGCATTTGTAGACTTGGAGAAAGATTTTGACAATGTTGACTGTAATACTCTCTTTCAAATTCTGAAGGTGGCAGGGGTAAAATATAGGGAGCGAAAGGCTATTTACAATTTGTACGGAAACCAGATGACAATTATAAGAGTTGAGGGGCATGAAAGGGAAGCAGTCGTTGGGAAGGGAGTGAGACAGGGTTGTAGCCTCTCCCCGATGTTATTCAATCTGTATATTGAGCAAGCAGTTAAGGAAACAAAAGAAAAATTCAAAGTAGGTATTAAAATCCATGGAGAAGAAATAAAAACTTTGAGGTTCGCCGATGACATTGTAATTCTGTCAGAGACAGCAATGGACTTGGAAGAGCAGTTGAACGCAATGGATAGTGTCTTGAAAGGAGGATATACAGGGTGTTTAAAAAATAACCGGTATATTTGAAACGGCAATAAAAACTAAACGAGCAGCGATAGAAATACACCGTTTGTTGCAATATGCTTGGGACAACAGTACATTTTCAGCCAGACAAACTTTCGAAATTACAGTAGTTACAATTTTCAACAACAGATGGCGCTGCGGTCTGGGAAACTCTATAGTACGATATTTTCCACATATCCACCATGCGTAGCAATAATATGGCGTAGTCTCTGAATGAAATTACCCGAAATCTTCGACAACGTGTCTGGCGGAATGGCTTCACATGCAGATGAGATGTACCGCTTCAGCTGTTCAATTGTTTCTGGATTCTGGCGGTACACCTGGTCTTTCAAGTGTCCCCACAGAAAGAAGTCACAGTGGTTCATGTCTGGCGAATAGGGAGGCCAATCCACGCCGCCTCCTGTATGTTTCGGATAGCCCAAAGCAATCACACGATCATCGAAATATTCATTCAGGAAATTAAAGACGTCGGCCGTGCGATGTGGCCGGGCACCATCTTGCATAAACCACGAGGTGTTCGCAGTGTCGTCTAAGGCAGTTTGTACCGCCACAAATTCACGAAGAATGTCCAGATAGCGTGATGCAGTAATCGTTTCGGATCTGAAAAATGGGCCAATGATTCCTTTGGAAGAAATGGCGGCCCAGACCAGCACTTTTTGGGGATGCAGGGACGATGGGACTGCAACATGGGGCTTTTCGGTTCCCCATATGCACCAGTTCTGTTTATTGACGAAGCCGTCCAGGTAAAAATAAGCTTCGTCAGTAAACCAAATGCTGCCCACATGCATATCGCCGTCATCAATCCTGTGCACTATATCGTTAGCGAATGTCTCTCGTGCAGCAATGGTAGCGGCGCTGAGGGGTTGCCGCATTTGAATTTTGTATGGATAGAGGTGTAAACTCTGGCGCATAAGACGATACGTGGACGTTGGCGTCATTTGGATCGCAGATGCAACACGGCGAACGGAAACCCGAGGCCGCTGTTGGATCACCTGCTGCACTAGCTGCGCGTTGCCCTCTGTGGTTGCCGTACGCGGTCGCCCTACCTTTCCAGCACGTTCATCCGTCACGTTCCCAGTCCGTTGAAATTTTTCAAACAGATCCTTTATTGTATCGCGTTTCGGTCCTTTGGTTACATTAAACCTCGGTTGAAAACTTCGTCTTGTTGCAACAACACTGTGTTCTAGGCGGTGGAATTCCAACACCAGAAAAATCCTCTGTTCTAAGGAATAAACCATGTTGTCTACAGCACACTTGCACGTTGTGAACAGCACACGCTTACAGCAGAAGACGACGTACAGGATGGCGCACCCACAGACTGCGTTGTCTTCTATATCTTTCACATCACTTACAGCGCCATCTGTTGTTGAAAATTGTAACTACTGTAATTTCGAAAGTTTGTCCGCCTGAAAATGTACTGTTGTCCCAAGCATATTGCAACAAACGGTGTATTTCTATCGCTGCTCGTTCAGTTTTTATTGCCGTTTCAAATATACCGGTCATTTTTAAACACCCTGTAAGATGAACATTAACAAAAGCAAAACGAGGATAATGGAAAGTAGTCGAATTAAGTCGAGTGATCGCGAAAGCGTTACGGAGATGATAGATAAACTCCAGTGGAAGACTCTGCAGGAGAGACGCTCAGTAGCTCGGTACGGGCTTTTGTTAAAGTTTCGAGAACATACCTTCACCGAAGCGTCAAGCAGTATTTTGCTCCCTCCTAAGTATATCTCGCGAAGAGACCATGAGGATAAAATCAGAGAGGTTAGAGCCCACACAGAAGCATACCAACAGTCCTTCTTTCCACGAACAATACGAGACTGGAATAGAAGGGAGAACCGATAGAGGTACTCAGAGTACCTCCGCCACACACCGTCAGGTGGCTTGCGGAGTATGGATGTAGATTTAGATGCTGAGGGAATTAGATTAGGAAATGAGACACTTAAAGTAGTAAAGGAGTTTTGCTATTTGGGCAGCAAAATAACTGATGATCGTCGAAGTAGAGAGGATATAAAATGTTGACTCACAATGGGAAGGAAAGCGTTTCTGAAGAAGAGAAATTTGTTAACATCGAGTATAGATTTAAGTGTCAGGAAGTCATTTCTGAAAGTATTTGTATGGAGTGTAGCCATGTATGGAGGTGAAACGCTGACGATAAATAGTTTGGACAAGAAGAGAATAGAAGCTTTCTAAATGTGGTGCTACAGAAGAATGCTGAAGATTAGATGGATAGATCACATAACAAATGAGGAAGTATTGACTAGGATTGGGGAGAAGAGAAGTTTGTGGCACAACTTGAGCAGATGAAGGGATCGGTTGGTAGGACATGTTCTGAGGCATCAAGGGATCACCAATTTAGTATTGGAGGGCAGCTTGGAGGGTAAAAATCGTAGAGGGAGACCAAGAGATGAATACTCTAAGCAGATTCAGAAGGATGTAGGTTGCAGTAGGTACTGGGAGATGAAGAGGCTTGCACAGGATAGAGTAGCGTGGAGAGCTGCATCAAACCAGTCTCTGGACTGAAGACCACAACAACAACATATCCAGCTGAGAGGGCTTTCCTTGCCTGGCCGATGTAATAACTCGGGCAATCACTACAGGTGATTTCGTACACCGAAGAAAGAGATAATTTGTCACTGGTATTCTTTAACGAGTGGACCAAGTTCTTTTTGAGGCTGTTATTGCTAGAATATGCAGTCTTAAAGCCGTGGGCCTTTAAGAGTCACCCTATTTTATAGGATGCTTTGCCTACGAAGGGAATAGAAATGTAGCTAGTGGAGTTATCCTCTGGTGCGACACCTAGTGTAGATGAGGTCGCAGTTTTTCTACCTGTTTTCTTGTTAAAGAGCTGTCTCACAATTTCTGGTTTATATCCATTATTATAGGCGATAACTTCTAGGGTTTATAACTCATTCTCCATTGCGTCTGCTGTAAGAGGAATGGCGAGCGGTCGGTGTATGAAAGAATGGAAGAAGGCCATTTTGTGGGCTTGGGGGTGTTTAGAGTCGGCTGGGATGATAGTATCGGAAAATATATTTTTCGGAAAAATGTTAAACCTAATACGGTTGTTCTCTATTGCCAAATTTAGGTCTAAATAATTCAAAGATCTATTGGGAGGTACATTTTCCACCGTAAAGTTTATTTTCTCGTGAAGTTTATTAAAAGGTGTGAGAATTTGATCCATATCATCTTAAGAACCGTTAATGATGAAGAGTAAGTCCTCTACATATCTTACATAAAAGATAATTTTGCTCTCTAAATCTGCATTATTTTGAAAGAAAAGGCACTCCATATACTTTTCAAAGATTTCAAATAAAATACCTGCCAGAGGGCTTCCCATTGCTAGACCAGATGGTTGAGAATACATTCTTCCATTAAAACAGAATTAGTTATACTTCAGGATAATGTGCAAGAGAGTCATTAATTAATCTATTTCAGTGTCGGATAATTTTTTGTGGAAACGCAAGTTAGCTTCTAAAATAACTAAAGTTTGGTTTACTGGCACGTTAGTGTACAGACTTGTGATGTCAAAAGAAACGAGTTTAGAAACATCAGAGCAGATTAAGGTTTTCAATCTGCTAGCTAGGTCAACCTAGTTTTTGACAGAGTAATTATCCCCAATTACAAAATTTTCTTCTTCTTTTTCTGACGGGGCTGGCTGCACGATGTTAAAAATTCTTGCGTTTTTAATTTTGAAAATAATTAATTATATATCATGGATTACCACTCTACAAGCTATTGGTTAATTTTTTATACAAATCACGGTGTTCATTTATTGTATGCATTTATTATATTTAAATAGTTATGTGTTTCTCAATACAGCTTGTACTAAAACAGATTATAGTTAGGGACGATTAAATAAATGGACCTTAGGACTAAATAAGGGAGCTGTGATTTGCAGTTACAGTGGATTCACTTAAGATGACATGCGTTCCGCAAGACTGGTTTTACACGGCTGATTAACGTTAGAATCTCATAAAACACTGTTTATACATTTGTAGACTGAAAATCGAGCAACTCCAAGACGCAGTGAACCACCTGCGTCTTATACAGGAAAACCGCTAAGTGATATTCACGATTAATGAATTTCTTGAAAGCACTTTGCTGCTCCTCGGAGGAGATATAAGTACTTAAGGAGAGCAGCTCGCTGCGTTTGCGCTGCACGGGCGCGCAATTACCGCGGTTAACGTCTGCGATATCATCGGCAGTCGCCGCTTTACGGAGCATTAGCGCTTTATCAGGAATCAGCTCGGGCTCTCGGTACAGGGATTAAGCGCCAGATCCCGAGCGAGTAATCTCTACGTTCACTCCGCCAGAAGCGCTTAATCTGGAAGCAGACTTCGCGCTTTCATAGCCGGGCTCGTCAGCGAACTTCCCGGCTCCCTTACCAAGTTAATGTAACACTGTGTTCCCACCCATGTACTGTTACTGCCGATGAATGCTGAAGCATTCGCAAGAAACCTGCGTACGTCAGGAGAGCTTGAAAGGTGGCTACACTGAGCCACTGCGCCAGAGATTGCGCCAAAGAGTATTATTCAGCCGCCTCCACTGGCAGTGCTTGGGGAGAACTCGTAGTAGTCAGTGCTTGTTGAGAACTCGTGGGAGTCAGTGTTTGTTGAGATGTGCTAGTAGGCAGTGCTTGCTGAGATGTGATATTGGAGAGTTCTGGTTGAGATGTGGTAGTAGCGAGTCCGTGTGGAGAGATTGTTATGTTTAGAGTGCTTTTCATCAATATAAACGAAGGTAAAAAAAAAAAAAAAAAAAAAATTTCTCTCTCATTATTTCAGTGTCCTAAATAATGCGTCATTACAGGTTCAGTCAACAAAGCATCTGGCGTGTGTTCTTGTATTAGAGTGTAATTCTGGGTTTCTTGCGCAATTATAGTATTTCTAATTTTTTTTATCACGTCAGTATAAATGATATTTAAAATTTCTTGTCTTATTGAAGAAGAACCGTGCCAGATGTGTACGTTGAATCACACATCCACACACAGAACAGTTACTCTTGTGCTTGTTGTTGCGTTGGTTTTATAGTTGCTGGGGACTTAATTAATTAATTGTGTTAACGAAAATTTTCTTTCATTCTTTGTTGTTGTTCTATGCAGTCAGATTGCGTACTGAAACTAGTCAGGGCCAACCGTTTACGAGACACAGCGTAATCGGACATACAGCTACCAAAAATATTTGCATTTTATTTAATAAAGCCCCCATGCACGTGGCGACCGCAGCTTCGGACCGTCCCTTGGAATTCTTCTGATTGTAAAAATAGTAGACAGTAGTATTGTTGTAGTAATTTGTAGTTTAGTAATTGTAGTCTATATTGCATGTGTAGATTTGGTAATTAGCATTCTTCTAACGGTATTTTTCAAAATTTAATTTTTATTGCCTTGTATACGCGTTTGACAATTTAGTGCAATTATTTCAGTTGTTCGATTAATCATGTTTGAGGGAAACATTTCATGTAAATGGTATTGTTGGAGATAAAGAGTCATTGTGTGTAATTTTCGTACAGTGACGAGTTTTGTATGTTTTGTAAATGATTACGCGATCGATGAAAAAGGCAAAAATGATGGATAGTGAGAATGACGAAATTGTTAACATGGCGAACTCGTCAACAGAGGAAAACAGTATCATGAATAATTAAGTGGAAAACAATGTAATAAGTCGGGAAAATATTCCGGAACCATTTCAAAATTTTTCACAATCAAAAAATTTTCAGAATCCGAGATTAACGACAGAAGATTCTGGACTAGTATCGAACTCAGATAGCTTTGCAGCTATGACGAAGGAAACTGGTTTCGTGGGAAATGTTAGGGGTGAAAAGAATTTTGAAACAGTTACTATGGAGTAGTTGATGAGTGCTATATTAAATGTGGAATCACAGTTACGATCTGAATTTAAAACAGAAATAGGAACAATTAAAACAGAGTTAGGAACAATTAGAACTGAGATAAAAGCAATGGCAACACGGTTAAGTTGACGAATAGCGACATGTTTCAAAAACATGAAAAAAGAAACAAAGAAAGAAATTAGAGAAGAAGTACAACCGATTTTGAATGCTCACAATAATAGATTAATTTCAATAGAAATCAGACAAAAGGAACAGGATAGAGAACAGGAAGAAAAAGATCGCGTGATAGTACAGAAATTTTCAGAATTAAATTTACAACGTGCACACGATAAGGAAGAAATAATTGAAAGAATCGAGGAATCCGTACCAAATGACAGAATAAATAACGCAACAGTGTGAACAGTTAACTACTAAATGTGACAACACCGAAACCCGAGTCGCGACATTTACAGAAGACGTAAATAAACAGAAAGAACAATCAAGTGACTCTTCGGGAAGAGTTGAGGAGATCTCAGATAAATTGACAGGTGTTAGTTTAGCAGACGGGTTTGAAGAAAATAATTTGTTTCATTTACGTGATGCAACAAGAGAGCGCCAGGCGCGTGAATTTAACAATAATCGACAATCGGACTGGGACAGACGCGGTAGGTCTTCGTCGCCACGAGGCGAAAACTTTGACTATAAACACTTTTTGACTGTTCGGAAATTTAAGATCTTCCGCAATTCTAAGAATGACATACATCCATGTGCATGGTTAGATCAATTTATGTACGCACTTCCACCAAATTGGCCACTAAGTCACAAACTGGAATTTATGTGTGGATATTTAGAAAACGAACCGGCGACGCGGATGCGCGCACTCATTAGAGATTGTAATAATCTGAATGATTTTTATCATGCATTTCTATCGGCATATTGGTCCGAAAACACACAAGACAGAGTCAAACATAGTCTTATTATGCAGCGTAATTTCAAACAGTCTGAGTTCCGCACGCCAGCAGAATATTTTGAAGACATGATAAGAAAGAATCAGTTCCTTTCCAGCCCTTACAGCCCCACTGAATTAATTCGCATTTGTTTAACTAAGCTACCACAATCCATAAGACAAATTGCTTTAGCCGGAAGATGTAAAGACGACATTGAGACTTTTAAGACTTTGCTACAAGAACTCGAGTATGACAATGACGACGGGACTTCCTGTAATTTTTTCAGTAACAGTAATTACAATAGATTTTCAGAGAAAAGGGATAGTGATCGGAACGGACGTTATAGCGGTAATTTTGAGAATAACAGACGAAACAGACAGGACAATAGATACCAGCCTTATGACAATAACAGACGTTCTAACAGAAATTACACAGACAGTTATAATAACGGTAATTCCTACCGGAATGATCAATCATACGGAAACAGTAATCGGTATCATCAAGACAGAAATTATTCAAACAGTAATAGAAATTCTTGCTACAGAAATAATAAGGGTAGTAGATACAACAATAATTTCAGAAGTGACAGTCGAAATTATACAAGAAGTAGTTATGCAGACAGACAGGAAAACAGAAATTTTAATAACAGACACAACCAAGAATTTGCATCTAACAGACAGGAGGGACCTAATTGGCATCCTCCACGTGACAGAACTTCAGAGAGACAAGTGCAAATCGTAGAAATTGATCCGCGAAATGACGCGAATACTCAAAGACGTGACGCAAACAATCGACAATGACTTGTAGCTTCGGCTTCTGGCAGCAATGTAGACGGTTCAGAAAGTTATGACACTACGACTTTACAGTACGTACGCCTGGAAGACATGAGAGACATTTTGCTAGACGAAAAGGAAAATAATGTAGACGCGTTTTTACATCCTGTTATTGAAGTATGTGTGGGTAAGAATAAGTTCACTGCAGTTTTAGATTCTGGGAGCCCATTGAGTGTCATTAGTGAACCAGTTTTTCGTATATGTGTGAGAACTATTCCTTGTCCTGTGTTACCTGTTTCTAAAACTACAATTCGAGGCGCTATTTCTGGAAAAAGTGTGGAAGTTAAACAACAGACCAACTTAAATTTCATTTGTCAAGGATACGAATTTTCTGCTAATTTTATTATTGTTCCATTACTCAGTACACAAATTATATTAGGTATGGAGTTTCTTAACACACATAAGGCAATTTTGAACTTTAAAGAAGGAAGTGTGAATTTGACTGTTGCCGGAATGCCGAAATGTTTGAAATTTTTCGAGAGTTTAACAAGATCTGAGTCAGATACAAAATGTTTAAGGTTTCTTACTTCTGATGTTTTCGTTGAGCATTATGACGACAATATGTTTATTC
The DNA here is from genome assembly GCF_021461385.2 of Schistocerca piceifrons. NCBI lineage: Eukaryota > Metazoa > Arthropoda > Insecta > Orthoptera > Acrididae > Schistocerca > Schistocerca piceifrons. The sequence goes on from NC_060138.1 coordinate 1,196,862,568, forward strand.
ATGACAATGACAATAGATACAGAGACGCGATGGATGATATAATTAATAGCGAAGAATTAATTAATGAAAAGGTTAAGAAAGCTGAAGTGCCAGTGACGTTGCAAGAGAAGAGCTGCACCACATTTTGACTTCACATGCTACAGTATTTAGTCATCACACAGGAACTATACGAGGCCTACAATATTTATTTAAAGTAAAAGAACACACACCATTTCGCGGGAAAACGTACGCTATTCCTTTGGCTTACAGAGACACGGTTAAGAGTGAACTTCAATACATGATAGATCAAGGCATTATTGAGCCTGCAGTCAGTCCTTATACTAGCCCATTACACGTCGTTCTTAAAAAGGATGGGTCAATTCGTTTGGTTCTGGATTCCAGACAGATAAATAATATCATCATTCCTGAAACTGACCGCCCACAAAATTTAGATGAACTTCTTCAACATTTCCATGGAATTAAAGTTTTATCCACGATTGATATGCGCGCAAGTTTTTGGCAAATAGAACTCCACCCTGATTGTAGAAAATACACTGCCTTTTTAGCCTTTGGTAACTGTTACCAGTTTCGGAAATTACCGTTTGGACTTACTGTATCTTCAGCAGCATTCATTCGTAGTTTAAATGAAATTTTACCTGTTTATCTTCGTCACAATATTACTTCATATGTTGACGACATTCTTATTGCTAAACATTCTTGGAGTGAACACAACAAAATTTTAGATTCATTATTACGTATCTTTGCAAGAGTTGGCATTACTGTGAACTTGGAAAAATCTGAATTTGGTCGTTCACAGGTGAAATTTCTCGGTCACATTATTTCTACAGAAGGTATTCTTCCTGATCCAGAGAAACTAGACGCTATTCGTAATTATGCTGTTCCTACTACAAAACGTGATGTTCGTAGTTTCCTTGGTGTCTGTAATTTTCTTAGACGCTTAGATTGGACAATTTGGCCACACCGCGTTTATGTGAACTATCCGAAAAGAAATCTAATTGGTGTTGGGATGAAGAAGCTCAATCAGAATTTGAACAACTTCGTGATGCTTTAGTTGCTGCCCCACTTCTTTCACATCCGGATTTATCTAAAGATTTTTGTTTGGCGACGGACTCATCATACAAAGGCCTAGGTGCACATTTATTTCAAGAGATAGAAGAAAACGGCGTTGTAGTACAAAAAACTATTGCATTTGGAAGTCGTGTTCTCTCTAAATCAGAAAAGAATTATTCGATTACGGAACTTGAAGCTTTGGCTGTTGTTTGGGCTTTCACAAAATTTCGCACATTTTTGTTTGGCAGACATACTAAGGTTTACACCGATCATCGAGCTCTGGAATTTCTTATGTCGACAAAATTAACTCATGGCAGATTGTCACGATGGGCGTTGTACCTACAGGAATTTGACTTTAGTATTGTTTACATACAGGGTTCTTCAAATATTGTTGCTGATGCTTTATCACGTGCACCTATGGGTTTGAAACAAAGTGCTGAAGAGGACTGCATAGAAAACAATTATTGTTTGATGTATATTCAAGGTGTTGCGTTTGAGAACTTTATTTCGTCTTCGCTCCAGGACATCGCTAAGGAGCAAAATAAGGATCCAATCTGGAAGGACATTAAGGAGAAGTGGAGGATAAAGGAAAGCGTAGCGATTAGACAGCATTATTTAGTTCGCAATGACATTCTTTTTAAACGAAAATCGGTCGACAACTCTGTTTGGTTAGTTTGTATTCCTGATGAGTGGGTTAATAAGCTGATTTGGTATACGCATTTCAGTTATGCACACTTTGGTCCCAGAAAATGCCTTCATAAATTACGGGAAAATCGCTACTTCAGTAATATGGAAAAACGTATTTGATCTGTTCTGGCCAAATGCAAATTATGTCAAAAGGCTAAGCCGCCAACAATTTCTCACAGAGCACCGTTGTTTCCTATCATTCCAGCGAAATTAAAGGACATGGCTGCAGTCGATTTGTTCGGTCCAGTGGTTCGATCTACTAATGGTTTTGCGTACATTTTCGTAGCAGTGGAGTTGACATCAAAATATGTGTGTTTTACACCTTTACGCAAAGCAACAGCTCGTTCAGTATCTAATGCTTTCATTAACCATTTTCTTAAAGAAGTTGGTCATGTTGATAAGGTTATATCAGATAATGGATCACAGTTTCGCTCTAAAATTTGGCTTCGTACTCTACGGCGTCGTAAAATTAAACCAATTTTCATTTCACTTTTTCACCCTCAATCTAACGCTTCAGAGAGATGGATGAAGGAAATCAATAAATTGTGTCGTCTTTATTGTCATCAGAATCACACAACTTGGGATCAGTATCTTCATATTTTTCAAAACATTCTGAATGAACTACCTAATGATTCAACTTCTTTACCGCCTATACTGATATTAAAAAACAAAGCACCGACAAATCGCATATCTGAAATCGTTCCTTTTCCGCCTACACGGAAACTGCGGCATTCTGAAGTTGTCAACCTGGCTCTACAAAATATTGTATCTGCGGCTGCTAGAAGAGAGAAATCAGCAAAACGTCCTGGTCGTTTAAAAACTTTTTCAGTTGGCCAAAAAGTGTTAATTAAGTCTCATCGTTTGTCTCACAAAGGAAAGGGCTTGTGTCGCAAATTTTTTCTGCTTTATAACGGTCCATATAGAATTCGCAAAATTATACATGATAACACTGTTGAAGTAGAAACTCTTAAATCACGACGCTCTAAGGGAATACATCATATATCAAACGTAAAAATTTTTGCGGAATGACATACTTTCGAGAAACCAACAGTTTATGTAAACATGCAGAGAATACAAGGATACCGCGCTGTGTTTTGGCGGCAGCATATACTCAAAGCAACAGTCAAGTCTGCGCGCTGCACAAGGCAGTCGTTGACCGCAAACAATTGCTTCCTACGTCACGCGCCTACAGCTGATTGAGCGCTCAGTGCGAATGCACTGACAGCCGTAAACAAATACACAGTCTAATTTCTCCGACTAAATTCAGTATAAAGCTATAGTGACTTGATGAATTATGTTATTAACTTTCAGTATTTTTCAGGATACGGTTCTATAAAATATTTAAGAACTTCAGGTAAATTCTGTACGTGTCCGACGTTAAGAGGACTTGCTATCGAGAAAATTTCAGAAAGAATGTAATTTCCAAGAAGAAACTAATAAACTAAAAAGATAACTATTAATTGAGTTTATTTTTCAGGTAACATATTTCCACTTAGGTACGTACTTTCGACGTAATTTGCTGCTCGCGATTACGTGATTCATACTTTGTGCTAATTTCATGTTCTATGAATTTACTTGTGAAGCGACGTGCTTGGGTACATTTGCTGATTTTTGTGAATGTTTCATTAATGAACAGGGTTGTTATTTGTATATATTATGCATCGCTTGGCTGCACTGCTTTTTCACTGATATCATATTTTTCTATTATGTGCCTGCTGTGCTTATTTATTTAAATTATAATTGTCACCTGATTAATTGTGCTGATGTGGTTAGGTATGTAAGTTATACTTTGTGATTTATCTGCTTGCGCCTTCATGTTTACTTATTAAGATGACATATGAACATTTATTTGCTTATGCTGATATGATGCTAATGACCTGTTTATTATGTTAGATAACATATTTGCTGTCTTGCTTATGGATTGCATATTTACACATTTCTGTTTTGTTGTCATAACTACTCTTTAATTTGGTACATAGAAATACTGATGTACAGTGTACGAACATAGAGTGTAGGTCGCACTATTGTATTGATTATAGATTGTTCGCTTGGCAGAGCCTCGTTGTAGGATTTATGCTGCATCCACTTGTTGACATTCTGTGCTCTACTGGTATATTTACTCGCTATTGCATGTTTTGCCTACGCTCAGTGCCTTATATTTTTAAGATAGGAAAATGAACTGCTATAATTCGACATAAACGACATTAGTACAAGAAACTTCATAGAAGTCACATGAGCTGAGGTTTTATGGAAGCTGTATAAATTTATGCTAATAGGAAGGAAGCTAACGACATGACATACCAAAACTAGGTTTAGACCATTGACAGTTATTACACTGCATTTTTCGTGAGCAATTGAAATAGTAAGTGACACTTGACACAAGAAATACTCCACATGTTTGCTTCTGCCATAATTCTTGAAGTGGTGTACACACTGTGAAATATTATGATCATTCACACTCCGTAATCGTACTTAATTACTGAGAGTTATTCGAACTAAGTCAGTTAGAGGTCATGTATGCATTTCTTTGTTTATAATTCATAATGAGTAGAAGATTTGGCTCAGATGGATTACACAGAGGTTGTGTGTTGACAGTGTGTCTTCGGATTGTATAGGATAATGAGGTTTGCATTAGGATTTTATCTGTACTTGTTCGAGGAGACTGACTAGAGGAAAGAGTTGTTATGGAAGTGAAATGATATTGGTGCTAAGGTTTATATGTGTCGACGTATTGAAGAGATATTATTGAGGTATTGAGATTATATGAAGTTGATGATTATTGGAGTTTTGGTGGACAAGAGGTAAGGTAAATGATATTGATGATAAGATTTATATGTATCAACGTAAGAGGTATTATTGAAGTATTGAGATTATGTGATGCTGATGATTATTGGAGTTTTGGTGGATAAGAGGTAAAGTAAGTGAGGTGCATTTTTTTTTTTGGTCTATATGGAACATGGAGGATGAAGATAGCAGACTAGAACACTCAAGTAGAAGGAAGATTGTATACACACACTTTGTTAAGTCAATAAGCAGTACATATTTTTTTTTTTTTTGGAGAGAGGAAGTAATTGCATATCTTGGCTCACTGACAGTTGCTCAGCAACCGTACATTTTGATCTTGCTTGACAAACATTGGTCTTGACATGATGACTATGACGTTGACTTAACTATTATTGACTGTTATACATTGCTGCCACTACTACTTGATACACATGATGAACATCAAATTTTGACAGAATTGCATTTACACAGTTAACACTATTCAATTACACAGTAGTACTTAATGTGGATGAAAGATGAGTGAGTGTGTTTTGTGTGTTTTCCTTTCCTAATCCCAAATAATTAGTCCCAACCTATCTCCTAAATATTATTTTACTTGTTTGTTGTGGCTTGCACTGACACCCATAAATATTATAGGTTTACTGGTATTTGAGAATTTGTAATAGTTAATATGACAATTATCTGATATCATTTGTGTGTTTATTAGAATTTTTATGTTTAGTGTAAGAGCATTGTAAAAGCATTTGTATGTGCATTCAAACTATTGTTCATGCCTGAACTGTCTGATTAGTGATGGTGAATACTATGAACTGTTACCTGCACTTGTTCAACATAATGTGTGACACTTAGAAATGTTTAATTTCTGCTGATGAACTGTGTGATCAGTGATAGTGAATATTATGGACTGTTACTTATACTTTTTCTACATGATTGGTGCCACTAGGACATGTTTAATTTCTGCTTATAAACTCTGATGAACAGTGTGATCAGTGATAGTGAATATCATTGACTGCTCTCTGGACCTGCTCATCATTGCTAGGTGCAACTGATGGACTGTTTTTACTGAAATAATGTGACTTGTTGCTGTCTGCACCTGTTCAACATTACTGGGTGCCACTAATGAACTGTTTCTACCGACATAATGTCACTTGTTGGTGTCTGCACCTGTTCAACAATGCTAGGTGCCACTGACGGACTGCTTCTACTGACATAATGTCACTTGTTGGTGTCTGCACCTGCTCAACATTGCTGGGTGCCACTGATGGACTGCTTCTACTGAAATGATGTTGCTTCTTGCTGTCTGCACCTGTTCAACATTGCTGGGTGCCACTAATGGAATTGCTTCTGCTGAGAAATGTGACTTGTTGCTGTGTGTACCTGCTCAACATTACTGGGTGCCACTGATGGACTGCTTGTACTGAAATAATGACTTGTTGGTGTCTGCACCTGTCAACATTGCTGGGTGCAACTGATGGAGCTACTTCTATGGAAATGATGTCACTTGTCAATGTCTGCACCTACTCAACACTACTGGGTGCCACTGTTAGAACTGTTTCTACTGAAATGATGTTACTTCTTGCTGTCTGCGCCTACTCAACATTGCTGGGTGCCACTGATGGATTGCTTCTACTGAAATAATGTCACTTGTTGGTGTCTGCACCTGTTCAACAATGCTGGGTGCCACTGATGGACTGCTTCTACTGAGTGATGTCACTTGTTGCTGTCTGCATCTGTTCAACATTACTGGGTGCCACTGATGAACTGCTTCTACTGAGATAATGTCACTTGTTGGTGTCTGCACCTGCTCAACAATACTGGGTGCCACTGATGAACTGCTTCTACTGAAATAATGTCACTTGTTGCTGTCTGCACCTGTTCAACATTGCTAGGTGCCACTGATGAACTGCTTCTACTGAGATAATGTCACTTGTTGGTGTCTGCACCTGCTCAACATTACTGGGTGCCACTAATGGAACTGCTTCTACTGACATAATGTCACTTGTTGGTGTCTGCACCTGCTCAGCATTACTGGGTGCCACTGATGGACTGTTTTTACTGAAATAATGTGACTTGTTGCTGTGTGTACCTACTCAACATTACTGGGTGCCACTGATGAACTGCTTCTACTGAAATAATGTCACTTGTTGGTGTCTGCACCTGTCAACATTATGGGGTGCCACTAATGGAACTGTTTCTGCTGAGTGATGTCACTTGTTGCTGTCTGCACCTGCTCAACATTGCTGGGTGCCACTGATGGACTGCTTCTACTGACATAATGTCACCTGTTGCTGTGTGCACCTGTTCAACATTGCTGGGTGACACTGATGGACTGCTTCTACTGAATGTCACATGTTGGTGTCTGCACCTGTTCAACATTGCTAGGTGCCACTAATGGACTGATTCTACTAAAATGATGTCACTTGTTGGTATTTGCACCTGTTGACCATTGCTGGGTGCTACTGCTGGAACTATCAACTACTTGTTTTTTTTTAATCATTCAGAGCATTTTATGCGAACATTTGTATAAACCGATTTTTTGTGTATTGTGTGAACTATTATGTAAAGTCACATGTATGAAAGAAGTTGTATTGCTTACTGTATTTCATATATTAGATTATTGAAAGGTCAGTGCAAAGCCAAAATTTTAACTAATTATGTGATATTTAGGTATTAATATTATCTTTTATTTTTGTCTGTATTTTTGTGGACGAATTTGGTGGTATTTTCACCACCAATGCTGGCAAAAATACCATCAAATTCTGGCCCGTGGAGGAGGGGCATATGAAAGGTGGCTACACTGAGCCACTGCGCCAGAGATTGCGCCAAAGAGTATTATTCAGCCGCCTCCACTGGCAGTGCTTGGGGAGAACTCATAGTAGTCAGTGCTTGTTGAGATGTGCTAGTGAAAAGTGCTTGTTGAGATGTGTTAGTGAAAAGTGCTTGCTGAGATGTGGTAGTAGCGAGTCGGTGTGGAGAGATTGTAATGTTTAGAGTGCTTTTCATCAATATAAACGAAGGTAAAAAAAAATAATAATTTTTTTATCTCTCATTATTTCAGTGTCCTGAATAATGCGTCATTACAGGTTCAGTCAACAAAGCATCTGGCTTGTGTTCTTGTATTAGAGTGTAATTATAGTTTTCTTGGGCAATTATAGTATTTCTATTTTTTTAATTACTTCAGTATAAATGGTATTTAAAATTTATTGTCTTGTCGAAGAAGAACCGTGCCAGATGTGTACGTTGAGTCACACTCCCACACACATAACAATTACACTTGTGCTTTGGTTTCGTAGGTTTTATAGTTGCTGGGGACTTAATTAATTAATTGTGTTAACAGGAAATTTTCATTTCATTCTTTATTGTTGTTCTATGCAGTCAGATTGCGTACTAAAACTAGTCAGGGCCAACCGTTTACGAGACACAGCGTAATCGGATATACAGCTACCAAAAATTAAAATTATTTGCATTTTATTTAATTAAGCCCCCATGCAAGCTGCATTTACAGTCTAGCAACGGAAGCCTCCATAACTCACTTAAGTAAAGCAGTCATCAAGCAGAAGACTTCTCTTGACTGGAGCAGACAATGGGATAGATCTTCGGCTTCGGGCCTCCTACCATACAGCTAGCTGTAAAGTGATCAAGGCATCAAATTCTCTTGTACTGTCTGCCCCTATAGCAGAGTGGTAAGCGTGACGCATTGCCATCCTACAGGCCCGGGTTCGGGTCCCGGCTGGGTCGGGGATTTCCTCCGCTTAGGGACTGGGTGTTGTGCTGTCTTCGTCATCATTTCATCCCCATCCGGCCCGCAGGTCGCCCAATGTGGCGTCGAATGTAATAAGAGCTGCACCAAAGCGGCCGGACCTGCCCCGCAAGGGGCCTCCCGGCCATTGACGCCAAACAGTCATTTCCACTCTCTTGTACTTGTAGGCGTAATCAACTTTGGCCTTTTTATTCTTCAAAGGATAATTACTCGAGTTTGAAACGCCTGAAATAGACATAATACAATAATGACTGTTACCCTACCTTATTTCCAGTTTCATTCCAGATACTTCTGTCTTGGCCTTAAATTCTTATTTTTCCCCCTTTGTTCTTGTCTTTTCCTACAGCGTACAGCTCTTTTCTGACAGTTTCAAATACATTGCATCTTTTCTCGTTACCGAATTCTTTTCAGAGACCGAAAAATCCTACGGTGGGGTTTTCATTTTCCTTGAGTCTTGCTGCTTTTATTAAACGCATAGTCATTGCTGCCTCACTGGAACGTTTACCTTTCCTAAGCCAAACTGATATTCATCTAGAATTTTCCATTTCTCTATACCTTTTTTTTTTTTTTGCCAGAAATTTCGATTCATGACCTGCTTAACCGGTTGTACCATAATTCTTACATTTGATTTTGATATGTTGGTCATTGTGTGCATGATATTCTTCTGAAACATAGACGACATGTCTCTATAATCATAGATTTTACGCACTAACTTCAGTTTCTACATCTGAAAGATAATGTCTATTCGGATTTCGCACCAGTCACATAAGAGTGGCGCTAGAAGCGCCACTATAAGGATGAAAACCACGTTTGCTATAAATACAAGCTGTAATGGTCGTGAGCGTTACTTAGCTTTGAGATCGGACGTGTGAGTTAGTCAAGAATGTCTTTAAGGCAACAGAGACGTCATTATCAACGCCCCACTGAGTTTTACCGAGGTCATTGTGGATATCCCTTCTGCGACACTGCAGGAAGACTTGGAGAGGAAAAACCATTGTACGGCTCTATCGCATCGTATTGCATCTGCTGCAGAAATATGAGCAGCAGTTGGCTCCACAGTGACACAAAAAACTGTTACAAATCGGTTGCTTCGAGGACATTTCCGAGCTAGACGCCCTGCAGCGTGCATTCCATTGACTACAAAAAGGTAATCTTTTCTGATGAAAGTTGGTTTTACCTTGGTGCCAGTGACTGTCGTGTATTGTATCTTCTGGTAAACCTTCCGGGATGTAAGGTCGTGGTCCATGAAACTCTTCAGCTCCTAACGTTTCGTCCAGAGCTGCGCTGGACATCTTCAGAGGGGTGTTTCTCCTCCGGTGAGTCTTGCCGACTGACGGGTCGGACGTCTGAGAGCGACTTATATATCGTAGAAAGTGGGCGTGACCAGAGTTACACGTGATATGCAGAGATAATCTTTGTCAGAGATAAAACTTAACTATCGATCGTAATATCGTCACGGATAAAACTGTCTAGCAATTCTGTAGTGCTACTGTCCAAATATCATGGGCTCTTCTTTCTGATTAAAATTATCCCTATGTTATATATTTCAATTGCTTCTCTACAAAGCTGTGGGTAATATTGAAGTATGTTAGCGTCAAGAAACAATCAATGTCTTCTCTGCGCGATAGCAATGGAGATACTATCGAAGACAGTGCTGCCAAAGCAGAGTTACTAAACACAGCCTTCCGAAATGCCTTCACAAAAGAAGACGAAGTAAATAGTCCAGAATTCGAATCGAGAACAGCTGCCAACATGAGTAACGTAGAAGTAAATATCCTCGGAGTAGTGAAGCAACTTAATCACTTAATAAAAGCATATCTTCTGAGCCAGACTGTATACCAATTAGGTTCCTTTCGGAGTATGCTGACGCATTAGCTCCATACTTAACAGTCATATGCAACCGTTCGCTCTACCAAAGATTCGTAACCAAAGACTGGAAAGTTGCACAGGTCACACATATATTCAAGAAAGGTAGTAAGAGTAATCCAATAAATTACAGGCCCATATCGTTAACGTCGATATGCAGCAGTATTTTAGAGCATATATTGTGTTCGAACATAATGAATTACCTCGAAGAAAACGGTCTATTGACACGCATCGTTTCTGTGAAATACAACTAGCTCTTTATTCACATGAAGTGTTGACTGTTATGGACAAGGGATTTCAGATCGATTCCGTATTTACGGATTTCCGGAAGGCTTTTCACACTGTATCACACAAGCGGCTCGTAGTGAAATTGCGTGCTTATGGAATATCGTCTCAGTTATGTGACTGGATTTGTGATTTGCTGTCAGAGAGGTCACAGTTCGTAGCAATTGATGGAAAGTCATCGAGTAAAACAGAAGTGATTTCTGGCGTTCCCCAAGGTAGTGTTACAGGCCCTTTGCTGTTCATTATTTATTGGGAGACAATCTGAGCAGCCGTCTTCGGATGTTTGCAGATGACGCTCTCGTTTATCGACTAATAAAGCCATCACAGGATCAAAACAAACTGCAAAACGACTTAGAAAAGATATCTGAATGGTGCGAAAAGTGGCAGTTGACCCTAAATAACGGAAAGTGTGAGATCATCCACATGAGCGCTAAAAGGAACTCGTTAAACTTCGGTTACACGATAAATCAGTCTAATCTAAAACCAGTAAATTCAACTAAATACCTAGATATTACAATTACGAACAATTACATAACATTAAATATTATAACATATACTTATATTAAACTAATAACAAAGTACCAGAACCTAATAAAAACGCGAATGTTATGAAAAAAATTTGGATGTGTTAAGACGCGAACCACCGCACCAACAAAAACTCGTCACTGGACAGCGACGCTATTCATTATGCTTTTTTTTTTTGTAATCTCATTTTGTTCGTTTTTGTTTGTTGCATCTGCTCGGGGCGGATGTCGCAAGACATCCGTTTCAGTTCGTCGTTGATCTATTAACTCAGTTTTTTTTTATTACAGAGGGCAGCTACCCCTCTGACCGAAGCTTTTTTTTCATAAAAACATTTATTAAAAAAACAATGTTACGCATTCCAAATACATACTAAGTTATACATACATGAAGTTATCTAAACAAAACGGTTTGATCATTTCAGTTACGCTGACGTTAAGGAAAGACAACAGAAGATTGTGTTACTGACTAAATTACCAGAAAAAATTACGTTAAACATCAAGAAATTTTTTTTAAAATCATTCAGACTCCAACCTGAAGAAGTAATATCTGCACTTTGAATTACATGAGCTGCAATCTTTACAGAAGCATAATTTCTTTATGATGGATATCAGCAAGTTGGTGGGATAATTTTAAATACAAAACAATTTAACAATCATATTAGGCAATTTCTGAAATACTTGAGAATGGCGTAAAGGAGATATATAATAAAGTTGACTAGGCTTCCAATTGAATGTTAAGTATCTGAAGTGATCAGATCTATATAATCAGTCTTTCACTGCGAAACTGACTTACACATCACAGTGCAAAAATGAACGGGGCAATGTGCAAGCCATTGAATATTACATTTATCAGGTAGATATAGATGTGAATGTAGAGTCAGAGTTTGTGTATGCACACAGTAGAATCATAGCCGTCCATCTTTCAATCTGACAAATGCAAGGAGTACAATATACACCTGACTTACGCAACCAAGATCGTCTTTTTACGGATCCTAACCAGCTCTAATCTAAGAGGGACGTCGAGAAACGCGTTTCACATCATATTTCTGCAAAATACCCCAGTCCTGTTGGAAATACGTGCTGTGACAGATCAGACGCCCGTTGCGCTATCGCCCAACCGTGACTCGGGCGAGTGATGATGATAACTATGTGGCACGAAAGTCTATGGCCTTTTTGCCTTATGCAGGAAGCATTTCCTTGAGGACTGGTCGAATTCTACGTAAATAATGGTTCAAATGGCTCTGAGCACTATGGGACTTAAGTACTGTGGTCATCAGTCCCCTAGAACTTAGAACTACTTAAATCTAACTAACCTAAGGATATCACACACATCCATGCCCGAGGCAGGATTCGAACCTGCGACCGCGGTTCCGGACTGCGCGCCTAGAACCGCTAGACCACCGCGGCCGGCTCTACGTAAATATGGCGTGAAATCTGTTTTTCGACCACCATCTCAATTTAGTGTCCTTTTATCATCTGTAAGAGACGATCTTGGTTTGCGTAAGCCGCTTAAAGTAGTATGACAAGCGAGGAGATGTGAGTTGTAAAGTGTCAGGTCACAAAAAACAGACGATTTCAACCAGAAAAAATAACTCTATTTTTAAAAGGGCATTCTAAATGTATTCCTTTAAAACATAATTTCTGAGAAACTGAAATGAACGTAAGCAAATGGACCAAGCAATTTTAGATTTCGGAATTGAACAATTTAGCTTAAGATAAAGAACCGTCGAGCTTGACCACATATACAGCAAGGGATGAACGAAAACAGAGAAAAAACGTGTAAATTAACAAAAATAATAATTCACCATGTATAAATATTTAGTTTTGAGACCAGAAGAGGGAAAAAGCCACTATAAACAGAACACTGTGAAACAAATGGGCAACGGTAAAAGAAATATAAAAATATTTAAATGACAGAGTCCAACTGACTACAACAGGTAATAAAATTACTCCTGGGTACCAAAGCCAGCACAAATAGTAATGATAAATTACAAACCGAAGTCGATCCTAATAGGAACGGATATCTGTAACATGGACAGGCAAAAGCCTTTATCAATGAACATGGCTTGATTTTTAATTGAGGTTAATGTTTGAATAAAATTTGAACGAGAACGGTCACATGGCTTCAAAACAGAAGATGCTGAGTACGCAATAGCGCAATACATCACAGACGCAACCCACATAATATTCATAAATTATAAACGGAGTTCAAAGGCAATAGATAGAAATCGTAGTAAAGAGAAATGTAAGTTAGCGCGAACGGTAAGCTCCTACTAAATAATGCCGTCTTTACTTAAGACTAAAATACACAGAATAAACAACCCTCCGCACAGTGGATAACTCCGAATAACAGCTCACACAGTCCACACATTAAGGTGTTTATCAAACAAATCCATATGGCTCACCGACTCAGCTTTGACCATGCTTTCTGCAGATATCATACGGCAATGCAATACCAATGCCGTCTTCCGCAAAAATCGACGTGTTTCTCAGGCATGTAGCAACACACACTATCGCATAAAGTGATATTTAATTCCAACAATTGCTTGTACCGTCCATGTCACACATAACTGCTAGCAATTGCCGTTGGGCTGCCATCCTCGGTGCTCTACGACTGAGAGCGAGCTGATACGGGACGCCGTTAAGTCGAGAATGCCCGCTCCTTGGAGGCACGCTTAAGAGACGGTTATTTAACTTCTGGCAAAGAGGTTATATCGCGCTTCGTATTGAAATAGCACACGGATGATCCCTTGTATTCCTTGCAGTAGTGGCATGCCATATATTAACTAGACCGCCAGGACTGAGGAGCGCCAGTGTAATTAGCATAAACATTGCGCACGCTCACAACAGGCCAGTAAATCTGCTATCGCTGAATATTGCCTTGGCGTTGATCATCCTATGGAATATAATAACACGATGATTCTGGCATGCACGTCAAGCTATTGGGATTGTGTTGTTGAGAGAACTATTGAAATTAAATTAGCAAGTGAACTTATGAATAGAGATGGAATTATGTACTTAAACTCTACACGAAATCCTGTTCTCTTTCTGCTCAAATGACAGACTTCATGCTCCCTCACCTGTTGGTTATTACTGTTAGCTAAAGATAATTTTTGACGTTGGTCATCTTTGGTTTGTGGTGCCACCAGTGTTTGTAGTGGGCTGTGTATGTTAAATCCCGCATATGCATACCGAGGGTTAAAATTTCCTTACACAATGATCTGTTGTCGCATTTGCGCCTCGAAAATGAGAGGTTGTGCACCTCGAAGAAACCGATCTATTGACACATAGTCAGCACGGTTTCAGAAAATATCTTTCTTGTGAAACACAACTAGCTCTTTATAGTGATGAGGTAATAAGTGCTATCAACAGGGGATGTCAAATTGACTCCATATTTTTAGATTTCCAGAAGGCTTTCGACACCGTTCCTCACAAGCGTCTTCTAACCAAACTGCGTGCCTACGGAGTATTGCCTCAGTTGTGCCACTGGATTCGTGATTTCCTGTCAGAAAGGTCACAGTTCGCAGTAATAGACGGAAAGTCATCGAGTAAAACGGAAGTAATATCCGGCATTCCCCAAGGGAGTGTTATAGGTCCTCTACTGTTCCTGATCTCTATTAACGGCATAGGAGACAATCTGAGTAGCCGTCTTAGATTGTTTGCAGATGATGCTGCCATTCACCGTCTTGTAAAGTCATCAGATGATTTAGATAAGATATCTCTTTGGTACGAAAAGTGGCAATTGACCCTCAATAAAGAAAAGTGCGAAGTTATTCACATGAGTGCTAAAGGAAATCAGCTAAATTTCGATTACGCGATAAGTCACACAAATCTGAGGGCTGTAAATTCAACTAAACACTTAGGGATTACAATTACAAATAACCTAAATTGGAACGATCACATAGATAATATTGTGGGTAGAGCAAACCAAAGACTGCGATTCATCGGCAGAACACTTAGAAGGTGCAACAGGCCTACTGAAACGTCCCCTTAGAAAAATTATTGAATGCCTGTGCTGATAAACCCCTTACGTTATATGATTTTCAAACAGCTGAGCAGAACTGAACGTACTCACACATTTCTCTCTTTACCTATTCTGATCAACACTGAACTGACATACAATATTTTTAGCGCAACGCAGTCTGACTTTCAGTAATTCCTACAAAAGAATGGCCCTAACTAACAATAATCTATACCTTTCATGAATCACTTACTTTACAGAAACCTTCATTACACGAACTACTGCAATACAGCGAGCGCCACTACTACCGAGGGCACTAACTACTGATAGGCATAGTTAGCAAATGAAAGATTTTGATAGAGAACAAACAATGTATTTACCTTAATAGTGTTCAGAAGTCATAATATATATATGAGCTCATGATACCCAGTCTTACAAATTTACTGTCTCTGATGGACACACGTCCAGATCATCTGCTCTCAAAACTCCGCCATCTCTCTCCCCACATCCACCACTGCTGGCGGCTCACCTCCAACTTTGCAACGCTTCGCGCTGTTAACAGCCAACTGCCCCACACTACAATAGCAAAATCCAACAATGCAAACCAGCCACAGACTGCACACAGTACAGCAAGTGATTTTCATACAGAGCGCTACGTGGCGTTACCAATATAAAAACCTAAACAGCCTACTTACATAGCCCCCACGGTCCCCACAAAAAATTTCATAAATTGTTTTGGGCACTGGTCGATACATATTTGTTAAAATTTTTTCACAATTACAATAACAAAGAAATCAAATGCACACACTTATTGATACAATGTTGGTCGCAAGATAAAATTTTCTCACAGTCCATAAAGATAGTCCTGATCGTTCATCACAGTAAAATTGCAGTGTTTTTCTCAAAGTGTGAGCAGTAAAAGAAAATGCACACGGAAGTAGTGGATTTCCATGCAGTCTTGAAGAAGTAGTGTTGTCCTTCCAACGGAAAGACAGTGCTGACTCTTGACATGCAGACAGGTAATGGGCCACAACAGAGCAAACCCACAGCAGAGTCAGTCGAAGTTTTGAAGAATATTGGTAAGTAGGTCATCACAGAGCAGACCCACTGTAGTCCTGGTAGAGGTTATGGTATTGGTGGGCCACCAGAGGTCCAGACCCACTTCAGTCGTTGTAGAAATAATGGTATTGGTGGGCCATCAAAGATGCAGACCCACTGTAGTCCTTGTAGAAATAATGGTATTGGTGGGCCATCGAAGATGCAGAGCCACTGTTGTCCTTGTAGAGATGACCAGCAGCCATCTGTTGCGACTGTGCAGGTGCACAATCACCATCGAAGAGTCTTGCAGACAATATAGCAAGTCCTTGAACCACCATTTGTGCACTCACAAAGTTTTTGGAATTGTCCTTAGAACCAGCAATGCTGTTAACCAGTCCCTTGCTGAATTATTAACACATGTGCAAACACCAACAGTTCTCTTTTTTTGCATATTGTGCATATACTATGATCAACAGAAACATGTGCAGTGAAATGTAACTTAATTTGAAGAACTGTTGTCTATATAATTATAAATTTACAACAGAAGAATACAATTACAAAGGTACAAAATACATCATTAAAGAACATAGTAATACAGATAACATTTGTAGTAATACAGGCTCTACAAAAGAATAGAAATAAACATGTGCATCAGTGTTACAGGAATTATGACATAAGAAAATAAATAAAATAATGAGCATAGTTTTTGAAACATTAATTTCACACATGTGCATCAGTGTTACAGGAATTATGACATAAGAAAATAAATAAAATAATGAGCATAGTTTTCGAAACATTAATTTCACACATGTGCAGTGAAATGTAACTTAATTTGTAGAACTGTTGTCTATACAATTATAAATTTACAACTGAAGAATACAATTACAAAGGTACAAAATACATCATTAAAGAACATAGTAATACAGATAACATTTGTAGTAATACAGGCTCTACAAAAGAATAGAAATAAACATGTGCATCAGTGTTACAGGAATTATGACATAAGAAAATAAATAAAATAATGAGCATAGTTTTCGAAACATTAATTTCACACATGAGCATTAAAACAGAACAGAATAAATAATGTCTAAACATCTTTACAAAGTAAATAACATAGTATTAGAAAAATTCTACAACATAACTCTTATCAGATAAACATATAAAGACAGGAAAAACACAAATACACAAGAATATTCAAACACATAGCGGGATAACACAAAAGGAAAGGACAGGGTTTGTTTTCAGTGTAACATTTAGTACTGCAGTCCAACCCAAAACTTCACTCCATAGATATTTCCTCTTATTTCAACATTTGCTCCTGCAAAAGAAAAAAAAATCCTATCTAACCCTGTTAAATAAATATTTCTCATTGTACAATACTCATTTTTGCCCAAATCTTTTTCATACAACTTCTCAATGTGTTCTTTCCCTATTCTCCATAGTTAGTTTCTTATGTAGTCTACCCCCTCTTAAGCTAACTTAAATCTACTGAGCTCAGATATATATACTAAGGGACGAGGCAATGCAGCAGTACAAAACAATTAACACAAACAGTAATGACAAAAAAATGAAAATTGGCAAAGCAAGCAGCAGTATATCTAAATTAGCAAACCAATTGCAATATTACAACTAATAAAAGACACTGTGCAGCAAACAAGAAAAATAAATCAGTAGTAAAACTGGCTTAACAGTGTAATACAAAGTGTAAACATGACAAAGCTCAAGCAGAAAAAATATTACAGTAAAGATTGGCATGTCTAATACCTTTGTCACATCTTAACACTAGCTAGAGTGATGCATCACCTTGATGTAGTGTACCAAAAAAGTTACCAAGTCATTGACAAAAATTATCTATGCAATTCCTGTGAAGGGAAATGTCTTTTTTGCATCCTAGTTCTTTTGGAAGTAGATGATAAAATTATTATTTACTGGATCTGTAGGCACAGAAAATATATATTAGTACATCTATTAAATTTTATTTTAACCAATGCTGCTGCAGCTAGAAACTTGATATTAAACAAAATGAGCAATCTCTCAACTAGAAAGACAATAGATGTAAAATGTTTCTCATCATTTCATTAGGCATTTTAGTAAATATCATAAATTAAGAGCTCCACAGTGTAATCATACGTTTTCAAGTTCGAGCGTGTCGTATTTGCGGAACTTTCTACAAAGAAATGTCAACAGCGAGGATAATGGCCTCCTTTTTTTCCCCTCCTGTTCCTCTGAAAGGCACACACTAATGGCTTTTTTTCCAAGTGACTGTCGCTCAGATGGGCCTCCACAGCACATTACGTCAAGATCATCTGCCTTCTTTACTGAAATATTTATGGCAGCAGTTTCCACTACAGTGACAGTCTCATATAAAATAAAAAAGTCAAGGGTTAGAAATTTACATTAGAAATGTGTAGAAACAAAATCTCATACACAACAGTGTCCAAAAAGTTTTGTCAGCATTGTGGCAACTAACATTCACGTATGTACATACATTTCATAACTCTTAAAGTACGATTCTTGGTTTTCAACATCCTTTTCATAAATCAGAGTCCCTAACCACTACTCCTTATTCCTTACCCTATTAAACATATACATATTCATCAACAAGTCTTCAATATTTCCTCATAATAAATACAGAGATTAATCAAATTCCTCATATAGCATCATCTCATTGATCATAAACATACGTCAATAGCATAATACACATCGTCGTCATAATAATAACATCATAACACCTCAGTCAAATCTCAAAATCGTCGTAGCTTCCTGCAATAATTTCAAAACCTAAAAAAATTCTCTGTTCATTTCAGTAGTGTCATCTACCTCAAACGTACTTTAAAAATCGTAATCCCATACCAAATACATCATTCAAAGCTCCCATAGTATCACAATGGTCCCAAAAAAATATGAACAGTTCACAAAGTATAGACAAAATACAATTACATAAGTGTGAAGTTATCCAACTGTGTAATTGCGTAAACATGTGTCACTGACATAGTAAAATAAATGTTTGTCTCTCAGTTAAATTATCAAATAGCTGTGTAGTTATGCTTTAGAGAAATATGGTACCGATGTGTAAAGTTGTATAAGCAAATACCATATTAGCTAGGGCTCCTAGCGCTCGCTACACGTTTAGCACACAAAGTAGGCGTGTACCCCCTGAGGATTAATGTAATTATACCCTCAGGTGTTACAGATTACAGCAATCGAATGAAATGTGTCACGGAAAACCTTTGTATCATTGTAATTCAAAAATCTTTAAAAATAGATGTTTTAAGTACAAAATTAATGACTCAAATACGTGTCCTTTAGCGCTAAATGTGCGTCTTGCTGTAAGATAATTCTGTAAAAGTGTCGTAGTTATCGTCCTCCGAAATCTGAGTTCTGCAGAAGTCAATGTACTTACCTCATCATAAACAAAAGTGAAATGCTATGCGTATAGAAATCGTAGTTATTACGTACATTACCGTGATCAAGAAAGTACTACACTGTAACGTATTGTTGTGCTATAAAAAAAGCTGTAACATTGTAGCTATACCACAAAAGTTACTACTAAAACATGTTTTACTTTCCAGAAGAATTCAGAAAAACTGTGCAGATATAAAGCAGATACAGCACAAAAGCAGCAATGTAAATTGTGTCACACATTAGTAGCGTCGTGGTATAATCGTGTAGCTGTCAAAGAAACCAAATGCTAAGTCATCTTTAATCTCACAGAAACTACTTCAAATAAGGAATGTCTTTTCAAGTAAACCAAAATGTTGCATTAAAATCTCATTACCAGTATATGTTCTGAGTATGTAAGCCTTATAGTCGTTACGTAATCGTGCAACTAACAAGCAAGAATGCACACACACAATAACACTGTGTCCTCTGTTCACTATCGCAATGCAGTGGTAATTACTGTCTAAATATGTTCCCTAAGTTCTAGACTGGATAGTTAACTTCAAAACATTGTTGCATGATAACAGTTTCTAAGTGTGACAACGCGTACTAGCAGCGTGAAGTGAAAAATTTTATGGCAAAGACTAAGTTAAAAAGCAGATTATCTTTCAATAAACGGTTTTACATGTGAAATGTGGTGCAATCCTTTACTCTTCCTAGTAAGCAGAGTTTCAACTTCAACGCAATTATCATGTGGTATACGTCGGATTCTGTAAGGTCCATTGTAAATCAGAAAGAATTTGTGACTCAAGTGTTTCTTCTTGTGTGACAATGAATGAGCTTTAATGAGAACTTTCTGACCAGTATATAATTTCTTTGCATTTGCTTTACCGCGTAGTTTTCTCCTTTTGTCTGCTGCAGATTTTATATTTTTAATAGCCAAATCAATTATGTCTTTGTGTCGAAGTTTACGTGTATTCGGGAAAGGTAAAAGCTCTCTGATTCTGTTCGGTGGTTCTTCATTCTTCAGTACAAGAATAGGTGGTAAAGCAGTGGAGTCATGAGGCATTTCATTCAGCATGTGTTGAAATGAGTGTAAATATCTGTCCCAATGCTGATGCGTTCTGTGACAATAAAGTCTGCAAAGCTTATTGATTTATTTCATAATCCGTTCAGAAAGGTTACAATGTGGTGAGTACAATGAAATAAAAACAGGTTTGATTTTACGGTTCCAAAGCATGCGTGACCAAACAGCAGATCTGAATTGCGGTCCGTTATCTGAAATGACTTTACTAACGTTTCCAACTTCACGTAAGAAATTTTTAACAAAGGCGTTCGATACAGACCGTCCAGTGGCTTTACGTAACAGAGTGAAAGAAACAAATTTTGAAGTAAGTTCAACAGCAACTAGAACGTACGAAAATCCATTCGATGTTCTGACAAGAGGTCCCAAGAGATCAACAGCAGCAAATTCGTTTAATTTAGAAGGAATGATAGGAAACAACGGAGCACGATGTGAGATAGTAGAAGGTTTAAGCTTTTGACAAAGTTTACAAATAGACAGGACTCTTCGAATTCTCTTTTCCATATTGTTAAAATAACAAGTCGTTCGAAGAATATTATAACATTTTCGTGGACCAAAATGTGCGTAACTGAAATGAATGTACCAAATGAGCTTATTAACAAAATCGTCTGGAATGCAAAGTACCCATAGCTTGTCATCAACAGTGCAGCGTTTGAAGAGTATGTTGTTTCTAACCAGATACTAATGTCGAATCTGTGTGGGTGTCTTTACTTTTGATGTCTTTCCAAATCGGATCTTTATCTTGTTCATGAGCAATGTCCTTTAAAGATGTGGTGATGAAGTTTTCAAAGGCAACTTTCTGAATGTAAAGAATACTGAAATTTTTCTCGAGATTGCCTTCTGTGTTACTTTTCTCAAGCCCAGCCGTTGCGCGTGACAGTGCGTCCGCAACAATGTTCTCCTTGCCGGGAATGCAGATTATTGTGAAGTGGAATTCTTGCAGAAACAATGCCCAACGTTTTAACCTATCATGATTTAATTTTGAAGACAAGAAATTGTAATGCACGATGATCAATATATACTTTTACGTGCTTACCAGAAAGAAAGAAACGGAATTTGTTAAATGCCCAAACGATAGCTAATGCTTCTAATTCAGTAACGGAATAATTTTTTTCAGATTTTGTTAGCACTCGGCTAGCAAAAGTAATGGTTTCTGAACAGTAGTGTCATTTTCTATGGCTTCTTGAAATAAATGGGCACCAAGACCGACTTTAGAATGAGATTTTCACTCTGCAGCGGAGTGTGCGCTGATATGAAACTTCCTGGCAGATTAAAACTGTGTGCCCGACCGAGACTCGAACTCGGGACCTTTGCCTTTCGCGGGCAAGTGCTCTACCATCTGAGCTACCGAAGCACGACTCACGCCCGGTACTCACAGCTTTACTTCTGCCAGTACCTCGTCTCCTACCTTCCAAACTTTACAGAAGCTCTCCTGCGAAACTTGCAGAACTAGCACTCCTGAAAGAAAGGATATTGCGGAGACATGGCTTAGCCACAGCCTGGGGGATGTTTCCAGAATGAGATTTTCACTCTGCAGCGGAGTGTGCGCTGATATGAAACTTCCTGGCAGATTAAAACTGTGTGCCCGACCGAGACTCGAACTCGGGACCTTTGCCTTTCGCGGGCAAGTGCTCTACCATCTGAGCTACCGAAGCACGACTCACGCCCGGTACTCACAGCTTTACTTCTGCCAGTACCGCGTCTCCTACCTTCCAAACTTTACAGAAGCTCTCCTGCGAAACTTGCAGAACTAGCACTCCTGAAAGAAACTTTAGAAGAATCCGTGCTAAGGTAGAAATCTTGTGACAGATCTGGATGAGCTAGTATTGGCGCGTTAAGTAGTGATTCTTTCAAAGAACTGAATTCCAACTGTGCTTGTTCGTCCCAGTTCCAAATAGTGTTTTTTTCCAGTGAGAGAACAAAGTTTAGGTGTAACTAGAATTTGCATATTCAGAAAAAGACGTTAAAAATTTACAAGACCTAGAAAACTGCGGACTTGTTTTTTGTGGATGGAACTGGAATGGCTCTGATTGCTTCTAACTTTTAAGGATCCAGCTGAATGCCTTCAGAAGAAATAATATGTCCCAAAAACCTCGCCATTGACCTATCGAATTCAGACTTTTCCAAGTTAACGGTAATTCCAGATTCTGCAAAATACGTAACACGCTGTTGAGGATGCGATTATGTTGTTCCCATGAGGCTTCTGCTATCAGAATATCGTCCACATATAAGGTGATGTGACATTTTAAGAAATCAGGTAGTATGGAATTTAGCCCGTGAGTGAACGCTGCCGAAGAAATGTTCAAACCAAAAGGAAGTTTCCGACATTGGTAACAAACGCCGATACAAAGAAAAGCTGTGTATTTTCTACATTCTGGATGAAGTTCGATCTGATAAAAGCTGGATCTGAGATCAATAGAAGACAACACTTTTACACCATTAAAATTTTGAAGTTCTTCCATCGTTTGCGGGCGGCCTGTCTGTTTCAGGAATGATGATAGTATTGATTTGTCTCTAATCTAAGACAAGCCTGATCGATCCATTTTTCTTCTCAACAACATTAATTGATTGTTGTATGAGCTTACTGCAGGCTCAATAATGCCCTCGTCAAGCATAGATTGTATTTCTGTTCTAACACGGTCCCTATAATGTGCTGGAATTACGTATGGTCTAACACAAAATTTAGTATGCTCACGAACACGAAATTGGTATTGAAATTCCTGTTTTGTGAGTAAAAACTGTGGAGTGTGCTGGTAAAATCTCAAAAAGGTCCTGCCTATCAGCGTCATTACAGTTCTCAATTGTTTGAATTTTATTCTGAATTAACACATTAGTATCAAATATGCCGTCGATATCATCGCTGTCAGTGCTTGCAGAGTGATTGTTAGTGTCTAGTTCCGTCGAAAATTCCGAACTGTTGTAAAGCCGATTAATTTCCTCGTCATGGTTTGAGAGCCAATCTTCAAATTTCAAAGCTA
The DNA here is from genome assembly GCF_021461385.2 of Schistocerca piceifrons. NCBI lineage: Eukaryota > Metazoa > Arthropoda > Insecta > Orthoptera > Acrididae > Schistocerca > Schistocerca piceifrons. Next base: position 1,196,885,966 of record NC_060138.1, read on the forward strand.
TTGACTTACCTTCTTTCTCTAAACTTATTTCAGCATCGTGAAAGTTTAAGATTGCTTTGTATTCATTCTAAAAGTCTACTCCCAATATAATTTCCGTCGACAATAATGGAACAATAAGAAAGTTCATAGAGAAGCTGTGGCTTTGACAAAAGAATTCTAAGTTGGTTTGTTGGCGTACATCTACACTTTTTCCAACGATTGCACCTTGTAATTTAATATTACGCAATGGAAGTGTGATGCAATAGTTCGATTTGTTGCATTTGCTAAAAGCTGTTTCACTAATTACTGAAATGGGACTGCCAGAGTCAAGTACTGCCGTAAATGTTACGTCATTTACAGTAATGTGAACCACAGGATATGCAATGAAGTTATGTTTTACGTCGTGTTCCTGGAGTAAGATGTCCCTAATGTCTTCCATTTTTACGTAATTACTAGCCACGGCAGCTATGTCGTCAGCTTCATAAGTACGTTTTGTGGCTGCCAGCGGTATGAGTGATTGCCTATTGTCTCTTTGTTGGCGCGCGTCGTTATTGGGATTTGGAGACCTAACTTCTACAAATTCACCTTGTCGAGAGGGCCCAGCCCTGTTTGAATCCCGCCAGTTCTGATGAAATTCAGGTCTGTCGTTATGATTATATCGTCTGTCGTCATGTCGGTAGTTCCTGTAGTTTCTTTGTTGTCGGTTAAGAGGTGGAGAATTCCTCCCTGAATTATCACTGCATGGTGGACCATTGCGTCTGAAGTTATTCTGTCTCCCTTGATAATAATTATTTTGGTTCCCATATTGTCTGTTTCTCTGATTGTCCCTGTGATATTCATTACTACGGAAATGCGATCTTCCTCTGTAACTATTTTTTCTCTGTCAACGGTTGTCATACGGGTGGTGTCTGTTTTGGTCACGATTTGCGTTGTAAGAATAGCCTTGTCGTGTCCAGTTACTATTTCTTTCATCACGGAATTGAGAAGGATGTGACCTGTAATTGTTGTGTTCTTGTTTTCGCGTCCCGCGATTGTCAGTGTCAATTTCCAGTGCTTGTAACAGTCCCTGAAAAGCTTCAATGTCGTCTTTGCAACGTCCTGCCAAAATAATATGTCGTAAATGTTCAGGCAATTTGATTAAGCAAATGCAGATGAGTTCTAAGGGGCTGTATGGGTTTGACAGGTACTGATTCTTGTGCAACATGTCTTCAAAATATTTCACAAGACTGGAAAATTCAGATTGTTGGAAATGTTTCATCATTATGATGTTATGTTTTACTCGGTCTTGTGTAGCTTGAGACGAATATGCTGAGAGGAAGGCACGATAAAATTCTCCTTCACTGTGACAATCGTGAATGACCGTTCGCATTCTTACAGCTGGTTCATTCTCTAAATAGCCACACATAAATTCTAATCTGTGCTCTAATGACCATTTGGGAGGAAAACAATGAGAGAATTGATGAAGCCACGCTTGTGGATGAATGTCGTAGCCGGAATTCTTAAACGTTTTGAGTTTACGTGTGGTAATAAACAGCTTATAGTCAAAATCATCATGTCGGCGAGTCGCATATCGGTCATTGTTACTGCGTTTCGGCGGTTCTATCTCAAAATTCTGTCTACCTTGCCAATTTCTTTCATAATTTCCGAAGTGCCCTGTGTTATTGTTTTGTGTCTGTTCTATATTTCTATGTCCCTCTCCCCGTATTGGAGCGTGACTGTCCTCTGAAATATGTAATTCTTGTATTACCTGTGTCAACTGATCTTGTACTTCCCGGATTTCTCATTTGTGTTGCGTATTAATTTGATTCTGATTTTGTTTGAATTTCCTAATTTGTTTGTACTCTTCTGTATCATTGAAGACTGCCGGTCTCGTGTCATTCAGATTATCATCTACCTTCGTAGATAAATTATTTAGCTGATCCGAAAGTTCGACTACTTTCTCTGATAATGAACTAATTTCCTCCATGTGTCCTTTAAGTTTTCCTGAGTTTTTGTAAGTAGCGTAACCGAATCAGTAGATGCAACTGGGTCAATTTTAGCCCGCAAGGTCTCGTGATTTTCATGAACAATAGTTTGCAGTTCTTTTATGGCTACTTCGTGATTCTGTAATGTATTTTCATGCTGCGAAGAAATAGGTTGAAAATGCTCACAAAAGTTGTGTTTTTACATCATTACAGACTTGTTGACATTTCGATTCGATGTTACATAACTCAGTAGTTAAATTTTCACGTGTTTGTTCAAGCACGGTGTCTAACTTTTGAAGATTTTGTTCCGTTTTGTCTAACTTCTGAAGATTTGGTTCCATTGTGCCTAACTTTTGCTGTGTTTGTCTCTGACTTTGTTCCATTGTGTCTAACTTTTGAAGATTTTGTTCCATTGTATCTAACGTTTGCTATGTTTGTCTCTGATTTTGTTCCATTGTGTCTAACTTTTGAAGATTTTGTTCCATTGTGTCTAACTTCTGAAGATTTTGTTCTATTGTGTCTAACTTTTGAAGCTTTTGTCCCATTTGTTGCATTAATTGTAATAACAATACACTGGTGTCTCAAACATGTTCCTCAATGCTATTCGGCCTTGCATTTGAACCGGCAATATTCGCATTTTGAAAAGTAGAAAATGTGCCTTGACTTATTTGAGAAAACGGTGAGGACCCAAAACCTGAATCTACAGTATTTGCAAGATTGTGTCCTGTCATTTCGGAATCCTGAGGCGAGCTGTTGCCGACCGATCGATCGATAATGCTTCCCTGTTCACTATTTGTTTCACTGTCTACACAATTATTTGCCGCCCGCTCCGTTTCCCTATGCACAATTACCAAATCACTACTTTGAATGTCTGTTAATTCATTACACAGTGGTGCTGATAAGCTACGCTCGTCGTCACTATTATTTCTCAGTTTACTTTGTAGCCTAGTGTTACGTTTTTCACACGACATAATTATCACGTATTTCACACGATAACACAGAAAAGCACAATTTGAAGAGCAAAATAAGAAAACACATTAACATAGCATTGAAAATAATATCTAGTTAATTGCAAGCGCAGCTGCGAAATACTTGGTGCAAATCGACATGCATGCCACAACTGTTTTACTGTACAACAATGAAAGACTGCAACTACAAAGGAGATTCTCTCTACAATTACGCACTGCCAATACACAATAGCTACACTAATTACACAAACTACAAGATAAAATCAGAATATTCCAGTGAGGTATCCTCGGCCAAGGGTCGACATATGAAACGTCCCCTTAGAAAAATTATTGAATGCCTGTGCTGATAAACCCCTTACGTTATTTGATTTTCAAACAGCTGAGCAGAACTGAACGTGCTCAGACGTATCTCTCTGTACCTATTCTGAGTCCGCAGTTCGTGGTCGTGCGGTAGCGTTCTCGCTTCCCACGCCCGGGTTCCCGGGTTCGATTCCCGGCGGGGTCAGGGATTTTCTCTGCCTCGTGATGACTGGGTGTTGTGTGATGTCCTTAGGTTAGTTAGGTTTAAGTTGTTCTAAGTTCTAGGGGACTGATGACCATAGATGTTACGTCCCATAGTGCTCAGAGCGATTTGAACCATTTTTGAACCTATTCTGATCAACACTGAACTGACACACAATATTTTTAGCGCAACGCAATCTGACTTTCAATAATCCCTACAAAAGAATGGCCCTGACTAACAATAACCTATACCTTTCATGAATCACTTACCTCACCAAAATCTTCATTACTCGAACTACTGCAATACAGCGAGCGCCACTACTGCCACCGAGCGAGGTGGCGCAGTGGTTAGCACACTGGACTCGCATTCGGGAGGACGACGGTTCAATCCCGTCTCAAGCCATCCTGATTTAGGTTTTCCGTTATTTCCCTAAATCGTTTCAGGCAAATGCCGGGATGGTTCCTTTGAAAGGGCACGGCCGATTTCCATCCCAATCCTTCCCTAACCCGAGCTTGCGCTCTGTCTCTAGTGACCTCGTTGTCGACGGGACTTAAACACTAACCAACACCACCACCACTACTGCCAGCTAAATAAAAGATTCAAACTACTGAAGGCACTAACTACTGATAGGCATAGTTATCAAATGAAAGATGTTGATAGAGAACAATGTATTTACCTTAATAGCGTTCAAAAGTCATTATATATATATATATATATATATATATATATATATATATATATATATATATATGAGTTCATGACATCCAGTCGTACAAATTTACTGTCTCTGATGGACACACGTCCAGATCATCTGTTCTCAAAACTCCGCCATCTCTCTCCCCACATCCAGCTCTGCTGGCGGCTCACCTTCAACTGACAACGCTACGCGCTGTTAACAGCCAACTGCCCAACACTACAATGGCGAATATTACAACAATGCTAACCAGCCACAGACTGCACACAGCACAGCCAGTGATTTTCATACATAGCGCTACGTGGCGTTACCAATATAAAAACCTAAACAGCCTACTTACATGCCTACTAAAGAGACTGCCTACACCACGCTTGTCCGCCCTATTCTGGAGTATTGGTGTGCGGTGTGCGATCCGCATCAGGTGGGACTGACGGATGGCATCGAAAAAGTACAAAGAAGGGCAGCTCGTTTTGTATTATCGCGAAATAGGGGAGATAGTGTCACAGACATTATACGTGAATTGGAGTGGTAATCATTAAAACAAAGGCGTTTTTCGTTACGACGGGATCATCTCGTGAAATTTCAGTCACCAGTTTTCTCCTCCGATTGCGAAAACATCCTGTTGGCATCTACATACATAGGGAGGAATGTTCATCACGATAAAATAAGAGAAATCAGGGCTCGCACAGAAAAATTTAAGTGCTCGTTTTTCTCGCGTGCCGTTCGAGAGTGGAACGGTGGAGAGACAGCTTGAAGATGGTTCATTGAGCCCTCAGCCAGGCACTTTATTGTGAATAGCAGAGTAATTGCGTGGATGTGGATGTAGATGTTGAAATATCGCAGGTTGTCGAAGACATCGCCCGGCTGCATTACCGTAATTTATATGGACCCTTTAAATAGGTGTTTGCCACAAGGCACTCAAAGAAGTAGCGGAATTCCCAAACTCTAAGTCCGAATTGGGATTCGAATCGCCGTCTCCCCGGATGTGAATCCAGTGGCCACTTCGACCACATCTTTCGCTACTGTTAGGGTGCTAACTGAGTTGAGACGGAGTTGTCGTCAGTGGCTCGCTAGCAGCTCACTGAGGCACGCCTGTGTGACAGGTGGTGTGTGGCCCTGGGGGCCAAGGCACGCGCCCGTGGCGAGCTGGCAGCCGCAACCTCTGCGGGCACATCCATCAGACGGCTCGCCGAGCTGCCGCGGGGGAGTCGCTCCCTCAGCGGCGGAGACCCTGTCTGTCAAAGGCCGCCTTTCCTGCTAGTCAAGACTGCGAAGCTGTGTGAGATATAGGTTCCACGCTCGAGAGTCAGTGCTTTTCTCTTTTTGAAACCTTGAGCGAGTTAGATAAAAAAATCACTTACAAGGGGACCCTCCATACTGTAAATCAGGGATTTTTATGCGCTTCAAATATGTTGTAGAGGCACTTGGTTTTTGAGAAAATCGATTTTGAAGTTCATTACGTGCTTTGTATATTCGTTACATAACAAACAGTTAGAGCAAGGCAGGTTAGCGCAGCGGTAAAGGTTCAGGGCTACTGCGCTCGAGGTACTGTGTTCGAACCCTGCTCGTATACTTTTATTTTTCAAAATCGACCTAATTTTTCAATTTTATGTCAAATAATAGCAACAAACAGTGTAAGATGTGCGAAATTATAAAGATGTATTCAGTTATACTGACCCTACGACTTATCTTAGATAAAAAGATGAAGGAAAGGCAAACCTACATTTCTAGCGTTTGTAGACTTAGAGAAAGCTTTTGACAATGTTGACTGGAATACTCTCTTTCAAATTCTGAAGGTGGCAGGGGTAAAATACAGGGAGCGAAAGGCTATTTACAATTTGTACAGAAACCAGATAGCAGTTATAACAGTCGAGGGTCATGAAAGGGAAGCAGTGGTTGGGAAGGGACTGAGACAGGGTTGTAGCCTCTCTCCAATGTTATTCAATCTGCATATTGAGCAAGCAATAAAGGAAACAAAATAAAAGTTCGGAGTAGGTATTAAAATCCATGGAGAAGAAATAAAAACTTTGAGGTTCGCCAATGACATTGTAATTCTGTCAGAGACAGCAAAGGACTTGGCAGAGCAGTTGAACGGAATGGACAGTGTCTTGAAAGGAGGATATAAGATGAACATCAACAAAAGCAAAACGAGGATAATGGAATGTAGTCGAATTAAGTCGGCTGATGCTGAGGAAATTAGGTTAGGAAATGAGACACTTAAAGTAGTAAAGGAGTTTTGCTATTTGGGGGGCAAAATAACTGATGATGGTCGAAGTAGAGGGGATATAAAATGTAGACTGGCAATGGCAAGGAAAGCATTTCTGAAGAAGAGAAATTTGTTAACATCGAGTATAGATTTAAATGTCACAAAGTCGTTTCTGAAAGTTTTTGTATGGAGTGTAGCCATGTATGGAAGTGAAACGTGAACGATAAATTGCTTAGACAAGAAGAGAATAGAAGCTTTCGAAATGTGGTGCTACAGAAGAATGCTGAATGATGGGCAGATCACAAAACTAATGAGGAGGTATTGAACAGAATTGGGGAGAAGAGGAGCTTGTGGCACAACTTGACTAGAAGAAGGGATCGGTTGGTAGGACATGTTCTGAGACATCGGGGGATCACCAATTTAGTATTGGAGGACTGCGTGGAGGGTAAAAATCGCTCAAAATGGTTCAAATGGCTCTGAGCACTATCGGACTTAATATCTGTGGTCATCAGTCCCCTAGAACTTAGAACTACTTAAACCTAACTAACCTAAGGACATCACACACATCCATGCCCGAGGCAGGATTCGAACCTGCGACCGTAGCAGTCGCGCGGTTCCGGACTGAGCGCCTGAACCACTAGACCACCGCGGCCGGCTAAAAATCGTAGATGGAGACCAAGAGATGAATACATTAAGCAGATCCAGAAGGATGCGGGCTGCAGTAGGTAGTGGGAGATGAAGAAGCTTCCACAGGATAGAGTAGCATGGAGAGCTGCATCAAACCAGTCTCAGGACTGAAGACCACAACAACATTCAATTATTAATTTTTTCAAATATTCATTCCGTTTGTGGTTCGCAGTTGAAGTTCCAAATGTCCGTACAACGGTCGCTTCTTGTATTATCTGAAATCGATCTCCGCCCATTATCGCGCCCTCTCCCGTGAATATCGTTAGCCGTAACAAGAACCCATCTCCTAGGCCAATGAGGATGCGAGTTATATTCCTTTACGTTCGCATCTAACTACAGCGTCAGTTGTTCGCAAAGCGTCTCTAGTGCTGTGAGTTAGCAAAATTCTGTGAAATGGAAGAACCAAGTGTAGCGCAACCAGAAGAAGATCCACAAGTAGAGGAGTTTGAACGAAGAATCAAAAGGCAACAGCACAAATGCCATTAAATGCGCCGAAAATCTACTCAGCGATTTGAATCTCGTAACGAATACAACGCCTAGCGTGATCTCTGCCAATTCCGTTGCAATTGGAGATGATATATGTATCGCAATACAGGATCTCTTGGTCGAAAGACAGATCATTATTGATGATGAATTGATAGAGTTGAACGAAGAAGATGAATTGGGAGAATATGATGCGAACTACAAATGTAATGAATGTATTAATTAATAACTGAATACATCTTTATAGTTTCGCACACCTTACACTGTTTGTTGATATTCTTTTAAATAAAATTGAAAAATTCGGTCGATTTTGAAAAAAAAAGTGCACCAACAGGATTCGAACACGGCACCTACAGCGCGGTAGCTCTGAACCTTTACCGCTGCTCTACATCGACTTGCTTTAACGATTTGTTATGTAACGAATATACAAAACACGTAATGAACTTCAAAATCGATTTTCTCATATATTAAGGCCCCTTGCTAAAAAACCGGATAGCCAGGTACTCAGGGTAAGTGCCTCTACAACATATTTGAAGCGCATCAAAATCCGTGATTTAGAGTATGGAGGGTGAAGTGTCGGCAGAAGTGCCAACACCGTGTTGTTTGAGGAAGCCGAAATGCACGCTATACACTTACGCAGGCTGGCGTGAGGTCTGAAACAGAATACGTAATGAATGCTATAAAGAAAAGTACGTAGCTGCTGGAATACTTAACTTTAATCCATCATTGGTGTACATGCTCTTGACGATACAAGTTACACTTTTTAGATAAATGCACTATTCTGTAATGGCGCCTTGCTAGGTCGTAGCCATTGACTTAGCTGAAGGCTATTCTAACTACCTTCTCTGCAAATGAGCGAGGCTTCGTCAGTGTTGCATCGCTAGCTAAGTCGTCCGTACAACTGGGGCAAGTGCTAGTAAGTCTCTCTAGACCTGCCGTGTGGCGGCGCTCGGTCTGCAATTACTGACAGTGGGGACACGCGGGTCCGTCGTATACTAGCGGACCGCGGCCGATTTAAAAGGCTACCACCTAGCAAGTGTGGTGTCTGGCGGTGACACCACAGAGGGTCCCCTTGTTAGCCTGCAGGTAACAATAAAAAGAGGGAGGGAAAATTGAGAATGTGGTGAGACTTAAGTACCTAGGAGAATGAATAGAAACTGGATAGAAAAAGAAGCAATGGGATGGCGAATAAACAAGAAACTTTCCATACAAATATGAACATCTGCAATAAGGATTGATGAAAATCTTTCGGGCTTCCAGCTGGCACTGTCAAAATATCGCGACGTTGCGAAGAGTGTCGTACTCATCATCTTCTGGCGAAGGCGAAGTCCTTTCTCTTTTTCCTCTTCATCCTTTTTTTTTTTTTGTTAATTCAAAGGGAGACTTTAGGCTGCCGAGGAGTACATAGCTTTTTTCAGCCGATTGTGTTAGTGTAACTTGGTGGTGAATCGTGGCGGGACTGGTGGCAGTAGTATCTCTGACATGAGTACGATCGATTTCCTGGTGCAGAGGTTTATCTTTGGTCTTGGGCCGGCCCGAGACGCAAGGGTGTGCCGACCGCGAGTGGGGGAGAGGACACAACACTTTTTAGAACGTTACGCCGCGTTGCGCGAGTCGGCGATTGGCTGGCAGATAGAAGCGAAGATGGCGTGCCTGGGGCCGGGCGACGGTTGTCACGTGGTTGTACAGGAGTCGGCGGTAGTTGGCTGGCGCTGTAGATTCTCCGGCAAACTCGTGAGCTGTGGATGTGCCCGCTTCCTTGGAGGGACACGCTGTTATGGTCTTGCGAAGTGATGGTCTGGTATCTTCGCAAAATCGCCCCAGCATCAAGACACCCAGTTAAGTACGCTAATTACTAAGAGCGCTTAGTTAACCGTCATTGTGATCGCTCTTGGTACAGTAAGACGTTGCAGTACGTGTGATGTTATGTTCGTTCGATTTCATTTGGGGCCTAGTACTAAGTGTGTGCTCTGCTTCCGCATAATATTGATGTTTTTGCAGCTGTGTGTCATTAAGTTCTTGTGATTATCGGTTCTCGGGAGCCAGTTCATTTCCCACTCTTAGTGTTTGTTTATCAGATACAGTTTTACTTAAAAGAAGCAGTTTCGAATGGAAAGAGTTGTTGTTTAGCCCTGATTTTATAGAGTTAATGGCCGGCCACGGTGGCCGAGCGGTTCTAGGCGCTTCAGTCCGGAACCGCGCGACTGCTACGGTCGCAGGTTCGAATCCTGCCTCGGGCATGGCTGTGTGTGATGTCCTTAGGTTAGTTAGATTTAAGTAGTTCTACGTTCTAGGGGAGTGATGACCTCAGATGTTAAGTCCCATAGTGCACAGAGCCATTTGAACCATTTTTTATAGAGTTAATGTACTGGTCAACCCTAAATGTTAAACTTAAGGAAAGTTATTCTGCCTCCTGTTGTCGGGTGTGGTCTGTGTTTCAATGAGCTGAGGCAGCGGGCAACCGAAGCGCAGAGCTTCCCTTTACATTACAGTTTTAGCTTACGGGCGATGGACTTTGCCAGAGCTCGGGTGTTCCTCTTCGGTAGCGTTTGCTTGGTTCACATTTTGGTGGCCTACTCGACGTGGGGTTGCAAACGGAGCCACGTCTTGATTCAAAGTATTACTTCTCCCAGTCGGTTCTACCGTTCGTGGTTAAACTTCGGCCTTACAAGCTTGGACCTATCTTCTGTTGTTACACATTTATCATTGTACAAAGTTGTAACTTTGTATGCCGTAAACGTCCATCTTACAAGTCAATGGGCATTTGAATAATTGCGGGTTCGCCCTGCAAAATTGCCCAACTTAAGTTTAATAAATATGTTTTAGGTATTCGTGTTAAAGTTGAAATTGAACGGGTTTTAAATAACGTGTCTTAATTAGAGTTGTTTTTAAATTCAGCTTTAGTGGGTTCTGTCAGTATTGTTGAGAGTTCGTGGGAGATGATTTGTTAACTTGTTTGTGATTTTATGTAATGAGAGTTTCTTACATATTTTGCCTCACTGGCGGTTTTCAGTGTTTATGAGAGATGATTTATTAACGTGCTTATGGTTTTATGTAATGTAAGTCTCTTAAATAATCTTGCCCGAGTGGCGCCTGTCAAATTTCACGTGATCGTTTTGGGTAGCTAATAAAACCATTGGAATTGAAATGTTCACTTTATTGGGTCAGCCCTTCCACCCCCTTTAGATTTAAAGGTTAAACAAACAGGTGTTAAGTAAAGTCGTATCAAGTGGTATTCTGGTTTGAAACTCTTTATTGCCAGCCGGTGTGGCCGTGCGGTTCTCGGCGCTTGTGTGGAGCCGCGTGACCGCTACGGTCGCAGGTTCGAATCCTGCCTGGGGCACTGATGTGTGTGATGTCCTTAGGTTAGTTAGCTTTAAGTAGTTCTAAGTTCTAGGGGGCTAATGACCTCAGATGTTAAGTCCCATAGTGCTCAGAGCCATTTGAACCATTTTTTTGAAACTCTTTATTGTATTTGGGGGAAGAAGATGTTGGTAGGTGGATCTGCAGGGCAGCTCTGGCATTCTCGTAGAGACACTGGGGAAGATATTTGTACTAGCGGTGAGCCACCCTCCACCTGTCAACGGGTGGCTGGATGCTGTCTAGCAGTTAGGGCGGGGAGGAGCTGAGGTCGAAGTGGTGGGGGTCGCGAATGCGCCTTTCGCATCTTTGAGCATCCTGGGTACGACTTGCGTGCTGGACACTATTGGGCGCACTCTTACCGTATCGCCGCTAACGCGGGATTCCGTGCCGCACTCGGCTGGTATCCTTCGCTCCATTGACCAGAGTTTCGCGAATCCTATTTCAAACGATTCCTGTGTAACGTTATCCCAACAGCCGATTGCTCGGCATAAAAATGGTTGCAATGGCTCTGAGCACTATGGGACTTAGCATCTGGGGTCATCATTCCCCTAGAACTTAGAACTACTTAAACCTAACTAACCTAAGGACACCACACACATCCATGCCCAAGGCAGGATTCGAACCTGCGACCGTAGCAGACTCGCGGTTCCGCACTGAAGCGCCTAGCACCGCTCGGCCACCGCTGCTCGGCATTGCACGTTCACATTGGAGCATATTCACATGTTATCTCCCTCATAATGCCACGCCACATTTTGCATAATTCTTACAAAATGACTTCCAAATCCTAGCAACTGAATACTAATGTCTCATACGAAAATGTCAGCAATGTTATATGTTGCTTCGCGCCTTGTCCCTCAGTATCAGGAGAAACTATGAGCTCATCTAAAGAAATTAAAAGCAAAGACGTCAATCTTTAATAGGAAGAGAAACTGAAATGTTAAACACAGAGAAGAGAGCAGATACTCGTAAGTGGTAAGACTTCGTTGAAGAGGTTTACGAGGCGGAGGAAATGTTTGGTTATGTGACGGAAGAAGAAATCGGAGTCGACAAAAAAGATATAGGGAATCTAGCATTAAAGTGCGTATTTAAAAGAGTTTTGGAGACCTGGCGATGGAATAAGATGGAAGCCACAGTTAACATTCCTTTGGAATTTATAAAATGAAATAAACGACTTCTCTAGTTCACTTTTAGATTCTGTGCGTCTGGAGAGATACTTGATAATAGAAGCAAGACTTATGGAAAAACAAGACGCGTTAACAGGATTTGTCCACCTAGAAAAATCGTTCGACAATATGAAATTCGATGTTCACAGATAAATAGGTGAAAGCTATAGAGAAAAACGGGTAAAACACAAGGGGCGTTCAATAATTAATGCAGTACATTTTTATTTCTCGGCCGGTTTCGGTTGAGGAACTGCGGGACTTGTTATGAGACATTGTGGAATATTCCGGATTCAGCCCATACAGTTTCATGGAGTTTCCGTAAGTAGTGGCCATATACATAACCTCTGGCATCTTTAACGGAGGTACGTTCCAAAGAGAGAGCTATCGTTGAGTTTTTAAATTTTTTATTTAATTTTTTTTTTTTTTTTTTTTTTTTTTTTCTCTTGCGGAGAATCAGAGCATCGCAGATATTCATAGGCGGTTGCGGAACACCTATGGAGACATGGCAGTGAACTAAACCGCGGTGAGTCGTTGGGTAAGGCGCCTCTCATCGTGGCAATAAGGTCGCACAAACCTGTTCGATTTCCCGCGTGCCAACCGGCCGCACACATCTGTTACTTCTACAGTGTGTTCGCCGCCACAAAAACGAAAACCATATTCTCAATCGTTCTGAAAGCGCTAGGCCTCATACAAGTCTGCGTACCCTATAGGAGTTCACAAAACTTAATTTCATGTTCTTCCTCATCCACCCAACAGCCCGGATCTCCCACCTTCCGACTTCCATCTGTTTGGAAGCAAAGAGAGCACTTAAAAACTCGCACCGGCACAGTCGAAGTGTTTGGTAGTCTGGCATGGTTTGATGTAGTGTTTCCAACACAAACCTCTGGGTAAGCAGTTCTGGGACCAAAGATGGCAACTTGATGGCTTGGTCGAACCAACGATTTCGCATGCATTGTCGAGGTCAATTGGTACCTGTCCCCCCCCCCCCCTACCCAAAATCTCGGCCGAAGCGTTAGAACACAAGAGAGTGGGGCGAGGCATTCGTTGTCTGGCAGCCGCACACATAATGTGTGGAGGTCTTTGGCAAGTGCTCTCTCTAAATTTTTCGGCCATCTCCGTGGCCATTATGTAGTCTTTTCAGTATGAAGCTCGAAATTGTAGACTTTAATGGGGGTTATTTTAAGTTTTCGACAACTATGTAGATTATACACTCCTGGAAATGGAAAAAAGAACACATTGACACCGGTGTGTCAGACCCACCATACTTGCTCCGGACACTGCGAGAGGGCTGTACAAGCAATGATCACACGCACGGCACAGCGGACACACCAGGAACCGCGGTGTTGGCCGTCGAATGGCGCTAGCTGCGCAGCATTTGTGCACCGCCGCCGTCAGTGTCAGCCAGTTTGCCGTGGCATACGGAGCTCCATCGCATTCTTTAACACTGGTAGCATGCCGCGACAGCGTGGACGTGAACCGTATGTGCAGTTGACGGACTTTGAGCGAGGGCGTATAGTGGGCATGCGGGAGGCCGGGTGGACGTACCGCCGAATTGCTCAACACGTGGGGCGTGAGGTCTCCATAGTACATCGATGTTGTCGCCAGTGGTCGGCGGAAGGTGCACGTGCCCGTCGACCTGGGACCGGACCGCAGCGACGCACGGATGCACGCCAAGACCGTAGGATCCTACGCAGTGCCGTAGGGGACCGCACCGCCACTTCCCAGCAAATTAGGGACACTGTTGCTCCTGGGGTATCGGCGAGGACCATTCGCAACCGTCTCCATGAAGCTGGGCTACGGTCCCGCACACCGTTAGGCCGTCCTCCGCTCACGCCCCAACCTTGTGCAGCCCACCTCCAGTGGTGTCGCGACAGGCGTGAATGGAGGGACGAATGGAGACGTGTCGTCTTCAGCGATGAGAGTCGCTTCTGCCTTGGTGCCAATGATGGTCGTATGCGTGTTTGGCGCCGTGCAGGTGAGCGCCACAATCAGGACTGCATACGACCGAGGCACACAGGGCCAACACCCGGCATCATGGTGTGGGGAGCGATCTCCTACACTTGCCGTACACCACTGGTGATCGTCGAGGGGACACTGAATAGTGCACGGTACATCTAAACCGTCATCGAACCCATCGTTCTACCATTCCTAGACCGGCAAGGGAACTTGCTGTTCCAACAGGACAATGCACGTCCGCATGTATCCCGTGCCACCCAACGTGCTCTAGAAGGTGTAAGTCAACTACCCTGGCCAGAAAGATCTCCGGATCTGTCCCCCATTGAGCATGTTTGGGACTGGATGAAGCGTCGTCTCACGCGGTCTGCACGTCCAGCACGAACGCTGGTCCAACTGAGGCGCCAGGTGGAAATGGCATGCCAAGCCGTTCCACAGGACTACATCCAGCATCTCTACGATCGTTTCCATGGGAGAATAGCAGCCTGCATTGCTGCGAAATGCGGATATACACTGTACTAGTGCCGACATTGTGCATGCTCACTTGCCTGTGTCTATGTGCCTGTGGTTCTGTCAGTGTGATCATGTGATGTATCTGACCCCAGGAATGTGTCAATAAAGTTTCCCCTTCCTGGGACAATGAATTCACCGTGTTCTTATTTCAATTTCCAGGAGTGTATTTCGCGTGTAATTGCGTGTGAAACTGCGTAATTTAATTAATTTTTCTTGTGAATCACATCTTTGCTGCTGTGGCCCAAAGCTGTGCGCGTGATGCCCTTGCTTTCTCTTTCCACTGTAGAATGATTATAAAATGATCGTGCTTGCTATAATAAGCATGATAATATACAATTTCAGTGTGGAATACCGTAATTTTAAGGGAACTTGTACATCATAGCCTGTAGTTTTTACTAGTATTTTGAAAGTTAGCAACTCAAGAAGGTTAACAGATATTCGAATGAAACATTAACCAAATAATTAGTATACTGTGGCCTCTATGTGGAAAAAATTTGAATACTGTGTCATACACAGTGGAGTTCAATATTGATACGTCCTGAATTACGCGTAATTTTTATTTTAGGTACGGTTTACTTCCATACAATTAAAATAAGAGGTCAAAACAAATTTTGTTCTTTTAATTATTAACTTGTTGAAACAGAAACCAGGAATATTTACCAGTTCGTTGTTCTGTGCATTTGTTTAAAAATTGTTTTTTACATTTCAATCTTTTGTCCTAGTAATTGAAGGACATTTGTCTTGTTCCAGCTTAAAATATTTATTACATTGTTCAATAATTGGTTCACTGTGTAGGCAAGGACTACATCATTACTCATACGAAATTTTGTTTTTGTAGCTTTAGTACTGGATGAGGTAATAATAACAAAGTATGCAATTCATAGTCCAGCATCTTGCCTATATCTAGAGAGGTAACTGTGACAACTCCATACAGCGATGTATGGCGTCTGTTCTGCCAGGAACCTTCCATTGGAGCAACAATATTAGTAGATTGAAAAAATTCTACAGTTTCTTTCCTTGACCTCTGCTTAGTTGCTTCACTGAGTTCCGTTAGGACACTACGCAAACAGTTATAATACCTCTCAGATTTTACAGGTGGTGGTGGGAGATCCATCACAGCACATAATATATTGGCTTCTTTTCTTCCCTTCCCAATACACGTCATGGAATAAGCAAGGCTGACATTCACTTCACTATATCCTGCGCATGTTACGGGAGACGTCGTTGTGCAATTCGTTTCTTTGCACACTTAACATTCGACTACAATTGTGCTGGCTAGGCCTTTTCCTTACATAAGTCCTCACTATTTACATTTAGCGACAGACAAAAGCAACTCTAAAAGCTTGAATTTACTAATTAAAATGTAACTTATTTTCACTATTTAGAATTCCAACATCTTGATTATTTTCGGTAAGATGTTCCAACCTGTGTTTTGAAGCGTTGCTTGGCTAACTTTTAAGCCTAGTCTCACTTCGCCTTGGTGTAACAGTTTTTTTGTTTGTTTTTACGACTTACAACAACAGGCTTGTGTTGATTACCGTAAAATTTTACGACTGCAATTAGACTTCTTTCTTTCTGGCATTTGCGATTGAAAATGGTTGAAATATGCTGTCATACAACAAGTTTACAGTACGAAAACAGGTGAAAAACGTAATTAAAGTCAAATAATATAATTGCACCGACAGAAAGAGCATTGCAATAAATCCTTGCTTGTAGTACAGTCTTTATGTTGTTAAAGGATATTACACAAACGAGTTACTATTGAAATAGCAGTCGCAAAATCAAATAACGATATATTTTAGGCGAGGCCTTCTGTTTGACAGCAGACCGCATCTGCTTTAGAAAGGCATTTGAACATGAAAATGAAGAGGTGGTGTACGTAAAGAATATACAGTGCCGGAAAAAAATTTAGTACATCATGTTAGAGGTTTCAAATTCACTCAAGATTTATTGCTGCAACAGTGCAAAAGGAGAACATGAAAAGATTACTCACACATTTACAGATCAATAGCACAGGCGGTTCTGAGGTACCTGATATCGACACATGCTGAAATACCCATATCAGTACGTGGTGTACCTCCATGGCAGGCGCTGACCTGCCATCCACTCGATTGTATAAAAGGCGAATACTGTCCTAGGATTCGTCATGCCACGTCTCCGACCCCTTCACGTAGTTCTGTGAGAGTTGTTGGTTGACGGGTCACACGAGTCCCTTCTTGCTCCATCATATCCCGCAACTGCTCAGTTGGATAAAAGTCCGGAGATCGTGCTGGCCAGGGAAGTTGCCGCACGTCTAGCAGAGCACGTTGAGTCTCACGGGCCGTGTGTGGGCGAGCACTGTCCTGTTGGAACAACACATCACCTTCTTATTTCAGGAAGGAGAAAAGAATGAGTGTGGGAGCATTCTGAAGGAACCGAGCGCTGGGTAGTATCCCCTCCAGAAACACCTGTGGCGAAAGAAAGTTTTGGTTTATCGCACCCCAGAACATAAGGCATCATATTTATTCCTTAATGAAATTTGTCATTATAAATATATAACTTTTTCAAACCAGCACCTCAGTTCATGGAATCAGTACTAGGAATAAGAATCTTGACAAGGGTTTAAAGTCACTTACTCTTGTACAAAATGGCGTGCATTATTCAGGAACACACATTTTCTATAACTTGCCAGCAGCCATAGAAAGCTTAACAACCAATGACATTCAGTTTAAGAGAAGCCCAAAGGAATTCTTGGTGGCCAACTCCTTTTATTCAGGAAGGAGAAAAGAATGAGTGTGGGAGCATTCTGAAGGAACCGAGCGCTGGGTAGTATCCCCTCCAGAAACACCTGTGGCGAAAGAAAGTTTTGGTTTATCGCACCCCAGAACATAAGGCATCATATTTATTCCTTAATGAAATTTGTCATTATAAATATATAACTTTTTCAAACCAGCACCTCAGTTCATGGAATCAGTACTAGGAATAAGAATCTTGACAAGGGTTTAAAGTCACTTACTCTTGTACAAAATGGCGTGCATTATTCAGGAACACACATTTTCTATAACTTGCCAGCAGCCATAGAAAGCTTAACAACCAATGACATTCAGTTTAAGAGAAGCCCAAAGGAATTCTTGGTGGCCAACTCCTTTTATTCCATTATATATATATATATATATATATATATATATATATATATATATTGTACTATATAAAGTACAATTTAACTCCTGCACCATTTCAGTGCAGTAATGTGTTCATTGTATATAAGTATTGTAGTAGTTCTGTTGTTGTTGTTGTTGTGGCCTTCAGTCCAGAGACTGGTTTGATGCAGCTCTCCATGCTACTCTATCCTGTGCGAGCTTCTTCATCTCCCAGTACCTATAGCAACCTAAATCCTTCTGAATCTGCTTAGTGTATTCATCTCTTGGTCTCCCTCTACGATTTTTACCCTCCACTCTGCCCTCCAATACTAAACTGGTGATCCCCTGATGCCTCAGAACATGCCCTATCAACCGAATATGTTTATTACCTTATAAATAAATAAAAACATTTTTTTATAATTTTAATTTCAGCGCATTAATGCGATCTTAGTAAACGACTATTGTAAAATGATTCTTTTATATAGCGTCCATTAAAAAAAATGAGGATCATTCCACTTGGGACCTGTGGAAGGTACATTAGCTTATTTGTTTTACTTGTAAACATTTGTCATGTATTGTTGTTTTTCTGTCATATTCTACATCCCGGGGGACGTCCTCACTACAGATCAATTAGAATGAAAGGAAATCTAATCTCATCTAATCAGGTGGGGGCAGGTTGTCTTCAACAAATGTACTCTACGAGACGGCACTCATGTGGTCCCCATTTTACTCGCGAAGGACTATCACTCGGGTGCAGGCAGAACCAGCTTTCATCGTGAAGGCTACAGCGCTCCATTCCATCTTCCAAGTCTGACGACACCAGTCTTGCACGTCGATGCTGTGGCGCGGGTGGAGGATGCGTGCCCACAGTCCCACTGCTAACAATCGGTTCGCAACAGTTCCCGCTGCCCTTACAATACGACGATCCTGGAGAGCGTCTGTTCTTCGTGGTTGACCAGGACCATGTCTGCGGGTGTGAGAATGTTCACATGACCATTAATACCACCATCGTTGTACAACTGACGTAGTACGTTCCACTTGTGTGGCAATTCTTCGAAGGGGCCATCCCGCCACTCGGAGAGCCAAGATTCGACCCCTTTCAAAGTCGCTCTGTTGGCTGTACGAGGTGCATTCAAGTTCTAAGGCCTCCGATTTTTTTCATAACTAACTACTCACCCGAAATCGATGAAACTGGCTTTACTTCTCGACGTAATCGCCCTGCAGACGTACACATTTTTCACAACGCTGACGCCATGATTCCGTGGCAGCGGCGAAGGCTTCTTTAGGAGTCTGTTTTGACCACTGGAAAATCGCTGAGGCAATAGCAGCACGGCTGGTGAATGTGTGGCCACGGAGAGTGTCTTTCATTGTTGGAAAAAGCCAAAAGTCACTAGGAGCCAGGTCAGGTGAGTAGGGAGCATGAGGAATCACTTCAAAGTTGTTATCACGAAGAAACTGTTGCGTAACGTTAGCTCGATGTGCAGGTGCGATGTCTAGGTGAAACAGCACACGCGCAGCCCTTCCCGGACGATTTTGTTGCAGTGCAGGAAGGAATTTGTTCTTCAAAACATTTTCGTAGGATGCACCTGTTACCGTAGTGCCTTTTGGAACGCAATGGGTAAGGATTATGCCCTCGCTGTCCCAGAACTTGGACACCATCATTCCTTCAGCACTGGCGGTTACCCGAAATTTTTTTGGTGGCGGTGATTCTGTGTGCTTCCATTGAGCTGACTGGCAATTTGTTTCTGGATTGAAAAATGACATCCACGTCTCATCCATTGTCACAACCGACGAAAAGAAAGTCCCATTCATGCTGTCGTTGCACATCAACATTGCTTGGCAACATGCCACACGGGCAGCCGTGTGGTCGTCCGTCAGCATTCGTGGCACCCACCTGGATGACACTTTTCGCATTTTTAGGTCGTCACGCAGGATTGTGTGCACAGAACCCACAGAAATGCCAACTCTGGAGGCAATCTGTTCAACAGTCATTCGGTGATCCCCCAAAACAATTCTCTCTACTTTCTCGATCATGTCGTCAGACCGGCTTGTGTGAGCCCGAGGTTGTTTTGGTTTGTTGTCACACGATGTTCTGCCTTCATTAAACTGCCACACCCGCGAACGCACTTTCGACACATCCATAACTCGATCACCACATGTCTCCTTCAACCGTCGATGAATTTCAATTGGTTTCACACCACACAAATTCAGAAAACGAATGATTGCACGCTGTTCAAGTAAGGAAAAGGTCGTCATTTTAAGTATTTAAAACAGTTCTCATTCTCGCCGCTGGCGGTAAAATTCCATCTGCCGTATGGTGCTGCCATCTCTGGGACGTATTGACAATGAACGCGGCCTCATTTTAAAACAATGCGCATGTTTCTATCTCCTTCTAGTCCGGAGAAAAAAAATCGGAGGCCTTAGAACTTGAATGCACCTCGTAGAAAGCAAGAGTATGTCTTTGTGGCATCGTTGCCTTCTTGCTTCACACAACTGTACCACACTTAACCTTCCGGGTGTGTGCGTTCCCTGTTAAAGAGTGAACACGGATTGCGCTCTGGTAGGCATGACACTACATTGTGTATTGGTGGACGACGTTCAAACAATTATCAGCACATCTACAACAAGTGGCATATGCTGTCATCGGATCAAAGCCGGCGTCATCTATCACAGTGTACTACATTTTTCCGACAGTGTACTTTTAGAATCAGGAAGAATCACGGAATTTTACTAAATAAAAAATAGTTCCATTTTTTGAGTCTTCGTGGTTCCAAGTCTCCTTAAGCAGTTTTCTATGTCAGCGACATTTTGCTATTGTGGCCCTCAGCCAAGC
The DNA here is from genome assembly GCF_021461385.2 of Schistocerca piceifrons. NCBI lineage: Eukaryota > Metazoa > Arthropoda > Insecta > Orthoptera > Acrididae > Schistocerca > Schistocerca piceifrons. Next base: position 1,196,906,393 of record NC_060138.1, read on the forward strand.
ACGTGGTAGTCACTGTGTCCCTTGTCACCGATGGAATCATAATAAAATGATGGTGTATTAATAATAAGCTGAACCACGCGATCGCTACGGTCGCAGGTTCGAATCCTGCCTCGGGCATGGATGTGTGTGATGTCCTTAGGTTAGTTAGATTTAAGTAGTTCTAGGTTCTAGGGGACTGATGACCTCAGCAGTTAAGTCCCATAGTACTCAGAGCCATGTGAACCATTTGAATAATAACCACAGCGATATACAACTGCCATCAGAAACCTCGTAGAACTTGGACAATGGACCATGCTCCAGTCATGTGCTGGTTACCTTATAGTTCGTTGTTTTGGAGTCTGAACGAATAGTTGCGACGATTTTGTTTCAGCAAGACATCAATGAAAAGTTCGCCTTTTCTTTTTTAACCGCTTTAAACATATTATCTTCTCTGTGCTAGATATCGAGATTAAGACTGCAGATGAAGCATACTTGAGCACAAACGATATCAGGTCCCGCTATCAGCTTCTGTTTTCCAGCATCTGGTGCATGTTTAAGTTCAGTAACATGATACGACTCTACCCGCGGGTGTTTGAGGAAGTGAACGTTTCGTTGTTTCTGAACCCAGCCACAATTATCACTTCCACACCTCGATCATCACTGTCCAAGGCCAAATAAATCTGGACTTTGTATATTCGCGTTAAGGGATTGCTTTTAACATAAACATATTTTATGCAGTGAAAATTAATTGAAAAAAAAAAGAAAGCTCGTAGCAAAAAATGTTCAAATGGGTGTGAAACCTTATGGGACTTAACTGCTAAGGTCATCAGTCCCTACGCTTACACACTACTTAACCTAAATTATCCTAAGGACAAACACACACACCCATGCCCGAGGGAGGACTCGAACCTCCGCCGGGATCAGCCGCATAGTCCATGACTGCAGCGCCTGAGACCGCTCGGCTAATCCCGCGCGGCAGCTCGTAGCACGTGAAGTTGGATTTTTCATTGAAATGATGAAATAGTTCAAATTCAATTGAACCAGTCTAGATGCTATTCAAGTGGAATCACTTCTTTCCTATTTGTTACGGAATGACGTGTAGTAGAAATGATAGAAGGAACTGCAGAAATTCTGGACGTATGGGGTGTCGCATTGTCCTGCTGGAATTGCCCAAGTCTGTGGGAACGCACAATGGACACGAATGCATACAGGTGATCAGACAGCATGCTTACCTGTGTCTCACCTGTCAAAGTCGACTCTAAACGTATCAGGAGTCCCATATCACTCCTACTGCACGCGCCCCGCAACATTATGGAACCTCCACCAGCTTGAACATTCCCCTGCCAACATGCATGGTCCAGGGATTCATGAGGTTGTCTCCACACCCGTACACGCCCATCCGCTCAATACAATTTGAAACGAGACTCGTCCGACCGGGTAACGTGTCATCAACAGTGTCATCAACGGTGTTGACGGGCCCAGGCGAGGCGTAAAACTTTGTGTCGTGCAGTCATCAAAAGTACACGAGTGGGCCGATATCGATGACGTGTCCCATCGCTCGTGCGCCGACTATAACACCATGTTCAAACTCACTTAAATCCAGATAACCTATTGTTACACCAGTTACCGATCTAACAACTGCGACAGACACGTGTTGTTTTATGTAGTCGTTGCCGACCGCAGCGCCGTTTTCTACCTGTTAACGTATCTCTGTATTTGAATACGCATGTCTATACCAGTTTTTTGCTTCACTGTATAAGAATGTCACTAGATTGATTGTCGTTGTTCTCCGTACCGTAACTAAATTTATTTTTTGCTATCATGAGCTATGGCCTGTAGTTATAAGAATGAACCTATGTGCGTTTTGTTGTGTGTCACACATCCCAATTCCTGTCTACGACCTTACATGAGAGTGTGTTGGCATGAAGTTTGGATGCGATGGAATATAGAAAGGTGAGGGTCTAGACCAAGACAGATGTTAGTGGGGTGTGGAAAAGCTAAGCATCTGCATCTACATCTACATGGATACTTTGCAAATCACGTTTAAGTGCCTGGCAGATGGTTCATCGAACAACGTTCACAAATCTCTATTATTCCAATCTCATATAGCATGTGGAAAGGACGAACACCTATATCTTTCCGTACGAGCTCTGATTTCCGTTATTTTATAGTGGTGATCGTTTCTCCCTATGTAGGTCGGCGTCAACAAAATATTTTCGCATTTGGAGGAGAAAGTTGGTGAGTGTAAGTTCGTGAGAAGATTCCGACGCAATGATTTGGGCTGGACATCATTAAAACAAATGATGTCCAGCCCAAATCTTGTATCATTTCAGTGACACTCTCTTCCCTATTTCGCGATTATACAAAACATGCTGCCCTTCTTTGAACTTTATGGAAGCAAAGAGATTGCCTGTCGGGCGTAGGAAAGATCGAGAGTAGTGGGCGTCAGGTGTCAACTAATGGAAAGGCGGCTTGAAGAACGAGATGTTGTCTCCAGAAGTCTCCCATGCTAAGGCAATGTTAGGTGGGGTTGCACGGGGTGCAGTGGCTGCAGTTCCGGAGCTGTTGTTGAGATTGGATAAAATGTTTAAATATGGGTTGTATTATCGTGGAAAGCCTTATTAATACGTCGTTTCGAGTCAGTTTAATCAGGAAAGTGTCACAAAACGATTTAATTGTCACAATTCTGTCGGGTCAAAGTACTTAAAATTGTGGTCCTGAACATTAATTGTGAAAGTTGGCCATCAGCTATGCCGTCTGTTTGTAGAATATCTATGAGTAAAATGTATCCATTTGAGAGAACGTTTCGAGTTATTGCCGGATTAGTAACGTATAATGTGATAAAGATAAATTTTATACCAGTTTTTCTTTGTGATGTGGTTATAAGCACATGTTCGCGCCACTAATGTGAGGGCAGATTAACAGATTAAAACTAGGGGTCAAAGTTTTGCGTGCGGTTAAGCATTTTAAATACTTGCCAAAGAGCACAGAATCCAGGCCATAGTATCAGTTATTTCATAAATATAAGGAATTTTTCTTTGTGACTTTTAATGCATCCACTATTCTCGCCACATGAGGGCGTGGAATCTGTTCTGCACCCACTTGACGTTTCAAAGTGAGCTCAAGCGTGTTAATGTCTGTCAAAAGCGATTCTATGAAGTTTGATGTCGCCTTTCGTGAGAACTTTTGCTCGATTTCAACTTTTTCTTTGAGAGTATGGTTTGATCATGATGCAGATGCTATTTAATTTCCTATAGTTCGATATAGTGTTCATGATTACCATCAGTCACACCTCCGTAATAATTTAGTAATTTTCAGTGAATTACTTCTTTGAATCCTAACGGACCCCATGTGTTTCCGCCATTGTGAGTTCGTTACCCCCCGTCCGTGCACGCAGTTTGTTTCAATCCCTTGGTGTGGAATAGTAACCAGTAGAAGCTAAATTTATCAATTTATCTCAAGTTTTAAATTTCTCGGTAGGCTTTATTTGTCTAGTCCATCCACATCAAGTAGCTTTGCTGAGTAATATCAGATACAGTGACTATTCTGCTAAAGTATAACGTAATTTGCGTACAAAGCCCCTCATTTTTCGCCTTCCTACAGTGCAAACTGGCGCATTTAGTCGAAATGTCTACCATGCGCAAAACCTACCTCATTTCTGCAGGTTTTACGTGCGTTTGTCTAACTGTAATGTTACATGCTGGTACGTCAAACAACACTGAATTTCTTCGATGCCCCTCCCATATATAGAAGTTCCCCTTTTGCGTTTAAGGGACTAAATAACGTAAAATTCATGATTGTTATCATTAGTACAACGTGAAGTTCATAACTACTGTCATTAATCCGAACGTGGTTACCATACTTAGAATCAATGCCATATATGCATAACTTAATGTTGAAAGTAGTGCTTTAGATCAACAAACGTTGATAATTTTAGGGAATCACTTTCGACGGCCATCTAACCAGATGACTACTCCACCTCCTTACTACATGTAGTCTGTATTCAACTCCACTGAAATGGATAATTTGAGATATAAAAGAAAAGATTGCAGAAGGAATGATCAAACTTTGAATGGAACAATATCTAGTAAAATTTCCATTTCGGCCATGATCAGGCAAACGGTTACGCGCCTCTGTACAGAATGTGCTACTTCGTGGCGCAGCTTTAATTTATCCATTGTGTTGATAAGTTCATTAGATGTCATGCTCCATGTGAAGCCTGTAAATATAATTAATATAGGGCTGTTATTGTTAATAGTATCTCTACACCAAGAGCCCCCAGCATCCAATTAGATGTTAAGATGTGAATAGGACGTATTAGATAGCAGGTACGGGATACCACAGATTTAATTTAATGTGCCACACAAGCGGCTGGTAGTGAAATTGCGTGCTGATGGAATATCGTCTCAGTTATGTGACTGGATTTGCGATTTCCTGTTAGAGAGGTCACAGTTCGTAGTAACTGACGGAAAGTCATCGAGTAAAACAGAAGTGATTTCAGGCGTTCCCCAAGATAGTGTTACAGACCCTTTGCTGTTCCTTCTCTATATAAACGATTTGGGAGACATTCTGAGCAGCCGTCTTTGGTTGTTTGCATACGACGCTGTCGTTTATCGACCAATAAAGTCATCAGAAGATCAAAACAAGCTGCAAAACGATTTAGAAGAAATATCTGAATGGTGCAGAAAGTGGCAGTTGACACTAAATAACGAAAAGTGTGAGGTCATTCACATGAATGCTAAAAGGAACTCGTTAAGCTTCGGTTACACGATAAATCAGTCCAATCTAAAAGCCGTTATTTCAAATAAATACCTGGACATTACAATTACGAAAAACTAAAATTGAAAAGAGCACATAGAAAATGTTGTGGGGAAGGCTAACCAGACTGCGTTTTATTGGCAGGACGCTTAGAAAATGTAACAGACCTACTGAGGAGACTGCCTACCCTACGCTTGTCCGTCCTCTTTTAGAATAGTGCAGCGCGGTGTGGGATCCTTACCAGGTAGGACTGACGGAGTACATCGAAAAAGTTCAAAGAAAGGCAGCACGTCTTGCATTATCGCGAAATATGGGAGAGAGTGTCACAGAAATGATGCGGGATTTGGGCTGGAAATCATTGGAAGAAAGGCGTCTTTCGTTGCGACGGAATCTTCTCACAAAACTACAATCACCAACTTTCTTCTCCGAATGCGAAAATACTTTGTTGACACCGACCTACATAGGGCGGAACGATCACCACGATAAAATAAGGGAAATCAGAGCTCGTACGGAAAAATATAGGTGTTCATTTTTTCCGCGCGCTATACGAAATTTGAATAATTGAGAATTGTGAAGGTGGTTCGATGAACCCTCTGCCAGGCACTTAAATGTGATTTGCAGAGTATCCATGTAGGTGTAGATGTAGATGTAACTGTCTTGAGCTATAGTTACTACCCCCACCGACTGTAAGCGTACAAATTTGCCGTCCCTTTCTTTGATCAACATTATCACTTCATTGATACAAGTTGGTATTACTTCCAGACATAGGCTGGTGGCGAATTAAATAAGTTTAGTTTTCAGCAACTTGCTTTCCGCTCAGTCCATGTGTTAAGGATGCCGAAAGGATATAACGAATCTACTAACAAGGGAACCTCCCCATCGCATCCCCCTCAGATTTAGTTATAAGTTGGCACTGTGGATAGGCCTTGAAAAACTGAACAAAGAGCAATCGAGAAAACAGGAAGAAGTTGTGTGGAACTACGAAAAAAAATAAGCAAAATATACAAGCTGAGTAGTCCATGCGCAACATATGCAACATCAAGGATAATGAGAGTTGAGGAGCGCCGTGGTCCCGAGGTTAGCGTGGGCAGCTGCGGAGCGAGAGGTCCTTGATTCAAGTCTTCCCTCGAGGTGAATAGTTTAATTTTTTATTTTCATCACTTTTTTTGGAGTGAATATCACATCCACAAGAAAATCTAGATCGGGCAAGGCAGAAGAATCCTTTTACCCATTCGCCAAGTGTACAAGTTAGGTGGGTCGACAACATATTCCTGTCATGTGGCGCACATGCCGTCACCAGTGTCGTATAGAATATATCAGACGTGTTTTCCTGTGGAGGAATCGGTTGACCTATGACCTTGCGATCAAATGTTTTCGGTTCCCATTGGAGAGGCACGTCCTTTCGTCTACTAATAGCACGGTTTTGCGGTGCGGTCGCAACACACAGACTAAACTTATTACAGTGAACAGAGACATCAATGAACGAACGGACAGATCATAACTTTGCGAAAATAGAAAAAGTAAACTTTTCACTCTAGGGAATACTTGAACCAAGGACCTCTTGTTCCGCAGCTGCTTACGCTACCCACGGGACCGCGGCGCTCCTGAGCTCTCACTATACTTGATGTTGCCTATCTTGCACATGGACTATTTTGCTTATTTTTTTCATAGTTCCAAACAACTTCTTCCTGTTTTCTCGATTGATCTGTGTTCAGTTTTTCAAGGCCTATCCACTGTGCCAACTTATAACTAAATCTGAGGGGGGTGCGATGGGGAGGTTCCCTTGTAAGTAGTACGCAAGAAACCAACGAATGAACTAAGCAGATCACAGCTGACCATTTTGAGTTCATATGTACAGCCCAACCGTATTAGTCACGAGCCTCTAATGGTCCTAAGAGAAACTGAGGCTACAGAATGAAGCAAACTTCAACAGGTACATTCGCGTTGTCCTAGCAACAGTTTCGAGACTTATTGTTAGTACAGGAGAAGAGAGAATCACAGCAGGGAAACGGTTGAGCTGGTGAGGTTAACGGGCAGTCAGCTGAGATGGGCCGCATGCCTGTCTGAAATTCCACACGCCCTTGTCGCAGCCGCCGCCGCCACGGCGATCAATTGACAGCGCGGTACGTAACTGCGGGCTGTTACAGCCGCAGCACGACTAACCACGCCCAGAGCCGGCTAGCATTCTCCCTCACCGCTCTGGCAAGAAAATCATCAGCGGGCGGTGTTAAGGGTCTACTTTATCGTTGATGATAGTTCGTATATTCTGAACACGTCTTGGGTGGGTCGGTCGAACTGAAACAGTATTGCTCTCCAGTGAGAAGAAATGAGGAATAATTTTAAATATGAAACTTCCTGGCAGATTGAAACTGTGTGCCGGACCGAGACTCGAACTCGGGACCTTTGCCTTTCGCGGGCAAGTGCTCTACCAACTGAGCTACCCAAGCACGACTCACGCCCCGTCCTCACAGATTTACTACTGCCAGTACCTCGTCTCCTACCTTCCAAACTTTACAGAAGCTCTCCTGCGAACCATACAGACCTAGCACTCCTGAAAGAAAGGAGAGCTTCTGTAAAGTTTGGAAGGTAGGAGACGAGGTACTGGGAGTAGTAAATCTGTGGGGAGGAGGCGTGAGTCGTGCTTGGGTAGCTCAGTTGGTAGAGTACTTGCCCGCGAAAGGCAAAGGTCCCGAGTTCGAGTCTCGGTCCGGCACACAGTTTTAATCTGCCAGGAAGTTTAATATCAGCGCGCACTCCGCTGCAGAGTGAAAATCTCATTCTGGAATTTTAAATATGATCACAGTGCTCTGTTCTTGAAGGATTGCTTTTCTTGACGTATTGGTGAGCACCAAAAATGCAACCCCTCGAAGGTGGCGTTCAACAGACATCAAATTCGTACGAGGTGTACTACATGCCAATACAGTAAAACTTGATCGAAGAAGAACATTTTTAATTTGGAAATCTGCCCGAACCGTAGAAGTATCTCAGTCTAGAGTGGTCTTTAAGAAGTGACAGTAATCCGTCGCACTTTAGTTAAAAAATGGTTCAAATGGCTCTCAGCACAATGGGACTTAGCATCTGAGGTCATCAGTCCCCTAGAACTTTTTTTTTTCTTTTGGTCATCAGTCTACTGACTGGTTTGATGCGGCCCGCCACGAATTCCTTTCCTGTGGTAACCTCTTCATCTCAGAGTAGCACTTGCAACCTACGTCCTCAATTAATTGCTTGACGTATTCCAATCTCTGTCTTCCTCTACAGTTTTTGCCCTCTACAGTCCCTCTAGTACCATGGAAGTTATTCCCTCATGTCTTAGCAGATATCCTATCATCCTGTCCCTTCTCCTTATCAGCGTTTTCCACATACTCCTTTCCTCTCCGATTCTGCGTAGAACCTCCTCATTCCTTACCTTATCAGTCCACCTAATTTTCAACATTCGTCTATAGCACCACGTATCAAATGCTTCTATTCTCTTCTGTTCCGGTTTTCCCACTGTCCATGTTTCACTACCATACAATGCTGTACTCTAGACGTACATCCTCAGAAATTTCTTCCTCAAATTAAGGCCGGTATTTGATATTAGTAGACTTCTCTTGGCCAGAAGTGCCTTTTTTGCCATAGCGAGTCTGATTTTGATGTCCTCCTTGCTCCGTCCGTCATTGGTTATTTTACTGCCTAGGTAGCAGAATTCCTTAACTTCATTGACTTCGTGACCATCAATCCTGATGTTAAGTTTCTCGCTGTTCTCATTTCTACTACTTCTCATTACCCTCGTCTTTCTCCGATTTACTCTCAAACCATACTGTGTGCTCATTAGACTGTTCATTCCTTTCAGCAGATCATTTAATTCTTCTTCCCTTTCACTCAGGATAGCAATGTCATCAGCGAATCGTGTCATTGATATCCTTTCACCTTGTATTTTAATTCCACTCCCGAACCTTTCTTTTATTTCCATCATTGCTTCCTCGATGTACAGATTGAAGAGTAGGGGCGAAAGGCTACAGCCTTGTCTTACACCCTTCTCAATACGAGCACTTCGTTCTTGATCGTCCACTCTTATTATTCCATCTTGGTTGTTGTACATATTGTATATGACCCGTCTCTCCCTATAGCTTACCCCTACTTTTTTCAGAATCTCGAACAGCTTGCACCATTTTATATTGTCGAACGCTTTTTCCAGGTCGACAAATCCTATGAAAGTGTCTTGATTTTTCTTTAGCCTTGCTTCCATTATTAGCCGTAACATCAGAATTGCCTCTCTCGTCCCTTTACTTTTCCTAAAGCCAAACTGATCGTCACCTAGCGCATTCTCAATTTTCTTTTCCATTCTTCTGTATATTATTCTTGTAAGCAGCTTCGATGCATGAGCTGTTAAGCTGATTGTGCGATAATTCTCGCACTTGTCAGCTTTGCCGTCTTCGGAATTGTGTGGATGATGCTTTTCCGAAAGTCAGATGGTATATCGCCAGACTCATATATCTACACACCAACGTGAATAGTCGTTTTGTTGCCACTTCCCCCAATGATTTTAGAAATTCTAATGGAATGTTATCTATACCTTCTGCCTTATTTGACCGTAAGTCCTCCAAAGCTCTTATAAATTCCGATTCTAATACTGGATCCCCTATCTCTTCTAAATCGACTCCTGTTTCTTCTTCTCACATCAGACAAATCTTCACCCTCATAGAGGCTTTCAATGTATTCTTTCCACCTATCTGCTCTCTCCTCTGCATTTAACAGTGGAATTCCCGTTGCACTCTTAATGTTACCACCGTTGCTTTTAATGTCACCAAAGGTTGTTTTGACTTTCCTGTGTGCTGAGTCTGTCCTTCCGACATTCATATCTTTTTCGATGTCTTCACATTTTTCCTGTAGCCATGTCGTCTTAGCTTCCCTGCACTTCCTATTTATTTCATTCCTCAGCGACTTGTATTTCTGTATTCCTGATTTTCCCGGAACATGTTTGTACTTCCTCCTTTCATCAATCAACTGAAGTATTTCTTCTGTTGCCCATGGTTTCTTCGCAGCTACCTTCTTTGTACCTATGTTTTCCTTCCCAACTTCTGTGATGGCCCTTTTTAGAGATGTCCATTCCTCTTCAACTGTACTGCCTACTGCGCTATTCCTTATTGCTGTATCTATAGCGTTAGAGAACTTCAAACGTCTCTCGTCATTCCTTAGTACTTCCGTATCCCACTTTGCGTATTGATTCTTCCTGACTAATGTCTTGAACTTCAGCCTACTCTTCATCACTACTATATTGTGATCTGAGTCTATATCTGCTCCTGGGTACGCCTTACAATCCAGTATCTGATTTCGGAAACTCTGTCTGACCATGATGTAATCTAATTGAAATCTTCCCGTATCTCCCGGCCTTTTCCAAGTATACCTCCTCCTCTTGTGATTCTTGAACAGGGTATTCGCTATTACAAGCTGAAACTTGTTACAGAACTCAATTAGTCTTTCTCCTCTTTCATTCCTTGTCCCAAGCCCATATTCTCCTGTAACCTTTTCTTTTACTCCTTCCCCAACAACTGCATTCCAGTCGCCCATGACTATTAGATTTTCGTCCCCCTTACATACTGCTTTACCCTTTCAATATCCTCATACACTTTCTCTATCTGTTCATCTTCAGCTTGCGACGTCGGCATGTGTACCTGAACTATCGTTGTCGGTGTTGGTCGATTCTGATTAGAACAACCCGGTCACTGAACTGTTCACAGTAACACACCCTCTGCCTACCTTCCTATTCATAACGAATCCTACACCTGTTATACCATTTTCTGCTGCTGTTGATATTACCCGATACTCATCTGACCAGAAATCCTTGTCTTCCTTCCACTTCACTTCACTGACCCCTACTATATCTAGACTGAGCCTTTGCATTTCCCTTTTCAGATTTTCGAGTTTCCCTACCACGTTCAAGCTTCTGACATTCCACGCCCTGACTCGTAGAACGTTATCCTTTCGTTGATTATTCAATCTTTTTCTCATGGTAACCTCCCCCTTGGCAGTCCCCTCCCGGAGATCCGAATGGGGGACTATTCCGGAATCTTTTCCCAATGGAGAGATCATCATGACCCTTTTTCAAATACAGGCCACATATCCTGTGGATACACGTTACGTGTCTTTAATGCAGTGGTTTCATTGCCTTCTGCATCCTCATGTCGTTGATCATTGCTGATTCTTCCGCCTTTAGGGGCAATTTCCCACACCTAGGACAAGAGAGTGCCCTGAACCTCTATCCGCTCCTTCGCCCTCTTTGACAAGGCCGTTGGCAGAATGAGGCTGACTTCTTATGCCGGAAGTCTTCGGCCGCCAATGCTGATTATTCATCAAAATTTAGGCAGTGGCGGGGATCGAACCCGCGACCGAAGACGTTTTGATTATGAATCAAAGACGCTACCCCTTTTTTTTTTAATCTCATTTTGTTCGCTTTTGATCGTTGCATCTGCTCAGGGCGAACGTCGTAAAACATCCATTAAAGTTCGTTGTTAATCGAGTAACTCAATTTTTTTATTACAGAGAGCACGTAAACCTCTGACCGAACACGCTGAGCTACCGTGCCGACATCCCCTAGACCACGTGTACAGAACTTAGAACTACTTAAACCTAACTAACATAAAGACATCACACACATCCATGCCCGAGGCAGTATTCGAACCTGCGACCGTAGCAGCAGCTGGTTCCGGACTGAAGCGCCTAGAACCGCTCGGCCACAATGGCCGGCCGCGCTTTAGTTCATCACGCTTCTATTTACATCTGAAAACCCCATACCACAAAGATGAAAAAGTTGTAACTGCATTAGAAATACACAAAATACCGTAAGGGCTTACTATGAACATTCTCGAAGAACTGGAAATATATATTCCTGCAAGGAAATATCTACACGAAATTCTAAATGATCAGATTCCAAACATAAATACTACCTCGAAAACTTAACTGACATAATGGAATACGAAAAGGGATAGTCATATGATTAAAAAAAAATACACAGATCATTGATGAAATATAAAATAAGTTTAACGAAATATAACATCACCTATGGTAGGCTGCATATAAATTGTAAACGTATATCATCGTAGTAAAGAAGTGTCAGAATACAGAACTGTCAAAATACCTTCCAAAAACGTATTTTTACGTTTCATAACTAAACTAAACTTCACCCCAACAGGCCATGAAGGCGAAGAGGACACGAAATTCTAAATGAACACACAGATTCCAAACACAAATACTGTCTCGAAAACTTTGTTGACGTAATGGAATACGAAAAGAGATAGGGGTTCAAATGGCTCTGAGCACTATGGGACTTGAAAATCTGAGGTCATCAGTTCCCTAGAACTCAGAACTACTTAAACCTAACTAACCTAAAGACATCACACACATCCATGCCCGAGGCAGGATTCGAACCTGCGACCGTAGCGGTCGCGCGGTTCCAGACTGAAGCGCAAAGAACCGGGATGGGATAGTCATATGATAAAAAAATACTCTGATCATAGATGAAATATAAAGGAAAATAACTTTAACAAAATGTAACATCATCTCTGGTAGACTGCATATAAATTGTAAACGTATATCATCGTAGTAAAGAAGTGTCAGATTACAGAACTTTCAAAATACCTTCCAAAAACGTATTTTTACGTTTCATAACTAAACTAAAGTTCACTCCATCAGGCCACGAAGGCCTGATGGAGGAGCATTTGGTCAGGACACCGCTCTCCCCGAAGTATGTCAATTTCCGTGACCGGAGCCTCTACTTCTCGATCAAGTAGCTCCTCAGTTTGCCTCACAAGGGCTGAGTGCATCCCACTTACCAGCAGCGCTAAGTAGACCGGATGGTCACCCATCCAAGTACTAGCCCAGCCCGACAGCGCTTAAATTCGGTGATCTTACGGAAACCGGTGTTACCACTGCGGCAAGGCCGTTGCCTACGTCTCATAACACAAGAAAATATTATACATACCGAAATGTGGCAGAGAACATTTACTATAGGTCGAACATGGTAGTCACTCCCAACTAGACTTAAGTACCAATGCAAATGTGAACATAGAAAAGCAGCGATTTATGTGTAGGTAGTCTTATCAATGTTATTTTCGCGGGTCACTTGATAATGTCAGTAACCCGAAAAAGGCCTGTCGTGTAAAATACTAATAAGATTCTACCTTACTGCAGTTAGTTTTGGAGCTTTCATTTTCATCATATGTTATACTGATGCATGTTATGCTGCAGGCCAGACGGTATGTAAAGAATTTTTTTTTTTTTTTTTTTTTTTTTTTATGTTATCATAAGTTTGGTGGCATAATGTGCACAGGTCATTATATCTCGCTTTGTTTGTACTTTGTACTTTGAGGGAGCGTTTTTGATAGAACGGTAATGGTTTTTACCTTTAATATTACGAGCCGTATTATACAGGATGAGTCACTAACTATTGCCACCTAGAATAACTCCAAAAGTATGAGCTGAAAAGTTTGTGGGACAAATGTTGCTAGATGGAGTCGCGTCAGAGATATGAAGGTCAACTTTGTTTGTTTAAAATGGGATGCTATAGTTTGGTACTTATTATGAGACAGAGGCTATCGACACGAATCCAATGATGTGTGACAGAAAGATCTTTGAAGGTCAACGAAGGTCAAAAAGGTGGCATGTACGTCCATTTACAGAAGGTGTTTGAATTGATGACCATTGGTATAAATGCAGTGCTGCAATCTTCTTATCATGGCTTGAGTGATATTATTTATCACATCGGCACTTATGTAAGCACATGTTCTGACAGTTCTCTCTCATATATCGTACAAATAGTAAATATTCGCCGAATACGGCGTATCCATTTAACGTGCCATTGACATGTAAACATCATTCGACGATTTCGCAATACAACACTAATAGGAACGGTAAGACTAGTATCGTCGAATCAAGCGAATGTGAATGATGTATTCCTTCAAAAAACAAGTCGATATGCTTCTCGTTTACGGAGAATGCCAACGGATTGCAGTGAGGGCTAGACTTATACACTGAAAGATATCCTCAACGTACTCACCACCCCACAATTACATTTAAATATGTCTAAGATAAATTGAGAACAAATGGATCTTTATCTCATCGGAAACACATTCGGCAAAGGAAAGTTACTAACGGGGAAACGGAAATTGGTACTCTTGCCATTGTGGTTCGAGATCCTTGTGTTATTTCGCGTCAAATCGCAAGGGAATCTGGCATGAGCCAGAGTAGTGTTGTTCGTGTTCTGCATTGCCATCAGTATCATCCTTACCATATCAGTCTCCACCCAGAATTAACTGGTACGGATCGTATGCGCCGCACTGAATTTTTCCGAGGGGCTGAACTTCAAAATCGTTCAAATTGCTCTGAGCACTATGGGACCTTAGAAGTTAAGGTCATCAGTCCCCTAGAACTTAAAACTACTAAAACCTAAGTAACCTAAGGACATCACAAACATCCATGCCCGAGGCAGGATTCGAACCTGCGACCGTAGCAGTCGCGCGGTTCCAGACAGTAACGCCTAGAACCGCTCGGCCACCGCGGCCGGCTGGCTGAACTTCTAATTCAGAGGGATGACACGTTTATTAATTTGATTTTATATACTTACGAGGCTACATTCACGAACCATGGAAATGTTAATTTGCATAACATGCATTATTGGGCAACTGAAAATCCATGTTGGCTGACGCAAGTTGCACACCAGCAACCGTGGTCGGTGAATCATGGAGGACAGAATTATAGGCCCCTATTTCCCTACTTCCGTCGTCGCAGACGTGTACGAGAACCATCACTCCACACGGGACGCAACACATACGGTGATATTCCTAATTGATTCGGTTAAATTAGGGCTATAAAGTTAAACAGCCGCGATTTTATTTCCACTGTGGTTGCACACCATTGTAGATCATTTTTGAAAGTAGACTCTTCTAGTGTTTGGTACGTAGATGTCAGTCGTCTCGCATTATTTATACTAGATCGCGTAGCCGTAAAAAGGGGCAGATTTGGGCAATTAACCAATCGTGTTGGTAAGGAAATTCGTTTGTATCTATTGATGTCCATTGTACATTGATATATAAACAGTTGTAATATAAAGGGGTTTTAGCCGGCCGCTGTGGCCGAGTGGTTCTAGGCGCTTCAGTCCGGAACAGCGCTGCTGGTAGAATCGCAGGTTCCAATCCTGCCTCGGGAATGGATGTGTGTGATATCCTTATGTTAGTTAGCCCGCATCTCGTGGTCGTGCGGTAGCGTTCTCGCTTCCCACGCCCGGGTTCCCGGGTTCGATTCCCGGCGGGGTCAGGGATTTTCTCTGCCTCGTGATGGCTGGGTGTTGTGTGCTGTCCTTAGGTTAGTTAGGTTTAAGTAGTTCTAAGTTCTAGGGGACTTATGACCACAGCAGTTGAGTCCCATAGTGCTCAGAGCCCAGCCTTATGTTAGTTAGGTTTAAGTAGTTCTAAGTCTAGGGGACTGATGACCTCAGATGTTAAGTCCCATAGTGCTTAGAGCCATTTGAACCATTTGAAAGGGGTTTTAATCTACAATAAATGTATAGGCAGAAACAGCATTTATCATTTTATAGTTACGTTCCCTTAATCATTCATGTTGTAATTCATATGTTAAAGAGCAAGAAGGAGGAGAAATTATCATTAAGAAATCGCTCTGAACACTATGGGACTTAACTTCTGAGGTCATCAGTCGCCTAGAACTTAGAACTACTTAAACCTAACTAACCTAAGGACATCACACACATCCACGCCCGAGGCAGGATTCGAACCATCGACCGTAGCGGTCGCGCAGCTCCAGACTGTAGCGCCTAGAACCGCTCGGCAACTTCGGCCGGCCATCATTAAGAGATCCTAAGATCTGCTTCAAGGGGTAGTCAGACAGGGCCAAATCTTCATTTTAGCGTTCATTATCTTCCGTTGTGCACATTCATTTTACAGTCGCCAGGAGTAGCACCTTGGAACTTGAAGTAAAACAGGAGGAGAGAAGGCAGTCATTTTTGTAGTAGACATACGTTTCCCAACTCGTTTCGAATGGGTTTCGGAAGCAACAGCTTTATTACCGAAATGTTAGGCTTACGATCAAACGCTCGCTGTAGTTTAACTGATCACAGTACAGGGATTTTAAAGACACACGAACCGAAACGAAGAAACAATGCTGTGAAAGCTAGGTATATCTGCTGATTGTCTTCCGAAGGGCGCGAGTTCCCATTCATTTGCAGCTTGCACGTGCCAATGGAGCTGAATAAATTACAGCTATTTCGATTTCGCGACATAATTTATCACCGGAGTGCAGCCGTTCCGTGCGGAATTATAGCGCCGGCAGTTTAAAATGAGGCGTTATTTATCGGCTGCGGACACATCGGCGCTGTGTGCTGCCATCTGGTTGGCGGTGGCGAACGCTCCGGACGCGTTCCGGCTATCTGGCAGAAACAAAAGAACGGCGCACTCACTAAATCTGCTCGTAATATGGCCGCGTAGCGCGCGCGCCCACACAGCCGCGGGACACGGCGGACTAATTTTGCTGCGGCAGGCGAATTCGCTGCTGCATTTATTCGAAAAAAAGCGAAAGGCATATTTTCAGCGCTCCCTGTGCGTGGTCATCGCCACATTTAACAAATGGCTCGCCGTTCGGAGCCAGTCTGCGAACCGGTTCTTGTACGCTGTGTAGCAGGGGCTGGTGAATAATGCGTTGTGTGTCGCCTTCAAAATAATTTGCTTCCTGTCAGTGATCATTAGCTCGTGTGTTTTAGCAGAGCTACAACTCTTAGAAACTGTTATATATCGTCGAAGGGAGGTGAAGAATAACAGCCGTTATATACTCACACTGCGGCACACCCTACTCAGCAAATAAACAATACACGAGTACAAGCTACAGACAATAATTATCTAACGGACGACATTGCTTCTTTCACCCTTACTACCGTGTTACCATCTATAATATATCCTTCTCACTCCACTAACCACTAATGTACTCCAGAGTAACACTTCATCCTGAATCAAAGTAGGCTATCCGCTCACTTTAGCCATGCAGGAAATAGGCTCGTACTGAAGTTATCAATCATCTTACGAGGGTGAGTCAAATGAAAACCTTACATTTGTAACAACAAATCGAAATTTCGCGCCCTTATCCTGTAAGTTGGTAAGCGTGCTACAAACAGCGTACAGAATGGCCTGTGGGTGGCAGCATAGTGCAGGTGCACACGTACCGTCGCAGTATCAGTATAAAGCTGGCAGCCCCACTTGCGACTTGCACCAGGGAAGAACATCGTTCTGTTATTCGGTTTTTGCGTAGTGAAGGTGTGAAATCTATTGACATTCATCAAGGAATGAAAGTACAGTACGGTGATGCATGTTTGTCACGGCAGCAAGTCTACGAATGGAATAGGAAGTTGGCAAATGGTGTGACTTCAGTGGAAGGTGCGCCTCGTCCAGGTCAGGCACGACGAGTTGTGACTCCACAGAACATTGCAGCAGTTGAAGCCATAGTGAAGGCAAACCGCCGAGTGACACGGAATGACACTGCAGCATGTTTACAGATTAGTCATGGGTCAGCACACCACATTGTGCGTGATGTGCTACATTTTCACAAAGTGTCTGCAAGATGGCTGCCACGGCAGCTGACTCCTGAAATGAGAGAACGACGTGTTGAGGCTTGTGAAGAACTTGAACGAGAAGGTGATGGCTTCCTTGCAAGAATCGTTACTGGGGACGAAACCTGGGTTCACTGCCACCAACCGGAAACGAAGAGGGCGAGCAAGGAATGACGCCATTCCTCATCACCAAAACCAAAGAAGTTTCGAACAGAACCATCAGCAGGGAAAGTTATGCCGACTCTCTTTTGGGACGAAAAAGGAGTCATTTTGGACCATTACATGCGTAGAGGGATCACTGTCACCACTGCATCATACACAGTCCTAAAAAATCATCTGCGGCCTGCAATCAAATCGAATCGACGTGGATTGCTGTCAGCAGGTGTCCTTTTGCAACATGACACTGCAAGGCCCCACACTGCCCCTAAAACAGTTGCAACAATCACAGACCGGCATTTTGAGTGTCTTCCTCATCCACAATACTCACCAGACCTTGCCCCAAGTGATTTCCATATGTTTGGGCCACTCAAAGACCCAATGGGAGGAAAGAAGTTCCGTTCTGATGAAGAGGTACGCCACGCGGTGCATGAGTGGTTGCGCGGACTACCAAAAGAATTTTTTTCTAAAGGAAATTATGCACTTCGTAAGCGCTGGAGGACTTGCATTGAGCACGGAGGAGATTATGTTGAAAAGTGATACAGCATTGTACCACTTCTGCACAGTAAATAATATTTAAAAAAATATTTAACGTTTTTATTTGACTCACCCTCGTACATCTACAAAACGTGTCACGAGATTCTATACCCCCAAAACTCTTCAGATCTCAAAAATTTTTACGACATCCTTTAAAATCGTATAAAACTTCCTCCCCTCTCCTTTCCCCATATAAGACACCTTCACGTTTTCACTATGCTGGCCGGATTAACTAGTGGAAAGTACTTCACATTTCAGTGGTCACAAACGAACAGTGAAACTTACATTGGCATCACATAAGTGACAAAATTATCACCAGAAATGTCAGGCTTTTAGGTCTGATATGTATGCCTTGTAGTGGCATGCTTTGACAAACCTAGGTTGGGCACCAAGTTGCAGGATGGTTATAATTAAACTTCTGCTACTTGACATGCCCCCCCCCCCCCTTAAAAAACTAGTGATCGTAGGACAACGAAACGTTGTGGAAACATTTGGAAGACGATGTGGAAGAGAAATAACGGATAAACCATTCAATGAAACACAATTTAATTTCCACGTAAGTGGATAACGTTTGTTAATTTCGCACAATGATAACTTCCCAGTTATAAACGTTGCACAATGTGGCGAACACCTGCATCCATGAAAGCCTGGAACTACACTAGAGATACGATTTCACACCTGTTCGAAGCACTTTCTGAACGCTGGACCATGGGATGTTCAATAGTCGTGATGCAGTTCGTGCACTGCTTGAAAGTCGCACATTGCATCCAGCATTCTCAGCCATGGCAACAGATACTTCTTGAACAATTCGTGGCGCAAATGGCCGTCGGCCTCTCTCAGGAGCGAGTTTTTCTTTTTTTTTTCCTTTATTGAGTTTCGATTTCCCCCGATGGAGGCGGGATGGCAGCAACTTAGGTTGGTTGGTTGGTTGGTTGGTTAGGGGAAGGAGACCAGACAGCGTGGTCATCGGTCTCATCGGATTAGGGAAGGATGGGGAAGGAAGTCGGCCGTGCCCTTTCAGAGGAACCATCCCGGCATTGGCCTGGAGTGATTTAGGGAAATCACGGAAAACCTAAATCAGGATGGCTGGACACGGGATTGAACTGTCGTCCTCCCGAATGTGAGTCCAGTGTCTAACCACTGCGCCACCTCGCTCGGTGGCAGCAACTTAGTACGCCGCTCTTCAGCTTACAGAATTTGTTTTAAAACATGAAGATAATAAATAATAAAAGCAGGTGACTAAATTGGTGACTGAAATGGTAAAATGGCGGAAAATTGTGGAACTTAAAACATAAAACAAAGAGTTGGTGGTGCTAATAAAATACACAGGAAGCAGAGGGGTAAAATAAGACAGACAATTAAAAAACATGGCTACAGTCTGGTATCTGTAGAACACTCACTTGAACACTGCATTAAAATGTTGGCACAAATATGACACACCACAGCCGAGAGCAGATGGGGGGAACCTGGACAGATGATGGGAAAGAAAAGGGGGGGAAGGAAAGGAAAAACGAAGTGGGGGGAGGATCCAACGGAAGATGAGGACTCACAAGAGGGGGGGTGGTTGGGCAGATGCGAGAGGGAATGGGGAAAGGCAAAGGAGGGAAAGCAAAAGGACTCTGGGGGTGGAGGGAGGTAGAGAGAGGGTAGGTGGGGAAAAAACAGGATGGAAGGGGGGGAAGAGGGAGCCTGGGGAAAGGAGAGAAGAAAGGAGGGGGAGATGAGGATCAGAGTTGATAGGAGGGAAAATGGAGGGAGAGAGAGAGAGGTCATCATCTGCGAGGGGGAGCTGATGGAAGCCACCTTGGGAAAGGAGATAAAGGGTGTCGAGGTGGGGGGTAGGGGGGACACAACAGTGATGGCGCAGCAGAGGGTGGGGGTAGGAGAGGAGAGGAGCAACCAGGGGATGAGGAGGATCAAGGTGACATGAGATGTAGAGTATGCTGATATGTTCGAGGAATAGGAGCAGATGCTGGAAAGGAATCAGGTCATAGAGGATCCACATGAGGGACAGGAAGCATATACGGAAGGCGAGGCAGAGTGCATGGCACTCGAGGATCTGGAGGGACTTACATAATTGGGGGGGAGAGGGTGGATATCTAGGCAGGATTGGCATAACAGAGGATGGGATGGATTAAGGATTTGTAGGTGTGGAGGATGATAGAGGAGTTCAACCCCCATGTCCAGCCAGAGAGGAGTCTGAGGAGTCAGAGGCAGTTGTGGGCTTTGGATTGGATGGAGCAGAGGTGAGGGATTCAGGTGAGGTGACGGTCAATAGTGAGGCCAAGGTAGGTGAGAGGTAGACAGGACGGGCGCAGATGGTAAGGGAGAACTCCAGGAGCCAGAAGGAACGAGTGGTAGGACCTACGATGATTGCCTGGGTCTTGGAAGGATTGATTATCAGGAGCCACTGGTTACACCATGCGGCCAAAAGGTCAAGGTGATTCTGGGGAAGGCCTTGGGGCCGTTGGAGGGTAGGAGCGAGGGCAAGGAATGCGGTGTCATCGGCATACTGTGGGAGGTATACTGGAGGGGGGGGGGAGGGTTGGAGCATGTGTGCTGTGTACAGGAGGTAGAGGAGAGGGGAGAGGACAGAGCCCTGGGGCACACCTGCAGAGGTGTAGAAGGTGCGGGAATCGACGTTATGGATGGCAGGAGCGATTCTCAGGTCGCCAGTTACTTCCAACCTCAGAGTCACTTTTGCGACAATGGTGCGGAAAGAGAACCTCTCGGGATTCCTTTAATGCGTTGACGTTTCCGAAGAGCAGCAGGAGTATTGCTGTTGTTCTGATAAAACAGCTTTACGAGTAAAGCAATGCTTGTCTTTTCCAGACCCATACTGACTGCTTGCAATTGTAATGCACACCGATGTTTGTGATTCAACCCAACTTCTTCGTATCAGTACCGGCGCCTGGCGGCAAGTCACAACACTAACGCTACTGACAATTAATATCCTGAAACGAACAGTTTTAAATTCATTCCCATGACGTTGAGTACCCACATGGTAAATACTCTCCCGTTTACACCGACTGCAGTAGCGGAAGTTAATTAATTATAACCACCATACATGTTGTGGCTACTTTTGTGGCGTCAGTTATGTAGTGACACTGAAGTTTAATCAGCCGTTTTAATTATGTTTGGGTGCCAGAATGCTATAGGTAAACCAACAACGATCGAATGCGTAGAGCTTGGAACATATTTCACGAAGGGTTAGCGGTTAGTAGGAAACCGCTTACCCTATCGACAATGATCAACTTCACCGTGTGAAACAGATTTTGTACAGAATTAGCAGCTAATAGGAAACCACATACCTTAAACCAAACAAGCGCGTTATTAACTCGATTTTAAATTACCTGTAACAGTGCCTGACGTGTTCAGAAGATGAACTGTAGCTTAATTAGCCATTGCGGGCCTCTGAATGCGCGACTAATTTTGGAATGTGCGTAAAGCTGCTAATTCAAGTGCATTCCATATCGTGGGAGGTATATAACTTGATGGGATAATGATTGCATGCATTACAAATGTCCGTTGGGTAGGTAAATGGTTTATTTCTGAACGACAGTGTGTAAATAGCCGATGAAAGATCGTGATAGGCTTTAACTACACCTTACTGCAAAAAGTTACACTATCTACTGATGTAATGAGACGAGGAATGCCAGACGTCTGCGACCATTCTTAGCTCCAGAAGGCAGTAGGATTTCGAACGTGTCGAGAAAGAATCGGTAGCTAACAAAGATTTTACGGCTCCCTCATCGAAAGACGTTTTCGACCTGTTTATGACCGTCTTCTTAAAAGCAAGCCTTCCACAAAGTAAAGGAATCACTTGCCAATGGCCTTTTTGTAGACTACTTATTCTGGAAGTTATAAAACACTTATCATTATCCACCTGCAGTAAAGCTCAGGATGTGTCGCCTAGCTTCGATATGAAAAGATACAAAGGGCAGTTTGGTAGTTCGCTGGGTACAGCAGTTTTTCCAACCTGTGGTTTGCTAGAAGATGCGATTAATATTCCATCCTACTTCATGGATTTTTCATAATACTGCCGAAAAAATTCAAACACCATACGTAAAAAAAATGAAGACGATTACATGGCGTTTTCACTGCTGAAACTTTTACTGTGCACCAAAATTTTTACTCCCACATACTTCCATTAAAAAGGAATTTATTTACCTCTGAGTGTTTGCTCGGTACGAAATCATCCCTCTTGATCACGGATATCGACTTCGTATACATATCTTTATCGCCTGGGAGTTTAACAAATATAGCACTGCCGAAAAAATTCAAACACCATACGTAAAAGACGAAGGAGGTGTACTGTGTTTTCACTGCTGATACTTTTACTGTGAACCAAAATTTTTACTCCCACATACTTTCATTAAAAAGGAATTTATTTACCGGTTGAAACGTCCCCTTTCAACAATTATACATGACTGCCCTTAAACTGACACACAATATTTTTAGCGCAACGCAATCTGACTTTCAGTAATCCCTACAAAAAAAAATGGCCCTGACTAACATTAACCTATGCGTTTCACAAATCGCTTACCTCACAAAAATCTTGGTTACTCGAACTACTGCAATACAGCGAGCGCCACTACTGCCAGCTAAATAAAAGATTCAAACTACGGAAGGCACTAACTACTGATAGGCATAGTTAGCAAACGAAAGATTTTGATAGAGAACAAATGATGTATTTACCTTAATAGTCTTAATATATATAGCAGTTCATGACATCCAGTCTTACAAATTTCAAAACTCCGCCATCTCTCTCCCCACATCCACTACTGCTGGCGGCTCACCTCCAACTGCGCAACGCTACGCGCTATTCACATCCAGCTGCCCAACACTACAATGGCAGACAACAATGCAAACTAGCCACAGACTGCACACAGCACAGCCAGTGATTTTCGTACAGAGCGCTACGTAACGTTGCCAATAAGAAAACATAAACAGCCTACTTACTCGGTGAATGTTTGATCGGTACGAAATCTTACCTCTGATCACGGATATCGACTTCGTACGCATATCTTTATCGCCTGGGAGTTTAAAAAATGTGAACTTCCCTGTACTCGTCGCAATTACTAGAACAGCTGGGAACACAACACTTTTTCATCATTCCAAATGTTAATACTCAGCTGTGAAAGAATCAGCTAGCCTCAGAGGCAACCGTTAAGCAAAAAGAAAAAGAAAACCAAACGATTTGGCATACGAATAAGACAGCAAAATACTGCCTTGTTGGACCAACTTGTGTACACGTGGGCCCACCTTTCGTGTTTCTGCAGCACAGGATGGCACTCCGACTTATATGACGGCTGTATTGGTTCGTTATCCAGGTGAAACTGCTTCGCCTCATCCACACACATAGAGTGAGAGAGCACGATGATTAATGCACAGGTATCACTTTCAGGAGCAGCATGGTTCAAACCACCCCCCCCCCCCCCCCCCACAGTTTGACAGTTTGGCTGTCCTTGTTAACGCTCACGTATATCCAAGTAGAATGCTTGCTGTTTAACCTGCTTGGAACACAGTGATAAAAGTGAGCACTGGCGTCAGAGTCTGTGAAAATGTATTTTTATTTTTCTGTTAGCACTTTAGAAATCATGAAGCTATACCTGGAGACATTTCAATGAAACCTTTTGTAATAGGTAGTAAAAAGTATGAAACATTCAGGGAAATCTTGGAAAGTATTACGATGTACAATTTATGTTTGAAATTTCTTTAATGTCCGTAATTTTTTTGAAACCACGGAATATCACACCTTTATGTTTCTGAGACCTTTGCTAAATTTCAATAAGGAAAAAAGATGTTGTGAGAGGTAAGTGCTGTTTGTAAGTCTGCGATCTGTAATAGTGGAGCCGGCCGGTGTGGCCGAGCGGTTCTAGGCACTTCAGTGTGGATCCGCGCGACCGCTACGGTCGCAGGTTCGAATCCTGCCTCGGGCATGGATATTTGTGATGTCGTTAGGTTAGTTAGGTTTAAGTAGTTCTAAGTTCTAGGGGACTGATGACCTCAGATGTTAAGTCCCATAGTGCTCAGAGCCATTTGAACCATATGTAATAGTGTTGCTGGCCTTGTATGAGATGCAGAAACAAAATTCTTTAAAAAAGTTAAACTAAAACGCTGTGTCGCTTAATGTAATTTCCAGGGTGCTTCTTTTAAAAATGCTGTTAAACCCTAACCCCTCTTTTTCGTTCAGTAGCTTACAGTTCGTGAATGTAGATGCAGATGCACTGAAATAATAAGGATCCAGAGGAAGTCATGACATGTTGAACATATAACATAATGCAATAAATGTGTATGCGCGTCATATCAGTAAATCAAATCGGCTCTATGTCTGATACTGAATACTAGAATTCCAGATAACTTCCTCCGGAGGCCAAGTATTGCTTTCCTGCTTGTGGGACGAACATTTTAATCGAAATTTGTTTTGAATTATAGTAGCTGTTGTATGTTTATTAACATGAGGTGGAGGACGACCAGCTGAAGAACCTCATATTATAACAGAACAAATTCTAACAAAAAATTGTCGTACCTATTTTCTAATTAATGCTCATGTAGCAAATTCATGAGGTAGATTAATTACGGAATAAATTTTAAATACGTTAATTAGCTACACTTGCACACCGCAAACCATTGTGCGATTTGTGGCGAAGAGTGTATTTGTACCCGTAACATTTTCACCCCTTCCCGAATGGTATGCAGGAAGAGGTGCTGTGCTTAACCGTCGGTATGATCCCGAATTCCTTCTGATTTTGGCACTCTGATCATTAAGCGAAGTGTATGTTGAAGCAAGTAGCATGTTGCTTGGCTCTACTGGTAATTGTGGTCTATTTTATTTCCGTGAGTAAAGTTATACCAGCGAAAGCCTGATTGCAAACTAGCGAGATCCATTAGTACCTGAGGAGTCTAGCAACATATTACAGTCCCATATAGGAGAGCAAAAAGGAGAGCAAAAACAAGAGTAGACTACTTACAACAGTCACTCGGGCGTCTAAGTAACTGTCCATACACGAAAAGAGCGAGAAGAAACGCTAAATCCCCAGAGCATTTAAGTGCCTGCTGTAAGCAATCTCATCTTGTTCCTATGAAATGAATGTGGGTCTATAATACATTCCTCCTAAGTTCCTCAATACTAGTGCTTTAGGGTTTGATAAGCAAGCTTTTGGAATACATGGCACAACGGGAAACTGATCCGGGGTGAAGGGGGGGAGGGGAGGGAGGGGGGAGAGTCATGGGGGTAATGACTTCCTGTATTACAAAAATGAAATACATAAATTTACTAAAAGTGTTTATATTTTTACATACAGAATGTTATTTCCAATATTTTTAAGATAGCTTCAGAGAAATACAGTAGTATGAAAACTTCGTGTCTCTAGAATGGCAACAAATTCTAGGAGGCGAATTACTTTCAACACAGAATACTCTTCACGCGAATGAGTTTGCAGTCTGCCCACTTGCTCATTCACAAGCTGAGTATACATGCTGCCGAAGGCGACTCTTCCTAGCGTAGGGGCCAGCAACTGATCCAAACAGCACCCTCATCGTTTACAAATCTGTAACGTCGTATACTGCAGACTATGTTTACAATAGTACCGATAGGTGGAATAGTGATACTGGCAAGAGCACAAGTTCATTTTGTATCGTGTCAATTATAAAGTAAAAGTTCTGTGAGTTTGTTACTGTCACCTTTGTAAATAAATTGTTCGACAACGTAGTTCTCAAAAATTTTAATAAATTCTTTTAAAATGAAGTACTTCTCTGAAATTCATTATGTTGGAAGTTATGTTAAAGCAATGTACTTACCACTTCCGTTTTGTTTTTTTTTTTTTTTTTTTTTTTTTTTTTTTTTTTTTAACGGGGCGCCGCCTATGTCAATCTCTTTATCTCGAAATAGCACTTGCACTAATCGTCCTTAATTATTCATTGGATGCACTGTATTCCAATTTCTAGTCCATCGGTAATGTGAACAAATTATTTTGCTAAAAATTTTCTATATTTTACTGTTCTTATTAATATAAGAAGTGCTCGGATTAAAAAGAATGTTAGACAGAGATGCAGCCTTTCGCCATTATCGGTCAATCTGTAGATCGAAGAAGATTTAGGAGTGGTGTTAAAATTCAGGGTGACAGAATATCATTGATAAGATGAATGGGATTGAAGTCCAGGTATATTTGAGAGCAAGAGGGGAGCAGCAGCAAAACGCAACTCCAAGAAGCGATGCCTCGATCTGCTACTGTGGCACATCAGGAAGTATGCTCTGCCAGCATTTCACAGTGGTTTGGATAGTCCCAGTCAACTAAGACCAGAAAATGTCGAGGAGGGGAAAAATTTCGTGTAGCTGAAATTTTTTCTACGGATCTAGGAGGGAGTGCCACGAACAACATACTCAGAATCCTGATCAGTGGGGTGTGAGCGTGGATGTAGAGGGCATTTAAAAGTCCCTTTCTTATGATTTGCATGAATAACTCTAAAACCGCTTGAACTAGCGATAATATTTGCCCAGTACAAAATTAAACTACGTTAAATTTACTACAAAAATTGCTGTATTCATTTTTTCTCTGGAAGTAATAGTCTAGGAGTACTCCACAATATAAACACGAGTCCAGTGAAGTTATTTTATCTTCTTACTTAAGAAAACTGGAAAGCAAGAAGCATTCAAGCTGGGGAAGTTGCCTTTCTCGGAATAAGGCTACAACAGCTGTGCAGGATGACAACAACGAATTTCCTTACTAGCTGTGTAGAACTGTGTACAAGGAGTTACGTATACTCTGTCCACATGCGTTTCTTGCTTTAATAATGTTAGTAACTCATGTCTGTGTTCAACGTAGTGTTAACGGACTTCATGGAAACTGGACAACCCCCGAGCACGCCTGCGCACTGCTTCGCCATTGACTGACAAGATATACTGCGGAAGGTCCGTATAACTCTGTAAAAGAGCCTACAGCTGCTTTTTGTGACGTGGCGGGTAGAGAGAGTGAAGAATCGTCTGCTCTTCAGTTTGCAGTCCCGTGAAGCAAAGAAGTGCATGCACGTACGTAATCAGGCGACCTTCCCATCGCCTTCAACATCCTTCCGCCTCCAAGGGCGCCCACAGCTGGGGCAAAGGGGGAAGCACCCCCTCCCCCTAGCTCTCAGGGAAGGGAAACAAATAGAGAGTAGTCAGGTGATTTTCTTTCAAGAAAATGATTTAAAAGTCGGTATTACTGAGGTTTCTAACAGGGTAGGGATTTCAACGTTGTATGGCTACTGACAAATCTCAATCCGGCTTCCAAAATATAAAAAATACTCCGTAGCGCCAGGTCTTCCACCCCCCCCCCCCCCAACCCTCCCCCCCCCCCCTACAAACACACCTGCTGTCCTCCTCACTCGGACACCCTGTTACAACTCTAGAACACAATTTATCCCTTAATACAGTTCTACTGCACTTAGATGTGGTACAGACATTTAATATTTGTTCTCAGCCCACTGAAAGATAAACGTTGATTTTATACCACTATTACATTGTTTTTAATAATCTACGATTTTTACATCTCCTGCATTGTGGCAACTATTACGTGTCGGTATAAATGAATAGGGCCTTGTTTTGTAGGAAATTTAGTTTAGTTTAATTTTAGACTGGGAAATATTTTCGCAAGAGGTCAAATTTCCGAGTTACTAGGTCTACAACTGTGCTCCCGCCGTTTTTTCTCGAAGTTCAGGGCTTTGTTGTGAAAAATTTACAAACAAATAGTTGTTGTTGTGGTCTTCAGACCTGAGACTGGTTTCATGCAGCTCTCCATGCTACTCTATCCTGTGCAAGCTTCTTCATCTCCCAGTACCTATTGCAACCTACATCGTTCTGAATCTGCTTAGCGTATTCATCTCTTGGTCTCCCTCTACGATTTATACACTCTACGCTGCCCTCCACTGCTACAATTGGTGATCCCTTGATGCCTCAGAACATGCCGTACCAACCGATCCCTTCTTCTAGTCAAGTTGTGCCACAAACTCCTCTTGTCCCCAATTCTATTCAGTACCTCCTCATTAGTTATGTGATCTACCCATCCAATCTTCAGCAGTCTTCTGTAGCACCACATTTCGAAAGCTTCTATTCTCTTCTTGTCTAAACTATTTATCGTCCATGTTTCACTTCCATACATGGCTACACTCCATAGAAATACTTTCAGAAACGCCTTCCTGACACTTAAATCTATACGCGATGTTAACAAATTTCTCTTCTTCAGAAACGCTTTCCTTGCCATTGCCAGTCTACATTTTATATCCTCTCTACTTCGACGGTCATCAGTTATTTTGCTCCCCAAATAGCTAAACTCCTTTACTACTTTAAGTGTCTCATTTCCTAATCTAATACCCTCAACATCACTTGACTTAATTCGACTACATTCCATTATCCTCGTTTTGCTTTTGCTGATGTTCATCTTAATTCCTCCTTTCAAGACACTGTCCATTCCGTTCAACTGCTCTTCTAGAAACTTTGCTGTCTCTGACAGAATTACAATGTCATCGGCGAACCTCAAAGTTTTTATTTCTTCTCCATGGATTTTAATACCTACTCCGAATTTTTCTTTTGTTTCCTTTACTGCTTGCTCAATATACAGATTGTATAACGTCGGGGATAGGTTACAACCCTGTCTCACTCCCTTCCCAACCACTGCTTCACTTTCATGTCCCTCGACTCTTACACCTGCCATCTGGTTTCTGTACAAATTGTAAATAGCCTTTCGCTGCCTGTATTTTACTCCTGCCACCTTCAGTATTTGAAAGAGAGTGTTCCAGTCAACATTGTCAAAAGCTTTCTCTAAGTCTACAAATGCTAGAAACGTAGGTTTGTCTTTCCTTAATCTATTTTCTAAGATAAGTCGTAGTGTCAGTATTGCCACACGTGTTCCACTATTTCTACGAATCCAAACTGATCTTCCCCTAGGTCGGCTTCTATCAGTTTTTCCATTCGTCTGTCAAGAATTCGCATTAGTATTTTGCAGCCGTGACTTATTAAACTGATAGTTCCGTAACTTTCACATCTGTCAACACCTACTTTCTTTGGGATTGGAATTATTATATTCTTCTTGACGTCTGAGGGTATTTAGTCTGCCT
Source organism: Schistocerca piceifrons (assembly GCF_021461385.2). Classification (NCBI taxonomy): domain Eukaryota; kingdom Metazoa; phylum Arthropoda; class Insecta; order Orthoptera; family Acrididae; genus Schistocerca; species Schistocerca piceifrons. The sequence goes on from NC_060138.1 coordinate 1,196,935,503, forward strand.
CATACATCTTGCTGATCAGATAGTAGAGTTTTGTCAGGACTGGCTCTCCCAAGGCTATCAGTAGTTCTAATGGAATGTTGTCTACTCCCGGGGCCTTGTTTCTACTCAGGATTTTCTGTGCTCTGTCAAACTCTTCACGCAGTATCATATCTCCCATTTCATCTTCATATACGTCTTCTTCCATTTCCACAATATTGTCCTCAAGCACATCGCCCTTGTATAGACCCTCTATATACTCCCGCCACCTTTTTGCTTCCCTTTCTTTGCATAGAACTGGGTTTCCATCTGAGTTCTTGATTTTCATACAAGTGGTTCTCTTTTCTCCAAAAGCCTCTTTAATTTTCCTGTAGGCGGTGTCTATCTTACCCCTAGTGAGATAAGCCTCTACATCCTTATATTTGTCCTCTAGCCATCCCTGCTTAGCCATTTTGTACTTCCTGTCGATCTCATTTTTGAGCCGTTTGTATTCCTTTTTGCCTGTTTCATTTACTGCATTTTTATATTTTCTCCTTTCAGCAATTAAATTCAATATATCTTCTGTTACCTAATTATTTCTACTAGCCCTCATCTTTTTACCTACTTGATCGTCTACTGCCTGCTCTATTTCATCCCTCAAAGCTACCCATTCTTCTTCTACTGTATTTCTTTCCCCCATTCCTCTCAATCGTTCCCTAATGCTCTCCCTAAAACTCTCTACAAACTCTGGTTCTGTCAGCTTATGCAGATCCCATCTCCTTAAATTCCCACCTTTTTGCAGTTTCTTCAGTTTTAATCTGCAGTTCATAACCAATAGATTGTGGTCAGAGTCCACATCTGCCCATGGAAATGTCTTACAATTTAAAGCCTGGTTCATAAATCTCTGTGTTACCATTATATAGTCTATCTGTTACCTTCTAGTATATCCAGGCTTCTTCCATGCATACAACCTTCCTTCATGATTCTTAAACCAAGTGATAGCTAAGATTAAGTTATGATCTGTGCAAAATTCTACCAGGCGGCTTCCTCTTTCATTTCTTATCCTCAATCCATATTCACCTACTACGTTTCCTTCTCCCCCTTTTCCTACTATCCAAGTCCACTCACCTATGACTATTAAATTTTCGTCTCCCTTCACTATCTGAATAATTTCTTTTATCTCATCATACATTTCATCAATTTCTTCGTCATCTGCAGAGCTAGTTGGCATATAAACTTGTACTACTGCAGTATTATTAAACCTACTCCTGCATAAAGCCTATTTGATTTTGTATTTATAACCCTGTATTCACCTGACCAAAAGTCTTGTTCCTCCTGCCACCGAACTTCACTAATTCCCACTATATCCATTTCCCTTTTTAAATTTTCTAACCTACCTGCTCGATTAAGGGGGCTGACATTCCACGCTCCGATCCGCAGAACGCCAGTTTTCTTTCTCCTGATAACGACATCCTCTTGAGTAGTCCTCGCCCGGAGATCCGAATGGGGGACTATTTTACCTCCGGAATATTTTACCCAAGAGGAGGCCATCATCATTTAATCATACAGTAAAGCTGCACGCTCTCGGGAAAAATTACGGCTGTAGTTTCCCCTTACTTTCAGCCGTTCGCAGTACCACAACAGCAGGGCCGTTTTGGTTAGTGTTACAGGGCCAGATCAGTCAATCATCCAGACTGTTGCCCCTACAACTACTGAAAAGGCTGCTGCCCCTCTTCAGGAACCACACGTTTGTCTGGCCTCTCAACAGATACACCTCCGTTGCGGTTGCACCTACGGTACGGCTATCTGTATCGCTGAGGCACGCAAGCCTCCCTATCAACGGCAAGGTCCGTGGATCATGGGGGAGGAAGGGGGTGGGTACAAAGAAATTATGATTTATAGTATTGCCCATCGCTGGCCACTGCATTCTCCCATCTTTCGGATAGCATTCGAATCCCGTGGCGGAAGTACTGGGCGTCTTTTGTTGGGATCCGTGAATGGATTCAGTTTTGCACTTGTTCATATGATCGGAGGTGCTGGTCAGCCAGACTGTGTACCAATGATCGAAAAGAGCATCGTATGGAGAATACGGCGGGAGGGGGGGGGGGGGGGATAGGACTTGTCATTTCAACGTCATTTTGACGGGTTTTGCCACATGGGGTAGAGCACTGACCTGCTGCAAAATTACCTTTACGCGTCTATCACTGTATTGTGGCCGTTTGTGTTTCAGTGCTAGGCTCGAACGCATCAATTGCTTTCGATAATGATGTCCTGTGACTGTCTTAGTCCGTTTCAGTAGCCACGAAAACGTTCTGTCTTCCACCGGTATGCCGGTCTTCGACATCAAAACCACCGTTCTTAAGGCGTTGAAAACATTCTCTGCTCTTTATTCCACTAGTAGTTTTCTCGCCATTAGTCTTACCCAGCATTTTAAGAGCCACGGTCGCGGATTTCTTCATATTAAAGCAGAAAATTAAAACTTCCCGCAAATGGCGAGAAATGGGTACGTAAGTTGACGTGCTTAATCAAGAATAACCTAATGATGCAGTCTTAAATCGACTAATATTTTTATGGTGGGGAGGCTTGCGTGCCTCAGCGATACAGACAGCCGTACCGTAGGTGCAACCACAACGGAGGGGTATCTGTTGAGAGGCCAGACAAACGTGTGATTCCTGAAGAGGGGCAGCAGCCTTTTCAGTAGTTACAGGGGCAACAGTCTAGATGACTGACTGATCTGGCCTTGTAACAGTAACCAAGACGGCCTTGCTGTGCTGGTACTGCGAACGGCGGAAAGCAAGGGTAAACTACAGCCATAATTTTTCCCGAGGGCATGCAGCTTTAAGCAGATTCAGAAGGATGTAGGTTGCAGTAGGTACTGGGAGATGAAGAGGCTTGCGCAGGATAGAGTAGCATGGAGAGCTGCATCAAACCAGTCTCAGAACTGAAGACCACAACAACAACAACAACATGTTTACAGATGCCTAAGCTTATTGTATTACACCTATGGCCAACCCCACTTGCTGCTACTGCCGTCTATTTCAAAACGGCGGAAACAAAGTTGTAGACCTAACACTCAAGAAAAACATAAAAAACTGACATTTAAAAAAGCCTCCCATACCGACGTTGTTCAAATGGTTCAAATGCTCTGAGCACTATGGGACTCAACTGCTGAGGTCATTAGTCCCCTAGAACGTAGAACTAGTTAAACCTAACTAACCTAAGGACAACACAAACATCCATGCCCGAGGCAGGATTCGAACCTGCGACCGTAGCGGTCTTGCGGTTCCAGACTGCAGCGCCTTTAACCGCACGGCCACTTCGGCCGGCCGACGTTGTTAGCGTCTTGTTCATGGCACTCCTACATCTACATCTACATCCATTCTCCGCAATCCTCCATACGGTGCGTGGCGGAGGGTACCTTGTACCACAACTAGCATCTTCTCTCCCTGTTCCACTGCCAAACAGAACGAGGGAAAAATGGTCGCCTATATGCCTCTGTACGAGCCCTAATCTCTCCTATCTTATCTTTGTGGTCTTTCCGCGAAATGTAATTTGGCGGCAGTAAAATTGTACTGCAGTCAGCCTCAAATCCTGATTCTCTAAATTTCTTCAGTAGCGATTCACGAAACGAACTCCTCCTTTCCTCTAGAGCCTGCCACCCGAGTTCCTGAAGCATTTCCGCAACACTCGCGTAATGATCAAATCTACCAGTAACAAATCTATCAGCCCGCCTCTGAATTGCTTCTACGTCCTCCCTCAACCCGACCTGATAGAGATCCCAAAGGCTCGAGGAGAACTCAAGAATAGGTCGTATTAGTGTTTTATAAGCGGTCTCCTTTACAGATGAACCACATCTTGCCGATATTCTACCAATGAACCGAAGACGACTATCCGCCTTCCCCACAACTGCCATTACATGCTTGTCCCACTTCGTATCGCTCTGCAATGTTAGGCCGAAATATTTTATCGACGCGACTGTGTCAAGTGCTACACTACTAATGGAGTATTCAAACATTACAGGATTCTTTTTCCTATTCATCTGCGTTAATTTACACCTATCTATATTTAGAGTTAGCTGCCATTATTTACACCAATCACAAATCCTGTCCAAGTCAGCTTGTATCCTCCTACTCCCTCCCACCAATGTCCAAAAATTTGCGACTAAACGACTTAGCTCCCCTAATTTTCCTTGCTTGACTGTGCTGAGTGCGGACGTAGGTGCAGAACACTGTACCAGGCAGCTTTTGGCCGGCCCATTAACATCAGTTGATTCCTTAAGTAAGGGCCGGCAATCATGCCGCTCGGTTGGGACGACCGCTTCTCCCATTGGGGCCGGACTACATTACACCGGCGGCTGCAAACGTGGGGGCAGCCGCTCGCCACACACACACACAGCACGGTGTCTGAAGGAGCACGGCGGCCCCGTGCTCGCTGCTACCGCCGGTGGAGGAAGAAAAGCCGCCAGGCGAGGAAGCGGCCGACGAACGAGAGGAAAGGAAGGAAGCGGCGAGGAAGGGCGGGATGAGGGCAGAGGGCGAGGCAGGAAGCGCCGGGCTGCGGCTGTCGTGCTGTGACCGCCACCCCCACCACACCCCCACATGAATTATCCGCGCCGCCGCCGTATTGACTGAGGCCCTCCGCCGCCCCCTGCTTCCCAGCACAGCTGCGCGCGCCACACACACACACACACACACACACACACACACACGTGTCTTGGTTCGTGACTCGCCGACCGACCCGTCGCTTCAACAAGCGTCCTTTCCATCCGGCTTCACTCCAAGCTGCCAGACGCAGAAAAGCTGCGAAAAGCCTTAGAGTTGTCACGCTCACTTCTCGCGCAATGAAGTTGTGCTCGTCCGGAGTCCTCTGTGGCTAATCCTCTAACCGAGCACCGTGGCTCGCTCAGAAGCTCCTGGCGGATTAAAATCGTGTACCAGACTGGGACTCGAACCGGAACTACGCCTTTAGCCGGCAGTATAGAATTTTAACAGTTTCTTTTACTTTTTATTATTCTGATGATGGAAGCTTGACTTCCGAAACGCGTCAATCCTAGGGTTTTACACTATAAACAAGAGGTTGAGCCGATATATTTTTTAACATTGACCTCAGTTATCCACGACTCGTGACCCACCTTCACAAGTTCAAGACTTTCAGCCAGGGCCACGGCTAGGTGTTTTGCTGCCCTAGGCAAGAACTGCAAACTAATACCCCCTCTTTTCCTACTAACGTCCGTCTCCCCGATTCCACCCCAGCCCCCTCGTCCCTCCCAATCCTCCACCACCATTAACATCCACAGTACAACAATGCAAATCTCCTATTACACTTTTATTCATTAAACTAACGTGACCCTATAACAATGCAAATCTCCTGTTATACCGGGTGATCAAAAAGTCAGTATCAATTTGAAAACTGAATAAATCACGGAGTAATGTAGATAGAGAGGTACAAATTGACACACATGCTTGGAATGACATGGAGTTTTATTAGAACCAAAAAAATACAAAAGTTTAAAAAATGTCCGACAGATGGCGCTTCATCTGATCAGAATAGCAATAATTAGCATAAGAAAGTAAAACAAAGCAAAGATGATGTTCTTTACAGGAAATGCTCAATATGTCCACCATCATTCCTCAACAATAGCTGTGGTCAAGGAATAATGTTGTGAACAGCACCGTAAAGCATGTCCGGAGTTATGGTGAGGCATTGGCGTTGGATGTTGTCTTTCAGCATCCATAGAAATGTCGGTCGATCAAGTTCCACTTGCGACTTTAGGTAACCCAAAAGCCAATAATCGCACGGACTGAGGTCTGGGGACCTGGGAGGCCAAGCATGACAAAAGTGGCGGCTGAGCACATGATCATCACCAAACGACGCGCGCAAGAGATCTTTCACGCGTCTAGCAATATGAGGTGGAGCGCCATCCTGCATAAACATCGTACGTTCCAGCAGGTGTTTATCAGCCAGGCTGGGGATGATGCGATTCTGTAACATATCGGCGTACCTCTCACCCGTCACGGTAGCGGTTTTGCTGTCCAGCGCCATCTGTCGGACATTTTCTGAGCGTTTTTTTTTTGTTCCAATAAAACCCCATGTCATTCCAAGCATGTGTGTCAATTTTTACCTCTCTATCTACATTATTCCGTGGTTTATTAAGTTTTCAAATTTATACTGACTTTTTGATCACCCGGTACTTTTATTCATTAAACTTATGTGAAGATCCGTCTTCGTTGTATGGGGCAGTCTTCAATTTTCACGTATTATTCTCGATTGCTTTAAAACTGATAGACGACGACGAATGACCTCAGTTTCTTATTTTTGTCCTCAGTTTTCGAAACTTTCCAAAATAACTGAAATAGGACGAAAGAACTGAACATTTTACAGCAGAATTCAGCTCAACATATCAGTGCATCCAAATTTGACACCAATTACTTATTTAATTTAATTTTAAGGAAATGGACAAATATTTAGATGTGCAATTATTTTCTGGTACTAATGAAGTTTTCCTTTAATTTAGGAATTATGCTATTCTGATGCGAGACATTGTGAAGCATCAAATTAGGTCATCTACGAAAGAACTGAACATTTTACAGCAGAATTCAGCTCAACATACCAGTGCATCCAAATTTGGCACCAATTACTTATTTAATTTAATTTTAAGGAAATGGACAAGTATTTAGATGTGGAATTATTTTCTGGTACTAATGAATTTTTCCTTTAATTTAGGAATTATGCTATACTGATGCGAGACATTGTGAAGCATCAAATTAGGTCATCTGCTTAATCGCGGTATTATTTCGTTTCTTTTTTAACCGAAATATTTTTAGGACGAGGGCTAACAAATATCATCTTTTTCGGCATCCACTTTGATGCTATTAAATAAATAAATAATACCTTGAGTGAGATTTTCACTCTGCAGCGGAGTGTGCGCTCGTATGAAACTTCCTGGCAGATTAAAACTGTGTGCCGGACCGAGACTCGAACTCGGGACCTTTGCCTTTCGTGGCCAAGTGCTCTACCACCTTCTTTTTTTTTTTTAATCTCATTTTGTTCGCTTTTGTTCGTTGCATCTGCTCGGTGCTCGGGGCGGACGTCGTAAGACATCCGTTTAAGTTCGTTGTTGATCGATTAACTCAGGTTTTTATTACAGAGGGTAGCTAACCCTCTGACCGAATACACTGAGCTACTGTGCCGGCTCCATCTGATATAAAATGGTTCAAATGGCTCTGAGCACTATGGGATTTAACATCTGTGGTCATCAGTCCACTAGAACTTAGAACTACTTAAACGTAACTAACCTAAGGACATCACACACATCCATGCCCGAGGCAGGATTCGAACATGCGACCGTAGCGGTCACGCGGTTCCAGACTGAAGCGCCTAGAACCGCACGGCCACACCGGCCGGCTCAATCTGAGCTACCCAAACACGACTCACGCCCCGTCCTCACAACTTTACTTCTGTCAGTATCTCGTCTCCTACCTTCCAAACTTTACAGAAGCTCTCCTGCGAACCTTACAGAACTTTACTGTTAACTGAAGTAATCCAACAGAATCTGTTGAGGTTCGATTCGCTGAATAACGAAACATCGGAGACAATCGCAAAGTTTCGTCTAGACACTTTCAGAAAATTGCAAATTCCGTTAGATAAATTAATAGCTTTTTGTGGTGATGGTAGAGCACTTGCCCGCGAAAGGCAGAGGTCCCGAGTTCGAGTCTCGGTCCGGCACACAGTTTTAATCTGCCAGGAAGTTTCAAATAATACCTTGTTTGAGAATTCTTCGACTTTTTTTTTTTTTTTTTTTTTTTTTTTTTTTTTTTTTTTTTTTTTTTTTTACAGCAGTGGTCGAAGTGGTTGGTTTTTGATCATTCGTCCGAGATGAGTCCGCCGGCCGCGGTGGCAGAGCGGTTCTAGGCGCTACAGTCTGGAACCGCGCGACCGCTACGGTCGCAGGTTTGAATCCTGCCTCGGGCATGGGTGTGTGTGATGTCCTTAGGTTAGTTAGGTTTAAGTAATTCTAAGTTCTAGGGGACTGATGACCTCAGTAGTTAAGTCCCATAGTGCTCAGAGCCATTTTGAACCGAGATGGGTCCAGGTTCGAATCCCGATGAGGGATGGATTTTGTGCTTGATTAAAGGAAGGCTGCCTTAATTTTGAGGCAAGTAGAGGCATTGTGTGTACAATCGTGAAAGTAAGTAACTGTTCCGTATTCTTTTGAAAACAATTCGATTTTTTTCTGTTTCTCCTATGTTCCACTTTTTCCCCTCATTTGCCCAACTTTTTCGCTGTTTCATTGTAATCTGTTTTTTTCCTTTTCGCCCTTTGCCGCCCCTAAAATTTTGCCTCCCTAGGCGATCGCCTGATGTTGCTTAATGGTAGAAATGGATCTGCTTCCAGCACCTCCCAGCTTTCTCCTACTTCCCAAACTTAACACAAGGTCTCCTCCATACAATTCAAGACTAACGCTTCTGGAAGAAAGTATTCTGCAGGGAAATGGAACAGCCCGTAAAAGGCAAGGTTCATCCATCGAATCCTCATACAGCAGATACTCTTAACACACCTGGGGATTTTAGAGCGCGCATACTGCACATTCTGGACACTCGATTCGTATTCGGTAGGACGGTGGTTCAAAACCAGTTAGCGCCGTCAAATTTGGGTTTCCTACGGGTTTACTCCATCATTTACACTCGTAATACCAAGGAGACGGGGGGTGGGGGGTGGGGGGGAAGCGGGGGGAGGTACTTTGTGCCCAACCTAGTCAGGTATTTTATATGTCAAAATTTATATCACATTACATAAATGTTTTAAATTTTTCAGTTAAACTTTACTCGTAAATTTGTCTCAGTAGTAGATGTGACTTTTCACAAAGTGTCATGTTCAATATTTTCAGGTTCAGCATCCTTGTTACACAGCAATATCTGTTTAAATGTATACTTTGCGTAAAAGGCAATAATAACTAACGATATTTGTATTTTTTTAAATCGTCTGTTGGCCGTACTTATTACTGAAAGTGGGTTGATATTTCTAAGAGTGTGCTAAAAGAAATGTTCAAGTTCTCGACACTACTTACGCACCAGTACCTTTTAAAAGTCTGTTGTTAATGTGTCAAAAACAATTAACAATTTTTTAAAATTACAGATTATTGGAAATACGTTGGAATTGCGACGGTTAAGGTGATTGATGAAAGGGCTATTTTGAAAAGACATGGTAGATATCCATCCCGTCCCTCACCGTCTATCCCCATTCCGTAATCTGAGCTTTTGCTCGTCCTCTAATGGCGACATTATCAGCGGAGCATTAACCTTCGCTTCTTCATCGAGGTATATTTCGTGTTTGTAAATAAATGACGGGCAGTTTGTTTCGTGAAGCATCTTCAATGTCTTGTAATACACGCTTGTTTTACGTATACAGGATAAATCACTTAAAACTTGCACCGTAAAATATTGCGGAAATGGAATGTGTTGTTGATGTTCCATTTTCACAGAATAGATTGTTGGTCATGGATGTAACACCCATATAACACAAACATACTACCTACCACACAATCGTAACGTAACTAAAGAAAAATGAAAACAATGAGAGAACACTACAAAAGCTCAAAAAGAGCACAGACACTTTAGTGCACACAATAACACACAAAACAATACCACTCACGACGAAATTATAAAAGGAAATCGGATGCTTAAACATACAAGGAAATCAACGCACAGAATAGCAAAAATTCTGAAGAAACAAGGAGTACACAGTGTTGACAGACCAACACAGAACTTAGACTTGAATCGCCAGGATAGCTTTCGAATTTGCCAGCACTTTCTCCAAGGCGGAAAATTCTTTAGGCCCATGGTTGCGACCAGACCGCCATCAGCGACAATCTCTAGCAGCAAAGTTTATGACGTAACTAAGGAGGACTGCATCTGACATACGCTAACCTCAGTGAAGCCCCGATGAGTCCTTATGCACACATTAGTCTTCCTTTCCTACTTATAACTTTCATCATTTCAGTGACGTCAGGCAAACCATATTACAAATTATTTTCCTAGTCAAATTGTTGTTCCTCCAGTGGATACTCTTCCGGAACACCCCCTGAAATAATTCTCCCTTAATTATTACTTTTGTAAAATGTTTCTTTCTGGTGGACTGTCTTTCCTCGGCTGCACATTCCTTGGACTCGTCCAAGGGCCATCTGGCCTCGCAAATCGTGTCTAACCTTTAGTTTGTGCCTTATGTATTGTTGTGCTGGCTTTCCAAGAACTTTCTGTAGGCACACTTTGAAGCCTGCCATGATGTGGCGTCCTTGGACGTTCGGTCGCTCCATCAGCACGACAATGGTCACCACCTGTCTGCATGTGCTAGCACGAATTACGATTTCAGTGAGTGATTAAAATTGGAATATGTCGTGATCTGCAACTTTGATGCTATGCAGTCTTCAGCAGATGCTCTTAAATAAATAACCAAATATGTACAAATTCTGCTCCAAACACTTTCACCTGTTATTCAGTTCTTATGCATCATCAGTGAATGAGGACAATGGTTATATGTATCATGGCAACATCTCTAGTTTAGAATCCAAGAAGAGCATGGGCAACATACCAGGTTTGACTCTGAGATAATTAACTGAACATCTAGGGTTGTGCCTCTGCCGTTAACAATCGTAGTTGTAAATCGGAGCTTGCTCCACCCAAGGTTAACTACCGTCGAAAGTCAACCATGGAAAGGTCTTTTAGGAAAAAATTTCCACTGTCCTGTCCAAGAATACAGGAGAAGGCTACATCGGATTCGGTGGGCAGCCACCTAGACGGTGTCAGTGAGTCGGAGCATTGGCAATCACCCATTCTTACGCCTGTTCATAAGAACAGTATCAAACAAGATCAGATCAACTACAGTGCAACTCATAATATTAATTCTCTAATTAAAGCAGGAAAACTAAAGAATTTGACGGATGAATTAGAGAAAAGAAAATTTTAGTAGCAGAACTCCAGGAAATGAGAAATACTACAGATGAACCATTCGAATCACAAGGCTACAAAATTTACAGTGGGAAACCTGGAATAAGGGTTCTGAAAGAATGTCCCCAATTTGGAAATGGTTTTATAGTTACTGTGAAAATAATAGATTCGATTATCGGTTTTCATGTCATCTCCCCTAGAACTGAAACTTTGAGTTTAAAAGCATCCAACAAAATTTATACCATCATTAATGCCCATACCACTACTAATGAGAAGAATTTTCTAACAAAGACTGGGAAAGAAGTGGAAAAGTTTTAGGATCTCCTTCACCAAACAATAAACCAAATAAAAAGAAATACCAGGATATCATTGGGAAATGGGCGCCACATGAACAAACAAATATGAATGGTCAAAGACTTGTTGAACCCTGCAGGGAACATAAACTGATCTCAAAGTCCATATAGTTCAAAAGGAGGCCAAACAAACTTAAAACTTGGTATTAACCTGATTGGAGAAAAGGAGAATGGCACCTGGGTCATGTATTTATAAACAAATTCTTCCACTGAGAAATCTACAGTGTTAAAGTATTAAGAGGAGTAGATACAGGTTCAGATCATTACATTGTCAAAATCAAAATTAAGTTCACACCACTAAAAAAGAAACCAAAGTGCAATAAACAAAAGAGGAACTTCGATCCCCACAAATTCATTAGAAATGAAAAATATAGAGAAGTCACATAAAACATAAAACTGACAAATAATTTAGAAGAACTGCCTTAAATTCTCAGGCAACAAACAGAAAATTGAGCCCCATTGAACCCATGTAAAAGACATGTCTGGTGGACCTCAGAATGTGACAAAATTCATGAAGAAAGACATCATGCATGGTTAATATTTCAAACACACAAAACAGAAGAAAATGCAACCAATCTCAAAAATATCAGGAAAAAGGTCACACAAATTATCAGGCAAACCAAGAGAAATCACAGAACGACCTAATCGATTCAATAGAAGAAAATTACCACAAAACCAATTCAAGAGACTTTTACAAAATGTTTGGAAGGCAATTACAAAAATTTGCCCCTCTCACGTTAATGCTGAAAAGAGAAGATGGAAAAATGACAGACAATGACAAGTAAAATGCCAAAATCATGGCAAAAGCATTTAGCAAACTTTTGAATTGTGAAGAACACCAGGAACTTTTAGCAATATGTACAGACACACCAATAAAGACTCCACCTGATGTCATAAATCCTCCGGCAATCCAAGAGGTGGAAATGGCACTCAGAGAGATGAAAAATTATAAGGCATGCGGAGAAAACCAAGTTTTTGCAGAAATGTGGAAATATACCAGTGATACAGTTCGAACATCCTAATACATAGCCCTAACAAAAATGTTGATAACAGACAAGTTTCTCGAACATTGTACCACAGCCATAATCCACCCACTCCACAAAAAAGGAGATAAAAGCAACCCACATAATTACAGAGGTATCTCTCTCTGAGACTGTACATACAATATTTTCTCCAGAATCCTATACAAGAGGATCAAAGAGCGAGGAAGAATTAGGTGAATACCAAGGAAGCTTAAGACTTTATAAAGCTGTGCAGAACAGATCACCACTTTAAAATTAGCCATAGCATGTTACAAGAAACGAAATAAACCTCATGTAATAACCTTCGTGGACTTTAAAAAAGCATATGACTGTATCCATAGACCTTCAATGTTAAAAATCTTAAGAATTTTCGGGCTCCATACAAAATTAATCCAACTGATAGAACTCATCATAACCAACATTGTATCAAAAGTCAAGTTCAGGGGGGAACTCTCTGAGCCAGACTTCATAAAAAGAGGTTTAAGACAAGGAGATTGCTGGGCACCCCTGCTATTCAACTGTCCTTTAGAATACATAATGAGGGAATGGTACAAGACTAACCCAAAGAACATCCAAATTGGAAGCCCCAAAGACAACATGTAACATCAACGACGCTGTACTATTGTACATATAAATAATATTTTTTCTTCTGATTTATCGATAAACTTGTGTATTTGATGTTCTGATTTCGTTTCTTTCTTGTTCCATGCCATTATGTAAATAAAACTGTAAATGAGTTTCAACGCCTCGCCACCTCGCCGCCCGCCAATCGCCGCATCGATACTAGCAGGTTGAATTTTTTAGTACTGTATTCGTATTGATCAGAGAGTGAACTATGCAATAATAACCTAAATTTTACCAGAACTTTCCCATAATTTAATTATCCTCACAACTAACCTAGACAGGGTCCTTTCCAAATGTTGTGCAGTCAGAGTGTCCCAAAATGAAAATTAAAGTCTGTGTTAATAATAATTATTTGCAGACCTAGCTATGTTAGAATGGTGTTTAAAGAAATGTTTCGTTAATGAACCAGTAAATGAATAACGAAAGTCTAATGAAGTTGAAAGATAACTTTAATATTGATATACTAATGAAGTTTATTATTTCGAGACAAATATAAAAGTATTTAAACGAGCAGTAAATAAGATGAAAAGAGTAGTAACTTACATACTGGAAATCTTAAACGCATAATAAATTCAGTAATCATTTTTTTAATACAGTGATCATAACAGTTTCAGGGTTCCCCCCCTCCTTTTATTCATTAGAATTCTGAAGTGTTCTAAATTGGTTTGACCAGCAAAAGTTAAAGTCAAAATTTATCAGTGTTTTATCTTTATCGAAATTGACATTTTGTGTGTGGCACGAAAGTGATATTTCTAGGGTAACCTATGCCCAATTTTAATCAGATTAATACACAGTATAAAGTTTTGTGGTGTACATTATAGTGTAGTGTAATGTATTCATGGTTTTTTCCATAGAGAACGTGAAACTATCAGTTCAATAGATTTTCTGGTTCCAAAATTCTACTGTGTTATGCAGTGTTACTACTTGTTGTTTTGCATGAATATAAACCAACTTGTACAGGGAAGAAACTCAGTTAATGCCTAATTAGGCTGGCGACCGTATTATTAACAAATTGGTAGCATCTTCAGAGTTACTTTTGGTCCATCCTGACGTGTAATTGCATTTCGAACTTACTTGACGTATCATTGTTATTACAGAGGGGATGTGAGTCTGATTTTCCACCATTCAGGTACACGCGGTAGATATATATACGAAAATCCTTTCTCATAAGGTAAACCCCGCTCACTTACCTTAGCACAGGCTTTAACGAGTACTGTGTCACACGCGGAGGTTACAAACATAAGTTTAAATTGTCTCGGATTTGCTGATGATCTTGCTCTCTTGTCCAACAGTGTTCAGGAAACCAAACAACAAGATATCTCACTACAGGAAATAGCACAGAAAATTGGTCTTGGAATATCTTTTGGAAAAACAGTCATCATGCTAACTGACCCACCACTCATAAACAAAATTGCCATAGGAAACCAAGACGTCAAAACTGTAGATAAATTTAAATGTCTGGGAGAAATCATAACATATAACCTCAACGAAAATCGAACATGGCATAACAGAATAAGCAAATTGACTAGAGCACAATATATCACCAAGAACACCCACAACGAAAAAGAGTCTGTCAATAGCAACAAAATTAAAACACTACAAAACAGCCACTCTACCAGAAATAACATAAGCAAGTAAAGCCATCTTCAAAACAACTAACACTGCACAAATAGACAAAGTACTCAAAAAGAGAGAAGAATCATAAGAACGTGCATCAACAAATCGTACCAGAAAGATGGACACTGGAGAGTAGCGACAAATGAAACAGCCTACAAGGAAGTAGAACCGGTAATGAGTACAATCAGGAAGAAACGCATTTCATTTCTCGGACATCTAATCAGAACACCAGAGAACAGGATCATCAGGAGAATAGTAAAAAAATTGTGGAATAGAAAGTGAAACATTAAGTGGATTACAGAAATCAAGGACGATATGGATGAGCTACAGGTTACATTGAAAGACCTAAGAAACAAAACTGACAAAACCAGGAAACTCACAGACAGGCAAACCAGACTGCAAACGACAATCAACAAACAGACAATAGGAAGGGTCATTTCCAATGAAGAAAGAAGGATGAGATCCGAGAGAATGAAGAAGTACTGGGCTGACAGGAAACTGAAAAATTCTTTGTTTAAAGTTGGCTGGAGTGGTCCAATGTTGGCGATAAAACGTAATTAGTAATAATAATATTAATAATAGTAATAATATAATAATTAACTGGTGCAAAAAAATAGTTTCTCTTTATGCCACTAGGTGAAAATACGGCACAGTAAGCAGTCAGAATGTAGTATGTATTGCAGGAAAAGGCGAGGAACGGTCAAACACATTTTGACGGTGGTTTTGGCACGTTTATCAGGATACGGTCACCAGTTACAACACGTGTTCAACAGGGTCTTGTGACTCAGCAACATGCTGCATCTGACACACAGCATGATCGGCATTTGTACACAGCATGTCAGATGTAATCAGAGTGACATCATTGTGTGCTACTCTTCAGATCAGGAAGAGTCTGGGGACACAATCTTTCAGGTTCCCCCACTACCGGGAGTAACATCAATTTACATATTTGGATGGGGACCACCTTTAGCAAAACACAATTTTATTTTTTTATCCCTGAGCCGTGGCGCCACTGAGTTAGTAGACTGTTGTGTCTGGCAGCACTGGCTCAGGTGTAGTATCGACTATCTCTCTAGCTGCCCCATTGGCAATATCTATGAGGAAGATTTGGTATATGTGGATTGTGTTCTTAGAAGGTCGTTGCTTGCCGATATCTATATGTGGTTCGCTGGCCCAAGAGACTCACCCCCTACCACAGCCCATCCTCTCCTCGTCAGCTTCAACCTTCCCGACGTCCGCCCGACCTTCACCGCTGTGATCAAGAAGCTTAGCCCCATGATCACAGAGGATGAGGTGTTGACAGAACTCAACTCCCGGCCCGACATTGAAATTCACTCAGCCCATCGCATCTTCAGTGATGCTGGGCCGACTTTTCTCATGTGGATATTCACCGAATCCTCCTCCATTGACCGCCTCCTCATCGAGGGAGCCCTCATCTACAATCGCCATCATAGGGTGGACCCCTCCCGTTCCCCAGTCCAACGCTGTCTCACATACAACGACCAATTTTACCTCTGCCTGCAATAACCCCCCTACTTGTCCCCACTGCAAAGCTTCACACTTTCTCAAGAATTGCCCCAACCTCACCTCTCCGCCCTCCTGCAACACTTGTAACGAACCACATCCTACCTACTCCTCGAAGCGTAAAGCAAAACCTCCTCCAGTCACCCCTGAGCTCATCATCCCTGTCCGTCCTGTTGATGACCCCATCCACCCCAACAACTCGATCCACCCTCCACCTACTGCAGAGGACATCATCCGTTTCATCACCATTGTGCGCCAAAACATCCACCCCTTCCAGCGCTCCCACACACTTTCCCAAATCGACCTCGCTGCCCGTTCCATCTTCCATCTTACCACCTATGCCACATACTCCCACAACCAGGCCCACTTCACCTTCACCCCCCTCACCACCCTCGTCTAACTCTCCCCTCCCACGGTACAACAACCCTACCGTATCCTGTACGACAACATTCGCTCCCTGCCCACCCACAAACTCCTCTTCTTCCACACCCTCCGTCAGCACCGCGTGGATGCCTTTGTCCTAAATGAAACCTTCCTTCAACCCCGTATCTCCATCTCCACCGCTCCTTACACCCTTCACCGCACCAATAACCCGTACCCTCTTCCGCGTGTCGGAGTTGCTATAGGCCACCTCAAGCACCTCCCTGTCCAGCCCCAACCTCTCCTTAACAATCCTGCCGAGCATCTCACCCTCAGCCTCTTCTTCCCCACCCTTACCATCACCTGTGCCACCATTTATGTCCGCCCTCGCACCCCCATCCCATACGATTTCCTGGCCCACATTGACCGCACCTTCTCCACCTACGTGATTGCCGACGACCTCAATATCCACAGCTGTGATCCTGCCAACCTCCAGTGGTGGCATCAGTTTCTCACCACCCTCCAGGGAGACCTGGTTCCCCTGCCTCAGTACACCCGACCCGAATCCAACACCACTCCCGATGTGGTCCTTGCCTCTCCCAACCTCCTTGGGTGCATCACCGCAGATTTCCTTGACCTCATTGGCAGTGACCATGCTCCTGTTCTCCTCACTATCTCTAATGGTCGCCATCCCCACAACGCTCCTCGCCCCGACGTCCCTCCTAAACTTGTCCATGACTACTCCCATGCCAACTGGAATGCCTACTGGGAGTCCATTCACACCCAGGTTGACGGCCACGAACTTACCCTCCAATCTCCTGATGACATCTCTCGTACTGCTGCCTTCCTGCACCAGACCTTGTCTGACACCGTCGCCACCCATATCCCCCACCAAAGCCATCCACCCTCACCACCCTGCCCCGCCTCCACAGGCCGTCCTTCTCCTTTCAGAGTCCTGCCGCCTCTACCGCTCTTTTCTCCACACTCGTGACCAGGTTTCACTTACCCGCCACCGGCAATTACGACACATCCGCAACCTGCTTACTGTGAAGAAACGCCGTGCCTGGCGCTAGACATGTACACAACTCAACACCACGCTCCCCATAAACTCTTCCAAGTATTGGTCTGCTTTCCACTGCCTTACTGGGAACCGCCTCACCCCCCAGTACCCTCTCTTCCTTAATGACTGTCCCTTTCCTGACAACCTCAGTAAGGCCAACCACTTTGCCTCACCTCTCAGATGCTTTTTCCATCCCAGATGATAACCTCTTTGATTATTCCCTCTTCCCTGACGTCATGGACCGTATGAATACCTCTGTTCCTCCCTTTGCTCCTAGCTTCCAGTACTTGGGCCACACACCACCGTCTGAACTTAACACTCCCATCACTACACAGTACATCAACCTCACACTCCGCACTAAATGCAAAACTGCTCCCGGCCACGACTGCATTACCTGCTGCCACCTCAAACACTGCCCTCCCTCCTTCCTTTCAGCCCTTGCCACCCTCTACAATGTCATCCTTGCCACTGGCTTCTATCCCGACCTGTGGAAAGCCTCCCATATACTGATGTTCTCCAAACCCAACAAGACTCCATCTGATGCCTCTTCCTATCGCTGCTGATGACCAACTCCTCCGCCTCACTCACCTCCTCTCCCTAGAGCTTAACTCCCTGTCGCTCAGCAATTTTTGGTTCCCTTGACCTCTAAAAGGCCTACGACCACGTCTGGCATCCCGGACTCCTGTTTAAACTCCAAACCTACGCCCTTCCTATCAACTACATCCGTCTCATGGCCTCCTTCCACTCCCACCACCCCTCCTATGTTACCATCCATAATACCAATTCCCACACCTTCTACCCCTCTTCAGGTGTGCCCCAGGGCTCTGTCCTCTCCCCTCTCCTCTACCTCCTGTACACGGCAGATATGCCCCAACCTGCCCCCCCCCCCCCCAGTACACCTCTTGCAATATGCTGATGACACCGCATTCCTCGCCCTCGCTCCTACCCTCCAACGGTCCCAATGCCTCTCCAGAATCACCTTGACCTTTTTGCTGCATGGTGTAACCAGTGGCTCCTGAAAAGCAATCATTCCAAGACCCAGGCAATCATTGTAGGTTTTACCACTCGCTCCTTCCAGCTCCTGGATTTCACCCTTACTGTCTGCACCTGTCCTGTCCCCCTCACCCCCACCCTCACCTACCTTGGCCTCACCATTGACCGTAACCTCACCTGGATCCCTCATCTCCAGTCCATCCAATCAAAAGCCCACAACCGCCTCAGACTCCTCAAACTCCTCTCTGGCTGGACATGGGGGTTGCACCGCTCTACCATCCTCCACGCCTACAAATCCTTAATCCGTCCCATCCTCTGTTATGCCAGTCCTGCCTAGATATCTGCCCCCCCCCCCAAATTTTATAAGTCCCTCCAGATTCTTGAGCGTCGTGCACTCCACCTCGCCTTCTGTATATGCCTCCTGTCCCCCACGTGGATCCTCTATGATCTCATTCCTTTCCCCCATCTGCTCCTATTCCTCGAATATATCCGCATCCTCTACACCTCCCGCCGCCTTGATCCCCCTCACCCCCTGGTTGGTCCTCTCCTCTCTCATCCCCGCCACCTGCCACGTCTTCACTGTTGTGTCCCCCCTACCCTCCATCTCTACACCCTACATCTCCTTTCCCAAGGTGGCTTCCATCAACTCCCCCTCCCGGATGATGCCCTCTCTCCCTCCATTTATCCCTCCTATCAACTCTGATCCTCAATCCCCCTCCTTTCCTCTGTCCTTTTCCCAGGCTCCCTCTCCCCCCCTTCCATCCTCTTTCTTCACCATCTCCCCTCTCTCTGCCCCCTTCTCTCCCCCGAGTCCTTTTGCATTTCCCTCGTCTGCCTCTTCTCATTGCCTCTCGCATCTGCCCTGCCCCTCTCCCCCTTTATGAGTCCTCTGCCTCCTTGGCTCCCCCCTTTTCGTTTCTTCCTTCTTCTCTCCTTGTTCTTCCCCCTACTCCAGGTCCCCCCCATCTGCCTTTGGCTCGGGAGTGTCATCTTTGTGCCACCATTTCCATGCAGTGTTCTATAGTGAGTGTTTTACAGTGAGTGTTCCGTGTTGTGTTTTTTGGGAAGTGTTGTGAATGGCCATCATACTGTCGCTGGGTGTGCTTTTTATCTCTTGCGAACAGTAACCAGACTGTCGCCATGTTCTTTTAATTATGTGTGTACTATGTTGCTTGTCTGATTCCTGTGTCTTTTATTAACATTGCCAACCCCTTTTGCTTTCTGTATTAACTTTCCGAATTTTTCCGCCATTTTACACTTTAAGTCACCGTTTTATTGCCTGTTTTTCTTGTTTCTTTTCTTCTTCCGTTTAAAAAAAAAAACGTCTGTAGCCTGTAGAGCAGCGTACTAAGCTGCTGCCAGCCCGCCCCCTTTAGGGGGAATTGACAATCAATAAAGAAAAAAAAAAAAAAGCCCAAGAGAGAGGCATGAAGTTTGGGCATTGGCAGTAGCGTCAAGACAAGAGGTGGTCACGAGGTCTGAGCGGCTGAATCCACGAGCTGCGCAAGGAGGATCTGCGCAGAGCAAGGATACCGGAGTGCTTCACCAGGGTGAGCGTCGGCTACAAGCAGCAAGCCAGCATCCCCTCGGTTGGTTGGCAACACTCGTGTCGGACGACCGCTCGTGGCCCGGCTGCCCTCTTCTACCTGGCTTTTATCGGCACCACTCAGTAACCGCTGCGACACGCCGTGGACCCGTGGAACTGCTTGCTGATAAACGGGAGTAACATACTGCGATCCTCGTGGTCATTTGTTTCATTGTCTACCTGCCCTCCTTATTATTTTCTGGTTTCTACCAGACCCTCAGAGCTCTTTGGTCGTAAATATAGGCAGTAGTATTGTACGAAGACACTATTGTCGTTTGAAAATTTGTCCCGCTGTTATATTGCCTTTCGTTTCTGGTTTGTGCTTGGTCATTAATGTTGTAATTAATCAGCTCTTGGTCGTAAATTCAGCTGGAACAATTGTACTAAGGCACACTTTGCCATTAAACAAAAGAGGGACCTCGTGGTTCGATTTAGCTGTTAACCAGTTGAGTTCTTTGATTGTAATTGCATTTCTCGGTCATTAGGTATAATCTGAACAACCTGTTGTCCTAAGCTGTTCGTTTCTGTGTTTGAAAGACTCTGTCATTATTAGTGCATTTCAGCTGGATCTTGTGGTTCCGCCAAGTGAGTTCTCCTGTAATAAGTGTTAACAAGTAATGTTTTAAGACGTTCCTTCAGAGCGGTCTTAATAACTATCAATTATTTTAACTTTGAAAATATTAACATCCAACTGTCGCCAGGGCTTTAGTCAAAACAAAATTGTCAGAAGGGACTGGTTGGGATCCAGTCGCACCTTGAAGTAAGCCTTATCATTGTCATATTGTTTGCTAACCTGTTTAACCTTTAAGAACAGGTGCACATCTTAATCCCGAACCTTTCGACGTACAGCTTTCAAATTAAAAGTTAAGCCCTTTGTTTTGAGTAATTGAATCACTCTTGTCATCAATGGTGCTTATATAGTTTTCATGTGTTGCAGAAGGGCACTTAATAATGTAACACCCCTCCCGTCACATATCTGGTTTTGGTGTGTGTTCACCCCCAGGTAATTGACTAACAGATCAACAGAGAGTGCAAAACTTCGACAATGTCGGATAACGCAAAGAAAGTAATAAGGCCCTGTAACTCCTGATTGAACTGCGGTGGCGGTGTTGACATTAATTGATTCAGAATTTATCCCTTTTAATTAAAAAGTGGTGCACATTGATGTTACATTCAGCTATTGAACACCAGATGCAAATGTTGAACATAAAATGGATTAAGAAAGTGACTTGGGATTTCAATTACTTGATTGAAAACAGATGCAGTCGATTAGCACAGATTTATTTTAACTCACGACCTTCAATCATCACATTACATGACTCTCCTAACAGGCAGTGGTAATAAATTGCGTTTGCATGGAGTAAAGCGCGATAGATAAAAAGTAATTCCTATCGACTGACCCAGGCGTAATGTGAAGTGCGAGAAGAATTCTACAATACATGGCCCATGAAACCCTCTTGGAAACTTTGCCGACGTGATCCAACAAATTAATCAGTGGCCGGAGCGGGCGCAATATCACCGAATTCAGTATGGCGGAGCGGCGTCTTTGTGTGGACGTCGGCCGACCTCGTGGTGCTGCAAGGCAAGCCGAGTAAAGAACACCACGTCCGCACTCTAGGCAAGCTGGGAATGGAATACCTCTACAGAGACTTCTCACAGTCCGCTCCTCCCCTCAGTTTCCCCTCCAGCAAAATCACTTACGCCAATTGCAGCGCAAGTCGCATTAATTATGCGTCGCTTCCCAGCGCCGACCAATGCCTGCTCTGGGAAGTGAACAAATTCCCACAAAATTTCCCTTCCTCTCAACTTCTGTTATTTAGCTCCTCCCAGGCCAGCCATCAAGGTTAGTGTCTGCACAACACCAAGTTTTCCGGAATTCTGACTCCCAGGAGAGTGCTTCAAATTCCTAGGTCCTACGTTCCCATCAGAGGTCGGCGTATTTCATTCTGTCGCTCTTCACCTGATTTGCTTCAGACTCTGCGGACCGTGAATTCACCGTGAAGTTGCTATAGTCACCAACACGCATATTTTGACCCCTGTTGACCGCTCCACCGTAGCTTTGCACGGCTTTCTCGCATGTTTCACAGAAAACGGGACAACGGACATTTATCAACAGGCGTACAAGTTCTCCGTCTGCTTCCCAGTACACCAGCATGGGATCAACCACCCACTCAGTGTCACTCACCTTAAGGCAGCTGGAGGCCGTACCCCATTACCGCTTTCTCAGAGCTTGAGCTGCCCTGAGCTGCCTATTGTCGCTTCCCTTAGCCGCTCCCCCGGCGGCCACGGTCAATTCTGAGTACTTCCCTGGGGTAAACTAGCCTCCAGTAAATCGACGCGTTTCCACAAAGTTTTCATTTCGTGTGAATTACTTTAAAACAGTCACCTGACATTAATTATTCCAATACGTCCATACTATACCCTCTATAAGATGCATTGTGCCTTGTCAGTCATTTTTGTTCAGCCCTACTGTTCGCTCAACGTGAGTTAGGTGATCTTTCATGACTTCATGTAAGGGGCATAGTTCTTGCTATCTTACAATAAGACAGACTGTGTCCAGCGCGCTAGTAAAAACCGCTGTTTCACTCGATAACGGGCGGGCTGCAGGTCCGGCAGTCTTGTAATCCTTGTCTTATGGTTTGCTGTTTTGCAATACAGCACTTCAGATTTCTTTTGCAAAGATTAAAAGCTTATTCAACTTATGGTTTAAGGTCGAAAAAAGTTTCCAAATTCGTTCATTTTGTTATAGAAAATGTTATGGTTAAATGTTTCGATTATCTGTAAAACGCAGTTTATATATGGTAAATAAACAGGTTGTGTGAAAAGAAAGTGGTATTGATGGATCCTCCCTTCCACATTTTCCTTTATTCCAGTAACTACCACGTATCAATTCCAAACATGTTTCACTGCAGTTGCAGCATCGTCAGTGGGCTTTTGTTTTATTGATGTTAAACATAAATGTTCTTTAATGTTTGTATACATGTAATTATTAGTTTTTAAAAGCGTAATTACAAATTTTTGAAGCAACACATAAAATTCTGAATTCATACCTTTTTACCACATGGTGTGGTTTTCCTGATGTATCATGTTTTTACAGTGGCGGTTTTCTTTCACAGTGTGTAATCTGCAACCATATATATGAGTAACTTAATGTAGACAAATTATAAAGAAAACTTACGATTTGGAAGCTGTTATGGTTATGCCTGAAATTAATTAATTCTATGTGGAATTGTGTGTGTGTGTGTGTGTGTGTGTGTGTGTGTGTGTGTGTGTGTGTGTTATTACTTCTTTTTTCTTTTTGTGTGTGGAGAGGGGGGTGTTGGCAGGATCTATACGTTGGTGTTATATAATAATTATTTGACGCCAGGGAACAGAGTTCCATTGCAGAAAGCTGCGTATTCATTTATTAGTTGTCTTCCTTCAAGTATGGTTTCGTATTTGATAGTTTTCTTTAGTTATTAGCTTTTGTGGGGGCTGTTGCTGCATTTGAGAATTTTCAAGGCAGTAGTGATGTCTGTTGCGTTATTTTTCTTGTCCATAAGGTCTTCAGCAAATATGGAATGACAGCTATTACTTTTTAATGCTCTTCTGTGTTTAGTGTATCTGGTATTAAAGTTTCTACTTATGTGTCCTGTATAAACTGATTTTCAGTCCTGAAATGTCGGTTGGTAAATACCATATGTGTTGTTTGTCTGTGCTTGTGTTGGTTGTCCTTTCTTTTCTCTGTGTTGAGTTGTCTGTCCTGTAGGCTATTTTTAGCAGTTATTTTTATAGTATGTTGCCTATACTGTGGGTTACTTTGTTGTTGCAGGTGCGAGTGAACCACTTGTTTCTTGTTTTGCGTGTTTTTTGTTCATTTGTGCTCATATGCGTGTTCCGTGTGTTTGTAAGTTGATGAGGAGGATTTTGTTTTTGTGTGTTGAGTGTCCTTTTTAATTTTGTTTTAATTTTGTGGTTCAGTTTGACTACAGTGTTTGTATCCTATCTATTCTCTATATCTGTTAGCCTGATTGTCTGTAATTCAATGTTACGGTTTTATTTCAGTGAATGGAGTTTTGTTTAGTCTGTGTAGCTTATATTGGCAGCTGGCTAGTTTGTGTGCAACTGGATGGTTGGAATGTGAGTGGCTGTGTTGATGGTGGTCAGTTTCCTTAATATAGGGAACTGACGTTGGTTGTCGTGTCTGTATTTTGTTAGGTCAAGGAAATTTAACATGTTGTCATTTTCTGTTGCTATTATGAACTTGATTTTTGGGTGGACTTTGTTTATATCACTGTGGAGTTGTCGGATTGCGACTGGGCGTTTAATCTAGAAGGCATATGATGTCATCTTCATAACGATGTGAATATATTATCCGGTACTGTCTGTTTTACGCCGGCCGGTGTGGCCGTGCGGTTCCAGGCACTACAATCTGGAGCCGAGCGACCGCTACGGTCGCAGGTTCGAATCCTGCCTCGGGCATGGATGTGTGTGATGTCCTTATGTTAGTTGGGTTTAATTAGTTCTAAGTTCTAGGCGACTGATGACCTCAGAAGCTAAGTCGCATAGTGCTCAGAGCCATTTGAATCGTTTTGTCTGTTTTACTATTGTTTCAAATATTTTATTTTCAATGTGATTGAGGAAAATGTTGGCTAGGAGTCCACTGACTGGTGATCACATTGGAAGCATGTCTTCCTGTGAGTTGAACTGACTGTCAAATGAGAAATAGTTTTGTTCTGTGATTAGTTTTAGAATGCTAGCTAATTGTTTTATGTAGGATTTGGGAATTTCTGCCAGTTCATCGAATTGTTGTTTTATGATGCTGATGGTTTTTGTGGTGGGGATATTGGTGTACAAGGATCTGATGTCAAATGAGGTGAGTATGGCTGTCGTGGGTATGTTAATGTCTTTGATTTTTTGTATCAGCTCTTCGGTGTTGGGTATGGTTCTATTATTCGTGTGTAAGTAATGTTTCTATAAGTATGTGTACATTTCTCTAGCTAGGTGATGTGTGGGTGCACTTCTGAAATTAACAATGGGGAGCTTTAATAGGCTGTTCGGTGTGAGTGCTTGGGGATTCTTTTGTTTCAGCCATTTCGCTTTCTGATTTGTGAATATGTGAGATATTTTTTAGAAGTGTTAGTGTTTTTCTGGTATCTTTGTGATGGGTCGCTGGTTAGCTTTGTTATGTTGTTGTCTTCTACAAATTTTAAGGTTTTATCCTCGTATTCATCCTGTTTTATTACTATCATGGTGCTCCCCTTGTCTGAACTCGTAATGAGTGCCTCATTGCTTTTAAGTCTGTTTTTTATTTTTATCGACTTTTTTCTACTCCAGTTTTTGTTCCTGTCAATATGTTGTTTTTTTCCCTTTATTATGCATCTTATTTATTCTGCAACTAATTCTCTTGTCAGACCTGTATTGAAGTTTGGGTTACTGTTTCTTTCTTGTTGTTTTATGATGTATTCGCTTTGAGTGATAAGATTCTCCACTGTTTTTTGTTTATCGTGTGTGTTGATATTGTACAGGGCGATTCAAAAAGAATACCACAACTTTAAAAATGTGTATTTAATGAAAGAAACATAATACACTCCTGGAAATTGAAATAAGAACACCGTGAATTCATTGTCCCAGGAAGGGGAAACTTTATTGACACATTCCTGAGGTCAGATACATCACATGATCACACTGACAGAACCACAGGCACATAGACACAGGCAACAGAGCATGCACAATGTCGGCACTAGTACAGTGTATATCCACCTTTCGCAGCAATGCAGGCTGCTATTCTCCCATGGAGACGATCGTAGAGATGCTGGATGTAGTCCTGTGGAACGGCTTGCCATGCCATTTCCACCTGGCGCCTCAGTTGGACCAGCGTTCGTGCTGGACGTGCAGACCGCGTGAGACGACGCTTCGTCCAGTCCCAAACATGCTCAATGGGGAACAGATCCGGAGATCTTGCTGGCCAGGGTAGTTGACTTACACCTTCTAGAGCACGTTGGGTGGCACGGGATACATGCGGACGTGCATTGTCCTGTTGGAACAGCAAGTTCCCTTGCCGGTCTAGGAATGGTAGAACGATGGGTTCGATGACGGTTTGGATGTACCGTGCACTATTCAGTGTCCCCTCGACGATCACCAGTGGTGTACGGCCAGTGTAGGAGATCGCTCCCCACACCATGATGCCGGGTGTTGGCCCTGTGTGCCTCGGTCGTATGCAGTCCTGATTGTGGCGCTCACCTGCACGGCGCCAAACACGCATACGACCATCATTTGCACCAAGGCAGAAGCGACTCTCATCGCTGAAGACGACACGTCTCCATTCGTCCCTCCATTCACGCCTGTCTCGACACCACTGGAGGCGGGCTGCACGATGTTGGGGCGTGAGCGGAAGACGGCCTAACGGTGTGCGGGACCGTAGCCCAGCTTCATGGAGACGGTTGCGAATGGTCCTCGCCGATACCCCAGGAGCAACAGTGTCCCTAATTTGCTGGGAAGTGGCGGTGCGGTCCCCTACGGCACTGCGTAGGATCCTACGGTCTTGGCGTGCATCCGTGCGTCGCTGCGGTCCGGTCCCAGGCCGACGGGCACGTGCACCTTCCGCCGACCACTGGCGACAACATCGATGTACTGTGGAGACCTCACGCCCCACGTGTTGAGCAATTCGGCGGTACGCCCACCCGGCCTCCCGCATGCCCACTATACGCCCTCGCTCAAAGTCCGTCAACTGCACATACGGTTCACGTCCACGCTGTCGCGGCATGCTACCAGTGTTAAAGACTGCGATGGAGCTCCGTATGCCACGGCAAACTGGCTGACACTGACGGCGGCGGTGCACAAATGCTGCGCAGCTAGCGCCATTCGACGGCCAACACCGCGGTTCCTGGTGTGTCCGCTGTGCCGTGCGTGTGATCATTGCTTGTACAGCCCTCTCGCAGTGTCCGGAGCAAGTATGGTGGGTCTGACACACCGGTGTCAATGTGTTCTTTTTTCCATTTCCAGGAGTGTATAACCTTCTGTTATACATCATTACAAAGAGTATTTAAAAAGGTTTTGTTCACTCAAAAACAAGTTCAGAGATGTTCAATATGGCCCCCTCCAGACGCACGAGCAATATCAACCCGATACTCCAACTCGTTCCACACTCTCTATAGCATATCAGGCGTAACAGTTTGGATAGCTGCTGTTATTTCTCGTTTCAAATCATCAATGGTGGCTGGGAGAGGTGGCCGAAACACCATATCCTTAACATACCCCCATAAGAAAAAATCGCAGGGGGGCAGATCAGGGCTTCTTGGAGGCCAGTGATGAAGTGCTCTGTCACGGGCTGCCTGGCGGCCGATCCATCGCCTCGGGTAGTTGACGTTCAGGTAGTTACGGACAGATAAGTGCCAATGTGGTGGCGCTCCATCCTGCTGAAATATGAATTGTTCTGCTTCTTGTTCGAGCTGACGGAACAGCCAATTCTCTAACATCTCCAGATACTGTAGTCCAGTTACAGTAGCACCTTCGAAGAAAAAGGGACCAAAAGCTTTATTGGCTAAAATGGCGAACAAATGTACAACTAAATGAAACTTTATAGCTCCCTTAATTCGCCGACAGATAGTGCTTAGCTCTGCCTTTTGTCGTTGCAGAGTTTTAAATTTCTAAAGTTGTGGTATTCTTTTTGAATCACCCTGTATTATGGGCCATTTTCTAGTAAATTTATTTCTTCGCGGACCGCCGGCCGGGGTGGCCGAGCGGTTCTAGGCGCTACATTCTGGAACCGCGCGACCGCTACGGTCGGAGGTTCGAATCCTTCCTCGGGCATGGATGTGTGTGATGTTCTCAAGTTAGTTAGGTTTAAGTAGTTCTAAGTTCTAGTGGACTGATGACCTCAGAAGTTAAGTCCCATAGTGCTGAGAGCACTTTTTTTTTCTTGGCGGACCTCATCCAAATATATATGTACTGTTAAAGCAAACATGGAAAAAAGATCTTCAATCCGAAGATGTTCACACGAATCTAGGTCAGGGCCTCTGGAATGCATCACATCTTGAAATTAACTAGAGATGATGCTGCGTTTACGGAAGGTTTGTCGAAGCGAATCTTTCACCTGGCTTTCTCTGCCTCGTGATGACTGGGTGCTGTCCGATGTCCTTAGGTTAGTTAGGTTTAAGTAGTTCTAAGTTCTAGAGGACTGATGACCATAGATGTTAAGTCCCATAGTGCTCAGAGCCATTTGAGCCATTTTCACCTGGCAGGCGACATGTGACGTCGCCTCATCTTGCATAAAAATAGTGATGTGGAAACGGTTAAGCTGTTACAAGTGTGGAACCATGTCGACATAAAATTTTTCTGAGTATGGTACCGTGTCATATTGAATAGAACTGCTGCTGGAGAAAACCAACGTTTCGGCTACGGTTGCAGCGGCCTTCTTCTGGGTCTACTGATGCTTTATAGCTATGCAGTGCCCCTTATATTTTGTTGTTACTGTTCATTGCGCATGCCATTACGCAATAATTTTAAACAGATAGTTCATTTCAGTGGTCACTTAAGGAAGAAGGAGAGGGAACTTTATTTTAATAGGTTATCTCGGTTGAGGGAGGGCGTAGACTCAGTTGTCTATTGGCTCTTGTAATATGTGCCATGACGTGGTCACCGTCGAATGAGAAGTTGGCTCCTGTTTACCAAGTGCTGGACGGCGGTGTTGATATTGCGGTGTGTTGGACTCTGATTGCTGGCAGCCAAGATGGGACAAGCCTGAGTCCATCCTCTCTATTCGTGTTCTTAGGGAGTTTCAGTTTTTCGATGACCCCTCTGATTTTGCGTTTCGTCATAACCAGTTGCTAGGCCGACACACAGGCTTCGCCGAATTTTATTTCCTTTCCGCAATCTTGCATGAGGTATTTTCATGATTCTTAGCTCATAGAAACGGCTTGTTGGCAGTTGAAAGCAATTGGTGGTGAGCCCATCCCTAAGTAAATCTTGCCAGACATGTCCACAGCCACATACGGCAGACAGGGCAGCCCCTTGTCGAGACAGGCCTCCAGCAGAACAATGCTGCACTACCCGCCATGGCGCTAGCAGAAGCCTGGGCTTGAGCGATAGTGTAAAGGAACACATCTACACAGTTGAGACGTAAACCAGGCATTGTGTGCAGAGCCACACATAATAAAAACTCACCTGTTTTTCTGTTCACTGATGGTGCAAATAGGTCAGTGAACCAATTCCTCCGGTTGTATAAGAACAATCCGGCACCTGAGAAACGTTTGGAGATCTTTATTACACCTCCTAACTAGAACTAAAAAGCTCCAAGGCACAGGCGATTTAGGTAAAGATCTTTGAGACTGTATCTGTTCGATTATTTCCGTGGGAAGAGACACGACATCGGAAAAAATCATCTTCCCCTCTGCGAAAACTTAAAAAAGCTAGTAATTGGCGGTTTCATTTTTTTCCCCGGAGATGCAGGTTTCATAATTCTTGTCCTGATCCGACATGAGTTTGTGCTGTAGTGTGGGATGGGAGATTTAGCGCCTATAGAGCCCTGTGATTGACTCAAGATGGGGTGAAGGTGGTGTCATATGTGCACTTTGCACAAAAACGGATTTTTTTTTTTTTTCTGTAGAGGTGCGAGGCACTCAGGTGCGGGACTAGGGTCTGGTAAGCACTTTTGGTCCAAGCTCTGGCATGTGTGGCTGGTACTTGCGACCTGTCCCGAGACTGACTTCACTTGCAAGTAGTTTATACTGGTGAACCCACAGTGAAGTTCTTAACGTGCCAACAGTGTGAATTCAAATGTCTCGGACTACTCGTTTGCCGAGGGCACACCTATTCGTTTTTGGTTTACCAGCCTTGACGTTTGGTATCCTTGTGCACTCTGTCATGAAAGTGAGCTACACTGGTCCTTGGTACGACCAGGGGACAGGTGTGTCACACACTGAAATCTACCAGGATTTCAGGGCTCTGGTAGAGAGTAAATTGCGATCCGTCTGCGTGATCGCTAGACCGTGAGATTTGTCCAATTCTTTCATGGCCACGATCGATTCACAGGTGCCGCCTCAACGTCTCATCTCCGCCGCAAACATTTCGCCAGCTGCAAGTTACATCGGCGCACGAAGCAAACTGTCCTAGGAACTGACCGCCTCTCTCTCCCATCTGCACCACTTAATTCATCTGTTTCTTCAAATTTATTAATTACGTTCTTTAGCCCATTTGTTGACATGGGGCATCTCCGCAGCTGTTTCTGTATGTGATATTCCCGAAATGCAGAGCTGCTATTGTTGCCAATCTAATAGAACAACTTTACGAACAGTGCTTGGTCTTTCTTCTCGATAGCATTGATTTCTTACGGAAAACCAACCTTCTTAACTTCAGCCTTTAAACCAGCACCCACATTACAAAAGAAATCAACGTGTGCCAAGCGTGCTACGGTCGCAGGTTCGAATCCTGCCGCGGGCATGGATGTGTGTGATGTCCTTAGGTTAGTTGGGTTTAAGTAGTTCTAAGCTCTAGGGGACTGATGACCACAGTAGTTAAGTCCCATAGTGATTATAGCCATTTGAACCTTTTTTTTTGTGCCAAGCGAGAAAACGTCAAAACGGAAACATTCGACGTTCTGCCTGCTTACAGCCATATTTTCATCTGGTGTCAGAAGTAGAACTATTATTTTTCTCAGAATTCTCCGCTAGTGCACCGATTTGTGAAAATACCTCCGAAATTTGAGCGTCCCGCGATGTGTACGAAATGGCTAAAACGGCTCTGAGCGCTATGGAAAACATCTGAGGTCATCAGTCCGCTAGAACTTAAAACTACTTAAATCTAACCAACCTAAGGACATCACACACATCCAGCCCGAGGCAGGATTCGACCTTACCGGTCGCGGGGTTCCAGACTGAAGCACCTAGAACCACTCGGCCACTCCGACCGGCGATGTGTTCGACCCACACTGTAGCACTCGGAAACTGTCGGTGTAATAACAACCCGGAGATACATCTTCTCACATCACCATCATCAGTGTTCTGCCAAAAGGCAGGTTTTCACATGGTAGGTCTCCAGGCTGTCCGGTCTTCTGCCATCCTCTTCAGGTCTGCATAACTTCCTCTTCCCTTTATGTCGTCTATCATCTTGTATCTACTTCTTCCTCTGTCTTCTCCTACAAACCAATCCTTCCAAAGCATCTACTAGCAAGTATTTCCTTTTCAATGAATGTCCCAACCAGTTCTTTTTCCTTTCTCTTACAAACTTCAGCAGACATCTTCTCCCAGCAACCCTTTCCAATATTATTTCATTACTCACTCTTTCCATCCAGCTTATTCTCTCCATCCTCCTCCACATCCACATCTCAAATGCTTCTAATCTTTTTTCATCGTCTCATCGCATCGTCCATGTTTCTACCCCATATAGTGCCACACTCCAGACAAAACATTTCCCACATACGTCTCATGAAATTACGATGATGAGAAAATCTGAGAAATTAGAGCTCATTTAGAAGCTTAGTGACAGTCGTTAGCCGGCCGAAGTGGCCGTGCGGTTACAGGCGCTGCAGTCTGGAACCGCAAGACCGCTACGGTCGCAGGTTCGAATCCTGCCTCGGGCATGGATGTTTGTGATGTCCTTAGGTTAGTTAGCTTTAACTAGTTCTAAGTTCTAGGGGACTAATGACCTCAGCAGTTGAGTCCCATAGTGCTCAGAGCCATTTGAACCATTTTTTTTTTGACAGTCGTTCTTCAAGCGCATTATTCACGCGGTGCAGAGGGCAGGGTGGGGAGGGGTGGAGGGGGGGGGGGGAGGTTTGTGTTACAGAAGCATCCTCAATCACACACTTTGTGGTGACATGTGGTGCATAGATGTATGTGTAGAATGTAGCTGTAGCTGTGAATGGTAATTCCAGCAGTAGATTAAATTAAAAGTAATGTATAATTGAATGCTTAAACCTGTGCTGATTTCATGTGATGAAGGTAAAGAAGGTGAGCTTCTTGAGGGGTACCTGTTGTTGACTTGGCCTGGCAGACATTTCGGATTCCCTCCAGCATGTCGCAACCAAACATTCATCCGACAAGGGATGTCAAACGTGCACAAAGAACTCCGGTAACGAATTCACGGAAGTTTCGAAACAGTGACGTCAGAGACAGGGTTTGGTGGGTAGTGGCAGCAGGAGGAGGGAAAGATCAGCTTTGCCGAAGGGGCGGCCGCATATTTCAGCGGCGCCGCATCGCGCTGTTTTTCCGGGCCGTTTCCATTCGCCGCTGGAGATAAGAAGGCAGAGAAAGAGAGGGAGAGGCAGACGGTGAAAGAGATGGCGGAAGAGGAGGAGGGGTGCAGGAATCCGGGCAGTTCGCCCGCGGCCGTTACTCGCGACTCACTTTTCAGATTGTCGCCGGGGAATTCAAAGGGGCTGAATTACTAGGGACAGGGTGCAGATTACATGCCGCCGTTCCGCCCCTCGGCATTCACTGCTCCCCCACGTGTGTGTGTGTGTGTGTGTGTGTGTGTGTGTGTGTGTGTGTGTGTGAGTGAGTGAGTGTGTCGTCTTCTCAATTACTCCGTATCAGTCCCGTCTCGGAGAACGAGACCACCGTGATCAAATGCGAAGCGATTGCCTCGTCCCAGCTTTAACCTGTTGATACATACGGGAGCAAAGCACGTATGGTTATTCCAGATCAATTCAAGACCGTTTGCTCACTTTGCACTCGCAGGGAACATTCAGACCCGTCTATGTCGTTATTATTGTTGCCTCATCTGCTGTAACTGGCACGGGCGGATTTACTACATTCCGATCTTTAGCCATAGGAATATTCGGAGTGAAGAACTTTCGATGTAATCCCTCTTGAGAGCCATTCCCTTATCGAGGACAGTCTGTTCTAGCTAATATAACAAGACAGTTAAATTCTGCTCTGTGTACATTAACTCGTATGTAACAAGTGATACCAACAATCTTTCTTTTCCGTGAATGCTTTAGGGAGGGGCAGAAAATAAACCCTCCACCTCACGCCGTACTGTAGCTTGCAGAGTACAATGGAGAATTCATTATCTTAATCCTTTTCTCCCTTTTTCGTATTGTCTTCCGCTGCTACTTTTCCTTTTAGTTTTGTATCATTTCCTTTGCAGATAGTAGTAAGTTCGATTTTCTCCTACAGTTTTTACAATGTACGTCATATGCGTACTGCTACGTACACCAGTTTGAGTCATCGGTCTTCTGACTGGTTTGATGTGGCCGCGCCAAGAATTCTTTTCCTGTGCGAACCTTCGCTTATCAGACTAGCACCTGCGACCTACGTTCTCAATTATTTGTTGGATGTATTACAATAGCCCTCTTCCTCTACAGTTTTTTCCCTCTGCAGCTCCCTCTAGTACCATGGCGGTCATTCCCTGATGTCTTAATAGATGTCCTACCATCCTGTCCCTTCTCCTAGCCAGTGTATTCCACATATGCCTTTCCTCTCCGATTGTGCGCAGAACCTCCACATTACTTACACTATCCGCCCACCTAATTTTCAACATTCGTCTGTAGCATGACCTCAAATGCTTCTATTGTCTTTTGTTCAGATTTTCCCATAGTGCATGTTTCAGTACCATAAAATGCTCTGCTCCAAACGCACAGCCGCGCAGGGTAGCCGCACGGTCACAGGCGTCGGAGGTTTGAGTCCTCCCTCGGGCATGGGTGTGTGCGTTGTCCTGAGAGGAAGTTAGTTTCAGTTAGATTAAGTAGTGTGTAAGCTTAGGGAGCGATGACCTCAGCAGTTTGGTCCCATAAGAACTTACCACAAATTTCCGAATTTTTCCAAACGTACATTCTCAGAAATTTCTTCAAGTTAAGGCCTGTGCCCTTGTACATACTGTATCTTACCAGTCTCTCCATATAGTTTACCCCCATTATCTCAAAATTTCGAACATCTTGTACCATTTTACATTGTCGAACGCTTTTTCCAGGCCGACAGATCCTGCGAACTGTCTGGATTTTTGTTTAGTCTTGCTTCCATTATCAACTGCAACGTCAGAATCACCTGTCTGGTGCCTTTACCTTTCCTAAAGCCATCAACACATCCTCAAGTTTCCTTTCAGTTCTTCTTCTGTATGCTATTCTTTTCAGCAACTTGGATGCAAGAGCCACTTGTGGATGATATTTTTCCGAAAGTCGGATGGTATGTCGTCAGATTCACATATTCTACACACCAACGTAAATGGTTGTTTCGTTGCCAATTCCCTTACGCCTTATTTGACCTTAGGTTTTCCAAAGCTCTCGTAAATTCTGATTCTAATAATGGACCCGCTATCTCTTCTAAATCGTCTCCTGTTTGTTCATCTATCACATCAGACTTATCTTCCCCCTCAAACAGGCCCTCAATGTACTGTTTCCGTCTATCCGCACACTTCTCTGCATGTAGCAGCGGATTTCCCGTTGCACTCTTAATGTTACCACCCTTGCTGTAAATTTCCTGTATGCTGAGTTAATCCTTCCGACAATCATTTCTTTCTCGATTTCTTCACATTCTTCATGCTGCCATTTTGTCTTTGCCTCCCTGCAGTTCCTGTTTATTCCATTCCTCAGTGACTTATTTTTCTGTATTCCTGAATTTCCCTGACCATTTTTGCACTTCCTTCCTTTATCGATCAATTTAAGTATTTCTTCTGTTACCCATGGTTTCTTCGCAGCTACCTTTTTGTACCTATATTTTTCTTTCCAACTTCCGTGATTGCCCTTTTTACAGATGATTATTCATCTTCAACTGAATTGCTACGGAGCTATTCCTTATTGCTTTATATATAGCCTCAGAGAACTGCAAGCCAATCATTCCTTAGTATTTCCGCGTCCCACTTCTTTATGTACTGATTCTTCCTGATTAATCTCTTGGAATTTACCCTACTGTTCATCACAGCTACATTGTCGTCTGAGTCTACATCTGCTCCTGCGTATGCCTTACAATCCAGTCTATGATTTCTAAATCTCTGGTCAAACCATGATGTAATGCAACTGAAATGTTCCCGTATCATTTGGCTTTTTCCAAGTATACCTCCTCCTCTTGTGATTCTTGAACAGAGTATTCGCTGTTACTAGCTGGAATTTGTTACAAAACTCCTGTAGTCTCTCTCCTCTACCATTTCTTGTCGCAAGCCCATATTCTCCCGTAATCTTTTCTTCTACTCCTTCCCCCTGCAACTGCACTCCAGTCCCCCACGATTATTAGATTTTCATCTCCCCATATGTACTGTACTACCCTTTCAGTATCCTCACACACTTTCTCTATGTCATCACCTTCAGCTAGCGAAGTCGGCACGTATACCTGAACTATCTTTGTCGGTGTTGGTTTGCTGTCGATTCTAATGAGAACAAGCCTGTCACTGAACTGTTCACAGTACCTGACTTTCTGTCTTTCTATTCACAACGAATCCTGCTCCAGTTGTAGTATTTTCTGCTGCTCTTGATATTAGCCTATACTCTTCTGACGACAAATCTTTTTCTTCTTTGTATTTCACCTCACTGATCCCTAGTATATCTAGATTGAGCCTTTGCATATCCCTTTCCAGAATTTCTAGCTTCCCTACCACATTCCAGCTTCTGACATTTCACACCCCTATTCGTAGGGCGTTATCATTTCGTTAGATATTCAATCTTTTTCTCATGTCAACTCCCACTTGTCAGTCCCCTTCCAGAGATCCGAATGGGGGACTATTCCGGAATCTTTTGCCAATGGAGAGATCATCATGACACTTTTTCAATTACAGGCCACATGTCCTGCGAATGCACGTTATGTGTCTTTAATGCAGTGGTTTCCATTGCCTTCTGCATCGTCATGGCGTTGGTCATTGCTAATCCTTCCGCCTTCAGGGGCAGATGACTTATGTACAGTGGAATTACCCTACCGGCCAGTCAGGTGGCAAAACTGTTAGGATTTGAATTCGCGTGTCCACGCAGACTCTTCCTCGTTTGCTGTTTCTTACGCTGGACGAAGGTGCTTGTCCACTGCTCTTCTTCTCGTGGTGACTGACAATAAGCTCCGTTCAACAAAGCCCACAACACAGCTGTGTGTGCCTCCTTCCAGCTTCACTGACGTGACGAGGTTCTCCTTACTTGTCATCGCATAGGCCACAGCCCCCTAAATGCATGGCTTCTTGCTCCAGCCAGAGAATCCTCTAGTGTGCGGTGCATTTGGCGTACAGGCCACTGTGCGCCACATTTTATCAGACGGTATTTTATTTTCATATCAGAGGACAGTGGCTGATTTGCCGACAAATCTGCCCTCCATTTTAAGTAACGTTCAAACGAATGTGATGAGGGTGTAAAGGTTTTGTAATTTCTCCAAGGGGTGTTTCCTAAAATTGTACGGAGATGTTCTTAATGTGTTAACTGGGTGACTGGCTCAACCAGCTAATCACATTTCCCTGTACCTGTCCTTTTAGCTCCTCTATCGTTTTACTTACGTTTTAATTCCAGATAAAGCACCTTTCATCCTTTCTACGCTGTTTTAAGGCAGTGGTCCCCTTTTTTTAGACCATTACCTCTGAGTGCAATCAGACATTAACTAGTACTTCCACCCTCCCCCCAGTCGTCTGTTGCTCTTCCCCCTCCCCCACGTTACCATCAGATTTAGCACTTAACTAAATTGAGAATGAGAGACTTTTCTTTTTAAAATGAAAGATGAATGATATTTAGTGTGTGTGTGTGTGTGTGTGTGTGTGTGTGTGTGTGTGTGTGTGAGAGAGAGAGAGAGAGAGAGAGAGAGAGAGAGACAGAGAGAGAGAGAGGGGGGGGGGAAGGGTGTTTGTATGAATGAGGAAGGAATCCGTGGTGCTGCAACCCCATTTAAAATCAAACAATTTGAGGTGTGTACACTACAAATACTGTAATTCTTCATGCTTTCCCAGCGATCTGTTGACATCTTGGATATTCGGGAATCCAGCCGGATGTTCGCGTCGTTCCCGCACGATATTTCAGCAGCGTGCCTCGCTGTCTTTTTCAGGTGCTATCTGAGACTGATCCTTGGGTCGATCGAGTCCAGTATTTGTGCCTGGAAGGAGCTGGGCGTTCCCTAATCGGTCCGCGCCGAGTCGAGTGTTCCGTCTGTGGTCCGCGCCCGCCAGACTCGGCTTCAATGGACCCCACCAGTAGCGGATGTTCCGACTGCCGTCCACGCTCGTTTTGGCCGTCCTCAACGGTTGTGGTCGTCATCTGAGGTGTGTCATACCCGATCTGAAGTGTTGGGTGCTCTGTCTCATGACTGTTACTATGATTTCCACACCCAAGGGCCAGTCTCAGGTAGCACTGAAGAAGACAGCGAGGCATGCTTGAGAGGTGGCATGAGCCCCCTCTCATATTTCTATCTTACGATTTTCCTCTCTAATTGCATGCGGTGAAAAGTTGCTATTCCTTCACACGCGGACTTCTCACGCAGCGCCAAGAATTTCCATTGGTGGAATGGTAGTGCTCCGGCAATAGAGTGGAATTTTCCGCCGGTTTTCGAGTTGCTGATTGGAATGTTTAACCACGGCCACTGTCGTGGGGGCGGGAATGTTCTGTGTTCGGTTTGTACGGGTGCTCTTGTGGGAAGTCGGCTCTCGCCTTTCGGTCGGAGTAGGTTACAAGATTGAGCTCTCGCTGCTCTGGACAGCCTGCTTTCCGTTGGCTGTCTAATATACTTTTTTTTAATTGTAACTGTTTGACGAAGTTGCTGAAGTTTCGACTTCAATGTAACTTTCCGAGTACGGTTGGCAATTGAGCGTTCTGTGTACAAGAGGCCTATGTTGTCTGTCTTGAGCAGTTTTGGCTAATGTTGAGTTTATCGGAGTTACTGGGTGACTTCACTTGTTAAAATCAATCACTGTACCGTCAGTGATTGTGTGGCGAGCCTTCTTCGTCTCCCTCAGAGGCGCATTTGTATTGCTAGGAAGTCTTTAGTCTGGAACAACCAGGCCAGGATAATTTGTTTCGGGCTATACTCGCGACATTATCATCACCACGACGGGACGTCGAAGCAACCAACCATCGCTTCCAGTACGCCAGATCGTGTCCTTGCAGCTAAGAAGACAGCTGGGTAATGTACGTCCGCAGCACTGGCAAAGCAGGCATTTTTGCTAGGCGATAATCAGAGCTCAGCAGAGCGCGCCTGTTCGTCTCTTCTAACTTTGTTCTGTCTTGGGTGTTCATCGTCTGAGTTCTCACGAATGTAGCAGCAATTAATGTTGGGTTAGCTGTGTGTCTCTCTTAAGATTTGAGTGGCAAGGAATTGGCTCCACATACCACTTCGTCATAAACGTCACAATCTAGTTAAGGGACAACTTCACCTTCACAGCGTTTGTTTGAGTATCCAATTTGAGCCAATTTGATGTATTGTAAATGTTTCATGTGTTTTTGTTTATTATTTTGTGTTTAGTCTTAATAAATCATATTGTTATTTTGGACAGAACTTTCATTCTGTTAATCGGTAGAGCAATCCCATCATTTCTCACTACGTTAATGAAACCTTCCTTTATTTAACTTATTTATCAAACTAAATTATTGCAGGTGCCAAACTCTTTTCTATTCCACTTGCAGGGTTGATTACAGTCAGTTTGAGTTTTTTTTTTTAATCCATGTGCAACAGCAAAGTCGGAGTTAGAATAGGGGGGGGGGGGGGGGGGCTTAGAGCATCATTTACATATGTAGATTCTAGAAGAATTTAGTGTTAAATACACTGCTAGCCCTGGCACCTCGCACGCTGTTGAAATATCGTGCGTGAACTAAGCGAACATCCGACTGGATTCCCGAATATCCAAGATGACTACACATACTGCTCGTAAATCACTTCCGAACTGGCAGAAATGGGACAACTTCAGACTATTAATGCCTTGTATCTGATCACTCTAATAATAATAATAATAATAATAATACTGTGTAAAGCTCTATAGCAGCCCTTACGTAGTTAATGCTGTGCCGTGGTGCCAATCAGTTCATTTAATTGTTCGAACAGAATAATGAAGCAATTTTTCACTACTGCAGATACTATCCACAAATTGGAGAAGACATTTTCTTGAGATATTTATCTCCTGTTTTATGCATATGTTTCAGTTTCATCATCAGTGATGCAAGGGACAAAGAACAACATATGTGTGTAATGGGTGGACTATGAGAGGAACCTGTAATCTCGACTGCGTTCAAATGGCTCTGAGCACTATGGGACTTAACTTCTGAGGTCATGAGTCCCCTAGAACTTAGAACTAGTTAAACCTAACTAACGTAAGGACATCACACACATCCATGCCCGAGGCAGGATTCCAACCTGCGACCGTAGCGGTCTCGCGGTTCCAGACTGAAGCGCCTAGAGCCGCTCCTAGAACCGCTCGGCCACCTCGGCCGGCTCCACTGCGTTAATGGTGCTAATTGAGGAAAAACAATAGTTACCTTCTACAATCAATGTTATAGTCTTATAAAATTGTGATAATAGGAATGATCTTTTGAAAATAATTTACTTTCGTTTAAGTTTTAGCCCTGAGGAGGTAATAACCCTTAGGTAGGGAACCATAATCTTAAGGTGTGTGAGATAGTGATTGTGTGGACCAACACGTGTGGGGTGGGAGTGAATAAAAGATGTCGTTTCCTCCTGACTGTTTGACGACGATTTCAGTCCACATTCGTTCCTTTTAATACGTGTAAGGCCAGTGATAACCTCGTCGTTGAGCTCCTGTAAGCTCCAAACACACACACACACAGATACACATACATACACACACACACACACTCACACATACACACACACACACACACACACACACACACACACACACACACACACACACACTTAGCGTGGTCGCTGTCTGTAGGAGG
The DNA here is from genome assembly GCF_021461385.2 of Schistocerca piceifrons. NCBI lineage: Eukaryota > Metazoa > Arthropoda > Insecta > Orthoptera > Acrididae > Schistocerca > Schistocerca piceifrons. Next base: position 1,196,975,298 of record NC_060138.1, read on the forward strand.
TATCTTGTTCTGTATGTTAAACTCAGACGCAGCGTCTTGTGCGTTGCGGAGATGGGTGTTTCTAAGCCGCAGCGTTCAGGATTGACGGTGAGAGCGGTGTGTGCCTGCACGGCACTCACATCACACAGATTTCAGCTTTGCAGGTGGGTTTTCATTGTACTCGAGGTTAGATTTCAAGGCTCTGTCTGTATTACAAAGATCAGTATCAACTTTTCATTAAGTCACCTGTGGATATAGGTCGTGTTTCACCTTACTTTTCCACTCATTTGATCATATGGTAAAAGAACAAGAGAAAAGGTATCTAGAGTTACAAAAAATAATGTGAAAGTGTAAAATTAATTTAGCAGGTATTACCTAATTTAGAGGCCCAAGGTTTTTGATGATTCTGTGGTGGATGAGAGAATATGCAGATGATTCACTATGACACCACTGCAGGGATGTCTGACGAAGGTTTGATGGTAATACCATAAGATATTTTCGTGATTCCTGGTAGATTTCTGTACGTGGCAAAGATGTGAGCTGGAGTAGGGAAATGCAGTGTTTTATGTGAAACTCTAGACAGTAAGGCTGTGTGTCCGTTTCCTTCTCAACTACCTGAGGAGGATGAATAAAGGTGACATTGTGTGAATGTGAATACATGCTTCTGTAACTGTAGTAAAACTAGATGTTTAATGCTAAACTTCTGAACTTGTGTTTCTGTGTGAATGTATAAAGCTTATTTTGATATCGAAACCCGTAAGCCTCATGTAGGGCAACAGAATTACGCGAAAATTTAATTTTGAATGGAAATATGTGAAGCTCTTGCTACACGATACGAAATAAATACTAGCCAGTACACAAAACAATTCACCTGAGAGAGAGTAATCCGTTTTAAATGTATTTTACATAACCTATCTGCAGTGGCGGATTTAAAAATTTTGCGCCTCTAGGGACACCATATTATATGCGCCCCTCCCCCCCCCCCAAAAAAAAACATGTTTCAAATAATAACTATTACCCGATCACTTCACAATTGTCGTTTTGGGTCGGAGCGCTGTGAGCTGTTTCCGTACTCTGCTATTCGTTGTTTTGAAGGACGCGTCAGCGGTCCAGTCGCGCTTAATCAAAATGTAGTATGGTTCCTGAACTGAATTTGGGGTACGGCAGCAGATAAAACAAACTTAAAACTCATTTTGTTGACACATTCTTCTGTCAAAAACCAACAGAAACGAACACAAGGAAAATAACTTTTCTTTTATGGCCTAAGAATTCAGCAGAGCGTGTAGGAGACAACGGATTTTTGTTATACCTTCACTTTTAATGTATTCTTTTACACTAAACCGTTGAAAATGAAAATAAAGTTGTGTTACTATCCAAAAAGTGAAGCGAACGTGTCATGCATCAGAAATTAAACTGTCGTTTTGCGATCTATTAACTTGAATTTGTAGCAGATCAAAAAAAAAAAAAAAAAAAGTTCGGCAGTAACAAGCGAATCTGTAGGAAAGCGTAAGAAATGAAGATGAAATACGGATTTCGGTGCATGAACTAATAACTAAATACAGACGAACAAACACAGAACTGGATTTGCTATTACATAATTTTACAGATTAGTGTGGAAAAATCAAATGGTTCAAATGGCTCTGAGCACTATGGGACTTAACATCTGTGGTCATCAGTCCCCTAGAACTTAGGACTACTTAAACCTAACTAACCTAAGGACATCACACACATCCATGCCCGAGGCAGGATTCGAAACTGCGACCGTAGCGGTCACGCGGTTCCAGACTGAAGCGCCTAGAACCGCACGGGTACACAGACCTGCTGGAAAAATCAAATTTGTTTTATAATCTAATAGTTAATGTGTAAAGCATTAGGGTCTGTGTATCTGGATGCTGCATAATAAGTGTACACAATACCTTTAATCCATCTGCCGGACGCGGTGGACTAGCGGTTCTAGGCGCTCAGTCTGGAACCGCGCGACTGCTACGGTCGCAGGTTCGAATCCTGCCTCGGGCATGGATGTGTGTGATGTCCTTAGGTTAGTTAGGTTTAAGTAGTTCTAAGTTCTGGGGGACTGATGGCCACAGGTGTCAAGTCCCATAGTGCTCAGAGCCATTTGAACCATTTTTTTAAATCCATCTAAGGGCTGAACAGTTTTGTGCTGCAGCTACTGCTACTCTCTAAGTCGTAACAAAAATCACATTATAGTCTTAAATTTTTAAAACTAACAAGAATAAATAAACAAACTCAACAGTCAGCCAAGTTTGCGTCTGGCCTTGACGGCAGAAAACTCTTTGATCATATCTTCATAGTTCAGACGGGTATCAGTTAGCACAGCCTGACTAGCGCAAGTTTATCAAAACTAGACATCATTGTCGTAATGCGATTGCCGCTATCGTTCTTTAAATAAAAATATGGCATTTCAGTCTCCGATCGTATTTTTTTTATTTTCAGTGACCGGTTTAAGAACACCTGAAGCAAGAGCGCAAATAAAGTTGCACAAGGAGAATGTAATGTAATGGGAAGGAAGCTGTTAATGAGCTCTTGAATAAGGCTTTGTACCGTAATTTAAAATCTGCATATAAATACCAGCAAGTTTACAACGTAAAAAATAGTTTGTGTTTCGTGAACGAAGTGAAGGACATTGCAATTACAGAGGACGCCGTCCGAGCCTCATTGGACGTCGTGTACCTCTACACTAAAATACCAACTGTGGAAACTTTGCAAATTATAAGGAAAAACCTGATAAAAAATGGGTCAATGCGCATGGGAGAAATCGTCAAACTCGTGGATATGCTGGAGTTCACATTGAGTATTAATAGTTTCATCTTTAACGAAAAGGTTTTTATTCAAGATGAAGGTTTAGCTATGGGAAACAGTCTATTAGGCATTTTAGCTGAAATTTTTGTGAATGACTTTGAGAACAAAGTTTTCAGCTCTTTTCCAGAAATTAAGGAGAAATTAATTTATTACAGAGGCAACAGGTTTTCCGCAGTGGATACACCGGTTCCCGTGAGATCACCGAAGTTAAGCGCTGTCGGGCGTGGTCGGCACTTGGATGGGTGACCATCCCGGCCGCCATGCGCTGTTGCCATTTTTCGGGATGCACTCAGCCTCGTGATGCCAATTGAGGAGCTGCTCGACCGAAGAGTAGCGGCTTCGGTCAAGAATACCTCCATAACGACCAGGAGAGCGGTGTGCTGACCACACGCCCCTCCTATCCGCATCCTCCACTGAGGATGACACGGCGGTCGGATGGTCCCAGTAGGCCACTCGTGTCCTGAAGACGGAGTGCTTCATTTATTACAGACGGTATGTTGGCGACACTATTTTATTATTCAAAGGGAAAAAAGAAGAAGTAGAGGAAATGACTAAAGTTTTAAACGCGCAGCATCCGAAAATTCAGTTCACGCTAGAAATGGAGAACAATGGGGTGATTAACTATTTAGATTTGACCGTCAGAAAGGAGGGAGGTAGGGACGTGTTCGGCGTCTATAGAAAAGACACTTGTTCCGACAACATCATAGAAGCGACGCCGCACCACCCGGCACAGCATAAAAGAGCGTACTTTCATGCAATGTGCAACAGAGCCCTGAGATTGCCGCTAAAGGAAGAAGAGTTGCAGAAAGAACTAGGTATTATTAAGCAAGTAGCAGCAGCTAATGAATACAGGACACAAGATGTTACACGTATGTTTAACAAGATCAAAAACAAATCCGCGGGTATCAGTAATGATTCTAGGAAAATTAAAGTTAAGAAGAAGTCTGTCAGCCTGACATACAAAGGGCGTGTGTCGGAAAGAATCGCTAAATGCTTTCCAAAAAATATCGCTGTGGCATTCCAGAAGGGCAAATGGCACATTGACTAAGACAAACCAGCAACGGCAAAACAAATGAAATACAACAATTCAGGAGTATACAAGATCAAATGTGCTGAATGTGACAGTTATTATATAGGACAGACAAGGTAGAATTTTGAAATTCAACACAGGGAACATTGCAGTCATAGCAGTCGGACAGCATTTGGAGCGCATGTAAAAGATAGTAAACATGAAGTGAGTAATATAAATGAACAAATGGAGGTGCTACATAAAGCTCCAAAAAGTCTCTATCTTAACATGCTCCAAGAGATTGAAACATACGCTCATCAAAGAAAAAACCCAGACTGAGATTTTTAAAGACCTGTATTGGGCTTACTCTTGAATGCAACAGCACGCTCCAGTAGGAACAAGCTGCAGCGGAACGGCCCTCAGCGTACTGGCGGCGAGGTGAATTGGGCGCGGCGGAAGAGGACTCGGCGTGGCGTTGTATACGCTCTGACGTGGGGAAATCCACTCCACCACCAATCAATACAAAGAAGAGGAAACGCGCATTTTCGAAAGGATATCTACATTTTAATTAAATTTTTAAGTTTCTTTATAAAAAAAATTTAAATTAGTATAAATTATTTCAGTTCATGGTCCACTCAAAAAAGATTATTCATATGTTATTACTTTAAAAATTATTTTATTAAAAATATTTTCGCCATTAATATGTACGTTGAAAAAATGACATATGCACAATTCTTATAGGTTGAGGGCACTTTTTACTGTTACCAATCAGGTTTCTCCAAAACTCCTATATAAGGTTTTAACAGATCAAAATTTAGTTTAGTTATGACAGTGAACCGATAGTTCTGTACTGACAAGTTACTCTGTAACCGCAATATATGGTATGTTGACATTTAATACATTCCAAAATTTCTTTTGTAAACTAAGATATTTCTATCAGTAACTGTATCTCTCTTGTTAATTATATTTTTAACTTTCTATAACAGATCTGAAGATGGGCAGCTAGCCTGAAACCAGTCATTGAAAATAAAAAATAGCGATCAGAGACTGAAATGCCATATTTTTGCTTAACTTTATATCTTGGATGTCACTGCTAAGATTTTATGAATACTCAACGTGTGTTTTACCTGGAAATCCCATTAATATGAATTAATTTTTAATGCATTTCAGCTGATCATTGTACATTCGAATTTTAACCTTGTATTTTTTTATTTTAGTATTGCAGGACTGAAGCTCAACATTGTAGCCACTGTCAGGACACGCTCCATATGCCGGAATACACTTATCAATAAAGAGAAATAAATGCACAGTGTAAGAAATTATGTAGACGTTTGCCGTCTGAGACACGAGAACAAAAACAAATCGTGAGAAGCGGAGTGTGTTCTGTCCCACGTAACGTTTCTCAGGCCTCTGTCTCTAATCTACAATCTGCGCCATTACGTCGTCATATTTCTTTCATAACATTGTCGACTAGTAGCGGCTGTAAGTACCGTAAGAGAGACATCGGTCTGGGGGCCGATGCCTGCAAACGTAGCGGACTGCCGTCGCAGATAAGTGGAGGCTTAGGCCGTAAGTCATCGCGTTTACGATTGCTAACTCGTTCTGGTCCGAGTGGCCGCCATACATCTCCCAGGGGCTCGTTAATAACGGCAGAAAGGCTTGCCGGCAGCTCCCGGCGTCGACTTCTGCTCGTATTTTCTGCCGTAATGAACTGCGCTGTTTGATAAGCGCTAATTTTAATGTGTAGTTGAGTGTTATAAATCTGACGGGAACAAATATTAGCGGACATCTGCAATTGTAATTCATTTGATGGATGGCGCCTATTTTTGAAAAAAAAAAAAGTGGCTGGTTTCAGCGGATGGACTGTTATTATTTCCGCGATGGATGTGGACATTGCTAATAGGCTACCGGGCTGTGTCTCAGGGGGTACGATCAGTGCCGAAAGAGACGAGACATACTAGTAAGTCAATAGATGTACATAGTGTATTCATTCACGTCATTCTGCACAAGTTTATAAAAAAAATACATGGTTTCTTGACTTTACATTTTTTGAAACTTGAAACTTCCTGGCAGATTAAAACTGTGTGCCCGACCGAGACTCGAACTCGGGACCTTTGCCTTTCGCGGGCAATTGCTCTACCATCTGAGCTACCGAAGCACGACTCACGCCCGGTACTCACAGCTTTACTTCTGCCAGTACCTCGCCTCCTACCTTCCAAACTTTATAGAAGCTCTCCTGCGAACCTTGCAGAACTAGCACTCCTGAAAGAAAGGATATTGCGGAGACATGGCTTTGCCACAGCCTGGGGGATGTTTCCAGAATGAGATTTTCACTCTGCAGCGGAGTGTGCGCTGATATGAAACTTCCTGGCAGATTAAAACTGTGTGCCCGACCGAGACTCGAACCCGGGACCTTTGCCTTTCGCGGGCAAGTGCTCTACCATCTGAGCTACCGAAGCACGACTGCCCGCGAAAGGCAAAGGTCCCGAGTTCGAGTCTCGGTCGAGCACACAGTTTTAATCTGCCAGGAAGTTTCATATCAGCGCACACTCCGCTGCAGAGTGAAAATCTCATTCTGTTTACTTTTTTGCTGTCGCAATAAAGCAGTTAACTTACTAGCGACCCCACGAAATGTTGTTCTTAGAGATAAAAATCTTCTAAGTTGTTAGCCTGCGTCATGTTCCACAGTTCCTTCTTACACAATCTACGTTTCAATCCTGAGATCTTCTTCTTCTTCAGGATCTTGTGGTGTTCCCGGTTAGATGAACACACTAACCTGGAACACCAAAAGATACTGAAGACGATCCCAGCTCATGGGTTGAAACGTGCATTGTGTAAGAAGGAACTGTGGGACATGACGCACTTAACAACCTAACCTTGAATGATAACAGACACGAGAAGCTGCAGACTTAACCCTAGGATGCATGGTGCCGAGAACACACATGAATGCCTCCAAGGCCCTGCCCTAATATAAAATTTTCCTCTTTTCATATAATTATTCTTTGGAGTTAAATTTATGTCTGTCAAATTTATTTTCATATTGAAAGATTCCTAAAATAGAGTAACAGGATCTGGTGGGCCTGATTAACATTTTATTAATTTAAAAAATACCTGTAAGAGTGAATTATTATTAGTTATATCCATTTACATACAACATATACAAATAATTTTATTAATTCACTTATAAGTTGCAGTTTACATTTTATAACATTTATTACAACCAATTTCTTCAATTAAAACATACTCATTATTCACAATATTATGTATATAAGCAATATTTTGACAAAAAGTTATTACTCATTGTTCACATAAAATTGCATTTTTCTTAGTTTTCAACATGTGACAAACAAGAAGCACAAAGAACGCCACTATGTTCCTTACAAATGTCCTGGAACAGGTAGTTGGTTCGGCAATATGACATCTTTTTGAACACCACATCTTTGCATGGAATCAACGATTTTCTTTGGAAGATTAGGGATCTCAATACGAAGTTCCATTAGTGGTCTTACCATTTCCTGTGCTAAATCTCTTAGGAACAAACGCCTTTTATCACTTCTTCCACTATGGTACGTCAGATGTTGGGCGGAAAATAAAATTTCACTGTTCATTGCTGTGACGTCCATCATATTCATCCATAATGCAAATGGTCATCTTCTTGTTTGTCTCTTGCAAGTGTAATAACGAATTTTCCGGTCCATTTGATCTACTCCACCCTTCGTAGAGTTATAGAACTTTATTATATCTGGTTTCTTTTTTCTGCATGAGTTTCATCAATGTTTCTGTCGTGATGTATCGTGCTAATGAGAACTACAGACTTTTTCTTTTTGGGAACATATCTCACCATTGTAATGTCACCTCTAAATGCAAACAAAGAGGAATGAATTGCTCTTGAGGCAGTTGGTTTCATCTCATTAAGAATTTCTGGTTTATTTTGTTTGTTTGTTCCCACCACAGTAATTTGCTTCTGAAGCATCTCTTCTGCCAGCTGCACACTAGTAAAGAAGTTGTCAACAGTAATATTTTTTGATGATCCTTCAATGCTTTTAGCAAGATCTTTCACCACATCCAATCCAAGATTTTTCTGAATAGGTTCATGGGACTTCCTTCCCGTGTAAACAATTCCGTCTAAAGCATATGCAGATGTAGTATCACATAACCAAAATATTTTTATGCCATACTTGGCTGGTTTAGAGGGCATATACTGGGTGAAACTGCATCTCCCACGGAATGGGACTAGCTGTTCGTCACCTGTGATCGAATCATTGGGAATCATTCTATTTTTACACTTGTCAAAAAATAGTTCCCATACATAGCGATTAGCTCCAAGTTTGTCATCTGCAGATAGAGCTTCGCGGGTACGCCTGTCATCAAATCTAATCATTCTCCTTGTATCCTCGAATCTATTTACTGACATGGTGGCCTTATATGTAGGATTTACCTTTTCATCCAAGAATAATTCTCTAATAGGGACATCCCAACTCTTCTCAACACCAGAAAGCAGTAAAAGACCAAGAAAATCCTCCATTTCAGCTAGCGAAACGTTTTTCCACGTTTTACGATGTAAAGCAGCCACTCTTCTGTCTTCAATATTTGTGCAGCTGATGATTTCCTCTAGTATTTCCTTGGAGATGAAATGGTCCCAGGCATCCTTAGGTTTACAGGTTTTCAAGCCACGGGCTGGACCAGGTGCCTTCTTTACGATATTATGGTCAGGCGTACGAAAAGTTGCAAGAGGATCTAATTTCCAAATCGTTCCATTCCGACTAATGTATGTGTGGCCTTCTATACCTTTTTGTGGTGGTTCTTCACTCTGCTGAAGTAATATTATTGGAAGGACTGTCACCTGCGTCAATATTCACATCTGCAGGTTCATTGGCTGATTCTTCACTACTTGCATCTTCAAAAATATTTCCTTCCTCGCAAGAATCATCTTCTTCAAACCACTGAGCCACAACACTTTCAAAATTAGCTGCATTTGCACGTACTGACTCTCTTGCTTTGTGTATCAAAGCCATAGCAAAAGGCGTGTCTCTCGAACAGCAGCTTGTGCAGCACTAAAAGAGTCATACTCGTAACAATAAGGGCCTTGCAGCAACAAACAAACTACAGTAACAATGAGGCTGACAAGGGCAGCACAGTATAACAATACTATGCAATAATAAAAGATTTGATAGCAAAAGGATCAATAATACACCGACATCGCCAATATGTAAAAGTAGTGTGTATTATTTGTTAGTTATACTATTGCTACTACAGCTACTGCTGCTGTTGGCACTCCTGTTGCTGGAAATACCACTTCAGTTATTGTTGAATTAATAACTGCTCCCAAACAAATGTTGAAGACAATATAGGCTAAAGAACATTTATAAATGTGTGAGGGCTTCTAAAGCCCTGCTTATGCATTCACGGTGTATGGGTAAACGTATTGAACAAAAAACTTAAAAAGGTATCTCGTTCAGACTTGATGGGAGGAATGTCACAGTGTTAGTGAAAGAGTACTGGAAAGCAGTTTGAAATCAAACAAAAAATTACAGAATTTTTTTTTAAAAATGAAGACATACAAGGGCCTCGGAGTCCCTGTATATGCATCCTAGGGTTAAGTAATGTGATTCGTTATCGCACATCACACACAAGTTACTTTACAGTTTTTGTTATGCCAACAGAACAGTTAACTTACAAACGGTCCAAACAAATCTGATTCCACGTTTTATATCTCACATATTGTGGCTTAATACAAGTGACGTTAACGAGAATAGAACTCCAATGAGGCTGCACAAGAGATTAGGCGGTTTACCTGTTAAATTTTCAGAGGCGCCCACCCTAAGACCTTCAGTTGTGCTTCCGCAGAAGGGAAGATTTAGCGAGAGCAGACGGTGACCCCGTCATTTTACCTGCCGCCAAGGGGAACGCCACCGTCCTTCTCTCACTAACTGCGTATGACAGCAAGATAGATGCTTTTCTCGAGGACCCTTCATATCGCTAGCTAAGAGTGGATCCCACTTTATTCAGAGAAAAACTCTGAAACTCCTCAGCATGACTTCTTATTCTGTGACCCTTGCTTCCTCAGCTATCTTCCTCCATGCTTCTCGGTTTCTGCAGCTCTTTTCCATCCTCGCCATAGATCCTCAGTTACATCACCAGTCCAATTTGTTCTATGTCTCTCTTTTCGTCTAGTAGCATGGATCATATATTTCATAATTTTATTTTGTATTCTATTCGCCGCGCCGGCCGGTGTGGCGCTACAGTCTGGAACCGCGTGATCGCTACGGTCGTAGGTTAGAATCCTGCCTCGGGCATAGATGTGTGTGATATCCTTAAGTTTGTTAGGTTTAAGTAGTTCTAAGTTTTAGGAGACTGATGACCTCCGAAGTTAACTCCTATAGTGCTCAGAGCCATTTGAACCATCTATTCGCCGCCGTTCTCCCTACGTACCCTAGCCATCGAAAACATTGTGATTTGACAAATTTTATTACATCTGAAACATGAAACCTATGGATTGCAGGAATTGGAGGAGGAATAGTGGAGGTTTCGATGTGGCAGTACCTGCGTGCCGCCAGCGGTCCCGGCATATCCTCTCGCTGCCGAACCTCACTGCTGCTCCGTCTCAACTGAACTACCCGACACACCCCAACCCGGAAAACACTTGACGTCTCTCCAAAGATAGTACCACCGTACTGGATATCGATAACCGCTGCTGCTGCCACTTGCGGACAGACAACACTGGCGCCAGTAAACACAAGAAGAGAACGAGACGCCACTATCCCTATTACACGATGCCAACCTACCAATGGCATCAACGCGAGCCGCAACACGGCTCAACATCTCTTCCTTATATTAATGGTTGTAGCTCGGTGTTATAGCGTATTGACTATCCGTCTTCCGCACTTATTGGGCCATGGGACATGAATTTTGCGTAGCACTTCGTAATCTTCTGCCAGCTCAAACCTCATTCAAATCCGAAAACTGGTTTGTGTGTGTGTGTGTGGGGGGGGGGGGGGGGGGGGGGGTTGCAGGACCAGAATAAAAAGGCGACCAGTCGAAATCTGATAATTTTTCGAACTGTGAGTTGTATACTAGGAGTTTCGTTCTCCTCCTAACAATGCTACATCTCCTTAATTGTAGAGCTGCAAAATAAGCTCTGACCTCCATGCCCAATCCCCAACCCGGAGGAGAACCAGTTGTATCTGGTTTACTCCGTTAGGGAATCTGGCTTCACCACGCCTCTGCAGCCCTCCGTGTCCTGTCCCGATAACGTCGTCATGGTGGTGCACTAGCACGTCGCAGTCCTCCCAAGACTGTGTGGACGATTATGACTTACAAGAACTGTAAATATCAATGGAACGTCTACGAAATTTTTGGCTAAACATGTTACATCGCTGTTGAGATCTCTCGAATGAAGGTGTGACCATCACATTCAGAATTCGAAGATTTTCACAGGGCGTCTAATGTAACTTAAACTACAGCTGTCACATATTTTGGTTACCTTTGATGTATAATTATTTACAAAAGTGCCTCTACAGGAGGAAGACGTTATGGCGTATTTTAAACGTCCGCTTACATCAACCTATTTGCTCTTTAATAGCTGTTATTTTGAACACTGTACAGTGTCACCAGGGGAGGATCCAAATCTCCCACGATTTCAAGCTCGTTTCTGGAAGACTTTGAGAAAAATGAAGTATGAGCGATAACAACTGAACTTTACTGCATCTTGCGGTATGTTGACTACACATTTACGCTGTGGCCCCAAGGAATGAAAAGGCTTGCCACGTTTCTCCAGCACTTGAACTCGCCGCCGTCGAATAATCAGTTTACATGGCACTGGAATATTACGGTAGCTTACCAGCCTGGAAGTCGTGGATAGAAGAAAAGCCGACAGGACGCTGAGACACAGTATCTACTTCAAATCTGCTCACACAGAGCTGTGCAAGGTGGTCAGAAATAGTCTGAAAAGCTTTTAAGACGTTGTCTTGTGCGGAGAAACAATTATTAAAGGAAAAATTAGATATGTTGCGCTGTTTCGGAGTTATTTAGCATTGTAGTTAGCCAATCAGGTCGTTGCACGTGCAAATTCTACGTGCCAGAGACAGTGTCGCGGAACTTCTTCTTTTGGTTTCCTCAAACCGAACAAGCGTAGATTTTTCGCACCTATCTTAAATTTATCACTTCCGAAAAGGCACATTTTGAATGGTAATAGTAGATGTCTCTGCATTACCGCGTTTTAGCGCGTTCAGTTGCTTGAATTTGCGGGCACACGTCCGACTGGATAACTTCAATGCTGAATAACTGGGGGACGGTGCAACGTATCGAATTTTTTGTGAAAAATTATTTCTCACCACAACTTCCTCTGCAGCAACCTTGGAAGCTTTTCAGTCTGTTTCTGATTACCCCGAACATGCAGGCCAAAAGCTGTCGTCACCTTGCACGAGGCCGTAGTGTCTTATGCTGCTTGGTACAAAGAGGACATGTAATGGTCGTATGCCTACTGCCTGCCAGCTGACCAGCAACCACTAAAAAGCGTTCCAACAGATACGTAATGCACTCCGATCGAAGTGAACACAGCGCCTTCTTGCGTCTTTGCATGTCTTCAAGAATCGAAAGGATCCTCAAGACATATGACATTAAGTACAATTTACGTCCACAAACAAAATTGAGGAATCTGTCATTTTCGGTCAAAGACGATCTTTGCGTTAGAAAACGCAATGTATATAAGGTTCCATGTCAGTGTGGGAAGTCTTAAATTGGACAGACATTACGCTCCGTGAGAGAACGCTGGATTAAAAGCGATCGACGTACACGGCTAGAGCAAACTGATAATCACGTAGCAAAGCGTTGCCTGAACTCCAAGCATTGCACGTTTCATTACGAGATTGCAACTTCATCGTCAGCGTGTTAGCTCTGGGACAGTGTTATTAAGGAAGGTAGACAGTTTTGTCAACATGGATAGGAGATTTCAACTATGCGCTACCTGGAGTCCAGCGCTGGCTGCCCTTTAGCTGAAACGGGAAAAATAAGGACCCCAACACGGCGCGTTACAGACTTTTAGTTCAGCTTTTAGCCGTAGCAAATTCCAGCAGCTCAGTAGCTATCCATGGCGCAAGCGCGGAAGACCTCTCTTCAGCTCCCTACAGATTACGCGGTGAGCAGCTATTTTAGTGCAGCTGTAAGCGTTTTTTCCAGGCATGATTGATTGCTGTCGTGGCCCTGATAAATCGGGACGAACTGTCAGTCCTCTTTATCCTATGTCTCTATTTTCGTCTAGTAGCATCATTCATCATTTTCTTTTGTATTCTATTTTTCTCCATTCTCTCTACGTGTCCTCGCCATAGCATTCGTTGTGATTTGATAAATTTTATTATATCTCTTCCTTGTGTCAAGTGTTGTAGCTCGGTGCTATAGAGTACTCCCTATCATTTGCCCTCCCTTTGCGTTGTACTTTGCACTCAAAGGTTCTTAAACCTTTTTTGTGATCTTCTGTCAGCGTCCGTTTCCCTGACCCAAATCCGACTATTGTTCAAACTGTGAGTTGTATATTAAGACTTTTATTCTCCTGGGTAGTAGCTATAGGTCTGCAAAGTAAGCTCTGTTCCCTGCTTGTAAGAATATTCTTTCCGTTGCACTCTTTCCAACTCTGTTGGCACTTGACATTGAGGACACACCTTTAAAATATTTCGCGTTCATATTTAGATTCTTAGAGATTCTTTTGGGCTCTGAATGTGACAATCCATTCCAGTTTCCTCCCTAGCAGTGACTACTGCCAATCTCAAGATGCTTCGATGAAAAGGAATTTGTGATCAAAAGATGCCTGACATCCATACTTAATGCGAAATTGATCGTTAGATACACGAGAGGCAGACCCGCCAACATAAAAGAAGGCGGGGACTGTTGTGATGTCAGAAGAAGAGCAATAACGGCAAAATGAGTATAGGTCAGCGGTGTTCAGTGACTTCGAAGGTGGTTTAGTCATTGGGTGTCATCTGACATCAGAGATCTTCCAACCCGTCTATAGCTCTTCAGGTCGACTGCTGGTGACGTGATTGAGAAATGAAAACACGAAGGAACAGTTACAGTTACACCAAGACCAGGTACACCTCATGTAATGACCGGCAGGAACTGTTTAGCACCGCCGAGTGCAGTTGTGATCAATCGCACGAAGTACGCGGAAGCAATCACTTGTGAGATTCAAAATGCTAGCAGCAGCCCAGCTAGCACAGTAACTGTGCGCATGGATTTAAAATCGATGGGTTGCAATGGACGAGCAGCTGCTGATAAGCCACAAATTTCTATTGTCAGTGCTAAGTGGCGCTTGGGGTGTTGTAAGGAATGACGCCATTGGATAGTGGACAAATTGAAACGACTGATTTGGCGTCATGGATCACGCTGTACTCTGTGACAACGCGATGAAAAAGTTTGGGTTTGGCGAATGGTTCGAGACCTTTACCTTCCATGACGTGTAGTGCCAACAACAGAGGGCGAAGGAGATTGTGTTATGGTAAGAGTGTGTTTTTCGTATTTAGGGTGTGGCCACATCAGTGCATTCAAGAAATCGCTCAACGTGGAAGGAAGGATATGAGCACGCAAGCTGCAGAAGAACATTTCGTAGACGGTGACTATATCGACATGACGATGTACCCTGTCGTCCGCCCCATTACCTGAATGGTCAGCGTGTGGGATTGCCATGCACGGGGTCCCGGGTTCGATTCCCAGCTGGGGCCGGAGATTTTCTCCCCTCAGAGACTGGGTGTCGTGCAGTCCTCCATCTACATCCATATTCCGCAAGCCACCTAACGCTGTGTGGCTGAGGGTACCTCAAGTATCTCTATCGGTTCTCCCCCAGTCTCGTATTCTTCGTGGGAAGAATGATTGTCAGTATGTCTCTGTGTGGGCTCTAATCTCTCTGATTTTATCCTCATGGTCTCTTTGCGAGATATACGTAGGAGAGAGCAATATACTGCTTGACTCCTCGGTGGAGGCACGTTCTCGAAACTTCAACAAAAGCCCGTACCGAGCTACTGAGCGTCTCTCCTGCAGAGTCTTCCACTGGAGTTTACCCATCATCTCCGTAACGCTTTCGCGATTGCTAAATTATCCTGTAACGAAGCGCGCTGCTCTCCGTTGGATCTTCTCTATCTCTTCTATCAACCCTATCTGGTACGGATCCAACACCGGTGAGCAGTATTCAAGCAGTGGGGGAACAAGTGTACTGTAAACTACTTAGGATTCTTTCAATGAATCTCAGTCTGGCATCTGCTTTACCGACGATTAATTTTATATGGTCATTCCATTTTAAATCACTCCTAATGCTTACTCCCACATAATTTATGGAATTAACTGCTTCCACTTGCTGACCTACTATATTGTAGCTAAGTGATAAAGCATATTTCTTTCTATGTATTTGCAGCACATTACACTTGTCTACATTGAGATTCAATTGCCATTCCCTGTACCATACGTCACTTCGTTGCAGATCCTCCTCCATTTCAGTAAAATTTTCCATTGTTACAACCTCTCGATATACTACAGCATCATCCGCAAAAAGCCTCAGTGAACTTCCGATGTTATCCACAAGGTCATTTATGTATACTGTGAATAGCATCGATCCTACGACACTCCCCTGCGGTACACCTGAAATCACTCTTATTTCGGAAGACTTCTCTCCATTGAGAATGACATAAGGCGTTCTGTTATCTAGGAACTCTTCAATCGAATCACACAATTGATCTGATAGTCCATATGCTCTTACTTTGTTCATTGAACGACTGTGGGGAACTGTATGAAACGCCTTGCGGAAGTCAAGAAACACAGCATCTACCTGGAAACTCGTGCCTATGCCCCTCTGAGTCTCGTGGACGAATAGCGCCAGCTGGGTTTCACACGATCGTCTTTTTCGAAATCCATGCTGATTCCTATACAGTAGATTTCTAGTCTCCAGAAAATTCATTGCGCCGGCCGCGTTGCCCGTGCGGTTCTGGCGCTGCAGTCCGGAACCGCGAGGCTGCTACGGTCGCAGGTTCGAATCCTGCCTCGGGCATGGGTGTGTGTGATGTCCTTAGGTTAGTTAGGTTTAAGTAGTTCTAAGTTTTAGGAGACTGATGACCTCCGAAGTTAAGTCCTATAGTGCTCAGAGCCATTTGAACCATCTATTCGCCGCCGTTCTCCCTACGTACCCTAGCCATCGAAAACATTGTGATTTGACAAATTTTATTACATCTGAAACATGAAACCTATGGATTGCAGGAATTGGAGGAGGAATAGTGGAGGTTTCGATGTGGCAGTACCTGCGTGCCGCCAGCGGTCCCGGCATATCCTCTCGCTGCCGAACCTCACTGCTGCTCCGTCTCAACTGAACTACCCGACACACCCCAACCCGGAAAACACTTGACGTCTCTCCAAAGATAGTACCACCGTACTGGATATCGATAACCGCTGCTGCTGCCACTTGCGGACAGACAACACTGGCGCCAGTAAACACAAGAAGAGAACGAGACGCCACTATCCCTATTACACGATGCCAACCTACCAATGGCATCAACGCGAGCCGCAACACGGCTCAACATCTCTTCCTTATATTAATGGTTGTAGCTCGGTGTTATAGCGTATTGACTATCCGTCTTCCGCACTTATTGGGCCATGGGACATGAATTTTGCGTAGCACTTCGTAATCTTCTGCCAGCTCAAACCTCATTCAAATCCGAAAACTGGTTTGTGTGTGTGTGTGTGTGGGGGGGGGGGGGGGGGGGGTTGCAGGACCAGAATAAAAAGGCGACCAGTCGAAATCTGATAATTTTTCGAACTGTGAGTTGTATACTAGGAGTTTCGTTCTCCTCCTAACAATGCTACATCTCCTTAATTGTAGAGCTGCAAAATAAGCTCTGACCTCCATGCCCAATCCCCAACCCGGAGGAGAACCAGTTGTATCTGGTTTACTCCGTTAGGGAATCTGGCTTCACCACGCCTCTGCAGCCCTCCGTGTCCTGTCCCGATAACGTCGTCATGGTGGTGCACTAGCACGTCGCAGTCCTCCCAAGACTGTGTGGACGATTATGACTTACAAGAACTGTAAATATCAATGGAACGTCTACGAAATTTTTGGCTAAACATGTTACATCGCTGTTGAGATCTCTCGAATGAAGGTGTGACCATCACATTCAGAATTCGAAGATTTTCACAGGGCGTCTAATGTAACTTAAACTACAGCTGTCACATATTTTGGTTACCTTTGATGTATAATTATTTACAAAAGTGCCTCTACAGGAGGAAGACGTTATGGCGTATTTTAAACGTCCGCTTACATCAACCTATTTGCTCTTTAATAGCTGTTATTTTGAACACTGTACAGTGTCACCAGGGGAGGATCCAAATCTCCCACGATTTCAAGCTCGTTTCTGGAAGACTTTGAGAAAAATGAAGTATGAGCGATAACAACTGAACTTTACTGCATCTTGCGGTATGTTGACTACACATTTACGCTGTGGCCCCAAGGAATGAAAAGGCTTGCCACGTTTCTCCAGCACTTGAACTCGCCGCCGTCGAATAATCAGTTTACATGGCACTGGAATATTACGGTAGCTTACCAGCCTGGAAGTCGTGGATAGAAGAAAAGCCGACAGGACGCTGAGACACAGTATCTACTTCAAATCTGCTCACACAGAGCTGTGCAAGGTGGTCAGAAATAGTCTGAAAAGCTTTTAAGACGTTGTCTTGTGCGGAGAAACAATTATTAAAGGAAAAATTAGATATGTTGCGCTGTTTCGGAGTTATTTAGCATTGTAGTTAGCCAATCAGGTCGTTGCACGTGCAAATTCTACGTGCCAGAGACAGTGTCGCGGAACTTCTTCTTTTGGTTTCCTCAAACCGAACAAGCGTAGATTTTTCGCACCTATCTTAAATTTATCACTTCCGAAAAGGCACATTTTGAATGGTAATAGTAGATGTCTCTGCATTACCGCGTTTTAGCGCGTTCAGTTGCTTGAATTTGCGGGCACACGTCCGACTGGATAACTTCAATGCTGAATAACTGGGGGACGGTGCAACGTATCGAATTTTTTGTGAAAAATTATTTCTCACCACAACTTCCTCTGCAGCAACCTTGGAAGCTTTTCAGTCTGTTTCTGATTACCCCGAACATGCAGGCCAAAAGCTGTCGTCACCTTGCACGAGGCCGTAGTGTCTTATGCTGCTTGGTACAAAGAGGACATGTAATGGTCGTATGCCTACTGCCTGCCAGCTGACCAGCAACCACTAAAAAGCGTTCCAACAGATACGTAATGCACTCCGATCGAAGTGAACACAGCGCCTTCTTGCGTCTTTGCATGTCTTCAAGAATCGAAAGGATCCTCAAGACATATGACATTAAGTACAATTTACGTCCACAAACAAAATTGAGGAATCTGTCATTTTCGGTCAAAGACGATCTTTGCGTTAGAAAACGCAATGTATATAAGGTTCCATGTCAGTGTGGGAAGTCTTAAATTGGACAGACATTACGCTCCGTGAGAGAACGCTGGATTAAAAGCGATCGACGTACACGGCTAGAGCAAACTGATAATCACGTAGCAAAGCGTTGCCTGAACTCCAAGCATTGCACGTTTCATTACGAGATTGCAACTTCATCGTCAGCGTGTTAGCTCTGGGACAGTGTTATTAAGGAAGGTAGACAGTTTTGTCAACATGGATAGGAGATTTCAACTATGCGCTACCTGGAGTCCAGCGCTGGCTGCCCTTTAGCTGAAACGGGAAAAATAAGGACCCCAACACGGCGCGTTACAGACTTTTAGTTCAGCTTTTAGCCGTAGCAAATTCCAGCAGCTCAGTAGCTATCCATGGCGCAAGCGCGGAAGACCTCTCTTCAGCTCCCTACAGATTACGCGGTGAGCAGCTATTTTAGTGCAGCTGTAAGCGTTTTTTCCAGGCATGATTGATTGCTGTCGTGGCCCTGATAAATCGGGACGAACTGTCAGTCCTCTTTATCCTATGTCTCTATTTTCGTCTAGTAGCATCATTCATCATTTTCTTTTGTATTCTATTTTTCTCCATTCTCTCTACGTGTCCTCGCCATAGCATTCGTTGTGATTTGATAAATTTTATTATATCTCTTCCTTGTGTCAAGTGTTGTAGCTCGGTGCTATAGAGTACTCCCTATCATTTGCCCTCCCTTTGCGTTGTACTTTGCACTCAAAGGTTCTTAAACCTTTTTTGTGATCTTCTGTCAGCGTCCGTTTCCCTGACCCAAATCCGACTATTGTTCAAACTGTGAGTTGTATATTAAGACTTTTATTCTCCTGGGTAGTAGCTATAGGTCTGCAAAGTAAGCTCTGTTCCCTGCTTGTAAGAATATTCTTTCCGTTGCACTCTTTCCAACTCTGTTGGCACTTGACATTGAGGACACACCTTTAAAATATTTCGCGTTCATATTTAGATTCTTAGAGATTCTTTTGGGCTCTGAATGTGACAATCCATTCCAGTTTCCTCCCTAGCAGTGACTACTGCCAATCTCAAGATGCTTCGATGAAAAGGAATTTGTGATCAAAAGATGCCTGACATCCATACTTAATGCGAAATTGATCGTTAGATACACGAGAGGCAGACCCGCCAACATAAAAGAAGGCGGGGACTGTTGTGATGTCAGAAGAAGAGCAATAACGGCAAAATGAGTATAGGTCAGCGGTGTTCAGTGACTTCGAAGGTGGTTTAGTCATTGGGTGTCATCTGACATCAGAGATCTTCCAACCCGTCTATAGCTCTTCAGGTCGACTGCTGGTGACGTGATTGAGAAATGAAAACACGAAGGGAACAGTTACAGTTACACCAAGACCAGGTACACCTCATGTAATGACCGGCAGGAACTGTTTAGCACCGCCGAGTGCAGTTGTGATCAATCGCACGAAGTACGCGGAAGCAATCACTTGTGAGATTCAAAATGCTAGCAGCAGCCCAGCTAGCACAGTAACTGTGCGCATGGATTTAAAATCGATGGGTTGCAATGGACGAGCAGCTGCTGATAAGCCACAAATTTCTATTGTCAGTGCT